>NC_086340.1:1510513-3004263 GCF_032445375.1 Bacillus rossius redtenbacheri
TAGCTCCCAGAGCAAGCCTTGTGGCACGCGTGTAGGCAGGCCATGTGAGGCAGACTCGCAGCCAGGGGAGGGGGGTGTTTGTCAGGACCCCCTCCCCCCCTCTTTCCCAGGATTTAAAAAAAAAAAAAACAATTCTAAGACCGAAAAAGAAAATTACAGCATCTTAGCTGTATAAGGTTGGAGAGAAATTAATTTGGAATTATTATTTTCAATCCTTAGTGGGTTACAATAAAGCATTTCTCGCCATTATAGCCCTACTTGCCTCATACTACACAGAAAAGGCAGGAAGTCTATATTTAATGCCGTTTTGCACACACGTGACTGTAAGTATGGCTTTCATAAAAACTTGACATGTGTGTTTCATGTATTTAATAACGCACAAACACAAACATTTGCGTACATACGTTATGACTTGTTTTAACGAAATGATAGAACAATTTACTTAAGATCAAAGCACTAAAAACCATTAAATACAAGCCAAAATATAAAAAGTACAGTTTACTGTAAACGGGGTTCTAAAAGTTTACTATTATTCCCCGAGATATTAGCGTTATAGCCATTTTTAAAAAATTCAATTATAAAGAAAATGTACTTCACCGTGGCTACGGCTGCGTGTTCAGCGAGGTAGCAGCCACTCACGTGAGCAGACAGACTCTCTCACACAGCGTGGCCGGGAGAAGAAGCTCGCAGCCATAAATCCGTCGTGTTTATTTCCCCAGACCGGGGGACCGTAACTCAGATGACGGTGGCACTTGGTCTGATAGCCTGGCGCGGTGTACACAGTCCCACAGGACTGCCAACCACGCTCCCTTACAGCGAGTATCTTCACTTAGTTTCTCTAACGAACAAAAACATCCTGCGGGGCTTTAGAAACCACAGTTTCTGAGAAAAAAACGCAGTTGAGGTGTGTGCGCTTGCGAGAACATGTGATGTGTTCAAGTGCTAGTACGTCTGATGGGACCAAACACGACAGTATTTAGGGAATAAACTGACTGTATTTTATTGCGTTTACTGACGTACCAGGACGTAAAGATCTCGTTTGATTTTTAAGTAAAACGTTTGCAAAGATAACTCTAACTTAGTTCGAACAACTCCCGCAAAAACACTTAAAGTTTACCTAATGTGTATTATTCGTAGCCTCTATGGAATGTAAACATCAGGGATCAGGTGAAGCTTAATATGCACATAAAGTTCTGCCATTCCCGATTACACCCGAACAATTCACCTTCGTCCAACTTCGGGATTTGTTTTATTTTTGCGCAGGAAAAATGAATTCAAATATTAAAAGTGGTCGGTTAGGTTAGCTACATTAAAACACTTTAAAACAATATGAACAGTTAGTTAGGTTAGTATAGCTACATTAAAGTAAACAGAGAAATATAAATATATATAAATAAACCCGAGGTTGGCCGAAGGTGAATTGTTCGGGTGTGATCGGGAATGGCAGAACTTTATGTGCATCTTAGGTCTCTGAAACATCAGTACTATTGTGCATTGTTGTGTGGAGCTCGTGCCAGTGACGCATGTACTGGCCGTGCTAGGTCGTAGAGGGTTGTCAGGTGTTCACGTGGTGGTTGTCCGCAGGTGCGCGATGACTTCCGGCTAGCCATGCTGGAGAAGAGACGCCACGGCGCCGCCTCCCTCGCGTCGCCCCTGCTGGCGGCGGCGCTGACCGCCGCCGCCTGCCTCTCGCTGTGGCAGCTGTCCCGCTGCCCCGCCGCCCCCGCCGCGCCCCTCGTGGCGCCCGCCTACCTGCTGCTGCTGCCCGGCAACGCCACCTCGCTGCCCTCGCCCTACCCGCTGCACCGGCTGCCCGCCGGCGACCCGGGGCGCCTCGTCGACCTGCCCTTCGCCTTCCGCCTCAACAACTACCCCTGCAACGAGTCGGCGCCGCTGCTGCTGGTGCTGGTGCACTCGGCGCCGGCCAACGCCGACAAGCGGCGCGCCATCCGCGACACGTGGGGCGCGCGTCGCGACGCCCTGCGTCTCCTCTTCCTGCTCGGCGAGGTGGACTCCGGCGCGGCGCAGCTCGCGCTCGAGCGAGAAGACCTCGCGCACGGCGACCTCGTGCAGGGCAGCTTCCGCGACTCCTACCGCAACATGACCTACAAGCACGTCATGTCGCTCAAGTGGACCGCCTACTTCTGCCCCGGCGCGCGCTACCTGCTCAAGACGGACGACGACGTGTTCGTCAACACGCCGGCTCTCCTGGACTTCCTGTCGCAGGAGCTGTCCCCCTGGGGCGCGCGGCGCCTCATCATGTGCGCGCCCTTCCCGCGCTCCTTCGTGAAGCGCTCGTACCGCTCCAAGTGGCGGGTCTCGCCGGCCGAGTACCCCAGCCGCGTGTACCCGCCCTACTGCGCGGGCTGGGCCGTGCTGTACTCGCCCGACGTGGTGTTCCTGCTGTACCGCGAGGCGCAGCGCGCGCGCTACTTCTGGATCGACGACGTGCACGTGACGGGCACTCTGGCCTCGCGCGCCAACCTCACCCAGACCGACGTGGGCTCGCTGGCGCTGACCCCGGACCAGGTGTCCGCCGTCGAGCAGAGCGGCAGCCTGGCCGCCGTGGGCCGCTTCCTGTTCGGCGCGCCCAACCTCGAGCTGGCGACCCTGTACCGGCTGTGGGGGGCGGTGTCCGGGGAGTCGTGACGGCCCCTCGCGGCCCGCTGAGCGCCTGTGCCTTCGCCCCGGGACCCCCTGCCTCCGCGCCGGAGGGGCCAACACTTCCCGCGTGTTTGCAGCCGGACTGTGCGGCTGTCGAGTTTCCCCCAAATATTCCATTCCAATAAATCTGGTCTTAATTTTTCAGTTGGAACTAAACATTAAGAAAATTTATTTCGGAATCTTGCTTGATTCAGCAGAAAATATCAATACTCATGAAGAGACTCACATGGAAGTGTGTTGATGTGTAGGAATCTCCAAAAAATTACTTTTTTTTTTTTTGTGTCACGGACTCACATGTATCAAGTATCATCTGTCCATTGACTTCTACATGTCATGATTCTGTTGGATTTTTGAATGATTGCTTCTAGTCCTTCAGTGCATGTCAAATAATTGTACAAACCTTTGCAATCCCGGCAGTTGTGAAATAATGCCTATTTTGTATGTCCAAATTAAAAAAAAAATTAACATGTTTGACATCTAGAGAGCAACAGTTAGAAATATTTACAGGAGAAAATCATATTAAAATTAATTTGGAACATTTCTGTTATACACAAAACAATGAAGTGAGTATAGATAAGACATTCTGGCAAAGCTATTAAATACTACTTTATTTCTTTGTCTACAAAAAAAATTGTGGTTTAGTTTAAGTTTCTTTTATAAACAAGCATTGATCTCATGATAATTTTGTTTAACTGGTTTTCTCAATCACAAATAGCCACTTCTCACATTGAAAAGTTCCCTTTAACATTACTTACAATGGTTGAATGAAAATGTGATTGGGTGTGAAGTCATATATTTTTGCTTGTGTTATAAAGAAATTGTGTTTGCTCTGTCACCTAATGAAAGTCATAAGTGACTGTGATTGGTAACATGTCCTGCTGACATGGCTGTGAGAGGTAACATGTCATGTTGACATGGCCAATAGGTAAATTGTCATTTTCATGTGACAAAAGTTGTGGGTTTGATTCAAACCCTGGCACGAATCAAGTGTAAGAGCGCAGAATGCAGTCGGAAGACAAGGGCGTGGAGCTCAGAACCTGTCACAATAAGCCTCTGTTTGTTTACCTTAACTATGACAAAAATGTTTTTAGTGATGGGAGTATTTGCCGACCTGAAAAGTAATAAAACACATATTGACTATTTCAAAAGTTGATTACTAGAGACTGATTTGTTTAACAGAGAGAAAAATAAAAATTGGCTGCTTGGTATACTTCGTAAAGTAACTGTTCTGTATCACATATCCAAGTTCATCCCTTTATTCTGTGGTACATGATGTTTGCTGTTTTAATTTAGTTTGTCGAAAGATCCTGGCCATAGAAAATCTCAGATGTCACAGTAAAAACAAATACTGTCAGTTCTTAAAGAATTTTTTTTTTCATTCTTATTCAACGTACGATCATAATTCATAACATCACAATTATTGTTGTGTCTGGGATATTTTTAACGTACTAAATTAAAGCGGCAAGGATAGTGTATCACAGGATCAATGCCATCAGGATCAAGGGATGAACTTGGATATGTGATACAAAACTTTTACCCTTCAAAACACTATGTTCATGTTTGCAGTTATTTTCTTTGTCAGTTACTGGCAGAGAACTCCTGTACCACAATTGGCTTGGTAAATAAGTTTGACTGTTGCTGTACTATTGAAAGTTTGTGATTTGTCTCAAAATAAGACTTTTAAAAACTGTACTACAAATTATAATAGTGAGAAAGAGCCACAGTGTTTTGAAACCTACCTTGGCACAATATATGATAGTTTTACAGCATTACTAAACAATCACTTTTGAAGCAGAATAATAATGTTCCTTGTGTATACCAACTATTTTTATTGTTTTGTCAGGTCCTTCAACCAATTGCATAGGGTATTCATAAAATATAAAAAAAAAAAAAAAAAAATCTCTAATTTACTAATTTTTCACATCAGACTGAACTCAACATAACTGTAGAAGACATGAAAATATATAATAATACAAATAAAAAAGTGATAAGTTGTAAAAACACACTTTATACCTACTTTTGTGGGAAAGCATAACTTGTAAATTAATACACCAAATTTGTCTCATGCTAAACACACTATAAGGACATTAACATTTTAACATTAAGGTAAACTGATAAATAGGTAGGTACCAATATGAGTGGTGCACGGATGCTAGGGGCCGGAATTCAACCCACTAACCTTGCCACATGACCGTAACAGCCATGGACACAAGAATGAACTGTTCAAAGTGCAGTATTTTGTCTTATTCCCAAGTGATACCAGATTTATGGCAAGCTTCTTCTGTGTATTGTTTTTGATGGAAAAGCGATTATAATATTTACTAGGGCTTCTCATTGTCAAGACTTTAATTGTAGGCATTCTTATTCTTAAATTCTTTTTTTTTTTTAAGTTATTTTAATGTCAATTATGTAAAATTAAAATTTATTTAGGATTTTATGCACAGTTATTTATAAATAGAGCAGTGTTAAGTATAAAAAGTGAACATTTAAAAAAATTTTTTTTGTACAAACTTGGGTTATTTTTGATGACTAGAAATGTTAGTCCATTTGTGATATAATATAATATATGAATACCAAATTTTCTCTAATACATTTAATTTTTCTGTCAAATTTGTATTACTTTATCTTAATATTTACGCATTTGTAGGGACAATATTATATGGTGAATTGTGATAAAACCAAAATAACACTGTACAGCATGTCAATAAACCATAAAGTACCGTAAAGCAACTGAAATCACTCAATAATCAGCATTTTAATGAAAAAATTTAACTAAATTTACAAAAAATTTTTTTTTTTGTTTATTAAACTTGAGGAATGTAACATATTTTCTATAAAGGTTGGTCCAAATTGCTGTAATGATAAATATATTGATTTTTGTTACTTTTTAAATATTTTAACTGTTATTATTAACTCATTTTTACATTATGACATTGGTACATTTTTCAAACAAACAAATTACTTGCAGATTAATTTTTTTATTGTTCCAAGTAGTTAAGAAATGCTTATTGCAAATTATTATATTGGAAAAGAGCATCATGTGTCAATCACATTAAACATTTTGGGTGAATTAAGAACTATGAAACATTTATCATATTTGTTTAATAATATGCTATATTTATCAATAAAGAGTTCATAAAAAATAAAAAAAACAACAAAAATCTAATTTTTTTTCTTCAAAAAATTAGCTCAAAAATAAAACCATAAAATCTTGTCCTTACACATTAGCTTTTAAAAAAAATTTCAGTTTAATGAAAACATACTTATGTTTTGTTTGGGTTAGTAGAATTTTATAAAGTTAACTGTGTATAGTTGAGATTAAGGTATGCACACAATTTGAAGGTACAAAAACCTTTTGAGTTACATATATTATTGCTGGAAATTTGAAGGTATTTTGACCTCTGTGAGTCTGTATGTTTATATGAGGGCTAGTATATTCATATAATAAGCTTGTCTGAGCTTCTGATATTCAAGTACAGTATTACTATGATACACAGATTAAATTAAATAATCTTTGTAATCATTTACATTTTAAGGGAATATTTAATTTCTTGTTGTTTAAATTAGCCAGAAATCAGAATAACTGTAACCAGTCAGTGATATAAGGTGTAAGTGCTCCATGACTGATCCTCACATATATGTTCCATTTATTCATTCAAACAACAACGTTAAGAAGTGCTACAGCCAATCTAGTCAGTGCTTACCTGAGCTATGAAACTTCAGTAATGTGTTGAGGATACAGTAAGCTTACCTTGCGGCATCCTCTTCATCACAAAACATTCTTGGAGAGTATATCAAAATTTTACCGTTATGAATGTCTTATGTGTTTCGTGTTTGGAGTAAGCAGTTGCATAGTCCTCGCAACATTTTTCGTTGCAGCATTTACAAAACAAAACGTTAGATTGTGTGTGTTGACGGTAGTGTTAGAACGCGTGTCTTGCCGGTGTGTTTGCGTGTCCGTCTCAGCCTGTCTTTCCATCGGAGAAAACCCTGCAAGTTGTTCCATGCCACAGGAAGAGTCTTTGCTACTGGTGACATGTGTTCCATCCGCTCCAAGGAACTGATAACAGAACACTGTATCAGCTGCCCTAGGGTAGCAAGCGAGTGCATGAGAAGTGCCGGCAATCACTTACAAGTTTGTGGGCACAGTATTGTGTTGCATTCTTCTGGACTTTAAACACCAGTGCCAAAACTTAATAAACGGTTCATCACATCAAGAGACTGGATAATTCGTATGTTAGAATCACTTGCTCATAGCAACACTTTTTGTGCAAAACAATGGAAATTTATGTTATTTTAATTATTGAATTAAAATTAATATTAAGAATTTTTTTTTTGCTAACGAGGGGTCCAAAATTAGTCATTCGCATTCCATTTCACATTTCCAAACTTCAAATAATATATTAATGGGTTTTGAAGTTAACCAGTAGCATAAGTGCTTCATTAGCTAATTTGGGGTAGGCCTACATGGTTTCGTTGAAATTAAATTCATTATTTTATATGCAGAGTAACCTTCAGATGAACAAAGTGTGTGCTTTTCTGTGGTTGTACTTAATTTTTGTGTGTTTTTTCTCTCGTTTGTTTTCAAGTTAGTTAGTTCAGTTGTACCTAATTAATAGTGTTTGGGTTTTTTTTATCATTTACGTAACTTATGTTACAGTACAGTCTCTAATTACTCATGTAAGTTTATTTTTATATTTCCTGGTGATCAGTTTTAAAATCATGGCTGTGCCAAAAAATATATATATATTTTAAATGCACAGGCAGGTATGGGAATACTCAGAAGTTTAACTTTGTCGGCTACACTTCCGGTAACATTTACAAACGTAGTTTTCTAGCGATCGATAACTACGGAGCCATGAGTGATAGTTGATAGCTTCATTGCCCCAAGACCTTGCCACCGACTGCTGTGATAAAACAGAAAACTTGTTAGTGTTCCAGTAATGGCTATTTGAATATAGTTTTTCAGAGAGTAGACACATTAAGTGGAGTCAGTTATATCAAGTTGCTAATACTCATGTGTAAATTGGAAATGTGAGTTGGGATTACAAGACAATGTGATTAGGTATGTGTAGTGAAAAGAAAGTGCATTTTGTAATAAAGTATCATAATATTCAGGTTTAAAAGTTGCCAAATTTATTGAATATATTAGAAATAAGAGTTTATTTGCTCAGGTGTGAGATGTACTTACAAGAGAGATATATACCTATATATTTAGAAATATTTTGAAATCTTTATGTGCAAAAGGCAAGATAGTGTCTAGCAACTGTAGTGTACATACTCCAGTGAATGCATTTAATAATCTACCTGTTTCCGTGATAAAGTACTCATGCTTTTTTTTATTGCACTAAATTTTCTGATGTCTGTCACAAAATGTTTGATGTAAAATGGCCATAAGTAGACTGAGTTATTTTATTGTCATAGTAAGAATATTTATTAAAAAGAATAATCTGTTTTTAAGAAGGAAATAAATAAATAAAGAAATAAATGATCATACAAATTCTGGTACTTTGGTGTTATTTTCTCCAACTAAGGAAAACATTAAGTTATTATTTTATTTATTTATTTTTAGCACTGTAACTTATTTTCAGTTATCTTTTCTGGATTTGTAGTGATAAAATAACTTTCCATTTCAAGTGGTTTGCGAAAACCAACCACATTTTTACTTAAAAGTTGTTTCATTAACAGTAGGTATGTCATATTCCAATAAAAATCTGTCATTCCTACCAACAAAAGGAAAGAATTTTAAAGCAAACAGTTGGCAAAGTTGTTTTATCTTCTGTCCACCCTCCTTTTCTGCTTACACTCCTGTTCCGCATTAAATTATATATTTTTCAAACAAACATTTACTACAAGTGATAAGGAGAATTCCTGAACTAAAATTTCGACCTGTTATTTTAAGACTGCAGGATAAATATTACCATTGTCACATATATTTATAAAAATAAATTAACGAGATGTTGACTGCAGAAGTGCTTTATCTAAATATATATAACTCTAAGGTGACTGACTGACTGACATAGTGATCTATCAACGCACAGCCCAAACCACTGGACCGATCGGGATGAAATTTGGCATGCAGGTAGATGTTATGACGTAGGCATCTGCTAAGAAAGGATTTTGATTAATTCTACCCCCAAGGGGATAAAATACCACTCACTGACTCACTCATCACGAGATCTCTAAAACTATACAGCCGATTGACTTGAAATTTAGCATAGTTACTCATTTTGTGATGTAGATGCTCACTAAGAAAGGATTCTGCGGAAATCCGATCCCTAGGGGAGTTTCGGGGGCGTAATATATCAAAATTTCCAGTTTTTGGTAGGAAATCACCATGGCAACGGCTGTTGCTTTGTTGATAATTCATTCGTCTCTATGGCAACGACTATTTCATTGTTAGTGCAGTCCTCATCACCGTTGAAATTTTGGCGGGTACTTTAAATATCAAAAATTGCCCTTTTTTTCAAGTATATATATTTTACAGACTTGAAACTTCACAGTAATGTACCTTATGCTACGCAGGATGACATTTTCCGAAAATTAGATCCCATGGGTGGTTAAAACCAGGCAACAGTGGGTACTTTGTCTGCATGAGAACAGGATTTTGCATTGTTCCTGCCTTCTGCGTCTCCATGGCAACGGGCATCGCGCGGCAGTGGCGTACCCACAAGGAGGGGCATGTATAATGAGCGGCGCAAGAGTGATCTGCCTGTAGACTGCCGTAGCGAAGGACGGGTACATCAGTTGTACGTTGCGTGCACGAGTCGGGAAACCATAGGTGCTATTCATTTTCTCTCCGGTACATTATACAGCATTGCAATAAATTTTCACAGAATTTTTTTTTTATTTACTATTACTGTAAATGGGAGATGTGGCTTAATTTTTTTTCCATTAGTATAGCCGTGCGAAGCCGAGTCGGGCAGCTAGTTATAAATATATGCTTGTAAATATTTCTCATTCACACTTCAATACACCAAGAGCTTTAATTTTTAAACTTTAAAACATATTTTTATGCTACTTATTTTGGCTCTATGTATAGATTAATGGTAATGCTGAGTCCAGTTTAGTGTTTTCTGTTCCAGGGACTGCCCGAGGTCCGGGAAAGCCGGGAAACTGTCCCGGGCCCCGCGCTGCCCATTTGTCTAGCTTTATGTGTTAACAAATATTGACATTAATGGAAAAAAAAAGTATTAAATTGTTATTACTATGTAATTCAAAGTTCTGTTCGATACACTTCTATTTCAGTTAAGTTTTCTTGAATTCGTATATTAAAAACTTTCGAGGATTTTATTGGCACAAGTTATTATGCAATTACACCAATTTTGACTGTTAGTATTTATGAAACTTACCCATTAATAATTTACCAGGAAAGAATATAAAAATTTCTTAAGCAAAATCATTTTCTAAATTTAAGTTCCGGTTTGGTTTAAAACTGTTTTTTTTTTAAGAGTTAATTTTTTCCATTTTTCCGAGGCTACCCCCTAACCCCACAGTTTCCACATGTTATTGTCATGTCCGCCTGGTATCGGGAACTCCTGAAGACTGCTGCAAGAGGGGAGTGGTGTGAGAGGGGAGGAGCACCCTCACATGCCACACCCTTAAAGCACTAATAAATACTTCACCTAAAATTTAACATCTAAACATCTTACAATTTATTTAGTTACATTACTTGCATGGGAAACGACCGTCAGGTCTAATTATGTGCGTATTATCTATATGGTGATTTTTTATTTGAAAAACACCAGTCACACCACAGACTGTTCGTCGCTTGGAGCAAGACTATTTATATATTATTAAATACACTCAGTGAGCGTTACATGTCAAATCTGGCTTGGGGCCGCAAAAGATTTTAAGGTGTTCGTCAAACCAATGTACTATTAAGGGTTCACGCTGCCGTCACCCGACCTCTGTGAAAGGCCCGGGGGGTACCTGACGGGCGCTACGGGCGTCGCGATGCTGTTGTTGTCTGGAGGGGCGCCAGGCTAGCGGACTGCTGGGCCGTTGATGTTGGGTCGTGGGTACTCTGCCCCCGCGTGCCTCGCCAGGTACACGGCTCGAATCTAACCTGAATGGTTCTCCCTTGGCTGTGAAGGCCGCTCGGCCGTGTGGAGGACGGGAGACTACAAAAAATGATTGTACACAAGTTGATGAGAGTTACATTTAATTTAGGAGTTTCACCGGGGGTCCGCGTGGGTACACGGTACGCTCTACAAGTCCACTCCGCGGTTCAGTCCCGCTACAAAAATTCTCACCAACACTTGGCGACGTCTAGCGGTTACACAATTAACAAAAAAACACAACACTATGTGACACTGAAATGGTTACCGCGGCAGTCTCGCGGGACGTGGGTCGATGCTCGCTGGAGACGGCCAGCGCCGAAAGTTAACGGGTGCAGGGGGGGCTCGATGAGCGGGCTCCTAAGTTCGGAGAAACACTTACGTGAGTGATACGATATGCAGAACGGTATCACAATGAATACGGTCGGGATAGGCCCGGTTCCGCAAAATACGCGCCGATTCGACGTGGGCAGCGGTGAATTAATAAAAGGATTTAAATTTGAAGATGTAGTGCAGAATGAAACTAACTTGAATGCTGCCCACGGACACACGTCTGTTCCCGACGCGGAGTGGTTGGAGACTGCCGAACATGGCCGCCTCGCAAGGAAGAGAAACTTTCTCTTCTTTGTGAGTCGGCACCAAAAACTTATAATAATTTAATTTGTTATATGATGAGCAAAAAACATACTCCAGGTGCTTGATTAAAACTTTGCACCTGGTAAATGGTTGCCTAAGGCTTAACAGTTGTTTTAATGGATTTATTAATTTAAATGCGGCACCAAGTTGGCGACTGTAAATTTAACTACAAATTGTCTCAATGTGCACTGTTTGGGTTTGAATTCCCTTAGTTTGGCTAGACCACTATCATAGGCCAATTAATCAAGGCCAGTAGCCGCTGTGGCTAGTAACGAGGATTGTTTTCTGTTCCGTGCGCGCCGCGCATGCACGGAGTCTCTACGACGCACTTTCTCACTGCTTGTGATTAATTAATTTCGTCCTAGTGCATCGTTTGGGAATTGTTTTCCGTAGTCGAGCCCCCGGGGTTTCGTGTCCTGATGTTTAATTCAGTTAATTGAGGTCACGCCTGGGGCGCTCGCTTGACTCAATCCGGCTGGGCAAGGGGCGCACTCCGAAAACGGGATACGGTACTGGCGGTGCGGAGCATGGGCTTAACGGCCATGGTCGGTACGACGTCAACGCGTACTTAACAATACAGTTTCTAATTGTGAATATTATGATTTTACATAAATTCTTACTGGAATTAAATACACCGGTACACATACAGGTGCCTAACACATGACACGTAGCACTTTCTTAGTTGCGGACACAATCACTAACTTGACTCGTGCGGATGTGATGCAAGGGTGCGTTCCGTCAGCGGGGACTGGTACTTGGTGATGGGCGGGAGGTGGGGTTTTCCTGGAGACCGAGCTTTACTATCATAAGAGGTACAATATCACAGGGTAAACCCAAGCATTAAAATAAACTTGATACTCATCCAGGGTTCTCCTGGTATTCAGGTCCTGGGATTTGGTCCTTCTGGCACCTTTCTTTTGACTACCCTGACTGAGGATACAAAGAGCAGGATTTTGGACAATGTGGATGATACAGTAATATATCAATGATATATGAATATTAAATACACATTTCCTTCTGACACAATACAATGGTGGATTTATAATCTATAATTTATAAAATTCATCTGCCTTTTTCTAATAAAAGTATAATGAGTTGCAGGCATGATTGAAATTGTTCTCATCTATTTCAAATGATCGTTTCTCAATTCAGTCGCAACTCCATGACAATAATATAAAAAATTGTTGAAACATGGCCTACAGTGAAACAGTTAAAGGCACATTGTCATAGCATATTATAGCACAACTTTAAGACCTTGTTTCTTTGGCTCATTCTACAATGACACAGCATTGTTCTGGAGCCTGCTCTGTGGTACGCAAAGGGTGTTTTCCCTGGTGCCAATTAGTGGGGAGTGGTTTGGCGCTAGTACACAAGACTTTTCAGGGTGTAGTTCATCGTCACGAACCATGGGGGCTGCAAATTCGAATCTTGGCAAAGACATCCTGAGCTGTCAGTTGCTCTGGGTGTTGTAATAGATAAGAAAGTAATAACACCGTATATAAAAATGGTATTGTAGTATATAGTTTCTGTATTATTTTTGCTTTCTTGTTCTTTCCATTATTATTCCCATACACTCAAACCCCCGTAATATGTTAAAGTCACTGCAAGATTTGAATGTTAATATCTATTGCTCAAAGGACTTGTATCGATAGGTAATAAAATAAACTGCCTGTTATAGTTATTCCCTAAAATAAATTCAATACCCTTTTAAACACCAATGGTTTTGCAAGGGAGATATTTTTTAACAACCAATCACTATTAACTACACTATATTTTGAAAAATAAACACTAAAAAAATATATGTCCTAAAAATCACATGAAACAAAGATGGCGTCTTTTGGTTTTACTAGTTCTTTATTCTTAATTTCTAGTAACTGTTTCAGTACAGACATCTAAATTAGACTCTCTATACTTTTAAAAAGCTGATGGATTAAATTGATCAAAAAGTAATTATGAGCAACCTTAAAACGCTGATAACTGCTCACAGGTAAGTCAGGACAATAGAGTAAATCAAGTACTATTTCAGCGGTGTTCGAGAATCATACTTTATGGGCAATCACAGAAAGTGTTTGCAGTGCTATCTAGATATTTTGTACAAACTATTTTAAGAAGAAATAAGTTTAAATTTTAATTTACAATTTATATATATATTTTTATATTTTTGTTTAGTATTAACATAAAAGTTAAAGTATTATAAAATTCGTAATATTTGTATTTTATCTTAATAGAAAAAAGTAAAGCATATGATTTATGAAAATATTTAAATGATCTTGTATGCTTAATGTCTATATTTATCACAGACTATATATTTATGTTATTCTATATAAAGTATTGAATTTCTAACATTTATAACAGCTAACAACTTTTACTTTTCTTATTTTATCTCGAAAGGTCAACTATATATTCTAATCTTCATATTTAAAATTTTATGGATATTTGGTTTCCATTCGATAGTGCATTATTAATGATAGCTCTTTCATCGCCTAGTTAAATAGAACTGTTACTCGAATGAGCACATACTTATCGGTTTAATTTTGCAATAGCTAGCTCTTCAGTGTTGCTGATACTAAAGCCCACCCCACACGATGCCCATTTTCTGCTATAACTTCTGTTATACCCATGGGTATAAAAATTTTCATAAAAATTTGTATAGCAGAACCGCAGAAAGATTTCTTAACTCCATACACACGATACCTAGAATGCTAACAGAAAACCAGCCAACGCAGTTGCCGACCAAAGCAAACATATCAGGGGAGGATAAACCTGTCGTAGTCAACTTATCAAAATACTGAAAAAAAAAAAACACCTGTTTGTGTTAAAAATTATGTAACTTGCGGAAATATTATTTGATATTTTATCTTATATTTTTCATTTGCAAATAAATAACAAAATTGGTTTAGTATTTAAAAACAAATTAAGAGCAATTTTGGAATTACAAATATATTTTTAAGTTGTAGGTTAATTTCAAAATCTAAAAATATATAAATTTAAATGATACAAGGGACATTGGGTTTACTAAATGTAGTTTATGTACGGTTTAAATTCTAATTTTAATTTAATTATACAGTTAATCAAGCTAATTTCATTGTAATAGTAAAAAAAATGCTACCGATTCATATATGTTATATATAAGATTTATTGATTACTTATATATTTAACTACATAATTAGAGGAATTGTAACTAATATTTTTTGTAACCCAGTGAGACAAATAAACACGCACATACCGCGTAATAAATTTAAATCTTCGGTGAAGAAAAACATTTTGCATGTTTTTTTTTTTACCCTCACAGGTGTGTCGCTATGAAGTATCAGTTTATTCATTATTAATTTATGGACACTCGTTTCTTAATAAACGTTGGCGTTTTAATTATAAAATTAACTTTTGGTTTAAATTATTTGTGAACATGTGATTTTACTTTACTTTTTTAAAAGTAAAAATAAATCTAGGTACGTAGTACTATGAATAAAATCAATGGACTGAGACACCTAAATGTAGTTAATAATATTATATCATAAATTAATTCTAATAATTTATATTTGCAGAAAGCACAGTATGTACAATTTAATTATCTGTTATTTAAAAAAAAACTAAAAAAAAAATAAGATTGATGAGGATTCGAACCACATTCAAAAGTCACCTTTCTATCTCTGCCATCGTGCCCTTCGCCACTACGCTACCGCAACTTCTACGGATGTGATAGGAGATAATGGGTAATATAGAGTGTAATGTATTTTCATAACGTATTTTAAAATTTTCGATTACTTCTTTCTGTGGCAATTTCAGCTTAACAAATATATTCCATAGTAGTTTTACTATTATAAAGTTTCATTTGGCATACCATTACATTTGTTACGTCCCTTAATGTTGACAATACAGACTCTATACGGGGTTATATTGCAACACGTGGGTCCGCCATCTTGACGGCTCCAGCTCGTGGGTATAGCAGAAAAATAGAACACGTTCTATTACGGTTTTGGCTAAGACTTCTGTTATGAAAACTTTTATACCCAGAGCCAGACCCCTTGGAAGGGTGCTGAAATGTTACCCACACGGGAGCAGGCGCGCTAGCATAAAAATTACATGAAAACTGCTAAGGAAATGGGTGTCGTGTGGGGCAGGCTTAAGTAGCAGGTTTGTGCACAATGAATTAATTTTTAAGGTGCTGTGAAAATTTTATACAATGATTACGTTAAGTGGTAATAGCAGCAAGCGCACAATATGCCGAATTAATTTAGTTTTTCGCGCAGGGGAAGGGTGGTGGTATCACTACCCCTTTGACCACTGTTTTGCTTCAAATTAATTTCCTTTTGTTGGTAAAAATTATAGTTTTTTTTTTTTTTTTTTTTTTTTAAGAATTTCTTTCGCCATCCGTTTTATTATTGTTTTGTTGGGGGGAAAAGCTTGGGGGGGGGGGAAGGGGAGGGGATATATGTCCCTCAGCCTGTTTACGGCCTTGAACAGCAGTATTGGGCTACTGTGCTATTTAGAATACCTGTTACTTTTAATATTTTCTCACAGGTTATTACGGATACTTTTACATAGGTATCTGTTAAGAATGAACAGGTTTTTATTTAACGGCCTAATTATGCAGAGGAGAACATGATTCAAAGTTGATTGATTTTTTTCCTTTTTATTTTTACCAAAATTATAAAAAATAAATTCGTGCTACGTTTTGTGGCAGTAAATTAAACACGTGTTAAAACATATCACGCTGTAATAGTAACCATTATTAACATTATCAGACATAGTGTATAGTACCTTTGTAAAACATGTTTCTTATTTTTAAATTTAGTGTATACAATCATCGCTTTCCATAAAGAGAATGCAGTGCTCTCTGTGAGGAGAGTGCGGAAGCATGAAACGTTACCGCGAATTCCGCAGCGCTAGCTTGACCACGGTGGTAGGAATGGAAACTACGTCTGTCTAAAGTACAAGTTAATTTTTCGAGCGACCTGTGGCTTTCACATGCGGACTACATAGTTGCTAGGGAAAATCACGAGGCTGCGAGCTACAAAGCGGTAAGCAGATTCACTTGAAATATTCCTGACTGTTTACTGTAAATATATTGATTTCAATATATTATGATTAAATTTAATTACCACTGATTCTATACATTCAACAAAATATACTTCATGTGGCGCCAAATTTTGAATAGAAAACGTTATATTCGTTTATTAATATTAACACTAGGAACGTTAAAAATCATGCAATTAAATTGAACATAACACTCCATCTTATTCGTTTTTGCTATGTTTTGCAGAGAATTATAAATTAGGTATCATGACATTTATAGAGTAGCTAAATATTACCTACCACCTTGCCGGAGAATCAAGTACCTAACATCCAAATATTAGGTAGGTACGCAAATTATACATAATTAAATTATATGTAATCGATTATCAATTTCCTCTTTTTTTGGTACCATGCACTATAGTTTCTAGTAATTATTTTTTTTTTGAACCACAATTTGGTTATGTTTTTGGGTTTTATATTTATATTAAAAAAAGAGGTGTGAGATAATTTAAATACATGTTTTTATAGAATAATATATCGGTCATCTCATAATTTTACATATCTAGTACTTAATGACATTGTTTCATATCGTTATGTATACTAATAATAAAATTGTTTGGTGAAACGTCTGTGAAGTACATACATTTAAGAAGGAAAAAAAAAACCTATATGAAACCGCTATTTAAAATATTTATAGTTAAAACGAATAGTTTTTGAAATCGTTTGTCTGTTCATGTGTCCGATCTGTTATCACGCATAAACTGTTCAATGTATTCCTATGAAACTTATATTATTGGTACCAACTTTTTTTTCTTTCAAACTTTACCAATAGGCCATGTATATCATTACCAAATTCCAAATGTAAAGGGGTAAAAATAGGGTAGGTTTGGTTTTATAGTAGAAAATTTATTCTCCGAATATAATCTAACATTTGGAGTTGGTTAGAATTTTTTTTTAATTTATTATTTTATAGTGCTACTGTACTGTGTGTAATTTTTGTAAACTTTATTACTCTTAAGAATCAGATTAAAACTACAATTATAATAATGATTATCCAAGACGCCAAAAATACGTTAATGTAGACTTTTTTTTTTTAATTTTGGGCTCTTCGTTTAACAAAGGAGACAATCTTCATCCCCCCCCCCTTTTTTTTTCCATCGCAGAGGTGGCCTTCGTGCCCACGTGACGTCATCCCGCTGACTGACTACTGTCGGTTAGTTAACCGGTTAGTTCACTACGGCTAGTTAACTGCTGTTAGTTAGCCATGGTTAGTTAACTTTGGTTTTAACAATGGTTATTTAAATGTGTATGTTAACTGTGGTTGGTTAACTGTGGTTGTATAAATAAATTGACTAACCATATTAGTTAACCATGGTTGTTTAACAATGGTTGTTTAACCAGGGCTATTTAACTGTGAATAGTTAAATAATGTTTAGTTAACCATGGTTGGTTAACCATGGTTATTCAACTGTTTGGTTAAATAATGGTTAGTTGTCAATGGTTAATTAGCCGTTGTTAGTTAACTGTGGTAACTTAACCATAATGGGTTAAACATGGTTGTTTAAAAATGGTTAGTTAACAATAGTTGTTTACACACTGTTAGTTGACCATGGTTGATAACCGTAGGTAGTTTACCATGGATGGAGAGCGTCGTCGAGCGAAATGCGACAAGCGGTGACTCGGCGCTACATTATGGTCGTTGAGATAGTTGGTCTTGTTTCAACCCCCCCTCCCCCGCAACACTTATTAACTAGCGCGTCTGTTCTGGCGAGCCAGGCCTGCCTCCGTCTGCCAATCAAGTGGCGCGTCGGGATATTGTAACATCAGGTCATGTGAACTCATTTATAACGTATTTTAAATTAAATTAATTAAACATAATATTATTTTAACTTATTTACGTACATCAGTGAAGTTAAGAAAAGGTTCCACAACAGTAGCACCAAAGAAAGTAAAATAATACATTAAATAAAACCGAACCTACTTTTTAGGTAAATTGCGGACTGGAGTAGATATTTTTTTTTGTCATCCCTCCCGCCTTTTTTTTTTGGGGTGTGTTTGTGTTTAGGGGGTAGGCCCTTATCGCCTCTCCTATTGGACCACTCCGTGCGCAGTTAGTGCTGAGGTCAAGAATAAGGAACTAACACGGTGCCAAGGATTACAGGAGAATGCTTTGACACTCACTGTTCTCAATACAGCTTCCTGCAAATACTTGTGAGGCCTAAGCAGCCAGGGTTCAGACGGGATGAAGACTGGGTTTGGACACAACACCTCCCAGGATTAAAAAAAAAAAAATACCCAGCGAAGACAGGATAAGTAAAACACAACTACATTAGGTTATAGTGAGATTAGAGTTGCTTGGATTCTGGATTGCAGCCACGTCGAAAAGCGAAGATATCACCGACGTTTCGGTCGACGTTGCAGTCGCTATCGTCAGGGGTACCTTTAGTAACTGTAGGCACCCTGATGATGGCAGTTGTGTTTCCAAGAAGTCTATATTTATTACCGGTTTGCACACGTGTTACTGCAAGCATGTCTTCCATACAAACTTGACATGTGTTTCATGTATTAAAAAAAAAACATTAATATAACAAGTTTTTATGATTTGTTGAAACGAAGTTATCAAACAGTTGACTGAGGGACTAAAACATTAGAAAATTTTTTATAATTAAAAACCGAAGTGTAAAATTTTAAATTTTCTTTTCTCAAGCAAAATTATCATACTTAAATTCCTAAGTGTAAAAACGTAGAGGTTCTGAAAAGTCACAGAAATTTTTTGCGTGCCACTAACATTTCTTTAAAAAAAAAATTCAAATTATAAAAAGAAAAATTACTCGTAAAAATCGATTAGTGGTTGCAGCGGACCTGCCACCCGGCCGCAAGGGATCGAATGGTTTGGTCTCGGCTCAGCGAGTCACCGGGACAAAGATTTTTTTATGCGAATCGATCTTGTCTACTTCGATTTATAATCGATTCGATAAATCGACTCATTTCCCTCGAGATCGGCATCCCTGAGACACACTGCGCGGGAAGCGACCCCCGCGGAGCCGACAAGCGCACCTTCATCCACCCCCCACCACAACTCCCGGAGCGCGCCAATCGGCGACGGGAATAATACACACGTGGGTATCGACCCGCGGCTCTGGGGGCTGTGACGTGGAGGTCGAGGTCACGCCAGGGGGGGGGGGGGGTTGATGTCCTGACCCGAGGGGGGTGGGGGGTTAACGGGTATGACCGCAGCTGTTATTCCCTCGGCCAGCGGTGGGCGTGGCGGCAGAGGGACTCGTCCGTTATTGAAGAAGGTCTCCTAGCGGCGGCGGGGCTGGCATCGGTACTGGGGCAGCGAGGATATTCTCCCCGGCACTCGCCCCCCTGGCTCATGTGTTATTCACGCGCCAGGAGCGCCGGTCGTCTTCGCCGACAACCACGTCATCGCCTCGCCTCGCGACGTGCCCCCTCCCCCCTCCCCCCTCCTCACTCCCCCCTCCACCGTCACCGCACCGCCGTAGTCTCGGAGCCAGGGCCGAACATTTCTTTTTGACGTGACAACGTCTAATAAATCGATGAACACCAGCTGCACGCACGAAAAAGTGTCCCGTTACGCTGTGTCCCGTTACGCTCATTGTACGCTTGCGCCGCATCTATCTCTCTTCCACCCGATTGGAACAACCATCGGTTTGACTTTTTCGAGCCACATTAAACTTGAAACACTCCCATTCGTTTCCTACTTTTCCTATCATCGTCCTATCCTTAACAGAATAACACAGATTGGAAGAAGTTAAATAGCAAACATGTATAAAAGTTATAGTTAAAATAATCTCTTCGTTAAAGTAATAAACATATTTGAATTAATGAGTGCAAATAAAAGTAAATTTATCAATTAAATTGTAGATTTCATTTCGCTCCTTCTTTGTAACCATACAAGGTAGTGATAATTCAATAATAATGATTCAATTTTATTCATAAAAGTATGCAATCATTTCATCAATGTTTTGTTATGACGTTGTCACGTTAAACTATCGTCCGTAAACCGACTTTACAGACAACCAATTTTTTCTTCTTTCATTTTTAAATTTTTCTTTTTGGTTTTTGAGGTTGTGCTTCTCCAGGCTTTTTACGTTGCGCGCGCACCACGCAACGAAATTTTCACAGGAAGATGGCGGGTCTCACGTGTATGAAAAAACCCATATATATATATATATATAATCACTTTCATTAAAAAAAAATTAGGGGACATACCAAACGTCTTGATGGTGTGTCGAACTTTAGATGTTAGCGAAAACTACCCTGGTCAACTAAAAATAGTTCTAGTAAAGAGTATTTTCTAGTTTTTAAGGAAAGCTTAGGGATACTGGTATTACAAACATTAAATTACACATTCTCCTTACAATTTTCGGTTGGGCTTTGTAGCGCAGTTGTTACAGTGCGCGGGAAGTAAGATAGTGGCCAGTGGTACGAATCCCGCTGGAGGATGTTTTAATTTACTTTTTTAAATTACAGATTACTGAATTAAAGAAATTATGCTTTAAGCAAATATATATTAATACACTTTATTTGTTTATCGTATCGCTAAAGTATTATTTTATACTCATGTTTATATTAATATTGAATACTGAGTATTTATTTTACTAATTTTTGTTTAAGTAAATTAAAAAAAAAATCGTCTTAAATCAATAAGAAGTATATACTTCTAACGAGCGTACGTAAGTACACACACCTTTTGTTTGTCTTGTGTTCTTTTTGAAATGGACATTAATGGGAAAAAAAAATTTAATTAACATGTAAAATAAAGTGAGGATCAATAAAAATTTCAAATTCATGTTTTCGTATTGGGAAAAAAATTGTCAAACATTTTATTGCCACGTATAATTCCGCGATTCCACCGCAATTCGATCATAAGCATTTATAAAACTGAACCCGAAGATAAATTTATCGGGAAAGAATATCAACATTCCCTAAAATAAATTAGCAAAACTATCGTCGAAATTTCAGTTCCATGTAGGGTTAGTAATGTTGTTTGAAAGTGCATATATATATATATTTTTTAATTTCTCGGTGGAAAAAAAAAGGGGGGGGGGGTGAAGGGTTCTCAATAAAATTGAAAAACCCAGAGCCACCACTGCCTTTTTTTTAAATCTCAATTTTGAAATTAAAATAATGTCATCACATTGCTGCTTGGAATTTCTTATCTTGTTATTACATTTGTGATTTCGAACATGTGTAAATTTAAATCGAAATGATATTCTTAACATAATTAAGTAAAATGTTGGCCGGGGGGAGGGGGGAGGGGGGGGGGGGCGGGCCGGCGTGTCACGTGTCCTCGCCGGGAATCGATCCAGGTCTCGTTCCGACATCGACCAACCCGCGCAGAACTCTAGTCCACCCGGCCAGAGCTGTCTGTGGCGCCCTGTTCTCTCCGCTGCAGACCCTGCCTCGCTGTCCGACACATCTGCCAGTAGACTTGGAGGGAACATGGCTTACAATTTGCCCCGTCTAATATACGTGGACACATAACCTCAAATATGTTTTATATCGTGTCACACTATCATCAACTTTTTTTTGTCTGAACCATCTCGAAGTTTTCGATTATAATCTCCATTTTCAAATTAAATAATGCATCACAGTGCTACATTTTTAAATATTTTGAAAATTTATATATCACAATAATATTAGTTACATAATGAAATAAACGTTCAGTGATTTTAAAAGTTATAGAAATAATAAGTAGCTTGGCTTTTGGGTTGTAGCCCTGTCCTTGGCAAATAATTCGCCGAATTTCAGTCGACATTCCAGTCGCCATCATCAGGGAGCAGTAGGTAACTGCTCCCTGATGATGGCGACTGCAATGTCGACCGAAACTTCGGTGAATTATTTGCCAAGGACAGGGCTACAACCCACAAGCCAAGCTACTTCAGACAATGGCCGTGAAAGCCTGCGAACATTATTATATAAATAATATTCCATTTTTTTACGCATAAAATGTTTTCGGATACGACATTATGCTAACAATATTTTTAAATTTTTAACTTTTATAACTTCTTTGATTGACCATGTGATCATTCTCCATTTTAAATAATCTTTGCGACGGACACGGATGTCAGTTCCGTTTTCGCTAGACACGATTCTGATTGGCTGACTGCACCCATCATTCAACAAATTTACAACCCGTCCTATTTGCAAAATATTTGATATAAACTCAAGTAATCCAACATGTCAAACAAACATGGCCGTGTTGAGGATGTTTTCCGTGAGTCATAAACCCCCAACTTTATTTGACACAACATATTGGAAGGTGCACACTGTAGGGTGGTTGTCTCGCTAAAAAATATTTAATTTATAGTAAACACATGTAGGAAGGTACCTATGCATCAGATTTCGCGGAAACGTTTTAGGTTCTTTGGAATAAAAAAATGAAGTTTGTGACAATAGCCTAAAAACCTCTGAGAGCCTCGAAGAACGCAAGATAAAATTTATCCAGGAATCTCCGTAAAATTACGTATGAATATGAATATGATGAATCCAAAGAATAGTCTTGGTATTTTGACAAATCATTTAAAAACTTATTAATTATACATAGAGACCTGCAAAATTCGCGGATTCATTTCGTGATATGCTACAATTCAAATATACCTTAGCGATTTTTCTACCACTAGTTCACTGTTAATCTGGTTTAATGAGGGCCAATTAGAGACCCTCACTCATAGAAGTGTCGAATCACAGACACTCGGTCGAGACGACTCACAAGTCAGCAGCCAATGAACAGGTGGCATTTGCCCGAGTGTGTAGAGTGTAGTAGAGTCTATCCTGGAGGTCATTGAACCCGCGAATTTTGCAGGTCTCTAATTATACAATAAGTACACTCATCTTTTGTTCACATTTGTCTGGAGCGAAACAATGTGTAGTTTCTATGAAGATTCACTTGTTTGAAATAACGAAGAATTCGTTTGAAAATCCATAAATATACTGTAATTTCTAATAGTGTAGGGGCCAGGGAATTTCACTAATTGAATTTATGTCAGGCTACAGTTCACAGTTCTGTATAGATGTTACCCATGCATGCTTTCCTATTGGCTGATTCCTCACTGAAGAACCTCGCCTTCTTTGGTCGAGGCGGTTCGACCCTTATTCTGAAGCTGGTAGTTGACTGGCCCACAGTCGTAGAGGGGAGTGGCTAAACAATTAAGATCCAATCAGTAAACCAATGGAAAGGTACACATTTTTGCAGTCTACCTTGCGACGAAAGAATCCAAGAAATATCCAGGGTGTTTTGGTATAAGTGTTTCATGTCCACTCTGCTATCGTATGAGTAGGGGCAGGCATTTTTCGGGAAAAAAAATCTGAACGCCTATTATACTGCAACATGGTATATCCGCATCAGCGGTTTCTTCCTTGTGATTGGCGGCCGTCTGCGAGAGAAGTCGTTGCTTTTATTTGACCGAGCCACTCAGGGTTTGCTTCCGTGTTGGACTGCTGTGATTGGTTGTAGGCACTGACAGTAGACATGTACCTGAAAGGAACTCACCCAATCACGAAACACAGACGATGCTGCAGTGTTTTAACTTTCGGCTAGTCTCGGAATCATTTCGCGAACAGGGCATGGCCCTAACGTATGAGGCATGTCACCGCGGAACGACTTGAATTTCACACAGACGCGGGAAAAAAAGAATTTGATTCCATAAAGGCGAACCACAAATGACCGAACAGTTTGCCAAAGAGTTCTTGGTGACTGGTAAACGAATGAGTTGGACCACGCGAGGAGCGGACATCGCAGATGAGTGAGCAGCGGGGCAGTTGTGGGGCTGAGTGAGGATGGGAGGTGTCGGGCCCTCGACGGGGTTCACGGCCACATCGACCCGCCCCCTGCCTGTTGTGCCCGCCGCGCGCGCACTGCGTGTCCGGGGCGTGGGCAGCCCTGGGCGCCACTCGCCGCTTCGCCGTCATGCTGGGAGGGCTGGAGGGTCAGAGACTGCGGCTCATGGACGCTCTGCCTGACACAGAGGATGTGCAGCTGCAGGTATGTCCCCTCCACGACTGTAGGGACACTCTACAGGGGCCGGATAGCGAGGTAAGTAGCACGTGATCACGGCCTGGGCGCCACACGCCGCTACTCCGTCATGCTGGGAGGGCTGGAGGGTCAGAGACTGCGGCTCATGGAGGCTCTGCCCGACACAGAGGATGTGCAACTGCAGGTATGTCCCCTCCACGACTGTAGGGACACTCTACAGGGGCCGGATAGCGAGGTAAGTAGCACGTGATCATGGCCTGGGCGCCACACGCCGCTACGCCGTCATGCTGGGAGGGCTGGAGGGTCAGAGACTGCGGCTCATGGAGGCTCTGCCCGACACAGAGGATGTGCAACTGCAGGTATGTCCCCTCCACGACTGTAGGGACACTCTACAGGGGCCGGATAGCGAGGTAAGTAGCACGTGATCATGGCCTGGGCGCCACACGCCGCTACGCCGTCATGCTGGGAGGGCTGGAGGGTCAGAGACTGCGGCTCATGGAGGCTCTGCCCGACACAGAGGATGTGCAACTGCAGGTATGTCCCCTCCACGACTGTAGGGACACTCTACAGGGGCCGGATAGCGAGGTAAGTAGCACGTGATCATGGCCTGGGCGCCACACGCCGCTACGCCGTCATGCTGGGAGGGCTGGAGGGTCAGAGACTGCGGCTCATGGACGCTCTGCCTGACACAGAGGATGTGCAGCTGCAGGTATGTCCCCTCCACGACTGTAGGGACACTCTACAGGGGCCGGATAGCGAGGTAAGTAGCACGTGATCACGGCCTGGGCGCCACACGCCGCTACGCCGTCATGCTGGGAGGGCTGGAGGGTCAGAGACTGCGGCTCATGGAGGCTCTGCCCGACACAGAGGATGTGCAACTGCAGGTATGTCCCCTCCACGACTGTAGGGACACTCTACAGGGGCCGGATAGCGAGGTAAGTAGCACGTGATCACGGCCTGGGCGCCACACGCCGCTACGCCGTCATGCTGGGAGGGCTGGAGGGTCAGAGACTGCGGCTCATGGAGGCTCTGCCCGACACAGAGGATGTGCAACTGCAGGTATGTCCCCTCCACGACTGTAGGGACACTCTACAGGGGCCGGATAGCGAGGTAAGTAGCACGTGATCATGGCCTGGGCGCCACACGCCGCTACGCCGTCATGCTGGGAGGGCTGGAGGGTCAGAGACTGCGGCTCATGGACGCTCTGCCTGACACAGAGGATGTGCAGCTGCAGGTATGTCCCCTCCACGACTGTAGGGACACTCTACAGGGGCCGGATAGCGAGGTAAGTAGCACGTGATCACGGCCTGGGCGCCACACGCCGCTACGCCGTCATGCTGGGAGGGCTGGAGGGTCAGAGACTGCGGCTCATGGAGGCTCTGCCCGACACAGAGGATGTGCAACTGCAGGTATGTCCCCTCCACGACTGTAGGGACACTCTACAGGGGCCGGATAGCGAGGTAAGTAGCACGTGATCACGGCCTGGGCGCCACACGCCGCTACGCCGTCATGCTGGGAGGGCTGGAGGGTCAGAGACTGCGGCTCATGGAGGCTCTGCCCGACACAGAGGATGTGCAACTGCAGGTATGTCCCCTCCACGACTGTAGGGACACTCTACAGGGGCCGGATAGCGAGGTAAGTAGCACGTGATCATGGCCTGGGCGCCACATGCCGCTACGCCGTCATGCTGGGAGGGCTGGAGGGTCAGAGACTGCGGCTCATGGAGGCTCTGCCCGACACAGAGGATGTGCAACTGCAGGTATGTCCCCTCCACGACTGTAGGGACGCTCTACAGGGCCCTGATAGCGAGGTAAGTAGCACGTGATCACGCGCTACATGCCATCACGGCCTGGACGCCACACGCCGCTACGCCGTCATGCTGGGAGGGCTGGAGGGTCAGAGACTGCGGCTCATGGACGCTATACCCGACACAGAGGATGTGCAGCTGCAGGTATGTCCCCTCTACGACTGTAGGGACGCTCTATGGGGCCCGGATAGCGAGGTAAGTAGCACGTGATCACGGCCTGGGCGCCACACGCCACTCGACAAGAACCGAGTGGGAGAACCGAGTGTTGTTTCGTGCTTAAGGTCTTCCCTCCCGTTATGCCTAGCTTCGTCATGGTATCGTGAACATCGCTATATTGTACAGTTACAAAAGGATAATATGGGTTTTCGGAATGAATGGTTCCCAACTGCCCAAAATTATACAGATTTTTTTTGAGTTGTAAAATGTAAAACAGGAAAAAATATAAACGAGGGTGCTATTGCAGGTGATGTATACATTATTATATTATAACCTCAGAAAGAAGAAGTACTGGCTCCAGGCTCGCCTGGACGAGGGGAGGGAAGGAGGGAGGGTGGAGAAGGGAGGGGAAGGGGGTGGGTGCGCAGAGAGAGACGCCCGCCGACGCGACACGGGTCGCCGCCGCGGCAAACAGCCGCGTGACGCCGACCACGAAGGGCGTCCAGAGGCGTCATGGCGCCGGGTCTCACGCCGGTGTCTGTGCGCGGACCGGCTCTGCCCAGGGTCGCCAACCCCCTCAAAGTGAGTCTGAGCCTGCTGCCAGTCGGGCCAACCTCCCAGCACTGCACTCTCTCGCCGGCGCACTTCTTGTTCGCAACTTATAATGCTTTCAATTATAGCCGAGGAAATAGTTTATAATGATGAGTCTTTGTACCTATTTCTGGAGTCGTGAGCCAAGCAACACTGAGGCAGGATGATTCCGCGGTGGTTCGCCATCGCCTCCCGCGGGAAGAGGGGGAGAGGAACGTCACAAACACCCGGTCCTGAAGGCTTGAGAACATCGAACCCCCCGCTCTTGGCCCACCAGCCAAACACGCCAGCCTATGGACCAAGCGCGCGCGCGCTGTGTTAGGAAATTCATATTTCAAACATGGATTTTTCTGAGACATCTGGCCGGCAGTTGTAAACACTATTCTTCATCACATAAATTGTATTAGGTAACGATAGGGCAAGCAATCATGTTAGCAAACACAAAATTTAATAAATCTGAAAATAAAATTGTAATTTTTATGTACATGGATCACGAGCCACTCGTCTAAATAATTATGGTATTTTTTTTTTTTTAAGGAAGCATTACTCGAGAAAATTCATGGAGCGATAATTTTCTATCACCATTTGATGAATAATTATAATCAGTTCCCAGCTGTGCTGTCATTGGCTGCTGCTTCGTGCGCCCGTGTCGGTAGGTTCGAATACACTGTTTCCGTGACTGATGTTTGCTCAGCTGTGAGTCCCGCCTGCACGCGACACTGACCCTTACGGTGGTCTCGCGGAGAAGTGACCGCGGCATTCCTTCATGCCCCGAGTGAGTCACGTGACCTCCTGTTCTTCCGTCCGCCAATAGCTTCCCGAGCCTCCACTGTCGACGGACCGATGGAGTTACAACCTCCAGAATATTATCTTTGAAAGATTTGTGCAGTGGGAGTGCATGACTTGATGTAAGCTTTTGGACATACGCCATTGCTAAGCACATGTATGTCTGTAGAAGAAAACTACAAAAAAACCCAAAAGACAAAAACACTAATTAAGTAAAAAAATTGCTGTTGTCGACAGGATATAAACACCACATAATATTCCATAATATCCTGTTGACAACAGCAATTTTTTGCTTAATTTGTGTTTTTGTCTATTGGGATTTTTGTAGTTTTCTTCTACAGACATACATGTGCTTAGCAATGGCGTATGTCCAAAAGCTTTCATCAAGTCAACCTCCAAAATGTTTGCAACTTTACTTAAAAGGTTCGACAGTTTATTCATTTATTTTTTTTAGCTTGCTTACCTATAATGTTTTTTATGTTGCTTTCGAACACGTTTGTAAAGTTTCATATTTTAAAACAGAAATCGACCGAGACAAAGAAGAGTAATTAATAACGTACAGCAACTCTTAAATATATTTATTTATATATGTGTTTAGCGTACATGTCCGTGGAACTACTTTATCTTAACAAGAGAATTTCCCTTCAAGATGCAAGCCTTACAGCTGATCGGTGGCATCCGGTGGAGGAATATAACGACGGCCCTGCGGAGTGTTGTGTATGGTCAGTTAGCTGACGGACAGACGGACGGACGCTGCCACACAGACCTCTGCAAGCCGTCTAGGCGGACACTCGAGCAAACAATTGAAGACACGTACCGCAGACAGTGGCGGATTCAAGGGGGGGGGGCCCACCAGGGGCAAGTGCCCCCCCCCCCCCCCCCCCCGAAAAACCAGTTGTCTGCTATATTAATATTGTCGACAAAAACGATTGTTTCTGAAACCAATAAAATATTTTAATATAATTAATGAATTTCTTGTAGAATCATAAACTCTGGTGGTTGGATGGTATGTGTAGTGTGAGTAGATTAAATACAAATTTAGTAATTATAACACATTTTTTCTCTGGCTACTCTGAAATCCTAGAGTGCACCCTCCGAGGTAAACCTATGGATCCGCTACTGACCGCAGATGTAACTTTTACTACTGTGATTATAATTTTGCCACGTAATCAATCTTGATGGATCTTTTATCCAACAGTAATGAGAACTAACAATGTTCGCAGGCTCTCACGGCCATTATTGTCTGAAGTAGCTTGGCTTCTGAGTTGTAGCTGCGAGTCCTTGGCGAATAATTCATCCGACGTTTCGGTCGACATTGCAGTCGCCATCATCGAGGAGCAGTTACCTACTGTAGGTTTCGGTCGACATTGCAGTCGCCATCATCAGGAAGCAGTTACCTATTGCAGGTAGCTGCTCCCTGACGATGGCGACTGAAAAATCTACCGAAACGTCGGGTGAATTATCCGCCATGAAGGACGCAGCTACAACCCAGAAGCCAAGCTACTTCAGTAATAAGAACTTTTACCAAAATTTAGAATAAAGCAAGCTTATACCTTCGTTGATCACGTTTCTACTGTGTTGTATTTATTGGCTTTACACCTTCATGGACGTATGTCCCGGGGGGGGGGGGGGGTAGGTGCCCTCCCCCCTGGACCTAAGAAGTCCCTCACTGAGGGAACTCGCTTGCGATTGCGAAACGGAGTTGATAAACATAAACGTCAAAACTATGTTTTATTCATTGGCAACTTTCTGTGTATTTTAGTTTCCTGCTTATCGTATATATGCAGGCAGGCCGGCACGTGGGCAATATACAACATACAAGCACCCCGCCCAGGGAAGACTCGTCGGTCAACCCGACTCGCAAAACTCTCGGGCCGCGCGGATTCGCGCGGGCGAATCCCACAGATTTGCGCCCCCGTACACGTTCATTAATAGATTATGCATATATATATAATATACAATATATAAATCCAGTGTCCTGATGTTTGTTTCCAGTGAACTCTTCACCAAGTCAACCGATTTTTCGATGAAAATTGGCATTTATGTGTAATTTTTTCCAACCTGAGAGATAGGATAGTTTTTATTTCGATTAATGGTCTTAATAATTTATAATTAATAATAAATAATAAATAACCGATCGCCATGGGTAAACAAAAAAATCATAGATCATAAACATACAAACAGTAATTGTGTGACATTTCTCTATGTCCAACACACTGGTCATATAGCGCTATCCAGTTTGCTTTAGCTCGCAGACAATAAAGCTCCATGTGTTCAGCCCGGGCAACGCCGGGTACTGCAGCTAGTTGAATATATATGTATAGACACACCAAACCGTTAGCAGAGGTTCAGTTCCACGAGTGCAGGGCGAGGTGTGAGGCGGGGGGGTGTTGCTGTGTGTTGCAGGCGGCGGGCAACCTGACCATCAGCAGCACCGCGGGCAACCCCCCTCCCCCCGCGCCGGCCCGCTCGCAGGTTGCCATGATCAACCTGAGCAACCACCGTGAGGACTACCGCAACAAGATCATCGGAGGTGAGGCCTCTGTACCCTCCCAACCGTCAGCGACGGAACAACCAGTCAAACTCAAACGGCGCGCTCTTAAACGAACATCAAATATTATCACACCTTGTTTTAATGTTCGTCATACTAGTCCATAAATTCCTAAATAATTCAAAACACATGAAATTTCTGATATATATATATAATAAAAATATAATTTATAAATGATAGGATTGTAATTTTAAAATTTTAGCATTTTCCGGCTACTAAAAGGTAAACGGATCAAAGCCATAGAGAAGGTACACTTGTAGATGGTATTTTCCTGTGTCATAGAGTTTTTCGGTGGACTGTGTTCCGAATTTTGCAGTCATTGTTCACAAACAAATACCATACATAATCAAGGAAAATATTATCTTTCGGCAGTGTCATAGCTACACGGTACTCCAAACGAAGAGTGAGACTCTAGCGCCCTCTCCAATACTACCACGCCTTGAGGCATCCTTAACACGGGACCTGACCGCTTCTTGCGCTGCGTGGCTGTGTTACAGTCTCTATGAACTAGCTACCAACGATACGTTAAGTCCTACTGGTAATAATAATATTATAATAATGCGCGATGTAGAACGGTATTTTTTAAAACATGCATATTAGACTCATGGAAAAAAATAAAAGGAAACGAACATTTTAAATTTTGACCCGTTGCGGAGCTAAAAAATTAAAAAGTAAATAAATAATTCAGAAGATAGTAAAAGAGAATCGATCGAAAAAAAAAACACTGTTTGTTTGTGCTTAGCCGCGACTGCTCCGTGGTCGCGTGGAAAGTGGACGCACAGCTGAAAGCTTATTGGCGCCCGATAGCATCTGCGAGCGCAGCTAATACACTAAGCACCATTTCTGGTGCCTGTTGCCGTGAGTTGCCTTGGTGGGTTTCCTGTAGTGTTGCTACTGGGGCATCAACTACAGGGTGTCCATAAAATAATGTTACAGTTTCTGTGTTATATTATAACAGTTTCATTTAGACTATTTACAACAAATCATACACCGAATTAAAGGTAAACTAACTTTTTTTTTCTTAAAAAAATGTTCAATATGTGCAACTTTAGGTATATGGCACGCGTAGAACCTAAAATCAAATTTTTCCCACACATTGGTTAACAAGTCCGGAGTAATGGAAGCAATAACCTCTTCGATTCTCTGTCTCAACTCTGGCAAATCATTAGGTAGCGGCGGAACATAGACACGATCTTTTATAAAGCCCAAAAGGAAGATAATCGAATGGTTTTATGTCAGGTGAACTTGCAGGCCAGCGAAAAAGAGCTATGTCGTATCGAATTGCCTATACAATCGGCGGGTAGTTTTGCCACATGATGGGATCACAATTAAACTTTAAACGAAACGCACGTTGAACTTAAATTAAATATTCACTCTTAGCAAATTGCAGAACATAAAACATTTCGCGCTCAGGAGTCGCAACTTTGTGCAGGTGGCGCTGCAAGCGAGAAAACAACAAAGCAGTACTCGCTCATGCGCTTATCTAAAATGTTTTGAGTTACTCTCTAATTGTGACCTTGAACTAACACTCTACAACGCTTCTTTTACGGAAACTCTGTATAATGGTTGCTGCCGATGTGTAAAACCATACCAGCATACATTTGTCATAAAACAGGGAACGTAGATGTAGTCATTCGTTCCATCTGTGTTAGTGCGTCCACGAAGAAAATGATTCTGACCTGTTCATTATTTCACCGGACCTATTCTTGCGTCGAACGCGTTGTCAGTTCAAAGGCCACTTTGCATGGCTACCACTTTCATCTGGCCTCAGATCTCAGAACCGCCTGAGTGGCCACATAGCATTGTGGCTTTGGTACCACTGATGTGCTTGGGATGTTTCATTTTCATTTGGAGTCTGTGTGTGTACGCCAATGTGGCGCTGCGTCAGTGCTACCAATACTCGCAGGCCGAAAACAACGTTCAATGAGGATAACTCTGGATCCTATGTGTTTTGACAACTGGGGAAACAGTGTGGTTTAAATTTTTAAAACAAAATTTGTCTGGAAGCGAGAAATGTCATCTACATTTCGTCGGTGACCGAGCGGGTAGGCCTTCTCAATCAAGGATCAAGGCTCAAGGCCACACCGCGGAATACCCCAGTTCACAGTCAGCGTTTACTCGCCAGGGTTGGTACTCGCGTCACCTCCACTTCACGGACCAAGCTGGACTCGCAATCATCCGTCCATCGATCACGTGGCCTGAAGCCAATCAGATGGCCTGATCAATTCCATCCGTCCGTCTTTCAAAACCTTTCCAAGACAGACGGGTGGAATTACAACCTCAAAATATCTGAAAGACATTGCCTTTATTTTAAATTTTTTAAAAGTTTGTTTATTTGTTTAGCTGCTTCCGTTTCGTGTTTTTAACTTACCTACGAACAAGTTTTAAGTTTCATATTGTCCGTGACGCAAAAGTAATCAATAATGCACGGTAACTCCAAAATATATTTAAATAAAGATTTAGAAGTTTGTTAAATCATTTATAAGTGCTTAGCGTACATGATCGTCAGACTGGTAAACTTTTACAAGGCAAATGTTTCTCGAACATTCAAGCCTGAATAGTTAGCTGGATGGTTGTGAGTGGCTCGGCTAGTTTATGGACGGACATACTTTCGGACGGACGGAATAAACTCGTACACAAAAGAAAATTGCCACAACAATTGTGACTCCAATTAGGGCACATCCGTGTGCTATTGATCGTCTGAAGCTTGGGAAGCTAGCCTTTTTGTTTCAGTGGGCAGTTTCCCCAGTGCATTACGGCCGTGTTTTGTATCTGATTGTGGAATGACGCCCTGCCATTACTGCGGTAAGTGAGGCTGTTTTCCGAGTTCACGATCAAAATGAAGGTGCGCATGCGACTTGTCCAGTTTCCACATAATTGGCGTTTGGAAACCTTCCGAAGCACTTTTACCAAGAAATGACGTGGTTCCTGAGTCACAGCTGGTGCTAAGGGAGGAAGGAATGTTTGGTGTGACACAGTTTGGTTTAATTAGGACCGACCATATCACAGGGGTTACTTCTATCAAATTAAGTAAAGGTCAACAAGATTATTTGTAATGTTTAAAAAAAAATCCATCGGTTTGACATATTTTGTGGTTGCTGATTGAAAATATGATGTAGCCTATAGTAAAAATCTAGTATGTCAGATTGTTATGCTGTAGGCTGCCTTCAGTTTTTTTTAAGTTGCTTTTCTTCCACTGAGAAAAAAGGATTGTTGGAATCAACAAAATACTTGTTTGAATTGTATCAAGAACATGTTATATTGCTGATACAGCAAAACACGTCAGTTACACAAATTATGAATTTTGCCGAGTCAGAATATACTAAGCCAACATTTTTCTGTTAAGGCAGAAAAATATGCTCTCAGACCAAGCTTGTTTGATTGGTTCGGTACTTTTTGAACCAAGGAAGAACTTTTACATGGCGCGGGTCAATGTTCTGCAGTTAAAAAGTCTCTCTGGCTTGCAAAACCAACCGCAGTTTTATAAATCCTTATGCTAGAGGTTTGTTTAATAACTTGAAAGGAACCTGTAGGAAAAATCCGTAAACATTTAACTATAAAGTGAGTATTGTTGAACAGATATGTTAACACATCAGCAAGGAACTAGCATTAAACTTCATTACAGTAAAAATAAAGTGAGCGAGTCATTCAGTACCTTGCCAGTGATGTGTAAACATAGGCTATATCCTCCCTGGAACCGAGCAAATTCACGTGTTCTCATGTTGCAAATAAACTTATAATACGATACTCGGACATGAAGTTTAATTTAGAATTCTTTAAAATAATCCCGAGCGTGATAAATATACGAAAAGTATTCATTATAGGAAAAAAACTGTAAAGTATTTTTCCCTTTTTAAAACCTAACTATAATTCTGTTTAACAAGATGGTAATAACTTAACCTGACCGCGCCCAGTACAGCCGTCCTCGCTACCCAGCCCCTCCGCCACCCCGCACCGATCCTCCTCAGGCCACTGTCAACTACCCGTTTAGCGGCCGAGGCCGCCGCGCGGAGTGGCGTGAATAAACACCGCCTTTCTGGACTTTTCGGGCGTCGGATCGGCCCGGGACGACGCGACTCGTCACGTCCGCTCTCGTCGATACTAGAAGGGCGCCACAGGTACAATAAGCAGCGACGCTGGCCTCCGCGAGTTCGGCGGAGAGGGTGAGAGACCCCCTCGAGAGTGGCGCGACGCGGAGTGACGGGATCGAGAGAGTGCGACTGAGTGGCGCGAGACTGTGTGTGGACAGGCGCGAGGTGAGGGGCGAACAACTGTTGAGACTAGCTCCAGTCAGGAGTGTGAACTGCGGAACTGGACAGATACTTAGTGATTTGCGAAAAAACGGTTTTTAAGTGGGAGAGATTTTCGAACAGACATTTTTAAGTAATGTAAATATTAGTAAGTTAGTTAATAAAACTGTAATAAAACTTAATTGGGCTGTCCCTTTCGAACCCAGTTCTCCCCACAATAAGTCGTGATGATATAAACTGGATCCGGGAACTGTAACCACACCTTGTGGTGTTCGGAGCGGGGGACAGGGCACGTGTTGTGCGTGTCGTCGCGTGTCGTCGCGTGCCAGGGGCTCCTGGGGGGGGGGGCAGTCGGCCACGGCGCTGGCAGGTCCGCCTCAGTATCGAGCGTCTGGACGCCGGGCATGCCGCGCATCGGCGCCGACCCCGTCAAGCTGCGTCGCCCGCCGCCGCAGAGAGCGACGCCCGCCGACGCCCGCTCCATGTACAGCCAGGGTGAGAGCCTGGCGTCTCGTCGGGGCGTCCAGCGTCACCTGTGCTGGTCCCTCCAGTGCTTCCAACAATGTGCACCGCGTGTCCATGCCTTAAACCACCCTCAGAGTTTCTCGGATACGTCAAGCAGTGTTCAGATCACGCGAGTTCTTGTGGAGGTCTGCCTAGTCGACCGGACACCTGCTGAACGGTCATTAGCGTGACTCGTCCTAGCGGATGACGGTTACCACTCGCAGCGTTTTCTCTCGTTCATCCACTGCGCGATGCCCGGACGATGGCGTTCGGAGACGGGCTTTGAAGGAGTGCGAAGAGGCGCGCGTTGTTTGCAGCCCGGGTCGCCGGCGGGCGTAACTGCGCGAAGCGGCCCACACGTCAGCAGGCCACGCTCCAGTGGCCCTTAAGGCCCCTGCCTACCCGGGCACACACGCGGTGCGCAGAGCCTCAGGAAAAACAACGCGATTTGGAAACTACTCAACATATCAGAGCGGGGTCTGTTTAGGAAAAGCATTCAAGAATTCGCTGAGGGCCGACATGCAGTTCGGTTTCAGGTTTAAGTTTTTTAAACTTTATTTTTAGAAATTTTGCGTGTGTTCAGAGTAATTTTTAAGGCATAAAAAAACATGTACGTATTCTTGAAAACACCCAAGGGCCTTGCGTTACACCTTTGTATTCATTTCTCCGTTGTGTAATGTCACGGTTGCTGCTCGGATATTGCACTTGTCGTCCCGCCTCGCCGACACAGACACTCGCCTGACGAGGCCGGCTTGGCTGGGAACCGAACCTACGTTCAGCCGGACTCGCAGTAGCCCCATGTTCACAGTCGTTGCCCTTGCGCACAGATGAGCCTGCATGCTTTAAGTTTATCAGCTCATATGTCAAGGACGTTGCCACCCCAAAACAGAAAAGGGTAGGGGTAGGGGGTGTATTTATTGGACTTAAACTGAAGGAGGTAATTTTTCGAGGTTCAAACTCTTTCACGTGGCAGGAGAGTCAATGGTGCCGTACAACAATAAACAAAAAACCCAAGGAAAACATATATAAAAAATAGTAAACAATAGTTTATGAGTGTTAGTTACAAATTGTTTTATTTATGTAGCACTTGGTAAGTCTGACAGCTGCCTCCCCCCTGACCACCCGGCCGGGATAAGCCCTCGAGTCACGTGTTCCCGACTGTCGCGGCACGTGGCGTTCCTGGGCGCCGCCATCTTGGCCCTGCGCCCGCTTGGCGACTCATCGATCCTTTATCGACGACCACACTTCCGCCTGCGTCACAAACACGGTACTTCCGGTCGACAGACCACCGGATACCAGTGGTGGTTGGGAGGGGCTTGACCCAGCTGAGCGCCTTTTTATAGAAAGTAGGATAATATGACGTTTAACTTGAGATTGGTCAGAGGTGGGCCCAGATGCTCCCTGATACCAGCGCTTCGACGTGTCCGTGGTTGGGATCCAGTCGGGTGTCATTCACTCGAGTCTTTAGCGGTAGCCGGACGCCATGTTGGCTTCAACAGTTTCAATTACATTTCAATTTTTCATCGTTTAGTATTGGAAATTGGCCTTCGATAAGCAGATGTAACACATCGATGGATTTTCAAAGATAATAGCATATTGCCCCTTGACATCATTATCACAGTTGCAGTCATTTAAAAAATATGAATTCAACACTAAACACTATTCGCTTCGGGTATCCCTTAAAATCAGAAACTATGCTTTAACTAAACCCAACTTTGAAAATTAAAGGGTAGAAAATCGTTAAAGCCTAAGAAATTATTGAATCCAAGATGACGATTTTCCGTTCCTGTCCATCCATAATTCTCTCTATGGAGTTACGCCGCTGCTGTGAATAATAATTGTAAATAATATAGAAAGTATTTAAGATGGATCACTGAGTTTCTGGTTAATGTTTAATTGAATGAAGTTCTACAAACACCGCTGAAAAATTATTCCTTGAAATAATTTGGGGCAGTAACACGTCACAATTATTTCAAGGAAACAATTTTGCGACAGTGACCTAATACGCAATGGTTGTAGAACATCGTTCAATTAAACATAATCCAGACGTTCTCTACTATTAACGATAACAATTTTGTTCGTCTCCAATGTAAGGGTGTATTATGGTGGTGTGCCATTACTATACAGTATCTATTTAAATTTACTATTACATAATCATTATTTATTTATATGATATATACATATATTGAGTTTTATTACGGGTCTGTCAAATATGTAAATAGTAAAGGTGATTGGTATATATTACTGTTTTGGAATGCCCAATACACAAATCATGTACCTAATATAAGGAACCAAACACATGTTTTAAATTATATTTTGTAGGTATACTAGCAGGAAGTTATGTGGGGTCCAGCTTTTATCAAAAGTCCAGATCTAATCGAATATTATTGTTTATGATAATTATTAAGAAACAATTTGAACTAGAAATATTCTCGTATATCAATGTTGCCTCGACTTCAGTTCGGTAGATTCAGATACTCGTAAAGTCTACAAGACTCCTGGTTTTAACACAAGTTATGGTAAGGAAAAAATATTGAATATTGATGATTCTTTCCATAGCGTCAATTTCTGTGGCCATCCAATATATTCAGTCAAACCGATATTCGGAAATAGTGAAGATAATCAGCTCACCTCAGTTCTAGTTTTATGCACCTCAATTTTCTCATAATAAGCATTATATTCTTCACAAATATCATTGCAATCATTTAATTCCATCTTGATGTCTTAATTCAGTATTACATATTCTGATTGACATGATTCCAAACCATTTTTCAACAATTCAAATCATACTGGTCAAGCAAATTTTTCTATGACCTGAGGTCATAGTTACCATGAAGCTTAAAATAAGGAGAAACACTTATAACTAAATAAATACTAAATACAATGGTAATATTAAAACAGTTAACATGTGCATTGAGAAAATAATATGAAATTGCATAGACAACTATGTGAATTAAAGTTAAAATAATAGTCTTTGCAGGCTGTTTGTATTACTGCTGCTATGAAATGGTCCCAAAGCTTTATAACTAGGTATCACAATGTCATTGAATTAACTTATTTCAGTCTTTAACACATGTTTACATAGTTTTATACATATAAAATTATTTGTATATTATTTTTGTTTATTCTGAGAGGTCATTACCCGCTCACCAACTTCAAAGACATTGGGAAGCACATTAGACCATACTTCGTAGATACATGTTTCAACTCACTTTATCGTGATAAACCTGCAGCAGACGTTAGTTGGTAGAATTCAGATCCACCCCGTATAGGATATTAGCTGGTATCCGAGAGTCGAAATCAGCATTTTAATTACTTTTATTTTCTGAACGAGTCCTGATTGGTCCGTTCCGGCTCTTATTAGTTGTAGGCTCTTATTAAGAAATTAAACTACAAAATTTTTTACAAATATTTCAATGATGTCTCATAGTGAAAGTGATTCTTCGGTTTTAAAAAAAATATGTGCTATTTTTAATAAATAACTATAATGTTTCGGAAAGTGTACGTATAATTTAATTTTCTTGGCAAGTTTAAAAATAAACAACTAGGTATTGTATTGCGTTGTATTTCGGGAGAGAAGTGACGCGCGCTATCGTGTCAACAAACAGTGCTGACGTCACATGCTCGCCCGGTCAATACTATCTAAATCAGCTCCAGCGGCGACCTAAATAAAGGTTAGCTTTAAGTGTTTGTAGTACACAATATTTGAAAATGTAACCTAGCAACTCAGCTTGTACGAAAAAAAAAAATAATAATGTGGCCCTATTTACCATGTTTTTATTAACTCGGTTTCATGTCTGTCTGTTTGTTTGTTTGTCTGTTCGATACATTTTTTTTTTTATTTAGCAAAGCCCCCGGATTCGTGACGTTAGGCTACGAGCAGAACAGTAAAGTGTTGCGTGATGCATAACTCAGCACTTCACAGGCGGTGCCTACATCACCGACTGCTCCAGGCATTTAAAGTTTTCAATAGGACTGAGATCGTAATAACTTCTCAAACATGATGTAACATTTAATCTAATTTGTTTGTAAATTCTTCAGCTATGTTATTTGATGCTTTTAACCAATTAATTAACACAGTTAACCCTAAATTTCACAGCCTGAGCAAACACAATTCTATATATTTTCTCTGTATTAAAGATTTTACAAAATGTAAAAAAAAAAATAATTTCTCCTATGCGACAACTAGGAAATCACACACCATAAAAGTGAGTCATATATTTAAGATTGCATTTGCAGTGAACACGATTGTTAGTGACCTAAGTGAACTATTCATATTACATAATAGGCACTCCGCGTTTTTTTTCTATTTTAAAATTTACAAGTATTTTCATAGCTTTTAAAAATTCATAATAACAAATTTTTAGGACAATCTGTTATGGGGTTAGGAATCTGTATGGGGCTATGAGAAATAGTTTATACATTTTAGTCCATTTTATAAACGCGATATATTGAAAAAAAATATTTTTCAAATTATTATTTATCATTGATGTAGACTTTAAAACACACTAAATTGTAAAACGTGAATGACTTCATTTCATTAAATTAACATAAACGACAACACAGTCCTGTTTTGAGATGCTGACCTGAGGCACACGAGCTACTGTCGCGATAGCAACTGCATCAGACCACGGTTTCAACCAGCACGAAGTCGCGCTGTGGGAGGTTTCAAAGACACGCTTCTACAGGAAGTACTGACTTCATTAACGTCCCGTGTTTTGATCGAAAATAATACAAATATTCCGACCACGTGGGATGTCCACTTTAAAAACGTTTAGAGTTCGAAAAATGCATGTCTTAAATGCATGCACGGCATGTCTTAAAAGTAATATTGTTCCTGAACATCTCGAAGCCATAAAGGTGAGAACCGCTCTCAGAAGACAAACACCACAACTGTCCTTAACGTTTCTGCTGCGAAAATTGGGGCTTGGATCCCTCTCCTTTCCCCGGAAAGGTCCGGCGTTGGCCAAAAACCTCCAGAAAATTCAATGTGCAGAATTTTTTCTGTAGCCACAAACACTTCGGAGAACGACGTCAAAAAAAAAAAAAAAAAAAAAGTGAAAAATATTCCAAATCCTTATGAATTGTTTTCCCTATACAGCTGCGAAAATTACCTCTAATTTTAGGGAGGCTTCCACGGGGGCTATAATACAATCTAGCCCATGGATACTTTCGAATGAGGAAAAGGGGGGGGGGGTTTGGCCCCCTCACATTTCCTTGGGACGAGTTGACATCTCGAGCGAAACATTCATTGTTGAATAGTGAGGGCGACCTCTCACGCCGCTTGCACTGAAGTCTGTTTCACACTTCCCGCTCTGACTTGTTTGTAGAGGCGACTGTGCATTTGATGTGTGTGGTGGTGTCGTCCTTAGCTTCCCTGTTTCTGTGAAAATAAAAGTAGTACTAATATACGTGCGGGTAAGCAGGCCTCTTAAGGCACTGATTTTTTATTGTAGGAAGATAGAAACGACAGATACCCAGATCATTATAATACAGCTTACGTTGTACGTGTCATCAGAATAAGAGCTTTAGTGTGGCGAAGTGGATAAGGTCGACATTTCCTGGCATTTCGCACGCTTTCCCGACCTTGTCGCAAGACGGCACGGATGGTTATTAAGGTTAGGTCTTTCCTTCTGGATCACAAGGGTTCAACCAAACACATAAGTACAAAAATAATTAATTTTGATGATAATTTCATTAAAGTGTTATCTTCCATAATGAATTCATTACAAAAAAAATACACGTATAAAGTTATTAGCTTTGGCGATTTTCTTGTATTTTAAAGTATTTCGAATATTATTTGTGATATATGTCTTCGAGTGCAAATAACCAAGTTTCTAGAAGTTTCCGAAGACCAACACGTGTGAGCGCAATCAGAAAGCCTGACTCGTAAATAAATACTTCACGTGATTAAAGCAGTGTCGGGTTTTTCACATCAGGAGTCACTAGACACGCGCATCTATCCCGCGGCACTGATTGGTTGATTGGTTGATTGGTTGATTGGTTGATTGGTTGGGGGTCACGCGGCCCAGGAGACGCACGGCTGCGGTGCTGCCCTCTAGCGCCACCTGCCAGGCGCGCGTCACTTGCGTTCTTTCAATGATTCGTGCCATGCGGAATTTTGATCTGATGCAGTTTTTTTGGACACACGAAATTGCAGTTTTACACTGTTTGTCATGGAAAAATTCCGAAAAAAAAAAAGATAAAAATACACAAAATCAAGACTAAATGAGCTGATGTCGGACAAATGGAACCAACAATGAAACTAAACAAGTATTATGGAAAACACAACGACGACAGCACGGACAAAAAATGTTCAACCATATAAACATCAGACAGCACAGGAATTCCGTTGAAGGAATTTGGTCATGGAAAAAATAATAATACAACAACACAGACGAACACAGTGGACTAACAACGACGAGACAGATTAAACGCACGCAGACAACAAACATGGACAACGCAGCAAACTTATAAACACAGCGATGAAGATAAACAAGTACTATGGACAACACAACAACAATAGCACTGGTAAACACAGAAGATTTCCAACGAGATTAGTTTGACGCATAATGTTTGCTTGATTAGCTAGTAAAGTTGAATTTTAAACGTTTGTGTGCAGTATGGTTAGCGAGAATATGAAACTGGAACATTTTAGGTTTAAAGTCAAATTTAACTGGCTACAAAGTGATACGGTTTAGTTTCTTTCGGGGAAAAAAAAATATTATATTTGAGCTAGCGTATTCACATCCTCAGAATTTTTGAGATTATAAAAAGTTAAATAAATATATATATTTTTGAAATAAATTTAAAACCATTCTACGCAGTAGCCACTAGCATTCATTGTCTTTAATCCCAATAATTGTGCAGTTATTTATTCCATTTGGTTCACCTTATCAATACTGCACAAAAAAAAAATTTAAAAAAAATTCGATTTTGCCAGATAATTATGCAGAAAGTTTGCACTTGTAGAAGTTCGGTCACTCCAAGAGTCTGCAAGATTGTCCATGTTAAAGGCAGAAATGCCCGCGCCCAATGACGTGGCCCGGTGGAGGCCACGCCCACCCCCTTCCCCGGGCCGCGTGGTGGGGTGATGGTTGTGTTTGGGGGGGGGGGGGGGGGTCAGAGCGACGCCGCGCGCCGCCACACACGAGGAGCGGCCGAGTTGGCGTCGCGACGCGCCAGGCAGCATGGAGGCGGAAGGTAAGACGTCATCACGTGACACCGGCGTCGCTACAGGAACTACAGGAGAGCCTAACAACTTTGTGCGGCTGTTAGTAAAAAAAATACCACAGCAGCGCATTGAGCTCGTGAGAAAACGCTAAATGCTTACGTTTCCAATTTAAAAAAATGTTACTTGGGCGTCTTGTTTCTTAAGCGAAGGAGTTACTGCAGTTTCCGAATTTCATCTTGAACCTGAATAAACGGTACAAACTATTGGAGGTATTTATTTTCAGAAATTATGTCGAGAAATGTACTACATTGTTTTTTTACTTGAAATCTTACGAAAATAAAAATATTTTAGCCAATAGTTCCGAAAAAAAAAATATTCTTGTAAAACGTTTAAACGTATTTTATAGGACGCTGTGTTATTTTCCCCCGACATTTGTAAGAAAAACTAGGTTGGTTTACCTTCGATTTGATGTATGAGTGTTGTAACTAGTCTAACCTGGACTGTAATAATATAGGATTGACATTAACTGCGTAGTTGGGAAAATCCTTGAAGTAACATCGGAGACTGACTTCTCCCTGACGTCACGGGGAGAGGCCGGCGACTCTGTGACGTCACACGGAGGCGGATCAGCCTGTCTCCCCGCAGGCCGCGAGCCGGCGGGGACATGCATTATGCAGCTGTCACAACAATCGATTGGTTGCCGGGGAAACGTTTTGGGCCAATGGCGGGGCGGCGCGTGGCGCGAGGCTATTTGTGGCGCGAGTCGTTGGCTATTAATGAGAGCTGCCGAACTCGGCGACCAGCTCGTGAGAAGCTGCCACGAGCGCCTCTGCCCGCCGTGGGCGGACTGCGAGATGTTGACAAATAATACGCATTTACCACTTTTGGAAATTCGTTATCAAAGCCATGTAGTAGATCATTCTTTATGTATAATTTTCTGAAGTTATACTTCTTTAGGCGCCTTATGAAAAAAAAAAAAAATTATGAGAATGAATATTTACGAATCCCGCGCAACATGCAACAAATATTAACAGGATGAAAAAAAATATTACACACAAATAAAAATTATACATGTTTTTAAATCATGTAATTAAGTGATTGATATGGAATACTGGTCCATATAATTAAATTTTTTATTTATGTTGAATATTAGTGATTGAAATTGAGTTTATATACCTACTTTTAAAACTGTATTTATTTAAGTGAGGTTATGTTTCCGTAGATATAATTTGTTTGCATTGCAATAAAAATATAAAATTAATATATTAGAATAAACATTCAGTATATTTATTGATTTTAATTATTAAAAAAATTTATTTTAACTATTGTAATAAAATTAATAAGTAAGTATTATCAAACACGTGTTCATATATTAATATTGAATACTGGGTATTTATTAAAACAAAATAATTTAATTTAATTTATGCTATACCAACTGTGTTTATAAGATAACTCCAGGCATTTTATTATTTTATTTCTGTTAATTATTCGAATGTAATATTAAAGTTAGTATTTTTATTACGCTAAGTAAGTGTCCAACCCAGTATTTATTTAGGTGAGGTTATGTTCCCGTAGATATAATTTGTTTGCATTACATTTACAATTATTCCAAGTATAAAAAAAATACTCAGTATTGAATATTAATATAAAATTAATGTATTAGAATATACATTCAGTATTGTAATAAAATAAATAAGTAACTAAATTTTACCTCTGCACAATGTTCGATACCACTGACTATGTCAGCTCCCCACGACATTAGCACCCCGGTTGGATATGACAACCTCCACTGATTATAGCAGTCCCCAACTAACTATACAATCTGATTTCAATCGTTTTACAAAAAGTGCTGGTGTCCATCTTGGTGTCCATCCTGGTGTCCATCCTGGTGTCCATCCTGGTGTCCATCCTGGTGTCCATCCTGGTGTCCATCCTTGTGACCATCCTGGTGTCCATCCTGGTGTCCATCCTGGTGTCCATCCTGGTGTCCATCCTGGTGTCCATCCTGGTGTCCATCCTTGTGACCATCCTGGTGTCCATCCTAGTGTCCATCCTGGTGTCCATCCTGGTGTCCATCCTGGTGTCCATCCTGGTGTCCATCCTGGTGTCCATCCTGGTGTCCATCCTGGTGTCCATCCTTGTGACCATCCTGGTGTCCATCCTAGTGTCCATCCTGGTGTCCATCCTGGTGTCCATCCTGGTGTCCATCCTGGTGTCCATCCTGGTGTCCATCCTTGTGACCATCCTGGTGTCCATCCTTGTGACCAGCCTGGTGTCCATCCTTGTGACCATCCTGGTGTCCATCCTGGTGGCCATCCTTGTGACCATCCTGGTATCCATCCTGGTGTCCATCCTTGTGACCAGCCTGGTGTCCATCCTTGTGACCATCCTGGTGTCCATCCTGGTGGCCATCCTGGTGTCCATACTAGTGTCCATCCTGGTGACCATCCTGATGACCATCCTTGTGGCCACCCTGGGCCAGGCACGTGAGCTGCTGTGTGCACGAGGACGCGCGTGTTGCAGCCGAGGAGACGCAGGGCGACTCGGGAGTGTGCGGCACCATCCTGGTGGTGCTGTCCTGGGTGCTGGTGGTGCTCACCATGCCCTTCTCGCTGTGCGTCTGCTTCAAGGTCAGTCCGCGCCGACGACATCCAGGGGCGGAGCCGTACTTCCCTGCCCTTCGCCTGTCCCTGCCCCTTCCGTACCAGGCACCCGTGTCTTTCGTGTGTCGTAATCCGCCGAGCCTCCTTTTCCCCTTGCTCAAGTTCTCTTCCGGTTTTACCCTCCTGGTGGCTTTTTATTTTTAAATACTGGTGATAACTAAACCAATTAAAATTTTGGATTAAATTCTGAGCGGCAATTCCAGTAACCCACACGCAGCACAGTGTTGTGTGGAGTCTGATGTCTGACCTCCACACTCGCTCTGTCCAGTCAGAGCCTTCGTCTACCCTCTCCCCCTCGATCTGGATGGCAGCTACCCCACCTGCATTCCTCTGTCCTCCTCGGCTCTGCGCAGTCACAACCTACAAACTACGCACTACAAACATCTCCTTTGACTAAGCGTGATCATTGATAAAGAGCACATAAAAACAAAATATTGGTTTCTTGGAGCATCCGTGCTTGGTCGGGTGGACAACTCCTATTTATTTCCGAAATTGGGGAGTTCAAATACAACCTTCTGAGTTGGTGACTTCGAATTCATGTAGTATTGAAGAATGGTTAGAATATTTCACAGAAAACATTGTGCACCAATTATTTTCTCTCCAAATATTAATGCGTGTTTGAGAATCACAGCAGCTAGAAATATTATTTTTTTGTGAATTATTAGTTTCTTTTTTACACTGCGGTCGAATTGTGATTTTTCAGTGGAGGTAAATTCTATCAGATACCACGTGGCATCCGTATATTGAGTAAATATATATACTTTCTACTCGCCTTATGTTTCACACTTTTTGCAGTAACAGAACACATGTCCTCTTGTAACCTGTTGTCTGGCGAAAGAGCCGTGAAGTGTGACAACTGTCTGGTTGTGACCTCGTGTAACGTGTAGTCCTGGGACAGAGCCGTGAAGTGTGACACCTGTCTGGTTGTGACCTCGTGTAACCTGTAGTCCGGGCGACAGGGCCGTGAAGTGTGACACCTGTCTGGTTGTGACCTCGTGTAACCTGTAGTCCGGGCGACAGGGCCGTGAAGTGTGACAGCTGTCTGGTTGTGACCTCGTGTAACCTGTAGTCCGGGCGACAGGGCCGTGAAGTGTGACACCTGTCTGGTTGTGACCTCGTGTAACCTGTAGTCTGGGCGACAGGGCCGTGAAGTGTGACACCTGTCTGGTTGTGACCTCGTGTAACCTGTAGTCCGGGCGACAGGGCCGTGAAGTGTGACAGCTGTCTGGTTGTGACCTCGTGTAACCTGTAGTCCGGGCGACAGAGCCGTGAAGTGTGACACATGTCTGGTTGTGACCTCGTGTAACCTGTAGTCCGGGCGACAGAGCCGTGAAGTGTGACACCTGTCTGGTTGTGACATCGTGTAACCTGTAGTCCGGGCGACAGAGCCGTGAAGTGTGACACCTGTCTGGTTGTGACCTCGTGTAACCTGTAGTCTGGGACAGAGCCGTGAAGTGTGACACCTGTCTGGTTGTGACCTCGTGTAACCTGTAGTCCGGGCGACAGAGCCGTGAAGTGTGACACCTGTCTGGTTGTGACCTCGTGTAACCTGTAGTCCGGGCGACAGAGCCGTGAAGTGTGACACCTGTCTGGTTGTGACCTCGTGTAACCTGTAGTCCGGGCGACAGAGCCGTGAAGTGTGACACCTGTCTGGTTGTGACCTCGTGTAACCTGTAGTCCGGGCGACAGAGCCGTGAAGTGTGACACCTGTCTGGTTGTGACCTCGTGTAACCTGTAGTCCGGGCGACAGAGCCGTGAAGTGTGACACCTGTCTGGTTGTGACCTCGTGTAACCTGTAGTCCGGGCGACAGAGCCGTGAAGTGTGACACCTGTCTGGTTGTGACCTCGTGTAACCTGTAGTCCGGGCGACAGAGCCGTGAAGTGTGACACCTGTCTGGTTGTGACCTCGTGTAACCTGTAGTCTGGGACAGAGCCGTGAAGTGTGACACCTGTCTGGTTGTGACCTCGTGTAACCTGTAGTCTGGGACAGAGCCGTGAAGTGTGACACCTGTCTGGTTGTGACCTCGTGTAACCTGTAGTCCGGGCGACAGAGCCGTGAAGTGTGACACCTGTCTGGTTGTGACCTCGTGTAACCTGTAGTCCGGGCGACAGAGCCGTGAAGTGTGACACCTGTCTGGTTGTGACCTCGTGTAACCTGTAGTCCGGGCGACAGAGCCGTGAAGTGTGACACCTGTCTGGTTGTGACCTCGTGTAACCTGTAGTCTGGGACAGAGCCGTGAAGTGTGACACCTGTCTGGTTGTGACCTCGTGTAACCTGTAGTCTGGGACAGAGCCGTGAAGTGTGACACCTGTCTGGTTGTGACCTCGTGTAACCTGTAGTCCGGGCGACAGAGCCGTGAAGTGTGACACCTGTCTGGTTGTGACCTCGTGTAACCTGTAGTCCGGGCGACAGAGCCGTGAAGTGTGACACCTGTCTGGTTGTGACCTCGTGTAACCTGTAGTCCGGGCGACAGAGCCGTGAAGTGTGACACCTGTCTGGTTGTGACCTCGTGTAACCTGTAGTCCGGGCGACAGAGCCGTGAAGTGTGACACCTGTCTGGTTGTGACCTCGTGTAACCTGTAGTCCGGGCGACAGAGCCGTGAAGTGTGACACCTGTCTGGTTGTGACCTCGTGTAACCTGTAGTCTGGGACAGAGCCGTGAAGTGTGACACCTGTCTGGTTGTGACCTCAGGTGGTTCAGGAGTACGAGAGAGCCGTCATCTTCCGGCTCGGGCGGCTGTTGTCCGGGGGCGCCAAGGGACCAGGTATGCCAACATTACCTGCGCACACACTGCTGCTCCCTACAGTGCTGCACACTTACATAGGCATTGCAAAGTATAATAGTTAAGAATTCAAGGTAAATCTCAATAAATGTCCTCGACTACGTTCTTACACTCTCACTCAAACTCATATTACTGTTTACAAACCACTACCTCTAGTGACTTAAAACTATACCGATTACCTATAATTGTACTTTTAACTGATATAATATAAATGATGTAATCCTTGTGTAGGCCTACTTATTTACTTCACTATTAGTTAAATATTAGTTTACATATATTTTAATTTAACTACATACGGTATGGTACCTTTTGTGATCCTAAGTGTGTAGTTTGATTTTTATTTCGTGATCTTGCGTGCCTGAACATATTTTGCAACTGGACGCGCGTTCCGTTCAAGTTATTGTTCTTGCCGAGGATCTTGTGCCGCAGGTATCGTCTTTGTCCTGCTGTTATGTCGACTCATACAAAGATCGCCACATGCTTTTGTGACTTCGACATTCGTCGTCAAGGGGCAAGTAGTGTGACCTTCCTCTTAGACAGGCATTAGCTTCTTCTGTTTCCTCCCCTTTACTCTTCATCACCCTCCCAGAACATAGCCAAGGGGTCGGTAACTCCTTCCTTCCGCGATTAAAAACAAACTAAACACGCCAAAACATAATGAGAACATTAAAGCAACCTAGTGACATTATGTTACAGGGATATTATTTGAAAGTACTTTTGTAATCCTTAGTGGTCTACATAATGTATTTCCTCCCCATTATAGCCCGTTATGACTCATACGCAAAAGCGCTGGGAATTGTTTTTCCAAGAAATCAATGTGTAATGCTGGTTTGCACATGGGTTATTATAAGCATGTCTTTCATACCAACATGGCATGTATGTTTCATGTTTATAATAACCTAATTTATGACTTTTTTTTAACAAGAAACATTAAAACATGTTTCATAAAAGTCTAGGATACTCCCCTCTCCCCTCGTGAGAGTTTTTTTCAAAGCCCTTCAAAATTACTAACAAATTGCATCTTCTGACTGATACTTACGAACGTGGAATTTTCGAACAATTAGATGACTGAAATACAGCTTTTGCAGTCGTATTTTTCGTCACACCCTGGTTGTCTTTGGTGAAGCTCACTTGTATGTTGTAACACTAACAACATGGGCGTGACGGATTTACACTGCTTAGTAACATGACACTTAAAAACCTTGTATTAATAAAAACATAATTCAGAAAGTTATACAAACCTGTCTCTTAAGTGTACCCGTCTGTTGCATGTGTCTTAGGAAGTAGATATTGCTGTTTTTGTTAATGGTGTTTGGAATATGCTCTTTCATAAATAAGCTTCATAAATAACTTTAATTCTTTTACTAACGAATACTTTCCCACATAAATTATCATTAATGCATAAATATATTTCCCAAAATTTAACTTCAACAGTTTGAAATCGAAGAACAGATATATAAACAAAAAATTCAACTGTCTTAACACATGTTTATCTCTTTAATATATTATAAAACATCAAAAAATTGTAATTATTCAATAGTTATTCCATAAATTAATAGTTTTTTTAGTTAAACCACTTATAAATGTTATAATATGTAATTTCCAAATATTAAAATAAAGTATAATGCCAAGCTTATATAGTGAGATAAAATAAACACAAATCACGAAGATAAATTAATTGCCACGCCACTCTGTCAACAGGAATTTTCTTTATCTTGCCTTGCATCGACTGCTATGCTAGGGTGGATCTCAGGACAAGGACATATGACGTGCCCCCACAGGAGGTAAGCCCTACACGCGTGACGTCATCTGCACAACAGCATGCACACTACGCACTCTGTGTGCAACTCGTGAGTTCACACTCTTAGTTCTCACCACGTTTCCAACGCACTTCACTACTCACGTAAGATAAACACTGTCACTGCTTGGAATTAAAACACAAAAATAAATCCAAGTAAATATGAGAATAAAAATAAGTGTTTGATTCCGTGTCATTATTGAGTTGGTTTTAATAATTAATCCACATGTGACTTACAGTAAGGATTTAGAGCCTTTCTCACAAACTATTGAGAACTAAACAGATGATAATTGGCATTAAATATTTGCAAAATTGCTAACGATTAGACAGATGAATCATTACTTTGTACAAGTGTACATGTGCGCATTGGAATGTATATTCATAATACATATAATGTGTCGTTCTTTATACTTAACTACAGAAATTTAAATTTATTTATGATCAGACATGACAGAGATGGGAATAACACCCCTTCCTCACGAATGTGTAGTGTGACGGCGCTACTGACTAACAAATATTGCAGAATCAGTCAAAAACACAATCCTCGTAGCAATGGCGAGAAAATCCCAACATGTCGACTTATTCAAGCAATTTCCAATACAATGTAAATAAGTTTTAAATTTGATTCTGTTCAAAGTTTTTTGAGTGTTGTAAGTAAATGTTTACTTAGATGCATGACTTCTATTCTTCTTACCCGTTGACGTATGCATGCAATCCATTTAATTATATACGCAATGTGTGGCTTCGTGATATTGTTAATGATAAAAAAAGGAATGCGTGTAACTCAGTGCACGTGATAGAAATGAAACTTCTTTGGCGGTTCAAACTTTGCGTGTTACTGTTTCTTCAAAAAATTCTGCCATTTGGAACATGCCAATTCTCTGAACGAAATATGAAATTCATAACAGGTAGCGCTATCTGTGCGAGAAATGCAGGGACTGTCTCAACAGCGCTCTCTACGCTGCTGGTTGAACAAGGAGGAACGTGAGTGCTCTGGTGGCAATATACAATTCGAGGCACTCACCGCTGACTGTATAGGATACCTATATCTATTTTCTGAAACAGGGGACACTCTCTTATCTTTTTATTTCGTTCATCTATCTCGCTCGTTTCTATTTTTTTTTGTGTGGGGGACGAATCATCGCACAAAGTGGAGAACGAAAACGAGCCCATCATGTTAATCTACCATTTTAAAATTTGTATTTTCTTGTAGCTAAAGATAACATCACACGTCAATGAAATAGATACATTTTTTTTTATCAGAACAAGGTGAAGGCCAAAAATTCAAAATGCCTTCTCACGAAGACGACTGTGGTTCAACAAATGGTAAGTTAAGACTTTTGCTAGTGATCGTCGTGTGTGAAGGTCAAGACAAGCTAATTACTTTCATTGAAGTCACAATCGTACTTCACATATCATTTTTCCAAGAACCTGCATGTTGATTGTGTAGCATGTTTCTGTGTGTCAGTCAAGGATATGATTTCCACAGCGATTTTCTGTGACTTTTCCATTGCTTGACTTTTGAACAAATTTAATGAAAACTTTTTGATAAAAATGAAAAGTGAGTATTAAATTAAGAAAATAATAAATATTCAAAAAATTAATAAACTTAAATTAAATGTTTGAATTTATTATTAAATTTATTTTTTTCTTTTAAAATATTAAATTTTCAATATAATATTTAAAATTAAGAATCTTATAATTTTAGTACAAATTATGTTATATATATTTATTATTCTCTAAATTTTATTTATTTAATTTTTCAAATTTAAGCTGAACTTTATTGACTGTGTTGACTATCTTTTTCCAGCCCTTTTATTATTTTATTGTAATTAATTATTTGCATGCAATTAAAAACGTTTTTTTAATGATGCCAAATAAGTATAACTTCTCACGCGTGTACATAAATAAGTACACGCACCCGTTTTTTTCCTAGAGGCAGCTGTCTTCATGCTATGTATATAGGTATATATATGTATGTATTGAATACATTTATATATGTATATATATTCTCTTTTTTTGTCTCGAATTTTTCACTTAAAATTAGATTTTAAATTATTCTTTATAATTATTCAAAAAAATAAAGAAAAAATATACACAGACATTTAAAATTATTCGATAGCAGGGTTGTCAGAATATCTATTTATTTAGTCCTATTTATTTAGTAATTTTTGTACCTTCTTCTTGTGCTCTTCTCCCTATCTCCGTAGGTCCTTACTTTCATTTTATTTATCTTCATTCTTAATTCATTACAACTTATTTCTCTATTCTCGCTTCTGTTTTTAGTTGTCAAGAAAACTCTTCTGTCATCATTATCATAATTTCTCAACTTATAAGGTTCTTATTTATTTTTTATTTTTTATTTTCAATCCTTGCACTTTTATATATCTTAATGCATGTCATCATTTCACTCTTCTTTCTCTCCTCATTCATTTCTGTTCGCACTTCTCATCTCAGTTGTTTCCTTCCTCATTTCCTGTGATGTTACCAACTGCAGCCTACTGTCCTGTGTTGAATGCCGTGGTGCCGCACCGCGCGCGGAACGCCTCGCTCGCCGCCGAGTGTGGTGTGGTGTGGTGTGGTGCAAGCAGGTGCTCACCAAGGACAGCGTGACGGTGTCGGTGGACGCCGTGGTGTACTACCGGGTGTCCAACGCCACCATCTCGGTGGCCAACGTGGAGAACGCGCACCACTCGACGCGGCTGCTGGCGCAGACCACCCTCAGGAACATCATGGGCACCAAGCCGCTGCACGAGATCCTCAGCGACCGAGACCTCATCTCCAACACCATGCAGGCACGTCCTCAGACCACTCACTGGGCTGGAGACCACTCATATGGCACACACTGGGCTGGAGACCACTCGTGTGGCAGAGAGAGGGCACACACTGGGCTGGAGACCACTCGTGTGGCAGAGGGTGGGCACACAATGGGCCGGAGACCACTCGTGTGGCAGAGGGTGGGCACACACTGGGCTGGAGACCACTCATATGGCAGAGAGAGGGCACACACTGGGCCGGAGACCACTCATGTGGCAGAGAGTGGGCACACACTGGGCTGGAGACCACTCATGTGGCAGAGAGAGGGCACACACTGGGCCGGAGACCACTCGTGTGGCAGAGGGTGGGCACACAATGGGCCGGAGACCACTCGTGTGGCAGAGGGTGGGCACACACTGGGCTGGAGACCACTCATATGGCAGAGAGAGGGCACACACTGGGCCGGAGACCACTCATGTGGCAGAGAGTGGGCACACACTGGGCTGGAGACCACTCATGTGGCAGAGAGAGGGCACACACTGGGCCGGAGACCACTCGTGTGGCAGAGGGTGGGCACACAATGGGCCGGAGACCACTCGTGTGGCAGAGAGAGGGCACACACTGGGCTGGAGACCACTCATATGGCAGAGAGAGGGCACACACTGGGCCGGAGACCACTCATATGGCAGAGAGAGGGCACACACTGGGCCGGAGACCACTCGTGTGGCAGAGAGAGGGCACACACTGGGCTGGAGACCACTCATATGGCAGAGAGTGGGCACACACTGGGCCGGAGACCACTCGTGTGGCAGAGAGAGGGCACACACTGGGCGGGAGACCACTCATATGGCAGAGAGAGGGCACACACTGGGCTGGAGACCACTCATGTGGCAGAGAGAGGGCACACACTGGGCTGGAGACCATTCATGTGGCAGAGAGAGGGCACACACTGGGCCGGAGACCACTCATGTGGCAGAGAGTGGGCACACACTGGGCCGGAGACCACTCATGTGGCAGAGAGAGGGCACACACTGGGCCGGAGACCACTCGTGTGGCAGAGGGTGGGCACACACTGGGCTGGAGACCACTCATATGGCAGAGAGAGGGCACACACTGGGCCGGAGACCACTCGTGTGGCAGAGAGAGGGCACACACTGGGCCGGAGACCACTCGTGTGGCAGAGGGTGGGCACACACTGGGCTGGAGACCACTCATATGGCAGAGAGAGGGCACACACTGGGCCGGAGACCACTCGTGTGGCAGAGAGAGGGCACACACTGGGCCGGAGACCACTCGTGTGGCAGAGGGTGGGCACACACTGGGCTGGAGACCACTCATATGGCAGAGAGAGGGCACACACTGGGCCGGAGACCACTCGTGTGGCAGAGAGAGGGCACACACTGGGCTGGAGACCACTCATATGGCAGAGAGAGGGCACACACTGGGCTGGAGACCACTCGTGTGGCAGAGAGAGGGCACACACTGGGCTGGAGACCACTCATATGGCAGAGAGAGGGCACACACTGGGCTGGAGACCACTCATATGGCAGAGAGAGGGCACACACTGGGCCGGAGACCACTCGTGTGGCAGAGAGAGGGCACACACTGGGCCGGAGACCACTCGTGTGGCAGAGAGAGGGCACACACTGGGCTGGAGACCACTCATATGGCAGAGAGAGGGCACACACTGGGCTGGAGACCACTCATGTGGCAGAGAGAGGGCACACACTGAGCTGGAGACCACTCATGTGGCAGAGAGAGGGCACACACTGGGCCGGAGACCACTCGTGTGGCAGAGGGTGGGCACACAATGGGCCGGAGACCACTCGTGTGGCAGAGAGAGGGCACACACTGGGCTGGAGACCACTCATATGGCAGAGAGAGTGTTAACATGACAGCCGCCTGCTGTGGCAACTGTGCTCGATTCTGGGTTGGGTCAGATTAGTGTTATCATTGTAACATGTTTTGATGACAGTTCGAAATGTTATCACATTTTTTTTAAGTGTTTGCAGAATTTTGTTCGGTCAGTCATTTACCAGATGTTTTCCGTTTCATCACAAATAGTTTCAGTATTATTCAAAAATAAAACTACCGTTCCAGATGCATCTTTAAAGACGTGTACTGGTCTCTGGAAGGAATTAATACCATATATCATTATGCGCATTCAACTTATTTTTACGTGATGAATCTGCAGCTAATATTTTTCGGTCGAATTCATTATGTAACTCTATATGAAACCTGTCTGGTGAATTAAATTATTTCCGTCTTTTATACGGTTTTAGTACCTACTTAACCACATGAAGTAGATTTATTTTTATTTTTAAATATTCTCTCTGTATTTTTTTATTTGGCAAAACAACTGATTCAGGAGGTTAAAAATGTTTATTTTGCAGGTGACTTTGGACGAAGCCACCGAGGCCTGGGGTATTAAGGTGGAGCGAGTTGAAATGTAAGTCGTCATATCGGAGTAAGACTTGGCATTTCAGAATATTTGCAATCGGAACTGAAAAATGTTAACATTCAGTGAGGGACTGCACAGATATATTTGCAAATGCATTAGACACAAAACTGATTCGTGTTTTAAATAGAAAACGTTCGAGTTACGAGTGTACATATATTTGAATTGTTCTTAATTATTCACGCATCTGTCACACAGTCATCAAATTTTCAAATTAAAACCATGTCTACCTTGTCAAAAATAAGTCTTCAAAGGGAAAATGGTTGGTTCATCGGTAATAACAAAATTACCGAGCCAAAAATCGTAACAAATAAATTTATAAGTCAGAATCTCTAGTTCGCGAGTCAAAGGTCCCAGGTTGTATCCCCTGCTGGGTCCCTTCCTGACTCAGGACTGGGTGTGGTGTTGTCGTACACCTGCGGAAGGCAATTCCAAACCACGGCGGAATCACCCTGCCATGATAGCGCCATTGTTTTCATGAAAAAAAAATCATTAAATTTGTTTCATGTTTATCACACACCAATTAAACTAAACTAAAATTTTTTTACAGTGTCATCCATAAACGAGGGAGGGCTAATGAACTGTATTTGTGGCTACGAACTAAAAAAAAAGAAGAAAACGTTCCTGTGTTCATCATTTTTTAAGTGACTGACAGCTTAGTATCTCTGTAGTTGCAAATAAATTAAGTGCAGATGAGAGATTCCAAAGTTTTGACAGCACGTCTGAAATATAAAATCACGACATCGTTTCGGCATCTTCATTAAATTAAGAAAGCACTAAATACACACAAATGAAATAAATATTTATAAAAAAAAAATCATTGTCAATTATACTAACAGGTACTTGAAATTTCTACACAAAACTGACGAAACTATGTTGCATGAAACCACAATTAAAAAGTTAATGAAAATATGGTTAAGCAACGCTATGAGAAATTTTGGTTTCATGAAACTCAGTGTGCATATACTTTGGGTTATTGCATGAACTATTTTACGAAATTATTTCACGTGTATGACACTGTTTTCATTAAAAATGTTTTCTTCAGTCTGTAGCACATTTAAAACTTCATGATCTATATAGAAAACACACAGGTTAATATCGTTTTATGTACTAGTTTAAGAAAACAATTGTGAACATTAATTTTTTTAAATATGTATTAAACAATTTTTAAATAATAACATAACGTATTTAGAAAATTAACAATTTTAGAGACGTGCTTTTATAACCTATTTTGATCAATGCATTAAACAAGTTTATTTTTGAAACAGATTGATGCGTGTGGGTAGGGGGGGAGTGTGGTGAGCTGTGCGGTGTTGCCATGTCGCAGCAAGGACGTGCGCCTGCCCGTGCAACTGCAGAGAGCCATGGCCGCCGAGGCGGAGGCAGCCAGGGAGGCCAGGGCGAAGGTCAGTGAACCCTCGCCACTCCGCCACTAACAAGAACACGCGGGTGCGACTCAGGAGCATTAGCCGTCACACGTGAAGCACTTACCCCTTCCTCACACCTTTTCTTCTTGTTTATATTTGTGAAGCAGCTTGGCTTCTGGGCTGTAGCCGTGTCCTTGGCGAATAATTCACCGACGTTTCGGGTCGACATTGCAGTCGCCGTCTTCAGGGAGCAATTACCCTCTGTAGGTAACTGCTCACTGATGAGGACGACTGCAGTGTCGACCGAAACGTCGGTGAATTATTCGCCAAATACACGGCTAAAACCCAGAAGCCAAGCTACTTCAGACAATGGCCTTGAAAGCCTGCGAATATCGTTTATATTTGTATCATCTGTGCTAGTCTGCGTTTACTATCGACTGTAGTTAAGCTGTTCGGAAGATAATTATATCAAAATATTACTGGTTAATATGTTTATATATATCAAAAGTCCAAAAAGAATCTTCATAACACAAATGTTTATATGTGTTGACATTTTTCTGTAATTAAACCTTCAATACATTTGTAAACAAACGGCCGCCATATTCGTACGTTTAGTACACTGAAATTCTCCTCCAATTTTGGCTTCACTCCCCTCATCGGGAATAGAACCTTATGTTCCATCTGTATATTTCCCTGATCTCTGCTCTGACAGTGGAAGATGAAACCATGTTTTGCATCTGTGGGGCGGGTCCATAACTACTAGCAAAAAAAAACTGTTTGAAAAAAATTGTGTGTGTGGGGGGGGGGGGGGGTTCAAATCCAAATATAGGTTTAAATGTTACTTTTATTATTTGACGATTGATTGCTTAGTAACAGAGATTTAAACTGTGCGAGAAACACGATTTTTTTTTTTTTTAAATAAATAATAATTTTCTAGATAAATTAGTAGATGATGAAAATTTTCTGGAATGCCACTACGTGGCTACCAAAATAATGTGAATTAATTTTTACTGGCTTATTTTCCTGATAATAACTTATGCATTACTTCTCACAATCAATATAGCTATGTCAGTAATATATTATGACAGCTACTATCCATCAGGTGGGCCCAAAACTACTTCTTTTCGATGCATCCCGCATTTTCATAGAATTTTTAGTGTATTCTAGATAATAATTTCATGGCCAAGAGAGCCTGACATTGGACCATCGCAATCATTTAGGTTGTGAACTATGCCGCTAGTGAAAAACCCCGTGGAAATTAAAATTAAATTCAGAAACAAACCCATGTGTTCATTAGCAACAAGGAGTGACACCTGTTCGCGCGGACCTCACCCCGTGAGGGCACTGTGTGTCCCTCGCAGCTGTGTTCGGGCGAGCAGCGTGCAGTGTGCAGTGTGCAGTGTGCAGTGAGCAGTGAGCAGTGTGCAGTGCGCAGTGTGTAGTGTGCAGTGTGCAGTGTGCAGTGTGCAGTGCGCAGTGTGCAGTGTGCAGTGAGCAGTGCGCAGTGTGCAGTGTGCAGTGTGCAGTGTGCAGTGCGCAGTGCGCAGTGAGCAGTGTGCAGTGAGCAGTGTGCAGTGTGCAGTGAGCAGTGTGCAGTGTGCAGTGTGCAGTGTGCAGTGCGCAGTGCGCAGTGCGCAGTGTGCAGTGTGCAGTGTGCAGTGCGCAGTGTGCAGTGTGCAGTGCGCAGTGTGCAGTGCGCAGTGTGCAGTGTGCACTGCAGTGTGCAGTGTGCAGTGCGCAGTGTGCAGTGTGCAGTGCGCAGTGCGCAGTGTGCAGTGTGCAGTGAGCAGTGTGCAGTGAGCAGTGCGCAGTGTGCAGTGTGCAGTGCGCAGTGCGCAGTGTGCAGTGAGCAGTGTGCAGTGTGCAGTGTGCAGTGTGCAGTGTGCAGTGTGCAGTGTGCAGTGAGCAGTGAGCAGTGTGCAGTGAGCAGTGCGCAGTGTGCAGTGTGCAGTGTGCAGTGCGCAGTGCGCAGTGAGCAGTGTGCAGTGAGCAGTGTGCAGTGAGCAGTGTGCAGTGTGCAGTGTGCAGTGCGCAGTGTGCAGTGCGCAGTGTGCAGTGTGCAGTGTGCAGTGCGCAGTGTGTAGTGTGCAGTGTGCAGTGCGCAGTGTGCAGTGTGCATTGCAGTGTGCAGTGTGCAGTGTGCAGTGCGCAGTGTGCAGTGTGCAGTGTGCAGTGAGCAGTGAGCAGTGAGCAGTGTGCAGTGAGCAGTGCGCAGTGTGCAGTGTGCAGTGAGCAGTGTGCAGTGTGCAGTGTGCAGTGTGCAGTGAGCAGTGTGCAGTGTGCAGTGAGCAGTGTGCAGTGAGCAGTGAGCAGTGTGCAGCGTGCAGCGTGCAGTGTGCTTTGTGCAGTGCGCAGTGTGCAGTGCGCAGTGAGCAGTGAGTAGTGTGCAGTGCGCAGTGCGCAGTGTGCAGTGCGCAGTGTGCAGTGCGCAGTGCGCAGTGTGCAGCGCGCAGTGTGCAGCGCGCAGTGTGCAGTGCGCAGTGTGCAGTGAGCAGTGTGCAGTGTGCAGTGAGCAGTGTGCAGTGAGCAGTGTGCAGTGAGCAGTGAGCAGTGTGCAGCGTGCAGCGTGCAGCGTGCAGTGTGCAGTGAGCAGTGAGCAGTGAGCAGTGAGCAGTGTGCAGTGTGCAGTGTGCAGTGTGCAGTGAGCAGTGTGCAGTGAGCAGTGAGCAGTGAGCAGTGAGCAGTGTGCAGTGAGCAGTGTGCAGTGTGCAGTGAGCAGTGTGCAGTGAGCAGTGAGCAGTGCGCAGTGTGCAGTGAGCAGTGAGCAGTGAGCAGTGAGCAGTGTGCAGCTAGCAGTGTGCAGTGTGCAGTGTGCAGTGTGCAGTGAGCAGTGTGCAGTGAGCAGTGTGCAGTGAGCAGTGTGCAGTGCGCAGTGTGCAGTGTGCAGTGAGCAGTGTGCAGGGAGCAGTGTGCAGTGAGCAGTGAGCAGTGAGCAGTGAGCAGTGAGCAGTGTGCAGTGTGCAGCTAGCAGTGTGCAGTGTGCAGTGTGCAGTGTGCAGTGTGCAGTGAGCAGTGTGCAGTGAGCAGTGTGCAGTGAGCAGTGTGCAGTGAGCAGTGTGCAGTGTGCAGTGAGCAGTGTGCAGTGAGCAGTGTGCGGTGCACAGAGAGAAGGGCCTCCAGGCAGGCGCTGAGGGCAGGGTTGTCGCAGGTGATAGCCGCAGAGGGCGAGCAGTGTGCAGTGTGCAGTGTACAGAGAGAAGGGCCTCCAGGGCAGGCGCTGAGGGCAGGGTTGTCGCAGGTGATAGCCGCGGAGGGCGAGCAGTGTGCAGTGTGCAGTGTGCGGTGAGCAGTGAGAAGGGCCTCCAGGGCAGGCGCTGAGACGGATGGTTGTCGCAGGTGATAGCCGCAGAGGGCGAGCAGTGTGCAGTGAGCAGTGAGCAGTGTGCAGTGTGCAGTGAGCAGTGTGCAGTGAGCAGTGTGCAGTGTGCAGTGCGCAGTGAGCAGTGTGCAGTGAGCAGTGTGCAGTGAGCAGTGTGCAGTGAGCAGTGTGCAGTGTGCAGTGAGCAGTGCGCAGTGAGCAGTGTGCAGTGTGCAGTGTGCAGTGTGCAGTGCGCAGTGAGCAGTGAGAAGGGCCTCCAGGGCAGGCGCTGAGGGCATGGTTGTCGCAGGTGATAGCCGCAGAGGGCGAGCAGTGTGCAGTGAGCAGTGTGCAGTGTGCAGTGTGCAGAGAGAAGGGCCTCCAGGGCAGGTGCTGAGGGCAGGGTTGTTGCAGGTGATAGCCGCAGAGGGCGAGCAGTGTGCAGTGAGCAGTGTGCAGTGTGCAGTGTGCAGAGAGAAGGGCCTCCAGGCAGGCGCTGAGGGCAGGGTTGTCGCAGGTGATAGCCGCAGAGGGCGAGCAGTGTGCAGTGAGCAGTGTGCAGTGTGCAGTGTGCAGAGAGAAGGGCCTCCAGGGCAGGTGCTGAGGGCAGGGTTGTTGCAGGTGATAGCCGCAGAGGGCGAGCAGTGTGCAGTGAGCAGTGTGCAGTGTGCAGTGTGCAGAGAGAAGGGCCTCCAGGCAGGCGCTGAGGGCAGGGTTGTCGCAGGTGATAGCCGCAGAGGGCGAGCAGTGTGCAGTGTGCAGTGTACAGAGAGAAGGGCCTCCAGGGCAGGCGCTGAGGGCAGGGTTGTCGCAGGTGATAGCCGCGGAGGGCGAGCAGTGTGCAGTGTGCAGTGTGCGGTGAGCAGTGAGAAGGGCCTCCAGGGCAGGCGCTGAGACGGATGGTTGTCGCAGGTGATAGCCGCAGAGGGCGAGCAGAAGGCGTCGCGCGCCCTGAGGGAGGCCTCGGAGGTGATAGGCGACTCTCCCGCCGCGCTGCAGCTGCGCTACCTGCAGGTAACTACACACGAACTACTGTAACCTACTGCAGTAGCGACCATGCAACCTACAAACAAACAATTGTTTATATTAGTTTCTATAAAATATTTTGCCACATTTATTCTTTTTTTTATAATTCCAATCACCCTTAAAAATACTATAATTCAATTTTTTTTTTCTGGAAAAAAGATCTCATTGCAGACTTTATGTAGTTTAGTTTAGATTTGGATAAATAACGTTATATTCCATATTTGAAATTGAATTTATTTTCAGAAGTCCATTCAATCCGAAAGTTAACAGCAATGTAGCAACACTTTTATGACTGCTTGGTTATAATCAGCAAGACGGCTCCAGTGAGACATTAAGAGTTGAGCTGTCGTCCAATGAAAGGAAGAATGCAGTTGCAGAACATTACGTTATACAGTACAGTGTGTCCATAAAAGAATGCCCCAGTTATAAATTTTAATAGTATCAACTGTGACCGTTTTAGAGTCTTCGTTCGAAATCACAATTAAACAGTCACTCGAACATTTTGAGATAAGTGAATGCGCAAATACTACTTTTTTTGTTTTTGATTTCTCGTTCGCAGCGCCACCTACGCAAAATGGCGACTCCTGAGCGTAAATCGTTTTGTGTTCTGAAATTTGCTAATAGTTAATATGTTATTTCATTTCAATTTGCGTTTCGTTTAAAGTTTAATTTTCGAATTCCCAGACAGTTGGATTGGTCGTAATGGTCGAGACCACAGAGCTCCTGTTTCGCTGGCCTCCACGTTCACCTGACATGACGCCATCAGATTTTTTTTCCTTTGGGGCTCTTTATAAAAGATCGTGTCTACATTCCGCCGCTACTGAATGATTTACCAGAGTTGAGACACAGAATTGAAGAGGCTTATTGCTTCCATCACTCCGGACTTGCTAACCAAAGTGTGGGAAGAATTATTGGACGTTAGGTTGGATGTTGAACATCTGTTAAGAAAAAACCAGGTTAGTCTACTATGTCAGTATGATCTGTTGTAAACAGTCTAAGATAAACTGTTATTATATACCGTGGAAGCAGGGACATTCATTTATGGACATAATTAACTGAACGCGCAACTTTTGCTCTGAGAGCAGTCAGGCGCGTGAGTGAACGCGTGCCGTCTTGCCCGCAGACTCTCAATACCATCTCGGCTGAGAAGAACTCCACCATCGTGTTCCCGCTGCCCATCGACCTGCTCACCTACTTCGTGAAGGCCAAGGAGGCGTCTGACCGCAACAAGCTGGCCTAGAGGGCGCCGCCTGGTGCCGCCTGGCCGCCTGGCAGGCTGTCTCGCCGCCTGGCAGGCTTCACGCAGCCACAGCTGTCCGCACCTTCTCCCGCCTCGCGCGCGCACGCAAGCTTGTGTTGGTGTTTCTCTCACAGACCTCCAGCCTTCCCCAGAGGCGCACCTGTGTTTGGCGCGGCGGGACGATAAGGGCGACGCCCGCTGCTGCTTCCAGCGCGTCGTCGCCTCTAAGCAGTCTTCTCGTCGTTTGCACAGAGGGCAAAAATATGGTTTCAGCGGTAACCCTCGACACTGCACGACGGAGAAACGAAGATGATAGGTGTAATGAAAGTCCCATTGCATGCTTTCAAGAATCTGTACCGGTTGTTTCATACCCTAAACAAATATTCTGAAAACACGTGTTTTTAGCACTTTTCACTCTTAGTATAAAGATAACAAAAAAACACAGAAAGAGAAGTTCTCATCGGCTCTCAGCCCATTCTTAAACCCCACTCTGATATCTCGACCAGTTTTATAGCCGCGTGGGTTGCTCTGAATCTCTCCACACCATGTGTGTTCCCGGGTAGGCAGGGCCCTCTTAATGGAGATCAAGAAAACAAGAAAACTCCATTCTGCTATTTTGATTTTCAAAAATATGTTTTATTTTAACTGTATATGCCCCTAATTCACTGCCAAATTGTAAAATATTCATGGATTTATACCACTCAATTTTCCAACATAAATCTGGCAGACTGTAAATCTATCGACACTTTTTTTTTAAACATAGATACACACGTGAATAACCATACAATTGAATAAACCTGTCCGACTGCTGCTAAAAATATTTCGTAAGGCATACATTTTGGTTTAGCATAGACTGTTGCTTGCTTGCATGGTCTGACACCCATTTTGAGTGTTTATTCTAAAGTTTTTTTAAAATCATTAACATATTTCTTAAGGGGGATCAATGCTATTGTACGCTAATTTACTGAACTCCCGTGAAAATTTTTTAAGGGTAAATATTTAGCACTTTCTTACGCCCTAAGTGAAAACTTGAATTAGATTCCACGAATATGAATAATTTCTTGTCCTTAAACACCACAGGAGAATTCTATCAGGGTTGCTGTCACTGTAAAACATGGTTGTTTTATTTTGATTCTGTACATAATTTCGATGATCTTAGTGTCTTATCTTTGTAGAAATAGTGAATAAATTAGCAACATATATTATTTGTATCACGGTATGCACACTTCACACATTTTCGTATTTGTTTCCGCTGGTGCTCAGTGGTTACGGCCGAGTAGATATAGCCACGCTGTGCCCTATCCTACAACATTTCTAACACTTGGTCTACTATAGTTGTTAGTTGTGATAGTTGTGTCTTGTAGCACCGTGACTTGTCGATATTCATCTTGGCGAAACCCAGGTTGTGTATAAGTGGTTGTTTATGAATAAGCATAGCAAAAAGCTGGATGGGTCCAGTTAAATGTTTGTTTAACGAGTGTTCGTGTATTCCTTCACAATGTACCTCCAATATCAACACGCATGTACCTATGTGTGTGTATGTGTGTGCACAACAATTGTCTCTGAAGCACGCATTTCAAATTTGGTGTACTTGCCAAGATATAAGTAGATTGAGTATTTTTATGAAGACAATATTTCATATCGTAAAAGGTTTTCAACAGTAAAGAAACACTGCTTTAATTTTTATTATTTTAATTTACATGTGCTCCGAAAAAAAATGTATATTTTGAACTAGTCAAGGGTTGCAAATAATGTGTAAGGTACTGTGATTTTCATAAAATTCTTATTTCATATAGGTATACCACAAATTATAATTTTCGAGAAATATCTGACTATTCAGGGTAGCTTGCTGAGTCAGCTAAGTAAAATCTAAGCAAAAAACTTTTCAGGTTAATCAATTGGAGGAACACTTTGGAGGTCGCAGTCTCTGAAGATTTAAGTTACCTGACTATGTATTTGAATAACATTACGCAAACTCTTTGACATTTTAAAATGTATACAGTTATAACTGAATTAAAGTTTTTGGTACTTTTTTGAAACATAACTTCTAAGTCATTAGGATTTATTTATTGTTAAAAAATTAATGTGATTTGATAGTTGATTAATAAATATAGATTTACGAATAAATATTTTACAGGTATAAGTTGCATGATACTAGTTAGACTTTAATCTTTACGATCTTGTCATGGTGAAGATTTTATTTAGTTTTGAGTACTTTTCACTGCAATTAACTTGGGAAATTACCAAAATAATCTTGTATAATAAGACTACTCCAATTTGTTTTGCGAACATTAAATACTTTTGGAGGGTGATTATTAATATGAGTTAAATAAATTTAATTTAGATGATGATAATTTTACTAATTATATACTAAGCAAGTGCACAGTATCTTTGGTGCAGTGGAACTGATTGTTCGTGTAACGAGGGAGGGGGAGGGGGTATACATCCCCCGAAACCCTAAAAAAAAAAAAAAAAAATCTATCATTTACACCGTTAAAAGGAAAGAATTTTTTTTTTAGCAAACAGCAGGCAAAGTGGTTTCTCTCTCTCTCTCTCCCCCCCCCCCCCTTCCCTTCACGATAAAACAAATTGGAGATGTTTCTCATAAAGAATAATTAGCAATTTTTTAAACTCTCGGTGATAGTTTTTACAATGTTTTCAATAAAGTTTATTTTTGTTTTGAGGTGCTTTTATAATTGTTTTTCCTTATTTATGGAAACGTTTTCATTTTTAACTGATCATAAAGAGCGGTTGTATCTTTTAGTCAAGGCTTATCTAATTATTTTGTCCTCCAAATTAATTTGTATCTAAAAAAGAAATTCTTAAAAAAATTCTTGTTCTCAGAGGTAAAACACCTATAATTACTCACTGTTATTTAAATAAGTGTGTTGTATGTAAATATAAATGCGTTCTGTCGTTGATTAAGACTAAAATGTTGGTATTGTAACAGGACCAGCATTCAAATAAAAATATGTAAAGCTTTTGTACTTGCACCTTTAGGCCGTGCCCGAATTCAAGAACACAGTTATGTACTTGCAATCATGCGTACTTCATTTGCCCTTGCTGTGTACTTACTAGAGCACTTCGGTCGGATATCATGTTTGGTCTCCATATTAGCCACCTAAACAGGTCAGCATTCAATAAATAAATTATCATCTGAAAATAGAAACTATTTACTTTAAATTGCAAACACTGAAAGTTTCTACCTATAGATACATTGTAAATTACGATCGGTGTATATTGCATGTATGTGTTGAAATTTTTTTACAAACCTGATATTAAAAAAATAAATATTTTTTTCATAACATACATTACTCCTAGTAAAATATAAAGCTTAAATTATTTTAAGTCTCTTTCAATTACTTAAATATGACCTACAAAAAGCTTTCCAAAATTGTGACTTTTCTTTAATCCTGGAAGTGCGTGGGCAGTACACGGATTGGTCTACTTGTGGCATTGAAACTGCACTTGCATCTCGGACAACCTCCCTGGGACAAGTACGTACAAGTAAACACTTCAGGCGAATTCGGACACTGCCCTGATAATCAAGCACAGAAACGTGTAATATAAGATTCATTTTATGGTGAAAATGTTTTTGAGTGTGGATCAGTACAGCATGGACTTCACAAAGATGATGATGCAGAGTGTTGCAATTGTCCAAATTTAGGATGCATGTCCTGTGTGTGTAACAGTGTAACCAATTGTAACGACTGCACGTTAAGTTCCAGATGAAGCTGAGGAGGACAGATGTAGCTCCAAATAGCTTTTATTTGTCAGTGTGATGTTCTTTAGTTATTAGCTTAGGATTCTAAGTGACATTAGTGCTCGTCATGTGTGATAAAGTTACCATAAAAGATAAAACCATCAATTAAATATTTTCTATGTGTTAAAATGCAACATTTCCCACCTACTATTGTACACGAAATAAATTTCAGTTTTACTGCTGAAATAAGTTAATTAAACATGGTGCCTTAGAAGAGTAAATAGGAGTAAAGTGATTTCATTGGGGTCATAAATATAAGTTTTGGGTTCCAATATTTTTGGTACGGTACAGTTAAATCATTATTAATTAAGCTGATGTTAAAAATATCTTATGAATGTACAAGTTTGTACTTTCTTTAGACTACACATTAAACTGCTTGTAAAGTTTTCAAAGTCTGATTTTCTGCAGTAAAATACGAACTTTATTTGTATGCACTTTGCTCAATGTTAAAATTATTTGTAAAATTTCATGTGTGTTACTACATAATTCATAAATGACATGTGTCAAGTATCATTCACAGTATTTATATTTTTATAAGATAAATAATAGTTACTTAGTATTTTGAAACATGATATTTGTACTTGTGTGATAAGTTACCATAATATATTAAACTAAAATACTATTTATAGCTATTTTATTTTATTTTAAAGTAAAAATTGCTACAGTATTTATCTTTATTTAAAATTGTAAAAAAAGTACTCTGTGATTACATTTTATATTAAAAATCATTCAGCAATTTTTTATTTTGATGTTCATTAAGTTTCATTACATATTACCAATTACAAGTTTAATTACAGATTATTGTTTGTTTTTAGTGTTTACTGCATGTTGTTAAAGAACTAAATATAACTACATATTAGTTGTTCGTTTGGTAAATTTATTACATCTGTAGGATACAAATAATCCTAATTGTGTTATACCAGTACTTATTATTCCATTTTTTAAAAATTTATTAACATTACAAACATATAAGCCAATAAACATTTATGTTTAATATGTTTAATCTTAACTTTGACCTGAAAATATTCGCAGAAATATTGACTAAATAATAAGTTAGTACAAAATTATAAGAACTGGTAGAAAATATGTTTGTTGTAAGTAAATTGCACAATTAAGAAAAACAATGCACACAATCATAGATGTAACAGTTTTGATTTGTATGTGTTATAGTGTTAATGCCTCAACGGCCTGAAAACTAAACCACTTCACAAAACTATGAATATGTAAGTTAAATATTCTGCATTTGATTGGAGTTCCTACCTGTATTGTTTGCATCAACAAAATAGTGTTTTTTTTTCACTATAAGCTCATCAATACACTTCTGAAACATACTTTGAGACTGTATTATATTTCAAATTATATCATTTTAATTTTAAAAAGATTTAATGTGACGCTGGATTTATTAAATGAATCAATGCAAGCTTTTTGATCTACTTAAATAATGAAAATAATAATCTATAACAGTCAAATTTTTCTGACATGTGTTAATATTGCACTGTTTCAAAGCTATTTTTCAGTCTCTACAGGAGTAAACGAGAGAGTGACTGACATAATGTAATTATTGCAAATCGGACACTTTCTCAGCCCCAGACTTTTGAATCTAGGGATTATCTTACAGCTTCAGTGAGGTTGATAGTTTTGTACGCTAAGAATTACTAAAAAAATGTAAATATAATTGTGGCACAAACGTATTGCATTATTATTTGTATTTCTCCATAGTAACAACTTTCATCACTTACAGTCAAATAATAAAAAAAAGTAAACCTAAGCAACAAAATAAAATATTCCCGTATCTGTGTGTTTATCATGACGAAATATTTCGATCATTGTCACACTGCTGTTACTGGAGCAAAGCTAAAGGAATATTCACAGTTTGATAGTTATCTTTATTTTAATAATAAGTCTATAAAAACAGTATTTCTCATTGCATAAAAAGCCAATAGCAAGATACTAGTTTGCTAACACTGAAATATAGAGGTAGCGCAGCGTTTATCACACTCTAGAGGCACAAACAAATTTTAGCCTACATATAGTCGACGCCATGAAAAATAAAATCTTATTAGTTGACTCAGGTCAATAAGGTTAATGTTTGTATGTGGGAAGTATTTACAGACTGATTTAAATAGATTTAGCAAAAATAAATGTATACAAACATATACTTAGTGTTATAATATATGTGTTTTAAAATGTTTGAGGTTAATATTTTAGTAATGCCATACAAGTATCACTTATAACATATGCCTAGGTGTACACTTCCGTTAATTTTCTTTTTTTCGAAAATTTTGGACTCAGTGTTCAGTTGGGAGGTGCTCCATAGCGCCCATTCGCCTCTCCTGCAACTAGAAGCAAGTTTTGCCACTGGCCGCCCCAAGCACCAGTGGGGCGCAACTGTATCACCGGAATATGATCACTAACAATTTTTGTGTGGTTGTGAAATGCCAACATCAAAAATTAAGTTTTAAATATAAAGAAAACATAAATTTCTTCAACATAATGACATAAAAAAAAGTAATTTTACAGACATTATTAATTCAGATTTTATGGAACGGTGTATTAACGGAGTGGTGTATCGCAAACTATTTTACTTCGGGAAAATTATTGACAATGTTTTTAAACTATCTTGGTAGCAAAGAAATAGGCCTAAGCACGGCTGCCATGGACATAATTATGTGCAGACGTGTGCTCGTGTGTATATATTTTTTTCAATTGAAACGGAACTCATGATTTTGAGGCTATGCAGTTTTATAAGCTTTATTGAAACAAAAGATAAAGCATTTAACGTAATGTATTAAGTTTTTTTTCTGTTTCGGAAATTAGATAATCTGAAACATTTATGGTGAATATTCCCAGCAGCAATAAAAAAAAAAATCGAGGTAGCCAACATTTTGTTTGGGAAAGTTCCCGACTGTTCAGGTTGTCAGGTTGCCGATGAGTGCCGCAGAGAGTCCCGGCCGTGAGTGGCCCGAGTGGCCTGAGTGGTCCCCGAGTGGTCCCCGAGTGCAGCAACGCGCCGGCCGCTCACGCGAGGTTGTTGCTGCAGGGTTGCTGCACGTAGTTGAGGCAGAAGCCGCGGTTGCCCACGTCGGCGGGCGCCTCCACGCTGTTGGTGTGGTACACCAGGCGGAACGGCCTCACCGTGCCTGCGGACACAGTCATTGGCGTAGCTGTGTTCATAATGTTGGGGGGGGGGGGGGGGACAAATAATGATTTTGATGTCATTTAAACCCATTCCCCTCTTACTAAGACGGGGGGGTGGGTGGGGGGGGGGGGGGTCCTCCACCGGAAAATTTTTATTTTAAAAGTGCAAAATAGCGTATTGTAAGCAGTTTTTGTATCTAACCATTGGATGCATCGATGTTAAAATTATTATTGTTTCCTTAAGATAAAATTTGATGAGTGAAGAAATTACAAATAAAGTTGGGCAGAATAATATTATAAAATAAAAATATCACTGTCTAGAAAGTTGGGGGGGGGGGGGGGACAGTACCCTCCACCCAAAAAGTTCAGGGGGACACGTCCCCCCTGTCCCCCCCGGTTCCTACGCCCCTGGACACAGTTACACCAGCTGGAGCGACCGCAGCCTCGGTTACACCAGCTGCTCACCCGCTCCCGACACTCTCTCAGGTCACGCTCAGTTCACGGACTTGCCAATCAATAGTGTTACTGAAATAAACCAAGAGGTCTTCGTCATCTCAAATAACGGAATTTCCGTAGAAACTACACTGTGTTTCTGCTCCCACGTCGACAAGAGAAGAGCAACCTTACTGTAGACGTCCCCAGTTTATTAATTTCGTGTTCACATACCAAGAATATTCTTTTGAAATCATGATCAGTGTAAGTAAAATCTGTGTCTGTAAATTTACGAAAAAAAAAAGGCCGTGAATCTGCCAAGATCCCTGGATTAACAAGCGTTCTTCGTAAATTGCAGGTGAAATTCTCTAACAGTGAAGCTAGCCGTCGCAGCTATAAATGAAATGCATGCTTTGAATTATTCTTGTCTAGTGAAGAAATTATTTAAATTATTTATTTTGGACAACGCACAAAGAAAGACGAACACACTGAACACAAGACCAAAACTGCCGATGTCAAATGTTTGTTTTAACATCGGCTGATTTGGGTTTTGTTTTCTGTTTTTTTTTATCATAAATTCCTCCTTTTAAGTGTTTCAACTATCTTTAATTCTACCATGTAAGAGCTACAACTAACATTCTCTCGTGTATGAGCCACAACTAATATAGCTTTATTCCGTGTAATGCACATGTATAACATGTATTTCTCCCATGTAAGAGGTACCACAACTATGGATTTCTCCCATGCTAGAGCTACAACTACTACTACTTACTTAGTCTTTCTGCCATGTAACATGTATGCATACCATGTCTTTCTCCCTTGTAGGACCTAAAACTACTATGTATTTCTACCGTGCAAGACACTACAACTAGCTACTAGGTCTATCTCCCGGGTGAGAGCTGCAGCTACCAGGTATATCTCCCATGCTAGAGCTACAACTACTACAACTTACTTAGTCTTTCTGCCATGTAACATTTATGCATACCATGTCTTTCTCTCTTGTAAGACCTAAAACTACAATGTATTTCTCCCGTGCAAGACACTACAACTAGCTACCATGTCTATCTCCCGTATGAGAGCTGCAGCTACCAGGTCTATCTCCCGTATGAGAGCTGCAGCTACCAGGTCTATCTCCCGTATGAGAGCTGCAGCTACCATGTCTATCTCCCGTGTGAGAGCTGCAGCTACCAGGTCTATCTCCCGTATGAGAGCTGCAGCTACCATGTCTATCTCCCGTATGAGAGCTGCAGCTACCAGGTCTATCTCCCGTGTGAGAGCTGCAGCTACCAGGTCTATCTCCCGTATGAGAGCTGCAGCTACCAGGTCTATCTCCCGTGTGAGAGCTGCAGATACCAGGTCTATCTCCCTTGTAAGAGCTGCAGCTACCAGGTCTATTTCCCGTGTAAGACACTACAACTAGCTACCAGGTCTATCTCCCGTGTGAGAGCTGCAGCTACCAGGTCTATCTCCCGTGTGAGAGCTGCAGATACCAGGTCTATCTCCCGTGTGAGAGCTGCAGATACCAGGTCTATCTCCCTTGTAAGAGCTGCAGCTACCAGGTCTATTTCCCGTGTAAGACACTACAACTAGCTACCAGGTCTATCTCCCTTGTAAGAGCTGCAGCTACCAGGTCTATCTCCCTTGTAAGAGCTGCAGCTACCAGGTCTATTTCCCGTGTAAGACACTACAACTAGCTACCAGGTCTATCTCCCGTGTGAGAGCTGCAGCTACCAGGTCTATCTCCCGTGTGAGAGCTGCAGCTACCAGGTCTATCTCCCGTATGAGAGCTGCAGCTACCAGGTCTATCTCCCGTGTGAGAGCTGCAGCTACCAGGTCTATCTCCCGTATGAGAGCTGCAGCTACCAGGTCTATCTCCCGTGTGAGAGCTGCAGATACCAGGTCTATCTCCCGTGTGAGAGCTGCAGCTACCAGGTCTATCTCCCGTGTGAGAGCTGCAGCTACCAGGTCTATCTCCCGTGTGAGAGCTGCAGCTACCAGGTCTATCTCCCGTATGAGAGCTGCAGCTACCAGGTCTATCTCCCGTGTGAGAGCTGCAGCTACCAGGTCTATCTCCCGTATGAGAGCTGCAGCTACCAGGTCTATCTCCCGTGTGAGAGCTGCAGATACCAGGTCTATCTCCCGTGTGAGAGCTGCAGCTACCAGGTCTATCTCCCGTATGAGAGCTGCAGCTACCAGGTCTATCTCCCGTGTGAGAGCTGCAGCTACCAGGTCTATCTCCCGTGTGAGAGCTGCAGATACCAGGTCTATCTCCCGTGTGAGAGCTGCAGCTACCAGGTCTATCTCCCGTGTGAGAGCTGCAGATACCAGGTCTATCTCCCGTATGAGAGCTGCAGCTACCAGGTCTATCTCCCGTGTGAGAGCTGCAGCTACCAGGTCTATCTCCCGTGTGAGAGCTGCAGCTACCAGGTCTATCTCCCTTGTAAGAGCTGCAGCTACCAGGTCTATTTCCCGTGTAAGACACTACAACTAGCTACCAGGTCTATCTCCCTTGTAAGAGCTGCAGCTACCAGGTCTATCTCCCTTGTAAGAGCTGCAGCTACCTGGTCTATTTCCCGTGTAAGACACTACAACTAGCTACCAGGTCTATCTCCCGTGTGAGAGCTGCAGCTACCAGGTCTATCTCCCGTGTGAGAGCTGCAGCTACCAGGTCTATCTCCCGTATGAGAGCTGCAGCTACCAGGTCTATCTCCCGTATGAGAGCTGCAGCTACCAGGTCTATCTCCCGTATGAGAGCTGCAGCTACCAGGTCTATCTCCCGTGTGAGAGCTGCAGCTACCAGGTCTATCTCCCGTATGAGAGCTGCAGCTACCAGGTCTATCTCCCGTGTGAGAGCTGCAGCTACCAGGTCTATCTCCCGTGTGAGAGCTGCAGATACCAGGTCTATCTCCCGTGTGAGAGCTGCAGCTACCAGGTCTATCTCCCGTGTGAGAGCTGCAGCTACCAGGTCTATCTCCCGTGTGAGAGCTGCAGCTACCAGGTCTATCTCCCGTATGAGAGCTGCAGCTACCAGGTCTATCTCCCGTATGAGAGCTGCAGCTACCAGGTCTATCTCCCGTGTGAGAGCTGCAGATACCAGGTCTATCTCCCGTGTGAGAGCTGCAGCTACCAGGTCTATCTCCCGTGTGAGAGCTGCAGCTACCAGGTCTATCTCCCGTGTGAGAGCTGCAGATACCAGGTCTATCTCCCGTGTGAGAGCTGCAGCTACCAGGTCTATCTCCCGTGTGAGAGCTGCAGCTACCAGGTCTATCTCCCGTGTGAGAGCTGCAGCTACCAGGTCTATCTCCCGTGTGAGAGCTGCAGCTACCAGGTCTATCTCCCGTGTGAGAGCTGCAGATACCAGGTCTATCTCCCGTGTGAGAGCTGCAGCTACCAGGTCTATCTCCCGTATGAGAGCTGCAGCTACCAGGTCTATCTCCCGTGTGAGAGCTGCAGATACCAGGTCTATCTCCCTTGTAAGAGCTGCAGCTACCAGGTCTATTTCCCGTGTAAGACACTACAACTAGCTACCAGGTCTATCTCCCGTGTGAGAGCTGCAGCTACCAGGTCTATCTCCCGTGTGAGAGCTGCAGATACCAGGTCTATCTCCCGTGTGAGAGCTGCAGATACCAGGTCTATCTCCCTTGTAAGAGCTGCAGCTACCAGGTCTATTTCCCGTGTAAGACACTACAACTAGCTACCAGGTCTATCTCCCGTGTGAGAGCTGCAGCTACCAGGTCTATCTCCCGTGTGAGAGTTGCAGCTACCAGGTCTATCTCCCGTGTGAGAGCTGCAGATACCAGGTCTATCTCCCGTGTGAGAGCTGCAGCTACCAGGTCTATCTCCCGTGTGAGAGCTGCAGCTACCAGGTCTATCTCCCGTGTGAGAGCTGCAGCTACCAGGTCTATCTCCCGTGTGAGAGCTGCAGATACCAGGTCTATCTCCCGTGTGAGAGCTGCAGCTACCAGGTCTATCTCCCGTATGAGAGCTGCAGCTACCAGGTCTATCTCCCGTGTGAGAGCTGCAGATACCAGGTCTATCTCCCTTGTAAGAGCTGCAGCTACCAGGTCTATTTCCCGTGTGAGAGCTGCAGCTACCAGGTCTATCTCCCGTGTGAGAGCTGCAGCTACCAGGTCTATCTCCCGTGTGAGAGCTGCAGCTACCAGGTCTATCTCCCGTGTGAGAGCTGCAGCTACCAGGTCTATCTCCCGTGTGAGAGCTGCAGATACCAGGTCTATCTCCCGTGTGAGAGCTGCAGCTACCAGGTCTATCTCCCGTGTGAGAGCTGCAGCTACCAGGTCTATCTCCCGTGTGAGAGCTGCAGCTACCAGGTCTATCTCCCGTGTGAGAGCTGCAGCTACCAGGTCTATCTCCCGTGTGAGAGCTGCAGCTACCAGGTCTATCTCCCGTATGAGAGCTGCAGCTACCAGGTCTATCTCCCGTGTGAGAGCTGCAGATACCAGGTCTATCTCCCGTGTGAGAGCTGCAGCTACCAGGTCTATCTCCCGTGTGAGAGCTGCAGCTACCAGGTCTATCTCCCGTGTGAGAGCTGCAGCTACCAGGTCTATCTCCCGTGTGAGAGCTGCAGCTACCAGGTCTATCTCCCGTGTGAGAGCTGCAGCTACCAGGTCTATCTCCCGTGTGAGAGCTGCAGCTACCAGGTCTATCTCCCGTGTGAGAGCTGCAGATACCAGGTCTATCTCCCGTGTGAGAGCTGCAGCTACCAGGTCTATCTCCCGTATGAGAGCTGCAGCTACCAGGTCTATCTCCCGTGTGAGAGCTGCAGATACCAGGTCTATCTCCCTTGTAAGAGCTGCAGCTACCAGGTCTATTTCCCGTGTGAGAGCTGCAGCTACCAGGTCTATCTCCCGTGTGAGAGCTGCAGCTACCAGGTCTATCTCCCGTGTGAGAGCTGCAGCTACCAGGTCTATCTCCCGTGTGAGAGCTGCAGATACCAGGTCTATCTCCCGTGTGAGAGCTGCAGCTACCAGGTCTATCTCCCGTATGAGAGCTGCAGCTACCAGGTCTATCTCCCGTGTGAGAGCTGCAGATACCAGGTCTATCTCCCTTGTAAGAGCTGCAGCTACCAGGTCTATTTCCCGTGTAAGACACTACAACTAGCTACCAGGTCTATCTCCCGTGTGAGAGCTGCAGCTACCAGGTCTATCTCCCGTATGAGAGCTGCAGCTACCAGGTCTATCTCCCGTGTGAGAGCTGCAGCTACCAGGTCTATCTCCCGTATGAGAGCTGCAGCTACCAGGTCTATCTCCCGTATGAGAGCTGCAGCTACCAGGTCTATCTCCCGTGTGAGAGCTGCAGCTACCAGGTCTATCTCCCGTATGAGAGCTGCAGCTACCAGGTCTATCTCCCGTATGAGAGCTGCAGCTACCAGGTCTATCTCCCGTGTGAGAGCTGCAGCTACCAGGTCTATCTCCCGTATGAGAGCTGCAGCTACCAGGTCTATCTCCCGTGTGAGAGCTGCAGCTACCAGGTCTATCTCCCGTATGAGAGCTGCAGCTACCAGGTCTATCTCCCGTATGAGAGCTGCAGCTACCAGGTCTATCTCCCGTATGAGAGCTGCAGCTACCAGGTCTATCTCCCGTATGAGAGCTGCAGCTACCAGGTCTATCTCCCGTATGAGAGCTGCAGCTACCAGGTCTATCTCCCGTATGAGAGCTGCAGCTACCAGGTCTATCTCCCGTGTGAGAGCTGCAGCTACCAGGTCTATCTCCCGTATGAGAGCTGCAGCTACCAGGTCTATCTCCCGTGTGAGAGCTGCAGCTACCAGGTCTATCTCCCGTATGAGAGCTGCAGCTACCAGGTCTATCTCCCGTATGAGAGCTGCAGCTACCAGGTCTATCTCCCGTGTGAGAGCTGCAGATACCAGGTCTATCTCCCTTGTAAGAGCTGCAGCTACCAGGTCTATTTCCCGTGTAAGACACTACAACTAGCTACCAGGTCTATCTCCCGTGTGAGAGCTGCAGCTACCAGGTCTATCTCCCGTATGAGAGCTGCAGCTACCAGGTCTATCTCCCGTGTGAGAGCTGCAGCTACCAGGTCTATCTCCCGTATGAGAGCTGCAGCTACCAGGTCTATCTCCCGTATGAGAGCTGCAGCTACCAGGTCTATCTCCCGTATGAGAGCTGCAGCTACCAGGTCTATCTCCCGTATGAGAGCTGCAGCTACCAGGTCTATCTCCCGTGTGAGAGCTGCAGCTACCAGGTCTATCTCCCGTATGAGAGCTGCAGCTACCAGGTCTATCTCCCGTGTGAGAGCTGCAGATACCAGGTCTATCTCCCTTGTAAGAGCTGCAGCTACCAGGTCTATTTCCCGTGTAAGACACTACAACTAGCTACCAGGTCTATCTCCCGTGTGAGAGCTGCAGCTACCAGGTCTATCTCCCGTATGAGAGCTGCAGCTACCAGGTCTATCTCCCGTGTGAGAGCTGCAGCTACCAGGTCTATCTCCCGTATGAGAGCTGCAGCTACCAGGTCTATCTCCCGTATGAGAGCTGCAGCTACCAGGTCTATCTCCCGTGTGAGAGCTGCAGCTACCAGGTCTATCTCCCGTATGAGAGCTGCAGCTACCAGGTCTATCTCCCGTGTGAGAGCTGCAGCTACCAGGTCTATCTCCCGTGTGAGAGCTGCAGCTACCAGGTCTATCTCCCGTGTGAGAGCTGCAGCTACCAGGTCTATCTCCCGTGTGAGAGCTGCAGCTACCAGGTCTATCTCCCGTATGAGAGCTGCAGCTACCAGGTCTATCTCCCGTATGAGAGCTGCAGCTACCAGGTCTATCTCCCGTATGAGAGCTGCAGCTACCAGGTCTATCTCCCGTATGAGAGCTGCAGCTACCAGGTCTATCTCCCGTATGAGAGCTGCAGCTACCAGGTCTATCTCCCGTGTGAGAGCTGCAGCTACCAGGTCTATCTCCCGTATGAGAGCTGCAGCTACCAGGTCTATCTCCCGTGTGAGAGCTGCAGCTACCAGGTCTATCTCCCGTGTGAGAGCTGCAGCTACCAGGTCTATCTCCCGTATGAGAGCTGCAGCTACCAGGTCTATCTCCCGTATGAGAGCTGCAGCTACCAGGTCTATCTCCCGTGTGAGAGCTGCAGCTACCAGGTCTATCTCCCGTATGAGAGCTGCAGCTACCAGGTCTATCTCCCGTGTGAGAGCTGCAGCTACCAGGTCTATCTCCCGTATGAGAGCTGCAGCTACCAGGTCTATCTCCCGTGTGAGAGCTGCAGATACCAGGTCTATCTCCCGTGTGAGAGCTGCAGCTACCAGGTCTATCTCCCGTGTGAGAGCTGCAGCTACCAGGTCTATCTCCCGTGTGAGAGCTGCAGCTACCAGGTCTATCTCCCGTGTGAGAGCTGCAGCTACCAGGTCTATCTCCCGTGTGAGAGCTGCAGCTACCAGGTCTATCTCCCGTGTGAGAGCTGCAGATACCAGGTCTATCTCCCGTGTGAGAGCTGCAGCTACCAGGTCTATCTCCCGTGTGAGAGCTGCAGCTACCAGGTCTATCTCCCGTATGAGAGCTGCAGCTACCAGGTCTATCTCCCGTGTGAGAGCTGCAGCTACCAGGTCTATCTCCCGTGTGAGAGCTGCAGCTACCAGGTCTATCTCCCGTGTGAGAGCTGCAGCTACCAGGTCTATCTCCCGTGTGAGAGCTGCAGCTACCAGGTCTATCTCCCGTGTGAGAGCTGCAGCTACCAGGTCTATCTCCCGTGTGAGAGCTGCAGCTACCAGGTCTATCTCCCGTGTGAGAGCTGCAGATACCAGGTCTATCTCCCGTGTGAGAGCTGCAGCTACCAGGTCTATCTCCCGTGTGAGAGCTGCAGCTACCAGGTCTATCTCCCGTGTGAGAGCTGCAGCTACCAGGTCTATCTCCCGTGTGAGAGCTGCAGCTACCAGGTCTATCTCCCGTGTGAGAGCTGCAGCTACCAGGTCTATCTCCCGTGTGAGAGCTGCAGCTACCAGGTCTATCTCCCGTGTGAGAGCTGCAGATACCAGGTCTATCTCCCGTGTGAGAGCTGCAGCTACCAGGTCTATCTCCCGTGTGAGAGCTGCAGCTACCAGGTCTATCTCCCGTGTGAGAGCTGCAGATACCAGGTCTATCTCCCGTGTGAGAGCTGCAGCTACCAGGTCTATCTCCCGTGTGAGAGCTGCAGCTACCAGGTCTATCTCCCGTATGAGAGCTGCAGCTACCAGGTCTATCTCCCGTGTGAGAGCTGCAGCTACCAGGTCTATCTCCCGTGTGAGAGCTGCAGCTACCAGGTCTATCTCCCGTGTGAGAGCTGCAGCTACCAGGTCTATCTCCCGTATGAGAGCTGCAGCTACCAGGTCTATCTCCCGTGTGAGAGCTGCAGATACCAGGTCTATCTCCCGTGTGAGAGCTGCAGCTACCAGGTCTATCTCCCGTGTGAGAGCTGCAGCTACCAGGTCTATCTCCCGTGTGAGAGCTGCAGCTACCAGGTCTATCTCCCGTGTGAGAGCTGCAGCTACCAGGTCTATCTCCCGTGTGAGAGCTGCAGCTACCAGGTCTATCTCCCGTATGAGAGCTGCAGCTACCAGGTCTATCTCCCGTGTGAGAGCTGCAGCTACCAGGTCTATCTCCCGTGTGAGAGCTGCAGCTACCAGGTATATCTCCCGTGTGAGAGCTGCAGCTACCAGGTCTATCTCCCGTGTGAGAGCTGCAGCTACCAGGTCTATCTCCCGTGTGAGAGCTGCAGCTACCAGGTCTATCTCCCGTATGAGAGCTGCAGCTACCAGGTCTATCTCCCGTGTGAGAGCTGCAGCTACCAGGTCTATCTCCCGTGTGAGAGCTGCAGATACCAGGTCTATCTCCCGTGTGAGAGCTGCAGCTACCAGGTCTATCTCCCGTGTGAGAGCTGCAGCTACCAGGTCTATCTCCCGTGTGAGAGCTGCAGCTACCAGGTCTATCTCCCGTGTGAGAGCTGCAGATACCAGGTCTATCTCCCGTGTGAGAGCTGCAGCTACCAGGTCTATCTCCCGTGTGAGAGCTGCAGCTACCAGGTCTATCTCCCGTGTGAGAGCTGCAGCTACCAGGTCTATCTCCCGTGTGAGAGCTGCAGATACCAGGTCTATCTCCCGTGTGAGAGCTGCAGCTACCAGGTCTATCTCCCGTATGAGAGCTGCAGCTACCAGGTCTATCTCCCGTGTGAGAGCTGCAGATACCAGGTCTATCTCCCTTGTAAGAGCTGCAGCTACCAGGTCTATTTCCCGTGTGAGAGCTGCAGCTACCAGGTCTATCTCCCGTGTGAGAGCTGCAGCTACCAGGTCTATCTCCCGTGTGAGAGCTGCAGCTACCAGGTCTATCTCCCGTGTGAGAGCTGCAGCTACCAGGTCTATCTCCCGTGTGAGAGCTGCAGATACCAGGTCTATCTCCCGTGTGAGAGCTGCAGCTACCAGGTCTATCTCCCGTGTGAGAGCTGCAGCTACCAGGTCTATCTCCCGTGTGAGAGCTGCAGCTACCAGGTCTATCTCCCGTGTGAGAGCTGCAGCTACCAGGTCTATCTCCCGTGTGAGAGCTGCAGCTACCAGGTCTATCTCCCGTATGAGAGCTGCAGCTACCAGGTCTATCTCCCGTGTGAGAGCTGCAGATACCAGGTCTATCTCCCGTGTGAGAGCTGCAGCTACCAGGTCTATCTCCCGTGTGAGAGCTGCAGCTACCAGGTCTATCTCCCGTGTGAGAGCTGCAGCTACCAGGTCTATCTCCCGTGTGAGAGCTGCAGCTACCAGGTCTATCTCCCGTGTGAGAGCTGCAGCTACCAGGTCTATCTCCCGTGTGAGAGCTGCAGCTACCAGGTCTATCTCCCGTGTGAGAGCTGCAGATACCAGGTCTATCTCCCGTGTGAGAGCTGCAGCTACCAGGTCTATCTCCCGTATGAGAGCTGCAGCTACCAGGTCTATCTCCCGTGTGAGAGCTGCAGATACCAGGTCTATCTCCCTTGTAAGAGCTGCAGCTACCAGGTCTATTTCCCGTGTGAGAGCTGCAGCTACCAGGTCTATCTCCCGTGTGAGAGCTGCAGCTACCAGGTCTATCTCCCGTGTGAGAGCTGCAGCTACCAGGTCTATCTCCCGTGTGAGAGCTGCAGATACCAGGTCTATCTCCCGTGTGAGAGCTGCAGCTACCAGGTCTATCTCCCGTATGAGAGCTGCAGCTACCAGGTCTATCTCCCGTGTGAGAGCTGCAGATACCAGGTCTATCTCCCTTGTAAGAGCTGCAGCTACCAGGTCTATTTCCCGTGTAAGACACTACAACTAGCTACCAGGTATATCTCCCGTGTGAGAGCTGCAGCTACCAGGTCTATCTCCCGTATGAGAGCTGCAGCTACCAGGTCTATCTCCCGTATGAGAGCTGCAGCTACCAGGTCTATCTCCCGTGTGAGAGCTGCAGCTACCAGGTCTATCTCCCGTATGAGAGCTGCAGCTACCAGGTCTATCTCCCGTATGAGAGCTGCAGCTACCAGGTCTATCTCCCGTGTGAGAGCTGCAGCTACCAGGTCTATCTCCCGTATGAGAGCTGCAGCTACCAGGTCTATCTCCCGTGTGAGAGCTGCAGCTACCAGGTCTATCTCCCGTATGAGAGCTGCAGCTACCAGGTCTATCTCCCGTATGAGAGCTGCAGCTACCAGGTCTATCTCCCGTATGAGAGCTGCAGCTACCAGGTCTATCTCCCGTATGAGAGCTGCAGCTACCAGGTCTATCTCCCGTATGAGAGCTGCAGCTACCAGGTCTATCTCCCGTATGAGAGCTGCAGCTACCAGGTCTATCTCCCGTGTGAGAGCTGCAGCTACCAGGTCTATCTCCCGTATGAGAGCTGCAGCTACCAGGTCTATCTCCCGTGTGAGAGCTGCAGCTACCAGGTCTATCTCCCGTATGAGAGCTGCAGCTACCAGGTCTATCTCCCGTATGAGAGCTGCAGCTACCAGGTCTATCTCCCGTGTGAGAGCTGCAGATACCAGGTCTATCTCCCTTGTAAGAGCTGCAGCTACCAGGTCTATTTCCCGTGTAAGACACTACAACTAGCTACCAGGTCTATCTCCCGTGTGAGAGCTGCAGCTACCAGGTCTATCTCCCGTATGAGAGCTGCAGCTACCAGGTCTATCTCCCGTGTGAGAGCTGCAGCTACCAGGTCTATCTCCCGTATGAGAGCTGCAGCTACCAGGTCTATCTCCCGTATGAGAGCTGCAGCTACCAGGTCTATCTCCCGTATGAGAGCTGCAGCTACCAGGTCTATCTCCCGTATGAGAGCTGCAGCTACCAGTTCTATCTCCCGTGTGAGAGCTGCAGCTACCAGGTCTATCTCCCGTATGAGAGCTGCAGCTACCAGGTCTATCTCCCGTGTGAGAGCTGCAGATACCAGGTCTATCTCCCTTGTAAGAGCTGCAGCTACCAGGTCTATTTCCCGTGTAAGACACTACAACTAGCTACCAGGTCTATCTCCCGTGTGAGAGCTGCAGCTACCAGGTCTATCTCCCGTATGAGAGCTGCAGCTACCAGGTCTATCTCCCGTGTGAGAGCTGCAGCTACCAGGTCTATCTCCCGTATGAGAGCTGCAGCTACCAGGTCTATCTCCCGTATGAGAGCTGCAGCTACCAGGTCTATCTCCCGTGTGAGAGCTGCAGCTACCAGGTCTATCTCCCGTATGAGAGCTGCAGCTACCAGGTCTATCTCCCGTATGAGAGCTGCAGCTACCAGGTCTATCTCCCGTGTGAGAGCTGCAGCTACCAGGTCTATCTCCCGTATGAGAGCTGCAGCTACCAGGTCTATCTCCCGTGTGAGAGCTGCAGCTACCAGGTCTATCTCCCGTATGAGAGCTGCAGCTACCAGGTCTATCTCCCGTATGAGAGCTGCAGCTACCAGGTCTATCTCCCGTATGAGAGCTGCAGCTACCAGGTCTATCTCCCGTATGAGAGCTGCAGCTACCAGGTCTATCTCCCGTATGAGAGCTGCAGCTACCAGGTCTATCTCCCGTATGAGAGCTGCAGCTACCAGGTCTATCTCCCGTGTGAGAGCTGCAGCTACCAGGTCTATCTCCCGTATGAGAGCTGCAGCTACCAGGTCTATCTCCCGTGTGAGAGCTGCAGCTACCAGGTCTATCTCCCGTATGAGAGCTGCAGCTACCAGGTCTATCTCCCGTATGAGAGCTGCAGCTACCAGGTCTATCTCCCGTATGAGAGCTGCAGCTACCAGGTCTATCTCCCGTGTGAGAGCTGCAGCTACCAGGTCTATCTCCCGTATGAGAGCTGCAGCTACCAGGTCTATCTCCCGTGTGAGAGCTGCAGCTACCAGGTCTATCTCCCGTATGAGAGCTGCAGCTACCAGGTCTATCTCCCGTGTGAGAGCTGCAGATACCAGGTCTATCTCCCGTGTGAGAGCTGCAGCTACCAGGTCTATCTCCCGTGTGAGAGCTGCAGCTACCAGGTCTATCTCCCGTGTGAGAGCTGCAGCTACCAGGTCTATCTCCCGTGTGAGAGCTGCAGCTACCAGGTCTATCTCCCGTGTGAGAGCTGCAGCTACCAGGTCTATCTCCCGTGTGAGAGCTGCAGATACCAGGTCTATCTCCCGTGTGAGAGCTGCAGCTACCAGGTCTATCTCCCGTGTGAGAGCTGCAGCTACCAGGTCTATCTCCCGTATGAGAGCTGCAGCTACCAGGTCTATCTCCCGTGTGAGAGCTGCAGCTACCAGGTCTATCTCCCGTATGAGAGCTGCAGCTACCAGGTCTATCTCCCGTGTGAGAGCTGCAGCTACCAGGTCTATCTCCCGTATGAGAGCTGCAGCTACCAGGTCTATCTCCCGTATGAGAGCTGCAGCTACCAGGTCTATCTCCCGTATGAGAGCTGCAGCTACCAGGTCTATCTCCCGTGTGAGAGCTGCAGCTACCAGGTCTATCTCCCGTATGAGAGCTGCAGCTACCAGGTCTATCTCCCGTGTGAGAGCTGCAGCTACCAGGTCTATCTCCCGTATGAGAGCTGCAGCTACCAGGTCTATCTCCCGTGTGAGAGCTGCAGATACCAGGTCTATCTCCCGTGTGAGAGCTGCAGCTACCAGGTCTATCTCCCGTGTGAGAGCTGCAGCTACCAGGTCTATCTCCCGTGTGAGAGCTGCAGCTACCAGGTCTATCTCCCGTGTGAGAGCTGCAGCTACCAGGTCTATCTCCCGTGTGAGAGCTGCAGCTACCAGGTCTATCTCCCGTGTGAGAGCTGCAGATACCAGGTCTATCTCCCGTGTGAGAGCTGCAGCTACCAGGTCTATCTCCCGTGTGAGAGCTGCAGCTACCAGGTCTATCTCCCGTATGAGAGCTGCAGCTACCAGGTCTATCTCCCGTGTGAGAGCTGCAGCTACCAGGTCTATCTCCCGTGTGAGAGCTGCAGATACCAGGTCTATCTCCCGTGTGAGAGCTGCAGCTACCAGGTCTATCTCCCGTGTGAGAGCTGCAGCTACCAGGTCTATCTCCCGTGTGAGAGCTGCAGCTACCAGGTCTATCTCCCGTGTGAGAGCTGCAGCTACCAGGTCTATCTCCCGTGTGAGAGCTGCAGATACCAGGTCTATCTCCCGTGTGAGAGCTGCAGCTACCAGGTCTATCTCCCGTGTGAGAGCTGCAGCTACCAGGTCTATCTCCCGTGTGAGAGCTGCAGCTACCAGGTCTATCTCCCGTGTGAGAGCTGCAGCTACCAGGTCTATCTCCCGTGTGAGAGCTGCAGCTACCAGGTCTATCTCCCGTGTGAGAGCTGCAGATACCAGGTCTATCTCCCGTGTGAGAGCTGCAGCTACCAGGTCTATCTCCCGTGTGAGAGCTGCAGCTACCAGGTCTATCTCCCGTGTGAGAGCTGCAGATACCAGGTCTATCTCCCGTGTGAGAGCTGCAGCTACCAGGTCTATCTCCCGTGTGAGAGCTGCAGCTACCAGGTCTATCTCCCGTATGAGAGCTGCAGCTACCAGGTCTATCTCCCGTGTGAGAGCTGCAGCTACCAGGTCTATCTCCCGTGTGAGAGCTGCAGCTACCAGGTCTATCTCCCGTGTGAGAGCTGCAGCTACCAGGTCTATCTCCCGTGTGAGAGCTGCAGATACCAGGTCTATCTCCCGTATGAGAGCTGCAGCTACCAGGTCTATCTCCCGTGTGAGAGCTGCAGATACCAGGTCTATCTCCCGTGTGAGAGCTGCAGCTACCAGGTCTATCTCCCGTGTGAGAGCTGCAGCTACCAGGTCTATCTCCCGTGTGAGAGCTGCAGCTACCAGGTCTATCTCCCGTGTGAGAGCTGCAGCTACCAGGTCTATCTCCCGTGTGAGAGCTGCAGCTACCAGGTCTATCTCCCGTATGAGAGCTGCAGCTACCAGGTCTATCTCCCGTGTGAGAGCTGCAGCTACCAGGTCTATCTCCCGTATGAGAGCTGCAGCTACCAGGTCTATCTCCCGTGTGAGAGCTGCAGCTACCAGGTCTATCTCCCGTGTGAGAGCTGCAGCTACCAGGTCTATCTCCCGTGTGAGAGCTGCAGCTACCAGGTCTATCTCCCGTATGAGAGCTGCAGCTACCAGGTCTATCTCCCGTGTGAGAGCTGCAGCTACCAGGTCTATCTCCCGTGTGAGAGCTGCAGATACCAGGTCTATCTCCCGTGTGAGAGCTGCAGCTACCAGGTCTATCTCCCGTGTGAGAGCTGCAGCTACCAGGTCTATCTCCCGTGTGAGAGCTGCAGCTACCAGGTCTATCTCCCGTGTGAGAGCTGCAGATACCAGGTCTATCTCCCGTGTGAGAGCTGCAGCTACCAGGTCTATCTCCCGTGTGAGAGCTGCAGCTACCAGGTCTATCTCCCGTGTGAGAGCTGCAGCTACCAGGTCTATCTCCCGTGTGAGAGCTGCAGATACCAGGTCTATCTCCCGTGTGAGAGCTGCAGCTACCAGGTCTATCTCCCGTATGAGAGCTGCAGCTACCAGGTCTATCTCCCGTGTGAGAGCTGCAGATACCAGGTCTATCTCCCTTGTAAGAGCTGCAGCTACCAGGTCTATTTCCCGTGTGAGAGCTGCAGCTACCAGGTCTATCTCCCGTGTGAGAGCTGCAGCTACCAGGTCTATCTCCCGTGTGAGAGCTGCAGCTACCAGGTCTATCTCCCGTGTGAGAGCTGCAGCTACCAGGTCTATCTCCCGTGTGAGAGCTGCAGATACCAGGTCTATCTCCCGTGTGAGAGCTGCAGCTACCAGGTCTATCTCCCGTGTGAGAGCTGCAGCTACCAGGTCTATCTCCCGTGTGAGAGCTGCAGCTACCAGGTCTATCTCCCGTGTGAGAGCTGCAGCTACCAGGTCTATCTCCCGTGTGAGAGCTGCAGCTACCAGGTCTATCTCCCGTATGAGAGCTGCAGCTACCAGTTCTATCTCCCGTGTGAGAGCTGCAGATACCAGGTCTATCTCCCGTGTGAGAGCTGCAGCTACCAGGTCTATCTCCCGTGTGAGAGCTGCAGCTACCAGGTCTATCTCCCGTGTGAGAGCTGCAGCTACCAGGTCTATCTCCCGTGTGAGAGCTGCAGCTACCAGGTCTATCTCCCGTGTGAGAGCTGCAGCTACCAGGTCTATCTCCCGTGTGAGAGCTGCAGCTACCAGGTCTATCTCCCGTGTGAGAGCTGCAGATACCAGGTCTATCTCCCGTGTGAGAGCTGCAGCTACCAGGTCTATCTCCCGTATGAGAGCTGCAGCTACCAGGTCTATCTCCCGTGTGAGAGCTGCAGATACCAGGTCTATCTCCCTTGTAAGAGCTGCAGCTACCAGGTCTATTTCCCGTGTGAGAGCTGCAGCTACCAGGTCTATCTCCCGTGTGAGAGCTGCAGCTACCAGGTCTATCTCCCGTGTGAGAGCTGCAGCTACCAGGTCTATCTCCCGTGTGAGAGCTGCAGATACCAGGTCTATCTCCCGTGTGAGAGCTGCAGCTACCAGGTCTATCTCCCGTATGAGAGCTGCAGCTACCAGGTCTATCTCCCGTGTGAGAGCTGCAGATACCAGGTCTATCTCCCTTGTAAGAGCTGCAGCTACCAGGTCTATTTCCCGTGTAAGACACTACAACTAGCTACCAGGTCTATCTCCCGTGTGAGAGCTGCAGCTACCAGGTCTATCTCCCGTATGAGAGCTGCAGCTACCAGGTCTATCTCCCGTGTGAGAGCTGCAGCTACCAGGTCTATCTCCCGTATGAGAGCTGCAGCTACCAGGTCTATCTCCCGTATGAGAGCTGCAGCTACCAGGTCTATCTCCCGTGTGAGAGCTGCAGCTACCAGGTCTATCTCCCGTATGAGAGCTGCAGCTACCAGGTCTATCTCCCGTATGAGAGCTGCAGCTACCAGGTCTATCTCCCGTGTGAGAGCTGCAGCTACCAGGTCTATCTCCCGTATGAGAGCTGCAGCTACCAGGTCTATCTCCCGTGTGAGAGCTGCAGCTACCAGGTCTATCTCCCGTATGAGAGCTGCAGCTACCAGGTCTATCTCCCGTATGAGAGCTGCAGCTACCAGGTCTATCTCCCGTATGAGAGCTGCAGCTACCAGGTCTATCTCCCGTATGAGAGCTGCAGCTACCAGGTCTATCTCCCGTATGAGAGCTGCAGCTACCAGGTCTATCTCCCGTATGAGAGCTGCAGCTACCAGGTCTATCTCCCGTGTGAGAGCTGCAGCTACCAGGTCTATCTCCCGTATGAGAGCTGCAGCTACCAGGTCTATCTCCCGTGTGAGAGCTGCAGCTACCAGGTCTATCTCCCGTATGAGAGCTGCAGCTACCAGGTCTATCTCCCGTATGAGAGCTGCAGCTACCAGGTCTATCTCCCGTGTGAGAGCTGCAGATACCAGGTCTATCTCCCTTGTAAGAGCTGCAGCTACCAGGTCTATTTCCCGTGTAAGACACTACAACTAGCTACCAGGTCTATCTCCCGTGTGAGAGCTGCAGCTACCAGGTCTATCTCCCGTATGAGAGCTGCAGCTACCAGGTCTATCTCCCGTGTGAGAGCTGCAGCTACCAGGTCTATCTCCCGTATGAGAGCTGCAGCTACCAGGTCTATCTCCCGTATGAGAGCTGCAGCTACCAGGTCTATCTCCCGTATGAGAGCTGCAGCTACCAGGTCTATCTCCCGTATGAGAGCTGCAGCTACCAGTTCTATCTCCCGTGTGAGAGCTGCAGCTACCAGGTCTATCTCCCGTATGAGAGCTGCAGCTACCAGGTCTATCTCCCGTGTGAGAGCTGCAGATACCAGGTCTATCTCCCTTGTAAGAGCTGCAGCTACCAGGTCTATTTCCCGTGTAAGACACTACAACTAGCTACCAGGTCTATCTCCCGTGTGAGAGCTGCAGCTACCAGGTCTATCTCCCGTATGAGAGCTGCAGCTACCAGGTCTATCTCCCGTGTGAGAGCTGCAGCTACCAGGTCTATCTCCCGTATGAGAGCTGCAGCTACCAGGTCTATCTCCCGTATGAGAGCTGCAGCTACCAGGTCTATCTCCCGTGTGAGAGCTGCAGCTACCAGGTCTATCTCCCGTATGAGAGCTGCAGCTACCAGGTCTATCTCCCGTATGAGAGCTGCAGCTACCAGGTCTATCTCCCGTGTGAGAGCTGCAGCTACCAGGTCTATCTCCCGTATGAGAGCTGCAGCTACCAGGTCTATCTCCCGTGTGAGAGCTGCAGCTACCAGGTCTATCTCCCGTATGAGAGCTGCAGCTACCAGGTCTATCTCCCGTATGAGAGCTGCAGCTACCAGGTCTATCTCCCGTATGAGAGCTGCAGCTACCAGGTCTATCTCCCGTATGAGAGCTGCAGCTACCAGGTCTATCTCCCGTATGAGAGCTGCAGCTACCAGGTCTATCTCCCGTATGAGAGCTGCAGCTACCAGGTCTATCTCCCGTGTGAGAGCTGCAGCTACCAGGTCTATCTCCCGTATGAGAGCTGCAGCTACCAGGTCTATCTCCCGTGTGAGAGCTGCAGCTACCAGGTCTATCTCCCGTATGAGAGCTGCAGCTACCAGGTCTATCTCCCGTATGAGAGCTGCAGCTACCAGGTCTATCTCCCGTATGAGAGCTGCAGCTACCAGGTCTATCTCCCGTGTGAGAGCTGCAGCTACCAGGTCTATCTCCCGTATGAGAGCTGCAGCTACCAGGTCTATCTCCCGTGTGAGAGCTGCAGCTACCAGGTCTATCTCCCGTATGAGAGCTGCAGCTACCAGGTCTATCTCCCGTGTGAGAGCTGCAGATACCAGGTCTATCTCCCGTGTGAGAGCTGCAGCTACCAGGTCTATCTCCCGTGTGAGAGCTGCAGCTACCAGGTCTATCTCCCGTGTGAGAGCTGCAGCTACCAGGTCTATCTCCCGTGTGAGAGCTGCAGCTACCAGGTCTATCTCCCGTGTGAGAGCTGCAGATACCAGGTCTATCTCCCGTGTGAGAGCTGCAGCTACCAGGTCTATCTCCCGTGTGAGAGCTGCAGCTACCAGGTCTATCTCCCGTATGAGAGCTGCAGCTACCAGGTCTATCTCCCGTGTGAGAGCTGCAGCTACCAGGTCTATCTCCCGTGTGAGAGCTGCAGATACCAGGTCTATCTCCCGTGTGAGAGCTGCAGCTACCAGGTCTATCTCCCGTGTGAGAGCTGCAGCTACCAGGTCTATCTCCCGTGTGAGAGCTGCAGCTACCAGGTCTATCTCCCGTGTGAGAGCTGCAGCTACCAGGTCTATCTCCCGTGTGAGAGCTGCAGATACCAGGTCTATCTCCCGTGTGAGAGCTGCAGCTACCAGGTCTATCTCCCGTGTGAGAGCTGCAGCTACCAGGTCTATCTCCCGTGTGAGAGCGGCAGCTACCAGGTCTATCTCCCGTGTGAGAGCTGCAGCTACCAGGTCTATCTCCCGTGTGAGAGCTGCAGCTACCAGGTCTATCTCCCGTGTGAGAGCTGCAGATACCAGGTCTATCTCCCGTGTGAGAGCTGCAGCTACCAGGTCTATCTCCCGTGTGAGAGCTGCAGCTACCAGGTCTATCTCCCGTGTGAGAGCTGCAGATACCAGGTCTATCTCCCGTGTGAGAGCTGCAGCTACCAGGTCTATCTCCCGTGTGAGAGCTGCAGCTACCAGGTCTATCTCCCGTATGAGAGCTGCAGCTACCAGGTCTATCTCCCGTGTGAGAGCTGCAGCTACCAGGTCTATCTCCCGTGTGAGAGCTGCAGCTACCAGGTCTATCTCCCGTGTGAGAGCTGCAGCTACCAGGTCTATCTCCCGTGTGAGAGCTGCAGATACCAGGTCTATCTCCCGTATGAGAGCTGCAGCTACCAGGTCTATCTCCCGTGTGAGAGCTGCAGATACCAGGTCTATCTCCCGTGTGAGAGCTGCAGCTACCAGGTCTATCTCCCGTGTGAGAGCTGCAGCTACCAGGTCTATCTCCCGTGTGAGAGCTGCAGCTACCAGGTCTATCTCCCGTGTGAGAGCTGCAGCTACCAGGTCTATCTCCCGTGTGAGAGCTGCAGCTACCAGGTCTATCTCCCGTATGAGAGCTGCAGCTACCAGGTCTATCTCCCGTGTGAGAGCTGCAGCTACCAGGTCTATCTCCCGTATGAGAGCTGCAGCTACCAGGTCTATCTCCCGTGTGAGAGCTGCAGCTACCAGGTCTATCTCCCGTGTGAGAGCTGCAGCTACCAGGTCTATCTCCCGTGTGAGAGCTGCAGCTACCAGGTCTATCTCCCGTATGAGAGCTGCAGCTACCAGGTCTATCTCCCGTGTGAGAGCTGCAGCTACCAGGTCTATCTCCCGTGTGAGAGCTGCAGATACCAGGTCTATCTCCCGTGTGAGAGCTGCAGCTACCAGGTCTATCTCCCGTGTGAGAGCTGCAGCTACCAGGTCTATCTCCCGTGTGAGAGCTGCAGCTACCAGGTCTATCTCCCGTGTGAGAGCTGCAGCTACCAGGTCTATCTCCCGTGTGAGAGCTGCAGATACCAGGTCTATCTCCCGTGTGAGAGCTGCAGCTACCAGGTCTATCTCCCGTGTGAGAGCTGCAGCTACCAGGTCTATCTCCCGTGTGAGAGCTGCAGATACCAGGTCTATCTCCCGTGTGAGAGCTGCAGCTACCAGGTCTATCTGCCGTGTGAGAGCTGCAGCTACCAGGTCTATCTCCCGTGTGAGAGCTGCAGATACCAGGTCTATCTCCCGTGTGAGAGCTGCAGCTACCAGGTCTATCTCCCGTGTGAGAGCTGCAGCTACCAGGTCTATCTCCCGTGTGAGAGCTGCAGCTACCAGGTCTATCTCCCGTGTGAGAGCTGCAGCTACCAGGTCTATCTCCCGTGTGAGAGCTGCAGATACCAGGTCTATCTCCCTTGTAAGAGCTGCAGCTACCAGGTCTATTTCCCGTGTAAGACACTACAACTAGCTACCAGGTCTATCTCCCGTGTGAGAGCTGCAGCTACCAGGTCTATCTCCCGTGTGAGAGCTGCAGCTACCAGGTCTATCTCCCGTGTGAGAGCTGCAGATACCAGGTCTATCTCCCTTGTAAGAGCTGCAGCTACCAGGTCTATTTCCCGTGTAAGACACTACAACTAGCTACCAGGTCTATCTCCCGTGTGAGAGCTGCAGCTACCAGGTCTATCTCCCGTGTGAGAGCTGCAGATACCAGGTCTATCTCCCGTGTGAGAGCTGCAGATACCAGGTCTATCTCCCTTGTAAGAGCTGCAGCTACCAGGTCTATTTCCCGTGTAAGACACTACAACTAGCTACCAGGTCTATCTCCCGTGTGAGAGCTGCAGCTACCAGGTCTATCTCCCGTGTGAGAGCTGCAGCTACCAGGTCTATCTCCCGTATGAGAGCTGCAGCTACCAGGTCTATCTCCCGTGTGAGAGCTGCAGCTACCAGGTCTATCTCCCGTGTGAGAGCTGCAGATACCAGGTCTATCTCCCGTGTGAGAGCTGCAGCTACCAGGTCTATCTCCCGTGTGAGAGCTGCAGCTACCAGGTCTATCTCCCGTGTGAGAGCTGCAGCTACCAGGTCTATCTCCCGTGTGAGAGCTGCAGCTACCAGGTCTATCTCCCGTGTGAGAGCTGCAGATACCAGGTCTATCTCCCTTGTAAGAGCTGCAGCTACCAGGTCTATTTCCCGTGTAAGACACTACAACTAGCTACCAGGTCTATCTCCCGTGTGAGAGCTGCAGCTACCAGGTCTATCTCCCGTGTGAGAGCTGCAGCTACCAGGTCTATCTCCCGTGTGAGAGCTGCAGATACCAGGTCTATCTCCCTTGTAAGAGCTGCAGCTACCAGGTCTATTTCCCGTGTAAGACACTACAACTAGCTACCAGGTCTATCTCCCGTGTGAGAGCTGCAGCTACCAGGTCTATCTCCCGTGTGAGAGCTGCAGATACCAGGTCTATCTCCCGTGTGAGAGCTGCAGATACCAGGTCTATCTCCCTTGTAAGAGCTGCAGCTACCAGGTCTATTTCCCGTGTAAGACACTACAACTAGCTACCAGGTCTATCTCCCGTGTAAGAGCTGCAGATACCAGGTCTATCTCCCGTGCTAGAGCTACCGCAGCTACTAAGTGTTGCTCCCGTGCTAGAGACACCAGGAGTCAGCACTCACTGACGACGGCCGAGGGCGTGAGGCTGCCCGCCTCGGTGTTGAAGGTGCCGCCACACAGCCGGTCCACACACGTGCTGGAGCCCGCAGGCTGCACGCGGCCCACGTTAGAGGCGCAGGGGATGATGAGCCAGTCCGAGGTGCACGAGTTGGGCCCCAGCGTGCCCACACTGGCCGCCACTGGGCCCTGGCGCGTGTTGCCCGTCAGCGTGAAGGCCTGCGTGCGGTTGTTCACTGCAACACGGGCGAACCAGGCCCGCGCGCTCATTGAGACGCCTTGTCCTTGTTACAGCAGAAGAGTATGATGGTATCCACCAGGGGGGTACGCAACTAAGATTTATATATAAGTGCTTAAACATTTTTAATTGCTAGAAATATATTTCTTGGCAATTTTTTTTTCAATCATCAGCGTAGGGAAAAAAAATAGAAGACATTACCCTTGTTTACTTCAAGTCACATATATAATTTAAAAAAAAAAAAAAATGGGTGCTCTTACGGAAACAGAAACCAACTTAGATTTTCAAAAATCTTGATTTTAGTTGAAAATTGAACACTACTAAACAATTACTAACGACTTCTTGGCTTCTGGACTGTGGTCACATTGTTGTAAGTGATGAAGTGCCTCGTGTTCTAGAGCGTCATCATCAAGGGTGACCAACTCCAGTTGGTAAGTGTCCTTGATGGATGCAATGAGGCACTCTGAGACACGCAATCCAGAAGCCAAGAAGTTATTCGTGACGCAGGGCGCGAAAGACCACTTGTTAATTACTTTGGAAATAGGAATAAATATGAAAAATAATCAAGCAATTTGATGCGGCTGTGATGTAAGTGTAAAGTTTCATTGGCAAAACTAGAGGAGATAGGCGTGGACCAAGAAATGTGTTTGTTGTCGTTGTTTTCTGATGCATATTATTTCCCTCCACCTAATCGCGAAGAGCTGCAGTTGGCATGCCTGTTCGCTCCAGCCATAGAGGCGAGAAAGAACCCAGTGCTAGCGTGCAGGACGACCTTATGGCCACGCCGGCTGCTGTGATGGAAGCCTCAACATGGCACTTGATGGGGTTGCAGACTAAGTTATTTTGGTTTTAATATTTCTTGTTTTTTTGCACATAATATAACTTTTTTTTGACGTGACAACGTCTTATAAATCTATGAACGCCGGCTGCAAGCACGAAAAAATCATGACTCATTGTTACGTTCCGCCTGAGCCGAGCGTGCAAGCGAGAGCGCGGAACAAGCGATAGAGAAGCACGATCGGCTTGTGACGCATCTGTCTCTCTTCCACTCCATCGGCCGATGCTTCCGAGTAGAAGAGAGACAGCGGCAGCACACAACCTACATACACGCTTTGAATATATATACTGTATAGAAGTCGTGAGTGGATAGGATTTACTCTACGTTTTTCAGAAGCATATGATGAGCAGCTTGGAAACTTCACCGCTGCAGTGCGCTGCCGTAACGCCCTGTATCGTCTTAGTTGTTATTTACACGTTAGAGCTGTGGCCATAGGCGGCATGGCCACTTGATTTTAGATTTATTTTAATTAATTTTGAATTATGGCTGTTACGTAATTTTAGTTTTAATATTTGCCCCTTTCTTTTTTTGGTTTGTTATAAGTTTTGTAAATCTTATTTTTAAATATGTTTTTATATTATGTTATTTTTTATGTTAATGGTTTAGTTTCTTAATATTTAATAATAACGCTTTGGACTTTCAATCAAAATACTGTGTGCGACGCTTCCCCGCTGTGAGCATGCAAATGGACTGTTCCAAGGCTATAAGGTGGTGGGGGAAATACGTCAAGAAAAAAGACAGAATGAGCTGTAGGCGGAGTGTCGTCAGCTGATCGCCGTGTGGCGTGTGTGCGCTTCGGGCGTAACGGGCGCGATGATGGCTCGTGGTATTGGGCCTGGGCAAGCTCGCGAATACTTTTTTAATAAAATCAGCTGACGTGTATTGAGCATTGGGGAATACTTACGTCGTCACGGGTGCCGCCAAGAAGAAGAAGAGTTCACGCTACATTTTCCGTTGATTGCAGAGTTAATATGAAGCATTTAGCACCTCTGCTAAATTACAGCCCGCTAAACTCCAGGCCAGGAGGTCCGGGGTGTGATTCAACGTACATCGTTCGTCCAAGTAAGTGATTCCGGCCCAGAACTTTTGCCCCTGTAATCCCGGGTCGTTGATTTGGACTTTGCCAAAATAAGAGTGAATAATTCAAAAATAACTTTTGCAAAAAGACCCTGCCCACAACTTCGAGTGTATGTTCCATCGTGGTACCAATTTTAACGAACCTTGTATCATGCTTGCCGCGAAGCGTCGAAAATTAAAAAAAATCACCCGGGTGTAATTAAGACATTTTAGAGTGACATTTATTTTTATTAACTTTTATTTAAAAAGAATTGTAATTCATTATTTATATACATATATATATATATATTTTTGGAGCAGCTTTTCATCAATGTCTGATTTTATTTATGGGTTTATTACAGTATTTATTTATTGGTATATACTAAAACGTGGCTCTATTAAAAGCCTCTGTAGTTCTATAGGGCAAAAGGTTATAGGTATTATTGTAATCTTTTTGAGATTTTGTCTTCAATTAAATTGCCTGCCATGTTCATGCGCAAGTAGTCCTATTAAAGTTTTTGGCATTTTAAGTAATTACGTGTTTTTCGTTTTAAATACTATTACTCTTTTCTCTTCCTTTTCCAAAAGGTCTTTGAATAATTTCCTTAAGAATTTTGGGGCACCCGTTTATTGGAGCAGCCCGCAAAATAATAATTTGAAAAAGATTAAGAATTTACGTGTAGTGTTTAAGGCTGTTCCCAGACGGGTGTCTGACTTGTGGTGGTGTGACACAGGGGGTGCCAACCACGACAGAGCGCAGCACTGTCGCCCGCTGTCATTCCCCGCACCCCCCCACCTATCATTCACTGCAGCTCAAGGTCGTTCAACGGGAGGGGGAAGGGGTGTTTGAAGAGTTCGACACTTGTCCGCTAGGGACCATCACAAGTCGATGCCCTAGAGATGGTGGCGATTGCTTGCGGTGAATTAACCAACTACCTCAAAACCGTATTAGAATTTTTAACCTGGGCTGGCGACTTCTATACAGTATATATATTCAAAGATACACGTGAACTGTTTTGTCAACTGTTTATAAAGGACGTTATCACGTATAATTATCGTCCGTAAACCGACTTTACAGACAACCCCTTTTAGGCACGAGATCGAGTGCCCCCCAGGGATTGTTGTCGCTCACCGGGGTCCGGACAGGACGAGTACTGGATGCCGCAGAAGTTCCTCTCCGCCCTGACGCAGGAGGAGTAGTCCTGGTTGGACAGCTGCAGCCCCGCCCCCGGGTCGTAGTTGTAGGACTTGATCTGGCCCGACACGCCCGTGAAGAACTGCGTGCAGCCGTCGTCAGCTGCACACCGCGTCACGGGGAACACAAACAGTTATACACGTAGACTGCACGTTACATTCCGCGGATGGACGTACCCATCCACTGAGAGAAAGGTTTGTTTGCCTCAACATAATATTTGTCTGTATATGGCGAAATAAATATATTTTGTTAATTCAAACAAATATTTTGTAGTGAGAAAGATTCCGTTGACTCAACAAAATGATTTTGTCAACTGAACTGTTTATTTGGTTAGGTGTAACAAATCAATTTTGTTACTTACCATGTTTGGTTTAGCTAACAAAATATTTTGTTGCAACAAGTAAATATTTGTTTCGCCATATGTAAACAAATATTTGTTTGATTCAAACAAACCTTTTTCTCTGTGACGTATCGTGGCTGACAACACGACAACACAGAGACGCGCAGGCGAACCCGGCGATGGGACAGAACAGATGAACACAGCAGACTTCCTGTGAAGTGACTGAGAGATCTGTTCCCGTCCTCAGGCTTAAACAGACCATGATGATGTTTTTTTTCTTGTAATTTTTTTTTTGGTTTCTCTATTACGTTCATTGTAACAGCAATGGCGCACGTCCAAACATACGTCGCGAGGGAATTAGGCCCCGCGATGTTGGTTTCTCCCATATTTTTGATACAATACTAATTTTGAACTATTTATCCTAATATTTGGCATGTCTAGACATAAACCAAATCTTCCAGACTCTGGTCTGTAAGCGCCGCGGGGAAATAATTTATTATTTCACGCGAGGACTACACAAGTTCACAGGTGTTGACTCCTACAAGTAGCCGGAGCTAAGTGTTGTGTCATGTGAAACCAAAACGGTACCCAAATATTTAGAATTGCCATACGCAGGCCTAATCCCCTATTAGTAGGGACACCTGTATTTCGCGATTTCATTTCATGTAAAGGTATTTCACAAAACACTGTAGCTTTTTCTAAGAGTCATGGCAAATTGTGAGGGTGCAGCAGTACGGTGACCACATTCTCATCGGCCCCGTCAAGAGCGGGACGACACCTCTCACCGACCTCAGCCAATAACCACAGGAGAAAAGCTACAATATTTTGTGAAATATCTTGACACGAAATGTATTCGCGAAATACAGGTGTCCCTACCTATTAGTACATTTTATTTTGTGGTTCAGAAACACCCTCTTGTCCACAGCACTGCAGTGACGGCGCGGCTGGCTCACCGCGGTACAGCGCGCTGCAGGGAATCTGGCAGACCTTGATCTTCCAGGTGCGCGCCAGCGAGGGTCCGCTGGTGACCATCGTCAAGGTCACGGGGTTGCTGGGGCCGGCTCCCGCGTCCACGTACACTGCAACATGGCGGCCGCGTCTCAGGGACTCTTGTTGCCGTACACACGAATAACTAGGCTTTTTTTTGAAGTGATAACTAGACACCTGCAAAATTCGCGGATCCATTCGGTGAAGGGCTAGAATTCAAACACATATACCTCTTAGATAATTTTGCTATTGGTTTACTGTTCATCTGGACGAATCTCAACCAGTTATAAACCCTCAACCAAAGAAGGATCGAATCACAGACAAACCAGCTGAGGCGACTTACAAGTCGGCAGCCGAATGAACTTGCGTTATTTTCCCGAGTGTACAGGGGTATGTGCAGTCTATCCTGAAGGCCATCGAAACCGCGAATTTTGCAGGTCTCTAGTGATAACGTCTTATAAATCGATGAACGCCGGCTGCACGCACGAAAAAATTGTCACGTTCCGCCTGAGCCGAGCGTGCGAGAACCGGCCAACCACCGTGCGAGAAAATCTTCTATAATATCAAACAGGTTAAGGCGGGGCTTTTATTAAACTAATTGTTTGTGTTTATATTTAAACAGATTGTTTAAATTGAAAAAAAAGTATGCAATTTTTCATCAATGTTTTCTTATCACGTTATCACTAGAGACCTGTAAAATTCGCGATTTCAAATCCCTAAAGGATAGACTCCATGATCCTATATGCACCCGTGCAAATTACATCTGCTCACTGGTTACCGACTCGTAACACCTGTTGACTGGAATGATCGTGATCCGCTAATTCTTCTGTTAAAGATTTTTCATTGGCCCAGAGTCCTTCAGATAAACTGTGGCATAATCACTGAAGCAAAGTAATGTCAATAGTATTTGGACTCTCTCCTATCGCGAAATGAATCCGCGAATTTTACAGGTCTCTAGTTATCGCGTAAAATTATCGTCCGTAAACTGACTTTACAGACAACCCCCTTTTTTTTCTGACATGGTCTGGTGTGAGCTTGCTCCCTCTTCATGCGCGGCGAGGCACTCACTGTGGTTGCCCGTGTTGGTACTCACTGTGGTTGCCCGTGTTGGTACTCACTGTGGTTGCCCGTGTTGGTACTCACTGTGGTTGCCCGTGTTGGTACTCACTGTGGTTGCCCGTGTTGGTACTCACTGTGGTTGCCCGTGTTGGTACTCACTATGGTTGCCCGTGTTGGTACTCACTGTGGTTGCCCGTGTTGGTACTCACTGTGGTTGCCCGTGTTGGTACTCACTGTGGTTGCCCGTGTTGGTACTCACTGTGGTTGCCCGTGTTGGTACTCACTGTGGTTGCCCGTGTTGGTACTCACTGTGGTTGCCCGTGTTGGTGCCGCAGATGGCGGGCGCGCGGCCGCCGCCAGACACGATGAACTGGTCGCTGCTGCACACGTGGTTCACCGCCTCGGGTCCGGCTACCACGAACTGGTCAAAGTCCAGCCTGCAACAAGGCCGGACCTCAGGGGGCGAGACTACCGCTGTTCACCCTCCACTTCCACGTCCAGAGAGGCTCGGCGCTGCTGCTGGCTGCTGGCTGATTGTTAGAGACCTGAAAATTTCGCGGGTTCAATGACCTTTAGGATAGACTACAATATCCTCTAGACACTCGGGCAAATGCCAACTGTTCATTGGCTGCTGACTTGTGAGTCGTCTCGACTGGGTGGCCTGTGATTCGACACTTCTATGAGTGAGGGTCTCTAATTGGCCCTCAGTCCTCCAGATTAACAGTGAACCAATGACAGAAGCAGCACTAAGGTATAATTATTTGAATTTTAGCAAAACAGAAATGAACCCGCGAACTTTTTCAGGTATCTACTGATTGGCCTACAGTCGAGGGAGGGAGAGTCCACACATACATGTTGGCAGTCCACTTTGCGGGTCTCACAAGCTACGCGGCACGCACAACGGGGCGTACGGCCACAGCAACACTTACAATCTTTGGATAGGACCGTGCAAATTTTGCGGAAAGTTTCCGAGACCAGCTGAAAATTAAAACACTATACCATCGTCAATTTTTTCGTTAAGGGGCGAGTTTCTTCAAGTGAATGTCGGTTGTCACAACACCAATCACAGGAACTCAGTGAGGAAGCAAACTCGTAAGCAACTTCTCTCGCAGACGGCTGCCAATCACGAGGGATAAACCTCTGGTGCGGATATACCATGTTGCAGTCTAATAGGCGTTCAGGATTTTTTGCGAAAATTGCCTGCCCCTATCTTTTGATGGTTTCTAAATAGTGAGGTTTGTAAAGTTGCACAGTTGGAAACTGGGAAGGATAAAAGGGGGGGGGGGGACCCGCAGCGGCCTTTCAACCGAGCGTTCCTCCCACTTACAGGGACAGCGGCAGGTCTGTAATCCGGCATCAGAAATTATATGGTTAGGCACATTGTGTGATCCGGCACCCACCAGGTTCTTCCAGGTGTTACTCCAGTTTTTGAACCTGGCCCCCCAGGTCGTAGCACTGCGCCGCCTGTGTTTACAGTGCGCTCAGGGTTATCTGCAATTACTGTTATTCTTGAAACTGTTTCGTTGTTTTTTAACCCACTGTGTTTGTCTGGGCGGTTATTTTTTTAATAGTAGTACCCACATGACCTGGCAGCACCCACATGAGCTAAATGGCAGCACCCACATGGGCTGGCAGTACCCACATGAGCTGGCAGCACCCACATGAGCTGAATGGCAGCACCCACATGAGCTGAATGGTAGTACCCACATGAGCTGGCAGCACCCACATGAGCTGAATGGCAGCACCCACATGGGCTGACAGTACCTACATGATCTGACAGTACCCACATGAGCTGAATGGCAGCACCCACATGGGCTGACAGTACCTACATGATCTGACAGTACCCACATGAGCTGAATGGCAGCACCCACATGGGCTGACAGTACCTACATGATCTGACAGCACCCACATGAGCTGAATGGCAGCACCCACATGACCTGACAGTACCTACATGAGCTGACAGCACCCACATGAGCTGAATGGCAGCACCCACATGGGCTGACAGTACCTACATGATCTGACAGTACCCACATGAGCTGAATGGCAGCACCCACATGGGCTGACAGTACCTACATGATCTGACAGTACCCACATGAGCTGAATGGCAGCACCCACATGGGCTGACAGTACCTACATGATCTGACAGTACCCACATGAGCTGAATGGCAGCACCCACATGGGCTGACAGTACCTACATGATCTGACAGTACCCACATGAGCTGAATGGCAGCACCCACATGACCTGACAGTACCTACATGAGCTGACAGCACCCACACGGACTGGCAGTACCGACCTGTACTGGCAGATGTCGGGGTGCGCCTTGTTGATGGTGAGCTGGCAGGAGCCGGTGGCGGTCTGGGGCGAGGGGAAGCCCCTGTTCACGAAGTAGGTGCAGTTCTGGCTGGTCATCTGTCCGCAGGTCGCCAGGACTGCCAACCCACCACCAGCACTGCATCATTTCCCTCCTCCTCACTCTGTAGTTCTAACTTATTGCTGGGACGAGTTCACAGGTTGTTATTTCATATGTAGTTCATACTAATACCATTTAAAATTGAGCTTACTGATTAAAATGATTATATATTCTATATTTGTAAACCTCTAAATATGCATGGTGAAAATAAGAACTAGAACATAACTACATATCACAAGACACTGCTAATTGCTTACATTTAACTGTGGGAATGTGTAATACTAATAAAAAAATTAAATAAAATTTTTTTAATGAATATTTTTAAGTTACAGTTTACAGTATATTACCGATGTTTATAATAAATACTAAGTAAATTTTAAGATTTCGGTGAGGTGAAAGAACACAGAAATTACTCAAAATACGAAAAAGGTGAAACTATTACAAATACGTGAAAAATGACTGCAAAACTAACTAAATAAATTTTTGCCTCCCGGGCCATTAATTCAGCTCTTTGCTCCGTGCGGTGCACTTTTGCTGGGGTTGAAAATGATTTTGTGTTGAGCTTAGCTGCCTAAAGCAGTAGTTTACAGTACATACATTCCATTGATTCAACAGTCATCCAACAAATTGTGATAAACAATTTTTAGTGACCAAAGAAAAAATAATATTTTTTAGCTACCAATTTGTTTTTTTTTTTCAAATTTTTTTTGCTGAGCCTGCCAATAATTTTTTAACTTGAGAAAAGTTTTTTGTAAAAGACTAATCAAAATAATTTTATTTGGAAATCAAGCCGTGTTTCCGATGGGAATGTATTTGCTCCTCATTTCTGAAGAATTACAAAAAAAAAAAAAAAACTCTGATACAAAATACTTGTATTTATAAACAGAAGTCTAAAACACCAACTTCCATATTTATAACTTCAAAAGTGACAAACTTCCATCCCTGAGGGGGTGAATTTAAAAAAAAAAATATATATATTTCCTTAGTGCTGACCAGCATCGCATAAGGGACTGCTTTGCGAAATGTCACGCTTCTAGACGCTCCGGGTTAGGCTCTGTGCTGTCTGTCAGTCAGTGTTATCAAGTGTGTGACTCTGCTGCACCTAGGCAATGAACCATGCCTCGGGCCGGTGGTGTGTTGTCGTCTGGACAGTGACCGGTGACACTTACACACGCAGCAGACGACACTCACACACGCAGCAGACGACACTCACACACGCAGCAGACGACACTCACACACGCAGCAGACGACACTCACACACGCAGCAGACGACACTCACACACGCAGCAGACGACACTCACACACGCAGCAGACGACACTCACACACGCAGCAGACGACACTCACACACGCAGCAGACGACACTCACACACGCAGCAGACGACACTCACACACGCAGCAGACGACACTCACACACGCAGCAGACGACACTCACACACGCAGCAGACGAAACTCACACACGCAGCAGACGACACTCACACACGCAGCAGACGACACTCACACACGCAGCAGATGACACTCACACACGCAGCAGATGCCGTAGCCGCCGGCGCAGGGGCCGCTGGCTGTGCCGCCGCGACTGTCGCACTCTGCCGCCGTGAGGCAGGTGCCGTTGTCTCCCGAGGCCGCGGCGCAGCCCTGGTTGGCGAACTGCACCACCGTGAACAGCGGCAGGACTGCAACAACACCCTGTACTAGCCCAGCTGCCTCGCTCTGCCCCCAGCCACCGAGTAGCGGACCAGTCCTCTTTCACTCTCTTGGCGACTGCTTTGAGGCGTGTGCCCCGCCTCACGTGAGTTTAACTTTTTTTTTTGACGTGACAACGTCTAATAAATCGATGAACGCCGGCTGCACGCACGAAAAAGTGTCCCACTACGGATGTCCCACTACGGATGTGTCCTATTTGCTCATTGTACGCATGCGTGGCATCTCTCTTCCACTCGATTGGAACAACCATCGATTTGACTTTTTAATCATAGTTTCGTCGTTTGAATTATTAATATTATGTAATTTAACGATCGTCCACCGATTTTCAGCACAATCGGTACGGTTATTTAAAAGTAATGTTGAAAATTCAAATACGTTTTGAACCAACAATGGTGTTTTACAGTTACACATAATAATTCAAATTACAACCGGAATCTTTTGCACAATGTTTTAAAAAATATTGTAACACCTTATAAATAAGTTTGGTGTATTTGGGATGCGTATTTGTTATAAAATCGAGTTATTAAAAAGAAATAATATTATTCCCCTACCGTGAACAAAATTTTTATAAATAAATATATATATATGTCATTTTAAACTACTTATTATCATGTATGGCCTCGTGGTCTTGCGGTCAGCGTCGCAATAAAAATGATTCAAATTAAAAAAAATTACTTCCTCAAAGAATAGATATAATATTTTTAATGCCTAAATGGTTTGGTTGCAGAAGCCTATTACGGCTCAGTCTCAGACCGAATATGATATTTCCTTTTCTTCTGGATCAATCATTTCATCAATGTTTTGTTATGACGTTGTCACGTTAAACTATCGTCCGTAAACCGACTTTACAGACAACCAATTTTTTTTATGAATGTTATTTATATTCTTATTTTCTTATTTATTTGTTCTTATTTATGTTATTTATATTCTTCACCCTGTGCAGGTGGTTTAAAGCCTCACCTTTAAGAGAAAAAAAAAATTTCTACAAACAGTGCTTATACTTCGGAATTTTCAATTGTACATGACTCGATGCAATTCGATTAGACACACACTTATATAAGCCAGTGTGTGGGAATATGCGTGGCTGGCAGTAGTAATGCTTCAACCACCGGGACAGGGTGGTCCGCGGCGGGTACCAGTGAAGAGGGCACTCGGCTACTCACAACGGCCCGAACGGTCGGAGGCGGCGGGCGGCGGCGGGGGCGGCGAGGGCGGCCTGTAGGGGGCGGGACGCCTCCTGCGGCCCGCCTGCACGAAGGACACCGCCGCTCCTTGGCGCCGCTCCTGAGGACACAGGTCCTGCCTCCGTGGCTCTCTGTCCTTTCTACCAAATACACTGAATTTTTTTTGGTAAAAATATAGGTATAAACATTTAGCTAACTACCAAAGGAACGTTTCAACATAACATGTAGGTCTTCCCACAAGGAAAACTTAATGTAGAAGTTAAAATTTTTAAACTTTTTTATATTAAAAAATATATATGCTTCTGGTTACTTTATTAAATTATTATATTTTCCAAAAAAATGAATTGTTTGATTCTATATTTGTTGTCCTAGCGCCCATAGAAGGAACTAAATTTATTAAAATATACCAGCGAGCAGAGCTTTAAGAACGTAATCCTCAAGAACACGTAAAATCAAGGAAACTAATAATATATGTAATCGTTGGGAGAGTCAAATTTTGGTGCTTTACTTGAAATTTTGTTAATGTAATCATTTGTTTGTTAAGGTGTAATATGTATTGTTTTAAATAATGTAGGGGCGCCCCCTTAACTTTGTTAATTACTAAGATTTTTATTATCATGTCGAAAAAATGCTAAAACAAAACCTCGTAAAAATAAACCAGGGAAACCTATAGACCAAGCTGTTTATATAGCGTATTTATTTATCATATACCTTCTTCTACATAACGATCCACGAACTCCCAAGTTACTAGTGTGCAGGGAGTGTAAATTTTGTCTTGTTCGCCGCCTCGTGTCCCCTCTAGTAATTAACTTTAATTTTCTTAATACTTTGCCCAGCACTTTCCAATGTGTTTTTAATTAATTTGAAATAATATAATTTTTTCGGCACGAGGGGCGTTACACTATCAAAGTAAACCTTGCACATGTTGTAAGACGTGTGCCAGGCAGTATTGTATTCGCCGCTGCACTCGACAGAGCTGGTCATAGAGGACTACATACCCGCGCCAGAGGCTGGGACGGCGCGCTGTCGTCCAGTCGAGCGGCGGTGAGGCTCGCGGCCGCCAGGAGCGCTAGTAGCGCCAGCAGGGCGCTGGGAGCCGCCATGTCCGGGACACGCGCTGCAAGGTCGTCTCACACGGCTGCAACCCAGCATCGTTCATTGACACAGTAACAACTAACACGTTTGCTTTAATTAACATGTGGGATTTTATTTTTATGATCACGTAGCAAAAATGTTTAGTCTCAGTATCTGATAATTTGGTGCCGGGTGGGTATTTAATAATTTAAAAAAATTGCCCTTTAATTCGAAAACAACATTTTTTTTTTTTAAAATTCAGAACAGCAATTTACTGGGCTATCAGCTGTTATCGACTTGACGTTGAGTTATGGGACACCACAAAGCAGTTGTCGCGGTCAGGACTGTCTTCGTGGTCTCAGGCGAGCGGTCGCGGAAGGCAACGTGGAGTCACGGCGGCATCTCTGCTCTGGCTCACCTGGCCTGGAGGACGTGGCGGACGACTCCTGGCGATGCAGCGACGGAGGGCGAGCGACGGGGCTTTATAGCAGCTCGTCGCGGGCTGTCGCGGCTGTCGCGCCTGTCGCGGCTGTCGCGTCGCCTTTCCCCGCCATTGTCGCGTGCACGCTCGCTGGGCGCCTTTCTTCCCCCCTCCTCACTCCACCGGGACCACGCCGTGCCGGACTAGCGAGCTTGGGAGGGAAAACAACTGCACCGCTACAAAATACTTACTGGATTCGGATTATTACCCGAGCATTTATGCTCTGTGTTGTCCCAGTACCTCCAATGGTTAAAATTTATTTTTTCAAACCGTTCGCGCATTTATAAGCATGATAAAAAAAATTAAAAGGCCAATTGTTACATATGCGATTACCTTTCCCACGGTTAAAAAAAAAAAAATTGTGATTGTTTTAAACTTCAAACAATATTTAAAATTTTTTCGTAAGTGCGACTTTATATAAATTGTTTCCAAAAAAACCGTATTTAATACATGAAAATATAACCATAGCTATGTGTTGTAACAATTTAAATTAGTTTTCTTGTAATATTACAAATTATTATTAGTTCATGGCAAATTGTTTCCGAAGGAATCTTTTGAAAAAAGTGCATAAAAATGTTTTCTGTGTATCGATTACCAAGTGTTAAAATGTGCTCTGCAACCCGCTCAAACCAGGAAACGCTGTGCTGGAATGTAGACTGGAATGTAAGGATGAACCCTGAGCGAAGTGTAGCAGCGGTCAGCGCTGTGAGGAGACCAGGAGACCAAGATTAAGTACCCCCGGGAAAATAAATCTGAACGTGTGTGGTTCAATTAGTACCACATCCCGGATAACGGAATGTGCCGAACTATAGAATAACGGACTGAAGAGCTCTCGCTGTACTAGCGAACAACATAACTCGGTTATACTTGAATAAATGCGAGTTATTAAAATATTTGCTGGATTGTGCGATTCAAGTGAAATTCTGCGAATGTTCGAGGGTTGTCTGGAAATTATCCGACCTCGGCATGAAGATGGCAGCACTCGCCAATGAAAATTTGGAATGTGTTTGCGTATACTTTGGAATATATTCTCTGAGATTTAATCAATTTTGGACGTGCAGTTGTTTTTTAGTAATCGTTTGCGTGAGTCTCTGCGAAATAGTTGTTTACGAACGTGATGGCCTCCTCACTCGACAGAAATCTGTCATCCGAGCGCAACTTTTAGCATAGGGGAAAAAAGTCAAAATTGGGTTTAGATCTGGTGAGTAGGGAGGGTGGTCAAGGAGTTCAGACCGCAGTTCGAAGATATTCGCCATGGCCAGGGGCGTAGCCAGGGTGGGGGGGGGGGGGGTTATGGGTTCAACCCCAGCCCCCCCTTAGCTCCAAATCTGTAATTAATTTCTTATTCATCACTCAAACAAATTTCATATTAAAATTAATACAAATTTTACCATTACAAATATTTAAAGCCCATGCTTTTTAACACCCCCCATACACAAATCCTGGCTACGCCACTGGCCATGGCAGCCGTTGAGGTGCGAGCTGGTGCATTGTCTTGGTGAAACATTTTTTTTATGCAAATATAATTCCTTTTCTGCAATTTCTTCCTGCAGCTTGTCAAGTAATGATGCGTAGTATGCTCCTGTCATGTTTTTTTTTTCAAGATAGCTTATTAGGCCTAAGATAGTTTCATGACTATCCTAGAAAACAGTCTTCCTCAATTTCCCGGCCAAAGGAACAGTATTTGCATTCTTTGGAGCTGATTCCCACTTCGCAGTTTTGTTGACGAGTGCTGCCATTTTTATGTTGAGATCGCAAAATTTTCAGTCAACCCTCGTAATTTCCCAGTATACATAGATATAAGTTGCCGACTAAAATAACTTTTATCAATATTCTTCTTCCTTGATAACCATGTTGTGGAATACGCTTATCTTCCAAGAACAAACATATGTGTGGAAAAGACTTTAAAACAAGAAGCGTTCTTAAAACGTATCTTAGATTGGACTGTACTATTTCACAGACATTCATGGCGTTATCAAAAGTAGTACCATATACTACTTATATCCAAAGACTTAATATGCGACCACATACATTTGGAATTTTTGCGCTTCATATATAAAATTTTTTTCATAGGTATAATGTTTACAACTCTGATGACTCTTACCACAAGATCTGGTGTATAATGCATTGATTTTATTAGAACATTATAAAAATATTTAGTACTCTCGCCTTTTGCTATTATACCATTTATATAATTGGAAAATTACTGCATTTTTGTTCTTATTATTTTTATTTAATTATATGTATACGTATATACAAAGAGAGTACACAATTTTTTTTCTATTTTTTTAAAAATATTTGTAAGTGTATCGTTTCAAAGCTAGGTAAACTGTTCCCATAAGTACCTAATGTCTAGAGAGGAATCACAGTTGTTTACAATGCCGTATTGTGTTGTCAACACAAGTTATGGTTACCTTCATTTATCACATTCTGTATTTTAGTATACTTATAAAAATAAGGTACAAATAGTTTAGGTAAACAATGTTTATTTTAATTTCATTACAATACAAACACAAAGAGCTCAACTCAGTCCAATAATATGGCTCTTCGTTGTAAGTGGGGGGAAAATGGAGAAGTTATGCTCGGTAGTGGCTGTTCCTGAAAAAATAAAATACACAATAATTAGTATAAATAAACGCTGTGTTAAAAAAAGTATCAATAAAAAAAGTTTAAGTACATGTAGTTTCCAAGACAAGACCTTAATTACTGCATCTGGAACCTATGACTGCTTTGTATCCCGTTTGCATATCTCATTTTGGTTACAAACTTAAATTTCGTTATCACAAATCAAATTCCTAAATATCCTGAAATTTCTATAAATTGACATTAACAAAAAAAAAATTAATTTACTTGATCGTCGGAGTGGAATAATCGCCCATGTTAATTGGGCGACTTCAATAGAGATGATAGGCTCCCTAGTCCACAAATGTTGTCTTGAGCGGCGAAAGGAATGCAAAGTGCGCAATGCAAATTGCGGAAGAATAGAAAACAAATAGATTTAAATCGGACACTATCATTCCCCTCCCCCCCCCCTTTTTCCGAAAAGGTCTAGAAACTAAATAAAAAAATTTCATTATTTACTTGTGAAATTTTGCCTTCAGATAGCAGGGGCAACAACAAAAAAGATTTTCTGAGCTTGTAAAACAGTAAATGTTAATAATATAACTATACATACAATCTTTCTTAAAAATACGCCAATTACTTCACAAGAAAAATTAATAGGTGTTGCCAATTACTATCAATATCAGAAATACTGCCATATCATGTACCATGTCAAAAAAAAAGAAGAAGGAAATCTTAGGTAATGAGTAGGGGCATTCAGATTTCGCGAAAAGATTTCGAGACTAGATGAAGGTTAAAACACTATAGCATCGTCTGTGTTTTTGTGATTGGGCTAGTTGTCTTCCAGGTAAGTACATGTCGATTGTTAGATCACCAGTTACAGTGATTCAGTGCGGAAGCAAACGCGTCCTGAGTGGCTCGGTCAAATAAGGCAACGACTTGTTCTCGCCAGACGGCCGCCAATCACGAGGAAGAAACCACAGGTTGCGGGTATACCTTGTTCCAGTCTAATAAGTGTTCAGATCTTTTCGCGAAAAATGCCTGCCCTTAGTAATGAGCTATGCAATGTTTTCAAATATCTAGTGCCAACCGGTGACGTATTCTCCGCCGAGACAGGGTAGCTAACAGAGTAACGCAGGAATGAAGGACTGAGACACTCACCGGGCCTCACTTGCCGGCGACAGAGACGTTGTAGTGGATGCCGTGGCTCCGCTGGGACACGAACTGCAGCTGGACGTAGTTGAACCCAACTCCGCCGCCGAGGATGTTCACGTCAGCGGCCGGCGTGGAGGGCTTGGAGTTGATGACGGTGATGCAGTGAATGACGGCGTTCCCCGTGGACAGGGCCAGCTCCTGGGTGACCTTCTGCAGGTACTTGGAGGACTTGTACACGCTGTCCTGGTACAGCAGCAAGTCTCCGGGCTGCGACTTGCAGTTCACGTAGTCGCGGACACTGGCACCTGGGGACAAGCAGCACCAGTGCTACCTGCTGTGGACATGCAGCCCCAGTGCTACCTGCTGTGGACATGCAGCCCCAGTGCTACCTGCTGTGGACATGCTGCACCAGTGCTACCTGCTGTGGACATGCAGCCCCAGTGCTACCTGCTGTGGACATGCAGCCCCAGTGCTACCTGCTGTGGACATGCTGCACCAGTGCTACCTGCTGTGGACATGCAGCCCCAGTGCTACCTGCTGTGGACATGCTGCCCCAGTGCTACCTGCTGTGGACATGCAGCCCCAGTGCTACCTGCTGTGGTCATTCTGCCCCAGTGCTACCTGCTGTGGACATGCAGCCCCAGTGCTACCTGCTGTGGACATGCAGCCCCAGTGCTACCTGCTGTGGACATGCTGCGCCAGTGCTACCTGCTGCGGACAAGCAGCACCAGTGCTACCTGCTGTGGACATGCTGCCCCAGTGCTACCTGCTGGGGACATGCTGCGCCAGTGCTACCTGCTGCTGACAAGCAGCACCAGTGCTACCTGCTGTGGACATGCTGCCCCAGTGCTACATGCTGTGGACATGCTGCGCCAGTGCTACCTGCTGCGGACAAGCAGCACCAGTGCTACCTGCTGTGGTCATGCTGCACCAGTGCTACCTGGCCCTCCGGGAGGTAACACTCCCCATCGCAGCGGCCTGTGGCTCGTCCACCAGACCTCACCGCCACGCATCTAGCATGCGCGACGCCAACCCCCGCCATGTCTGCCCCGTGGCTCGCTTGTGACGCCAGTATGAGTTCCTATAACGGTCGGCCCCATAAATATTAATGGTACACAAATTAATTACAATCTTTAAGAACAAGTAGTAAATTAGGGATAAAAAAAGGAAACTTGTAAGAAATACGCGGGATAAATGTTGGCATCGAATCTGGCGGTTTGGAGTGTATATAATGTATTTAAGTGCGTGGAGTGAGACTATCTTGAAAGCAAATTCAATTCAGTAAATCACGAGACGCCGGTATGAGACTAGAAGAGTTTCCGTGGTCGCCCTGCTGATGCAACGCACTCGACAGGTAACTAAGTATCTCGACGGGCTTCCAAAGATGGTGCATGAGGCCCTTGTTCATTCGCCGGCTGGCAACCTGGAGGGAAACGACGGAAAGTCGTCCCCTGAAAAACCAGTGCCACCCAAAACTATAATGCGGACATAAATGTCCAAGTTCCCGCCCCCTTTGCTTAGTAGCTGCTTTCTGCCCTGTCCAACTCTTCTTCGTGGACCATCCCTCTGTTTCCCGTGACCAAACTGCTTGCGCCCATGTGTATATGCAAGTTTTACTTGGGCCCAACTTATCTAGTTTTAGTCTAGAATAGTCAGTGAGGGGAGTTAGTCATGGCTAAAAGTTGCCGTGGCTGGCTAATCCCCCTCCTAGCACATGATGCATGCTACCTCTCCTGCATGGTAAATAATGAAAACACACTCTACCCAAGTAGAGCGCTGCTGCGCGAGTAGTAGGTAGTGAGTAGCAGCTTCTAAGTCGCAGTGATTATTGTCAATTGTTTTAAATCTACATTTGAACACTGAGACAAGAGTTTTCCAACAACATTCGCGGATCTTAGAAACTGCACTCACAGATACATGAGCCCATGCCCCCCACATTCGATCACGGGCCCTGGAACCAGGATCGGAGACGTCCCCCTCCCCCACAATTTTACAGTCACGTGCTACATTATAATTACAAGGTTATTTCTTTCATACACTCTTTTCAGAATGTTATTTAACCTGAAAATACAGGGTATAATTACGGTTACTATTTTATAAGTCCAAACTAAGCTTTATTTATAAAATTATTTTACTTTAAAATAACCACAAGCGAGTATTTATTTTTTATTTCATACACTGAGATAAAAATAAACGGGCCCTGGACCTAGGGGTCCCCCCAGCCCCTGCGTGAGCCTAAGAACTGAAGAATCACCATTCTTGCGAGAAAAAAACTCTGCTGAGCATGAATACTTTGAATATATATACTGTATAGAAGTCGCCAGCCCAGGTTAAAATTTCTAATACGGTTTTGAGGTAGTTGGTTAATTCACCGCCGCAATCGCCACCATCTCTAGGGCATCGACTCGTGGTGGTCCCTAGCGGACAAGTGTCGAACTCTTCAAACACCCCTTCCCCCTCCCTCTGAACGACCTTAAGCTGCAGTGAATGGTAGATGGGGGGTGTGGGGAATGACAGCGGGCGACATTGCTGCGCTCTAACGTGTAAATAACAACTAAGACGATACAGGGCGTTACGGCAGCGCACTGCAGCGGTGAAGTTCCCAAGCTGCTCATCATACGCTCCTGAAAAACGTAGAGTAAATCCTATCCACTCGCGACTTCTATACAGTATATATATTCAAAGATGAATATGTGGAAGTGTGTTCTTACCGCAGCACGCAGCGAAGAGGGCCGCAGAGGCCAGCAGAAGCACGAACTTGGCTGCCATGGCGAGAGAGAGAGAGAGAGAGAGAGAGGAGTACTGACCTGTCCCCACCACGGAGGTACTTATACTCCTCGCTCGTATCGCTCGTATCGCTGCTGCTCGGTGTTATCTACTGATTGATGGAGACCGCGTGTTGGTCATGAGTCACGATTCTCAAGAACCGTTTGTTAGTAAAATCCGAAGAAACTGTCATTACATCAAAAGTTTCTCTCAGAAATAATTGCCCAACTGAGCGTCATAAATTGTGGGAAGTAACATTCCACGTAATATTCTCTTGGGGCTTCTGACGAAGCTGTAGTAGCTGATCTGACGGGAACGATAGTGAATAAAAAAAAATTATTTCAGGTGGCGGTTTAATTTTATTTTTTTTTTCAAAAATTTTACATCTACCACAAATGGTTTGGACAGTTACATTATCATTCTTCACATGCATCACTGCCTTTGTGGTTTGTGATTCCAGGTGTTGTAACAGTCAAATCGCATCACTCAAAAATAAAATAACATACTGCATTCACCGAGATCTTGCATTTTCCCCCCATAACGTCCCAGGTTTGAGAAAAGGGGGGGGGGGATAAATCCCCCGTGCGACCGCTACTGACTTCTTATACTAATCATAAATATAAACGGCATCAGTTTTACATTGTGTGTATATGTATACATACATGTACGCATATAATGTCTGTTGTAGGCCTACCTTGTCCGCTTGATATTCTCGACTCACTGAACATTTTTACATTTTTGTGAAGCAGGTTTGAAGAACTGAAGATCAGTACGCCATACTTAGTCGTCAAATTCCCCAACCACGAACGGTGGTAAAAGAGCGAAAATTATAATAATACACGCATACGAATAATTTAATATTAAAGTTGTGCATAGAGGTGTTCAAGGTCATTCGAAGATAATGTGTGGTCTCGGATGACTCGTGTGTGTGTGTGTGTGTGACGTGGACAGGGAGACAAGAGCTCTGGACTCTCTCCTCGCGAGCTCGTGTCGACAGTGAGTGACGTCACGCACACGAGGGCGTTACGCCCTCCGGTCGCAGCGACAACCCGGGAACAATGGCGTGTCCTCTGCGCGCGAACACGCCAGCGCGCGTTCGTATTCTCTTGTTCTCCTGGTGTTTCTCTTCTGCTGCAGATACCACCGCGCCCCACTACTGACATACAGCGCATCTCGTGTTGATACCGCGAGCGTCGTACACGCAGCTCAGGCCTCGCAGTATGACGGGCGCATGCGACACCACTAGCAAATACCACGGAAACTACACGTGGAAGTTAGTTAATTGTTCCTCAAACTAGCATAAAACTTAAAGTGAAGGTACGTTCGTTTTCCAAACCTGACGTAAAAATGGCGAAAGGGATTCTGAAACGCTGCATTGCACTTCTAGCATCATGGTCACGAATAGGATAGAAGTTTAGTTCCTACCCCCTTAGTTTAGGAACATATCGTCATAAAAAATATAAGTTTTGATTTGCTTTCGTTCTAAATACATAAATTTTTTTTTGTGATAGCATCTGGTGGTGACTTTGTTGTTTTCAAACATACTTTTAATATGTACTGTTTTTTTTTCTTCCAATTATTTAAGACGTTTAACATGGTGTCTCCATCCTTGCAACATGCCATTGTAGTTTACTTTGCATGCTTCATTCTGTAGCTCATTAACTCATTAACCAAAATGCCCCCCCCCCAAACACTATGACTCACCTCCACCCCTAACCTAATGATGCGCCCTCCCCCCCCCCCCCCCCCGAAATTTTTTATGCCGTTTTCTCAATGATTTACTCAATTATTTTATAATATTATACTTTTTTAGTATTATATTTTAACACATTTTGCATTAATTAAAATTGATTTTCTAATAATAATTTTGGTCATATCAGGTAATATTTCCATCCTGAACCGACAGATGCCAAACTGCTTTTGTTGAGGAAAGTGCGGGGTTGCCAATTTGATTTACAAGATCCCTTTCAATTAGCAAAGCACCAGAAACGTATTTTCACATTATAAGTTATAATTATGTAAATAATATATACATTTTTCTCGTCTTTTAACCACCCCCCCCCCCCCTGAAATTTTAATGACGCAGTCTGCGTCGTTACCCCCCCCCCCCCCCCCCTTGTGGGCACCACTGCATTAACTCATTAAGTAATAAGAATTTTTCTCTTGATAGGCCCCCAGCTGCACTCAGAAGCTTGAGTTAACTATTTCTTTAGATTATATTATAAATATATGAACTACAAACAAAATTACATTATGTCCATAAAAGAATATCTCAGTTATAAATTTTAATAGTATCAACTGTAAGCGTTGTAGAGTCTTCGTTCAAGGTCACAATTAAAGAGTACCTAACTCAAAGTTTTAGATACACGCATGCGCTAGTCTGCTTTGTTGTTTTTCTCGCTTGCAGCGCCACCTGCACAAAATGGCGAATACTGAGAGTAAAGCGTTTTGTGTCCCACAATTTGCTGAGAGTAAATCTGTAGTTTCAGTTCCACGTGCATTTCGTTTGTGCGACAGTGGTTGGATTGGTCGTAATGGTCGAGACGACAGAGTTCTTTTTCGCTGGCCTGTACGTTCACCTAACATAATGCCACGCTATTCTTTTTCTTTTTGGGCTATATTTAAGATCAAGATCACTTCTATGTTCCGCAGAGTGCCGAGTTGAGATACAGAATTGAAGAGGCCATTGCTTCCATTATGAATGTGTGAATTATTTGTAATGTTATTTATGAATGTGTGTGGTAAATATTAAATACCCTTTATTCTTGCTGAACAATAGGTTTAAAACCAAACGTTCAAATTAGGTAGTTATATTTATTTTTTTGGCAGATAGCATTAAAAGTGTCGCTGCAAATTCGTTGCCGTACTATGTCTGGTGCTGCGCTCTACCATGTGTAATGGAACAAACACAATAAGACAACGCTATCTATTGGAAGCTATATTTAGTACTTTGGAATAAACTTTATGTAAAGAAAATGCCATTTATCATACAAACATCTTATGAAAAATATATAAATGAAAATAATTTGTGTAGATCATATATACTTGTTTTCAATTTACTTAAAAATTAATTTATATTTTCAATTAATATACTAAAAAAACTAATTAAATTGATTTTACTCTTGACGGAAGTATAAATTTTGTGTATATATACAATTACTCAGCTGTTTTCGTTACGCAGTATAACTGTTACCTTTCATATTATATCGAGATAGGCTGACTGTTCCTATAACGGTCGGCTCCAATTACATTAATCATGCTCCGATAAAATAATTATGACCGTGTAATTTGTTAACGTTTTATAAGAACTAATATTAATATAGGGATAATATAGGAAACTTAAAAGAAATACGCGGGAAAACGGATGTCATCAAAACTGGCGGTTTAAGGTGTTAACTACAATTATTTTTTGACAAATTGTTTAAGTGCGCGGAGTGAACATATCTTGAAAGCAATTCAGTAAATTAATTCGTGCTTCGCCAATGATTATTAGACCAGTGTTTCCCATATTGTTGTATTACGGTATTGGATAATTCAATTCAAATTTAATTTAATATTACTATTGACAAATGACAATAAATTATAACCAAATGGGGAGAGAAAGAAAATTTTGCTACATACATAACGATAATTACATTGTAGAGGAAAGAGTTACTGTGTGAGAAACCGATACTGACCATGGCAAGAATTGTAAAGGAAATACATTCCGTAACATTTTAGAAGGGTGTATAGCAAAAAATTGCATTACAAATAAGGTATTAGTAGGTTGAAATTATAATAATTTTTCCTTTATTTTTAAATATCAAAGAATAGTTTATTTCGGCAGGTGTTGCGCACGTGAAACGCACAGATAACGACACCTAGCGGGGAAACCGGAGACTGAAGTTATAGTACCCAATGTAATCGCTAGATGGTACGGTATGCGCCGAACGCTGAGACTAAGACTCTTGTGATGACCGGTTGGTACTAGAAAAGCAGCCACGTTACGAAACTTTTATTATTTTAAAATTGTAAGGCCGTTATAAATACCCGCGAAATTTCTGAGTCTCTACTAATCAACATGCTCCTTCAACCGCAGTGACCTCCCTGGGAGAATGTAGGCCTGCCTAATGTGAGCGACTGCAGATTACTAATGTTGACATTATTCCACGAGTATTCAGAGCAGGTGCACATATTTTTTTCCCGGTACTTTTAAAAAGGACTAATTTGCAAAATCAGTTTCCAAAAAAAAAAAAAGTTTGTAATACTTTTAAGAAAAATACTATAATTTTCACAACATATTGCTAGGATTATTATTCGTAATATATGAAATACGTTTTTGGAAACAATACATAGGCTACTGAATTGTGCTTGTCGGGCATACGAAAATTGGCGCATAATTTTAAATTACGATTATTATTTTATACAAGCATAAATTTCTATACCACGAAAAAAAAAAAAATCTAATATTCAACAATTTGTGGTTTCATCATGTGTATTAACGCGCGCAGTTAGTATTGAAAAGCAAGTGAAGGAACAGTTTACAAATAACTTTTAACCAATGCAGGTACTGGCCCAGGCAAGAATACAAACCCAGTAACTCTGCGAATATATTTTTTTTTGAAGTTATACCTATTTAAGAGCGTTATGAAAAAAAAATGATGAGAGTGCATATTTAAGATGCGTGAGCACAAGCAATGAAAATTTTCATATAATTAAAAAACTCCATACAAATAACTATATATATATATATATATATATATATATATATATATATATATATATATATATGTGTGTGTGTGTGTGTGTGTGTGTGTTTGCGCTTTTAAATTTTATACTTTGGTGATTGATATTGATTAATAGAATACGGTCCATAGTTACAAACATTTATTTATTGTTAATATTAGTGATAGAAAATGTGTTTATAAACTTTTTCTAGTGTATTTATATAAGCGAAGTTATTTTCCCGCATGTATGATTTATTTGCATTATGAATTACAAATTATTGCATTATTTAATAAATAATAATAAATAAATAAATTTAATAATAAATTTTTATTTTCATTAAAATATTATTTCTACTATTTTAATAAATTAAATCACACTTGCTGAATATTTATTTAAAAAATTTAAATTGTTAAATTTATATTCTACCAACCGTATGTACAATATCACTCCATTACTTTCATTATTTTAATCCTACTAATTATTTGCATGGAAAATTCAAGTAAGTTTTGTAACGCGCGCCAAGTTTTCTTTTTAGCGGTACAATTGCTTTAGTAAATCTAAAAAAAATTATAAATTGCTGGTATTTTTCCCAGATTGTTACAGTTCCATTTACAAAAAAAAAAGTAAACGGTGCATGTATGCCGTCAGAGCCTCAGAGGCTGACCTTAGGGGGGGGGAAGGGGAAGGGTTCGGCGTCGACACAGCAATGCGCATGCGCAGAAAGGCGCCGCTCGGTCACGCATAACACGCAGGTATATTTCCCCGATGGAGGGAAATTTCTTTCAAAATTTTCCCCTGCCGTACGCACCGGACGCAGCGAAACCCGTGCGTCAAAAACCTTGTAATTGCTTAAAAAGAAAAGAAAAATACCTGTTTATTTTATTGAAATTGATATGTTCGTTTCACTTTAAGTGACGTGTTAATCATTCATGATAATGATTAACTTATGCGCAGAAATATATGAAGTAAAATAATTTTCGGTGGCATGGATGTACCTGAATGTGCATCGCGGCTACTGGGCGCGGGCTGTGAGGGGGGTGGGGGGTGGATGATGACGTCAGAGCTCGTGAAGCTCGGCTTTGCGCCGCTGACGTGTGATGCGAGTCGCACGACGTCATCAAATACAGCTCTCTCGGCCGCAAGGGCATTAAATATCAATATTTAGAGCTGTGTGTCGAGAAGGAATGTCATCTCGCGGCCAAGTGCCTTCAGTTTCTTAGGCCCTATTCCTCACGCAGCCCGGAGGCCCGGTTTGTCCACTACGCAAGACGTTACAACTTAACGCAACTCTCTTGCGTCAGACCATGTGCTCCGTAAACTGTAATAACACGCAGGACGTTGTGCGCACAGGAGCCAGCGAGGTTATCTCAGCTCTCGGTAAACGCCATTTGGCAGGAGTAACTGCGTGCGCGTGAAACGGAAATGCGTGACCACGGAGCTGCGTCTGCGTGGAATTCTTTGAATGTATTTAATTTCTGTTAAAAACGTATGATTATAATTGTAAAATTGAAAAAAAAAAAAAAACAATGTAATGTTTCTTCTGATAATAAATATAAAGCAGAGTAGAATTTTCGTAAACGTTTATTTTATTCTGAATCTCACCTGATTATGTAATTTAACTGTTTGAACATATTTAATTTCTGAAATAAATAGTTTAATTTTACGATAAATATTAAAATGAAAATGTAAAAAGCATAGAAATTTCGCGGGCATCGAACCGGAGCCTGCAGATTAACGGTCCCTACATAATATATGGAATTGCGTCAAAGAGTCAAGTACCTACTTGTCATGTATTCAAACCTTCAAAGCTTCCAAATAAATAAATTTAAAATAAAAAAAATTCAAATTTACCCGACGTTTAAAACGAAACAATTTTTTTTAATATACCTACTTTTATACATAACTATAATTTAATCCAATGTCAATGATGAGTTGAACTACTACTATCGCCGTTAGTTCGCAGGCCGCCGCAGGCTTCACTAGCCGACGAGACACGCCAAGGCAGGGGATAAGAAGTTGCCAGAACGTGATGGTGATACACTTTGATAATACTCCAAACTAAAATTACGCCACTACCCTCTCGTCCAGAATGACATCATGAAGTAAAATGGTCATATAAATAAATGTATACATAAAATAATAGTAATCTAGAAAAAAAAACTTTTATTTATAAGCTATCAGTTATTTAAATCACCGACAAAAATACAAAATTACAAATGCAAAAAAATATAACTAATTACTTACTCTTTCTTCACAAACTAGGCGTAGGAAGGAAGGAAGGAAGGTTTCACGCGCTTTCTTACAGTCTTCGACGGCGGAATGTACCAGGAACTCATAAACGACAAAGAGGTATAGGGACTATGTACATACAACTGCCAGAGTTTCCCGGTTGCTTAAAATCTCCTTTAATTATAGCCACAAAAACTCATATTTAATATAACTTTTTGACGTGATAACGTCTTATAAATCGATGAACGCCGGCTGCAAACACGAAAAATTGTCACGTTCCGCCTGAGCCGAGCGTGCAAGAACCGGCCAACCACCGTACGAGAAAATCTTCTATAATATAAAACAAGTTAAGGCCGGCTTTTTAACTAATTGTTCATGAGTATATATAAACAAATTATTTAAATTAAATTTTCAAAAACTGCAAATAATATTTGAAAATTATAAAGTATGCAATTTTTCATCAATGTTTTATTATTATGTTATCACGTAAAATTATCGTCTGTAAACCGACTTTACAGACAACCCCCTTTTTTCTCTCCACATATTAACAATTTATCTTCATATAAAGAAAACAAGTTTCAAGCTAGCAAGACATATGACTTTCCAAGAAGTCTAATTTATTGTTTTGAAGTTACTCAAATTCGCAGTAAAACGCATTTTCAAATTTTGTCTCTACGAAATATGTAGAGGGGTATTGCATTGGATTCATTTACAAACACACCACTACTGCAATTTTACTGGTACCGTAACATTTACTATTGTTTCTATCAAATATTACGGATGTGTACTTTACCGCGGCAGCTTTAACCAAAGGATCTTTTTTTAGTTATAAGGCCGCATTCATTGAGAAACTAGCTTTCTAAGGATATCCGATTTTTTTGACGTGATAACGTCTTATAAATTGATGAACGCCGGCTGCACGCACGAAAAGTCACGTTCCGCCTGAGCCGAGCGTGCAAGAACCGACTAACTCCGTGCGAGAAAATCTTCTATAATATCAAACAGGTTAAGGCGGGCTTTTTAAAAACAGCAATTTAAAAAATTTGATATGACGTTAAAACGTAAAATTATCATCCGTAAACCGACTTTACAAACAACCCCCCCCCCTTTTTTTTTAATTTAGTGGCTAAAACAAATTTTTTTAAAATAAAATTCCATTACATAATCTTTAAAACCGTATAGATACAAAGTAATTATTTTATGCTTACTTTCAATCATTAAAGTGATAAGGCCTTGTGGTAGCTAGTTACCCTTCTGAACGTAACAAGGTACTTGACTGGCTACTTTCTACATCACCTCTTACTACTGGTGGACGTGTAGCATAAATATTGCATTCGTACAATAATAAAATTGTTCCTTGCACGTATGCAGTAAGTAGCTGCTGGTACGGAGGGAAACGAACCAACCTCCTCGTGCTACATGTTCGCCTGATACCAGAGCGGAGTGGCAGCGGTGTGTCGCCGCGAGCCACCTCACGCAACGGGCGTACCGGAAATTAAGTCACGTTTCTGGCCACACTGCACCCTAGGATTCGTAGTGTAAAAGTATGACATACACCCGGTGACAAAAGAGCGTGTTAAATAAAGCCCGGCGACGAAAAGCGACCGCCGCCATTAGCCGGCGATGCCCAAGTAGCAGGAAGTACTAGGCGCTTATAAGCAGGAGTGAAGGTAGTTAGTTAGTTGCAAGGGGACGGCCAGGCAACCTCTTTGCTTGTCATGACTGCCTGATACTTGCGGTGTCGTAACTGTGCGGGACGGCTGAGCTTTTTGGGTCCGTCGTAGTAGATGTGATAAAACATTAAGTTCTCGTAATTTTTTTGAAGTCATACTTCTAATGCGACTTCCAACAAGGTTGCGTTAAACGTTTAACGCTCCTGGGGAGGGGGAATAGAAAGAGAGAGAGCGAGAGTGAATGTATTGTAAGGAACTAAGTAGAGAGTAAGAAACAAATAAAGATCCTGACAGTTTGTAGTTTCGCCATATTTGTTTCAATTTTCAATACCCTTTTTGTATATTACAATTTAAATTGCAGAAAAAAATCATGTTTCATAGACACATAAATAGTGAGTGTGTGTCATTTCTCTATGTCCACGAGGTCTCGCCGCGTCAATTTTCTCCTTGGGGCGAACCCGTCCGCTTAATTAAATAAACAGCTTTTATCGTTGAATGATTTCATGATTTATTTCATGAAAATCTGCTCTCATAAAAAAGTTAGTTTTATAGACATTCAATAGGTCTCTCTCTCTCTCTCTCTCTCTCTCTCTCTCTCTGAAGATCAATCTATGAATCGTTACAAATTTATTTCCTTTATTTTTTTAGTTTGATTTGATACAATATGATTTCATTAAAAATCAATTTCTACCCCATCCTATTTTCATTTCCACATTATGAAGTTTCACTTCTTCCACGTGGAGGGACTCCACGCAATATTTTTGCATGTAATTAAAAACTATTTTTTAATGATGCCAAAGAAGTATAACTTCTCATGCGCGTACCTAAGTACACGCACCCATTTTATTACTTTTTTTATTTGTCTTTCAAGCCAGTCTGCCTTCATCAGTGCACGAAATGAGATACTATACGAAGTGCATCAAATGCACCGACTGTGAGAAAAATGTTAGGAAATAAAATTAGTCTATTTTTTAACAATGCGCAGAAGACATATTGTGTTTATATAATCTCTAGTGGCGCCGATGGCAAGAGTGTGTCTTAATAATCATTTGTCTATGAAACATGGCAATGAAGAAAAGAGTGTGTCTATATAACCACTAGTCTTTGGCACTAGGCGCAGAAGACAGAGCGTGTCTGTATAACCACTATTCTATGGAACAAAGAGCAACAGACGGTGTGTGTCTAAAGGACCACTAGTCTATGGCACTAGGTGCAGAAGACAGAGTGTGTCTGTATAACCACTAGTCTATGGCACTAGGTGCAGAAGACAGAGTGTGTCTGTATAACCACTAGTCTATGACAGTAGTCGCAGAAGACAGAGTGGTGTAGTCTATGGAACAAAGAGCAACAGAGAGAAGAGACGCGCACACCTGCACGCGACTGTCGCCACACTCGACCGCCCGCCGACCGCAGCGCATTCTGGCGGCTCAGGTGCGCGGGTCGTTACCCCGAGGCGCTCTTGACGGACGGGCAGTAAATCTGCTCGCGAGCGGCCGAGTGATAATAATTGCGTCACAATCAGCGAGGCGGCCGCGAGATCGCCCATAAAATTAAAATATACGCCAAATTTTTTTTTTTTGCCGCATCGAGAAATGGGCGCTCGATTTAGATGCGGTGCGCTTATTTTTTTATCGGCTGAAATGTTCGCGTCGTAAATGGGAGGCAAGGAGTAAGTATCAAAACACACTGCCCGGCGAATATTGATTATTTTTTTGATGGCAGAGCACGACCTCATCTGGTCGTAAAGAAAGTGGCGAATCGTTTTGACGGCCTGTGAAAGGCCCAATAGCCGGGCATGGTCAATAACTATAAAGGAGCGAGAAAACATTTAAACTGCCTTTTTCTTGCAGGTTTATTCGTCACTTCCTTTATTGTTATTTTAAATAATTTTTTTTATGGTTAAACATCATAGCTTTCGGTATACGGCGTTTGGTAGGAATAATTTCGCGAAAAGTCGATGTAAGTGTAGCAATATAAACCCGTATATAGTCACTTTCGTAAACATAAGGGTAAATGCCAAACGTATTGGTTTGTCAAATGAAACTTTATAATAGTGAAATTACCCCGGAGTATATTTGTGAACTAAAATAGTCACAGTAAAAAGGTAATCTCAAGTTTTGAAATACCTAAGAAATCTGGCATTACAATTATTATTATTACATATTCTGCGAGCTCGGTAGCATGGCGGTAGAGCACGCTTGTTAACCTGTTAACCTTAAGGGAGGTGTTTCAAACTTCGTCACTGGAAAATATTTTTTTTTTAACACAATTATAATATAATATTTTATAATAAAAATGTTGAATCAGCTGAATACGATAGGTATGTTTGTAGTAATTATTAACAGAGTGATTTCAGTTGTTTAAGCAAAAAAATATGTAAACATATACTTAGTGTTATAATATGTGTTAAAAAAATTTCAGGTTAATATTTAAGTAATTCCATAGACATATAACTTCTAACATATGCAGAAAATTTATAGTATTAACACCAGTTTATGAATTCTAACAAGATGTCACAACTGTGTTTTCCTACCATCTGCGTCTCTGCCTGAGGACGGGAGCAGATAGCAGTTCCCGAAACGTCGCTTGTTTCTGTTTTGGAAAAACTTTTGTGTTTGTTTCGTCTTTTCGTTTTGTCGTGTTTTTTTGTCTCGTTTCAACTGATGTGCTGAATTTTTTTTTGGGTTTAATATTTTTGTGCTGTCATAATTTGTGGGTTTTTTTTTCGTTCTCTCAGTCCATTTTTCTTTATTTCTCTTTGTTTTTTGACCATATTCCGGTTATGGAATATTATGTGGTGTTTATATCCTGTTGACAACAGCAATTTTTTGCTTGATTTGTGTTTTTGTCTTTTGGGTATTTTTTTAGTTTTCTTCTACAGAAAAAGTTCTTAGCAATGGCGTATGCTCGAAAGCTTACATCAAGTCAAGATGTACAGTATTTTAATAAAATTCCTTGTTGAATATCAAGTCCAAAGCCGGAAATTAGAATTTTTTCAAGTGTTTTTTTCCTTTTATCGGAGCCGTTTATATTAGTTTAAAAACTCAGTTTGTTTCGTGCTGCCATCTGCGGGTGATGGCGGCAAGCAACGGTTACGATTCAGGCAGCGAATTCATACGGCGGGCGCAGAAAGTACGTGTGTGATTCGTGTCTAGAAATTTTGGTAAGTACTTTGAAAAGCAAATATTTTATTGATCAGTACGTTTATCACTAGAGACCTGAAAAATTCGCGCATTCATTTCACGATAGGCTAGAATCCAAAAAGTTTGCATTTTTGCTGCTTCGGTGATTGGGCCACAGTATATCTAAAGGACTTTGGGCCAATGAAAAAAAAATGTTAACATAAGAAGTAGCGAATCACGAGCATCCCAGTTAACAGGTGCTACGAGTCAGTAACCAATGAGCAGATGCAATTCGCCCGAGTGCATAGAGGATCATGTAGTCCATCCTAGAGGTCATTGAAATCTCGAATTTTTCCGGTCTCTATTTATCACCTCGGCAAGGTAAAAAATAATTCTGCTTTAAATTGGGTGTCCGAGTTACGTATTTTAAGTTTATTTGCAACGTGAACAACACGCAAACACGTGAATTTGCTCATTACTGGCGAGTACTGAACGACTAGCTTACAATTTTTGTTTTTAATTTGTGGTTTTCAAAGAACAATAGTCCAGTATTTTGGAAGTTATAATGTCTGTAGATAAACCATGGTGTCCTAGGAACATCGTTGGGATGAACATAATTGGTATTTTGAAAAGTTATTACACTTTGACCGCGTGTGTCTCATGTGTTGAATTTGGACACTTCGAAAATAGTTTTATAAAATTACAATGACATTGACAAAAATTCATGAAGTATACCTATCATCACGTACGTATTTTGACAAATGACAAAATTATATCTTTTGATAAATTATTTATGTATTTAATTTAATATTGTTTGATACACAAATGATAGTCTCCAACGCGTTGTTCGACGATACGAAAACCAAACTCCCACCAGTAATAAATGATGTCGGTGTTTGAACGACTTAAGGGACCCGCCTAGTCACAGGGGTGTATCAGTGTCGGCGAGGCGGGATGATAAGCGCGACGCTCGCTGGTGCTTCTAGCGCAGTATCGCCTCTAAGCGCAAGGCTCTGGACTGGCGCGCACAGGGTTGTGACAGTTACATTATACTGCGAAGAAATAAAAACAATGGTGTAATGCTTTCAAGACTCTGTACCGGTTGATTTATGGCTAAAAATTATTCTTAGCCATTTTAACTCTTCTAAAAATAAAGTTTAAAAACTTAATCCGGAATCAAAATTACTTTTCGGCCGTCAGCAAATTCTTAATTTCTTTTCGTAAACAAACACTACTCGGATATCTTGAGTAGTTTTCAAACAGCGTTGTTTTTTCCTGAAGCTGTGCGCACCGCGTGTAGGCGGGGGCCTTAAGATACCACCGAAGGCACAAGTTCAGTGAAAGAGAAGTTCTGACGGTTGCAGTTGGTGTTATTATCGCCTGTTCTGCCCCCACCACCGCGCCAGTAGTAGCAGAGTCCGGCGGAGAAGTATTTGAACAGCGCCACGAGAAAAGTGGACCCGTCTTTAAAACAAAAAAAATAATAAATAAGTAGGGAACAGGGTCGTGTAATAAAAGACCTCAGCAATTTCCTACCGTTTTGTTTTTGTCAGCGGCCGGCCCGTGTAATTAGCGAGTCCGTTTGAAATAATACTCCCGCGCGGCATCACGTGTGCTTACTCGCGGTTCCTGGGGGAGAGGGGTGGGGGGAGGGTCATCGCGACCCTGGGAGGGGGCAGAAAGTATCGACTCGGCGGGCGACGATAGTAATTTATCTCGACCCGGGAGGAAATGACGGCGCGTCGCGGCGTGACGTCCGGCTAAGTGCGGGCTGCGCGTCCCGCGGCGTACGTGGCAATTTGTCTCGCGGCGCGCCGCCTAATGACATTCATTAGGGAATTATACATCAGGTGCGAAGCCTGCACTGCGCGGCGACTGCCAGGACTCCCCCTCCCTCCCCCGCCACCCCCCCCCTGCACCCGGTTTACAACCACCTCCCCGTGTTTCGGGTCCGGCAAACCCTGCAGCATCGACCGTAAACTGTAACAACCCTTGCTGCGGACTCATCTTTAAAAAAATTACATTGAAAGAAATATACTTATAGTATAGTTAGTGACTGGAAAAATTCGCGGTTTCAATGACCACTAGGATAGACTCCACGATTCTCTATGTACTCGGGGCAACTATCACCTGGTCATTGGCTACCGACTCGGGACACCAGTTTACTGCGATTCTTGTGATTCGATACTTCTTCTGTTGAGTGTTTGCCATTGGCCCAGAGTCCTTCAGGTAAATTGCGGTCCAATCACTGACGCAGCATTAAGCTAAACGAGTTTGGATTCCAGCCTGTCTCGAAAGGAATCCGCGAATTTTTCCGGTCTCTATAGTATACGTAGTTAATTCTCGAGACATTAAAACTACTTGGAAATAGTTCGGTGTTAGCTACATCGGATAATTAGCACGAATTAGCGTGTCGAATGCACTCACATACATCCTGAAAAAAAAAAAAAATGAAATACAGACAGAAGGTGTAAAACATCACTGTCGTCGTAACATCAGAAACTCGTTGAAAGTTATTTGAAGGAAAAAAAGAGAAATGTTGGTAAGTTTTTTTTCTGAATAGGCCTATTTCCAATGACTTGGACATATCGATAGCAGTTTTCCTGCATTTATTACAAATATTTTTTTTTTTTAGTATGACGTGACGTACGGAATGGCTTGCCAAATCGTCCAAACCAGTTGAGGTTTTGATGTGTAATTGACACATCGCGGGAGACAGTAACCGCTGACGCCGGGCGGAAGACAAGTCGCAGGAGTGACTCTGGTCGGTCCTCGCACCAGGACTCGCGAGGCCAGCAGAAGGCAGCGGGGAACCACTGTCCCGAGCGGCAGCCGGCCACAGGGGCTGTCCGGCCGCAGTCCGGGCACACGGACACATGTCCGGCCCTGGATCGCACCGACCTCAAGGTCATCGACGTAGTAAAACACACTGCCGAGACACCGCGGTCCTGGTTGGAGCGGGAGGGGAGGGAAGCTCTTCCAGACCAATGGCCGACGACGCCGACTGTAGGGTTCGACGCGGGGATGGGTTGATAAAACGAGAAAAGGGGGTAAGGGGAAGGAAAGCCGAACTTTTACGGTCCTGGGTTCGTGAGAAACTGCTCCGATTGAGTCGTACACCGCCGCCTTTACAACTGACGGCGGCCATAAAGACGCGGCGGGGAAATAGTCGATTGGCTTTTTTTTTCCCTGACGCCTCCTCCCCCCCCCCCTCAACCCTACCCCCATACAGTCCTCCCGATGCGATCTGTTGTTTTTCTGCTGTCGCCCTAAGGGCGGGATGTCAGCGAAAATGGGTGGGTTGTGTTTAGGTAAGAGAAGGGGGAGGGGGGGGGGGAGGTTAAGGTCGCCGAAGTCTCTGTCGCCAGGGGCAGCACCGAGTATCGCCGATGTTCTGGTTCGTGGGGGTGAGAAGGGGGGGGGGGGGGTGGTCGCTCGACAGCTTCGACGAGGAATGTGGTTGTCTGTTGTTCCCACGAAGATGCTGGCTGCCACTACGTCCGGGAATTGTATTCTATTAATATATATATATATATATATATATATATATATATATATATACATAGATATATGGTTATCATTAATTTTCTATGCTGTAGATTTAAATATAGAGTAGGTATGTTTATCTTAATGGAAAACTTCGCGTTCATAGAGATAACATCATAATTTTCTCATTTGAAGAAGACATTACGAACATTTATGCTCATACTAAAGAAAAAAAAAACATTATCGATGGTTCCTGCATGGACTCGTTATTTAGCCAAGTTTAGTGTGTCAGAACATTACTGAAGCCTAAGCCAAAACACGGTATTAAAATATAGTTGTCTTAAACTCATTACGTGAAATAATTTTCATAGTTGTAACCACTAAACATTTTGTCTTAGCATGGGTACACAACGAATGTCATGCATTTGATGAGAAGCTATTAACTTTTATTCTCAGTAGACTATAGCTAACCACTTCACAGGTCAGACTACTTATAGGAGTCTAGCGTGTAGTGACCTAAGTAAGATTTGTTCATAGTTTTTTTTGATTCTTGGTCCCTACTCTAAAGTTAATATATAATCTCTAAAATTTGTGTAAATAAATCACTTTTTATTAAGATACTGTAACTAACGAAATTTTTCACAAATAACTGCCAGACTGTTACATAAATATTGAGATGTAAAATTACGATCGAATTTGCTAATAGGAAAAATAGGACCAAGGGGATAATAATGGAAAAGGTTTGTTCGAAAACTGAACAATAAATTATAAAATCCTTAATATAAAATATATTGCATCCGTTTGAAGTTCCTAGTGATAAGAAACTTTTGTTTGAAAGTTTTTTTTAATTTACGCCAACCTTTAGCACAAAGGCCAAAAAAAAAAGTTTTAATGACAAAAAAAAAAACATAACTCACTTATTAGGTGCAGTAACAAATCCGTTGGAAGTTACATATTGAAAAACTTAAATTCTTATGTAAATATTCTGTCTGAAACAATTTTTGATACGTCCAACCCTTACAGTAAGAAGTGGTCAAAAAGAGTTCGCAAAACACTCAATATCAAGCCCATTAAAAGTTATTGCAAACCTTCCAAATATCACTTAAATATTTTTGAAACGTCTGTTAATAGCGTAAGGGGCGAATAAATTTGTTTAATAAATAATTTTTTCGAGGGAGTAAACATGTATGTTGACATTATGGCAGTCTCCCTAGCGGCACAGCACAGAACATACCTGCGCAGGGCCATTGCAAGCCTCATGGCTATGTCATTTTTATACAATATATATTCTTATATAATATAATTCTTATGTAGAAATTATACGAAATACTGGATGCAGTGAATAGAAAACATTAAACATATTTTGGCTGCTTAAATAAGAAAAAAGTCCTAGCTTTCATTTTAAGATATTATAGAATATATAGGATGCTCTGTACATTATTTTTTTTAATGTTCTATGCACACGGGTTCATAAATCTAAAAACAGCACTATTTTTCAGTTAATTAATAAAGCACGCTTATCTATAGGCCGAACCAAAAATAAATTTAATTTATAATTGGGCAACCTTATAAAACAATTAAATAAGCAACATAAATATTTTTATTGATATGGTTTCTTTTTGCTTTAAAAATTAAAAGTCCAAAATATCGTAATATGATGGTACATAATACGAAAAAAATAAAACTGCCCAGTATAGAATTCAGGTCAAGTCATTGGAGGTGTTAGCACTAAAAAATACTCTCACTGCCAAAGTTTTAACAAATGCTGATTGTTTTTAATAGTCTACACACGAATTGTTATTTTTGAAATTGTTTATGAAGCTCAAGCCTTATATTAGGCAAGAATGCTTGCAACAGAAGCCTTGTAGTGAAACTGTGTTCTCGTCGATTAGGAGCTGAGACGCTTCTACTGCAAGGACGTGACTGAGCTGCGCAGCGGAATTGGAGTCTCCCGGTGACAGCGACTATCTAGGGCCCCGCTCGGTGGAAAGGGGAGGTGGGGAAATGAAAGCCAATGCGCCGAGTTGTCACGCAGCCCCTAAAATTCCTCCCCTCCTTTTTTTTTTTGTTTTCTTCTTCACGATCCGAAACCATTTTCAGGAAACACAGCATCCCTCCCTCGCTCTCCCACGACCCAGGATCTGTCGGCGGACGACTCAATAAAAACTATCACAGCAGAACCACCGACAACGCGCCAACTGGAAATTATAGGCCCGCCTCGACTTTAGGAACACGGAGACTTGCTCGGCGCAGATAAGCGGAGGTTAGGTTCCCCCCTCAGAGGGTTGAGAGGACGTTATCTCTGGACGAGGGTCGTGGTACCTGGGGGGGGGGGGGGGGCGACCCTGAGCGCCGCGTCATTAATTACCGCCGGCGGTGACTCGACCTGTGAGGACACAACTACTGCATGAGCCGCCCTGCCGACAGCCGCTGTCCCTCTTCATCGTGGCTGCTGGCACCGCGGGTGAGGACAAGAACGGATAAGTCACTTTCTGGTAGAGGCCCTCTGAATAGTATGATTACAGATCGGAAAAATTTAGCTTAAGGGGCCCGCTTCGTCAGGGGTGTATGTGTGTCAGTGAGGCGGGATTATAAGCGCGACGCTCGCTGGTGCTTCTAGCGCGGTGTCTCCTCTGGACTGGCGCACTGTCTTCTCGTCGTCACAGGACAACTGTGAAATTTGAGCGGTGACCGTATTTTTGTACTACGGGGAAATGAAGATAATGCAAGTCCCTTAAGTGCTTTCAAGAATCTGTACCACTTGTTTTACACCTAAAAATTACTCTGAAAACATGCGTTTCATCCATTTTAACTCTTCTAGAAATACAGTTTAAAAACATGATCCAAAATAAAAAGTACTTTTCGGGCCTCAGCGAACTCTTAAATGCTTTTCGTAAATAGGCCCCACTCGGATATCTTGAGTAGTTTTGAAATCGCGTTGTTTTTCCTGAAGCTCTGCACACCGTATGTGTGCCCGGGTAGGCGGGCCCCTTAATGCTGCGTCTGTGATTGGACCGCAAATTACCTGGAAGACTCTTGGGCCAATGGCAAACACCCAACAGAAGAAGTATCGAATCGTAAGAATCGCAGTAAAACAGGTGTCCCGAGTCGGTAGCCAATGACCAGGTGATAGTCGCCCGAGTACATAGAGAATCGTGGAGTCTATCCTAGTGGTCATTGAAACCGCGAATTTTTCCAGTCCCTAGGTATGATGGGCTATACCATTCATGGAAACATGGAACAACCAAAGGCCAAACTCCCTTCCTGGTTCACCTCAGCAAGAGGTGTGTCAGGATGGATTTCAAGAACTAAAGTAGTGCTCCTGGCACACCATGGCGGGTTCAGCTCTAGGAGGCGGTGGTGGTGAGGCCAGGCTATGCTTTGCCCGGATATAACTTGTCCCGCTGACACACCTTCGCTTCCAGCACCTTCCGACATGTCGTGGCTGTTGTGACGTCACCAGCGCAGCCGTGCTCGTTTGACGAGTTGGGCGACTGGGATGCCCAACAAGAATCCTGCAAATAGGATTGGTTCCATGATAACGTCGTACGTCGTGTGCGATCGGCCAATCAAAATCGTGCCTGGCGAAAACGGAAAAAAAAAAAATCATTTTCTCGTCTCAACGATAGCACATGGCCGATTAAAGAGGTTATGAAAATTAAATAACTAAAATTATGTTAATACGAATGCCGTATGCGAAAAATATAAAATGCGTAAAAAATTGCTTTAAAAAACCTGAACATTAGTTTCGTTATGTAACTAATATTATTGTGATTATAATTTACAAATGTTCATAATAATTTTTTTAAAAAATGTACAAACATAACAACAAGTTAAAAATTTTCGCTCAGCATTTGATGTGTTATTTAATTTCAAAAATTGAGGAGAAAAAAAAATTGAAAAGTTTGAGATAACTCAGACCAAAAATAAACTTTGCTACTGTGACACGATTTAAAACATAGTAGTAGAGACTGGAAAAATTCGCGATTTGGGTGACCTCTAGGATAGACTCCACAACCCCCTACACACTCAGGCAAATGCCACCTGCTCATTGGCTATTGACTCGTGACACCTGTCGACTGGGACGCTTGCGATTCGATACTCGTTTGTTTGAAGGATTTTCGTTGGCTCAGAGTCCTTCAGATAAACTGTGAGTCAATCACATAAGCAATATAAAGATACAGTTGTTTGGATTATAGCATATCATGAAATGAACCCGCGAATTTTTCCGGTCTCTACATATTAGAGGTTATGTTGTTCCCCTCGCATGGACAGTGCGGCAGGGACTACTGGCCGGGGGCAGGGCCCTCCAGACGGACGGCCAATCACAGGCCGGGCCCGGGACTCTGGGCCCAGCGAGGCCCCACATCGCCGCGTCATGGCGTGTTCCCGCCGCGGCGCGCCCTGTGGTTAGGAGCCCGCCGCAGGGCATCATGGGAGCCGAGAAGCCCCGAGTCACCGCGACAAAGGAAGGACGCGCCACGCAACTCACAAAAAAAAAAAAAAAAAGATTTTCAAAACCAAACATTTGAAATACAATAGGTTCTTCAATTGTTTTTTTTTTTTTAAATCCCTCGATAACTAGAGACCGGAAAAATTCGCGAATTCATTTCGCGATAGGCTAAAATACAAATCGTTATACCTCAGTGCTGCCTCTGCTATTGGTTCACAACTCACCTGGATGACTCTGGGCCAAATGAGAAACACCCAACCAAAGCTTTTATCGAATCACAGGCTGCTACGCTGGAACGTCTCACAAGACAGCAGCCCAATGAGTGGGTGGCATTTGACCGAGTGTACGTAGAACTATGGAGTTCATCCTGCAGGTCATTGAACCCGCGAATTTTTTCCGGTCCCTATCGATAACTTTGAAAGTAAATCTACATTACGTTAATAATGTTCGCAGGCTTTCACGGCCATTGTCTGAAGTAGCTTGGCTTCTGGGTTGTAGCCGTGTAGCCAGTTATCCTACCTACTGAGCAGGTGACCGCTCCCTGATGATGGCGAATGCAATCTCGACCGAAACGTCGGCGAATCATTCGCCAAGGATACACGGCTACAACCCAGAAGCCAAGCTACTGCATTACGTTACTTGAAGATGTTGCTAACGCCGGCAGACGTATGCGCGACTATTAACAAGAAGTGAGTGAGTCGTCCAGTTTCGCAGGTATTCTGCTCTTGAATTACCCATCCCTGTAATTGAAAAACAATTACACAATCGTTTCGATTTAGCATTGGAAATTGTTTGTTTTGTACTTGTTGTAATTCGTTAATTTCTAAAGTACAGATTTTAAAATGTTTAATCAATACGACATTGAATGGAAATTAACTTCAAAGATGAAGATTCCTTTTAAACTCCCACGTAATTAAAAAAAAACATAAAATTTAATCCTATATTTTTGTTGAAAGATTGTTAAGTAATGCGTATAAAGATTCCTACGAAACGCATGTTTTTCAAGTTTACGGGTGACGGTGAAAGTGTGCGTGATATGTTAGATATGCGTGTGCTACTTTACTAAAACTCTGTGTGTCCAGTACATGCTCGAATTTTCTCGTCACGTGTAGCAATTTAATTTATAGTCGGAAGGTTCACAGTTAATTAACGACCCGTTAATAGAGACCGGAAAAATTCGCGAGTCCAATGACTTGTAGGATGTACTCCATGATTCTTTATGCACGCGGGAAAATTACATTTGCTCATTGGCTACTGACTCTTGGCACCTGTTAACTGGGACGCAAGTGATTCGATGCTTCTTTTGTTTAAGGCCAATTGTCATTCAGATAAACTGTGGCCCAATCACTGATGCAGGAAAAAGGCAAACGTTTTTGGATTCTAGTCTATAACGAAATGAATCCGCGAACTTTCCCGGTCTCTACCCATTAACCAGGAATGAATTTAACAAGCATAGGTATATTATTGTTCTCTGCCCACAAGGAAACTATATACTAAATACAACGCTGACTGCGTAACCGCAGGTAACGGAACCAAAGATGGCGGCCGCGCGCTCTCGCTCTGTCGGCGGGGAACGGAACTGAAGATGGCGAGGTCACCGAGGTCACGGGGAGACGCTGAATGGAACAGAGGCGCGAGGTCTCCGGTCGGCCGCGAGTTCACACGGTCCATCCGTCTTGCCGACTCTGCCTCCCCCTCCCCTCAACAATCCCACGTCGTCAGCCTTTTGTTTTTTTTATCGGCGCGCTGGGCCGCCCCAGCATGCCCTGCGCCCAGCCAAGGTCCGGCGGCGCTCAACTTGAGACCCAGCTTCCCGAAGTAGTGTCGGGCCCGTCCGCTAGATAGCAGCTTTCATAATGCGTTGTTAACGCAGCTGCATTGATTGTGAGAAGTAAAGCATAGGCTATTATCAGGCAAGCAAAACCGATGAAAATAATTCGCTCTATTTCGGTAGCCATTAATTTGTGGGGTGGCAAACCAGCAATTTGTTTGCATATCCTACTCGTCGATGTAAAAATTACTTTTTTTTTTATTACAAAACAACATTAAGCAGCAATTAGTGTAGGAGTCGCAGTTGTATGAGGTCACGCCAGGCTGCCTCTCGCGTCATCTTGGGTGTTTCATTTATCGTGTCATTGTTGTTACTACGTGGGCACACACACGGTGCGCAGAGTTTCAGATAAAACAAACGAGTTGAAAAATAAATACTGCTCAAGAATGCAAGTGGTGTCTTTATACCCAAAGCATTTAAGAATACACTGAAAATGGATTAATTTTTTTAAATCTGCAATTTTATAAGAGTGAAAATGGTCAAAACGCGTTTTTTTCCAGGATAATTTTTACCCATAAAACATCCGGGACAGATTCTTGAAATCACTCAATAGATTTGCATAACACCTTTATCTTAATTTTTCAGCCATATCATGATTTTATCACCGCCCAAGTCTCACGGTTGCTTTGTGCACGGCGAGAAGACTGCGCGCCAATCTGCAGCCTTGCGCATAGAGGCGACACCGCGCTAGAAGCACCACCGAGCGTCGCACCTATCATCCCGCCTCACGAACACACATACACACCTGACTTCGATAGCGCTCTTGAATTTAACTTTTAGTCCTGAATCATCACAAGTTATCCACTAAGTATTTTTTTCGAGATGTATATAATTGTGACAAAGGGTAGACCGACATTGTAATGAGCACTTGGAAGACTTATATCGCTTACTAGATGACTTGTAACGAAACATAAAATGCTATAGACAATCGTGATAAATTATACAAGGTAATGTCATAAAAATCGAATGTTTGTAACAACTACATATTGCCGGAGAAGTCACAGAATTGCAAAGTTATTTCTTAACATTGGGTATAATTGATGAATTTTTAGAATTTTCACCAAAATACGAGAACATTTACTCTTCTTACATGGCGATTTAAACTTACACTCTTGCCGAATATTTTTTATGAAACTTAGTAAAAAAAAAAGGAACATTAAAAAATAATCGGATATTATTTAAGAGTGCTATAATCTAATCCTAAGGCATAAACAATATCGAAATGATATTATTTTAAAATAACGCAACTCGAGCAAGATCATCGACAGCTAGTGTTCCGTCAAGTTGACTACCCAGCGACCCACGGGCGGCCTGAAAGAGATATCTTGTTGAAATGTAGCTCGGCAGTGCATTCGACGCTACCTGGACACTTATACGACAAGGGGGGAGGGACTTGAAGATGGACTCCGAGGAGACGGCAGACTTTGGACGGAGGGAGGGGGGGTTGTCGGGTTTACCCAGCATGCCTTGCACTGCCTCGCTGCAGAGACGCCTTCAGACCTGCGCTAGGTGCGCCGAGGCGCATCAGCTCTGTGACAGTTCCGCACTAGGACTATGCGCCTGGCACTCTGACGCAATCTCGCACCAGTTTCATCGAGTCGAATGAACCGCGGAACCGCTATGCGTTGATGAGTCACTGCACTGATTGCGGATGAAGTATTCCCGTAATCAGTAAGAGGGCTGGCGTTCTAATTTCCAGGACCATATTATTACATACATGCACTCCAGCTGCCTGTCTCAAGGTAAAGTTTTAAATCTGTGGATTTAGGTTATACTTCAGTTATACATTTTGTAAGAAAAATTGTTGCAAGGGTAAACATTTATGGTTTTAACAATTCATAAAAGAAATTGTCACAAGCAGGCTAAAATGATGAAATGCCTGATATATGTATTAACAAAACGAGGATTTTTTAATAATTTAATTTTTTCTACTTCAGAATACTTTTCGCTCGCAAAATTGTCATATTTTTACTACCTACGAGATGAGATCACTTACAGTGGTCGCATGTGATGATATGATACTTCTGCGTCAAACATCATCTTGGGACATTTTTTTAATAAACCACGAAATTTGATTGTCGTGCAACACAAACCTATAATTTAAAACGAAATTATACTTAAAAAAATCATTTATGGCTAAGTGTTGTTGATGATAAGTCATGTTTAATTACTTAAAATCAATTCAAGAAAAATTTTGAACCTACAACAGCTTAGGTAAATCAAACTGATTTGAATTAAAACTTACTATCAGCGGTGATAAAATCGTCTCAAAACAATGGTGTACTGACAAAAATATAAAAGAATAGCATGGACTATTCTGTTAAAATATTAGAGTATATATAGCTTGAAAAATGTACGGACTTAATAACTACAAATAAATGTTTCCAGACTTACAATGATAATGTTAAGACACTTTAGTGGTAAACTTGTTTGTTTACTATTAAAAATAATTTTTTCTCGTTAGAATAAATTATGGGACTAATAATTAATAAACAAATAATATTTAGGGATTGATACAGTAACAGATAATTATTAATTTTGTTTCGAATACATAACTAATCGAATAACACGGTGATAATTAACTCACCTTCCAACATTCTGCTGCAGGATTGTCTCGATTCAGCGGACAGCCAGGCTGACGCTACGCAACAAGTCTCTCACAGGTGAGCTGCCCGTTGCCTACCTTCCAGGCAGTTAGCGACCCGTCCAATGAGTCTGACGATCAAACTGTAAATTACCGACGATACACAAAACGCAATCGCAAGACATCTGCTTCTTGATATCCCTGTGGTTTCCGGCAACATTTCAGCCAGAGCAACACATCAGGATGAAATAAAAAAAAATATTCATCATAATAATTAACGTCATGAGATATTGTTTGAAAAGTTCATTAAATTAATTTTGATACAAACGTATTAAATTACCTAATATTTTGAACGTAAACTTAATTTACGTTTAATCAAATTTATCATCACTTTAATTAATTAATATCTCTAAATTTTCATAGTGTTTTAAGTACACATTAATTCAGTAGAACAACAACTATGACTAGAGACCGGAAAAATTCGCGGATTCATTTAGTGATAGGCTGAAATTCAAACATGTGTATAATTCTGCTGGTTCTGCTATTGGATCGCGGTTTAACTGGAGCTCTCTGAGCCAATGAGAGACTATCGACCAAAGAAGCGTCGAATCACAAGCTGCCCAGTGGAGACGCCTCACAATTTAGTAACCAATGAACACGCGTGTTTACTTGAGAAGTGCAGAGGATAATGGAGGCTATCCTAGAGGTCATTGAATCCGCGAATTTTTCCGGTCCCTAACTATGACACAGTGGAGTGCCTAGGAAAGACCTGGGCTTGCACTCAGGCAGACTGCTCCGGGTTTGTGCGGCCCTAGGCGAGGAGAGAGGAGCTGTCCTATTGGTGCTGACGGCCCAGTGAGGCGCGGTGTTGCAGCGGTCCACTCGGCTGGCTGCTCCATCACCACGCCAGTCACCCCCCCAATCCCCCCCCCTCCACCCGTGACTCATAGTCCGACCTGCGCTGGTACCTGCCGTTGCTTCGACAGCAGCGCACCCCAGGCTTGAACTGTTAGTAACACACTAAGTACTCGAGTCACGAATTATTTATTCAATTATCACGAATACTATCACTAATACTAAATACTAATTTATTACGTAACACGCTTAGAACATCATAACTAGAGACCTGAAAAATTCGCGGCTTCATTTCGTGTTATGCTAAAATTCAAATAATTATACCTTAGTGCTGCTTCTGTCATTGGTTCACTGTTAATCTGGAGGACTGAGGGCCAATTAGAGACCCTCACTCATAGAAGTGTCGAATCACAGGCCACCCAGTCGAGACGACTCACAAGTCAGCAGCCAATAAACAGTTGGCATTTGCCCGAGTGTGCAGAGGATATTGGAATCTATCCTGGAGGTCATTGTACCCGCGAATTTTTCCGGTCTCTAATCATAACTAGAGTCCCGGAAATTTCGCGGATTCCTCTGGCCTCAGGATAGAATTAAAAGTTATAGGTGTGCTCAACCCATGTTTACTTTCCCATTGGTTGATTTCTTAGTGAGGACATTTTTTATCCTTGTTATTTGGCACTACCTGATTCGTTTACTTCTCTCCTAGCTGGACATCGTTGGCTCACTGTCGTAGAGGGGCGTGTCCAGATAACTGCGGTCCAATCATGTACACAGTGCGACAGTGTGGAGGTTTGCATTCTAGCTTGCGACTAAATGAATGCTCGAAAATTCCGTGGCTCTAATCATAACCAATTGTTGTAATATTTTGTAACTTAAATATTATATATTAAATAAGTGATGTAAAGACTAAATCACCTACATAAAATACAAATAATATTAAAACTACAATTATCGGTCACAATATCTGGGTAGTAAATTGTACCGTACCTTAATTTGCATGATATAAAATAGTTACGTGAATGTTACTTTCAAATAAACGAATGAGTTCAGACATGTGGTTGAAGCAATGAAATGAGAACTCGTGCTGAAGGTAGCTGTAACAAAACAGTTGTAAGTAAACAGACAGCGCTCGGGAGGTGTCCAGACACAGATTTTGCAAAAAATAAAATAAAATTACAGTAGGTTCTAACCAACCAACGCAAAGGTCCGAGATACTAACATTTATGTGAAAGTAGGCTCAGGAATGGTGACTGAACAGACTCCAAGGCCGGTATTACAAGACACAATAATAAAGGTTTAGGTGTTGAATATGCTACACTTGTACCCTAACCGTATTCCTAGCGCACGGTAGGACACGGCCAGTCCCTTGTTTTTAGGGAAGGGATTTCGGTGTCCTATCCGTGTCCTATCCGTGTGCTATCCATGACCTAACTGTTGCCCGAACTCCGCACATGCGCAGAGCTCACTTTTTCGTTGATTTCGTCCAGACACTAACTCGTATATAGTAGTTTTTGTGAACACCGGAAAGGGGGGGGGGGGGGGTAACACACCGTGCGTGTTGGTGTGCCACATGAAAACTTATGGTAGAGAAAGTATCGTGGGATACATTATGTACATACACTTTAATATTCATAACAAGAAATAATCGTAACTTAAAATCACTTTACAAAAATTAGAAAGGAGGTTCTCTTTTTGTGCGATGGTGCTGCTATCTGTAGTATTTTTTTGCAGTTTCAATTGTATCGCTGGTTGCGAAACGTCCGCTACGCGATGAAACAGTTTTCTAGCCTCGCGCAGGGCGCCTTTTATTAAAATAGTTCCCGATTTCGGTATTTTTACGTATCAAAAAAAAAAAAAAAAAAAATTGTTTATAAATTTTATGTTGCTAAGCAATCTAAATATTAGACAACTTTTAAATATTTGATATTCTTATTTAATTATATTCAAGATATAGATACCTCTTAAATGTCCTGATGATGATTACTAAGTATGAATTAAAACCTCCGTCGTTGAACAGTCACTTCTAATGAAATGCGGCGTTTAAGACTTGAGCCAATGTTTTGGACGTCAGAACATGAGCCGAAAGAACATGCCCCACCAGGTCAGCACGCAGTCACGCACATGGGGAATGCCCGCACGCATGGTCACCTGGGCCCATGTGGACACAAGAGAAACACTCAGAGCTGCTCCCCAGGACGCCATTACTCACACGGCCACGAGCAGCGGTTCCCCCGCCGCCTGTCTCGGAATATTATAAAAACGTCTCTCGGCATGCGGAGTAGCGTTTCCGCAGATAGTGTCGCAGACACGAGGCGAGCCTGGCTCCGGCCGCCGGCACAGACCTGTCTGCTCACGTGATGCTATCTGGACGCAGACGAAGCGTACGTAAATTAATTACTTTTCCACCCCCGAGGAAGTTAATTTGCTTTATCACGCGCCAGTTTCTGTTTCCTGCCATTTAACCCGTCTCAACTCAGAAACGTAATTCGCTGGGATGTTTTTTTCCTTAAAAAAAAAAAAAAAAAAAAAACATATCTCATATACGTGCAAGGCTGACTGTCGGGTAGTGCCTGGACTCTTGTCACGAAACTCTAGCTACTGCAAGTCTGTCAAGTCTGCTAAGGAACAGGCTCACCAATGGAGCCGTTTTAACAACTTTTCCAATCAAATTACAATAATTTTCAGCGTTTTCCACAATTACACAATCACAACATGTTTGGCAAGAGTTGCGTATCTGCGAATAACCACAGTTGTGGGAGGAGTGAAGCATTATCAACCTTTGGTAGGAAAGAAAGGACAACATTTATAAAAAAAAAATTTAATTTAGTAAATAATCCAGAGCAATTTTAATTAAAGATGAAAGTCAATAAATATCAAAATATTTATTACACATTGTTAATATTTATCTTTTGTTAAAAAGATAATATTTTATAATTTATAACTTATAATGCAAATAAATTATACATACGGGAACATAACCTCACTTATACAAAAACACTAGAAAAAGCTTTATGAACACAATTTATATCACTAATAGTCACAATAAATACAAATTTTTACGACATGTACCAGTATTAAACATCAATCACTAAAGTATAAGTTTAAAATTCACATATGTAATTTTTATTTGAATGCAGCCTTTTTTTTTCGTCTTGTCAATTTTGTTGCACATCGTAAAAATTCACTCTCAACATTTTTTTTTCAGAACGCGCCTAAAGAAATACAACCTAATCTCACTTATATAGATACAATGCAAGAAGTTTTTAAACACAATTCGCATCACTAATATTCACGATAAATAAATGTTCTTAATTATATTCATTCTCAGTCATTTAAGTATAAAATTTGGAAACATACATATTATTTTTTTATTTGTATGAGGCCTTTATTTGGTATGTACATCGCTTTTTTTTCCATCCTGTGAAAATTTCCTTGCATGCTGCGCGCGCATCGTAAAAATTCACTCTCATAATTATTTTGAATAACGCGCCTTAAGAGGTATAACTAGAGACCGGAAAAATTCGCAAATTCATTTCGCGATAGGCTAAAATACAAATCGTTATACCTCAGTGCTGTCTCTGCTATTGGTTCACAACTCACCTGGATGACTCTGGGCCTGTGAGAAACGCCCGACCAAAGCTTTATCGAATCACAGGCTGCTACGTTGGGACGTCTCGCAAGACAGCAGCCAATGAGTGGGTGGCATTTTGACCGAGTGTACGTAGAACTATGGAGTTCATCCTACAGGTCATTGAACCCGCGAATTTTTCCGGTCCCTAGGTATAACTTGAAAAATGTAAGTCGCGGTATGATATGATGTGTTTAAAATACGTTTGCCGGGCGACGGGCGGTGCTGTGCTGGTCTCGGGCAGCCGACGCCCACAGGGTGTACACAAACACTCGCCCGCGGTTCTTCGGCGAGCGGACCAGAGGCCTCGCGCTTCAGACACTCGATTTAAACTCTTTTAGGCTAAATTCTAAATTTATACACGTTGCGCAGCGAGCTGTGACTACATTCATCTCTGGGGGGTCGGTGTTGGTTTCCTACCCGGACTGGCTCATTCCCGGTGGCAAAGTTAGTTGGTTATAATAATAATAATAATAATATATTTCACATTTTTTTACACTTTGTTAACAATGTTCACTTAATCAACCAGGAAATTTAGCACTCACGAAAGCAAACTTGCATATGAGTGCATCAAGTCACTTCAAATTACATGCGGTATTTTGACGATTGTAAACATATGTAAATGTATAATAACTGAGGAACAAATATATAAAATACAACCTAAGAAACTTTGCATTCGTTATATAAAGATGAAAGTTAAAAAGAGCCTGTCTGCGGTGGTTAGACACCGGTGGTCACCAGTTTCCCGAAGTCGGTACGTACTGGTCGGGTAGTGCCTGGACTCTTGTCACGAAACTCTAGCTACTGCAAATCTGTCAAGTCTGCTAAGGAACAGGTTTACCAAAGGAGCAGTTTTAACAATTTTCCAATCAAATTCCAATAATTTTCAGCGTTTTCCACAATTACACAATCACAGCATGGTTGGCAAGAGTTGGCAGTCGGCGGTCCGCAAGTAGCACACAGCGGAGTGGACCTGTCTTCCGAGGCTAGTCCAGATGCTGGGCTCTGGATTAGTGAGATCCGCAATACGACTCCCGAAAGAGCGCAGACACAGGAGGGCCGGGGAACAGCGCGACTGCGGCGACCAGTGTTGCAAGCACGCCGCAGGCCGAGGGCGCACACAGGAGACATCCCGCGCGACGATGCACCGCGCGATAGACGACCACCAGACAGCGGCCTTCGACGGCACCCGGGTGGACCGCCGCCATTAATACAGCCACGAGGCCGTGTCGCGGCACTTAGCCGGCTCCCGGGGTTGAACGAGGGGGCGCAGACACGTCGCTGGATGGTAGGCGTCAACAACAACAACTTGTTGCAACTCTAGTTCCACTTCGTCACTTGGCTGGCCTCGAGACTTCATCCATCTAAACAAAAACAAATTGGTTGTCTGTAAAGTCGGTTTACGGACGATAGTTTAACGTGACGTCATAACAAAACATTGATGAAATAATAAACAATGTGGTAACCCAATACCTATTATTTTCGAGCAACATACAGACACGAATATTTAAGAATCTTTGACAAACCTGTAATTAAATGTGAAATTCCTATACATTCTACCAGAGTAATTTAGATGAAATATTTTAAGATAATTCTTTTACTAAAGCAAACTTTAACATCTGAATAATGATTCACGTTAATGCCATTAATCATCTTGGAAGATAAGAAAGTTTGATCCAAGATAATGTTTGTTTTAATGAAATTAACCTTTTCCGAAATTTCTATAAACTTATTTTAAAATAAATTTTCGTAACAAAAGCCAGGTAAATTTTTTGTAAGTAAAATGACAACAGGATGTATCAAAATGTATCGTATGTATATCCAAAAAATGAATAGAACTGTAATTAGGTTTTCTTTTAGTTTTTATTTAATTCGGAGAAAATCAGGTATACCATCAGACGATTCGTACTTTCGTTTCAATAAATATCTTAAGAAAGCTGTTTTTCGCAAATGTTTTAGTTTCACAAAAAAAAAATTATTTTTAGTATGATATCACAGCAAATATCTGTCTTTTATTTATTAAAAATAATTATATGGGAATATGGGGTACATGTTATAACCTGTATAGACCTTAATCTGACTTGGATAAAGTGTACTGCGATTAGTTTTAGAATAGAAGTGAATGTCGTATAATTTCTTTGCGGTTGTATGTACGAGTTTTTAACGTTGCTGATAGCTGTCGCGGGAACATACCAGCTGTTCGGTATCTCCACATCTGCTGCGATAGCGTCAGCCCGGGCGTGTAAGTGGCTCGCTCTGTCTGTCCGGCGAGCTCCGCTTGGCACATCGCGCTCGTTTGAAAGGGAAATTACCTCGACACCTGCGCCAGGGGGTGTTTCTGGAACTGCCGCCCGAAACTGACCTCGCCCCAGGCGCGGAAGTTTACACAGTTAAACAGGCGATTCTCGGGTGGAGCGCGAAGAAGATCTTTCAACGTGCCTCGCCGCAGTAATTCAAGCCTGCGAGTAATTGCGTCAAATGGGCCTTTCGATCCGCATCTGCGCTGCGAAGACTGTGATCAAGGCGTCGACTCGACTCCTGCAGTAAGAGGGTGACGACATTAACATCCCAGCCATCTGCTGAGCTGTGTTCATCACGTGACGACAACAATGGCTAGAGACTGGATAAAAATAGCGAGTTGGATGACCTCTAGAATAGACTCCGCAATCCCCTACACACTCGGGCAAATGCTACCTGCTCATTGGCTATTGACTCGTGACACCTGTCAGCTGGGACGCTTGCTATTCGATACTCTTTCGGTTGAAGGATTTTCATTGGCTCAGAGATCTTCAGATAAACTGTGAGTCAAGCACAGAAGCAATATAAAGATACAGTTGTTTGGATTATAGCATATCGTGAAATGAACCCGCGAATTTTTCCGGTCTCTAACCATGGCGGAAACAGCTTCTGCTGGAACTGCCTGCTTATTGGCCAGGAGTTGTATCTGCTCACTGGAACATCTGTAGTATAATTCCCTTCACGCACATTATAATAATTTATTTTTTATTTCTTATACATTTACATATTTATACACACTACTTTTTTTTTTTTTTTAAATTAACACAAAATCTAACTTATGCGTGCGTGCTACTACTATCTTTGTGCTACGTGCAGTATATTCAATATGCTATCCAAATAATGAAAAAGAATTATTACAAACAAATACAAAAAAAGCGTGTGTGTTTATGTATGAGCGTTAGAAGTTATATTTATTTTTGATTTAATACACTAGGCTATTTGTAATAAATTTAATTAAATAACTACTTAGTATTAATTGCTTAAGGCACAATTTATATAATTCAGTAACATTTAATTTAAAAAAAAATTATTTCCACTGAGTTACTGTGACTAATGATTTAAGAATCTACATGTAGGTTATCTGAAATAAAATCACCCAATCACGAAACACAGACATTGCTATAGTGTTTTAACTTTCAAATAGTCTCGGAATCTTTTCGCGAAATATGCATGCCCCCAACTATGAAGGTCTTAACCACTCGTGTACTTCTCGCGAGAAGACTTCCAGACCAGCAGTGTGATAAAACTTTGTAGCAATGTCCGTGCCTCGTGGTTGGCTGGGTTTATTCCAGGCTCATGTCTACTGTCAGCGCACCAATCACAGCCAGCCAGTGTCGTAAATGGCCCGGCCAGACAGGGCGATGGCTTCTCTTGCAAGGGAATGCCTTAATGCCGGCTAATTGGTGTTCACATAATTTTGCAAAAAATGGCACCCCTACTCATGGCCATAACTAGTATATTCGTGCTAAATATTTAGTGCCTTTCTTTAAAAAAAATATTTTATATCTATATACTCAAAAAATTTATTTCTACGGCTATACAGGTCGGCATTTTCCTTTATTTTTTTCCTTATATAGGTCATATTTTTATTTAATTTTTTTTTCGTTTAGGGGATGTTTTTGTTTATAACTAGCACCCAACATCATTTTCGGCCCATTTTTGATTTTTGAAACGAATTCAAATATAATACTCAAGTTATCTATCAACAAAAATAAAAAAATAAATTCACTTGAATAAGACATAGACTATGTCACAAAAGCAAAATGAAGGTGATAATTTTGATGCAATAAAATTAAATAGCTTTACAACCCATCAAATATTTAAGGTATAAAAATAAGTTGTTTTTTTTTTAACGTGATAACGTCTTATAAATCGATGAACATCGGCTGCACGCACGAAAAATTGTCACGTTGAGCCTGAGCCGAGCGTGCAAAGAACCGGCCAAACCACCGTGCGAGAAAATCTTCTATAATATCAAACATGTTAAGGCGGGCGTATTAACTAATTGTTCGTGATTATTTTTAAACAAATTATTTGTAAATAATATTTGAAAATAAAAAAGTATGCAATTTTTCATCAATGTTTTCTTATGATGTTATCGCGTAAAATTATCGTCCGTAAACCGACTTTACAGACAATAACAGTCGCTGGTCGCTCGAGCACGGAGCTGGTTGGTGCGTGTAGGCCTGGCAAGAGCTGCGGCGCTGCGGCGGCCAATAGGCGGGCAGCTGCCAGAGGCACGTGACCAGCGCCCCGCGGCTAGTTCACCTGTTGGCCGCGAGGCAGGTGCGCGCGTAGCTGTGCTCCGGTTATACAGGGTGTTCCCGTCCCCGCCTCGGGCTCTCACATACAGGCAGCCCGGTTTGTTCACTGTCAGGCTAGCCTACATGTTTCATTTCCTCTCGCGAAAACAACCTGATCGCTAGTTAGACTGCAATAAGGCATGCACGCGCTAGAAGTCATTGCTAGAGACCTGCAAAATTCGCGGATTCAGTCAGTGATAGGCTAGAATTCAAACACATATACCACTTAGATGATTTTGCTATTGGCTTACTGTTCATCTGGACGAATCTAAACCAGTTATAAACCCTCAACCAAAGAAGGATCGAATCACAGACAAACCAGCAGAGACGACTTACAAGTCGGCAGCCAATGAACTGGCGTTATTTGCCCGAGTGTACTGGGGTATGTGCAGTCTATCCTGAAGGCCATCGAAACCGCGAATTTTGCAGGTCTCTAGTCATTGCGCTGTCTAGCCGGGCCATTCAGGACACAGGCTGGCTGTGATTGGTGGGTTGACAGCAGACATGTGCTAGGAGTAACCCCAGCCAACCACGAGGCACTGACAATGCTACAAAGTAGAGACCGGAAAAATTCGCGAATTCATTTCGCGATAGGTTAAAATACAAATCGTTATTACCTCAGTGCTGCATCTGCTATTGGTTCACAACTCACCTGGATGACTCTGGGCCAATGAGAAACACCCGACCAAAGCTTTATCGAATCACAGGCTGCTACGCTGGAACGTCTCACAAGACAGCAGCCAATGAGTGGGTGGCATTTGACCGAGTGTACGTAGAACTATGATGTTCATCCTACAGGTCATTGAACCCGCGAATTTTTCCGGTCCCTATGTATCATACAAAGTGATATTATTACTTTTTTTTTAATTTGTGGCCACGGACATTACGTGCTAAGTGATCACAGGATTAAAAGTATTTGCTCTGCATTTTATTTTCTTGAAGCAGATCGGTACATGTTCGAACCTGTTATCTTTAAAAGATTTGTGCAATGGGAGTGCATGACTTGATGTAAGTTTTTGGACATACGCCATTGCTAAGAACTTTTTCTGTTGAAGAAAAACTAATAAATAAAATAAATAAAAATACACAAGAAAGACAAAAAAAACACAAAATTAAGCAAACAATTGTTGTCAACAAGAATATAAACACCACAAAATATTCCGAAACAGAAATATGGTCAACAAACAAAGAAAAAACAAAGAAAAAAGTACTAAGTGAACAAAAAAAACACACAAATGATGACAACACAAAAATATTGAAACCAAAATAATTCAGCACAGCAGTTGAAACGCGACAAAAAAAAAAAACAAAAAAAAAAACAATAGTTTTACCAAAACAGAAACAAGCTTGTTTCTGTTTTGGTAAAACTATTGTATTTTTTTTGTCTTTCTTGTGTATTTTTATTTATTTTATTTATTAGTTTTTCTTCAACAGAAAAAGTTCTTAGCAATGGCGTATGTCCAAAAACTTACATCAAGTCATGTTCGTACCTGGTTCAGAACCCTGAAAAAGGAGCAACTGACGTCAGTAACCTCCTAGCTTCTCCTCACGGCGCTTGTAACCCGGTTTGATCGCGGCGTTACCACGCGGGCATCGGACCGCATTACCATTACCCCCCCTCCCCCCCACCAGGCCAAGAGCCCTGGGCGCGCTGAAAGTGTGGTTTCCATTACCGCGGCGTTGCTCGGGGCCGCTCTGACCAGTAGTTAGTGGTTCATCTTCATCATCATCAATCACCGACACCTGTTCCTGGTTAACAAGGCAGCCCTGCACCTAGGGAGTTCCTCGACTCAGTCTTGTTTCAGCGCCCTTCTGAAACCTTCACGAGCGAGGTCTAGCCTGAGCAGTTCGTTGGAGGAACGCTTCGATTGCACACAACAAGAGCTCACAGACTGCAAGTGTTCGCTGAACCAGAACTTGCCTGTTTAACTTCATGTTGTTGAGGGAAACCTTCAATATTTGTTGAGCTTCGATACATTGAGACTGTGTTAATGGTTTGTTCAACTGGTTTTAGAAGTGAAACATCTTTGCTGAGGGGGCTGAAATTTTTCGAGCGTTACAAGAATTTCCGATCGCACGAGGGGAATAGTTAGGTACGAGGTGGGGGAACCGGTAGAGGAGTAGACGGCAGGGGGGGAGGTAGAAATGACGCAGCATACTTGCGCAATAGCATAATTTGTTAAACGTTATTCTAATAATCATAAAATCAATACGATTATACCTGTCTTGGGACATGTCTCGATGCGAAACGTCATCGCGAGTTGCAGGTGTTTTTAATTATGTTCCTCGCCCTGGTTCCGTTGGTTGGATTCCCTTCTGCGGCACAGACGCGGTAAGTAGGGACACCTGTATTTCGCGATTTCATTTCATGTCAAGGTATTTCACAAAACACTGTAGCTTTTTCTAAGAGTCATGGCTAGAGACCGGAAAAATTCGCGCTTTCGATGACCTCTAAGATAGACTCCACAACCCTCTACACACTCGGGCAAATGCCACCTGCACATTGGCTATTGACTCGCGACATCTGTCAACTGGGACGCTTGCGATTCGATACTTTTTTGGTTGAAGGTTTTCCATTGGCTCAAAGTCCTTCAGATAAACTGTAAGCCAATCATAGAAGCAATATAAAGGTACAGTTGTTTGGATTCTAGCATAACGGGAAATGAATCCGCGAATTTTTCCGGTCTCTAGTCGTGGCAAATTGTGAGGGTGCAGCAGTACGGTGACCACATTCTCATTGGCCCCGTCAAGAGCGGGACGACACCTCTCACCGACCTCAGCCAATAACCACAGGAGAAAAGCTACAGTATTTTGTGAAATACCTTGACACGAAATGTATTCGCGAAATACAGGTGTCCCTAGCGGTAAGGATTAGCTCGTAAGGCGACTCTGAACAGTTGCCCCGTGGCCGAAGGGAGAGAATCATTTACAAAAACCAACTTTAAAAAAAAAGTTTGATTGTGAGTCAAGCAACGTTGACAGTTTTTGCAAGCATTTGGTCGTAGTTACTGTGGGGAATAAAGTGATTCCTTAAGCCGTTAGTTCTTCATCCCGTGAGGGTTGTTCTTGCACGAGTGAGTCTCTGTTGACCGGGGGGGGGGGGGGGGAGGGGGGGGGGCAGGTGCGAGAAGCCCTCCCAGTTATCATAGCAGGTGGTTCCCTATGCAAATTGTGGTTGAATACATTTATAATAATTTGTAAGAATGGCATTCCTCCATGAAACTCATTTGAAGAAAATGAATTAATGTTAAAAATTTGAAAAGATTCGAAATAAAATTTCAAATCCGGTGGTAGTACTCAGTAATTTGTAGTTATACGTGTTATTAAATATTCATGACTTTACGCTTCAAGAAAATTAAAATGAGAGGTGTCATCTATTTTCCTACATAAATTTATATCTTTCTATTTTACGGATATTTAATGCCGTATTTTTAGATACAGGAAAAATTCGCGGATTCATTTCATGACATGCTAAAATTCAAATTAGTATACCGTTTTGATTATTCTGCTATATTGGTTCACTGTTAACCTGGAGGACTCTTGGCCAATTAGAGACCATCAATCAAAGCAGTATCCACTCACAAATAACCCAGTTGAGACACTTCTCAAGTCAGCAGCCAATGAACAGGCGAGGTTTGCCCGAGTCTTCAGAGGATTGTGGAGTACAGTATGTTCATAAACGAAAGTCCCAGTTGTAAGCGTTGTAATTTCTTCGTTCAAGGTCACAATTAAAGAGTAACTCAAACAGTTTTACATAAGTGCATGCACGAGTAGTGCTTCGTGTTTTTCTCGCTTGCAGCGCCACCTATGTTGAAAAAATTGTCTCTTTCTTCAATTAGTAGAGTGGGAACCTGTAAACTTTACTTGGCAACAGGGTGGAGTCACTCTCCATTGTAATCTCTTTGCACGAGATTGGTTGAACGTCCAAGTACCTGACCGTTGGATTGGTCGCAATCGTCGAGACGACAGAGCTCTTTTTCGCTGGCCTCCACGTTCACCTGACATAACGCCATACGATTTTTTTCCCTTTGGGGCTTTATAAAAGATCGTGTCTACGTTCCGCCGCTACCTAATGACTTGCAAGAGTTGGGACACAGAACTGAAGAGACTATTGCTTCCATTTCTCCGGACGTGTTAACCAAAAAGTGGGAAGGATTGGGCTTAGGTTCGATGTGTGCCGAATAACTAAAGGTGTACATGTTGAACATTTTTAAGAAAATCCTATGTTAGTTTACTTTAAATTTTATGTATGGTTTGTGGTAAATAGTCTAAATTAAACTGTTATAATTAGGGACTGGAAAAATTCGCGGTTTCAGCGACCACTAGGATAGACTCCACGATTCTCTATGTACTCGGGCAACTATCACCTGGTCATTGGCTACCGACTCGGGACACCTGTTTACTGCGATTCTTATGATTCGATACTTCTTTTGTTGAGTGTTTGCCATTGGCTCAGAGTCCTTCAGGTAAATTGTGGTCCAATCACTGACGCAGCATTAAGCTAAACGAGTTTGGATTCCAGCCTGTCTCGAAAGGAATCCGCGAATTTTTCAGGTCTGTATCGTGGAGTCTATCCCAGGGGTCAGTGAAGACGCGCATTTTTCCAGTCCCTACACTAATTGGCCAAGAGTCCTCCAGATTAACAGTGGATCCACAGCAGAAGCGGCGCAGCATCTCTGTCATGTGGTTGCTACAAGAAGCAGCGGGGTGTTGGGAGGCGACACACCGCGCCGACTTGAGCCTCTCTTGCTCCGTGGGCCACCGGGTCCTTGTCGCGCTATTTGTCATCGAGGGCTGCCTACCACGCCTAGTCTGCTATCAGCACCTCGGCGAGGAACAAAGTCCTTTGTTTTCCCAACCCTCCCCCCTCCCTTTCCTTCCGTCCCCGCACTTCATTTACATTTCCGTGCCGCCGAGTCGGGCGTCTGAGGCCGACACTTCTTACCCCCGGGTGTCGCGAGTAGCGTCCTGCGTGCCGGCAGCAGAGCGTGCCAAGCGCCAGGTCCGCCTTGTAGCCGCGTCCGAGGCATTGCAGTCGCTGCCCTGACGATGCCGACTGCGACGTCTGGCCGAAACGCCGGTGAATTATTCGCCATGGACACGGCTACAACCCAAGAAGCCAAGCTGCTTCATCACAAAAAAAAATGTCCGAACAGTGCGAAACGACAGAACCTTCAGATCTGGCAGTGTCTCCTCTGCGCAGCAAGGCGGCGAGACTCGCAGACGCTGGCGGGGGGAAAAGGCGTCGGTTGGGCGGTTGTTGCACGACGCCCCGCCGCCTTCCTGCCGCCGCCGCGCGTCTAATGACGTCGCCGCCCCCACCGCCGCCGCTGTAATTGGCCGCGCCGCGGCGCCACCGTCGCAGCCGGGCCCCGGGAGTAGACTAACGATCGCGTAGACCTCGCGAGCTACCGGTGCAGCTGTCAGCTGTCGGCCCGACGGGAGCTCTGCGTGACCTCGAGGCTAGAATCCGCAGTCATGCACGTATGCTCGGGCAAATTCCACCTGTTCATTGGCTGCTGACTTGTGATGCGTAGAGACTGGAAAAATTCGCTGGTTCAATGACCTGCAGGATGAACTCCATAGTTCTACGTACGCTCGGTCAAATGCCACCCACTCATTGGATGCTGTCTTGTGAGACGTTCCAGCGTAGCAGCCTGCGATTCTATAAAGATTTGGTTGGGTGTTTCTCATTGGGCCAGAGAAGCACAGCCGCAGGCCAGGAGACGGCTCCTTCCAGCAGTCCAAACACGTAGCAACTAGTCGGGGGCACCCGGTGATTTCACATTCAACACGCACCCCCCCTTAATTGTCATTGTTCACGCCTGCCTTATATACTGATTCCCTGTGTGGAGGCAGAAACATGTGTGTTTGTAATTTAAATGCTGGGCCATGGCAGTCGTGAAACACATACTTAACTTTATTGCTGCTGTCCTGGTCTACAGTAGAGTAGACTCGCGATATGAAGGTCACCTTTCTCTTCTAATAGTTATCCTAGACTGTAATAAACCAGCAAGATGTGTCGGGATCCTTCACAAACATCCAATCCTGATTCACTAAATAACTCAGGAGGAACAGTGGATTGCCCGGAACTGCAAAGATTGCGCCATGTGGTTAGGATGCAGACTTGAGCCATGTACGATGAACCAGTCGCCACTGCAAGAGTCACAAGACTCCTCAGAATCTTTATAAAAGCGAGTGTGTGTTTGAGGCAAACGGAACAATAGTTGGTGCGACATAACCTGTTACGTAATTTTTCAATATTTAGGTACCTACAATTTTGACTAAAAATCGAAAATATGAAATCTTACTCATTTTTGGAAGCAAATATCTATAATGTGTATCCTCCATTTTTATTGTGATTCATTTAATTGAAAAAAAAAAAAACTTTATAGATATTCTCATCCCATCGTGTTTCCTGTACATATAGACCTGCAGAAGCACTCTAAAGATGGTAAAGATATACTCATTAATGTTAAATGTGTGTTTAACTTTTAATCTCCGTTCAGCTGCAGTCCTTCATGACAGCTTCAAACTGACGCGACGTTACGTTTTTGTGGACTTTATGCTGAACGTAAATTTGAACCTGAATATTATTTCACGTAACGCAGTGATGATATTGGACATTTGAACTTTTTTTATTCCTGTAACAATTAAAATATTTGCAGTACACATGCAATAATTTCTTAAAAAAAAAAAAAAAAAAAAAAACATGCCTACCTTTACTTTGGTTGAAGGGTGTGGCCGACTCACCTTATACCAGGGTAGTTGCACACGCCCGCACTCACCACGCCAGTCCCGTGTACGCGTCACCACTGACATACTGATACTGAGAGTGTAAAGAAATTAAGTTTAACAGACGCGCATCGACTGGTCTAACATTTGGCAAGTGAGCAAAAAATATATTAGCATACTAAATTTACCGACAGTCCTGGAAACTCTATCGTGATAGGTATAATAATGAATTACCAAACCAAAGATGCTCAAACTTAAATACCGTAAAAAGGCAAAGGGACTTAAAAGGTAAATTCTAGGTATCATTTAAATTGGTATAATTACATTCACAGTGTAACGACATTGGTTTACAGACACTCTTGCAGAATAATTAATTCTAATCCAAAGTCCCCAAACGAGTATATTACGGAGGAGGGGGGAGGAACCGAAACAATGACGTTCTTCAGCCTATATAATCCAACCACTAAATCCCGTCGCTGCACTCTGTTTTCAATACACATCTTCTGTAAATCGTACCAGCCGGGAAAATAAAGTAGTACTAAAATCCAGTTCTCACACTTACTTGGTACTGAAGCATACCTCTGAAGCCGGTGACTCCAGGGGTCGGGTGTAAACCCCACTCACTATTTGCGCCTCTAGCAGCGCAATGCTTCTGTGGCCCGTGCACTAGCCACACACCATCGCGCGCTCGTGTACCACCACGTTTTTCGCTTCGCCAAACGTGCCATGGCATTACCGTCATATTGCCGTTAATTCTTGTTCACGTAACGTAACACAACTTCCCCATGGCTGGGATGCGATTCCTACATTTACGAGCAGTTCCGCGGCCGGCGGTCAAACACACACACCCCTCGCAAACAGCTAGCAGTCGCCTCCCCTTTTCACGTCAGCTGACGTCACCCCCCTCCTCTACTACCACCCCTCACTCCGCTAGATCGTTCTCGTTACTTCTCGTACGTCCCACTACAGAGTAAGAGTACTAACGTAAAATAAACCAAGTATACTATTAAAAAGTTAAAATAAATAAATATTAACATACACCATTAAATAATATAAGGACATAAATAGTGTTGTAAAAAATTAAATCATCTTAGAATAAACTATACGCAAAATAAAAATAAAAATAAAATCCAAGACGACTGAGGCCGCCCCAAGTGGCCTCAAGAGTCAGGGGTTTACTATTGTAACCATGATGAAAAATAATTACAAAAACCACTCAAATTTACCCATTACCAGAAGCAGCTTGGCTTCTGGGTTGTAGCCGCGTCCCTGGCGAATACTTCATCGTTGTTTCGGTCGACATTTCAGTCGCCATCATCAGGGAGCAGTTAACTGCTGTAGGTAACTCTGCTGCAATCCAGAAGCCAAGCTACTTCAGAAAATGGCCGTGAAAGCCTGCGAACATTATTACTCATTACCAGACGTAGAAATATAAATTAATTTAATTTTTTTTTTTAAATTGTTCAAGTGTAGGTACGTTATTAATAGACGGTATGTTGGAGCCAAGTGTTGACTGGGTGACGCCAGCGCCACTATTTCCGTGCTGGCGGGCCCCGGGTGACAGATGGTGCTGGCGCGCGGACAGCCGATGGCCTGTTCGCCAGCCGCGGCCACGGGGCGTGGATGACTTGTGGTCTGGCGATGCGCGCCTGTTGTCCCCGCGCCTGTCTGCGCCTGTCTGCACCCTGCGCGCCTGTCTCAGCTTCAGCTACCCGGAGTCTGCCCGTCAACAGCGTCGAAGAGTTCCCTCAGCGCTGACAAGGGGAACCACACACAAACTTAGAAACACACAACTTAGAACTGCCATTACTTAGAAACGTCGTAGCGTAGAAAGTCATAACTTAGAACTACAACAACTTAGAAACACACAATTTAGACTGTCATAACTTAGAAACACGCAACGCCGAAACACATAACTTAAAACTATCATAACTTAGAAACATACAACTTAGAACAGGCATACCTAACTTAGAAGATTCTATCTTGTGTGTTTCTAAGTAATGTGTAGAGACCGGCAAAATTCGCGGATTCATTCGGTGATAGGCTAGAATTCAAACACAAAATACCTCTTAGATAATTTTGCTTTTGGCTTACTGTTCATCTGGACGAATCTCAACCAGTTATAAACCCTCAACCAAAGAAGGATCGAATCACAGACAAACCAGCTGAGACGACTTACAAGTCAACAACTAATGAACTTGCGTTATTTGGCCGAGTGTACAGGGGTATGTGCAGTCTATCCTGAAGGCCATCGAATCCGTGAATTTTGCAGGTCTCTAGTAATGTGTTTCTAAGTTGTGACAGCACGCCGCTTATAAGTAGTTTGTACAGTGCATGCACTTCTCGCGAAAAGATTCAGAGTCTAGCTGAAAGTTAAAAAACTACAGCATTGTCTGTGTTTCGTGATTGGGTGAGTTCCTTTCAGGTACATGTCTACTGTCAGTACAGCCATTGAATATATATAATGTAAGTTATATATATTCAATGGTACAGCCAATCACAGTAATCAAATACGGAAGCAAACTAGTCCTGAGCGGCTCGGTCAAATAACAGCAACGACTTCTCTCGCAGACGGCCGCCAATCACAAGGAAGAAACCGCTGATGCGGATGTACCATGTTGTAGTATAATATGCATTCAGAATTTTTTTTTCGCGAAAAATGCCTGCCCCTAGTAGTTTGGTATCCGTGTTACGTTTTTAGACTGTATTTTTAGAACAGTAAAAAATGGCTAAAAGGCGTGTTTTGGAGTGAATGTTAGGCATAAAACAATTCAAATTACACCTTTATCTTCATTAATTTATCTTTATTAATATGTGACGCTCATATAGGTACTTAATAAAACCCTGAAGTCTCCCAGTTTATGATAGTTTTATAGTTACTGCACTCATTTATATATCTCATAGCAATGTTTTAATTCAATTTCTTGGACAGAGGCCATTACAGTTATGCAGTGTTTGTCATTGGAAAAATTCATGAATGCAAAATAAGAAATAAAAAAATATAAGCCCACAGAACACATTCAAACTTAAATATCAGACAGCACAAGAATTCCGTTGAAGGAATTTAGTCATGAAAAATAAAATAAAAACATCACAGACGAAACAGTGGGCTAATATGACGAGGCAGTTTCAACAATAACAGTAAATGCAGGCAGCTAACAAAAACCTGGAAAACGCAGCAAATATACGAACATTACGATGAAGATAATCAGATATTATTAGAGACACGGAAATTTCGCGGATTCATTTAGTCGCAAGCTAGAATGCAAACCTCCACACTGTCGCACTGTGTTCGTGATTGGACCGCAGTTATATGGACACGCCCCTCTACGCCCGTGAGCCAACGATTCCCAGCTAGGAGAGAAGTAAGCGAATCAGGTAGTGCCAACTAACAAGGATAAAAATGTTCTCGCTAAGAAATCAACCAATGGGAAAGTAAACATGGGTCGAGCACACCTATAACTTTGAATTTTATCCTGAGGCCAGAGGACTCCACGAAATTTCCGGGTCTCTAGATATTATGTAAATAACAACGACGAACACAATAGGTTTCCTATGACGAAACAGTTACGACGTTTCGGGAACTGACATCTAGTAAAAAAAAAAACTCAAAATTATTTGTTATTGTTTATCATAGTTGATTCACTGCCGCGCAGTTACGACTTGTGAAGCGTATTCGCCGTCGGGCGTGGAGCTTCCGACGCAAGAAGAAGTTGTGAGTGTTTCAGCGGGGCCTTTCCTCCTGCATCAGGCCTGTGCGTGTATCTGTCCCTCCGACTGCTTCTTGTAAACTGCTGCCGCGGGTTGGTACTCGTCTCTCCCCGGGAACAGAGGAGGGGGCGGGGGGACGGGGGAAGAAACAACATTCGAGCGAAGCGGCAAAGACCCGTCAACCATCTCCGGCGAAGACAAGCAATCAACCCTCGACATGCCTCAGGGAATGGTGGGCGTGAATCGGTCCGGGCTGGACCGAGCGCCGCTACTTCTTCAAACACGCGCGTCGCAGCAGATGCCAGCCTGGTTTGTCTCCACGTAGAGTTTATTAACCTAATCCACTGAGTATCATGCAGAACACACCTGCTGGCTCAATAAATCTTCCACCTTATTGATATCTTGCTTCAGCTATTGCCTCACATATTACTTGGAGGACTCTAGATCAAGCATACACTCTCAACCAAGTCAATAACTAGAGACTGAAAAAAAAAAAAAACGCGAGTTCGATTACCTCTAGGATAGACACCACAATCCCCTACACACTCGGGCAAATGCCACCTGCACATTGGCTATTGACTCGTGACACCTGTCAACTGGGACGCTTGCGATTCGATACTCTTTTTTGGTTGAAGGATTTTCATCGGCTCAAAGTCCTTCAGATAAACTGTGAGTCAATCACAGAAGCAATGTAAAGATACAGTTGTTTGGATTATAGCATATCATGAAATGAACCCGCGAATTTTTCCAGTCTGTATCAATAACCAATTAACAGGCGACATTTTGCAAGTATACATAGGATCGTGTACTCTAATCTGGAAGTGTTTGATTCAACGAATATTTTTCAGTTCCTAATGGTGGTTCATCTTCATGGCTCCATCCTGATAAATATACCTCCAAAAGGAGTAAGAAGTAAGAAATAAGTTAATGTGGGCTGAGAACTTCCTTGGCACGAATAATCTGGACCTAAATGGATGCGATCAGAAACGCAGAACAACGTGTCCTTTCTTTAGAACATTTGGCGATTGCATTGGAAATCCAAAGGAACTAGCCCGAAATTCCTTTGACCAAAATTTCGGAGAAACGACTTTCGATCAAGTGTCTTTCGGTCTAGTTACTTTCGGTCTAGTTACTTTCGGTCTAGTGTCCTGAGGTCTAGTGGCTTCCAATCTAGTGCCTTTAGGTCTAATGACTTTCGGACTAGTGCCATTCGGTCTCGTGCCTTTGGGTATAGTGCCTTTCGGTCAAGTGATTTTCGGCATACTGCCGCCTCCCCGATTGCATTACGAAGGTTTTTGTTTCCCCTCCAGGTGAGACTCTACTGTGCTATACATAGCTGGAGAGCGGTTTGATTGCGCGATGAGCCAGAATGCACGGGCTGCCCCTGGGAGCCAATGAACACCACGGGCTCGGCTGGCAGAGTCTAGCAGACACAGGCGCTGCGCCGCGGGAGGATCGCCGACCAGCCCCCGGGCCGCGGGCTTCCTGGAAGCGGCGCCGGCTGGGACACGCGACCTTCTGGGAAAACAGTCCCATGCCGGAAGGCGACGTGTAGCGCGACCCCAAGCCCACAAAAAAAACAAAAAAAAACCCGCGCACGCCACTGTTTGTCGCCTCGCCGCGACACGTGAGCTCCGACCGGCGGCTGAGGTCGCCGCACCGAGAGACGTTTTCCGTCGGTCGAAACACTTTTCCGTTAAGGCCCCCGCCTACACGGGCACACACACACGTAGAGACGGGAAAAAAAAATTTCGCTTATCCATTTCGTGATAGGCCAAAATTAAGGCCATGCAAATTTCGCGAAAAGATTCCGAGACTGGCTGAAAGTCAAAACATGTAGCATCGTCTTGTGTTTCGCGATTGGGTGAGTTTCTCCCAGGTACATGTCGATTGTTACGACACCGATCACAGTAATTCAGTGCGGAAGCAAATTCGTCCTGAGTGGCTCCGTCAAACAAGGCAACGACTTCTCTCGCAGACGGCCGCCAATCACAAGGAAGAAACCGCTGGTGCGGGTATACCTTGTTGCAGTCTAATAGGCGTTAAAAATTTTTTTTCGCGAAAAATGCCTGCCCCTAGCCAAAATTAAAAATACATACACACCTTTCAGCGGCTTTCGATTTTGGTTTGTTGTTTATCTGGACGGCTCTGGGCCAATGAGAAACCCTAAAACCAAAGATGTGTCCAATCACAGACGACCCAGTTGAGAAAACTCACAAGTTCAGCGACCAAGGAACTGGCATTATTTGCCCGACTAACCAGAGAACTGTTTAGTCTATCCTGAAGGTTATTGACCCTGTGAGTTTTTCCAATCCCTACACATATTTCGTGCAGAGCTACATAAGTAGGGACACCTGTATTTCGCGAATACATTCCGTGTCAAGATATTTCACAAAATACTGTAGCTTTTCTCCTGTGGTTATTGGCTGAGGTCGGTGAGAGGTGTCGTCCCGCTCTTGACGGGGCCAATGAGAATGTGGTCACCGTACTGCTGCACCCTCACAATTTGCCATGACTCTTAGAAAAAGCTACAGTGTTTTGTGAAATACCTAGACACGAAATGTATTCGCTAAATACAGGTGTACCTATACATAAGTAGAGACCCGTGAAATTCACGGGTTCAATGACCTCCAGGATAGACTCCAATATCCTCTACACACTCGGGAAAATGCCAACTGTTCATTGGCTGCTGACTTGTGAGTCGTCTCGACTCGGTGGCCCGTGATTCTACACTTCTATGAGTGAGGGTCTCTAATTTTCCCTCAGTCCTTCAGATTAAAAGTGAACCAATGACAGAAGCAACATTAAGGTATAATTATTTTAATTTTAGCATAACACGAAATGAACCCGCGAATTTCACGGGTATCTATACATAAGTAGAGACTGGAAAAATTCGCGAATTCATTTTGCGATAGGCTAAAATACAAATCGTTATACCTCAGTGCTGCCTCTGCTATTGGTTCACAACTCACCTGGATGACTCTGGGCCAATGAGAAACACCCGACCAAAGCTTTATCGAATCACAGGCTGCTACGCTGGAACGTCTCACAAGCCAGCAACCAATGAGTGGGTGGCATTTGACCGAGTGTACGTAGAACTATGGAGTTCATCCTACAGGTCATTGAACCCGCGAATTTTTCCAGTCCCTATACATAAGATATCCGAGTGGTGACTATACGAAAAACATTTAGAAATACGGTGAGGACGTTTGATTAGTTGTTCTCCGTATTTCTTTTTTTAAACTATATTTTTAAAATAGTTAAAATCTAGTTATCAGTAGCCTATGATAAGGAGCAGGCATTTTGAACGAAAAAAAAAATACAATCGTCTATTATAATGCAGTATGGTATGCCCACGCCAGCTGTTTCTTCCTTGTGATTGGCGGCCGTCTGCAAGTGAGGCCATTGCCTTATTTGACGCGCTTGATTCTGTGCTGAGTTACTATGATTGGTGTGCCGACCGTAGGCATGTACCGAAATAAACTCGACCCATCACTAGAGCCCGGAAAAATTCGCGGATTCATTCGGCGATAGGCTAAAATTCAAATACATAAACCTTTTAGATGATTTTGCTATTGGCTTACTGGACGAATCTCAACCAATTAACAACTCTCGACCAAAGAAGGATCGAATCACAGACAAACCAGATGAGACGACTTACAAGTCAGCAGCCAATGAACTTGCGTTATTTGCCCGAGTGTACAGGGGAATGTGTAGTCTATCCTGAAGGCCATCGAAACCGCGAATTTTTCCGGTCCCTACTCATCACGAAACACAGACGTCGCTACAGTGTTTTGACGCACATCTGGTCACGAATGCCCCAAAGTGTAGCAACTTCATGTCAGTTGTCACGCGAGGGACCTGGAACTAAACCATGTCGAAAGTGAAGTTTTTGGCCGGTAGAACTACTTTTAGTGAAATAAGAAAACACGCCCCCGAAAGGAAAATATGTGGTACCGCGGCGCGCGGACTATCAGCAGACCCGGGTCGAATCCTTTGAAAATGATCGTATAGAACAATTTAATAAGTATTTGCTTATTTTCCATGTGTAAAGGGTTAAATTGCTTAAGTATGATAATCAGTCTGAATTGTATTAAGACATTTGCGGTAATTGTAAGTACGGTACTTATATAAAAAAAATCGTTCAGTATTAGCAAAATATGTTGTAGCTCTTATTGAATGCGGGCTGATACACTGAATGCTTCAGGAACCACGTTCAAACCCAGAGTTAATTTTGAATAAAGTGTTGAAAGTAATTTCTAGTTGCGTAATTTCTTCTAACAAGGAGATTGCATTTGGTTCTTACCTTAAGTTTTGTGTATGTGACTGTTTTGCTCTGGGACAAGACAGTAGAAACAAGAACATCGAGGAGTACGACTGAAGCTGTGTGTGCTGAAGTGCAGTTGGTGCAGCGACGCGAACACCCCGGCTCCCCGGCTGGAAGATGTCTGTGCGGCGCGGGTATGCGCTAATGAGAAGTTGGCGGCGTGCTCTGCCCCCCTCCCGCCCCCCGGCCAACACCTGCTGTCTCCTGTCCTCGCGACAGTAGCGTCGAGCCGTGCAGGCGACAAGTCGCCTCTGTCGCGCGACGAACAAGGCCTCTTTCATCGCGCGTTATATTTGACTCCACCGGCGCGGCGGCCTTAAGGCCGAGATTACACTGGCCCCAGCCGCTCAACCAGCCACTGGCTCCGTGCAGTCGGCAGCTCCGGCTGCCATTGCCGTGTCTGTCACCAGCTACTGCCGGCAGACGTGACAGCTCCAGCTGCCATTGCCGTGTCTGTCACCAGCTACTGCCGGCAGAACTGGCAGCTCCGGCTGCCATTGCTGAGTCTGTCACCAGCTGAAACTAGACAATAACAAAAAAAAGGGGTTGTCTGTAAAGTCGTTTTACGGGCGATAATTTTACGTGATAACGTCATAAGAAAACATTAATGAAAAATTGCATACTTTTTAATTTTAAAATATTATTTACAGTTTTTGCAAATTTAATTTAAATAATTTGTTTAAATATAATCACGAACAATTAGTTATAGAAATAAATTGAAATCAAATCAATGTCAATAAATTGTTAATTCAAAATGACTAAATTGTACAAATAAATCAATTTTTTTAAATTAATGCTTTTGAAAAGCCCGCCTTAACCTGTTTGATATTATAGAAGATTTTCTCGCGCGGTGGTTGGCAGGTTCTTGCACGCTCAGCTCAGGCGGAACGTGACAATGAGTCATGCTTTTTCGTGCATGCAGCCGGCATTCATCGATTTATAAGACGTTATCACGTCAAAAAAATGGTTATTGTCACATTTAATTTAAAAAAGCGATAATATAAGCAAAGTGATTTAAAATTTTAAATTCTAACCTCTAAGAAAACCTCTTGAGTGTAAGCCCAGACGGTATATTTAAGTGTGGTGTGGGCATTTATTCATCGTTGACCTAACATTCGCTGGAATATGTCGAGCCAGTGGTAGGCAAATGATTAAGGGCATGCAATTTTCGCGAAAAAATTCCGAGTCTAGCTGAGAGTTAAAACACCATAGCATTGTCTGTGTTTCGTGATTGGGTGAGTTCCTTTCAGGTACATGTCGACTGTCAGTACAACCAATCACAGCAGTCCAACACGGAAGCAAACTAGTCATGAGTGGCTCGGTCAAATAAAACGACTTCTCTCGCAGACGGCCGCCAATCATAAGAAAGAAACAGCTGATGCAGATATACCATGTTGCAGTATAATATGCGTTCATTTTTTTTTTTCGAGAAAAATGCTTGCCCCTACAAATGATCGATCGCATCCCTTATAAGTGTAAGTATTTTTAATATTTATTTATTTCACTTTAAATTTCTTAACGAACTAATTTATGAAAATTATAATGAAGCCATAAAAGTTGAGGTATTTGATTCGACTCTAGACGAGATCACGAATGAAAAATTGCAAGCACACCCTTCCACTGCCACATTGCCGAGCACACTGCTCATCCTCACCACTCAGTAGATAAGTGTTCTATATCCCCCCGCATTGCCAGAGTGTTGGCAGCCTTGCTGCGGGGCCCAAGAGAACGTGCGCGCGCGGTAGCTGGTCTCGGAACGACCTCTTCCTCCTACTTTGTCACGGAGCGGCCCTGGTGGGACATGCCTAGCGTAGCTGGGCGCGCGCTGACTTTCTAAAGCTTCCGGGCTCCATCGGTTATTAGTAGCTTATCCCTCACTAGTAAATCATTTCGATATTATAAGAATACTGCACGTAGACAACGTCAACTACTATATAGTAAACCAACATAAGCTTGCTTTTGCGAGTATCTGATATATTTATTTCCAGTAAAACATAGAGTTAAAAATTAAATTAATAATTTGTTTGGAACTTTTTTTAAAACAAAGGCACCTTATTTGTGTGTTAAATAAAATACCCCTTAATTATAGGATCAATAAAGTATTGCAAGAATTATTCAAAGTATATATAAATGGAAACAAAAGTATTTCAAGAAAATAATCGGGCTCAAAGCAATTCTTTATAAAATGCTGGATTCTTTCGTAATTAATAAAACGTGGTTGCTTTTTTTTCTCAGCCAATATTAATGCATAATATAGCTAGCGTAACTGATGTTATGGATGAATTTAAACTCATGTCATACTTCAAATATAAATTTAGTAGAGTAGAGGTTGTAATTTCTCGACACCAAAAAGTTTGCAAATGCATGAATCCACGTAGAAGAAACTGGTGTTAGGACAGCGGGAGCGGGTAGGCGCTCCCACCAATGAGGAGGCTCGGCTGTTGAGGGACCGCCCACCGGAACTGCGCGCTTGATTTAGAGAGGAACGAAACAAGCCGCCTCTTTGTACGCGCGGCGCAAATGAGCTTTCTCTCTTTCTGCGAGTTTGTTCGTGCCTAATGGCTCCGAGTAGCGGAAGCGAGCCTGTGTTGTCTGCGGATATACGAGTGCTCCTGCGACTTAATTACGTCGTAACTCTTCGCAGCACGCAGCGCGGGCTGGAGAAACCAAGTCACGACGTCGGCTCATCCGAGTTGAGCTCTCCGGACTAGAGTAAAGTACAACACAACAAACAACGAGAAAACTAATAATTAGAGACCTGCAAAATTCGCGGTTTTGATGGCCTTCAGGATAGACTGCAAATACCCCTGTACACTCGGGCAAATAACGCAAGTTCATTGGCTGCCGACCTGTGAGTCGTCTCAGCTGGTTTGTCTGTGATTCGATCCTCATTTGGTTGAGGGTTTATAACTGGTTGAGATTCGTCCAGATGAACAGTGAGCCAATAGTAAAATTATCTAAGAGGTATATGTGTTTGAATTCTAGGCTATCACCGAATGAATCCGCGAATTTTGCAGGTCTCTACTAATAATGTTCGCAGGCTTTCACGGCCATTGTCTGAAGTAGATTGTCTTCTGGGTTGTAGCCGCGTCCTCGGCGAATAATTTACCGACGTTTCGGTCGACATTGCAGTCGCCATCATCAGGGGAGCAGTTACCTACTGAGGTAAAACGTCGGTGAAATATTCGCCAAGTAACACGGCTACAACCGAGAAGCCAAGCTACTCCTACAAGAGAACTAAACGAAGGTTCTCGATGCACATCCCTTGGTAACGGCTACCGAGGCCACGACGAGAGAAGCAGCAGAGTGGCGCAGCTTCCGTCGACGTCAGTCGCTGAACTGTCGCGAGGACGACTAGCCAAGCTGTCCCACTGTCCCAACCCCCACTCTCTTGACCAATAGCTTTGAATATATATACTGTATAGAAGTCGCGAGTGGATAGGATTTACTCTACGTTTTTCAGAAGCGCATGATGAGTAGCTTGGGAACTTCACCGGCTGCAGTGCGCTGCCGTAACGCCCTGTATCGTCTTAGTTGTTATTTACACGTTAGAGCGCAGCACTGTCGCCCGCAGTCATTCCCCCGCACGCCTCATCCATCATTCACTGCAGCTCAACGTCGTTCAACAGGAGGGGGAAGGGGTGTTTGAAGAGTTCGACACTTGTCCGCCACAAGTCGATGCCCTAGAGATGGTGGCGATTGCGGCGGTGAATTAACCAACTACCTCAAAACCGTATTAGAAATTTTAACCTGGCCTGGTGACTTCTATACAGTATATATATTCAAAGCCAATAGCGTGCTTCATCCGTCGCTACGGCGTCAGAACGTCTGGAGGCTTGGGCGCTACTGTCACGTGACTCCCCAGACGCCTGACCTGTGACGACGTGGCACAACACGATCAGAGGAAGCCTTGGAGGCAGATGCAGGGATACAGGGTCGGCAGTCCGTTGGCCAGCGGCACAGCAAGTAGAACCAGTTACAAGTTTCAACCAGTCTTATCTTTGAAAGATTTGTGCAATGGGAGTGCGTGACTTGATGTAAGCTTTTTTGGACATACGCCATTGCTAAGCACATTTATGTCTGTAGAAGAAAACTACAAAAAAACACAAAAGACAAAACACAAATTAAGCATAAAATTGCTGTTGTCAACAGGAAATAAACACCACATAATATCACATAACAGGAATATGGTCAACAAACAAAGACAAATGTACTAACAGAAAGAAAAAAACCCCACAAATGAAGTTAGGACAAAAATATTAAATAAATATTCAGCACAACAGTTTAAACGAGACAAAAACACGACAAAACGAAACGACGAAACAAACACAATAGTTTTCCAAAAACAGAAGAGAACGAAAAAAAACCCACAAATGATGACAGCACAAAAATATTGAACCAAAAAAAAAAACAGTCTACCAATATGTTAGGATCTTTCCATGACGCGTAATCAATCTCTTATTCAGCTGTCATCTTGCTCACATGTTTATTATTAATATATTTTTTTTAAATCTCAAAAGTTTTCTGTTTTAACACCAGCCTCATCAACATTAAAATCGCAATAATCCCAGTGATTGCCATTATCATGACGCCCCCGTAAGCCCCAAGGGAGCGTTGCAAACCGCGAACAACTGCCGGGAATTACCTGGTATAGAGTATCGCCATCCGACATATCAGAAAAATAGGTTACGGCACACAGTTCACCAAACCTCTCGGCATTCAACACGGGTATAAAAAAAATCAGGGCTTAAATTAAACAGTGAAAGAAAGGAATTTGCTTGAGAAAGCACAACTTTTGCGGCAAGTACGACAAAAAATTATTTATTAATCTGAACCTCTGAAATCAAACTATTACAAGCATTAAAAGAATATAAGCATTCGCCGGTACATATTAACTAAATCGGGCCCGATGCTATAAACTATATATATATATATATATATATATATATATATATATATATATATATATATTCATACCCAGCACATGATAAGGAAATATAAAAATACCCTAAACTTAACATCAGTTACAATAGACACCTTATAGTGATTTAAAATCTCTGATAAACCAAGTTCAAGCTAGTTAACACCTTCCTTGTTACGCGACGTGCTCAAGTGTTCGGGGGACGGGTACCCTTAAAACGTTCAACGCGAGTCTCTACCATTTGAATTTCATCATAAGTTTTAATTATTTACTTCACGTGTCCATATCATAAAGTTGTTAAATGTAGCTGGGGAAAAACAGACCTCCGACGTAAAATAACACTCTCAGGCTTGACGTAATTATTTCTGCCACCAATCTCTTGCAGCATAACCCCGTTGCACAAGGGGAATCACAAGGGAAGTCACTCACGTATCGGCTCGTCGTCTCCGTTGGATTAGCGAATCCTCGCTAAACCCCACTGGTCGTCAGGCCAGTCGGTGCTGACGGCTATACTAGCCGGAAGGAGCCTCCTTCCGCCGCGATAGTACCGCGACTATCTTCTTGACGAGCTTTACAGCTCCTCTTCCACACAGATATCAACGAGTTATTTTGCTGCCCAAGCCGGCCCCACACTCGCAAAAGTCATATTTTTGCGAGGCCGCTTGCGCGGACCACCTCACCCACCGGCCCGTCGTCCAGAACAGCTGATCGCCTGCCTCCCCTCCCCTCCTTCAAAAAAGGGAGGGGAAAAAGTCTGTCTCCCTCGCGCGCATGCGCGCTGTGCTCGTGATTTGTTTCATTTTACCCCGATCACCACTTGTCCAACTTTGCTATGTCGCATTAATAATTAAAATAGTTTTATACAAATGCAAATATATAACTACATTATAAATATAACTAATAAACACAATTATTTAATGATATTCTCACTAACTGTTACCAGGTGCTCCCGGGCGACACTAGCGCTGAAAAACGTTACCAATATTTCAAAAATACCGCCGTCCGGATAACACCAATACTCAAATAAACTATACTAAAGGAAAACTATAATATAAACTTCCTTTTAATTTCCTTGTAAAACGGTACCCCGAGAAAGGGGTACAATCATAACCATGATCAGGATAACTTAAATTTAGCTTAATTCGCTGTTTCCATAATTTTTTTCTCGGAGCTTAATCACAGTCTTCGATATTGTGAGCTTCAAGTGCTTCTATGTTGTCCTCAATTTGATTTGACGATGGTTTTGTGGTCTATGGACCATGAAACGAAAAAAAAAAAAAAAAACTAGATATATTTTTTCCGTAATCGCACCACGGCTACAATAAGGCAGTATTTCGTCCAAATCTACCTAATAACCTAAGATTGTAGTAGCGCACACTAGCAGACGATATTTTTGCAACACGCGATCCTAGCGCTCCTAGCAGCAATCATTGAAAACAAATATGTCGATAACACACACTGGCAGACGACGTGTAGAATACGTGACACTAGCGCTTCCAGTACCAAGTATTCAAAACAAAACTGGTGGCTGGGTCTCCAACAGGTGCTGCTATTATTATTCCTTCATATTAAAAAGGGTAGTTGTCCGTAAAGTCGGTATACGGACGATAATTTTACGTGATAACGTCATAAGAAAACATTGATGAAAAATTGCATACCTTTTTAATTTTCAAATATTATTTACAGTTTTTGCAAGTTTAATTTAAATAATTTGTTTAAATATATAATCACGTAAAATTAGTTTAAAAATCCCGCCTTAACCTGTTTGATATTATAGAAGATTTTCTCGCTCGGTGGTTTGGCCGGTTCTTGCACGCTCGGCTCAGGCGGGAACGTGACAATTTTTCGTGCGTGCAGCCGGCGTTCATCGATTTATAAGACGTTATAACGTAAAAAAAAAAAAATATAAATTCGAATACGTGCTATGTATAATAGTAAAAGATGGCAGACCCTTGGCGCCGGCCGGAGGAAACACTGTGGTGTGCTACTCAGACCCGAGCAGCACGCAGCCTTCCCACACGGCAGTCGTGCGAACACAGGGACCTCCGTGGATCTGGAGGCTGTTTGTTGTCTCGAGCGGTCTGTCTCCCAGGGGAAGTGTGCCGCCAGTGCTAGACCCGGGGGAGGGAGGGACAGGACCAGTCCTCCCGTGGGCCGACTCACACCGAGGCGGGCTGTACTCCACACTACCCTCCTTCTGAAACCAACATGAACATATTCAAAATAATATAACTACACGAAATTAATTTTTTTTTGACGTGATAACGTCTCATAAATCGATGAACTCCGGCTGCACGCACGGAAAAAAGGCATGACTCGTTGTCACGTTCCCGCCTGAGCCGAGCGTGCAAGAATAACCGGCCAAACCATCGTGCGAGAAAAATCTTCTATAATATCAAACAGGTTAAGGCGGGCTTTTTTTTTAACTAATTGTTCGTGATTATATATTTAAACAAATTATTTAAAATTAAATTTTGCAAAAAAAAAACTGTAAATATTATTTGAAAATTGAAAAGGTATGCAATTTTTTCATCAATGTTTTCTTATGACGTTATCACGTAAAATTATCTTCTGTAAACCGACTTTACAAACCACCCCCCCCCCCCTTTTTTTTAGGCTTGTTCTCTGTGGGTTTATGTCTTCATATTTAATTTCTTAATTTGCGTTCTTGAATTTTTTTTCCCAAGACAAATAGCGCAAAACTGCAATGGCGCACGTCCGAGAGATTGTATTCAATCAGCTGTAGGTAGGGCCTATATCGTTCTACACGGACTGTGCACGGGATGAACTCTTAAATACTAATTTTTATTTAATTATATTTTAATTTATTCATGTATATTTTTATAATTTATACGTTTTTTGTTTATACATAATAATATTGAATTTTAATAAATTGCTCTTTTTTTAACTTTCATCTTTATAATAACTAATATAAAGTTTGTTAGGTTATATTTTATATATTTATTTCTCAGTTATTACACATTTACAAAAGTTTACAATCGTCAAAATTCCGCATGTAAATTTTAAGTGACTAGATGCACTCACATACAAGCTTGCTTTCGTGAGTGCTAAATTTCCTGGTTAATTGAGTGAATATTGTTAACAAAGTGTAAAAAAATGGGAAATAAGTTATTATTATTATTATTATTATAGTTCAGCTCCATTGTAGAGACTCGTTGTCGCGGGTGACAGACGTGCGTCATCTTGCTGTTACACAGTTCTCCCTTACTCGTTCAGTTCCTTCTACACGGTGTTCCTGATCCGAGAACACGAAAACACTTATTAGTGTCGAGGAGGGAAGATGCTGATAGGCGAGGAGAACCAGGGGGGCGGGGCCCTCAGACAAAGCAGACCGCCCCACCCCGCCGCGCCACGCGTATTAGCGAACTACTGCGCAGTCATTACACCCGCCGATAGCATCGCCCGCCGCGGCTCATATCTCCCGCGCGCTGCATGACGGGAAGTTCCCCCCCCTCCCTCCTCGCCCCCTGCCCGCTGCTCGGCAATTAGGCCGGCGCGGAGTCGCTCGCTGCACACCCTGTACGCCGCTCGGAGACTTCAATGCACCAGCGAGTGCTTAACGCATGCGCACATGTCGGGGGTATTCAGGGAGATCATTTCAATCAGGGCAAAGAATACATACACCACATAGATCAGAACCCTTTTTTGATTATACTAGTTGCTTCAGTTTTGACATTGGCTTTTAAAACAGTCTTTTATTTTCCATTAGATATTCCCTTTTAACTTTTTGCCTTCGTGTTTATAATTTACATTCTTTTATTGGTCTCCAAGTTTTAACTTCAAACATAAATTTTAATATCTTCTTTATATTTATGATTAATAAAATTACAGAATACATACATATTAAAAAACTCCAAAAAATATCTGGTTAACAGCTGGCTCATCATAATATTTATATATATACGTATCTTGCTTTATTTCTTTTGACATTTGTCTACTTTCCTGTGATCTTCTGTCTGTCTCAGTAGGACTTTGCTACATTGTATGTTTTGCCCGGCTAAGCACACAGAGAAACGTAACAAAACAAAAACAAAACAAACAATGTTCCTGAGGAATTTTTCATTACGATGGTTCTACGTTATTTGGAAATAAAAGAGTTTATTAAATTATCTTTGTTTATTTCATTTAAAAAAAATGTTTTTTCTCATCTTTACATGGCCTCAGTACAAAATTTTACAAATGAATTTAGTTAGAAAACTTTGTTACTTGCACAGTCTTTTTTCTTTTCTTATACAAATTTGTATGATGTCCAAATACATACCACAGCACCATACATCTTGCCGTTGATGGTCGAGGAGTCTTGTCACTCGCCAAAGAAAAAAAAACTTAGTAATGTCCCTTGGTTAATTACATAACTCAAGGTACCGTCGATCGCGGACCGTAATCCCACGAAGTCGGGCCGATGCCGACGCCTAGGGCCTAAATTTCTAATACATTTGTCAGAAAAATCAAGAACTTAAGTTAAAAAATACGGCCTGGCCCTAGCCCCTAGGCGTTAAATTTTCTCTTAGTAGCTTATCATATTGTGTCGTGACTTGCCGACGACGCAACCGGCTTCGGCGACGATCGAGCAACAAGTGACTTGGTCGACGAGACTACCTTCCCTTGTAAAGGTGAAAACAAGGGAGGCACCCCCGTGGGCCAACTGACCAATCAGCGCACATAATTCCAAAACATGACCATATAAGGAAATTCAGGGCTCGCCCTGATTGGTTGGCTAGTGGTAGCCTCCAGAGACCCTTCCAGACGGTCGCTACAGCTGTGCGTACAACGTGACGCGTAAATCCCAAACACGCATTTACAAAGTGAAAAATAACTTTCTGGCGCCAGAGTGTCGCGCCTGTCCGCTCTTCCTTCTGTGACTTCCAGACTATTCTCAAAATATTACACTAGCAATATCCAATAGAATTTAACATTACCCAACAAATTCAAATACAATGTTCAAAATTTAGTAAACAAAGTTGAAATTCATACCATATTAGAAACTTTTGTTTAAAAATGATGTCCTGTAAAATTATAATCTATACTGCTTTAAACAAAACAATTACTGAAATTAATTATCAAAATCAAAATTATTATTATGAACTGGAGTTAACCCTCAAATTAATAATTAAGTATCTCAAGGAAATAAGTATTTAAAGGCTTTCCATGAAATTTAACCAAAGTAATTAACAATCCTTATCTACATATTAAATAATTATTATCTTTCATATCAAAGTTATTCTTAATCAATATTCTTATGACCCAAAAAGATATATGTATATAACAAATCCTCATTGTGCAATGCTACAACTTTAGTTTTACTTTTCTTTATTTTCAGTCTTCATTCGTTAGCAGGGAATGGAAAAGTTCGCAGTTTCGACGACCTTCAGGATAGTCTACACAGTCATTTGTATATTCTGGCAAATAACGCCAGTTCATTGGCTGCTGACCTTTGAGTCGTCTCAACTGGTCCGCCTGTGATTCGACACTTCTTTGGCCCTGAGTCGTCCAGACGAACAGTCGAGCCAATAGCAAAAGCAGCTCAAAGGTTATATATATATATATATATATATATATACACACATACATACATACATACATCTGTGTTCCAACCTATGGTCGGCACCCTCCCCTAGTCCTCCCAAACATGCGCCCTTTGAGGGTAGGCTGGGAGTCGGCTTACAGATCCATTTTTTTAACGTTCCAGAACAAGTAATATTAAGACGAAGATGTCAAGGGATTACTCCCAACTTTGATCAGGAAGGTGTTAGAGCTTCTGCCTTGACCAGACTAGGGCAACGAAATCAGGCAATAGCTACTCATTTGTCCTCAGCGTATTTTTAAATAATTTTAGGAAACAGACACAGCTCGGTTATCTTGAGCGGATTTAAAATCACGTAGTTTTTTCTGAAACTATGCTCACCTTGTGTGTGTTCTAGGATTGGCGGTGGTCTGTAATGTGTAGCATCCTAGTTGTACAACAGGCAAACTGTAGTTCTTTTACTATGTCTTAAGAATACTTTTTCATGAAAAAAAAAATTACGTCGACGTGGAAAAGATGGGTGTAATGAGAGTTTCCACTATCCATTTTATTCATGATAGAACTGTTCTATGATACATAACATCTATGTATTTTCACACATCAACCTGCCGGTTGCATGAAATGTAGTTAATCGCAAATTGTTGTCTGACTGGATGAAACCTTCACACCTGTTTGAGTTAATTGTGTGAGTTCAGCAAGTTTCTAGCACTTTATTTTTTATTTTTTAACACGAGCAATCTTTCTTCGTGTCAACTTGCTCACTGCGTGTCGTCTGTAAGCGCCTTGCTCGCTTGTTAAGTGTGAGAGTACAGTGTTGGTTAGCTCTTCAATTGTTTCTTCCGTTTTTTTCATAACACACCACGTTATTATGGCACAGATTAAATCTTGGCAGTCGCAAGATATGATCATCGTAAAAAGAACACAATTATATCTGCATTAAAATTTCATTATCCAACTGAAAATAAAAGAAAATAATTATTTTAGAGTTTTGCTTTGTCTCGTTTTTATAACGAGTTTCGTAGGAGTTTTAATTTATTTTTTTGTAAAAGTACAGTACATTTTGTTTCTTGGTGGTGTATACATGTTCAACAAGGTATGATACCAGCTAATTGTTTTGACTCGGCTCTCTCCAATTGGAATTTGCAAGTTTTGGGATGGACTAGTCAAACGTGTGATCAAAGTTAAGAAAGATTAACGCGTTGGGTTTCTAATAGGCCAATCGTCACCTATCTTCCAGCCTCGCCACAGGAGCCACATGTTAGAAAGCGTGGGTGCTTGATATCTGTTGGCTCACATTTTCTACAACTAATAGCCATTCTTTATGACAGAGTCAGTATGAAAATGAAAGACGAAAGCAACGCACGCTTGATATCAGTTATCTTACATTTTGTACCACTAATAGCTAGTCGTTAGGACAGAGTCATTATGAAAATTAAAGAACAAAACACACCACACGTTTTTCATTAAAATGAGTTTTTTTTGTTTATTACTTGATTCTTTTTTTTAAGCTTATTAAAAATACGTTATACATAGACTGTTCATTCTATCGCTGTTGAACGAATTACTTAAGTTTAAAGTTTTTTTTACTTTTTAGTTCTTACAATAAAAAAACTTGTTTCATTAGTTTTTTAAAATATAATATTATTGTCGCATAATAACTTGTGATACGTCTCCCCCGGGTGGTCTGTGATTCGTCTCTTTCCTGGTAGAAGAGTTCTCATTGGTTGAAATCCTCCACATCAATGGAAAGACAATAGCAGATGCAGCACTATTATAAATGAGTATTTCAATTTTAGCCTATCGAAAAAAAAACTCTGCGAATTTTTCCGATGTCTAGCTATAGGAGATAATTTAACAAGGGAATCCCCAGATTAAGAAGAATCACAAACTCAGCGTGGGGAGCTAGCCTTGTGGGTGTTATCAATGTCGCGTCCAAAAATGATGTTCAACAACGGACGCCCCTTCAATAAAAATCCCTACCTTATCAGGTGCACTATTTGTAAATTACATGTGCTACGTTTTTATCAGATTCCTGTGACGCATTAGTTGTCATACACACAGAATTATTGTGTTCTAAGTAAATAGTCTAGCCAACCATTTTACAGTTTTTATTTTGCCCTCAGAAATTATGGAAGAATATTCGGTTGTCAGCAACAGTTTCTGGGATAGACTTGGAGCCACACATAACTTGGAAATACACCGCTCATAACTCTAGAAAAAAAATTCACATAACTTAGAACTGTCATAAGTTAGAACGATCATACCTTATAAATTGAGACCTGCAAATTCGTAGATTCATTGACCTCTAGGATAGATTCCACAGTCCTTTAAATACTCGCGGAAATGACACCTGTTCATTGGCTACTGACGCGTGAGACGTCTCAACTAGGCTGTCCGTAATTCGGAACTTTCTTGGTTTAGTATTTCCCATTGGCTCACATTTCCCCGGATAAAATGTGGGCCAATCGCAGAAGCGGTACGAAGATATAGTTGTTTTGATGCTAGCCTATCGCGAAATGAATACGCAAATTTTGCATGTCTCTACTTATAAACACAAAACGTATAGAAACAGCACGCCTTACCACTTAGCTTAGAACCAGCACAAGTTAAACCGCAAAACTACAGAAAAGCGAATTCATTTCGTGATATGCTAAAATTTAAAATAATTTTACCTTTGTGCTACTTCTGCTATTGGTTCACTGTTAATCTGGAGGCTTCTTGGCCAAATAGAGACCATCAACTAAACAAGTATCCAGTCACAAGTAAACCCAGTTGAGACGCATTGCAATCCAGCAGCCAATGAGCAGGCGTCGTTTGCCCGAGTGTGCAGAGGATCGTGGAGTCTATCCTGGCGGTCATTGAACCCGCGAATTTTCCCAGTCTTCACGCACCGTCAGGAACAGCGTGACGTAGAGAATTGTGTCTTGTGTGTTTATACGTGATGGCAGAACCACCTATGTTTGAGTTGCCGAAGGATCGCCACTGCCATCTATGAATCTACAAGTGAAGTAACGAGATCGAGACTGCGTAACGATAGAACGTATTGAAAAAAAAATATTATGTCAACTTTTTTTGACGTGATAACATCTTATAAATCGATGAACGCCGGCTGCACGCACGAAAGAGCAAGACTCATTGTCACGTTGCGCCTGAGCCGAGCGTGCAAGCGAGAGCGCGGAACAAGCGATAGAGAGGCACGATCGGCTTGTGACGCATCTATCTCTCTCCCACTCCATCGGCCGATGCGTCCGAGTAGAAGAGAGACAGCGGCAGCACACAACCTACACGTGAACTGTTTTGTCAACTGTTTATAAAGTGAAAAGTTACTGAGGTTTACATTGTTTATTACAACAAAAATTGCGTCAAAAAAGGTAATTAATTATTGCACTTTAAGAATTTGATTAGCGATATAATTTCATATATTTGTTCTTTGATTATTAAAAAAAAAATGTAGCATCGGTCGGCGAGTGCAGTAATAATAGGTTTTGCTACAATTTTGACTAAAAAAATATTATAAAAATTTAACTGCTTTTATTTAGTAGCTATTCAAAGAAAAAAAATTGTAATTTTCAATTAACTCCTTCTTTGTATTAAACAAAATAATGATAATTCAGTGATAATAATTACATTCAATTCAAAAAATTATGCAATTTTTCATCAATGTTTTCTTATGACGTTATCACGAAAAAAACCGACTTTACAGACAACCCCCCCCCCCCTTCACCCCCTATTTTTTAAGTTATTACGGAAGCACTAGTTAATTATCAGTCTCGCACTGTAGAGTATTAATAATGATTATAAACGACCCGAGACTTGTTTAATACCTGGTTCTTGACATTATACAGCTGCTAATTTTTTTTCTTTTCAGTTATTATAAATGCGATCAGGTGGAAACGCAATTAAAAACCACAACCAACAGACAGTACCAACCTAGGGGATTAGTACAAGTATTTACCAATAATTAATTTAATAGAAAACTGCTATAGAACATTAGCATTGAAGAAGCAAGGTGCCTAATGGACATGTGAACTCTTACAAAAAATGATACTTTCCAAGGAATTTACACAATTTCGTTCAACAAATATCAGTTTATTTGTTCAAAACAAGTCTTCTTGCTGCCGGCACAAAACAATGATATGAAATAATAATTACATAATTTTTACTACCGTTAATTGTTTAATACCGTAATAAAATTTTTAATTATTATTAAATTATAAGTATTGACGCTCTCTACGGATTGACGAAAGAACGAGCTAACAATAGTAGCGCTGTCTGTGGGTTGCCCCCCTACCCTCCCCCAGCCTGGTCTAGGAAGTGCAGCAACTGGAAGGGCTTAGAGGCGTCAAGTGCGGCGGCCACTTGTCTGTAGGGGGGAGCGATGGCCGCAGATAGTCGCACCACGTGGTGCTGGAAGGTATCATTTGCAGTGTCTCCCACACGCCGGCGGCCCGGGGAATCAATTAGGCCCTCGGCGGCGGTGATGGGAGGGGGGGGGGGTAGGGGGCAGCTCGTGTTTGTGCTGCGGTAATTGTCCCGACCTCGCTGGGCGCGAGACTCACATACAGTCACTCCGGGCCGAGACTCGTCCGGGCTCTGGTCGCGAACATTTGTAACCCGCCTTCCGTCCAACATGGAAGGGTGGGGGGGGGGGGGGGGGGGTTGCGTCCCCGACACACTCTGGGTAAATACAATTAAAAATTATGGAATACCAAAAATATTTTTTAAGAGCTCAAAAAAAAAATCAACCCCTCTATTTACCCTATTTACCTCTGCCCGCGGCGTAGATTCCTCCGCACGTCAGTCGGCGGCGACTCGCAGTCCATCGCTCCCCGAGGCTATGAGCTCCCTCCCCCACCCGCACTGTGGCGCTGGTGACGTCAGACTTGAAAGCGACGATACTGCGCCCAGTAGCCGGCCATAGAACAAAAATCGATATACAGTATTAAAGAAACTGAATCAAACCAAAAACAAATGAATAATAACTATTCACAAAAATTAAATAATCAATTAAAAATTACTGCGACTGAATTTCAAAGATTAAAACGGTAATTTAAAATTGAAATAATTGAGTAGAATCAGAATAGCCAAATATGAATTTAATTGTGGCCTGGTGGCCTCACATTCACACCTTGACGTTGCTTCGACCATCGGCGGGGACAGGAAAAAAATTTTGTTTTAGTGATTTTAACTCGCGATGAGCAAGACTCAAACTGCGGTTTAAATTTCGGGCTGCTTCCGTGATTGTGATAGGAGGACTCTGGAGCCAATGAAAGAAGTATCGAGCCACAAGCGTCCTAGACAACAGTCACGAGTCGGGTGTAATTTTCCCGAATACATGAAGCATCGTAGATTATCATATCTCAGCGTTCATTGAAAACGCGAATTTTTTCCAGTCTCTATAACTAGGGCCATTCACTTTCCGCGAAATGATTCCGAGACTAGCTGAGAGTTAACACACTGTAGCGTTTTCTGTGTTTCGTGATTGGGTGAGTTCCTTTCAGGTACATGTCTACTGTCAGTACAGCCAATCACAGTAGTTCAACACGGAAGCAAACTAGTCCTGAGCGGCTCGGTCAAATAAAGCAACGACTTCTCTCGCAGACGGCCGCCAATCACAAGGGGGAAACCGCTGATGCGGATATACCATGTTGCAGTATAATAGGCGTTCAGATTTTTTTTCTCGCGAAAAATGCCTTCAGCTACTCTTAACGATTTGGTCATAATTTTTTTTCTTAGCTCTCGCTATGAAATCAAATAATGGTTAATGGGAAAGCGAACACGGGCTGAGCACACCTACGACTTTGCATTCTACCCTGAGGCCTGAGGCCCGTACACTCGTTCCCCACTACCCGAGTTTCCGTCTATTTCAGATAATTATTATTTATGAATTATTATTTATAAATGAAAAAAATAAGAAATAAAATTGAGAATATAGACAAGCCTAAATCAGCTGATGTCAAAAAAATAAACCCAGCGATGAAACTGACCAGTTATTACGGACAACACAACAACGACCGCACAGACGAACACATTAACATTTAAATATCAGAAATCACAAGAATTCCGTGGAAGGAGTATAACTTTAACTGCATTCACCATTAATTTTTATAGCGGAAATTATTCCCTGCTCCGACAAAAAATTAAAATAATTTAACAATTTAGAAAATCAAGTGACAACCCCTTTATAAGTAGAGAATGAATGGATGTGAAAATTTATCTCTGAAGGTGGAAACAACTCTCAAACATTTCCCCGCAATTAAGAGATAATTTACCTTGCTGCAGAAATATATTTGAAACATTTATTTTTACTTCTGAGAAGACCAGACGTACTTAGCAAAAAAACAATTATGTGTTATAATGGATGTTACAGCGAGTAATTACATAAGAAGCACGAGGCATGAAATGGCAAAAATTATACAATTAAAACAATATCACCTTGGTTGTAAATTCACACAATTTCGTTTCGCCAACTCATTAGACGAGATATTGCACCAACTTTATCCATATCTACTACACTTATTTTAGGAAGATTTTAAAAAATACTACTTATTGCGAGACTTCCGGAATTTTTTTTATATAGTTTTTAGTTTGATGGTCTCTAGACCCCAAAACCATTGTGAAATCAAAAGTTTGTTTATATTTATGTATAACAATTTTATGAACATGATAACTGCCGAAATTTTTCACAAATCACTTCCAAACTCATACATAAAATATAATCATGGGTAGAGCCACGGAATTTTCGCGCATTCATTTAGTCGCAAGCTAGAATGCAAACCTTCACATTCTCGCACTGTGTTCATGATTGGACCGCAGTTATCTGGACACGCCCCTCTACGGCCGTGAGCCAACGATGCCAGGTAGGAGAGAAGTAAGCGAATCAGGTAGTGCCAAATAACAAGGATAGAAATGTTCTCGCTAAGAAATCAACCAATGGGAAAGTAAACATGGGTCGAGCACACCTATAACTTTGAATTCTATCCTGAGGCCAGAGGAATCCGCGAAATTTCCGGGACTCTAATCATGGGAAATCTCAGTCAAGTTCGTTAATGGGCAAATTTCACGAAAAGGCTAGAAATATAGGTTTTTTGAAAAACAGAAAAATCGCCACACCTCCCATAATATGATGAATAAAACATCCGTTTGAACGTATTAAAACTCATAGGGGTAATACAATTTTTTTTTGTCTAAATACAACTTATATACGACCAACCATAACTGCAAGGGGTGGAAAATCACAAGGGTTGAAGGACAAAAAAATAATAACTCCCTTATTAACAGCAATATTTAATACGACCCCCTAAAAATTACATTTAGAAGTTAGGGGATAGTTTGTATGATTTTCTCACGTTTTATTATTTTCAAATAATAAAACAGTTTTACTTCGTCAAGAGTAGCAGTTTTTTTTTCATATACGGCATAAATGACCGGGAAATTGCCCTTCGTGTAAATTTCCTTCAACTGATTCCAATCTCTCGACAAACCTATTAACTCCACGTGGATGAGGACCCTAGGTAGGGATGAACCAGAATCTTGTATTATTTCTTATATTGGTTCTTGAATTCATGATAATCTTGCAATCAAGTCTTATGCACTGTCATTCTCAATCTGACATACATAATTAAATGTTCCTCTTCTGACACAATATAAATTAAAATTTTTTTCCCTGATATTAAAAATATCTAAATATATGTTATACTTAATAATTTAGGTATAAAAATAATCAGATTTTAGTAATTATGTTTTAAAAACAGTGTATTTATAGATGTTTCACACTTTAAAGAAACTATAAAAACAAGTTTTGAGACTTCCTGCTGTCCTCCCACAGAAGACCGTACTCCAGGTACAGCGGAAACATCCGCCATACAACGGCAACGTCCGCCACGCTTCCACCCACGAGCACCCAGAGTCACATGGACGCGAGGCGAGATGACCGTTGGCCATCACGGTGGGGGAGAAGACCACTACTTCTGGCGGGTGTACCTGCAGCTGACCGCTGGCCATCACGGTGGGGGAGAAGACCACTACTTCTGGTGGGTGTAGCTGGAGCTGACCGCTGGCCATCACGGCATGAGAGCAGGCCACTACTTCTGGCGGGTGTACATGCAGATGACCGTTGGCCATCACGGTGGGGGAGAAGACCACTACTTCTGGTGGGTGTAGCTGGAGCTGACCGCTGGCCAGCGCGCCGGGAGAGAAGGCCACTACTTCTGGCGGGTGTACCTGCAGATGACCGCTGGCCAGCGCGGCGGGAGTGAAGACCACTACTTCTGGCGGGTGTACCTGCAGATGACCGCTGGCCAGCGCGCCGGGAGAGAAGACCACTACTTCTGGCGGGTGTACCTGCAGCTGACCGCTGGCCAGCGCGGCGGGAGTGAAGACCACTACTTCTGGCGGGTGTACCTGCAGATGACCGCTGGCCAGCGCGGCGGGAGTGAAGACCACTACTTCTGGCGGGTGTACCTGGAGCTGACCGCTGGCCATCACGGCATGAGAGCAGGCCACTACTTCTGGCGGGTGTACATGCAGATGACCGTTGGCCATCACGGTGGGGGAGAAGACCACTACTTCTGGTGGGTGTAGCTGGAGCTGACCGCTGGCCAGCGCGCCGGGAGAGAAGGCCACTACTTCTGGCGGGTGTACCTGCAGATGACCGCTGGCCAGCGCGGCGGGAGTGAAGACCACTACTTCTGGCGGGTGTACCTGGAGCTGACCGCTGGCCATCACGGCATGAGAGCAGGCCACTACTTCTGGCGGGTGTACATGCAGATGACCGTTGGCCATCACGGTGGGGGAGAAGACCACAACTTCTGGCGGGTGTACCTGGAGATGACCGCTGGCCAGCACGGCAGGAGAGCAGGCCACTACTTCTGGCGGGTGTACCTGCAGCTGACCGCTGGCCAGCGCGGCGGGAGAGAAGACCACTACTTCTGGCGGGTGTACCTGCAGCTGACCGCTGGCCAGCGCGGCGGGAGTGAAGACCACTACTTCTGGCGGGTGTAGCTTGCGCGAGGGTCCGCTGACCACGCAGATCGCCCCCTTGTGTATAAGGGGGTGGAGGTGGGGGGCTGACCTGGTAAGTGTGATGTGGGCGCGTGTCGCGCATAACCTGGCGTCCACAAACACGAGCATCCTCCACACGCACCGCATTGCGCTGCGTGGCCGGAGGGGGGGATATTTATGCGACACCTGCCGGCGGGACGCTACTACCATAGGGGGGCGCCCCGCCACGCAGGGCCGCGCCGCGCTCTGGGGCTAACCTCGGGGACACGCCGAGGTGCCTCCCACCGCGCGACACCGCCCGCCCGGCCGTGATTTGTGTGCGCGCGGGACCCAGTTACATGCCCGCACATCCCTGGCATTCGGGGCTACCATGTTTTATATTATCTATGGCTTTCCAGGCAATACGCCTTTACATGTTAACAAACCTACAGCTTTGCCACGGACAAAATGGTGTTGAATTGTTACGTGGTTGCCGACTTAGAAATTAAAAGCGCCATCGGTAGAAATACTGATTTAGGGTTATTCTTTTTTTTTGGACTTAAGCCATTGCTAGGTACACTGTATGTCATAAGAAACTCAATGGAGGACAAAGAAAGAAAAAAAGCCGTAATCAGCCCATGTCAAAAGTAAAAAAAAAAAATTCGTGGAAGGAATTAGTAGGGACCGGAAAAATTCGCGGGTTCAATGACCTGTAGGATGAACTCCATAGTTCTACTTACACTCGGTCAAATGCCACCCACTCATAGGCTGCTGTCTTGTGAGACGTTCCAGCGTAGCAGCCTGTGATTCGATAAAGCTTTGGTCGGGCGTTTCTCATTGGCCCAGAGTAATCCAGGTGAGTTGTGAACCAATAGCAGAGGCAGCACTGAGGTATAACGATTTGCATTTTAGCCTATCGCGAAATGAATTCGCGAATTTTTCCGGTCTCTAGTTATATCTATTCAATACTAATATCCACAAAAGTTTAAAAGAGATTGCAGGCTTTCGCGACCATTTTCAGCTGTTGTTTGGCAGTAGAAGACTGCTACCGTAAAGACGGTGACTGAAATTTCGACATGAAAGTCTGTTCCAAACTACAGGTCGAGCCACTTTATTTCGAATGTTTCCCGCGCGAACGTGCGCTAGGGCACGAAGGTTCCCGCACGGATCGCCGGTCGTGCATCGAGGCGACCTCAAGGGCTGTCCGACCCCAACACGGCTCTTCCTTTACGACCCGCCGAGCGTAGCTGCGAAGTGCGTTCCGAAATGCAGCGCGACTTTACGACAAGACCCGTGGTTTATTGAGGTTATGCAATACATATTCAATGTTCTAGGACTGGGAACCACGTGCTGGCGGAGTTTGCTATCAATAGGGACCAGGAAAATTCGCGGTTTCGATGGCCTTCAGGATAGACTGCACATACCCCTGTACACTCGGGCAAATAACGCAAGTTCATTGGCTGCCGACTTGTAAGTCGTCTCGGCTGGTTTGTCTGTGATTCGATCCTTCTTTGGTTGAAGGCTTATAACTGGTTGAGATTCGTCCAGATGAACAGTAAGCCAATAGCAACATCATATGTTATTTGAATTCTAGCCTATCGCCGAATGAGTTCGCGAATTTTTCCGGTCACAGTTACAATATAATTCTCGTACTATTGGAAACTATATCTTGTGCAACTGGTTTCCAGAGGAATCTTTTGTAAGAGTATAGAAAATTTATTTCTGTGTGGTGGATAAAATAGCAGCTGCTCATGAATGAGAAAAACCAGAACTAATCTTTAGAGATAATACATGTACATTTTATAAGGGCATGCACGTTCACGGAACAATCTCTGGACTTATCTCCACTCTAGTGTACTATCTCTGAGTCAGCACTCATGTGTTCTGTATCCTTCTACAGCTGGTGAGTCCAATCGCCACTGGCCTCTTTGCATGACCATGCGGTGTGGAAACTTGCCTCAAATCAAACTTTCTCGAAGAAACAATATAATTAATTCTACAATACGTAGAACTAGCTGTTCGGAGTCATCGAGTTTTGAAAAACATCCGCATGCCTGTTCTCAAGCAGATGACTTGGGGGGGGGGGGGGGGTGTTGGGGTGAGAAATATGGGGGTGACACCTAAACCTTCCCCCTCCCTAGGATTGCCAGAAAAAATATCACAGCGCAGAAGGTCACAGTGTGCTGACAGCCGGGGGACAGTTGGAAGATCAGTCGCTGAGCTGACCGAGATCTTTTTTGTCTTTATTTCCCGTTCTTGTTGCAACTGTCTCGTGATTGCAGCCCACCATGTCCACCTGTGCTGTGATTGTTTCATAATCCCTAGAGACCGGAAAAATTCGTGAATTCATTTCGCGATAGGCTAAAATGCAAATCGTTATAGCTCAGTGCTGCCTCTGATATTGGTTCACAACTCACCTGGATGACTCTGGGCCAATGAGAAACACCCAACCAAAGCTTTATCGAATCACGGACTGCTACGCTGGAACGTCTCACAAGACAGCAGCCAATGAGTGGGTGGCATTTGACCGAGTGTACGTAGAACTGTGGAGTTCATCCTACAGGTCACTGAACCCGCGAATTTTTCCGGTCGCTACCTATATAGTAATTTTTATGTGTAAACATTTTAGCTCTCAGTCTACGGTATTCGGTAGATGTAATCTGGTGAATGTAACGGAGGTGTATTGGAACGTAGATGTGCTGTCATTTATGGAAGTCTCAGAAATCTCACAAAAGATGGAGACCCGCGTGATTCATCCGTATGTATTAACTTTCACGTTCATCGGGGGATGTATGAAGCGTATTGGTGTGCCAAGCTAAACTTTATAATGGTACAACATCCTTTTAATTATTTATGCTATAATTTATAGTCTTAAAAATAAATATTGACAACTTAAAAAAATACGCATTACAATTTTGACAATCCTTAGTTACATTGAAATGTAGAGATGGCGCAGATTTCATCATACTGTAGACAAACAGACATTGTTAGCCTACAAATATTCGACACCATGTTGAATAAAATAAATTCGTAATTAAATATTTACTGTTAAATCATTAATGCTGAATCAGCTCAATTTGGTTAAGGTGTGTTTTTAGGAAGCATTACTAGACTATTTATTTCGTTTAAGAAATAAAACAAATATACATACATAAGGTAGGCTACTTTGTGTATTAAATTTTTCAGGTTAGATTTTGTTTTAATAGGTACATCTATTGGACTGCAACTTTTACTTGGAAAAATACTAAAAATATACCGCCGCTTTCTTTAATTCTTTAGAGGACCAAACAGATGGTAAATATATTTTACGCCATTTTTATTCAAAAAAAATTACTGAGTTAGTAAATTGTAGGCATTTTTTAAAGATGCGATTATATCTGTTATGACTAGAGACCCGGAAAATTCGCGGGTTCATTTCGTATTATGCTAAAATTCCAATAATTATACCTAAGTGCTGCTTCTGTCATTGGTTCACTGATAATCTGGAGGACTGAGGGCCAATTAGAGACCCTCACTCATAGAAGTGTCGAATCACAGGCCACACAGTCGAGACGACTAACAAGTCAGCAGCCAATGAACAGTTGGCATTTGCCAGAGTGTGTGGAGGATATTGGAGTCTATCCTGGAGGTCATTGAACCCGCGAATTTTCCGGGTCTCTAGTTATGACTATTCAAGTTTACAAAATGTGTTCCAAGTTAGTTTCACTGCCACAAAATTTACTTTGGCATACCAATACGCTTAGTACACCCCCTGATACTCGCGAAAGTTAATATATACGGGTGCATGTTGCCTCACGTTGGTAAGCCATCTTGATGACTTCAGCTCTTGGCTATAGCATGCGCATTGGACTTCCAACCTGTTATATTTCAGTTTTTTAATGCACATTTGTTTCATTGCATTCCCAGTGCATACTTAAATTTCATCATCAACCCGCCTTAAGTAATATAACCTCAAAAATGTAGGCTATGATAATTCCGGTTTAGGGGGAAATGTCACAGGTTCAGCACTGAGGTATTTGCATGCCACATGTTCGGTACTCCTGTTGATCAGCTAGCCCTGAGGAATCAACACTAACACACTGTTAAACAGAATTATACTTAGGTTGCGAAAGGGGAATTTTTTTACTGTTATTCCTTCAAATTATTTCTTTTCGTATATTTGAAACGCTCGGTATTTTTTTAAAGGAATTCTACGTTAAATTTCCTGTCCCAGTTTCGTTTTATAAGTGTATTTTCAACATTCAGACACATAAATTTGCTCGTTAGATGAAACTTAACTAATATATGTACATTTAAAAGAAAATTTCATCACTGATGACACGGCACAGTGAGAAAATGTTAAGTATACAAAACTCATATTTTAGCTTCACATCTGTTGAAGGTGGCTTGAGTGAAATAAAACTCAAATCATATTTATCAGACATAAAGAAGTGACTTGGATACTCCTAGACATACCATGCCGTGTGGAGATGGAAGAAAGAAGACAGACGGACTCGACCAATTATATTCAATTCAATGCACACAAAATACTAACGAACCGTTTGATTGGTGAAAAAATAAATGTTCTCATACCATAAAATATTTTGATATATTAGGAACAGTCATGTGGAGTCCAACAATTTATACACCTCTGCACCTCTGTAAGTATGAAATACCTCCATGTTTAATTGTGAGTCAGAACATTTTAAAAATGAATAGATTCATTAGGTTTTTTTTGCCGCATTTCTGACGTCTTTAAAAGTATTATAATTTTATGTATCCAGATTTTTTTTTAGTTATGCGGTTATGGGAGGGGAGGCAAGTGTCCTTCGCACCTATCATAGGTCCACCCCCAACTGTCGGTTGGGTCATTTATCTGTGAATGTCAAGAGCGTTAATTAATTGTTTTACATGAACTAGTTAGTTGTTTCATGGCGTATGAAACACAGTGGTTTTAAAATGTCCTGTTTTCCTCCGAGTGTGCACACTCGGGGGGGGGGGGGGGGGGGGAGAGAGAGAACATAATAAATGTTGTTAATTAAGAACATCACATAAATAAACATCGTGTGTTTCGGAAACTGCGCTTCGGGTGGAAGAATTGCCGTTCCCGTGACGACACATAAAAAAGACCGGTGCGTGGTGAAAATTGGCGTGACCAGAACTCCAGAACTATACTTTCTGTAAGGAAACCAGTAATTCAACTATCCGATTTAGAATTTCAGGCGAATGGTGCTTTCTTTAATTAGGGATTTTTATCTCGTATCCTGATTTACCTAATTAGGGCCAAAATATGAAGCATCGTTAAAAGAGACATACAATTATTAAATATATATATTTTTAAGTTTGTTTTCCACCAACCAAGATGTAACCACAAAGATAAAAAAAATCTCAGGTCACAATCCCACAGATATTAAGTACAATAGGTATCTGTTATTAAACTACTTGTTTGGCCCATAGATAGCATAGTTGTGGTAAAGTTACCGCTGAGGCTGCTTCTCAGCTGAATATGTTACATCCACGAGTACATTATTATGTAAAAGTAACACGCACTGTTATCTTACCAGACTAGAGTAAGCGTGGAAATGATCTAAGTTTAGTTCAGTTCTTTTAAGACAACATAGGTATATGTAAAGAAAACACTAATAGTGTAAGTGAACCCTTGTTTAACAAAACAACTAGAAACCACGTCATCGACATTCGCTGGCCGAAGGTTAGAATTAAGAAAAAATGATACAAAACGGGTGCGCGTACTTACGTACGCTCGTTAGAGGTTATACATAGGCCCTACTTGGCGTAGTAAAAAAACTAAACTGTATATCCAATGCAAATAATTAATATAAATAAAACAATAAAACGACTGGTGTGATATTATAAATACGGTTGGTAAAGTATTAATTAAATCAAATAAAATAAATACTAAGTATTCAATTTTAATATAAACACATGTACCTTATTAATAATTTAATTCTAGTGAAATGATAGAGATAAATTTTAGTTAATAATTAAAATCAATGAATATGCTGAATATTTATTATAGTTTTATAATGTTAATTATTTACTAAACCGAATGCTATAATTTATGATGCAAAGAAATAATGCGTACAGGAAAATTACTTCGCTTGTATAAATACACTTGAAAAAGTTTATAAACACAATTTTTATCACTAATATTCACAATAAATATATATTTAAAATGATATTGACAAGTATTCAACATCAATCACTAAAGTATAAGATTTCAAAGCACAAATATAGGTACTTATATATTTTTAGGTGTATAGTTTTTTCATCCTGTAGAAATTTCTTTGCCTGGTGCGCGCGCATCGTAAAAATTCACTCTCATAATTTTTTCATAACGCGACTAAATCAGTATAACTTCAAAAATACAAAGATTCTACAAAAACCTCTTAATTCACCCTCTCCCCCCTCCCAATTTTTTTTTTCAGGAAACTCACGCGGTGTCGAGCGAAAACCACCAAAAGTAAAATTGCAGAGCAGAGACGAAAAAGCACGGCATGGGCAGGTTTGTACTCCTGCGACAAAATGTATCAGTCATGTCAATATTTATTTATGGTAAAATCTTATAGAGCTGGGTAGCAAACAATGTTAGCACAAAAACCTTTTCGCTACATATCAACACTTCTATCCGACTAGCCATCATTAAGGACTTGAAAAAAAAAATCAGTTTCTTAGGTGACAAGTTAGAATCTTAATCATTATATATACATTGGTTTGATTATTCATTTAATTATTGAAAACTAGGGGTGTGTGCTCTTCGCGAAATAATCTCATCGCTCATTAGACTGGAACAAGGTGTGTCCTTGCTAACGATTGTTGTCTTGTGATTGGCGGCCGTCTGCAAGAGAAGCCATCCCATCACTCTAATTGACCGGGCCATTCAGGACAATGGCTGACTGTGATTGGTGTACTGACAGCATACATGTGCCAGACAATTCTAAAAAAAGTTGTAACAAACAGCTGGTCTGGAAAACATTTTTTTTTTTGAAAATTGCATGGCCTTATCGATAACTTTGTAATCCCTGAAAAGTATCGTTCACTCAAAAAGCAAATTCCAAACTTTATAACACCCAACCACGCGCTGTTTGGAAAGAAGGTAAAATGGGGCAACAGCAATGGAACATACAAGTTACACACAAGTGAGTGGATTCTACCCTGACGTCTAGGATTAACGCAAATTTTCGGCAGGGTTTTCCTATTTAACAATGCATAAAGTCGTATTTATTTATTAAAAATTGTAGTGGTTACACAATTATCCAAATAAATTCAGTATGTGTAAGCAATCTAATTTTAAGTTTGCACCAGAGAACGTACAGTCCAGACCCATCACTCCCTCGAGTTCCGACAGATGCGCATCCTCCTCGTGATGCCTGAAGAGCGGGAAGTGAGAGGAGTCCTCACGAGCCAGGGTATAATTGACAACACCTCGACCATAAATCGCGGAGGGCAGATCCTCGGGATCCGCGCGGACAGCACCGGGTACCGCCGCGGTCGAGGATCAAGCGAGGCTCTGGCTCTGACCTCTCGGCGCACTGCGGGGGTGAGGGGGGCGCCAATTAGTCCGGGCGCCGGAAGTGGGCCGGCCATCTCGCGCGCATGCGCGCCGGGCCTAGCGCCGGCCAATCACGGCGGCGCTGCCTCCCCGCCCCCCCCCCCCTCCCGTCACAGGTGCTCTGCCCGTGGTGCGTGGCGGCAGTTTTGACGCCGAGACGTCGCCGGCTACCGCGCGTCCACGATCATCTTCCCCAACGTGATGTAGCCTACCTCCAAAGTGCTGTAGGCTACCTCCAACATGCTGTAGCCTACCTCCAACATGCTGTAGCCTACCTCCAATGTGCGTTAGCCTAACTTAAAAGTGCTGTAGTCTACCTCCAACACCTCATCTTACTGCATCCTTTTCCTGCTGAAGTGGATTTGCTAAAATCACGAATTTCTAACGACTGGTAAATATTCGGGGTTCAATGAACTCTAGGACAAACTCAACGATCCTCTATGCATTAGTGAAAATTGCACCTCCTCATTGGCTATGGCTCGTGACACCTGTTAACTGAGCTGATTGTAATTCGATACTTCTTTCGTTGGCTCAGAGTACTTCCAACCAACTGTGCTCTAATCACAGGAGCAGCCTAAAAAATAATAAAGAAACTAGTTGGAATGAAATGAGACGGCGAATTGTCCCAGTCGCCACCAAGGATCAGAGCCACGTGTGAACAGAAGAGCGCGACTGGGAAAGCACATCCTGCGGGGACTGTAGGCGCCGCGACCCGGAGCACGGGTGGCTGCCGGCGCCTCCATGTTTGTTCGGCGGCCTCTCTCTCCCTCTCTCTCCCTCTCTCTCCCTCTCTCTCCCTCTCTCTCCCTCTCTCTCCCTCTCTCTCCCTCTCTGTCTCTCTCTCGGGGCTCGCTTAACGCAGAGAGACGGCGGCGTGCGAGGCACCGCTCGGCTGTGCAACGTTTTGTTTTAAAAATGGAAAAGCAATGATTTCTGTAGAAAAATATATAATACCATTTTTTCTTCGGTCGTTATAAAATGCTCTGTGAAATACACCCACCCAGTTCCTTAGAGAACTATCTCTCGGAGATATTCAAAGTTTTTGCTTCCAAAAATTGTAGTTATTTTTTTTTAAAAACTAAAAACTAAAAGTAATTTTTAAATAATACATATATAACTGTTTAGCCGGATAATTCAACTGATATCTAAAATTTAAGTAGTTTTTTTTTCTTTTCTCAGAGAGCACGATTAGGTTACATGCAGGTACTATTATTTTAAACCTGATTTAAAATTTTATATACCGTCCAATCAATTATATGCAATATCTTACCTAAAAACTATGTGTTTTTTTTAAATTAGCATAAAGAATAGTTAAAAATTTATTTCGTTGAATTTTGTATTTTATATAATTTTCAATTATTTGAATAATATTGTTAAAATACCGGCCGTATAGCGTCAAGAGACTGGTAGCTCTCCACACGAGCTTGAATTTGTGAGAGTGAAATTTACCGAAAAATTAGTGTGATTATGTAAATTATGTAAAAAAAAAAATTAAAAAATTGAATGAAATATAATTGTTAAGCGCTCGTTTTATACGTTCTGTATGTCAGTTTGAAGATCATGTTTTGTTTTGTGGGCAGCGTGTGGTTGTCTGGGACATGACGGTGACAGTCCCCAGTTGTAAGGGGGGGGGGGGGGGGAGGGCCACAGCCAATCAGCGGCTGCTAGACGTCCTCTTTCACCTGGGCACATTCTCTATCTGCAGCCTCGACAACAATCCGGGCAGATTTTCTAACAAACTAGCAAGTATTCTCGTGAGATTTAAGTAGTACCTGTTGGTTAAGAATATGACTGCAGTTTTTTTGCATGTCACTTGGTTTGGTATTATCTTATAGTAGTTTTTGACGTGATAACGTCTTATAATTCGATGAATGCCGGCTGCACGCACGAAAAATTGGTCACGTTCCGCCTGAGCCGAGCGTGCAAGAACCGGCCAACCACCGTGCGAGAACATCTTCTATACTCTCAAACATAACTAATTGTTCGTGATTATATTTTAAAATTTTTTTTAAATTAAATTTGCAAAAACTGTAAATAATTTTTGAAAATTAAAAAGTATGCGATTTTCCATCAATGTTTTCTTATGACGTTATCACGTAAAATTATCGTCCGTAAACCGACATTACAGACAACCACCTTTTTTTTAAATTTATATTTAGTAAATTTTCCTGCTTTATATAGTTTGATCTTGATTCTTTATCTTTTCGCTGACATGAGAAAAAATGATTTATGCGAATCATTAATTGCTTAACGTAACAAGGATCGCAGTTTGTCGCGTCCATTGTACGAAGTTGCTTGTATCGTGCGTTTTAGGCGATTAGAAGGAGAATATTTCAGCAGATAGCTGCTATCTGAAGCTGTATTGTTGCCTCTTGGAAGGGCAGCCCTTCAGGATTTTTCTGGCAATGGTTTGTTTGTACAGCGACTGGAAGGGCAGCCCATCCAATCTCTGAAAACATGTTTCTTTAAGTGTTTAAATAATCCTGAAAGCTTGCCCCTTGGAAGGGCAGCCCATCAGGATTTTTCTGACAGTAGTGTTTTTGAAAGGTTGTCTGAATTGTTGCCCCTTGGATGGGCAGCCCTTCAGGATTTTTCTGACAGTGGTTAGTTTGTAAAGCGACTGGAAGGGCAGCCCATCAGCATATCTTTAACAGTGGTGTTTTTGAAAGGTTATCTGAATTGTTGTCCTTTGGAAGGGCATCCCATCAGGATTTTTCTGACAGTGGTGTTTTTGAAAGGTTGTCTGAATTGTTGCCCCTTGGAAGGGCAGCCCTTCAGGATTTTTCTGACGGTAGTGTTTTTGAAAGGTTGTCTGAATTGTTGCCTCTTGGATTTAGGTTAGGTTAGATTATATTAGGTTAGGTTAGGATAGATTAGGTTAGGTTAGGTTAGGATAGATTAGGTTAGGTTAGGTTAGGTTAGGTTGGGTTAGGTTAGGTCACTTTACAAACTAACCACTGTCAGAAAAATCCTGAAGGGCTGCCCATCCAAGGGGCAAGTTTTCAGAATTATTTAAACACCTAAAGAAACATGTTTTCAGAAATTGGATGGGCTGCCCTTCCAGTCGTTGTACAAACAAACCATTGCCAGAAAAATCCTGAAGGGCTGCCCTTCCAAAGGGCAGCATTTCAGTCGCCCCTCTGAAGATGACGATTTCCGGGTCCATCGAAACGTCGGTGAAATGTTCGCCTTCGAAGAGGACGCAGCGAGAAACCCCGAGACAAGCGACACCACGGCACGCTCTTCTGTTTGTTGTCGTTGTCAGTTGTGTTCGACTGCCAACCCTACACTGAAAACAAACAAAAAAATATCTTCTGTACTTTTACAATATAAGTATATTGTTAATTTCGTACAACGTGTGGTGATTGTTATTTTTGCATATATGAAATACGTTTATCGAGACTGAGTATTTTTTTTACGAAAATGGTCGCATAATTTTATATTTTAATTGATGTTTCATTCAAGCGCATTTTTTTTTAAATAAAAAAATCAAATATTTAATAATAGGACTCTATTTCGTTTTATAAATTTGCGCAGTTAATAGTCGACTGGAAAGCTTTTAAGGGAACGGTTTACAAATAACTTTATAACTATTATAAGTACTGGAGCAACACAAAGCATAAATGCCCGGGTAATAATCCGAACCCAGTATTATTGCGAAAACTATTTTGTAGTGATAACTTACAGTTTTAATGTTCAAATGTACATACATCTATAATTTTACATGAATATGTCTGTTTAATTAACAAAAAAAATGGGTACGTGTACTTATGTACACGCTTTAGAAGTTATACTTTCTTGTAATAAAAAACTAACTAATTATGCGTGCAAATTATTAATATAAATAATATATAATAGAGAGATTGGAGTTTTATATTATTAATATTGCTGTTAGAGTGAAATATAATCAAATTAAAATTTTTAAATAACTACATATTCATTATTAAAAATATATAACACGTGTATAAAATTAATCGACAACGTTATAGATATACTCAAATACGGGAACATAACCTTACTTACATAAACACACTTTAAAAAAGCAATAAATACATTTGTATCACTAATATTCAAAATAAATAAATATTTTTAATTATATAGACCATATTCAATTTCAATCAGTAAAGTACAAGACTTAAAAGCACATATATAATTTTTATTTGTATGTAGCTTTCCTTCTTCTTCTTCATTTAGTGAAAATTTCGTTTCATTGTAAAAAAATTAATCTTATTTTTTCCAATCGCGCCTAGAGAAGTATAACTAGAAAAAAAATGTAAAGTGTAGGCACACAGCATTCTCCGCTGTTTCTCGCCGCAGGCGCGAGTAGACATAGAGCTGCGCGAACCATGAACTGCACGAACCATAGAGCTGCACGAACCATAGAACTGCACGAACCATAGAACTGCACGAACTATAGAGCTGCACGAACTATAGAGCTGCACGAACCATAGTACTGCATGAACCATAGAGCTGCACAAACCATAGAGCTGCACGAACTATAGAGCTGCACGAACAATAGAGCTGCACGAACAATAGAGCTGCGCGAACCATAGAGCTGCACGAACCATAGAACTGCGCGAGCCACAGAGCTGCATCCAGGCGCGAGCCACCACAGAGCTGCGCGAACCATAGAGCTGCATCCAGGCGTGAGTCGCGGGCACGTGTCGCCGCTCGTTAGGCCGCGGGCAGACCCGGAGGAGGCTGTTAGCCGAGGAGAAGTCAGCGTCCCGCGGGCTGCCTGATCCTCTTACAGGTCACGTGGCGGCCACGTGGCGGCCACGTGGTCTGCCCGCACGCGCCGCCTCTTTGTGCCGGTCCCTGGAGGGCGCGTGACGTCACCCCCTCGTTAGCAGCCCCCCCACCTGCGCCGGCGGTCCGCGGTCTCACTACCTCGTCATTCACGTCACTTCCATGTCGGCCGCCCCTGCGCGCTAACGATTCCCCAGGATGTCATTCCCCTTCACACCTCAACTATAAGTAGAGACCGGAAAAATTCGCGAATTCATCTCGCGATAGGCTAAAATACAAATCGTTATACCTCAGTGCTGCCTCTGCTATTGGTTCACAACTCACCTGGCTTGACTCTGGACCAATGGGAAACACCCGACCAAAGATTTATCGAATCACAGGCTGCTATTGCTGGAACGTCTCACAAGACAGCAGCCAATGAGTGGGTGGCATTTGACCGAGTGTACGTAGAACTATGGAGTTCATCCTACTGGTCATTGAACCCGTATATTCTCCCGGTCTCTAATTATAAGTCAACTTGTGGACAAATGGTAATTTTAATTTCTTTACATGATTATTTTTAATCGTACAATATTTTAATGTTGAGAAAAACCATCTAACATTATTAAAAATAAAGGCGCGAACCAACAAAAAAAAACACACCGTCAGGTTAGAGTCCTTGAATTTTTTAAATTGTTGCGTTTTGCATATACGTGTCTGATGTTTTTAAAATAATAAATATGATGTATGCATTTTAAATAATGTGTAGCGTCTAAGTGCAAAGGAATCGGGAGACGTCGGTAAACGTTTATGTTTAGATACCAACATTATTTATGTTAATGGTCCCTGGTGTGTTTAAATGTATCACTTCATTGTTGAACGCACTAGTTAGGGTTACATTCCTTTATGATTTTTTTTTGGCGTATTTAAAGCTACCACTTTAAAGAAATGCTATTTGTGTGTATTAGTTGGGTATTTATGTAAATTATTTTGCAATTTTACGAGCCAAAGACGATTATGTATTGTGAAACAACCATGTTAACCTAACATTCTGTTTTAAATTATACGAACACCACCTTTCGTTTTAATAATATCTTAAGAATATCCTTAATTTTTGTCATGAAAATCAAGACACGCAAATAAAAGTTAGACGATATATTATTGAAACGAATTAAAGAGCCCTAGATCCTGAACCCGAAGAATTCGGTAAACATCCCAGATCCTGATATCGTTCGGAACAAAGCTAAATTTATTCAGTTTTAGGATGCGTATTAGAATCGTTAGTGGTCAATTTCATTTTAACCTATATGTGAAATCTCTGTTTGCTTCTATACTCCTTTGTCACTACCATGTCGGCTGGTGGGTGGATATACTTTATGGATGGTTGGAAAATAGTTGATTTTTTAAATTTCATATACCTAGCTGATTTAGTCTTGTTCCCTGTGGGTTTATGTTCTCATTTTTCATTTCTTATTTTGCTTTTAAGACAATTTTCCCCCATGACAAAACAGTGCAAAAAAATGCGATGGTGTATGTCCAAGAAATTGTATTTAAATTAAAATTCCCCCATTGCACGACCCATTTAAAGAACTTAACGATGTCTAAAATTCATGTCGTCATGTTTTATGAACTTTCTATGTTTTCTTTGCATTTAGAGCTTGATTGTTGCCAACCGCGCTGTGGCATGTTCCGCCTGCACAGTTGCACCCCGTGTAGCCTCAGCGGGGCGGGGTGGACCTGGGTGAGTGGGGGGTGGAGGGGGCAGGGGGAATAACGGTAAAGGATTATCGTCCCGCTGCGCTGCGGCACAGCCACCGAGGCTCGGTGGAAACTGCACAATGTCGCCTCGCCTCGTAAGCCCGGCCGGACAGTCGTCTGAGCGGGTGTCCGCCCCCCCCCCCCTCTACCCCCGGCACAATGGCCACCGGGAATAATAGCGGTCATTATGTCCGGCGAGTCTCGCCGGGAGACGGCGCTTCTGTAGCGGCCGCAGCTGTGGACACAGTCGCCTGCACCGCGGCGAACAACTAACTGGCCACTTCTTCGTCGCCCGGCAGACACGATTGTGTGTGTGTGTGTGTACCCCGTGTTCCTTCTTCTGTCGATTGTGCGTAGTTGAATCTGTATTAGCTCCGAATATTTACTAGTCCGAAACCCTCTTCGTCTCAATAAAACAATTATTTCCCCTCCCCCGCCACCGGGTTTCTTGGTCCTTTAGCATGCGTAAAATCAAGTTCTGTTGGTCTGAATGCTTTGTAACTAGGGACCTGAAAAATTTCGTGGTTTCGATGACCTCCAGGATAGTCTACACGGTCCCCTGTACACTCGGGGCAAATAACAAACAGTTCGTTTGGCTTGCTGACTTGTGAGTCGTCTCAAACTGGTTTGCCCGAAATTCGTTACTTCTTTTGGTTGAGGGTTTCTCATTTGGCCCAGAGTCGCCCAGACGAACAGTGAGCCAATAGCGAGAGCAGCTTAAAGGTATATGTGTATGGATTTCGGATTATCACGAAATGATTCTGCGAATTTTTCCGGTCTCTACTTGTAACTGATTTCAACGATGCTTCGGGTCTGACGGTTCTAAGACTTTGTCTTGACCGGCTGGAATGTGTTGGATCAGCTGTCGGACGAAGGAGGTGTTGTGGCTCGGAGACGTCTGGTTCTACACGTCTGACATCATCGACCAGGCCACTGAAACAACTATGTCGCTGAACTTCCCAACACGCGTGTTCAGCTTGCAAAATTATTGCACCACCAGGATTTCTAAAGCAAGCAAGTGACCAACAGGTTTGCTTGTAACAGTGAACAAAATTTCATATTTTTTTTTCAAACCCCAGCAGAAAAAGAGGTGTAACAAGTTTGAAATAACCTTTCTGTCCATGTGTCTGTCTGTAGCATCATTGTTCCCAAACGGATAGGCCTAGACCGATTTTTTGAAGTTTTTTTTGAAGGTTCATTCTTTTAGGCGCGGTATGAAAAAAAATGATAGTGAATTTTTGCGATACCGCGCGCTACATGCAATTAAATTTTCCCAGGATGAAAAAAAAAAGGTTACATACAAATAAAAATATTTATGCGCTTTTAGGCCTAAATAATATACTTTAGTGATTAATGTTTAATACTGGTACATATAGTTCATAAACTATTTCAAGTGTATTTTCAAGGGCATTTGTGTACCTAAGTGAGGTTATGTTTCGGCATGTAAGTATATAACGATGTCAGTTTACTTACAAGCTTCCATTGTCGCTGGCAGGGAGAGCCCGTGGATGGTTTAATAGTCTCCTTGCCGTGGGAGTGTTTTTGATGTTATGTTCCCGTATGTATAATTTATTTGCAATATAAATTAAATACATTTTTATTGAATAAGTACCTACTTACAATTAATAAATTAGAATTAAACATTCAGCATAGTAATTCATTTTCATTATTAATATAAATTTATCTAAATTTTTTTACTAAATTAAATAATTAAATTTATACACGTGTTTATATTAATATTGAATACTGAGTGTTAATTTATATGTTTAATTAGATATAATTTATACTTTACAACCCTATTTATAACGTCATTCCGGTCCTTTTAAAATTTTATTTCTATAAATAATTATTTCAGTGCAATTTTAAACTTAGTTTTTTACTACCCCAAGTAATTATAACTTCTAACTCACGTATATAAGTTCACGCACCCATTTGTTTTAACGTTTTAAAGCATATCGTATGCAAAAGGGAGCATCAACTTGGAAATCTGAAACCGCTCAACCCTTCTTACTCTGCTGCGATGAACATGCACCCATAAAACTCCATTATCACATATAGATTTCAAAAGTTATGGAGTAAGGGCGATATATCTGCGTACGGCAGACATAGAGGCGAGTATTAACTTAATGGAAATGTGTATTTGGACCTTGTGGATCATCGTTCCCGACAAAAGGTCGCGTGGGACCACAACCTGTGGATAGAGCCTCGATTACTCGCGAATTCATTGGGTAGCAAAGTAGACTTGAAGCACATATGCATCTGATTCATGTTGATGATTGGACTACAGAGCTCTACACGAGCCTGAGCCAATTGTAAACAAGGATAAGAAATGGTTACCCAATCCAAACAAGTATATCTTCGTACAGTCTCTGCGATTGGCCCACATTTTCTCTGGGGAACTGTGAGCCGATGGAAAACCCTAAACCAAGAAAGTGCCGAATTACGGACAGCTTAGTTGAGACGTCTCACGCGTCAGTAGCCAATGAGCAGGTGTCATTTCCGCGAGTATTTAAATAACTGTGGAGTCTATCCTAGAGTCAATGAATCCGCGAATTTTGCAGGTCTCTACCTATGAGTGGAGGCTAACATTTTTCGCGGGAAAAAAATTAACGCATATTAGAATGCAATAAGGTGTGCTCTCGCCAGCCGTATCTTCGTTGTGATTGGCGGCCGTCTGCAAGCGACGCCGTTGCCTTATTTAACCTGGTCATTTAGGTCGCGCTTGCTTCCGCGCTGAACAACTGTGATTGGTGTGCCGACAGCAGAAAGAAACTCGACCGATCACGAAACACAGACGTTGGTACAGAGGTTTGTCGCTCAGCTGGACACGAAACTAGCACACTAAAAAAATACCTGCTTACATACAGGCATGTCGAGTCTAGCCTGAAGCGAATCTGTGAAACAATCGTGGCTCTTCCTATGTATGTTAACCTTGTCAGTAATACAAATGAAAACGATCTGAACTCAAAACCAATAACTGCAAGTTATGATTATGAAAATACTTGTCAAAATGTTTACATGTTTTCAACTGGAATTAATGAGTACCAGGCTATTTTTTTCAACTGGAATTAATGAGTACCAGGCTATTTTTAGAATAAAATTTGAGACACTAACGAATCAAAGTGATTTACAGAGACCTGTAAAATTCGCGGATTCATTTCGCGAAAGGATTGAGTCCAAATACTTTTGACATTATTTTGCTTCAGTGATTGGGCCACAGTTTATCTGAAGGACTCTGGGCCAATGAAAAATCTTTGACACAAGAATTAGCGAATCACGATCATTCCAGTCAACAGGTGTTACGATTCGGTAACCAATCAGCAGATGTAATTTGCACGAGTGCATAGAGGATCATGGAGTCTATCCTTTAGGGATTTGAAATCGCGAATTTTTCCGGTCTCTAGTGATTTCGTTTACTTCAGCTGGAATATACTTTACTTTCACAATATGTTTTTTTTGCATTATTCTAAAACGTGTTTGGTTTATTATAAAGATCATCTCTCTCTCTCTCTCTCTCCATAATAAATTTAAAGAGAGAGAGCGAGAGAGAGAGAGAGAGAGAGAAAAAATACAGTTGTGAAAAGATGAACACCAAATTCTAGCCTCCCCTACCTAAATGTCAAATTATGTCCCTAACGATGGTGTGACGTCGCGAGTAAATACCGTCACCCCACTGGTCGACAGCATTCCCAAGGAACCCCAAAAGTCTCTGTCCTCCTTCCTTCTCGTCGGAAAGACAAACCACAAGGAGAGAGAGAGAGAGAGAGAGAGAGAGAGAGAGAGAGAGAGAGGAAAAGAAACCTCTCGCCTTTTTCGGGGCCCCCACGGATTTTTTTTTCTAGCCTGCCGAGTTTGAAAATAGTTTCGGAATAAGGAGCCCAGTCAGCGGGTCACAATGGCGGCGAGTATTTGTGTCGGACGAAGCATTGTGCCGGCGGCGCGCTGCGTGTCGATGCAGACGGACGAATATAGTCCCCTCCCCCTCCCACCCTCCCCCCTGAGCGGACTCCGACAACTCCCGAACACTATTATAAAGGTGCAAGCCTCTTCTCGTGTGGCGTGAAGAGGCCTGGCCTCAGGACAAGAGCGAGCCAACCGCCCGGCAGGTTCGAGCCGACCAGACACATGCCAGGACGAGATGAAACTAAAAAAAAAGGGGGTTGTCTGTAAAGTCGGTTTACGGACGATAATTTTACGTGATAACGCCATAAGAAAACATTGATGAAAAATTGCATATTTTTAAATTTTTCAACTATTATTTACAGTTTTTCGTAAAATTTAATTTAAATGATTTGTTATAAGTATAATCACGAGCAATTAGTTAAAAATCCCGCATTAACCTGTTTGATATTATAGAAGATTTTCTCGCACGGTGGTTGGGCCGGTTCTTGAACGCTCGGCTCAGGCGGAACGTGACAGTTTTTCGTGCGTGCAGCCGGCGTTGATCGATTGACAAGACGTTATCACGTCAATAATAATTTTTTTTATATAAGGTAGACTTAACGTGCGAAGTGAACTAGTTATTGTTACACTAGAGCTGTTTAGTAGGGGCATGCATTTTTTCGCGGAAAGATTTTGAGACTAGCTGAGAGTTAAAAAAAAAAACTGTATCATCGACTGGGTTTCGTGATTGGCCGAGTTTCTTTCAGATTACTTGTCTACTGTCAGCACACCAATCAAAACAATACAACGCGGAACCGAACGCTTCCTGAATGACCCGGTCATAATTAGGAAAAGGCTTCTCTTGCAGACGATAGCCAATCACAAGGAAGAAACAGTTTGCGCGGACATAACGGGTTGCAATATAGTGGACACTCAGACTTTTTCGCGAAAAATGCCTGCCCCTACTGAATAGAGCTCTCCGGGTCATAGCAACAAAATCTACTTTGCGGAATATTATTACTGGCTTAAATAAACGTTGAAGATAATGTTTATTTGACCAGAAGTATTCAAATAGACACAGGGGAAAAAAAAAATGTTTTGGGCTCACTTTTATTTACGGCAAAATATTGTTCAGCTCCCATTTAACTGATGTAAGCCAGCGCTGGGAGGCACAATAGACCTTAAGACTTGTAGAGGGTGGAGATTCTGAATGTATGTATGTTATCGTGATGGAACCTAAGCCGAAGTTTCTCGGTCACTCTGTATATTCTGTGGGCGCCACAGACTGGGGAACTCGGGAGGGACCCGGCCTGACTCCCAGGAGGGTCTGTGCGTGTTGGTGGTCCACAGGCCTCCCCCCCTCCCTCTGGTGCTACCTGGGGGACCCCAGTCACCTGCGCAGCTCGGACACGGCTCTGCCTCTGTGGTCCAGGGGGCGTGGCCTCGGCGGAACGCGTCCAGCGGCGAGGAGCACTCGCTTGACGGACGACAGCTCTAGAACCAACATGAGTCACTAATAAACATGCCTCATAACTTTGAATATATATATATATATACTGTATAGAAGTCGCGAGTGGATAGGATTTACTCCACGTATTTCAGGAGCGTATGACGAGCAGCTTGGGAACTTCACCGCTGCAGTGCGCTGCCGTAACGCCCTGTATCGTCTTAGGTTGTTATTTACACGTTAGAGCGCAGCACTGTCGCCCGCTGTCATTCCCCCGCACCCCTTTATCCAACATTCACTGCAGCTCGTGGTCGTTCAACGGGAGTTTGTGCGTCACAAAACTGTAGGGATTGAGAGGGTTGGGTAGAGGGTGGGTGGAGGACAACGCGTGTTTGAGGGAGGGTGGGGAAGGGGTGTTTGAAGAGTTCGACACTTGTCCGCTAGGGACCACCACAAGTCAGTGCCCTAGAGATGGTGGCGATTGCGGCGGTGAATTAACCAACTACCTCACACCGTATTAGAAATTTTAACCTGGGCTGGCGACTTCTATACAGTATATATATTCAAAGCCCATAACTAGAGACCCGGAAAATTCGCGGGTTCAGTGACCTCCAGGATAGACTCCAATATCCTCTACACACTCGGGCAAATGCCAACTGTTCATTGGCTGCTGACTTGTGAGTCTTCTCGACTGGGTGGCCTGTGATTCGACACTTCTATGAGTGAGGGTCTCTAATTGGCCCTCAGTCCTCCAGATTAACAGTGAACCAATGACAGAAGCGGCACTAAGGTATTATTATTTGAATTTTAGCATAACACGAAATGAACCCGCGAATTTCCCGGGTCTCTACTCATAACTAGGGACCGGAAAAATTCGCGGGTTCAATGACCTGTAGGATGAACTCCATAGTTCTACGTACACTCGGTCAAATGCCACCCACTCATTGGCTGCTGTCTTGTGAGACGTTCCAGCGCAACAGCCTGTGATTCGATAAAGCTTTGGTTGGGTGTTTCTCATTGGCCCAGTGTCACCCAGGTGAGTTGTGAACCAATAGAAGAGGCAGCACTGAGGTATAATGATTTGTATTTTAGCCTATCGCGAAATGAATTCGCGAATTTTTCCGGTCTATACTCATAACATGATCCATCACGACCAACGAGGCCGATTGAGCTTGTAACCAAACGGATTGCTTTCACCTTTTCACCTACCCGGATTATCACTCACACACAGCTGTGCTGAGCTTCAGAAAAAAAAAAACTACGTGTTTTGAAACTACTGTTTACGAAAACCATTTAAGAATACGCTGAAATCAGATGAGTAGTTCTGTTTCCATAGTTCATTTTTAATCTTACGTGGTAATTTTAGTTGAGTGAAAATAGCTAAAAGGCGCGTTATCAGAATAATTTTTCAGGTAATGAAACACTCAGTAAAGATTCTTGAAAGCACTCATAGGACTTGCATTTCTCCTTTATCTTCAAAACTCTACCGAATAATGTTACGGTCACCGTTCAAATGTCACAGTTGTCCTGTGCACGACGAGAAGACTGCGCGCCAGTCCAGAGGAGACACCGCGCTGGAAGCACCAGCGAGCGTCGCGCTTATCATGCCGCCTGAAAACGCAAGACGTGGTTGGTGTTCAACATTCGCAGGACGTCCTGTGCCCTGTGTGAGGAAGGACACTATGCCCCACAGGCAACAGGCGCGCCGCAGACGAGTGTTTAAGAGCGGTAAGCTGTCGCGACAGCCGCGGCGCTGGCGGGGAAGCGCTGTAGCGCGACGCCTCGCTGTCACGACCCAGCGGCTCGCGATGACGACCTCGGAGCTCCACTGAGACGAGCAGAGCTCACGTGATTGTGGCCTGCTCGGACTGATGTGTGGCATTACGCACCAATACTTATGCTGATTCTCCGACCAGCTGCAATCTTCTTTCGAAAAAAAAATAAAAAAAAACTTCTGAAAAAACACCGAGGTCATCTAAAAACTCTTGTTACATTTTTATTTATTTGTTCTGTAATTGCGAATTCGTGCAGATACTGCGGGACTTCAGATCGTTCTACAAGTCGGGAAAGACGCGCGCGCTAGGTGAGTGGATATATATATGTATATATTTTAGGTTTATTTCAAAGAAATACTACCTGTTGTAGCCGTTAACATGGCGCGACTTTACGGAAATTTTTTATATAGGTTTACGTTTCAGGCTCCAGAGACCCCAAAACCATCGTCAACTCAAAGATTTATGGTATATAATTAAGAAAGCGAGAGACATAACCGCGACGCGCGCCAGGTTCTGAGCTGGCTGGCGGCCACGCACGGCCACTGACGTCACGCGCCGTCCACTGACGTAATTCATGCCACGCGTTACTAGTTGGATTAAGAAGGTCCTCGCTACCCCCCTCCCCTCTACGCTCCGCGCGCTTTGTCCCGCCTCGGGCTATTATTGCCTTGAGCGGCCTGGTAATTCCAGGCTTACAGCGGCCGCCGCGTGAAGTGGCGTGAATAAGCGTAGCCAATTCCCGATGTTTCGGGCGTCGGGCCGGCCCGGGAATAAGCGACACGTCACAGCCGCTCTGGTCGGTTCGAGAAGGGCGCCACAGGTATTTCAGCAGCGACGCCGGCCTCCGCGGGAGTTCCAATAGTTCGGAGAGGTCTGCGAGTGAAGGGAAGTGCGACAACGGCGAAGAGGGTGAGAGACCCCCTCGAGAGTGGCGCGATGAGTGCGACTGAGTGGCGCGAGACTGTGTGTGGACAGGTGCGAGGTGAGGGGCGAACCACTGTCGAGCCCAGCTCCAGCGAGGAGTGCGGAGTGTGGAACCTGACAGACATTGAGAGACTTCAGAATAAACATTTTTAAGTGCGAGTAAATGTTGATTAGGCATTTTTAGGTACTATTACTCATTAGTCATGTAATATTAGTAATTTATAAAACTGTAATAAAACATAATATGGCTATCCCTTACGAATCCAGTTCGTAACTATATATATAGGCTATCACAATTTTGTGAACACGATAACCGCCGCAATTTTCGCAAATCACTTCACTTTGAAATTTAAAAAAAAAAAAATAACTTTCTTGGTATCAAATTCATTTGAATTTATTTTAAATATCTTAATATTATCTTAAACCTTTGTGCAATGCAAATTTTTATACGACCACGTTATTAGTGCAAGGGATGAAAAATAGTGTTTGAAGGTAAAAAAATAACTACCTTAGTGTGCATATAATATGAAATTCGTTCTAAGCTATTAAATACTACGTGGTAAACTATTAAATGCTGGATACATTGAGTTAAAAAATATATATTCGTAACTTTTTCGCTGCATGGAAAATGAGAAATATGTTCGATTATTTTGTAATATTGGAGAACATAAATATGTTATGTACATTAAGTTCTTAAAATGTTCCAAATTTATCTCGTGAATAAATAGGTACTTCGAGATCTACCTACGCCTGTAGGCTGTGCCGAAAGGGATTTTTTTATTCCTTGCACGTGGAATGCACAAACAGGACGTACTTGCACGTACATACTTGTGCCGTAAGGCAAAGCATGTTGGCAGAACGCTGTGTTTCAAAGGTCGTGTTCGCTGGTTCGAGATACTCAGCCTTCTAAACGGTATCATTTTCCTTTACAGTAAAGATAAACTATTTAATTTAAAAAATTATGTTTCTGTAGGTTTTATTTAAACAAGAATATCTCGTTGGATGCACGAGACATCACCAAGACTTAACTGTTATGAATGTTATGCCACCAGTTGAATTAGTGTCTTTTAGAGGAATTTCAAACAGTTATTAAGCATGTCCGTAAAATCATCCAGGTAACATAAAGTCAATTACACAATTTCATTCTTGTTTAAAATTAAATTTATATACTGAAGTAGCCTAGCGGTTGGTTTTTATCTCGTAAAGTTTAAGTGTTGTAAACAGTTAAATAATCTTTTTGAAGATTTTAAATCGTCATAACGAGAAATTTGAACAGCTTATAATGGAAAAAAAATTGCTGAGTTTTTTTTAAATTATGGAAATGACTCAGGCCAGCAAGTCTCCAAGGGCACATGCTAAACAGCAAGCTGACAGCGACTTGCACAGAGCGCGCAGCAGGAACAGACGAGACGCCAAGACGCGATGAAGGATTCATCTTGATAAGCGGCTGAGTCTGCGCAGACCGGCTCACCTTTCCCTCCAGTTCTGCCTCCTGGAGCCGGGATTCCAGCCTCCAGGCCGACACGCGAGACCAGTTCCAGCCTGTCTCTCGCACCTGACAGTCAGCTGTCCCGCTGTGTCGCTGGTGTGTAACACCGTCACCAGCATTGGAAGTCATCGCCGACATTACTGAAACGCAACGACTTTTCACTATCACCGGGATCGTGCCTTAAAATTAGGAACCATCATTATAATTTTTTTTTTAAATATTGCCAACTCCTAGAATAACGAATTCAGAGGTAACTCCTACCTTCGTGCGATTATCCAAATGACGTTAACCCCGGAGTAAACGCAGAGGTCCAGAACCATCTGCAAATCGACTCAATGCTAATTAAACTGACGAGTAGGGGCGAGTTTTATGCGCGATAAGATTTCGAGACCAGCTGAGGGTTAAAACACTGTAGCATCGTCTGTGTTTAGTGATTGGCCGAGGTTTTTTTTTTTTTTTTCCAGGCTGCTGCCGGCTCACCAATCACAGTAATTCGGTGCGGGAGCAAACTCGTCCTGAGTGGCTCGGTCAAATAAGGCAACGACTTCTCTCGCAGACGGCCGCCAATCACAAGGAAGAAACCACTGGTGCAGTCTAACAGGCGTTCAGATTTATTCGCGAAGAATGACCATGCCCCTACCTATGAGTGATGTCTGTTCCGATTTAGTTTTCAGAAAGGTCAGCTGAAACTTTCAGGAAGACAGATTTGATTTATGATTTCATGCCGACGTAATTATAACGAAGCAGTACTTTAGTGACTGAAGTTTTCTGCAACATTGTTTTTCAATATTACTTTAGTAAGCAGTGAATTTTAATGCATTTACTTCATTTACTGCACCTTCCCAAAAATGGTGTGGCAGTTGGAAATTGGCCTGGGTGTGCCAATGCTTTCGCTAAAAATTTAATCTTTAAACTTAATAGTCATCATGTACTAGTATAAAAAAATAAGCTGAGACGTTTCTTGTTTCTCAAGTGACAAACATTGAGCCTTCTGCACTTATTACACTTTTACGGATATTTAGTGTTTTGTAATTAGAACATTTTTTTGGAATGTGAGCAATAATGTTTTTTAAAATATTTCCGCTTTGATATCCTTTAGAACAAACCATGTATTCTTTGCGGGGAAAAAATTTCCAGACCAGCTGTGTATATTTGCGGTTTCAGTGAACTCCAGCATAGACTCGTCGATTCTCTAATGAATTCGGGAAAATTACAGATGATTGTGACTCGATACTTGTTTCGTTGGGGATTATTCACATTGGCTCAGAGTCCTTCTAACCAACTGTGTCTCAATCACAGATGCAGCCAGAAGTTAAACGCGTTTGGATTCTCGCTTATCGTGAGACGAAACCGCGAATTTTACCTTTACCGAGATACCGCATATTTTTACAACATCAGATGATGGATAGCTTCTCCCCCCCCCCTTTTTATCCCTACGATTGCGTTCACCACCGCTTAGGTATAATAAGAGACCGGAAAAATTCGCGAATTCATCTCGCGATAGGCTGAAATACAAATCATACCTCAGTGCTGCCTCTGCTATTGGTTCACAACTCACCTGGATGACTCTGGGCCAATGAGTAACACCCGACCAAAGCTTTATCGAATCACAGGCTGCTAAGCTGGTACGTCTCGCAAGACAGCAGCCAATGAGAGGGTGGCATTATACCGAGTGTACGTAGAACTATGGAGTTCATCCTGCAGTTTTTTCCGGTCGCTGGGTACAATCCACAGCTCGTTGCGCGGGCCGGCAGGACTCGACTCGGAGGACGAGACGCGGTGAGACGCGGGAGACGCGGGAGACGTCTCACTCCGGCGAGGGTCACTCCACTTGACGCAACAATGGGCTCTCCTGGTCTGGAGGGGCGCAGGTCTGGCGCCACCGCCGCGACCGCGCGCAACAGCGGCCCAAGTGCGCGCGCCTCCCCCGTCCGTGCGCCGTCTGCTGTCCACGTCACGAGCTCCGCCCTGCCTTCACAAATATTACCTATATATACCTATATATACGATGACATGAATTTTTAGACATCGTTAAGTTTTCTTTAAATGGGTCGTGCAATGGGGGAATTTTAATTTAAATACAATTTCTTGGACATACACCATCGCATTTTTTTGCACTGTTTTATCATGGGGAAGAATTGTCATAAAAGCAAAATAAGAAATGAAAAATGAGAATACAAATCCACAGGGAACAAGACTAAATCAGCTATATGAAATTTAAAAAATCAACTATTTTCCAACCATCCATAAAGTATATTTTCTATGGTCTACTTTACAAAGTAATCAATCAAATGTAATATACTTATACTTTTACAAAAAAATTGTGTTTTTTTTTTGCAAGACTTAAGATTGCACAAAATTTAAGCGTTCTTCCTTCTCCCCACCTCGTAACATATTTGTGATTCTTCTCATAAATACTTTTGAAAAAATAGCCTGTTAAAACTCGTAGCTAGGGACTGGAAAAATTCGCGGTTTCATTGACCACTGGGATAGACTCCACGATTCTCTATGTACTCGGGCAACTATCACCTGGTCATTGGCTACCGACTCGGGACACCTGTTTACTGCGATTCTTATGATTCGATACTTCTTTTGTTGAGTGTTTGCCATTGGCCCAGAGTCCTTCAGGTAAATTGCGGTCCAATCACTGACGCAGCATTAAGCTAAACGAGTTTGGATTATATATATATATTCTAAACTAGTTTGGATTCCAGCATGTATATGGGCATATATATATATATATATATATGTATATATATATATATATAGGGGCATGCACTTTTCATGAAAATATTCCGAGTCTAGCTGAAAGTTATAACACCATAGCATTGTCTGTGTATCGTGATTGGTTAAGATCCTTTCAGATACATCTCGATTGTTAGAACACCAATCACAGTAATTAGATGCGTAAGTAAACTCGCTCTGAGTGGCTCGGTCAAATAAAAGAAACGACTTCTCTCGCAGACGGCAGCCAATCACAAGGTAGTAACCGCTTATACGGATATACCATATTGCAGTATAATAGGTAGAGACAGGAAAAAATTCGCGGGTTCAATGACCTCTTGGATAGCCTCCCAAATCCTCTGTACATTCAGGCAAATGTCACCTGTTCATTGGCTGCTGACTTGTGAGTCGTCTCGACTGGGTGGCCTGTGATTCGATACTTCCATGGTTGAGCATCTCTAATTGGCCAACAGTCCTCCAGATTAACAGTGAACCAATGGCACAAGCAGCACGAAGGTATAATTGTTTGTATGTTAGTATATCACGAAGTGAATCCGCGAATTTTTCCGGTCTCTAATAATAGGCGTTCAGATTTTTTTTCGTGAAAAATGTCTGCCCCTATATATATAGAGAGACTGGAAAAAATTCTTGAGTTCGATGACCTCTAGGATAGACTCCACAATCCCCTACACACTCAGGCAAATGCCACCTGCTCATTGGCTATTGATAGAGTCCCGGAAATTTCGCGGATTCCTCTGGCCTCAGGATAGAATTCAAAGTTATAGGTGTGCTCGACCCATGTTTACTTTCCCATTGGTTGATTTCTTATCGAGAACATTTTTATCCTTGTTATTTGGCACTACCTGATTCGCTTACTTCTCTCCTAGCTGGCATCGTTGGCTCACGGCCGTAGAGGGGCGTGTCCAGATAACTGCGTGCCAATCATGAACACAGTGCGACAGTGTGGAGTTTTGCATTCTAGCTTGCGACTAAATGAATGCGCGAAAATTCCGTGGCTCTAATAATCATTAGTAGAGACCGGAAAAATTCGCGAATTCATTTCGCGATAGGCTAAAATCCAAATCGTTATACCTCAGTGCTGCCTCTGCTATTGGTTCACAACTCACCTGGCTTGACTCTGGGCCAATGAGAAACACCCGACGAAAGCTTTATCGAATCACAGGCTGCTACGCTGGAACGTCTCACAAGACAGCAGCCAATGAGTGGGTGGCATTTGACCGAGTGTACGTAGAACTATGGAGTTCATCCTGGAGGTCATTGAACCCGCGAATTTTTCCGGTCCGTAATCATTAGGTATAATCAGCCAAAGTTAAACGCGTATCGTGAAATGAAGCCACGAAATTTTCCGGTCCATGATAGCATTTTCTAACGACGAGAATAAAGAAAAGTGTGTTGCGTGGTCGGTGTGTGTGCTCATGCAGTAGAGCCCCCGAGTCGGCCTCCAAGAGGCGTCCAGCTATGCGCAGGAAGTAGAGCGGCTCTCTCCTCGTCGGCACGCGCGTGTATCCTTCCGCGCGCACGAGCAGTCGCGGCCCTCGTGTTCCAGGGGGGGGGGGGGGGCTGAATTGTTGCCCCTTGGAAGGGCAGCCCTTCAGGATATTTCTGACAGTGGTTAGTTTAGGTTAGGTTAGGTTAGTTTAGGTTATGTTAGGTTATGTTAGGTTAGGTCACTTTACAAACTAACCACTGTCAGAAAAATCCTGAAGGGCTGCCCTTCTAAGGGGCAGCATTTCAGTCGCCCCGTGTCCAGTTGGGCAGTCCTTCTCGCCCAGACACCAGCGCCGCCGGCTCAGGACTCGCGTCTGCACGGGAGAAATTTCACATCCTACACGGGAAATAATTATTCACAATTTTTGTTTTGTTTACAAAACATACCTTTGGAAACCAGCTTCCAGGAAATAGTTTGTAAACACTACAGGAAATACGTTGTAACTTTGCACAACATATGGCTATGGTTAGGGACTGGAAAAATTAGCGGTTTGAATGACCTCTAGGATGGACTCCACGATCCTCTATGTACGCGGGAATATAACACCAGCTCATTGGCTACTGACTCGTGACACCTGCTAACTGGGATGCTTATGATTCAATACTTCTTCCGTTGAGGGTCATTCAATGGCTCACAGTCCTTCAGGCAAACTGTGTTCCAATCACTGAAACGGCAATAAGTTACACGCACTTGGATTCTAGCCTGTCGCGAAATGAACCCGCGAATTTTACGGGTCTCTACACATGGCTATGGTTATTTCTGCATACATGACATAGATACGTTTTTCGATGGCATATAATTTTCGCATTTTAATTGATGTTCAATTCAAGCTAATATTTTGAAACCATGGAAAAGATAATCGAATAGGTACTCAATACTTGGACTTTATTTTATTTTATTGTGCTTATTAATGTGCGCAGTTAACACAGGAAAGCTATTCTGGGGACAATTTACGTATAACCACAACCACTGGAGGTACTGGGACAACACAAAGCATAAAAACATCTGGGTAAGAACTTGACAATATAATATTACTGATTTCATGTAAACGTACGAATTTCAAAGTATCTGTTTTTTACACGAATATTTCTGTTCCATTTACCAATAAAAATAAATACAGTGTTTTTGATGGAAATTTCTCTCTGTTTAACGTCGGTAATTGTAATTCAAACATTTATTAATAGGGACCGGAAAAATTCGCGGGTTCACTGACCTGTAGGAAGAACTCCATAGTTCTAAGTACACTCGGTCAAATGCCACCCACTGATTGGCTGCTGTCTTGTGCGACGTTCCAGCGTAAGCAGCCTATGTATAATTCGAAAAAAGCTTTGGTCGGGTGTTTCTCATTGGTCCAGAGTCATCCAGGTGAGTTGTGAACCAATAGCAGAGGCAGCACTGAGGTATAACTAGAGTCCGTAAAAATTCGCGTATTCATTTCGTGACAAGATGAAATTCAAACACGTGTACAATTCTGCTGGTCCTGCTATTGGCTCGCAGTTTAATTGGAGTTCTCTGGGACAATGAGAGACTATCAACCAAAGAAGCATTGAATCACAAGCTACCCAGTGGAGACGCATCACAAGTTAGTACCCAATGAACACGCATGTCAGCTTGAGAAATGCAGAGGATAATGGAGGCTATCCTAGAGGTCATTGAATCCGCGAATTTTTCCGGTCTCTAGGTATAACGATTTGTATTTTAGCCTATCGCGAAATGAATTCCGCGAATTTTTTTCCGGTCTCTATAATCATTGATAGTAAAATATTTCAAGCGTGTAAGAATATCATTCCGAAGTGTAGTGCATGTGGACGACGCGGATGCTCGAGCGCCGCGCGGAGGGGAGGTGGATGAGTGGGGGGTGGGGGGAGTAGGGAGGGGAGGACGGAGCTTCGCGCGGCGGCCGCCGGGACCCGGGGCGCTGCGAGCGCGCGGCTGGGCCGGCCGCCAGTTGCGCGCGCGACGCCCAAGCGGCAGCATCGAGCCGCGACCATGTGCGCGCGGGTTGTCTGCTGCGCCGGGAGGACCCAGTGCGTCTCGTAGTCAGCCCCTCCGCCCCTCCCAGCACCGCCTACTGATGGGAGTTTTTGAAGAGTCTCCCGGGATGCACTGGGTGAGTCTACTCCCCGTCACTCCCCGGCACTGACGGGTCCAGGATTTTCGGATTCGGGAGGGGCTTGACCCAGCTGAGGCTAGGCATTATCAAGACAAACACTAAAACTATAGTGGACCCATGATGCTTTTGGAAGGGGGCTTGAGCCCCTTAGCCCCGCCTCCCCCTCCACTGGATCCGCTACTGCTTCCCGGCTCTCTTTCATTCCATCACTCGACATTTCTCATATCCCCACGTGTTCTCACGTGATGACGTCTCGTGGATCGACGAACGCCGGGCTGCACGCGCGAAAAAAAAATTGTCACACGTTCCGCCTGAGCCGAGCGTGCAAGAACCGGCAAAACCACCCGTGCGAGAAGAAAATCTTCAATAATATCAAACAGGTTAAGGCGGGCTTTTTTTTTTTTTAAACTAATTGTCAGGGACACCTGTATTTCGCGAATACATTTCGTGTCTTAGGTACATCGCAAAACACCGTGGTTTTTTTTTCTTGTAGTTATTGGCTGTGGTCGGCGAGAGGTGTTTTCCCTCACTTGACGGGGCCAATGGGAATGTGGATACCGTACTGCTGCACGCACACGATTCGCCATGACTCTTGAGAAAAAGCTAACAGTGGTTTTGTGACATACCTTGACACGAAATTTATTCGCGAAATACAGGTGTCCCTACTTATAGATCGACGAACGCCGGCTGCACGCGCGAAAAAAATTGTCTCATGTTCCGCCTGAGCCGAGCGTACAAGAACCGGCAAAAACACCGTGCGAGAAGAAAATCTTCCATAATATCAAACAGGTTAAGGCGAGCTTTTTTTTAAACTAATTGTTCGTAATTATATTTAAACAAAATTATTTAAATAAAATTAGCAAAAAACTGTAAATAATACTTAAAAAATTAAAAAATATATATATGCAAATTTTTCATCAATGTTTTCTTACGAAGTTAGCGCGTAAAATTAGCGTCTGTGAACCGACTTTACAGACAACTTTTTTTTTATGGTCTTCAGCGGAAGTTAAAATAATGTTAAATCGTCATCTGTGTTCGAACACACCTTCCAAGGACTGTTTTAAAACTGAGTGGTTCCGTCGACTTGACGTATCGCCGGTCGGGTTTCCCGCTTCCTTCGGCCGAGTGTTTCCGCGATGTCTTCTGTGTCTCGATGCTCAGTTGTTTGCTTGTGTTCATCCTACAAGTCATACTTTCATATCGACAAAGTAATCTGACGTGATAGCTAGGGCCATGCAAATTTCGCGAAAAGATTCCGAGACTAGCTGAAAATTAAAACACTGTACCATCGTGCATTTTCCGTGATTTGGCAAGTTTCTTTCAGGTAAATGTCGAATGTTACAGCACCAATCACAGTAACTCAGTGCGGTAGCAAACTCGTACAGAGCGGCTCGGTCAAATAAGGCAACGACTTCTCTCGCAGACGGCCGCCAATCACAACTTGTTGAAGTCTAATAGGCGTTCAGGATGTTTCGCGAAAATTGCCTGCCCCTAGTGATAGCTTTCAAGTGTAGGTGGGTGAACAAGGTATATTTAAATGTGCCATTGTCGCCATTAAAATTTCACGGCATAATTTTTTTCAAAATTTTTGAATTTATTACGAAACAGCGTCATTGTATTTTTAATTTGATTTTAAGAGCTTTTATGATTACTTTTTTTTTTTAACCAAAAAACGCAAATAATGTGACATCCAGCGCTTCAGGTAGAATCTAACAAAACGTTAATTTGTAAAATGTGAAATTTACAGTAAAGCCGGATAAAATCAGGCCAAAATTTGCTTTCTTGCAGAGTATAAACTCAGTCAAACGCCGTACTACAGTGATATACCTAAGTTGTACAATTTTAATGTAAAATCGGACGCGCGACCTTGTAGCTTGCCTACCCAACATAACTGCTAGATGTGAAGAAATGTAAATGTTAAAAAAAAAAAAAAAAAAAAAAAGATTGAAACTAAACTCGCAGAAGTACAAACACAAATCGACTTTTGTCTTAAATACTCCCCATTTGCCGTTTAAGTGAATTCGTTATGTGAGTACTGAGTGGTTTTAACTGTGAAGTGAAGTTCGGATACTGTGTTCTTCTGAAACTCGATAACTGCTGCTCATGCAGTCGTAGTCTGACGCAAAGGAAATAACTGCAATAAACTTTGTATGTGTTCGTTGCATGGCTGTACAAGTCGGTTCATCTGAAAGCATTAAAACAATTATAATTAATTCACACTGATGGTACATTACTTGAAATTCCACCCATAATGGTTCAGTAACAATTTTTAAATTCTAAATAATGTTTTTTCACACAAAAGTATTGACATTTCTTTCCTTGAACAAAATAAATAATATAGGTACATAGTTGAATAGCAAAAGAAAAAAAAAACTAACTTATTTTATTATCAAACAGAAATTCTCAATATTTAATGGCTTATTGTGCTTTCAATCTTTATTAAATGAATTTACTAAGCAATTTCTTTTATAGTGATACTTTTTTTAAAGTTTATAAATGGTAACATCTGAAATAATAAGATGTAGCTAAGGAACAGTTAGTCGCCACTAAGAGACGCATTAGTCTTTGTCGGTGTAAATTTGTGAAATTGCGAATTTTAAAGCAATGATCGCTAATTATGATGTTAGGCAGTTAATGCTTAAATATATAAGGCTAACCAACTATGTTTGTCCCTCGAATATGTATTGTAAGGAAAAAATTAAGCAAACGGCAGTACATCTATTGAACATTTTTGAACGAGCTCGTCAATTGTTTTCGTTCACTCAAGAGTATACTCTAAACATGAAACTGTTTTTAACAACATGTCAAAGTAGGCGTTGGTTGAATTTCGAGAAGTTGTTGATAAGAGTGACTGTCAGTAGCAAGTTAGTCCGATTGGATTTTATACTCACTCTTGTGAATTGCTTAGCTAAGTGAATTTCCAAAATATAAATTGTAGTTAATATTTTTCTGGAAACGTGAATGCACTATCCGCCCAACCAATGAGGTTCTTCCAGCAGATTGACGCACTTTAAATCTATGCCTAAAGCGTGAACTTTGAGGCTTCCGTAAGCACATTGCGTCGTCAATGAAAAGGATAATCTTTAAGTATAACGGCTTACAAACGATGCCAGGAAAATAAATAAAATATTTACTTTAGTTACTGTCGATACTCATAATTTCACAGATAGTATATTGGTAAGGTGTATGGTTTTAATTGTAATAGCATCCCGCAGCATTTAAAACATTGCTAAAAAAAACTTTCATGAATTCAAGCAACAGAAAATATTGATATATTTACATTGGTATTTGCTGAGTTCAAAATAAGCCTAAGTGACTGCAGGCTATTCTGAATAAAACATGAAAAAGTCTCCAATATAATTAATTGCAATTTTTTAACATGTTTACATCTTAAGCCCGGGCGAATATTATGTTTCAATGCAAAATCATTTATAAAAATTTAGTTGCTCATGTTAAAAAAATAAACGAAATTATTGCAGAGTTTGCACAAATAAAAAGAGCATTTAACTTCTTACCGACACAAAATCCAGTACATTATGTGAAATTACGTTGTTATTTAAAAATAATCCATTTAAATTTATATGATAGCACTCATCCTATAATTTCTTGGAATTGTTTAACTATAAACATAACCTATCACTTGCAAACATTTAATTCAAAACCCAGCTGACCCTGGTAAATCCTGTTGTGTACCTTGAAGACTGACGGCTACCCGTGTGTCCTCGTAACTGGCTGTAAACTTCAATAAACTTCACTGGAATAGTAAATGGCCATTGATGAACATTTCAGGCTTCAATAATTTTTCCTGCAAATCTGGTCGTTGTGTCCGATACGCAAATTTTAGAGTAATCTCCATGTTTTTTTAATGCCGAAAGTGGTAATGGATTAAAGTTGTTGCACATGAGCCTACATACACAATGCTCTAGAATGACTGGCCGTTTGATATGCCAGAATTTACCACTCAGAGTGAATAAGAGCTTAACAAAGTAATGTTTTCTTTAATTTTCTGTCCGGAAGTGATTTGTTATGAAGAAATGCGGTGATTAATTGTTAATTATTTGTTAATTGTTTTTAACCATATTTTTGTTTAAGGAGGCTAAATTTAATAGTAAATTAATAATAATATATTAAATTAATAATAATATATAATATAAATGATAATAAATAAAATGTAATAATAGTAGCTTTTAATAAACTAGAACAATAGTTTCACAATGATCATCATAAAGTAACGACATTCACATTATAATTTTAGTCAGTTTACACTTTATCCAAGTTAATTTATACTAGACACCAGTTTAACAACTTGGAGTTTAACATAAATACTGAACCTAGCTACAGTTTGGGAAAATTTAAGGAACCACGGTGTTTTTACGTAAATGATTGTTCATTACTTAACTAAAAATTGTAGCGAAACCAACCAGCATTTAATAACATTATCCTAATCGTTTAAAAAAATCTAATAGGCTTTTTAAAAAAAACATTTACTTTAAATCATTTCGTGAAAAAAATGCTGGACACTTTAATTTCAGCAAGTAGAATTTGCAAAAGTATTAAGGCAATAAACATTGCCTTTGATCTACGCACCCTAGTTATGTTTTGAAAGCTGGCCTTGCTAGGATGTAGAACAAGTAATTGTTAAATTAAAATTACTGAACTGGTATGCAGCCAAGTTCTGTAATAATTTCAGATGTTCAGTGTGTCTAAGTGAGTCACGTTTTAGACGGCTAATATGAAACATCAGCTTTTCGCGCAAGAATACATACCGCATACTTGGTGTTTACCTTCACACTGTCTTTTGGTGGCTTTCTCAAAATTCAGGTGTCTGAGTGAAGTACGGACTTTCAGCCAAGAGATTAAAACTATCACTTAACTTCACTTCCCGATGCGATGTTTCTTACTTCACAGACGTTAAGTCCAACTGTTGCTAATTATCTTACAAGTCCTGCATGTTATATTGTTATTTGCTAAGGGCCTATCCTTTGCTTAGCTATGACACATAACAAAAACCAAATAAGGGTAAATTACACCGAGGTTGACATAATCTGACATGTTGCTTGAGTCTTAGCTACATGCTTAATCACATCGGCATAAAGCTTCATTCGTGCTGTGTAGCTACGATCTAAGATATCTTTAATAACTATTAAGTTAATAATTACTTGTTTGTTTACCAACGACATTTACTGATTCTTTAATTTTATCATATAAAAAATAAGAAGAAATTATCATAGATAAATTTCTAGCTCTCATTTTGATTTTTTTTAAATTGTACAATTTATATTATTTAAATCGTAAATAAACAAGTTTTAATTTTTTTATCTTTCTAAATATAACCAAAAACTTTGAAAAGAGAGATTTGAAAGGTACCTACTAGAAATGAAGTTTGAATTCGTTACCACAGAAAATCTTTTTCATTTCGAGTTTAGAACTACATATAATTTTAGATATCTATTTAGTTAAAAATTTGGAAATGCCTTTATTTGTACATTTTTACTTCTTTGGTTTTTTATTGTTAGGTAATTATAGGCTGTAAATATGTTTTCTATGTGCACGCTGCAAAAATAATAAATAAATATCACCTGTGAAAATTTTTCATGCTCTATCACTTAAAAAAACACAGAATAAGGCATCAGTTAGTGGGTTCATTAAATATCTATACTACTAATAATAGAGCATTTTAAGGTAAATTAGAAATATACTTTTAACGACACTTCAACAAAAAACTTGATAAACGTATTTTTTTAATTATTTCTTAATTATTCCACTGGTACTGGCATCATTCAAAAAGTTCGAAATGGGTTTTAATGGAAAAATAATTTATAAGTTAGAAATTATATTTAAAACATATATAAATAATTATAAATTACCACCCTTTGCGGCTTAAAAAGAGTTATAGTATTTTTAATAATAAATGCTAATGATATTTCTGTGTACAATCTAAGTTGCCTATGTTTAATTTGGCATGCTTTCTACGTTCAGCATTTAAATAACGACGTTTTAAATAGTTTAGTTTTTTCGAAATTTCAACCTAAATGGGTTTAAAGTTGTAGAGAAATATTTAATGGCAAATTGTATTACTGATTACTCTAAAACTTTTTTTCAGTTAGTCATAGCGTAAATGAATGATGAACATTATTATGTTTAAGTGTAGGCCTAATTCTAAGCTCAAGCCTTTAGGATATACACATAAGCGAAGTTTGATTATAAGTGGCCACGCTTATCTCTAAATCCATCGGTAAATCTAGAAAGCCGCATACTTATTCTTCAATCCAAACAAATAAAACCATATGTCTCTTGGAACGCCAAGGCCCAAATCTCCCTTCCATCGCTTTACCCATGTAAATAAATAAACAATACCATATTTTTCCGAAACCAATAACACTTAAGGTCTGTTTCTTTATAAAATATTTAGCTTTGGATTTTGAAATTAGCACAATTGTTTAGATCTCTACCATTCACGCAATTAAAACCGCGCGCTAAATGATAGCAATGAAAAATAACGAAGTACTTTAAAAACTTAGAATAGGCTATACTAATAATAGGCTTGATATAAAAACTGACCCCGTTATAAGTACAATTTTTCTCAACTTTGTAGATCCTTAAAACTTATCCAGTCCTTCTGTTATGTCGAAAATTTTTGATAAACATAACGGATGCCGATTAAAATGGTTTATTAAAATATCTTATTAATATTCAGCTTGTAAACCAATCTGGAGTGATACAACATGTACCAAACAAAAATTTTTCCGAAAAAAAAATTCTTTGATTAATTTAGCTTATAAATTTAATTTAAAGCTTCTAATAGTGGAATGATTATTTTATTATTTTTTATATAAAATAATAGCAATTATTTGAACGTCGGTAAATTGTTTTTGTTTACCGCGTTCCATCACTGCACATTATTTTAGTACTTGAGTTGCAAACAAGGGCGGGAATTTTTTAGCAAACTGGTTCATGTACTTCTATTATTTAGTTTCGTGAAATAAATACATACTGTAATTGGCTTCATTATTTTTTTTTAGAAATTTGTTGGAACATTCAGTTAAAATATAAGTTAGGTATTAGAATTAACTTAAATGTTTTGTTGTGTGCAAAGAATTATCTAATTTTCTAAAAAATAATAATAAAAGAACTAAACCCAAAAAAGGTTTAAGATGCAAAATATATTTCTTAAACGGTTCGTTTGATCTTGTGAACAAAGCGAATTTTTACTTGGAAAATAATCTTAACCAATAAACACAAATTTATAATTGCAAAGTATTTTTTAAAGTAGAATGTTTTTCCTATATTTTATTGTTAACGTAAATAAAATTAAATACAATTACGTCTATCGTTTATCGAATAAAATTTGGTACTATTACACAGCTGAACAAATAGGGACATAATTTTATCTTCACGAAACCTAATCATTACAAAAAAACTTCTTACCAGACGTATCTTTCTTGATCTTCACGAGTCCTGGGCATCAATTCGTAACTCCATTTTAACTTAACTCGAACTTTTTAAATTTATTTTAAGTGGTATCGGAACGTAACGGATGACTAAGCTGCTATTGTTTTGATTGAACAACTTATCATGTTCTAAGGATCTCTTGCGGTAAAACATTGCCTGTTCGTATCACGTAGCCGCCAGACCAACGCGGGGTTTGAAATCGGTGAGAATACATGTTGACCACGCTTATGTGCTTTGAAACATGCACCAATAATAAAATAAAAAGTTAAGAACTTTGCTAAAATATAGGTCAAAGAAAAACGTTTCTTCTTTGTATCCCACATGGATTCAATTTTAAGGGACATAAAATTTAGCATCAGCAAATAGGTTTTCTTGCAATCTTGATCTTGTTCGGCACATCTAAAAATTATTATTTTTTTCCAAATCGTATATAAAGATTATTGAAGTACGTGCTTTCAAAATATTTAGATGATTTTACGAGATACAGACAATCGCATGTCACATGGAGGCTACCGAAAATATCTCAGTCGGTATGAACCGTACAAAGTAGTTTACCTATAGGAAAAAATATAATATTGTAGTCTCAACATAACAATTTTTTAGTGACAGATAATTTTTTTCAGACACTAATAAAATGAGAACCGGAAATTTCGTGGATTCTTCTGGCCTCAGGACGGAATTCGAAGTCATAGGCGAGCGCGACACTTGTTTGCGTTCCCATTGGTTGATTTCTTAGCGAGGACATTTTTATCCTTGTTAATTGGCACTACCTGATTCGCTTACTCCCCTCCCAGCAAGGCTTCGTTGGCTCACGGTCGTAGAGGGGCGTGTCCAGACATATTTGGTCCAATCATGAGCACGGGGCGCGAATGTGAAGGTTTGAATTCTAACTTGCGACTCAGCGAATGCGGGAAATTTCCGTAGCTCTGTTAATAAGTAGAGACCGGAAAAATTCGCAAATTCATTTCGCAATAGGCTAGAATACAAATTGTTATACCTCAGTGCTGCCTCTGCTATTGGTTCACAACTCACCTGGATGACTCTGGGCCAATGAGAAACACCCAACCAAAGCTTTATCGAATCACAGGCTGCTACGGTGGAACGTCTCACAAGACAGTAGCCAATGAGTGGGTGGCATTTGACCGAGTGTACGTAGAACTATGGAGTTCATCCTACAGGTCATTGAACCCGCGAATTTTTCCGGTCCCTAGTTATAAGCCACTTTACGTTCTCGACACAAATTTTTTTTGCTGCAGCCGACAAAATCGTGTATTTGGCGGCGTGTTATCGCGTCACGCCTGAATGCTCGCGTGTCAGCAGGACTGCACTAGCGCCTGATGCCAGGCTATGTCACGTGGTGTCAGCTGCAGCGGCCAGCACGCGTCAGGCGAGGGGAAGTGATGTCCAACTGCCAGCTTGACGCCAGTAGTAGATGAACGTTATAACATTCTGGTTGTAAACTTATTGTTTACATTCAGAATCGATCTTAGTATTTAAAAGATTTATTAAATAGCTGATTAATATTTCTTAATTTTAAAAATCCTTCGTTAAAATTTTAAAAACACATCTTAATATGTGAACTATTCCTAAAAAACAAAACTTATAGTTTTTGAAAATCTTTACTACTGAATGAATTATAATTTTTTTTAAAAGAATATGGAAAAAATGGGATTTTTTTTATAAATGTTTATTTGGAAAAACCCGTATAAAATTTTAAAAAATCTGTCATAAGAATATGATGATTTGTTTAAAAATCCATAACCCGGCAAAGAAAGCAGTGTAAACGAATAGCAGTTCAGAAAAAATTCTTATCGCAAAGAATCAATTTAGGTCTAACTGCAAATATATTGGCAAATTGTTCATTCACTTGTGGCTGAATAAAAATATTTCTTTGATGTAAATTATTTTGCAGCAACAAATTACACTAAAAAATAAAATTTTAGTAAAATCCCCCATGATAAGCCGTTTTAAAGTCTACATTATTACCTGGCGTTGTAGACAGCAACGTAAACCATCCGTTCGGTGACACAACAAATATATTTAATATTTGTCCATGCAAGCGCAGGCGAATCAATAATAAAAAATTTCTTAAAGTTTTGAAGTTCAAGTAAACCCAATTTCATGATCAAGACTGCGTGGTCCAGCTCGAGACAGATAAGTATCCAGTTATTACGTTTACTCTCTATTTGTTTTTATTTTATTCGCGCTAATAGTACACTTGCTAAGCATTTTACGGTGTATCGTTTTTAATTAAGGCAATAGATAAAATAATCTTCCAAAGAAATTAATTGCAAACTAAAATACTTATTTAACATCTCATATCATTAAGAAAGTAACACAATTAAGAAAACCAGTTCAAATTTTAAAAACATTGAACTAAAAAATTCACTTACTTGATCAGAAATTTCAAATGTAAATAATATAGTGACATACTAGCCTTACCTAGTAAGTGAAACCAAATACAATAATAATTGCGGCGCGAAAAAACTTAACATTTTTATAAAAATAATTTTACGTATTTTGGTTTTCAAGTGGCTAGGTATAAACATAAGGAAACAGTTAAATCTATTATAAAATTTCCATTTATTTTTACACTGAAGCTAGAACAATGATCAGAATAATTATTAAAACAATTTTAGAGAGTGAACCATTGTAGGTCGGCTGATAAACCACTCCGTGTATCATTTAGTAAAGGTGGGTTCATGATTGCGAACAGTAAGAATAAGTCTTTTCGCTAAGACATGAGGTTACGTATACGACTGTAATTGTTTAAGATTGACGTGTGCGGATCGTGTACGATTCAGCTGTTGACTTAAGAACTAACAGAAAAGTTAATACTTTATAATTTTTACATAAAAAGTATTGGAATGCACCAATCACAGCGCATTAATGCTGTTTGCTCTGAGTTTGTGATGTGCGCGAGGAAACTTAGAAATTTCTTACAGCGTGTCAAGGACGACAGAATGCTTAAACGAAAATGCAGGAAACATTAAAAGCGCTTTTATAGAAATATTATTGAGTTTTGATTATTTTTATGTATTCACAGTTCTTATTTGCTTTCATGTTTATATATACAACTTTTAATTTTGTATTAATTGGCTTTTAGCATTTGAAGTTACATGAAACAGTAATTATGAGTTAAAGCTAACCAACTGTTATTATAATTGGTATTCAAATTCTTGGCTACAATTGGAAAAGTTGCGATTCAGTGGTTATTTCGTAGTAATACCACTGGTAGGGCCTATTTTGAACATAGAACACACCCATGTCAAAATCAGTTAAAATGCTACCTAAATTCAATGTTTCATAATTTTTTACTAGAGTAGTTCTCAGTTAAATTTAACAGATTGGGTAAAATTTTCACTTTTAAGATTCCAAGAATGTTGCTTTTTATGCAGCAGTAACATAGGTATTTTTTATGTGTTTCTCATAACGTATCTAGTAAATCATTGAAATATTATTCCACTATAAAATAAAACTTTTGTAATGATACAACAGATTAGAAATTAAATGGTAGAAAAGATGTTGAGAAAAAATGCAGGTGTTTGCTGTTACAATTGTTGCAACAAACGAAAACTCTCACACGTAAAATCGTCGGGTGAGTAGGTACTACAAATAAGTAAATACAAATATTCTTTTTCGAGGAAAAACGCTGATAAATATTTTTCCCGAATAATAATTTTGAGAGAATGTAAGGCATTATGTCACTATATTTTACAAACATGTATGCAGCTTATATTCTAATATGTTGTTACAGTAACCAATTGGAACTTTTACAAATATTTTTCCAGTTATGTAGTTAGGCCCTACCTAGTTGTAGTACTCACCCCACGAAATTTGCTTTGAGTTAGTACATATTTCAGTACATTTTACGTGACCTGATTCAAGCTGAAAGTCTATGTACCGACGATAACGATAGTCATTCACTAGTTGCTCGAATGTTACATACACTTATTATATTTATTTGATTGGATTGCACAGCTGAGACTCTCACAGATGTGCAGCTGTCACATTGAACCTGGTTTCCTTCAAGATGCAAACACGCAATGATGACAAATTATCATGAGCTTATCTACGTCGAACATCTGAATGTGTACAGGACTCCTTCCTTCACAAAACTAAGGAAGTAATTCGAAGAGTTAATTTTTGTTTGCTGCTTATTCAATTTTACCGACCGAAAAATAAATTGAGAATATGATGCTATCAGGTTATCAGCTTTCCATATATTTCTTTATTAAAAAACTATCACTAAAACGTCATTATTACTGATTGATATTATTCGAAAAGGATTAAAACTGATGTTTATACTTTTAGGATAAAAACTAGGTGTTCAATATTTAATTCTTGAATAAATAGTAGGTTATCTAAGTTCTGGTATCATAATGACATAAGTTTTCTTTTAAAAACCATTTTTTACTCTAGTCATTGAGACGTCTCTTATACATTGCTGTAAAAGGATTAATTACGGTTTACAAATCTCTACGAGAAACAGAAGTGTTTCCAGAAGGCCACAAGACAGGCCCAAATCGATAATGATTGATATGATACATTTAGTTAGTCACTTTTATTTTAAAATTTATAAACAATTTTTAGTTTTGTGATGTTTAAAATTGAACATTGTCTTTTACAGAGTAAGCTACTCGTTCTTTTGCATCTAATTCATTTACTCATTAATTTTCTGAAAAATAATTATTTTATGAAGAATTATGATGTAATTTTCGTATTCAAAATATTGTAACATTCCAAATATTAAAGTCAGTACATATAACTTCCTAAGGCTGAAATTCGACCATCAGAAAGAAAACAACAAAAATGCCATATGTACAAAATTCGAGTATGTTAACAGCTGCGTGTTAAATAATGCAATACAATTCGCGTAAAAGAGCCGGAAAAAAAACTTCATAATAATTATGATTCAAAAATCGATGTACTTAACCAAAAATATACAATGGACAATTATTATGACTTAAATGTTATGTCATTTACCTAATATATTTTACGCCAAGACGTTTATAGAAATGATTTTAAGCAATACATAGGCCTATAAAGAAAAAATTTCGAATAGTTTTACAGCCACAGTTTCATCTCAATAATTCTACGGGCTGATAACGAAGAATCACTGTAAATGATTCCGTTTTATGTTGATTATTTTATTTTATGAGATATATAAGGGATTACTGGTAAATATTGGTTACTAACAAGTACAAGTATTTTTCTGTCAACCAATAGTAAAAATGTAATTACTCATAAATTTTTTTTAATGTCTGGAACATCCGTAAGAAATAAAATTCGCACTTCCTAATTTCTTTTTAACACATAAACAGTTTATCTTCGCTTTAATTATTACGAAACACTAGATTTCCGAAACTGAACTCGCCAACTTTTTTTCAATAACCTCAAGACACGTTCATTTTCTTCCATGAAGTCACAGTTCACCCAGTGTACGGTAAAAAATTAATTTTGAGCCAGTAAACTTTAATTTTATTAGCAAAAATCATACAAAAAGTGCAGACTTGATGCATCCTAACAAATTAAAAGCTTGTGGAGAGCAAACATGTAAAAAAAAAAAAAGGTCCAAATTTTGTATCAAACAACAATTTTTAAAAATATATTTGATATTTGAAACATAGTGCTAAAATAAATAATTTCCTCTGTAAACAAGCCATCTGACGCAGTCTGTCTCCGAGCAAGAACCACAGAAACGCCTGTTCTCTGTGGTGGATATATAACATCCCGAAAAATTTTCAGCTACGATCGAAGTTTCAATAACTTTCCAAACATTTTGAGGGAAGAATTTAATTATAACAACGTTAAATATTTTCTCAGCTGTATGTATTGAATGCATATTTTTTAAAAAAAGATCTTATGATGTCAAAATAACATAATATTTAATATTTGGTTACATAATGCAGTGAAAAGAAAAGGCCACAAAGATTTTTTTTTTTTAAAATGAGAATTCAAAGGTAAAGTAGTCACATAATTTTGCTACAGTCAAATAACTTCAGAGTATCCACATGTATGTTTCCTGATAACCAAAAAATTATTTTGTTTTTACCACGAAATACTCGGCAATGCGAATTTCTTGCAAAATATATTTAAGCGGCCAAAGGAACAATTTTTTGATGTGTATACGGCATTTGGAAAGAGTAATTTTGTGAATAGAACGGAAATGAGTAAGAACGGTGCGCCTAAGTAGAAGTCTCAGAATCATCGAAAATATGGCGGACTCGTGTATTTTATATATAGCCTATATAAATCCAGTGTCCTGATGTTTGTTTCCAGTGAACTCTTCACCAAGTCAACCGATTTCGATGAAAATTGGCATTTATGTGCAATTTTTTTCAACTTGTGAGATAGGATAGTTTTTATTACGATTAATGGTCTTAATAGTTTATAATTAATAATAAACTGATTATCAATGTTGGTTAGTGTTTAAGCCCGGGAAACAGTGGGTACTTCGTCTCCATGACAACGTTGCGTGCTCGAGAGTCTGGAAACCGTCGGTGCTATTCGTTTTTTCTTTGGTGCATTACAAAGCATTGTACTAATTTTTTGTCAAAATTAATTAATTTTCATTTTATTTCATTTATTATAACTGAAAATAAGAGATTTGGTCTCATTTCCCCCCCATCAATACAACCGTGCGAAGCCGGGTCGGGCAGCTAGTTTTATATATATATATATATATATATATATATATATATATATATATACACACACACACACTTATATATAGCCGGGGTCCCGAAACTTGGGCTAAGAGTCGTGAAAGAGACCATTCCCGCGAACTTCGGAAAAATAATATTTCTAAAAAATAATTTTATTTTAAAAACAATTTATGTGGTCACAATCTACGTCACACAACAAACTGCAACTTTACACACTCGTTCCAAAAAGCTGTTAAAAATAAAACTGTGATGAAAACATATTTTAAATTAATTTATTTGTAGTTTTGACATATGTAAACATCTTTAGCGTATTTTAAGGTTATGTTTGACAACGAACTTTACGAGAGAAGCAATGATAATTTTTTTTTTCAAACGCGTTCCATGCAAAACGATACAAACACCGTTTTAAAGAAAGAAACAGAAAGACGCCAACTTGGTTTCAAATAATTTTCTGTTCCATTTTAAAGATTTGGCAGTTGGTCATCATGTATGGTCAAAAGTAAATCTTGGAAAATGAGAGTGTGATTCAAAAGTGTACATGATAATTGTTAAAGGTTAATTGTATGAAATAAAATCATCATAACTGCATCATAAATGTTCTGAAACTACCAGAAGCGCATAAAATGCACCGGCTTTGAGAAAAATGGTAGAAAATAAATAAAAATTAGCCGAAACTAACATGGGTTGTGTTGGGTAGCGTTCGGTTCAGTTAGGTTATTACTAACTTGTTCAATTTTAGCTATGTTTTTAAAAAGGCAACAAATTTACCATTTTCTCCTAAAATAAATAAATTTGGTGTTTTAATCATACTCGGCATTATTTTAAAGGAATTTAAAAATTAAATTTTGTTTCTGAGTTTTGTCTCAAAAGTATATTTGAAACATGAATGACATGAGAACACATGAATTTTCTCGTTACCGAGGTTACATACATGTTTACATATCTCCGGCTAGTACTAAGACTCGCGCTCACATTTTTTTTATAATTGCATTTACATACTGTATTTATTCTCCAAAACACGTCACTTTTCGAAATGAATGTTCCATGGAATATTCCGCCAATCTACATGGCTGTGGTGAAATATGAGTAAAGCACCAACACCTTATCATTCCATTTACATTTCACACGGGAAATAGAACGAACATTTAGGCTACAGTTAAGATAATGTTGCGTGCGTCGTGAAAGTAATAGAACCTTCAATGGAACTTGACTGTTGATTAGAATAAATGTGAATATGGTCATTGCTGTAGAAAACGTCGTTATAATTACAGAATTTTTTTACTATTATCGTTGTCATTAGTATAGTATCGAAGTTGGAACTTGAAAATAATTTTGCTCCAAAATAATTTTCACTTAACTAAGCTACCTACTAAACTAAAGTTAATAACTAAATTTCTTCATTTACGCTCTTTTTGTTTCACTCGATGACCTTCGTATGCGTTTGGCATTCATGCGAATGTCGTATGCTCAAATTAAGGTCATGTTCGTGAACTAATGTGACATATTTTCATTATGTTAGTGGCTATGTTACTTAGTGTTTAGAAATAAAATAATATTCGAGCACAACTTGAGTTGCACCACTTTCACGATTTAACTATAAAATTTTCTGTTAAACAAGAATTGGAAAATATAAAATTATAAAAAATTTAATTATAATAATTCGCTATGAAGTAAAAATGTAGGGGCAAAATAAGTTATGTAAAATAGCCAGAAATGGTAACTTTCTAAGTAGATATATTTTATTAAGACAGTAATGAGATACGTTAAATTAACTTTTGAAAATGAGTATTTATTTATAAAATTATTAAATATTATTTTATGAGTTATTCAAGGGCACATAATCCATGTAGATCCTTTAAATATTTAATTTTAATAAGTTAAAGAAAATGGTTTAATCTTTTAAATTGGTTCAGTATATTCGTAAGAAAATATTTTAAGCAGATGTATAACATTGTTCTTATAAAACTTTACTGAGAATATTAATATCTTCCTTTATTAGAGAAATGGCTTACATACATTTATCTTGTTTGAAAATGTTGCCAAAAAAGGGGAGGGGGAATGACCTGTCAAATCAAATTGTGTACATATTGATTTGATGTTATTGATTATTTAATATAAATGAAGAAGAAAAGCATTTATAGGCTGCTGGTCAGCTCTCGCTGGAGAATCATGTCCAAAACAACTTATTTACCACAACTACCAACATACATAATGTAATATTCGTAGAGACAGGAAAAATTCCAGGATTGACTCCAATATCCTCTACACACTCGGGCAAATGCCAACTGTTCATTGGCTGCTGACTTGTGAGTCGTCTCGACTGGGTGGCCTGTGATTCGACACTTCTATGAGTGAGGGTCTCTAATTGGCCCTCAGTCCTCCAGATTAACAGTGAACCAATGGCAGAAGCAGCACCAAGGTATAATTATTTGAATTTTAGCATAACACGAAATGAACCCGCGAATTTTTCAGGTCTCTAAATAAATATTCGTCACGAAATTTCGATCACTAAAATTAAATCTTAAAGAATTCATGAAGTATGAGGCTTTCGCGATCATCGTCTGTGAGCTTCTAGAAGCTTCTGGGTTGTGGCCGCGTCCGAGACGGAGATATCGCAGACGTTTCGGCCGACGTCGCAGTCGCTATCGTCAGCAGCTAACTGTTGATGGCAACCGCTACGTCGACTGGCTGTGAGCTTCTAGGCTTCTGGGTTGTGGCCGCGTCCGAGGCGGAGATATCGCAGACGTTTCGGCCGACGTCGCAGTCGCCATCGTCAGCAGCCAACTGCTCCCTGATGACCGGAACTTCGGTGATACCTTCGCCTTCGGACGCGGCTGCGACCCAGGAGCCTGGAAGTGAACCAGTGTCGACCGGGTGCAGTGTGTTGTCCGATGCACCCCGCTGCACCGGGAGGAATCACCGCCGCGGGGTTGACGACAGCGGCAGCAGACGACGTAGCGCGGGGTGTCAGTGACCTCGACTCCCGACGAGCCGGGGCTTATCTGCCCTCCCGCGTGACCCCCGGGGGTCGCCCACTCGTCGCGAGTAGCACATGGCGGGCCTACTCGCCGCTACTCGCCGCCAGCTCACGCATTCTCGGGAAGTCACGATCATCAGGGCGGTGTCTCATTCGCTATGTTGACCTTATTTTTCTATTTTGACGTGACAACGTCTAATAAATCGATGAACGCCGGCTGCACGCACGGAAAAAGTGTCCCGTAACGCACATTGTCCCGTTACGCCGTGTCCCGTAACTCTCATTGTACGCTTGCGCCGCATCTATCTCTCTTCCACTCGATTGGAACAACCATCGATTTGACTTTTTCGAGGCACATTAAACTTGAAACACTCCCATTCGTTTGCCTACTTTTCCTATCATCGTCCTATCCTTAACAGAATAGCACAGATTGGAAGAAGTTAAATAGCAAACATGTATAAAAGTTATAGTTAAAATAATCTCTTCGTTGAAGTAATAAACATATTTGAATTAATGAGTGCAAATAAAAGTAAATTTACCAATTAAATTGTAGATTTCATTTCACTCCTTCTTTGTATCCATACAAAATAGTGATAATTCAATAAAAATGATTCAATTTTATTCATAAAAGTATGCAATCATTTCATCAATGTTTTGTTATGACGTTATCACGTTAAACTATCGTCCGTAAACCGACTTTAGAGACAACCAATTTTTTTTCTCTTATCAATACTGTTGGCTAAGACCTATTTCTGCGAATTCAATATCGTACTTCTCATACATTTATTGTTCTCTCACAAATATTTTCAAAAGATATTAACTTGGTGTTATGTAATAAAGTAGCTTGGCTTCTGAGTTGTAGCCGTGTCCTAGGCGAATAATTCACCGACGCGACGTTTCGGTCGACATTGCAGTCGCCGTCATCAGGGAGCAAGTTACCTGAAAACGTGCGAACATCATTAGCGTTGTGTAACAGGTGTAAAAGTTTACGCAACTTTGGGCGACCTTTTACAGAAATCATTTATTACAGAATAACAAAACAAAAGTGATATAAAGTTAAATTTACAGAATAGCCTTTAACTAATAGCAATGACGAAAAAAAATAATCAGAATAATGTGCTGAACCCCACCTTAAGAGAAACACGAACAGCTGCTGGAGCAAGGTTTCACAGTGGTGTTAAGAGCTACTTTGTCTCGCGGGTCAGACGCCTTCCAGTCCCTAAGCGCAAGGCGGCGAAAAGCAACGCAGTCTTTCCGTCGAAATATATATATATATATATATATATATATATATATACACACACATATATTTATTTTTTTTGCGGAATGGCAAACACGGTCGTTACCTCCGCTTGAAAATGACAGTGAAAACACTGTTCCCGCCGTTTTTATCCTCCGGAAGCACACATTTAAAGTGTATAGACTTAAGTCATAGACCATAAAATGCTTTTTGTACGTAACACGATTTATTTTTGAACGTGATAAGCAGTTTCGTTAATTAAATTTTTTTTCTAAGTCTCGGGTTAAAACGAACTTATTTGTATCGATATTTTTTGTTTAAATAACACAAATTATTAAAAAAAAATGTATAAGTGGTACGCAGAAAAGATAGAACATACCTCAATTTTTTTGCATAAACTTACCGAGCTCTTAAGGTAGGGTCGCACACGCCATGTTTTTTCTCGTAATTACTACTAGTTAAGGGCTATCCCTATAAATTAAGAAAAAACTTACAGATATTTTCCAGGTGCTACATACCAGATGTAAAATGGTGCGCAAGTGATAGTAATTACTAATACTTGCACGCCTTTTTGTACTCATTATATAACGCATAGGAAATATTTTGTTGAGAAATATTTGTAACAGAAAAACAAATGCAAATTGTGTTTAGTGTTAAATTTACAGAAATAACCCTTAACTAGTAAAATTAATGACGAGAAGATGAAAAAGAAAATCATCTTGGTGTGTGATCCACGCCTTAAGTTGCAGTTTCGTGTCTATCGTTTTGTTTAAGAGCAGTTTACACGGATGTTTCGCTAAATAATCAGTGCATTATAGTAAACTGTTGCAGATCTGGTCTCCTGATGCGTGTTTGTAGAAGTCAGGCGAGTGGTCGAGGTTAATACTTTCGGTTTTACTGAGTCATGATCAGACTGTGGAAGGAAGGAAGTCAATGTTCTCTTTGCCTCCTGCACGAACGCGGTTTGAGTTTATTTATCTGTTCGTAAAGTCCATGTTGGCGGGCAGTCCCATAGTCGCGCGCCCTGAGCCTCGCCTTAGAGGCGCCTGGCGCGCGTGCGACAGTCGCCCTTAGAGGCAGTCAGCTCCTCACGACCTGCCTGGGACGTCTGAGCGCCGCGCCGGGGGTGGTTACGGCTGGGTCCTCTTCGGCGCTAGGAGTAACTCATCTAGCGAGTTTGTTTTTACGGCTCAAACAATCATTACAACTTTCAATTGTTCCTATGGATTATTTAGCCAATTTTAATCAAATAACATCAGATTGGTTATCAAAGAGGCATGGGAAAAGATGATTTGTATCTGACAGTAGCATATCCAAGAGTATTAACAATATCATGCTTGGAATTATTATAAATATCGCATCTTCCAAGCGCCTTATTTAGTATTTATTCAGACATAGAAACTATTAAAATTAAATGCTTCGAGTGAGAATGGCACAGAATAATAGTAGCCTACTGTAAATAATGACATCCTCGAGGATTTCGCAATAACATTTTTCTGCCTCTTGTCAATTTGGGAAACCGTACTGTATGTCTGTACGAATTTATCTAGGCATTTTTTTTCTTCTGTTTCTGGGTTCTCAGTATAAAGAGAGCATTTTTACGTGAGTTACAAAACTCAGGAGGTAATTAATCATTTGTTGGTAGATAAGTGCAAAGGAAGGAGGCTGTGTCCCGATAGGGCGACGGGAGTGACACGTGGTGCATCCTGTCACTCCCTGTCACGTTGTCCGTGACACTGGTCACGCGGCTGCCGTCAGAGCGAGCAGCTCACACGAGTCCTGGGGTTGAGTGTTGATTGGTGCAGACGGTGCGTCCCCGGGTGCTGAAACTGGAGTCGTTACCACAAAGCCGAAATACCACAACGCCGAAATACCATAACGCCGAATGTCCAAATTGACCACAACGCCGAAATACCATAACGCCGAATGTCAAAATTGACCTCAACGCTGACATACCACAACGCCGAATGTCAAAATTGACTACAAGGCCGACAGCTAGAAAACTGCTGTGTACCACAACGCCGAAATAACAACTGAATGAATTTGTGTGTGTTTCTTAAATGTACCTTAACGCCGAAATACCACAATCAAACCTAACCTTACCTAACCTAACCTAACCTAGCGTAATATATCCTAACCTAACTTAACCTAGCCTATTCTAGCATAGCCTAACCTAACCTAGCCTAACCTTACCTAGTCTAACCTAACCTAGTCTAACCTAACCTAGTCTAACTTAACCTAACCTTTGTGGCAGTCCTGCAATGACATTTTTCGGCGTTAGTGTATTTCAGCGTTGTGGTAATTTGGCGTTGTGGTACACAGCAGTTTTCTAGCTGTCGGCGTTGTGGTCAATTTGGCATTTCGGCGTTGTGGTGCGTCCCCCTGAAACTGTCCTTGCCGTTCGACACACGGCACTCTCGCAAACACCTCAGTCTATCTGTTGCTCGGGTCGCAGTTCCGAGCACATGTCGATGCCTCCTCTGCAGCTGGCGTCACAGATGCCGTCGATGTCACCGTCATCTGTGTTCCCGACATCGACGACACCGATGCTACCGAAGTCTCTGTGACTGATTTCTTGCGGTTCTGGTTGAGAGTGTATCGAGCGATGGTAACTGCCGGATTTAATTTATACTCTGTACCCCACAGCTGCAGATGGTGATTCAATATGGAAAAAAAAAACGAATGTGCTGAACAACCCTGATTGACGGAAAAGAGCTCGGTCCACCCCTCAATTGACCAATGAGAAGTCAGAGATTCTCCTTAAGATAGCTCTGCTATGATAAAAAGTAGTTCTTGTAACCGACAACGCAAGAAGAAGTTGCTAGTTTTCGAAAATTAACCTTATGCGAAATAAATTTGGAAACAAATCGATAATTCTACCCACAGGAAAATCTTTCTTCGCGTGAAATCTAGGATCCGGTGAAGTTTGTAAAGCGTTTTGTTGTCTCTTACTCTAATGATTCTGAGAAGAACAAAAAAACTGTCTTCATTATTCAACGATTCTAAAGCTAAGTTTTTGATTTCTTCCGAAATTGGCAGCGTATGTACGATGCAGTTTTTAATCAAAATTATTTTTAATAAACAGTGGCAAGGAAATTTTGAAGGCTAATTTTAGTAGATTTTAGATTACCGAAAATGCAATAAACTAGCTTAAGTGCCAGATGACCAATCAGCTAAGCATAGCTACTCTTCCGTGAAATAGGCATAATACTTCTTACGTTAACAATACGGCAGAAGCAAATTATCATGCTGCAAGCTTAGCATTTCGCTGAGATATACATAGTTCAAACCTAAGAGAAATCTAAAGTTTTTGTTTTATTTACAATAAAAATTCTTTAAATCAGTATTAATTTCATTTCTAGCAAAATGATAAAAAAAATTCTAGTTTTTTTCAAAATAATACACTTTCTTACGTAAACTTTAATTGCCTAGTGCTGCGATAAAGTTGAGAGCGTTTGTATTCAAGTGATATTTTTCAATCGGCGATACATTTCCTGAAGCTAATTTTCTTCTCGTATATTATATAATATCTGGTTTAGAAGTTGCAACAATTCTGAATAGCTGTCTGTGGTGCATTATGAAATTAATGCGTTATTGTTTTTTTCTTTTGATAGTGAAGATTTTAAAATTTTATGTAGTTTAAGAACTTTCTCGAACCATCTATTATATATTTACTGGAATAGACAATGTACGATATCGTGGTTACGTTAATCGTGTTCGGTATAAATTGCGATAGTATAGTGATAAATTATAACAGCTACAGCAACTAGTGTTGTAGACAAGCAATAGATGATCGTGGCAGAGTCCTTTCGAAATGGGGTTTCGCACAGATTAATTAAAGTTGTCCTGTTCGTGACGTAATAAAACGAGTGATAATTAATATAAGTCTAGACTCCTAATGAATAATTAGTCCAGGTCTTGATACGCCTATAATCTGCTGCATGTATCCTGCAGTGCAGACAAGGTACTAATCTCATCCAGGACAACTGTATCAAGCAAATTGTCGCATGATACAACTTGCACAAGTAAGTAGTGATTTAATAACAGATTTTGTGTTTTGCTTGTGAATGATAAACTAACGCGAAAGTAATTAGTTTATTTGTTTGAAATACAGTGATCTGTAATTAAATAAATAAACTATCCCAGCCAAACATTTAGTTAACGTACTTTTATTACTCTGTAAAATCTTTCTTAACAAAATAGTCAAGAAATTTACTTTATAAAAAGTTATTAATATATTTAAACATTACTATTATGTATATATTCCTAACGGTTTCTGTTCACTTTGTTGCACACATGGTAAGACATTTATAAAAAATCTATTTCAGTACCTTAATAATAATTTGTGGATTTTCATAAAAACAAACATAAATTTGCATTAGCTTATGATGTTAAACTTTCCATAAAAAGTAGGCTATACAACAATAACTAATAAATAATGATGTATTGCTGAATTTAAATTTCTTACGCACTCTGTTTTATTAAAAATTTAAAACTGACGCCGTGTTTTGTTTTTGATGTGGTGGTTTTCTGAAATACTTAAAAAACAGTTTAAAATCAGCCCAGTCGTTTACAATAACTAATAACAGTTTTATTGAACAAGGTTGTTAATAAAATAAGATTAATTTTTTATTTTATGTCTGGTGAACAGCATACATACATACACACATATTATAGCAAGCAGTCAGAGGTGATTTATGACAACATAAACCTCTTCTCATTACTTAGGTGCTAATAAGTCTGTTTCTGCGCTCATATCGCTGTTGGCGTATCTCGCCAAACAAAAGAAGCCCGCTTTGAGGGTTCAGCAGAAATAAAATCAACTTTAGAATTTTCTGTGAGGCGTTTGTAATTCGTATTTATTTTATAAATAATGTTCATATAGCATCATTTATGCAGTAGAAAATTGTAAAGATTAAAAAAAGTTAGAATTAAAATATGATTCTAGTGAACGAATAACTAACTTTATGAAACGCTCTTACAGTAGTAAAATAACATTTATATTTTTTTATAAATAACATATATCAGATACCTAGACTGCTTTTGGGTTATATTAAAAAAATATTGAAAGTAACATTCCTACTTTTCTTGGTCTGAGTTTCCTTGGAGCCATAGTAAATAGATACAACTTATTAGACAGTACCAAGAAACCGTAGGAATAAAATATTTTTAAATATGTTATGTCAAATAATTGTTTCTAAAAAGTGGTTTATGTGCAATTCCGGATGATTATGGGTTATTTTGATGCTCAATCCTTAGCAGTTAATACAAGTAGGCTAAGTACGTGCACATATAGGTATAACAAAACCGCTTAATAACGTTGACAGTTATTATTGGTGATCGATAATGCTTGTTATTTAAAACGTTGTAAGAAATTAAAAAAAGAGAGTATGCAGTACGTTTCCACAAACACCTAACATTTCTCGACGCCAACCTTTGTAAAAATATCATTGCCTGTTTCCCCGCTCATTTCGACTTTATTCCTGCCCGACGTACATTTAAAAAAAAATTGACTACACAATAAGGAAAGGCAATAAGTGTCTTGAGCGAATTGCAAAAAAATTTAAAACTGGCAGCCAATGAATGCCGTTTACGTTTTGGTCACGCGCGGCGAGTGGGAAAGTGTTCGGGCGGTTCGTTCTTTGAAATATTCTTGCAATGGAGAAATATATTTATTTAAATATTTTTCCCCCAAGTATGTTTGTGACTGATAACGGGAGGAGAAGTCAGTTCCTGAACTGTTTTGTCTTGGGAAACTTACTGCTGTGTTTGTTCGTCTGTGCTGTCGGCGTTACCCGAGGTTGTGTTTTCGTCTTAGTTTACTGTTCTTGTTGTTGTTGTGAGCCAAAGGATTTGGTCTGTGTTGTGACATTTCTCGGACTTTTTATTTCTGATTCTGTGTGTTTGGGAATTTATATTAGACCCACCCCCCCATTTATTGAGGACTAGCTTTTACCCGCGGCTTCGCTCGCATTGAAGCCACTAAATAAGTATCAGAGATCATTGCAATAGAAATGAATCAATAAAATATATTTCTCTGTAACAAAAATAAATAATTTTGAATTTTGAATTTTGACCGTCGATTATACAGTGCAACGGTATTACAGTACTCAGGGTTGGAACTTCATAACTGGAATGCTTGATGGCGTTAAAGTAGCTAGTTTTTGAGATTTTTCGACAAACATTTTTTTATCTTTCGTAAAAAAGATTATTATTTTTCAATGAAAAGTATCATATGTTACTTCTAATACCTCCAAGAAAATGTGTACAAAGTTTCATGATGATCGGTTAAGTAGTTTTCGCGTGAAAGCGTAACAAACAAACTTACATTCACATTTATAATATTAGTAGGGATTGTCTATGACATTAGTTGTAAACCATCCATGGAGAAATGCACATTTTGAATCAATTTCTGGGTTGCCTGCTGCCCATGTTCACTGGCCTCAGTTTCTTGTTCCCACGTGACCGAGCCACTGGGCCAATAGCGACGCAGCTCGCCTCTAAACGGAAGTCCACCGAGTGGCAAGTAACGATAAACCAAGCGAGAAGATTGATAGCGTCACTTCGCTCCGAGCTCCGAGTGTAGGCACAAGGGGGGATTCATATATTTTTTTCCTTCACAACAGATTTCTTTGGAGTTGCCAAGAAATAGTTTGTGATACTACAAGAAAGGTATTATTACTTTGTACAACACATGACTGCGGTTATTTTTGCATATTATATGACACACGTTCTTCGAGATGATACTGAGTATTTCTCACGAAAATTGGAGCATATTTTTATATTTCAATCGAGGTTTCATTCAAGCGTAATTTTTTTTTCAAAACCACGGAAAAGATGATAAAATATACAATAATTGTAATTTATGTGTGCAGTTAATACTGGAAAGGTATTCAGGGAACTATTTTGGAGGTACTATGGGACAACACCAAGCACGAATGCCCGGATTAAGAATCCGAGCCCAGTACCTACTGTCGCGAACACTGTTTGGCAGCGACACAGTTGTTGTCATGTACATGTACAGACTGACGTTCGCAAACAGCCGGCAAGGACAGTGCATGCAGTACGCTGCCGGGGTTGGCCGTGAGAACAGCCAGGTTCAGTTCAGTTCAGTTCAAAAGTCTTTATTTATGCATTTTTTACATGGGATTGTACAGTAACATTTGGTACTCCAGCACTCAGTGCTCTTTTACCAAGAGGGAAGACATATTTAGTAAACATAACTATTCACACATATACATACATTTACCTTTAAATTCTTTACAAGTTTTTCGGTATTACCTTGAAGGTAAAGTTTAAAAAACCTTCTGCAAAATTTAACCATGCTTTACTCAATATAAAATTATTATTTAAGTTTATCCAAGTTAATATAAAGGAAACACATAATTCAAGTTTTGCTCTTTCTAGCAAAAGTAAATATAACATTTTTATTATTTTTTCAATTTTTTTTATTATTCTCTATATGTGTCGAAGTTTTTTCTCCAATCTTTTATTTTTATTTTTAAGTAATATTTGGATAATTATTATAGAAGTCTGAACATTTTAAACGAAAAATAAACAAAAAAAGTAAATAAGAGAATAATGAATAATAATAAAAAATTGAAAAATTACTTAGTTGTATTTGATTTTGCTGGTAAGAGCAAAACCTACTGTAGGTAATTTAATTATAATCAACTAAAACTGGCATAGATACCTGTATTCCTATTTCTTTTGTCTAATTCAGAAGCATTTATTTTTCAGTTATCTAAGCTTTTATTATTTTACTATTTTTTCTGCCAAATGTATTTACGGATGAATGCAATAAAATTGTTTTTCACTTTTAAAAAAAATTATTTTAATCAAATTCGATGTCATCGGAACAAAGTATCGATATCTAAAAAAAAAAAAAAAAAAAAAAAATTGTAACTGAAGTATTGATACCAAAGGATCGATATCTTGAAGCTGCTATATCGATGTATCGTTGAGAGGGATGTCCGGGCCGGCGAGACACCCGGTGCTCGAGTGGTCGTCTGGCGCGGCGCGTCAACGCGGAGTGACCGCAGGCATCACTCAACCTCGCGCAGTGACCGCCGTGCAGATCACTCATGATTAGAGTCCCGGAAATTTCGCGGATTCCTCTGGCCTCAGGATAGAATTCAAAGTTATAGGTGTGCTCGACCCATGTTTACTTTCCCATTGGTTGATTTCTTAGAGAGAAATTTTTATCCTTGTTATTTGGCAATACCTAGGGACCGGAAAAATTCGCGGGTTCAATGACCTGTAGGATGAACTCCATAGCTCTACGTACACTCGGTCAAATGCCACCCACTCATTGGCTGCTGTCTTGTGAGACGTCCCAGCGTAGCAGCCTGTGATTCTATAAAGCTTTGGTCGGGTGTTTCTCATTGGCCCGGAGTCATCCAGGTGAGTTGTGAGCCAATAGCAGAGGCAGCACTGAGGTACAACGATTTGTATTTTAGCCTATCGCGAAATGAATCCGCGAATTTTTCCGGTCTCTAGCAATACCTGATTCGCTTACTTCTCTCCTAGCTGGGCATCGTTGGCTCACGGTCGTAGAGGGTCGTGTACAGATAACTGTGGTCCAATCATGAACACAGTGCGACAGTGTGGAGGTTTGCATTCTAGCTTGCGACTAAATGATTACGCGAAAATTCCGTGGCTCTACTCATGATTAGAGACTGGAAAAATTCGCGATTTCGATGACCTCTAGGATAGACTCCACAATCCCCTACACACTCGGGCAAATGCCACCTGCTCATTGGCTACTGACTCGTGACACGTGTCAACTAGGACGCTTGCGATTCGATACTTTTTTTGGTTGAAGGTTTTTCATTGGCTTAAAGTCCTTTAGATAAACTGTAAGCCAATCAGAGAAGCAATATAAAGGTACATTTGTTTGGATGCTATCATATCGTGAAATGAATCCGCGAATTTTTCCGGTCCCTACTCATGGACAACTGGGCAGCTGGACACTGGAGCCGGGAAAATAATTAATAAAGGTTTCCGACAAATGCAATACTGTCTAGAAACCGCAATCAAGCAGGTACTGTTATTTAGAACCGTAACGCAGCCAAGAACTGTCCGCAAACTTTTACACTGCAATCAATAACATATTTTATTGCTTGCCATCTATTTATAACTTCGTAAAATTCGCAGTTATTACCTAATCATCGGCATCGCCAACTCGTAGCAGTGTTTCTGCGCGTTTGAATGCGCGCTCCAGGAAGCTAGGTCTACACATACTTCTATGCCAAATTCGAAATACATACTAAAAGTATAAAAAATTGATTTTTTTAGAAGTTAAAAAAAAAAATTACTTTAACAAAATACTTTGTTAAATAGTTTTTAATGATATGTAGCAAATATCACAAAACAAACAAGTTCATAATTGTAATGAATCGGTACACGAAGGATGGCCGCCGTTGAAAGCTACGGGAGTCACAAGGCGGAGTGCGCGTGCGTCGCGCGGGGGAATACAGACCTTATCGCCTCGCCCGGCGACGGCCCAGGCGCACACAGGAGCGCAGACAGGATCGCCCAGGAGCGGGCTCGGGGAAGGGTTACCTTGAAGACCGGTGTCCTCGTTTTACGGCGGTCTTTTTTTTATCCCCCCCCCCCTTCCCCCCCTCTTCACGCCCTCGGAACATGTCGCCATCTTTAAATGCACTTGCGTTGTCTTTCCTTTCTTTTTTTATTTTATTTCCTTCTCCTGTTCCTTGGGCGTCTGAAATCCAACCCAAATAAAATATATCCCTCCTCCACTCCCCTCCCAGAGCCCCGTCCGACGATCCTGTTCGTGATCATTCAAAATGGCGTCTGGAGATCGCCAGTTGCGCCGCAGGGCCTGGAGGGGGGGGGGGGTGGAAGACGGATTGGGTGGGGGGTGGGGTGGATTTCCTTTTCCTCTTCACCCAGGACCACTTTTATTCGTCCTTCCATTGTTCTTCCAGCATCCACCACTCGTCCACGCGTCCTCTTCTTCACCCGACTGTGGAAGAAGCTGATGACGCCTGCCTTCTGGTGGTGAAGAGCTTTGCGTGTGTCGGCCAGTAGGAACACTCGGTTAGCCAGCAACAACACTGCCTCGCTAGCCGAGCGCGCGCGGTCCACGGACCAACTCGATTCTTCGTCTATCGAGACACGTTTTAGTTCGATAGAAACTTATCGATTATTATCGAGTTCGGGTACTTAGATCTTGGTTCGAGAAGAAACATGATCAATTCTACTGGTAACTACTATCAAAAAAAAAAGTGTTATGTTGTCTGAGAGATTTTTTTAAAAATATTTGCTTTAATTATAAATTTTTAACTTCTGCACATTAATAAACCCTGATGAACCAGAATTTTTTTTTAGATAAATGCAATCTAAAAAAAAAATTGCTAATGATTTTATTGATGCTTTTAAAAAAAATTGTGTTCCAAGACAAAATAAACTAATAAAAGTATCTCCGAGATATAATTAATCAATATTATTTTTATGTTCTTTTTATGTCTTAAAATTTTCTTCACGCATAATTAACATTTAAACACACACACATATGCATTACTTATATATAAATTACAAGAAAATTTTAATACCTACACCATTCAGATGACATCAAAAATTTTCTAATCCTTCTTTAAAAATCTATCTTTTCACTTCACCTCAAACTAAGACTGAAGTTAATTAGATAATATAAGGTGGTGAAATATTATTTTAATAATATTTTTAACAAAAATTAATTTTATTTTTAATGATCCAGTCGTATTGATGGAACCAATTTTAGTGGTTGTAAACAGTTAGGCTATACTTATTCGAGTATGTTTATTCCCGTATCTCTGAGCGAGTCTCCGAACCACAATTTACCTTAATACTGTAACACAGTGTAGCAACAAGTGAGCAGGTCTACCTCACGCTAGGCTGACTACAGGGTGTTTACGTGTGACCGTACAGCGGCCGCCAGCCACAGGGTGACTTACATCTACATACACGTGATTCTAAGATGTTACGTGAAGCCGAAAAATGAACTTTTAAAAATTATGGAAGTCATAGCAGGACACGTTTGAGGTTTGCATCCATGTGAATAGCTGAAACTTTACAATGAAAATAAGTTACCTTTTAACAACCTTTCTTATTATAAAGTCAAATGGTGCAAATCCTTCACATAGACATGCATAATTTGATTGCCAATCCGTTAGGATTCTCGGATTTTTGTAAATTCATGTTTCTGATGTCGAAATTAACCGTGAATTAAAAAGCATAATATTAATACATGCAGCTGTTATGTGAGCTCTTTCCGAATTCGTTCTGAGTAATTTAGAAAAAGGACGAATATCTAGTTTTTGCCACACTTTTTTTAAGTGCCATATTCGTTGTTGATAAAAGTTTCCATTATGCATTAAAATGCAAAATAATTTTAAAAGTTGAGTTTGAACAATTTAAAATCATTAATTAAGAAAGTCCTGAGAGTAAAAATTTAATCACGTGATTCACCCAGAGGTACATCCTATGCAAGTAAGTAGGTACGTTGTTTTGGAGTTCAAACTGATATAGTGTATTATGAATAGTTTGCGAGAGAAGCGCAGTTTAATTATTTGTGATTGTAGTTAGTTTTATATCGACCAAAAAAAAATATTTTTTTCAACCAAAATATAAATTAAATCCATTAAATACTTTAAATTTCTTATATTGAATAGTTTTCACCGAGTTGTTTTATACTCTCTTAAAAAATATATCGAGTAACCGTAATTTAACTGATTACCATGAGTTAAAGGATAAAAGAGTTGGTGGAATACTTAGTTTCTAAAACTTTGTAAATGAATTTGAACATTAAAAAATACTTCTAGCGCTGATGAAACGTTCACACATATAAAGATAATATTTCACTAACTATATCGGTCTAATCGACACTACAAGTAATATTGTGGAGGAAGAAGGGGGGGGGGGGGAATGACAGCGGTGGGCAGTCCGCTTCCGCAGTCAAAAGTCAAAAACAAAGACGATTTTCCGGGACATCCGTGCGTTACGATCTGATCCAGCCGAGCGTGACGGGGTTTTGTGTCTCAGTCCAGAACTAAGTCGACGGCGTTTTTGTTCCAGGATTGGCCTTCTCTCGGTCCCGTCTCGGCAGTTAGGCCCCTCCCACCAGCCTCCAGCTCCAGCTAGGACCACCCTCGTGGTCTCAATGACAGTGACGAGCTGTTTGACAGCTGAAGTTCTTTCTCACTCTCTCCTTGCTGTCTCTCTCTCCTTGCTGTCTCTCTCTCTCCTTGCTGTCACTCTCTCTCTCCTTGCTGTCACTCTCCTTGCTGTCACTCTCCTTGCTGTCACTCTCTCTCCTTGCTGTCTCTCTCTCCTTGCTGTCTCTCTCTTTCCTGACTGTCACTCTCTTTCCATGCTGTCTCTCTCCTCTGTCTCTCTCCTTACTGTCTCTATTTTCATGCTGTCTCTCTCTTTGCTGTCTCTCCCTCCTTGATGTGTCTCTCCTTGCTGTATTTCTCTTTCCTTGCTGTCTCTTTCTCCTTGCTGTATATCTCTTTTCTTGCTGTCTCTCTCCTTGCTGTATATCTCTTTTTTTGATATCTCTCTCCTTGTTATTTCTCGCCTTGGTGTCTCTCTCTTTCCTTGCTGTTTCTCTCTCTTTCCTTGCAGCATAAAGTGTAGAGTAATAATTCAGCCAATATGAAAGCAAATAAGTAATACATGGGGCTGTGAATTTTATCCTAACGCCAAACGAATCCGCGAAATTTCCGAGTCTCTGAATATATTTAATTCTTGAAATATTTTCCCCATTACACACGGTGCAAATCAGAAATGGCTTATGTCAGAAAAAAAAATGGTATTAAATTAAAAATTCCCCCATTGCAAGAATCATTTAAAGAACGCGTGCATTGTTTCCTTCACTCGCTCGTCAAGTCGACTAGAAGATGGATCACGCCCCACAAAGATCTGTGAGCCAGCAACACTATTTGTTCGTGAAAAAAACAAACGTCTAGCTGCGAGCGGCTCGCGACTCACGCGAGGTAGAGCGTCGAGACGCCCGGAGACGCCTGCGGGGGGGGGGGGGGGGGTCCCTCACCCCCTCCCCTCCCCCGGCGCGCCACGTGGTTCGGACCCCCGGCGAGACCAGCTCCCTGCTCGCTCCAGCGCACAGCCTCCCTGCTGTCTCGGCATCGATATTCAGGGACCGGAAAAATTCGCGGGCTCAATGACCTGTAGATAGAGACCGGAAAAATTCGCGAATTCATTTCGCGATAGGCTAAAATACAAATCGTTAAAACCTCAGTGCTGCCTCTGCTATTGGCTCACAACTCACTTGGATGACTCTGGTCCAATGAGAAACACCCGACCAAAGCTTCATCGAATCACAGGCTGCTACGCTGGGACGTCTCACAAGACAGCAGCCAATAAGTGGGTGGCATTTGACCGAGTGTACGTAGAACTAAGGAGTTCATCCTGCAGGTCATTGAACCCGCGAATTTTTCCGGTCCCTAGCAATCACTAGCGGAGTAACTTGTACCCCGTCCAAGTGGCAGGTTGCACCGACGTTTCGCTCTGCGCCGCACCGGGCATCTTCAGTCTGTGAAGCAGCGCCACAGCCACATGTGCGGCTGCGGGAGGCTGCGCTATCTCCGCCGCCTGATAGCGGCTATCTCCCCCCTCGCCCCGAGGCGGCCTGGAGGTCGTCTCGCAGGGCTTATCGCGGCAAGAGGTCCTCGGCGCTAAGTTGCCTGTCCTCCCCCCCCCCCCCCCCACCCTCCAGCACCGCGGACACGAGTCTTGCAGCGAACCACGTGTCAAGACACTTCTAGTATTTGAAAACAACTATACAACTATTTTTAACACTATGAATGCGAAACTTCATGTGAGCTTCTGGACATACGCCATTGCTAAGCACATGTATGTCTGTAGAAGAAAACTACAAAAAACCACAATATACAAAAACAAAAATTAAGCAAAAATTGTTGTTGTCAACAGGATATAAACACCACATAATATTCCATAACAAGAATATGGTCAACAAACAAAGAAAAACATAGAAAAATGGACTAACAGAACGAAAAAAAAAACACAAATGATGACAGCACAAAAATATTGAACCAAAAAAAAAATTCCTGTTGACAACAGCAAATTTTGTTTAATTTGTGTTTTTGTCTTTTTTTTTTTTTTGTAGTTTTCTTCTACAGACATACATGTGCTTAGCAATGGCGTATGTCCAAAAGCCTACATCAAGTCATGCACTCCCATTGCACAAATCTTTCAAAGATGATATGAATGCGAAATTGTGTTTGTCTGATTGTCCTTTCACGCAGCAACGGAGCAACATATCTATATGATATTTCTTTTTGCATATAGATAAATTATGTGTCGTATAGTGACGTAGACTACATACAATTATGAATTTCCATCCCTAAGGGAGTTTAATAATAGAAAAATCCATAGGAGGTAGGTCACAGACACACAAACAGTGAGTTTGTGTGATTCCTCTATGTCCGCCACATGGTCATACAGTAAGGTCTGGCCTCTTCCTATCCTTCTCCTTGGCGAAACCCGATGTGAGCTTTTTTTTTCAAGCGACTACAGATACGAGTGTGTGTATGGCTGGTATGGTTAATTAGCTTAATAGTGTTGGTTAAATAATGAATAGTTTTTAGTTAAACTAATACTGTGTAGTTTACGTAAGTTTTATTTATTTTTTAAAATTATAGTTTGTTCGTGTTTAACTATTATTTTTAAATTTTATATTCATATAAACTTTCTCTTTTAGAAATCAGATAACCATTTAAGAACATAAGTATATCGAGAAAAAAAATGAATTATACCATATTGTTTCCCCTTATTTTAAAAGTGTGTCTATTTTCTTAGTATATATTTTTTTAAGTGATCACTACTTTTTTTATGTTTGTTCAAAATTGTAAACTTTGAACAAATCACAAAAAAAAAAATTAAAGAGGCATAGCAACGCATGACGGGCATTAGCTAGTATTAAAAAAAAAAGTTAATTGCCATAGCTTGTTCTCACTCACAAGTGACAAGAACGCCATCAATACATAACAACAAAGATCTTACAATCTCGACAGTGAAAATTAGACTGTTCGAGAAAGAAACTACAGCGTAATATTGCGAGGCCACTGTCTAAAGTTTCTTGACTTGTGGCTTCACTGATGTGCCGGTCAACATTGCGATAGCCATCTTCAGGGAAAACGGGACGTGGCTAATTACCCACAAGACAAGCAGCCTCATACAATGTGTAAGGTTTATATCATGTAAGAAAACTTCTTACTATCTGCCCTTCTTGCTACATGACACGAAACAAATTATTCCAGATTATAATTACGTACTTGTCTTTTTTTACATTATTTGTTTTATGGTATTTTAAGCTTGAGCAATATCCGAACGAAATATTTCCTGTATTTAGAATATGTCTGAAATTCAAAATTAATTTTTAAAACATTTATTTTGATTACTAGAACTCTATGGCTACTCATGAAAATTTATCGCTTTTGCTCTATTTCAATTTGCATTTTGTTAGAAATTTTATTCCTAGATACCTACCTACTTAGTATGTTGTTATAACAGTACAGAGTCACGGACGTTTTCATTGTTGTTATCACTTTCATGAAACTCAATAATTCGCAAATGAAGTAGGGCCTACAGATAAAAATTATTTCGGGACCAAATATTCGCGACGAAAAAAAATGCAAGAGAGCAATCGTTACTAATAATTTAGAGACCTGTAAAATTCGCGAATTCAAATCCCTAAAGGATTTACTCAATGATCCTCTATGCACTCGTGCAAATTAGATCTGCCGATTGGTTACCGACTCGTAACACCTGTTGACCGGAACGATCGATCGTGATTCGCTAATTCTTCTGTTAAAGATTTTTCATTGGCCCAGAGTCCTTCAGATAAACTGTGGCCCAATCACTGAAGCAAAATAATGTCAAAAGTAATTGGACTATCCTATCCTATCGCGAAATGAATCCGCTAATTTTACAGGTCTCTAAATGATTGGGAGGAATATTTCTCAAACAGAAGCGGTGGCTGGGCAAGTGAAATAAGCATCTAGGCGCGTGTGACCGGTCAACGGGTGGACGAAAGTATTCAAATGCCCCTGCTTCCCCCCCATAGCCCCCCCCCCCCCACTAGCAGTGGGCGTGGCGTCGCTCCAAGAGGCTGTCATCGGGTGCGCCTTTCGTCTGTTGCTTCGAGTCCCAGTTTCTTACTCGGGGTAGCTGCTACGTGCGGTCCAGGTCGTGTCGCGACCACCAATATTTCCCACCAACCCAGTTCTTTGGTCGCGACGACAGTTCCAACTCACCCCATTCTTCATACAATATTTTTTTTTCAGTAACGGAGTGGCTTTGGCACGAGAGCACGTGACGTGGTCTTCCCAGAATACTTCGCACAAGTGCCACGATAAATACTTACTCCGTGCACCTATGCATTAAAGTTCAGCCACGAGAGACATGCCAGCGATGACGTAATGCCAAGGGAAATGGCAACAGGTCTGAAAACCTGTCAGCGAGCTCTAACAAGAGGCGGAGTCGTTTAAGTCCATGAAACGACGGTTGAACTAGTAATATACCAATGCACGTTATAAGCTATATGACTTTAAGGTAACGTTAGACAAACCAAATTTCGGTAACGAAAGAACTAATTTTGTTCTGGCAACAAAAACAAAAACCGGGCTTAAGCTACAAAACCTGCTCACTAGTGTAAAATGGAGCGCGCTAGAGCATGATTCAGAGTAGGAATGGGGGAGCCGTCTGTCGCAGGAGGCAAGGGGCCGCCATCTTAGATTCCTGTCACACTGACCTTGACATACTACCTCAACCTCTAGCTCTGACCCGAAATACGATACCTCGACTGAAATTTGACATCCTGCTTTTGATTTTACCTAAGAACTCAAAGTCATTTTAACTTTATATATATATGTATATATTTAATAAAGGCATTTCTTACTTCAAGATATTCAAAGTCCCCAGTTAGAGCCCCTTATAAAAAAATGTAATAAAATTCTGATAAAAATTTTTAATTAATATTGTTAAAAACTTTATAAAAATATTCAACATCGACTACCGGTGGATGTACTTATGAACAATCACGACTCATTTCTCCACCGCAATGTTCACCAGCATACTGTGCCCATCTGGGATACTTGCGTATTCCATCGGCAGTTTACTAAAAAGACTGGGAGGAAAAACCACTCACGTCCGAATTTTTCAGCAATGGAAGACCCTCGTTGACCATTTACAAACAGTTGGCTTTTTTTATCTTCGCCCGAATACCTCATCAAAGGGCCTTGAAGCCTAAGGGATCCTTGCAAAGTGCATCTTAAAATGATGCTAGCCATTTCTGTTCACCTTCCGAATAGTTGCAAAGGTTCCTTTCAGAAATGCCGATGCAGCCTTTCGTTAATGGACTAGTGGCTCGCTTGTGGAGTTATCTTTTGAGGGGAGATCTTCCCAGGAGCAGGATTTTCTTGCGTCTAGCCGAACTTAACGAGCTCGGTAAACTTAACGCGTCTAGCGTAACTCCTACTCTGTATTTTTCATTTTTTTTAAAAAATGAAAAAACAAAACATTATGTAAAATAAAACATTTGTAGTCCTGGTAATGTGTCGGCGCGGCATCCATGCTACCGGGGCATCCATGCCACTGGGAGACGGCCCGCGAGATGGGTTACGGTCGAGTCCCCGCAAGGCAGTGCTCGGAACACCGCCTCTATGCAGCGTCTCGGAGGAACGACTGCTGGTGTCTTCGCCGGGACGATGGCACCTCCTGATAACAGGGACCCCCCGAATGTCTTGTCGCTTATCAGCGGTGCGAGTCGCGCGCAAGAGCGCCCCGGGTGCGTGAGGCCGGAAGCAAGGAGGGGGGAGGGGGGAGTTCCGGTTCTAGGGGAGGGGGGGGGGGAGGAGGGGTCCCTTTCACACGGTGGATGCGCGCACTGCCGTTAGGCCGCGAGCGCCATTGTTCGCGCCCGGCAAGGCGCTCTTATCTGCGGCGGGCGCGGGAGGCGAGAGTGTAATTAGGCCCCGACCGGGCGCTAAACACGGCGGCACCCATCTGGCCGCGAGGCTACAAGCGCCCGCGGTTGTGTTTGTACTTCAGAGTAGCGTCTCCGCGTCTCCACGTCTCCATGTCTCCGCGACAGTCCTGCCTCGCAGGCACAGGCCTTGTCAAACACACCACTCATACAAGCCCATGCAGATGTAACTATAGATAGAGACCGGAAAAATTCGCGTGTTCATTTCGCGATAGGCTAAAATACAAATCGTTACACCTCAGTGCTGCCTCTGCTATTGGTTCACAACTCACCTGGATGACTCTGGGCCAATGAGAAACACCCGACCAAAGCTTTATACGAATCACAGGCTGCTACGCTGGAACGTCTCACAAGACAGCAGCCAATGAGTGGGTGGCATTTGACCGAGTGTACGTAGAACTATGGAGTTCATCCTGCAGGTCATTGTACCCGAGAATTTTCCCGGTCCCTACCTATAGAGGAGAAGAAGCGTTGCCCTAAATTATGAAGAAAAAAAAAAATTAAAATACGATCTTTGAATGATTCATGCCGAGGTAATTTGATAAAAAATTTTCATTGATGTGCCCAATCAGAATGACCTCCAATACTACAACCAGGGCATTTGTTACTTCCATCAATGTGACGTCACGGCAGCCACCTTGGTTCCGCCATCTGGGAATTTATTGTCGTCTGGTATTGTGTGATACCACCATATAGGTTTATTTATAACCAAAAAAAGAGCACTAGTGTCAATCACCAGGTCATAGCGTCCATCATCTTGTGAACCATCTTGGGCGCCATTTTGAAAATCCGTAACTTCAACTCAAAAAGTAGGAAAAATTCTAAATATCATACAAAAATTGCCTATTAATATATCGATTTATTCGATCTATTATCGTTAAAGGTTTGATCCTTGGTCGATGAAAAACTGTAATTTTAGCTCAAAAATACTTATTTTATTAAAAATCACATAAACTAAACATTTATCCACAAAATAAATTGGTTCAATTCTATTCATTCAGTAAGCAGATTCTGCTTTGTCTCAGTTGCAATCGCTCCACATGGCTAATTGTTAGAGACACGTGAATTTCGCGGATTCAATGACCTCCAGGATAGACTCCAATATCCTCTACACACTCGGGCAAATGCCAACAGTTCATTGGCTGTTGACTTGTGAGTCGTCTCGACTGGGTGGCCTGTGATTCGACACTTCTATGAGTGAGGGTCTCTAATTGGCCCTCAGTCCTCCAGATTAACAGTGAACCAATGACAGAAGAAGCACTAAGGTATAATTATTTGAATTTTAGCATAACACGAAATGAATCCGCGAAATTCACGGGTCTCTACTAATTGTCCATCCGCTACCTTTTCCTGGTATTCTTCCTCTCCGTGACAGATTATTTCATTATCATCACCTACAGACTATTCCACGTCGTGCGATAGGTAAATATCGGTATCCATCAACTTCTAAGCTCTTTAGCCATTTTAAGGATTTTTGAGTCGTTTTTGAGAAATGTTATGGAAATTTTTACAACGAGATGGTGGCCGTGACGTCACAATCCAAGATGGCGGTCGGCTCCAAGGCTGTCATTGTTCGTCATCACAACGATAGTTTTGTTGAATTTCATATTTAATCACGAATTTTGTCTCAAAATGCGTACTAAGTGTTATCTAATATCTAGGGACCGGAAAATTTCGCGGTTTCAATGACCTCTAGGATAGCCTCCATTATCCTCTGCATTTCTCAAGTAAACACGCGTGTTCATTGGATGCTAAATTGTGAGGCGTCTCCACTGGGTAGCTTGTAATTCGACGCTTCTTTGGTCGATAGTCTCTCATTGTCCCAGAGAGCTCCAGTTAAACTGCGAGCCAATAGCAGAACCAGCAGAATTGTACACATGTTTGAATTTCAGCATATCACGAAATTAATCCGCGAATTTTTCCGGTCACTACTAATATCGTACAAAGTGTTATCTAAGCTAGCAGTAAACACTCACGCAAGTAATATAAATATGAGCTACATGCTAAATTACAGGAATAAATAAAAGTTATGATAAAAAAAAATGAAACAACCAACTTAACAAAGTATGTCCTGCCATAAAGTGCAGCCTGCTGTTTTACAGTACATAGGTGTTGATAGCTTGGCTAGTGACACTCGCGTTACTGCCCCCTCCTCCCCCCTGCTTTTCGACGGTGCACAGCACACGGGAAGTGAATATCTACTCGCGAATCTTGTCCAAGGCCGGTTGTGTTTCTGCCATGGCCGGGCGAGTTTGTTATGAACACCGGACACTGCTGTTGGTAGTTTTGGTGGAGGGGGAGGGGACACATAAATACCGCCAAAAATGTCGTCCACTCTTTTGTATTAGCGTCATCATGCATCATATCACATTCTGGAAACCACGACAGTAGTATACGAATGTATGTTCTGGAACATGGCTTCTGGCTGTGGATTGATGATTGTCGTCCGCCATCTTGGATTGTGACGTCACGGCGGCCATCTTGGATGACCTTGACCTTGACCTTTGACCTTGACCTTTAATTTGATCCTCAAAAATCGCCAAAATCCGCCAAAATTGGGCAAAATTTGCCCAAAATTCCTCAAAATTCGCCAAAATTTACATTTCTGTGGAAAAAAATTCCGCCAAAAAATCTCAAAAAATTCCACAAATTAAAAATTTCTCTTTTCGAGGGAAAAATTTCCCGTTTCGAGGGAAAAATTCCCGTTTTTAGTCCTTCAAAATCCCAGCGGCTGAAAATTCCTAAAACTGGCTTAAGAATCCTTAACTCAAACCTCAGTTAAGCCATTTATAGGATTATGACGTCACCGTTGCATTTTCCGTTACGCCCGCCATCTTGAAAATCCGCAATTTTTATGTTAGAAAATCGGGAAAAATTTTAAAAATCATTAAAAAAATTATTTGATCGAATTAAAAAAAATATTAAAAACCACTGTTGCAGTTATCGTTACGGTCGCCATCTTGGATTATATAAATGTTGCATATTTCGTTACACCCGCCATCTTGGTTGAGTACCATGTCATTCTTACACTTTACGTTACGACCACCATATTGGATCCTTTTAATGTTGCAATTATCGTTATGGTCGCCATCTTGAAATTTAGTCACCATCTTGAAATTTAGACGCCATCTTGGAAATCCGTAATTTTTATGTTAGAAAATCGGGAAAAATTCCAAAATTCATCAAAAAATTATCGTAATAGAATTCTGATTGATTATATCGATGTACGTCCTTGGTTCGAAACCGATGAGAGCAAAAAATAAAAAAAATCAGATCCTTCCTCCACAGAAGCCACCTACAGACTGACCTACCACCACCCATAACTAGGTATTTACCATCAGCTGGTATGACATCATGTCCGCCATCTTGTCTTTGTCCGCTGGAGGGAACCATCTTGTTTTCGTCTGCTAGAGTGTGCTGGAGTCATGTTAGTATAATGTTCTGTTCACCATAACTTTGACCTTGACCTTGAACTTTGACCTTGACCTTGGACTTTGACCTTGACCTTGAAATTTGACCTTGACCTTGAACTTTGACCTTGACCTTAAACTTTGACCTTGACCTTGAACTTTGACCTTGACCTTGAAATTTGACCTTGACCTTGATGTCCATCACGGATCCGTCATTTTATGTTCAGTACAAGTTACCAGGAGCTACCACATGCTAGTGGTCATTGCCACCATCATGTTTTCGTCTGCTGGAGGACTCCATATTGTGTGTACTCGTCTTACCGTCATGATAATTTTTTAATAACATGCTACAGTGCAGTAATCATTTATTATTACTGAGGTGCCCGACATCTTGAAATTCGGCCGACATCTTGAAATCATGTAATTATTTAGTTAGAAATGCGGGAAAAATTCCAATAGTCTCCGAAAAAATCAATTATTAATTTACAAATTGAATCGATGGATCCCTGTCCACGGTTCGATTCTTGACCAGAGTCAGTTGTAACTAATTATTAAATAAATGTTAGGTTCTGTTTTCCATTACCTTTCGCGGAGTTAATTAATCATTCACTCTACGAAAAAAAAAAACTCAAGTCAATATACCGGACCAACGAATTAAATCAGTGCCGATTAGCCTATTATGAAAGTCTAATTTTTCAATAATCTGAATAACATATAAACCGTTCATGTACAAAGCCACACATATAGATCAATTGTCTTCAGTCCATGAGACCGAGTCATGTCATTATCAGACGTATAGGCTAGTCATTTCAGGACCACATGACCTTCGTAATCCATCGTGACATTTTTATACATTCTAAAGGACCAAGTGACCTTGAAAAATATTTTATTAACACCAAGAGGTGATAAACTAGTATATATTCAATCACTACATTTAGTACTACGCGCAATCAACAAAAAAGGAAGCACCAACAACGAAAAGACAGCACCACCAACGAAAAGGAAGCACATTTGGAAGCACCGACAAAGAAAAGGCAGCACCGACAACGAAAAGGAAGCACATTTGGAAGCACCGACAAAGAAAAGACAGCACATTTGGAAGCACCGTCAACGAAAAGGCAGCACCGACAACGAAAAGGAAGCACATTTGGAAGCACTGACAACGAAAAGGCAGCACCGACAACGAAAAGGAAGCACATTTGGAAGCACCGACAAAGAAAAGGCAGCACCGACAACGAAAAGGAAGCACATTTGGAAGCACCGACAAAGAAAAGACAGCACATTTGGAAGCACCGTCAACGAAAAGGCAGCACCGACAACGAAAAGGAAGCACATTTGGAAGCACCGACAAAGAAAAGGCAGCACCGCCAACGAAAAGGAAGCACATTTGGAAGCACCGACAAAGAAAAGACAGCACTGACAACGAAAAGGAAGCACATTTGGAAGCACCGTCAACGAAAAGGCAGCACCGACATCGAAAAGGAAGCACATTTGGAAGCACTGACAACGAAAAGGCAGCACCGACAACGAAAAGGAAGCACATTTGGAAGCAGTGACAACGAAAAGGCAGCACCGACAACGAAAAGGAAGCACATTTGGAAGCACTGACAACGAAAAGGCAGCACCGACAACGAAAAGGAAGCACATTTGGAAGCACCGACAAAGAAAAGGCAGCACCGACAACGAAAAGGAAGCACATTTGGAAGCACCGACAAAGAAAAGACAGCACATTTGGAAGCACCGTCAACGAAAAGGCAGCACCGACAACGAAAAGGAAGCACATTTGGAAGCACTGACAACGAAAAGGCAGCACCGACAACGAAAAGGAAGCACATTTGGAAGCACTGACAACGAAAAGACAGCACCGACAACGAAAAGGCAGCACATTTGGAAGCACTGACAACGAAAAGGCAGCACAGGCATCGAAAAGGAAGCACATTTGGAAGCACCGACAACGAAAAGGCAGCACCGCCAACGAAAATGCAGCTCATTTGGAAGCACCGACATCGAAAAGGAAGCACCATCAACGAAAAGGCCGCACCATCAACGAAAAGGAAACACATTTGGAAGCACAAGTTACGAGAACTTAGTCTTAGTTAGAAATCTGAATACAAAAAAAAAAAACATTAAATTTTTATAATTGCAATTATTTATTTCTTTACATTATACAAATACAAGTAAAACAAGCCATTATTATATGTAGCCAGCTTTCCTCAGTTCTTTGAGTATGAATGATATTTCTTTGATGCACGAATAGTTTCCTGCACAAAGCGAGTCATGTAGAAGTCTTAGCCGGTCAACCAATATGTTTGGATCGTTCCATGAAGTGTAATCAGTCTCTTCTACCACCATCTTACTTGTTTGATTATTATAAATATTATTTTCTCTGGTGTCTTCCGTTTTAACACCATCCTCAGGGTAACTTTCATTATCGAGACAATGATCATCACAAGCTTGATCCGATTTATTTAATATATCACGTTGTTTCCATCGTTTCGGTCTCAGGACACCACCACAGTCTTCGATCTTGCCTGCTTTAGTTGCTTCATCACAGTCTATACCTTTGTCAACAGCCGCAGAGTCACTGTAGCAATCACCGTAGAAGGCATCATCTTCACCCAGATTACCGTAAGAATTCGATGACGATGATGTCGAAGCGTCTTCATCATCTTCATGCTTCCTTTTTAGGAGTCCATCATTTTTACAAAGTAGGAAAGATCTACTTGAATTCGGCTGGAATATATTCTCACTTTTTACGTTAAAGATTCTTCCATTGTCTTCATTCTTCCATAAATCATAATCATCCTTCAATTTAAGTTCTTTGTCGAGATCGGAAGAACCGCGATCATAATCTCTCCCAAGACAAGGAAAATTATTGTCGTAATGCAGATCACTCTTCCTTAGTCTAGTAGAGCCATCGTTGTCCTCTAGCTTGTACACAGGCTTGACGTTACAAGTTCTGTCATGTCTTTTTAAGCTCTCTCTCCGCGTAAACGACTTGCTACATCGAACACAACTTATCATATTACGTAGTGGATTTTTATCACAGTCATTCTTCTCGTGTTGTCTTCCATTCTTTCTCAAGATAAATTCTTTGCTGCAAAACTTACAACTGTGTCCTTTCGTTACAGCAACAGTCACCGAATCAGGATTCATATTAGTTACTGAGACTATGTTCAGATGCAAACTGAATTAATTAAATTAGATACATTACTTAAATATAATTTTTAATATTTCATCTGCAAGAATTAAGTTACATCATACAAAAGAAATTGTTACATGTGGTCTCGATTATTAGCATGTGATGTCGACACGTGTTGTGTTGAGCCATAATTTATTTAGTTGTTTTATGTGGTATGCGGGAAGCTCACTAACGATCGCAAAACAAGGATGGCTTCGCTAGACATCAAGGAGAAGGAAGTTCGTCTTACATGTTAGTGCTCCACGGATGTCTCATGACATATTATTTGACTGAGTAATGGTTGCTTAATTTTTATTTCCACCTGGTAAAAAAATTACAAGTGCTGATTTAGTAACAGATATTCTCGAATTAAATGTAACTCTAAATAACATGTCATGACTCATTAGGTAAAAAATCCGTCATGCAGAGAGCGGTTTCTCATAATAGACAGAAACACTTGAAGAAACCACAGGAATAATCAGGAGTTCATGGAGAAATCCATCATAATATTGAAAAAATAATAGGGAGCACACGGAGAAAACCATCTCACGTTTCTTTGTTATCATATAAATACAGAAAAAATATTTAATAATAAAATAAATTAATAAAAAAATTTAAATTGAAAAAAAATTAAATTGAAAGCAGGAATAATCAGGAGCACACGGAGAAAACCATCATAATATTGACATGGATAATCAGATGCACTCGGAGAAAACCACCACACGTTTTCTTTGATATCATAAAATTACAGGGAAAATTTTTTTAAAAATAAATAAAAAAAATTCAAAAAAGGAAAAAATTACCAAAATACATAAAATTCTGGCTTGTACTAGAACTCTATCTTTGTTACACAATGAGAAGTTCACAAGCTAGCAGAATCTATTTATGTATTTTGGTAATTTTTTCCTTTTTTGAATTTTTTTTATTTATTTTTTAAAAAAAATTTTCCCTGTAATTTTATGATATCAAAGAAAACGTGTGGTGGTTTTCTCCGAGTGCATCTGATTATCCATGTCAATATTATGATGGTTTTCTCCGTGTGCTCCTGATTATTCCTGCTTTCAATTTAATTTTTTTTCAATTTAAATTTTTTTATTAATTTATTTTATTATTAAATATTTTTTCTGTATTTATATGATAACAAAGAAACGTGAGATGGTTTTCTCCGTGTGCTCCCTATTATTTTTTCAATATTATGATGGATTTCTCCATGAACTCCTGATTATTCTTGTGGTTTCTTCAAGTGTTTCTGTCTATTATGAGAAACCGCTCTCTGCATGACGGATTTTTTACCTAATGAGTCATGACATGTTATTTAGAGTTACATTTAATTCGAGAATATCTGTTACTAAATCAGCACTTGTAATTTTTTTACCAGGTGGAAATAAAAATTAAGCAACCATTACTCAGTCAAATAATATGTCATGAGACATCCGTGGAGCACTAACATGTAAGACGAACTTCCTTCTCCTTGATGTCTAGCGAAGCCATCCTTGTTTTGCGATCGTTAGTGAGCTTCCCGCATACCACATAAAACAACTAAATAAATTATGGCTCAACACAACACGTGTCGACATCACATGCTAATAATCGAGACCACATGTAACAATTTCTTTTGTATGATGTAACTTAATTCTTGCAGATGAAATATTAAAAATTATATTTAAGTAATGTATCTAATTTAATTAATTCAGTTTGCATCTGACCATAGTCTCAGTAACTAATATGAATCCTGATTCGGTGACTGTTGCTGTAACGAAAGGACACAGGTGTAAGTTTTGCAGCAAAGAATTTATCTTGAGAAAGAATGGAAGACAACACGAGAAGAATGACTGTGATAAAAATCCACTACGTAATATGATAAGTTGTGTTCGATGTAGCAAGTCGTTTACGCGGAGAGAGAGCTTAAAAAGACATGACAGAACTTGTAACGTCAAGCCTGTGTACAAGCTAGAGGACAACGATGGCTCTACTAGACTAAGGAAGAGTGATCTGCATTACGACAATAATTTTCCTTGTCTTGGGAGAGATTATGATCGCGGTTCTTCCGATCTCGACAAAGAACTTAAATTGAAGGATGATTATGATTTATGGAAGAATGAAGACAATGGAAGAATCTTTAACGTAAAAAGTGAGAATATATTCCAGCCGAATTCAAGTAGATCTTTCCTACTTTGTAAAAATGATGGACTCCTAAAAAGGAAGCATGAAGATGATGAAGACGCTTCGACATCATTGTCATCGAATTCTTACGGTAATCTGGGTGAAGATGATGCCTTCTACGGTGATTGCTACAGTGACTCTGCGGCTGTTGACAAAGGTATAGACTGTGATGAAGCAACTAAAGCAGGCAAGATCGAAGACTGTGGTGGTGTCCTGAGACCGAAACGATGGAAACAACGTGATATATTAAATAAATCGGATCAAGCTTGTGATGATCATTGTCTCGATAATGAAAGTTACCCTGAGGATGGTGTTAAAACGGAAGACACCAGAGAAAATAATATTTATAATAATCAAACAAGTAAGATGGTGGTAGAAGAGACTGATTACACTTCATGGAACGATCCAAACATATTGGTTGACCGGCTAAGACTTCTACATGACTCGCTTTGTGCAGGAAACTATTCGTGCATCAAAGAAATATCATTCATACTCAAAGAACTGAGGAAAGCTGGCTACATATAATAATGGCTTGTTTTACTTGTATTTGTATAATGTAAAGAAATAAATAATTGCAATTATAAAAATTTAATGTTTTTTTTTTTGTATTCAGATTTCTAACTAAGACTAAGTTCTCGTAACTTGTGCTTCCAAATGTGTTTCCTTTTCGTTGATGGTGCGGCCTTTTCGTTGATGGTGCTTCCTTTTCGATGTCGGTGCTTCCAAATGAGCTGCATTTTCGTTGGCGGTGCTGCCTTTTCGTTGTCGGTGCTTCCAAATGTGCTTCCTTTTCGATGCCTGTGCTGCCTTTTCGTTGTCAGTGCTTCCAAATGTGCTGCCTTTTCGTTGTCGGTGCTGTCTTTTCGTTGTCAGTGCTTCCAAATGTGCTTCCTTTTCGTTGTCGGTGCTGCCTTTTCGTTGTCAGTGCTTCCAAATGTGCTTCCTTTTCGTTGTCGGTGCTGCCTTTTCGTTGACGGTGCTTCCAAATGTGCTGTCTTTTCTTTGTCGGTGCTTCCAAATGTGCTTCCTTTTCGTTGTCGGTGCTGCCTTTTCTTTGTCGGTGCTTCCAAATGTGCTTCCTTTTCGTTGTCGGTGCTGCCTTTTCGTTGTCAGTGCTTCCAAATGTGCTTCCTTTTCGTTGTCGGTGCTGCCTTTTCGTTGTCACTGCTTCCAAATGTGCTTCCTTTTCGTTGTCGGTGCTGCCTTTTCGTTGTCAGTGCTTCCAAATGTGCTTCCTTTTCGATGTCGGTGCTGCCTTTTCGTTGACGGTGCTTCCAAATGTGCTTCCTTTTCGTTGTCAGTGCTGTCTTTTCTTTGTCGGTGCTTCCAAATGTGCTTCCTTTTCGTTGGCGGTGCTGCCTTTTCTTTGTCGGTGCTTCCAAATGTGCTTCCTTTTCGTTGTCGGTGCTGCCTTTTCGTTGACGGTGCTTCCAAATGTGCTGTCTTTTCTTTGTCGGTGCTTCCAAATGTGCTTCCTTTTCGTTGTCGGTGCTGCCTTTTCTTTGTCGGTGCTTCCAAATGTGCTTCCTTTTCGTTGTCGGTGCTGCCTTTTCGTTGTCAGTGCTTCCAAATGTGCTTCCTTTTCGTTGTCGGTGCTGCCTTTTCGTTGACGGTGCTTCCAAATGTGCTGTCTTTTCTTTGTCGGTGCTTCCAAATGTGCTTCCTTTTCGTTGTCGGTGCTGCCTTTTCTTTGTCGGTGCTTCCAAATGTGCTTCCTTTTCGTTGGTGGTGCTGTCTTTTCGTTGTTGGTGCTTCCTTTTTTGTTGATTGCGCGTAGTACTAAATGTAGTGATTGAATATATACTAGTTTATCACCTCTTGGTGTTAATAAAATATTTTTCAAGGTCACTTGGTCCTTTAGAATGTATAAAAATGTCACGATGGATTACGAAGGTCATGTGGTCCTGAAATGACTAGCCTATACGTCTGATAATGACATGACTCGGTCTCATGGACTGAAGACAATTGATCTATATGTGTGGCTTTGTACATGAACGGTTTATATGTTATTCAGATTATTGAAAAATTAGACTTTCATAATAGGCTAATCGGCACTGATTTAATTCGTTGGTCCGGTATATTGACTTGAGTTTTTTTTTTTCGTAGAGTGAATGATTAATTAACTCCGCGAAAGGTAATGGAAAACAGAACCTAACATTTATTTAATAATTAGTTACAACTGACTCTGGTCAAGAATCGAACCGTGGACAGGGATCCATCGATTCAATTTGTAAATTAATAATTGATTTTTTCGGAGACTATTGGAATTTTTCCCGCATTTCTAACTAAATAATTACATGATTTCAAGATGTCGGCCGAATTTCAAGATGTCGGGCACCTCAGTAATAATAAATGATTACTGCACTGTAGCATGTTATTAAAAAATTATCATGACGGTAAGACGAGTACACACAATATGGAGTCCTCCAGCAGACGAAAACATGATGGTGGCAATGACCACTAGCATGTGGTAGCTCCTGGTAACTTGTACTGAACATAAAATGACGGATCCGTGATGGACATCAAGGTCAAGGTCAAATTTCAAGGTCAAGGTCAAAGGTCAAGGTCAAAGTTTAAGGTCAAGGTCAAAGTTCAAGGTCAAGGTCAAATTTCAAGGTCAAGGTCAAAGTCCAAGGTCAAGGTCAAAGTTCAAGGTCAAGGTCAAAGTTATGGTGAACAGAACATTATACTAACATGACTCCAGCACACTCTAGCAGACGAAAACAAGATGGTTCCCTCCAGCGGACAAAGACAAGATGGCGGACATGATGTCATACCAGCTGATGGTAAATACCTAGTTATGGGTGGTGGTAGGTCAGTCTGTAGGTGGCTTCTGTGGAGGAAGGATCTGATTTTTTTTATTTTTTGCTCTCATCGGTTTCGAACCAAGGACGTACATCGATATAATCAATCAGAATTCTATTACGATAATTTTTTGATGAATTTTGGAATTTTTCCCGATTTTCTAACATAAAAATTACGGATTTCCAAGATGGCGTCTAAATTTCAAGATGGTGACTAAATTTCAAGATGGCGACCATAACGATAATTGCAACATTAAAAGGATCCAATATGGTGGTCGTAACGTAAAGTGTAAGAATGACATGGTACTCAACCAAGATGGCGGGTGTAACGAAATATGCAACATTTATATAATCCAAGATGGCGACCGTAACGATAACTGCAACAGTGGTTTTTAATATTTTTTTTAATTCGATCAAATAATTTTTTTAATGATTTTTAAAATTTTTCCCGATTTTCTAACATAAAAATTGCGGATTTTCAAGATGGCGGGCGTAACGGAAAATGCAACGGTGACGTCATAATCCTATAAATGGCTTAACTGAGGTTTGAGTTAAGGATTCTTAAGCCAGTTTTAGGAATTTTCAGCCGCTGGGATTTTTAAGGACTAAAAACGGGAATTTTTCCCTCGAAACGGGAAATTTTTCCCTCGAAAAGAGAAATTTTTAATTTGTGGAATTTTTTGAGATTTTTTGGCGGAATTTTTTTCCACAGAAATGTAAATTTTGGCGAATTTTGAGGAATTTTGGGCCAATTTTGCCCAATTTTGGCGGATTTTGGCGATTTTTGAGGATCAAATTAAAGGTCAAGGTCAAAGGTCAAGGTCAAGGTCATCCAAGATGGCCGCCGTGACGTCACAATCCAAGATGGCGGACGACAATCATCAATCCACAGCCAGAAGCCATGTTCCAGAACATACATTCGTATACTACTCACGACTGGACAGAAACTTTTAGACTCGGAAACGAGTGATGGGATGATGTGATTTCAGTGACAAAATTTTCTCATGATTCGCAGCGTCAGGCATTCCTCACGAGAGAGAAAAATGAAAAGAATCCTCTCAACGCTTATTTGAAGGCAAGCGGTCTCTTCCTTTGTGATTGGCGGCCGTCTGCGAGAGAAGTAGTTGCCTTATTTGGCTGAGCCACTCAGGACATATTTGCTTCCGCAATGAATTAATGTGATTGGTGTTTTAATAATCGTCATGTACCTGAATGAAACTAGTCCAATCACTAAACACAGACGATGCTACAGTGTTTTAACTATCAGCTAGTCTCGGAATCTTTTCGCGAAATATGCATGGCCCTACTTATAATTCAGCGTACAACTAATTAAACTCCGTAATTAAAAAAATAAACAAACATGAGCGTGGAGTCCACACGAGACCGAAATTAATTGAAAAGTGCTTGTAAAAAATTAGAAAGGTGTTTATAGTTTCGTGCGATGATGCTGATATCTCTAGCACGCGGAATTATTTTTTGCGGTAAAAATGGTATCGATGGTTGCGAAACGTCCGCCAGAATGCGTTGAAATCCATACTAATACATACTAATTTTTATTTCATCATATTTTAATTTATTCATGTAACAATGTTATAATTTATACGTTTTTTTTGTTTATACATAATAATGAATTTTAATAAATTGCTCTTTTTTTAAATTTCATCTTTATATAGCTAATGTAAAGTTTTTTAGATTATATTTTATATATATTATTCATTTCTCAGTTATGATGCATTTACAAATGTTTACAATCGTCCAAATACAGAATGTAATTTGAAGTGACTAGATGCACTCACGTACGAGCTTGCTTTCGTAAAGTGCTAAATTTCCTGGTCGATTAAGTGAATATTGTCAACAAAGTGTAAAAAAAAATGGAAAATAAATGTTTATTATTATTATTATTAGTATCAGTTTGTAGCCTCGCGCAGGGCAGGGATGGTCAGAACGGTTGCCGGTCTGCTCCCCTGGCCGGGAGATGGGTTGCGGTCGAGTCGACGCGACGAGGCAGCAGTGTCTGCTGAGGGCGCCCTGTCTGTGGCCAGCAGGGGCGGCGGTGCGCGCCCGGCGCTGTTTTTACTGCGTCTCCGGCGAGCCGTGTCTGCGGCCGGGGGCACCCACCTCTCTCTCTCTCTCTCTCTCTCTCTCTCTCTCTCTCTCTCTCTCTCTCTCTCTCTCTCTCTCTCTCAGGGAAGTCACCGTGGCGACGCCTAGAGGGTAGAGACACTCGGAAAATTTTTTTTTCCGCGTTTTGCAACTCGCGATAAGCTAGAATCCAATCAGTTAAAGAGACCGGAAAAAAAAAATTCGAAGGGGTTCGACGACCTCCAGGATAAACTCCAATATCCACTACACACTCGGGCAAATGCCAACTGTTCATTGGCTGTTGACTTGTGGGTCGTCTCGACTGGGTGGCCCGTGATTCGACACTTCTATGAGTGAGGGTCTCTAATTATTGGCCCTCAGTCCTCCAGATTAACAGTGAACCAATGGCAGAAGCAGCTCCAAGGTATAATTATTTGAATTTTGGCATGACACGAAATGAATCCGCGAAATTTTCAGGTCTCTACAAATCACTTTTTTTGGCTGCTTCTTTGATTGGTCAGAAGGACTCTGAGCCGATGAATACCCCCCCCCCCCCCCCCCCGACGCAAAAAAAAAAAAAGTATCGAATCACAAGCCTCCCAGGTAACAGGTGTCACGAGTCAGTAGCCAATGAGCAGGTGTAATTTTTCCCGAATACGCAGACGATCATGGAGTCTACTGTCCTAGAGGTCATTGAAGCGCTATGACGTGGCGCTATGGCATGTCGCTATGGCGTGGCTCTGGCGTGTCGCTATGGCGTGGCTCTGGCGTGTCGCTATGGCGAGGCGCTCTGGCGTGGCGCTGTGGCCAGCCACTCGCCAGCAGCGTGCTTCGCTATCGTTCTTCTCACTCTTTTCTGCAGTGTGTTGTGAGCAGGGGGAAGGGAGGGGCGGTGAGAACTTCGCCCCAACCTACGATAGCCTGACCCGACCTGACCCAACAGGCGACTGAGCCCGGGTGTGAGTACAGGGTGGGTGCGAGCTGCGACTCCCGGATGCTCGCGTGCAGGCGGCGTGGTCGGCCGTCAGTGGACCTCTGTCTGGTCGACAAGGAGGGGGGGGGGGGGGTACCTACTGAACCAGACCAACGTCGTGATACTGCGCGGTTACTAAGCTAAACGACCCGGCAGGAGAAAAGTTTGTTTTCTCTTTATTTTTCAATTTTTTTTAAAAATACAGATTACTGGATTATACAAACTGAGCTTTCAGAAAAAAATATATGAATACGTTTTATTTGTTTATTGTATTGCTATAGTATTATTAAATACATATCTCAGTCCATTGCCTTGATTAGTTCATATTAGACATGCCTATAACCTCTTTTTTTTACTTAAAGTAATATTAAATTAATTACGTTTGCTAGGAAATTAATTTCGACAAATTCGCATAAGTAATAGAAAATAAAAATTTATAATCGTACAACTATCCTTTAATAGTTAATAATGTACAGTCATTTAACGCGTGCGGAAACTATACCTACAGTACAATCTACAAGGTGGGACGCATTTTAATAAAATCTCTTGTCAGAAATAGGGCCGAAACCGGGGTTTAGCATTTTTTAAAAAAGTATTTTTTTCGTTTTTCTAGAAAGCATTTCATTATACAGTTTAACCTTTCGTTCTCCATTTCGAATGATTCTATAATCGACGTAGCTGCTCCGGTAGCGAGTTCTAGCGGCGGGTGCAGAACTACGCGTGAGTCGCGTTCAGAAATTAAGTGCCATCTCTGCCTTTGGAGCGCGCGTAAGATCGATGTCCGTTCGTTATTTCCTGTACAATAATAACCGTAAATTAGTAAGTTACATGTTAAATCCCTCATAAGTTTTAACTCCTGCAGCCAGTTTAACGAGAGGCCATCTTTTGATTTAATTGTTGTTTTTATTTATTTATAATTTCGCAACCATACTCGTGTATCATTTACCCTGTGTACAGCCCGAGAAAGGACATGAAATTATTGTGACACACGAAACATCTGGAACTCCACAAAATTTGTCAGGTTAAGACATAATAAAAACACACTACCGCTTTCGCATACGGTTATAAAATTTCCTCAGTTCTAAATATTGAACTGAATTTTATCTTTAGAGAGAAAACAGCTTGTTTTTTGCAGCTTAACTGAAAAAAAATGCAGCATTGTAGAGTTTGTCGAGAGTAAGGAGTGTGGCGCTCAATAATCCTACTTTCCGCCACCGAGCGTGGCGATTTCCGTTACGCTCTAAAGAGTGCTCGCCCACTCTTCCTACTGCCGGCTGTAAATAAGTTTCACTTAGGACAAAATCGTGCACTAAGTCCCTGGGAGGAACTAGTTTCTACACGCGAAGGAGATAGTGCGACTCGCTCGCAAGTAGCGCCGCGGGCTATCAGAGCGACGCACGTGTATTCTTCCGCGATACGCGCCTCTTCATGTCCCATATCTGCGTGCTTCCAGTTGGGAAGTGTTTTTTTTTTTTTTAAATATGCCACTATTACAATAGCTTACTTCGTTAAGGAGGCCGTAAAGTATATGACCAGTTTGACAACTCTCTTTAAAAAACACTATCTGCAAAACTGTTGGGATTTTTTTTACAAACATAAATTATAAACTTATCTGCCTTATTTAACTGAAGTGAAATCGTGGCTGCAAAAATGTTATGTTTTAGTATGCAATAGTATAAAATAACTTACCAGTTTGTCAATACATTTTCGTGAATAGTTCCTTACCACTTCCGCAATATTTTATAGCGTGTCTAACTCGCAAAAGGTGATTTTGGAAACAATATAACGAATTACAAGAGAACATTGATTGTGGCGTTTGCTTATAGTATAATATAATTATATTATAATACATTGGATTCAATTTATCCCTCAGAGATATCGAAGGTTTGCATCTAAGGGCCTCGTTATATCTCTGTGAATTTAAATAGAAGTTTGCCATTGCCTAGCATGAGTCAACACAAATCACGAATGACAGGATAACACAACTGAATAAAACTCATGGGACAGTTACAAAACAAAACACAAGACTACACAAGACTTCTCTAGACATGAGCATAGTAGCTATAGGATTTAATTTTGGCGGGAGAAGGGATTATGATTCTTTAGGTTCGCTTTACAGTTTCTATAGTACCTCCATTATGAGGACTTAAAAAAAAGGGGGGGGGGAAGAGATTATATCATCACACCCCTGGATCTGAGAATTAAAACATAGATCCTTGCCACCACAGGCATGGCAGACACTAACACACAAAAAAATTTCAAAAGTAGGAACATTCACAGTAAACATAGATTAGGACGATATATCATTGTCAAATAAATATCGAAGGAATATAAATAACGACAAAGAAAATATGAAGATGCGTGGTAGAAGTGAACTCGAACAAGCATATAAAGTAGAAAATAAAACAAGATGATAAAAAATAACACAATGCGAAAATAAACCAAGAAGTAAGATGCCAGAGAAGACTGCAACAAGACTTCTCTAAGTTTCGGGTCTGGAATCCGTCCATTCGATAAGGTCGGCCTCTGTGTGTTTGTGTGTGTGTGTGTGTGCGTGTGTGTGTGTGTGTGTGTGTGAGAGAGAGAGAGAGAGAGAGAGAGAGAGTCGCAGTGTGCTCATCCCGAACAGTTGCTGCCTCGTAGAACAGTCTTTCTCATAATCAGAATATGCGTCTGTGTCCGGTGATTGTAACTAAAAATACAGTATGTCTCGTATAACTTATATACTCAGTTATTTTATTTAAATTTAATAAAAAGTTACATGTATAGTTTTTACTTTTGCTACATATATATATTAAGTTTTTCAATCAGTTTCACTTTAATCATTCTTATACTTACATAATACGTCATTTAGTGCGTTTAGTGCCTTTCTGGCGTTCTGCGAAGAGCACCAATAGAAAGAAGGTTGTCTGATATCAACGCCTTCCTGCAGTATTTGTATCACTTGAACCTTCCAAAAATATGATAATTTTGTTTGGCTTCGAGTAGAAAATTAAAAATTGGTGCGTTTGAAGTTATACTTACTTGGCGTAATAAACAACTACTTTAATTTTGCATGCAAATAATTTATAGAACTGAAACAATAAAATGACTGGAGTGATAGTCTAAATACAGTTGGTAAAGTATAAATCCAATCAAATTAACATCCTAAATTAAATACTCAGTATTCAATATTAATATAAACACAAGTATAAAATTTGAGATAAATTGGAATTAGATAATAATTAAAACAATGAATATGCTAAATGTTTAATCTAATGTATTAATTTTAATTATCTATTAAATAATAATGTAATAAATTATAATTTATAATGCAAACAAATTATACATACGGGAACATAAACTCACTTAAATAAATACACTTCAAAAAGTTTACTAACAAAATTTCTATCAAATATTCACAATAAATAAATATTATCAGTCATGTGGACCAGTATTCAGTATCATTCACTGAAGTATATGATTTAAAAGAACTTTTTTATATTTATTTGTATGTAGCCTTTTTTCTTCTTGTCGATTTATTTGCATGCTGCGCCCGCATCGTAAAATTTCAGTCACGTAATTTTATTCTAATAACGTGCACGAAGAATGTACAATTTGAAAAATACAATTTGATTTAGTAAGTGATAGTTTATTGAAGAGATTATAAAGTCAGTTTATGAGTTTGTGTTGAGATAGTTAAAAATAGACGAGTATCTTATATTGTCACGTGACTCAGCTCTAAGGAATGTCCACTGCGCCTTCCTCTTAGACTGCATACATAAAAAATGGCGCACGTTGTTGTCAGACTAATACTACCCTGCTTGTTAACATCACAAATCTTACTTTGTAAACCATCGCTAATTATAACAAGTTTTATTATTTTTAAAATATTGATGTCTGTCGATTTTTTTTCCAAAACCATATAATAGTGTCTATTGAAAGTAATATTTCGAACGCAGTAATTCTGAAAAAAAAATTCAGTTCTAAAATATTTTAATATTTCACAAGAGAAAATATTTGTAGCATTCAGTCTCTATAAACAACAAGAAATTAGATAAAATTATGTGCTGTACTCATACAAAGACAAAACGTTTAATATTAAACGATATAAAAAAATTGTAGACAAAAACAGATGAGGCCAAGGTGGTGTCTTTGAGTTAACTTCTCGTTGGACATTAACTTGTAATATTATTATCATCAGGTGGTGCTCTTGATGAACTTAGAACAAGGAAATTGTAATTTTAATGTTATCACTCAAAATTAATCTTTTTAAAATAGAATGTTTGTTCTTGCGCCGGAAAGGTGTGTCTGAGACGGCATTATGCTCTATGACGACAGAGCAATGACAGCGCTGCGGGCGGAAGTCGCGCGAACTAAGGACCGGCCACGCGACGGCGACCCAGGTCCACAGGTCCACAGGTCCACGGCGGAGTGCGTGCTGGTCCCCGCGGTCCACGGTCTAGTCCACACACCCCCCCTCCCCGCGGCTTGTAAAGCCGGCTGTTTACTGCCCGGGCTCTCTTCCACGCCACTAAATTCTTCCCAGATGTTTTTATTCCCGCGGGCCTGGCGCCCGAACACACCGACATAATTTATGCATCCAGAAGTGCCTGGCGTTTATGGCAGAGAACCATTTTATCTGAAATAGTGCCGATGAAGGGTTGGAGTTTTTTTTTTTTAAGGCCGGATGCGCCCTACAAGAGTCAGATCTAGGGTTCGTTTGGAGGGGGTGGGTGAAGGGGGGGGGGGGGGGTTACCGCAGTCTGTGTTCTGGCGGCTCACGTTGTTTGAGTGCTCTTCTTCCTTCGCTCGCACTCTTTGGCGCCCCGTAGCGAGCCCCCACAGCCTGGACTGCAAACACATATGTACACCTCGAGCCGCCGAACAAACCCTCCAGATGTTCATTTGTCACGACGATTATTCTGCATGCCTTTGGCAGTAACACGAGCTAGAAATGAAACTTTTTTTTAAGTGAAAACTTATTTAGCCGCGTTGAGTGATTTTTGGTTAGGGCAAAACGTATGGGCTCGCATCACCGACAAGTAGCAGTAAGTGAAGTTAATCTGACCGCGTGAATACATGACCTAGGTCTGACGTCACTGGTAAGTCATAGCTAGGTAATTAATTTTTACGTAATTTTTACATACCACTGACATCTGTTGTCACTAAAAAAATGATGTAAGGATAAATTATATCATGCTGACATCGTACTGATATAATACCAAAATCATTTTCTTACGTACATTTGACGTATAAATGATGTCATATTACACATTTAACAGCAAAGTTTTAAGTTTTCACTTCTGTTGACAGTCCCCATGACTGAATTTTTTTTTACAATAAAGACGTATTCTTATTCCCGTCTGACATTTTTCCCCCATGTTCATCCACTGATTTGAAGTCCACCTCAAACCAACCCCATGCTTACATCAGAGTCACGTGACTGTAAAACTACAGAATTCAGGGGAAGTACCTGCCCGACGCGACGAGAAACTAGTGGCCTAGAGGCGACCTTTACAGGATAAAACGGAGCTTAGGATGAATTCGTTTACTGAGAATCTTAAATCTTTCCTAACTATATTAGTAAAGGAATTGTGCTTTGGGTATCTTAACCCAAATAAGGCGAGTAAATAACTTCAAAATACATCCAAGCAGTGTATAATGATTGCAGACAGTCCTTACTACACAGTGACAGCAGTGGCAACTAACGCAATATGAAGAATAGTAGCATGGATGCAAGGTTATCCTAAAACCTTCCTTCAACATTCCAAACACAGTTGGGGATAAGGATTCTTACACAACAAACAAACAAACTTATAAATGTTGCGAATATAATATAACATTACTTGTAAAGCTACAATAGCTGAAGAGGATTCCTCTATATTAATCTATTAATATCACTTCAGAGATCTTGTATTAATTCGGGCGTAGGAGGTTATAATTTACAGTTATCGTTAATTGATGCAAATAAAAGAGATAGATTAATTTCTGTGTTACCAAAACTACATCATGTCCATAAAAGTATGTCCGAGCTATAAATCTAAGTAGTATCAACTGTAAGCGCCGTAGGGTGGTGATTTAAGGTAATAATTTAAGAGTAACTTAAACAGATTTAGATTTTCTCATACGCGAGTACAGCTTTGTTGTCTGCAATTTGCTCAGATTGAATCAGTAATTTCAGTTCAACGTGAATTGAATTTAAAGTTCATACCGGTTACAGTTGCGACATTCTTTCAAGCCAGATGACGGTTCAATTGGCCGTAATGGTGGAGACGACAGAGCTCTTTTCCGCTGGCCTCCACGTTCACCTGATGTAACGCCGTGCGATTTTTTTTTCCCTTTGGAGCTTTATAAAAGATCGTGTCTACGTTCCGCCGCTACCTGATGGTTTGCCAGAGTTGAGGTATAGAATTGAAGAGACTATTGCTTCCACCACTCCGGAATTGTTAACCAAAGTTGGGAAGAATTGGACTTTTAAGTTGGATGTGTGCCATATATATATATAAAGGTGAATGTATTGAACATTTGTAAGAAAAAAAAATCTAGGCTAGTTTAACTTCAATTTGATTTATGTTTTGTTGGAAATAGTCCAAATTAAACGTTTATAATATTACATTGAAACTGGGATATTCTTTCATGGACACACTATACTGTGTGTGAAAACAAACGGGCAACATTAAAATTATTTTCAGCTAAGAAAGCAGAAGTGTTTATTACATTTTGTTGCCTTTATTTGTTCTCCTGGCATTGAGATGAGGCGGTGCTAGTTGTCACCGGCACACACATTGACTTCCCACCTGAGTCACAAACACACGGGCGCTTCTCAGTAGCCTTGATTGCTTGGACACCTCTTAGCGCTCCAGCCGAGCAAACACAGTCCGGAGATCCAGCAGTGTGTAGCTGGACAAACACAGGCTGGGCTACACACTTACACAGCTCCATGGCTACATAGCTGCACGCAGTCAATAAAGCGCTGAGCTCGACTCAACCGCCCAGTTTATCCACAGTCAACACAACACTCAACCGCGCATAGACCTTATTCGGTACTTTTACGAACGCTTCCGGCAAGTGGAAGAACCAATCTTATGACAACACCTTTTCTCTCAAGTGTAACATAGAGATTAAAAAACCGTTATACCTATAACCAGGGGGTGGCTGTGACTGCATGACTGCATGGTAATTGTGTGACGCCTTCTATTTTTCCTTTAGTTAACTGAAGTGTAAAATCAGCATTGTGGGAACAATTTTAAATTACTTCATTTTAAAAGTAACTTTTAAAGACGGAGATTCTTATTAATACTTGCTTACCATCATATGACGTTATCAAGCACAATTTCCGCCATTTTTTATGGGTGGAACAATATGGCCATGTGACGAGGTTAAAAATGACTTCAATTACGTCACAACATGCCGTCTCCTGGCAGTTCCCAACTCCGAGTACGTAACAATTAACATTTCTAGGGAAACTCATTTAAAACACAATCGTAATTCCTTCTTATGGACTGTTAGGAAGCACAGTAAATTGGCCGACTTTTCAATAGAATAATTCACCTCGAATAAACGAATAGTTATATCGTTGTTTCAGATGGTCGAAACTTAGTACGAACTGCGCCGTACTTCGACTTTATAGTTCTGATTATTTTTTTACGGTAAAAATAGTAGCGTAAACTTGCCTTTATTAGAAATATTTTCATACAGACCAAGGTTATTTGTGTGGATTCATGTCTGGGGTAAGTGAAATGAGTTACCCGTAAGTTTACGAAGTTGACGATAAATTTACGAAGAAACGTGTATTGATTTGCAACCAGCGTTGTTCCGTTGATTTAAGGGTGGACATTTTCAACGGTGTGGGGGTTTGTTTGCAACCGGCTGATTCTTATTGGACACAACCATCCTTCTGTTTCCAGTAACCAACCTGCTTGTAATTAATGCGCATGAAATTCTTGCATCCCGCATGTAAGTGCCGAAGGTTTTCCCCGTGTCTATGCAAGTTTCACCTGGGCCCAACTTATCTAAATTTTTAGTCTAGAATGGTCAGTGTGGGGGGAGTTAGTCATGGCTAAAACGTTGCCATGGCAGGCCAATACCCCTCCTAGCACATGATGCATGCTTCCTCTCCTGCATGGTTCATAACCTGCATGATTAGAGCGTATAGGCTTCGGCCTGAGACGCACTTAGAGTCTTCCCTGCCCAGACCCCTCCAGAATACACTTAGTTTTAGTTAGGTTAGGAAAAAAAACGTTGTTGTGTCCGTCAGTGATACTTCCCAGCTAGCTCCACTTGTTGGGTGTTGTTCGCGCTCCCTGCCGCCCCGCGGTGGAGGGGGGGGGGGGTGTCGGGGGCTAACAGGCCGTATTGTGCGTGGTTTACGGCCCGCGCGGGACAGCTGTGACATAGGGTCGACTGTGCCGCTTCCACGCAGCGACACCTCGACCCTGTGTGCCTCCCGCCGTCTACCTGCCCCTCCGCCCCGCCACGCATTCGACACGTTTCAGGCGATGACTCTCTCCATCTTTTTATTCTTACTGAAATGTCCTGCGTTAATGTCGATGAAAGAGAAGCAACATCTTGATTATTTTACCTAAAGTTTCAGAGTAAATTCCAAATACAAATGCTAGACTTATATATTAAAAAATATAATCATGTGCCGAACATATAAGATGTCAAATTCGAAAGTATTTGTTTTAACAAATCTCCTAATTGTCAATTAAAAAAAATTAAACCCCCGTAAAAAGTATTTTGACTTTGGTGTTTCACTTGCAATACACAGTTTAAAATATTTTTTAAAAAATATGTGTGAGCAAGTCATTTAGTTTTCACCAGTGATGTATAAACATGTATGATCGTTGACGAGCAAATCATGCGTTCTCGTGTCGAAAATAAATTTATTATACGAAATTTGGACACCAGATTTAACGTAGAATTCTTAAAAAAATAACAATCAGCGTGATAAATATGCGAAAAGTATTTATTTAAAGTAATAATTGTCAAATTTATTTTAAACATATCTATAATTCTGTCTAACGAGATGTTACTGTTGATTCCACAGGACTAGCCGATCAACTGGAGTACCAAACATATCGCATGCAAATAACTCAACGCTGAACGTGTGACATTTCCCCCTGGACAGAAATTAACATTGCCTACGTTTTTGAGTTTTAACTTCTTTAGGGTCTTGAAAGGTAAAATTTTAGGATGCACCAGAAATTATTAATTTTTTACAAACATTGTTATATACTGGTTTAGGTTGCTACACGTGGGTCCACCATCTTTGTCTCACATTTCCTTTCATCGACTACCGTTACATTTTCGCGAAATTGCTCCCGACAGAGGCCGCACAACGAGAGCTGAGATGTTTACACATCAGAACTGTGAGGGGCTCAACATTCCTGTCGCATGGCCGAGCAGAGAGGCACAACTGTTGCCGTGTGAAGGATGAGGGTGTTTTGACAGATCTGTAGCCGCGCAACTGTGACGCATGTCCAGATCGCGAACCGTCGTGCCGATGAGATGTTCTTCTCAAGTCTGGTTGTTTGTTTCCTGGAGAGAGAGGAGGGGGGACAGAGGCAGTCTTCCTTTGAAGAAGCTCGCTGGCTCGTCGTGCGACGGGGAGGGGGGAGCTATCTGCGATCTGGCGACGGGACGCGACGCGCGTCTTTGTGGGGACGTCCATCGGGGGAGGAGCGCCTCTCCGGGGTCCAGAGATGACTGACAATCAGCCTCCCTGGTCCACCGCGCCGCGATGCCTATCAGCGCAGGGAGAGGCCGCGTCAGAGTCACCGTCTGCCAGCAGGTTCCCTTATGAACGGCCGGCTCTGATTCCTCCCCGCGCTTGACGCATGGGTGCCCCCCCCCTTCCCACCCTTCTCCACACGCTCCGCGCAGCTGCGGGAAAACAAACAAACAAACAAACAAACAAACAACCTCGTCCCGGGACCGCCGATGGAGGTCGTTGTCGCGGAGATGGTCGCGATAGCGCATTCCCGCGCCGTCCATCGTCCAGGGAGTCGCGGGCAGAGGAGACATCGCCTCTTGCGCCCCGTCAACGCAGTCCTCGGAGTCCGCGCGCGCCGAACAACGTCCCAACTGTAAAGGTTGTGGAGTGTCCGGTTCAAGGTCACAATTAAAGAGTTTAACTCAACCCGTTTTTAGATAAGCTCATGCGCGAAAAACTACTGCTTTGTTTTCTCTCTCTCTCTCTCTCTCTCTCTCTCTCTCTCTCTCTCTCTCGCTTGCAGCGCTTAAGACTGGCGTTTTCCCCCAATTAGTAGAGACCTGTTAAATTCACGGATTCATTTCGCGATAGGATAGAGTCCAAATACTTTTGATATTTTTTTTTTGCTTCAGTGATTGGGCCACAGTTTATCTGAAGGATTCTGGGCCAATGAAAAATCTTTAACGGAAGAATTAGCGAATCACGATCATTCCAGTCAACAGGTGTTACGAGTCGGTAACCAATCAGCAGATGTAATTTGCACGAGTGCGTACAGGATCACGAAGTCTATCCTTTAGGGATTTGAAATCGCGAATTTTACAGGTCTCTAACGATTAGTAAGAGGTGGAATCTGTAAACTTTATTTGGCAACAGGTTGGAGCCCCTCCCCATTGGAATCTCTTTGTACGAGAGTGGCTGAACGTCGATATCCCTGGCCGTTGGATTGGTCGCAACAGTCGAGACGACAGAGCTCTTTTTCGCTGGCCTCCGCGTTCATCTGAAATAACGACATCCCCCCCCCCCTTCGGGGCTTGATAAAAGATCGTGTCTGCGTTCCGCCGCTACCTATTATTTTGAGACACAGAATTTGAATAGGCTATTGCTTCCATTACTCCGATCATGTCCACCAAAAGGATTGGCTTCCTCCCGAAGTGTCACGGTCTCAGAGGTCTGCCGACTTGAAACTCCCAGCTGCGACAACAGTGGCGTCCTAGTTACGCCACTTCACCTGGACGGACCTCTGGGAACATGCCTGAACCCTCGAGAGGGACAGAGAGAAAGGCCGCCGCTAATCGGATTCACGTGTAGCAGCAGTAGAGGGACGGTCGCTGCCGGCATCGAGCCTCTCCTGCGTGCTTGCTGGCCAGCCTCATCGCTAGCAGCCTCGTAACAATATTTACACATAACCGCTAAGTTGGTTCTTTTAGAAAAAAATTAACTCTCACAAAAGAAAGTATGTGCGTGATTACTACTAGTCTCTTGAATCTATGTGCGTCGCATTCAGTATATCATCCATATAATGGGAAAAAAAAGACCCAAATCAAAAATTACGATAAATCAAAATACAAAAATATAGAACGAAACAAAAAAATGTTTTTGGTGTCTGGTTCTTGATAAAGCAAATCATTTTAAGTAAAAAAAAGTATTTCAGTTATTCAAAATTATTTAGACTTTAAAATCACAATGAAAAATTATATGCACTTATGCAAACCTAGAACAGAAAATACTATTTAAAAATTATAGTGATATCTCATCATCAGTTAAACTAAATATCGTAAAAGGGCCAAAAAGGGGAACTCGTGAGAAATATGCGAGACAAGTGATGTCAGCGAACCTGGCGGCGTGCAGTGTCCCCTCATTTCTTGAACGCAATACAGTTAAAAAAAAAAGGTCCCGCGCTTAGCCAATGCTAATTGGCCATAGTTTTCCCGTATTGTGGTGTTCTGATGTTTGGTCAAACTTTTCCAGCCAAAATTTTCATATACGTATGTAGTTATTATTTGAAAATTGACTTTTAGTAGATGTGATCTGTGGAGTGTTCCTGTATGTGTAGTACATTCTTTATTTTGTATTTCTTTATCACTAGGGACCGGAAAAATTCGCGGGATCAATGACCTGTAGGGTGAACTCCATAGTTCTACGTACACTCGGTAAAATGCCACCCACTCATTGGCTGCTGTCTTGTGAGACGTTCCAGCGTAGCAGCCTGTGATTCGATAAAGTTTTGGTCGGGTGTTTCTCATCGGCCCAGAGTCATCCAGGTGGGTTGTGAACCAATAGCAGAGGCAGCAATGAGGTATAACGATTTGTATTTTAGCCTATTGCGAAATGAATTCGCGAATTTTTCCGGTCTCAACTTTTTTATTATATGTTTGTGTTTGTGGTGAACTGCAGAGGTTGCCCGGGGAATGAGCGGAGGGAGGGGGTGATCGACTGTTGCAGCAGCAGCAGCAGCAGCAGCAGGATCGCTACCTCGGCTCCGCGCACGACCCGTCGCGTGACCTCTCGCCCAACCTGCCCGTGCACTCGTGCGAGCCCTCGTCCATGGGCGACGTGGAGGCGGGCCTCAGCAACAACAGCAGCCTGTGCAGCAACACCAGCAACACGAGCAGCTCCGGCTGCAGCACGCCCTCCAGCAACAACAACACCGCCGCGGGCAGGTGAGGCGGCATCTTCCACGCTTTCTACACTTTCAGCCAAACTGGAAAATTGAACCATCTTAAATACAGCGATCCCTAAAAAGCTCCGAAATGTCTTAAAAGAGAACTGGAACTTCCCTTCTACTACCCTCCAAGGGCGCATATGTGGGAGGTGAACGTGAGACCGCCGGCCGCAAGGACTTAAATACACGCACAATGAGTGCAGGTCAAACGGCACTTTGGTGAACGTTTGATCTGCCCTTGAAAGGCAGAAAGTGTCCCGAATAACTGTTTACGTATTAAAAGAAGCTTGGCTTCTGGGTTGTAGCCGTGTCCTTGGCGATGAATTTGGTGAATTTATCGCCAAGGAAATGGCCACAACCCAGAAGCTAAAGCTACTTCAGAAAAAGGCCATGAGGGCCTGCGAAAATTATCATGTTTATGTATTACTAGTTAGAATAATGTCGGGGATACAATGTATGTACTTTTGGAATGTCATTACTCGCTGGAGTGGTTGGTGGTGGTAGCCGTGACTAGACAGGAGCGGCTAGGTTGCGATGTGGCGTGGATATCGCCACCTAACCGAGAGTGATATTTCCATCAGCCACCACAATGACTGTGACGACCCCAAAGGTGTTCAGTATGTATGCACAGTTGAGTGGTGGTGGTAGTGGTGACTACAATAAGAGGTAATCTGTAGGTTGCTGTGTGGTATGGAGGGTGCTACAACCACCAGCCACCACTATGACTGTGATGACCCCGAACGTATTGAGAATGTCTGTTTGAGTGTTGCACAATGGAGTGGTGGTGGTAGCAGTGACTAAAAAGGAGCTTCAATTGGAGGTTGTGGTGTGTTTTGGAGGGTGCTACAACCACCAGCCACCACTACGACTGTGACGACCCCCAGGGTGGTGAGAATGTACGCAGAGCGGAGTGGTGGTGGTAGCGGTGACTAAAAAGGAGCGGCAATATGTAGTTTGCGGTGTGTTTTGGAGGGTGCTACAACCACCAGCCATCACTACGACTGTAACGACCCCCAGGGTGTTGAGAATGTACGCAGAGCGGAGTGGTGGTGGTAGCGGTGACTAACAGGAGCGGCAATATGGAGTTTGCGGAGTGTTTTGGAGGGTGCTACGACCACCAGCCACCACTACGACTGTGACGACCCCCAAGGTGGTGGGAATGTACGCAGAGCGGAGTGGTGGGGGCGGTTGAGGACCCCGGGGGGGTGCTGGTTGCCGGCAGCAGCTGCTCGGTGCACCCGTGCAGCCACCACCGCTACGACCCGCCACCCCACGAGCCGCTCAGGCCCAAGGCGGAGCAGGAGGAGGACTGCGAGGCGGCAGTCAAGTGCTCGGGCTGCGGGCAGCGCATCGCGGACCGCTACTACCTGCTGGCCGTGGACCGCCGCTGGCACGCGGCGTGCCTGCGCTGCTGCCAGTGCCGGCGGGCCCTCGACTCCGAGGTCACGTGCTTCGCGCGCGACGGCAGCATCTACTGCAAGCGCGACTACCAGAGGTGAGGCCCTCTCTTCCTCCCTCCGTCCTGGTGGTCCCGCCCACCGAGCCGTCCTCCACTGTATACCGCCCATACTCTACACTGAGAGAAAGGTTTGTTTGGCTCAACAAAATATTTGTTTATATATGTCGAAATAAATATATATTGTTTATTAAAACAAATATTTTGTAGTAGAAAAGTTTCTGTTGACCCAACAAAATGATTTTGTCAACTCAAATGTAGGTATATTTGGTTCGGTGTAACAAATTATTTTTGTTACTTAACAGAGTTTGGTTGAACTAACACAATATTTTGTTCCACCAAGTAAATATTAGTTTCGCCGTATATAAACAAACATTTGTTTGATTCAAACAAACCTTTTTCTCTGTGTAGCCTACATAACAGAATGTCCAGAAATAGAAATTTTAATGCCAAACGAATAATTCCTAAAAGTTGGGAATAATATTTATTTAATAATGTATTAGTTAATAATTTTTGATCGTTTAAAAAAATGTATTAAGTAATTTACGATAAGTTGATTCCGAAAGTAATTCTTATATATATGCTGATGGTCTTGAACGTCCGGTGGGATCTGTATGTAACATGTAAAAATCACTCTTCCATGCCGAACCTTGCGTCTCCAGGCAACAAGAGGAAAAATTTAAAAATATAGATACGGAAAGTTTTCCGTAAAACTTTCTGAAGTTCCTCTACGGAAAGTCTTCCGTAAAACGTGGTTTTGACTTTTACTTTTATCAACTCAACCCCCATTCACAGTGCAGACAGGCCCCCTCAGTGAGGGGCTTCGTAAATCCAAGGGAGGGGGGCACCTACCCCCTGCCCCTCCGGGATCTACGACCATAACGCAGGGACGTAAATATCCTGTGAAATAACAACAGAGGATTGGGCGAGGCGAACCTCGATGCAAGCCAAGCGCGACAGCTAAAAGTGCTCAGCCGATTTTCAATTTTTTGCCAATATCTCTTACCGATACTAATACCAATACTTCGCCGCTTGCACTGCCGATACCGGATACTATTTTGTTTGATTTTTTTTTTTTTGCGAATGTTTAAAGTATTTCGATGTTTTAGAAACAGACATTTTAATTTATATAAATTTTAAAATCTTTTATCACATTTGAGAGCCACAAATGTTTGGCTTAATGATTGGAAGGTAATAATATTGCAATGGAGAGTTTACGCAAGGACCTGTTCGCCATCTAAAACTTAGGTAAATGACACAAAACGTGCGAAGCAATTTGCAAGTTTACTCGCTAATTACCAGCGGGTGTGCTATTTTTACTGTCAGTGTGTTCCATTAATTTATTCAGTGTAGGAATCCACACTCATTACCGCCCGAAATATTTTCCCGATATAAGAGAGTGGGGCACTGATGATAATTATTTGAAGTGAAACTTCTTTGGGCGCGAGGAGAGTAAAATTATATGGTCGAATTTTTTTGCAACGTTCTCGTGAAACGTTGTCGTGAAACTTTTCTGACGCGAAAATGATAGAAAGAGATAATAAAGAGAGCACTATGCTATAAACGTTTTTGGGCTCGTTTTCGTTCTCCTCAAAAATAAAATCGAGGGAGACAGATGAACAAAAGAATAAGACAGAGGGTGTGCGCATGTACTTGTTTCAGTAAATAGATATAGGTATCCCACACAGTCAGCTGTGAATGCCTTGAATTTTATATTTGCCACCAGAGCACTCACGTTCCTCCTTGTTCAACCAGCAGCGTAGATAGCGCTGTCGAGACAGTCACTGCATTTCCCGCGTAGATAGCGCTACCTGTTATGAATTTCATATTTCGTTCAGATATTTGGTGCGTTCCAAATGGCAGAATTGTTTTAAGAAACAGTAACACGCACCAGGTTTTTTTAAATTTATGATATGAGTATTTCAACAGTAGGTAATATTTATTTAGAAAATTTTTCTTTTTTCTCTCTTTTTTGTCTTTCTCTCTCTGCCGTTTTACTTCTTATGATATACTTGCGGGTCGAGGTTTTAATTGCCAGAGAAGTTTCACGTCTATCACGTGTACTGAGTTACACGCGCTCTTTTTTATCGTCTTCATGTATTCATCCACGAAATGAAAGCGATAACAATTTGAGGAGTTGAAAATGTTGTTTAAACGTCTTCACGAGCTGTTTCTGAAGGAAGCACTGCAGTGAAGCTCGGCAAGTCTGCTATCGGCTCCGCTCTGAGCGCCGAAGCGGTGCTCGCAGGAATGCAGCAAGCAGTCCCCGTGTGTGAGGAGGGGTGGGGGGTGGGGGGTGGGTCTTGATCGCTTCATTGTGCGCCCTATCCCGCGCAAGGGATCTCCCCCCGAGTCGACCGCTCCGACTCAAAACTGACCACCAATGAAGTTCTTTATTCACGTTTTGTCCGCGGGCTGAGGTCACACATTGTTGACCCCCTGCGCGCGCTCCGAGCAACAATAGCACCGGCGACCTCGCGCTCAGATATTTCAATTCGCTTCGTTTTTGTTTGTTTGCCGAGTGAACCAAGAGGATGTGGCTAACCGTTATCCATAAAAACTTTATTTTATTTTTTCGTGGTCGGTAGAAAGAACCTGGCTAGGTGCACGAACTCTGAAAGCGCGAGGGAACTACATAAGGGCGATATTTTCTCGCACATCACTCGCCTCCTCGCCTCTATGCGCCAAGCACAGAACTGGCGCGCCTCTAGGGGACTCAAAGCGATGACCTTAAAATTTTATGGTGGGATGTTAAAGTTTTTTTTTTACTTCCTTGTACCATAAATAATATAAATACGCTCTTTACTGACTCACTGATAATCTGTAACGCTGTATGAATTCTTGTTTTCATGCGCTTACAGTGTAACATTTTCATTGTTCGTAAAAACGAAACAATGAAACGAGACTTGTATACACAAATGTGGGGACTCTTAAACGCTATTCCTGATCAGACACTTTTAATAAATGTTGAGCGGTTTCTGAATGGCACGTTAAGGGGTTGCCTCCCATTTCAGGTCTTGATTTTATATTTAAATTGATCACAGATCAACTTGTAGACTTTTGAAATGGTTCAACTTCCACGAAATGAAATAATTTACATCGCATACTTTTTGCATAGTTACCTGCCAAAATTACATTTTTAATATTTAAGGGTTGTACAAAAAAAAAAGAATTTAATGGATTTGCAGAACAAACCTTTTGGATTTAACTGCAATTCTACTGGCTTCTACACCATATGGTTTGCATTTATAGCACATGTTGCTTAGCTGTCAAAACCCTCACAAATTAAAAAAAATTGAACTGCCAGGTAAAATTAAATAATATTTTCTGAAATATATTCTGTGTCTGTGCTCAGATTATCACTCGAGACCTTTTTTGCGATGATGTTGGTGAAGAACTCTTATTTTCTATTCAGACCTAATTGAGGCTGACTCACATTGATCCTTTGTGCAGTTGGTTTGAAATTTTTTAAAGAATTTCTTTATCATTTCCTTTCAAAATAATTTTTTTTCATTAAGAATTGTGACATGAAGATTTTAGAGTTTCATTGTAACAAAGTTAGGAAGTATTTTTTTTCTCGTTTCAGATTACACAGTTAATCATGGACGTAGATCCCGGGGAATGGTCAGGGGACAGAGGGGGGCAGAGGAGGGGCAGGTCCCCCTGGAATTAAGATTCCCCCTCTAAGGGGGGGCCCGCTTGCTCTTGCAAGCTCGTGACTGTGAAACGGGTTTCGATAAACGTAAACGTCAACACTATGTTTTAAGGAAAACTTTCTGCATATTTTAAAGTTTCCTACTTATTACATCCACAAAGACCAAAATATGGGCAGTATACAACAAACAAGCAACGTATTTAGAGATGACTTGTGTTGGTTAAAACCCACGTGCAAAACTGCCTTCCCCCCCCCCCTAAATGTGAATTTCCGCTGTCCCCCCCTTGCGAATCATACTGATTTTCGCCCTTGTATTTAATACTTCCTTTTCCCTACACAACGCTTTGTAAAGAGTTAGAAACCAATTTTTTGGCGTAGTTATTTTGTGTTGTGAATACCTAGTATTGGCGGATATAGGACGGGAAGCCTTACATTTCACAGACGAGAGAGCCACACCCGAAGTTCCCCGAAGTTCATGCTCGCTTTTTTTTTCGTTCTATCTCATTGTATAAACCGGTGTGGCATTAAATTTTGCGGTCGATTCGGATAGGTTAGCTACATTATAAATACTTTAAAACATTGTGGAGGGTTGGTTATGTTAGGTAAGTATAGCTACATTAAAAAATACTGTAAATTAATTTTATGGTTGCTTAGCAAAAAACTTTTTAATACCTATGTAGCTGTCATTTCACAGTATCTTTAATGTAGCTATCCTAACCAAATCAACCGTCCACAATGTTTTAAAGTATTTATAATGTAGCTAACCTAACCTTTTACAATGAACAAAAAAAAAAACACCCCGAAGATGCACGATCGGGCGTTTGGCTCTCTCGTCTGTGAAAAGAAGGCTTCCCATACAGGACCTGTTGCGAACCGCGGGTCTGATAAGGACAGCACGGGGCGACCACTGCCTTGCGGTAGGTCCTGGCCCCAGGACCTGCCAGTTTGGGTGGAAGAAGGAGGGGGGGTAATGACCCCCTTACCCCCCCCCCCCCAGCCCGGCCCAGGGGTCCGGACACGATCCTGGACCGCAATCTCGCGTCGATCAGCGGGACCATCGCACGAACCTAGCATTTACCTCGGCCCCTGGGGGGGGGGGGGGATGCTGTGGTCCATCCGGGGTGGAGGGGGGTGTGTCACGTGTCCGCGAGTCAACAGTGTTCCGTCATCCCAGTGCGGGTCGTTACCACAACGCCGAAATACCATAACGCCGAATTTCAAAATTAACCTCAACGCCGACAGCTAGAAAACTGCTGTGTATCACAACGCCGAAATAACAACTGAATGAATTTTGCGTGTGTTTCTTAAATGTAGCCTACCTTAACGCCGAAATACCACAATCAAACCTAACATCACCTAACCTTACCTTTGTGGCAGTCCTGCAATGACATTTTTCCGCCTGTTAGTGTATTTCGGTGTTGTGGTATTTCGGCGTTGTGGTGCGTCACCATCCCCCAGTGTACAGCCACGTGGCGTGTAGTGGAAACTATCGATACTGCACTAATAAACAATCTCGAAAGAAAGGTATCGATGGCTTCTTGAGGTCTCGATAATATTCCTTAGACACTTAGTGTTATTTTCCCCGTTAAAAAAAAACGAGCAAACTATATATCTATAAAATACCTTTACTACAAATATCAATCACAAAAAAAAAACGTTTTTAAGTTGAATCAAACAAACAAGAAGTGAACAACTGAACGAGAACCAAACCCAAGCTTCGGGTGTTTTTTTTCTTCTCTGAATCAATTCTCGCTCAGTTGTCAATAAATAAATATGCAATGGAACTTGGTGGAACTACCCTACAGCCAGATTTTTTGGATTAGTTGGAACATATTGTACGAAAAATTTTTTTTTTGAAAAGGCTAATTTTTATGCCCAGGATAATTTGATTGGATACGTGACAGAAAGGACTCTGTATATGTAAAAGTATCGTTCCAAGCCCGGAAATAGCGTTAAATAATAATTTTGTGATAAAATTTGAGACCCAACACCAAACGCAAGAGGACTATCCAAATAAATCAAAAGGGAAATCAATTAATAATTAAAAGTAATAAAAAAAATTGAAAAAATTTTTGCTGCAAAAACGAGCCTTAAGTTATTCGATACTCCTTCATAGATCATGGGATACGCGACCAAAACCATAAGCAAGTTCAGAACAAAGTACCTGAAGTAACTTTTTTCTACTCCACGAGTTAAATTACTTCTGAGTTACGCACTTTTTTTTGACAGTGCCGAAAGAAAAATAACCGTAAATTTTTGAAGCTAGCATTAAAAACTAGTATTGAAATAAGGACAGAATCACGTTTTTGCCTTCATTTTATTTCGTGAAAATTAAACTATTTAAAAAAATATCTACAAGTTGGTCTCTAATTACTGTGAACATAAATTAATGCCCTGAATGGTAGACACCTACTTTAAGAAGGGTTGTATAGTTACTGGAAACTGTTGGAAAAAAAAATATGCTAGCAAAAAAATTTAAAATAGGTAGTTCAAAGACCTGAGGCGTGTGCCCTGCCTCGCGTTGAGTTTAACTTTGTTTTGCTATAACTCTGTTACTGTCATTTAGGACGTATTTCTTTCTTTAGCTCTAGTTGCCCTTTAGTTGTATTGCCTACTGAGCAGTAGTTTGTGTTCAGTCTGTGTTTATTATAGTGTGTTCATGTTCATTTGGGTAATCTAATTTGCACTGAGACGTGGGGGCAAATACTTATTACACTCGTACCACATGTAAGAGACTTTGGATGGGTTGCAGTACCTGAGTGAGCTCAAGTGACAGTTGGCAATGGTCCACACCCAATATTCAAGTTGAGGCCCACCCTGTGGGGTGGTTTAAAGCCTCAGACCAAATTATTAGTTACACTGGAGCTGGCTGCCCCGCGCACAGACATGTTGTCCGCGCCTGGCGCGTCGAGACATCTGCTGCCTGACCGAGAACATGCCCTGGCCATGCGAGCCAGAGGCGGGACTCGAACCAGCCACCCGGAGGGCTGGCAACAGCGCTCGGGCCCAGAAGCGCGCGGCCAGCCGCCGGCCAGCGGCGGAACGTCTGCAGATATCAGCAATTAATTGGTCGTGCTCGCGATAGCTCGGCACGGCTCAGTCGTACGTGACTAAGATAAGCGTGTGTGGTTTTTACTAAGGGTCATTGGGCCAGTATCAGTTTACTGCGTTATCTTAACCCCTTCTGCCGCAATCTCCTTACCGTTTCGGCCGGTTAACGATAATGCGGAAATGTCGACGAATTAGTGCACGTTGTCGATACAGACACGATATTGCATGCAATTATTATATCTAGATGTGTATAACTACGTTAATGGATCAAGGCGTCAATTTCGTTTTCCTTCAAATATTCCATTCAATAGCCGTATAAATACCTACACTACTGTGTAATATGGATTTTATTTTGGTTAATTTTATTGTAAAAATTTTTATTTGCAAAATAAATTTTTTATTTGTAATATAGAATTGGTCAAAAACAGTTTTGATAACTGTAAAATAGTAAAAGGTTGGATGGGGGAGGGGGAAAGCTTACAAAGCTTACAACCAAATTGTACGGCATAACCGAATAAAAAGCACAAAGCTCAGTAAGCTGTGTAAGCTAAGAACTTGGTCACAGGAAATATCTTTAAATAAAAAAATTAATGCACCAATCTAAGTTTAAGGGGAAAAAAATGTTAATCTGTTGTGAACAGAATGACTTTTGGAATTTACAATGGGCTCAGGTTCCATGCGGCCGTATTTATTTATTTATTGCAAACGTTGCTGTTTAGAAATTGCCTAGAAATTTAAAACAAGTTTCCACAAATAATACGATTTTTTTAGAATGGAAATAAATTTCAAATTACGTAGCCTAGAACAATTTATCTATAATAACCTGTACAAAATTTTGACTGTGGAATTTCTGGCAGTTAGAGAAATAAAAGTACGTGTAGGCGACAATAGTGACGAAAATTTCCTTGAAAGCCTGTTACACTGAAATGTCATTGGAGTCATTAAGAATGATCGAAGAAGACAACTAGGAACCAGGCGGGAATACAGGTATTTCTTCCAGTTGGCTGTTTGAATACATTTCCCTCTTGATGATTAAAATTAGGAATAGCAATTTTTGCCCACTGTTTCGTCTTTAGAATGTAATTCTGATTTAAAATTCACCGCGCCTGATAAACAGCAAACAGTGAAGTGTTAGAGGTTAACTGTGGGAAAAACGTAGGGGAGGACGGGGCAAGTTGACGAGCGGGGCAAGATGACGAATGACTTATTTCCACGTCATGGCACTAGATAGCACCACCTAACAGACACTACTAGCGCTCCACACTGGTGGGCACTAAAGAATCGCACAGTGAAGCCGCTGCCACCATTTAGTTGTTTGTTAGATGATGTTCGTACATTTGGTCTGACGTATTGTAATTTTCAAGAACTTTGAAGTAATATCTCATGGACAAACAGGTAAGATATTTGGATATTCAATGCCACACATTATTACCTTAGACTATATACTTTTCTTAACCACTATATATTGTTAACCTTTTATTTTTTTTCCTAGCGAAAAAATCCAATACTAATAACATTGCTGATCGGGGCAAGTTGACTGGGGCAAGATGACGACTCGTCATCTTGCCCCAAGTGCTTTATACGGTTTTTGTGGTATCCACATACAACTCTTTTATAACTTTTGTTTGATTTTCTGAGCTTTATAATCTCATAAGCAAAATGCAAGTGTCATCACAAGCTCACCCATGAAAGCGATTCTGGTTCAGAGGAGAGCTCAGAGGATAGAACAAGAACGTTTGAAGCAACAAAGACAAGAGTCTAGAGAAGCCAAAAAAGGAACTGTTACTAAGAAACTGAAGCTCGATTCTCGAGAAAAATCCAAGAAGCTCCAACTTTCGACAGGCATGACTTCAGCTCAAATATCCGAAGTGCAGTGTCCAGTGTGTGATGAGATTTATGTCAATCCTCCATCAGAAGACTGGATCGAGTGTTGCAAATGCCACACATGGTGGCACGAGGACTGCTCGAACTTTGAAGGAGGAAAATTTGTGTGCGATTATTGTTTATAAAACACCAACTCTGAATTAGTTATGTAAGTTAACTATTAATTGTAATTTTCAACAAACCAAGCCTTTAATAACATGCCTTATATGTAAAAACGCATGTAACAATGTTAAATTAGTTAGTTTACAGTAGTTTGCATTCTAAGAATAAATATGTTTAAACTTGTGTCAAAAATGTCATCTTACCCCGTAGTCAAAGTCATCTTGCCCCGGTAACGGGGCAAGATGGCACATTTGCATTATATTTTTAAAAGGGCAGAATTTTTGAGATAATATAGAAATATAGATTTTTTTCATGTAGTTACACCACGACAAAAGACTATTCTAATAGTGTCTGGAAAGAAGGAAATCGTATTTCCAAAATTAAAATTATAAAAAATGGTGAACTCTTAACATCGCCAACTTGCCCCGTCCTCCCCTACATGGCGCAAATGTTTCAGTCGATCGCACGGGTCGCTGTCAGGTCACTGATGGGTAACTGAAGGATCACTGACTAGTCATTGACAGTTCACTTATGGGTAATTGAAGGATCACTGATGGGTCATTGACAGTTCACTGATGGGTAACTGAAGGATCACTGAAGTATCATTGAAGTTCACTGATGGGTAACTGAAGGACCACTAACTAGTCATGGACAGTTCACTGGTGGGAAACTGAAGGATCACTGAAGGATCATTGACAGTTCACTGATGGGTAACTGAAGGACCACTGACTAGTCATGGACAGTTCACTGGTGGGAAACTGAAGGATCACTGACAACTCTGTGATGGTTAATTGAAGGATCACTGAAGGATCATTGACAGTTCACTGATGGGCTACTGAAGGATCACTGACAACTCTCTGATCGTTAATTGAAGGATCACTGAAGGATTATTTACAGTTCACTGATGGATAATTGAAGGATCACTGAAGGATCATTGACAGTTCACTGATGAGTAGGGACCGGAAAAATTCGCGGGTTCAATGGCTTGTAGGATGAACTCCATAGTTATACGTACACTCGGTCAAATGCCACCCACTCATTGACTGCTGTCTTGTGAGACGTTCCAGCGTAGCAGCCTGTGATTCGATAAAACTTTGGTTGGGTGTTTCTCATTGGCCTAGAGTCATCCAGGTGAGTTGTGAACCAATAGCAATTTGTATTTTAGCCTATCGCGAAAGAATTCGCGAATTTTTCCGGTCTCTACTGACGGGTAACTGAGGGGTCACACAGACAGGTTGCAGACAGGTCGCTGAAGGTTCCTTCATGAGTCATTATTGTGTCGCCAAAAGGTCACTGGAAGCACGTGGACGGCTCCACGGAGGGTCCCACCGCGCCGGCGCCGGGCGTCACGACGCTGACATTCAGACGCCCGCGACTTCACGGAGCGCTGATCCCGATATGATTGCGCGAGTTGGGAACGATGGTCGGGTAACCGTCGCCGTCTGTCGCGACCTCCGCGCTTCCTCGTGCCCACTCTTCACGACCTCTGCCCCCCCTTGTGGCCGGGAGGTCCCACCTGCACGTCCACGGGGCGATGCAGAGGAAGAACAGTTCCGCAAAGTGTTTTTCAAGGTGCGAAGGCTTTCTTCAGGAACATGTGTATTGTTCGGAAGCGTGCGGACGAGAACGCAGTCCCCGGAGATCAGCCTGTCTGCCTCCGGAACACACGAGCGCCATCTGGACCAGGCTCTCACGTGACTCAGCATCCCGCGCGCGGCATCTTAACCACATTACGTCTCCCTGCTCTACCTCCCCTCTCCCCCCCCCCACTCCCACCCCTCCTCAACCCTCGTGTGCTACGCCTCGCGGAGATTGTTAAGTCGTTACCTGGGGGTCGCCCCGCCGTACAGCTGTGTCCTGTGGAACCTCCGGACAGTACAGGAGGCGTTCCTCCCATACTGTACTGAGGGTCGTTACCACAACGCCGAAATACCATAACGCCGAATGTCAAAATTGACCACAACGCCGACAGCTGGAAAACTGCTGTGTACCACAAAGCCGAAATAAAAACTGAATGAATTTGTGTGTGTTTCTTAAATGTACCTTAAAGCCGAAACACCGCGATCAAACCTAACCTTACCTAACCTAACTTAGCGTAATATAACCTAACCTAACTTAACCTTTGCCTATCCTAGCCTAGCCTTACCTAACCTAGTCTAACCTAACCTAGCCTATCCTAGTCTAGCCTAACCTAACCTAGTCCAACCTAACCTAGGCTAGCCTAACCTAGTCTAACCTAACCTAGTCTAACCTAGCCTAACCTTTGTGGCAGTCCTGCAATGACATTTTTCGGCGTTAGCGTATTTCGGCGTTGTGGTATTTCGGCGTTGTGGTATTTGGGCGCTGTGATACGTCCCCCTTTACTGACGTGCAACATATTAGCTCTCGGTGTACGGCAGGTTGGAACGGAAGTTGCGTGGAACGGAAAAGCGTAACAATCACGGTGCCTCCGTCTGTGGGCGTATGGATGGAACCAAAGTTCACAAAGCCGAAGGGGAAACTTTACAGTATCAACAGTTTAATGAAATTTTTTAACAATATAGGCGGTATTTTAATAAAATTCCTTGTGAAAAAAATCAATTTGAAAAGCCAAGGTTTAGTAAATTTTTTTTCAAGTCTTCTTTCGCTTTCATCGGAGCCGGTTCATTATATACGTAGTTCAAACCTACTGATTTGACAGTCGATTATGAAGTTATACTTCTTTAGACACGTTATGAAAAACATTAATGAAAGTGAATTTTTACGTTGCACACGCACCATGCAACAAAAATTGACAGCATGAAAAAGGCTTCATACAAATAAAAATTTTACATGTTCTTTTAAATCTTATATTTTAAAGATTTATATTGAATGCTGGTCCGTATGATTAAAAACATTTATTTATTGATTGAGAATATTAGTGATAGAAGTGTTTATAAACTTTGTCAAGTAAATTTTCAACTGCAGTTTTTACATAAGTGTGGTTAATTTTACCTACATAAATTATTACATTATTATTTAATTTATTAATATGTAAAAATTATATAAATTATAATTTATATAAATTAATATATAAAATTTATTAATTAATAATTTAAACTATAAAATTTGAATAAACTTTCCGTATAATTATATGTTTTAATTTCGAATTAAAATTTCTCCAAATTTTTTTTAAAATTTTGGTTGAATTTATTTTTTTTATCACGGGGTATTTTTTATATCACTCCAGTCCTATTAATTATTTGCAAGTAAAATTAATTTTTTTTATTAGGCTACATAAGTTGCGCACACCCATTCTTTTTTTTCGTCGTGTGTCGACCCTGCCGCGGAGACAAGGGAACCGCGACAATTAGCGCGGTGGTTGGGGGGGGGGGGGAGGGGTGGGTGATGCCTACAGACACGCTCGGCGGAGATCAGCCTACCTTGTCGGCGCGGGCCCCGGGTGTGTGTGTGTGTGTGTGTGTGTGTGTGTGTTATGGTCGCGCCGACAGCACCACGGGCTGATAGTTCCCCCGCCGCTTGTAGCGTGTTCCGGCCGACCTGCTCTGCCCCCCCCCCCCCACTCGTGTAGCCCCCGCGCAGGTTTCCCGAAAAACCAGAGAAGCCGCGGATGTGCTGCTCGTCTGCTGGTACCCGTGTGCACAGAACAAGGAGGGAGATAAACAAGTGCGACTCTTACAGCGGAAACTGAAACCATGTGTCGCTATCTGTTGGGCGGGCCCATAACTACCAGCGAATAAAAAAATCGGAATAGAGGTTCTCATACAAAGTTAATACTTTTTTCTTTGTTATATTAAGTTATCTTCTTGGCGGCGCAAAACTAATCGATGCGCAAATACTTAATGCTGTTTTGTAATAAACCGTCATGTAATAAATAAAGGAGTAGGAGGTGCAAAAACTCATTGTATTACACCACAAAATTACTGGCTACCTAAACAGAGTGAATTTTCACTGGTTTGTTTGCCTGGTAATGGCTTATACATTACTTCTCCTAATAAATTAATGTAGTTATGTCAGCAACTACTATCTAGCGGCCGGCCCATAACTTCTTCATAAAACTAGGTCTCAGTCCCGGTAATTAGAGTTTCTCCCCCATGCCCGGGTTGCGAGCTCGCGACGAGAAGGCGCCGTGTCACCCCTCCACCCCCACCACCGCGGCTTGATACATGCTTCAACACAGTTCCTTGCACTGTTTCGTCACGGCAAGAACGCAAACTAACAGATGAATATGGATTTCAAATACTACCCACAGAGAACAAGAGCTATGTCTAGAGACCGGAAAAATTCTCCGATTCATTTCGCGATAGGCTAAAATACAAATAGTTATACCTCAGTGCTGCCTCTGCTATTGGTTCACAACTCACCTGGATGACTCTGGGCCGATGAGAAACATACACCCAAACCGAAGCTTCATCGGATCACAGGCTGCTACGCTGGAACGTCTCACAAGACAGCAGCCAATGAGTGGGTGGCATTTGACCGAGTGTACGTAGAACTATGGAGTTCATCCTGTAGGTCATTGAACCGGCGAATTTTTCCTGTCCCTAGCCTATGTCACACAGATAAACACAACGATGAAACCTACCAGATGATACGCACAATTAAATGACGACAACTTAAGTATCAGACAGCACAAAAATTCCGTGGAAGGAATTTAGTCACGAAAAAATTAAAAGCACAGACGAAAAACAGTGGGCTAACAAGGACGAGACAGTTTTGACTAGAACAATACCTGGACAACGCAACAAAAATACGAACACAACGATGAACGTTTCTGTTCCCGTCATCAGATCAGCTGATTTAGGCTTGTTCTCTGTGGGTTTGTGTGTTCAATTTCATTTCTTAATTTGCGTTTTTGAATTCCTTCTATGATAAAAACAGTGCAGAACTCCAAGGGCGCGTGTCCAAGAAACAGTATTAAACCAAAAATCCCCATTGCATGAATCTTTAAAAAATATGGTTGTCTGTAAAGTCGGTTTACGGACGATAGTTTAACGTGACAACGTCATAACAAAACATTGATGAAATGATTGCATACTTTTATGAATAAAATTAAATCATTTTTATTGAATTATCACTATTTTGTATGGATACAAAGGAGTGAAATGAAATCTACAATTTAATTGATAAATTTAATTTTATTTGCACTCATCAATTCAAATATGTTTATTACTTTAACGAACAGATTATTTTAACTATAACGTTCATACATGTTTGCTATTTAACTTCTTCCAATCTGTGTTAATTTGTTAAGGATAGGACGGTGATAGGAAAAGTAGGAAACGAATGGGAGTGTTTCAAGTTTCATGTGCCCCGAAAAAGTCAAATCGATGGTTGTTCCAATCGAGTGGAAGAGAGATAGATGCGGCGCAAGCGTACAATCAGCGTAACGGGACACAGTGTAACGGGACAATGAGTCAACCTTTTTCGTGCGTGCAGCCGGCGTTCATCGATTTATTAGACGTTGTCACGTCAAAAAAACATAATATTGTTATTCGGTTTGAAAAAGGCTCAAGATATCCTAGTGGGGTCTGTTAACGAAATGCATTTAAGAATGCGCTGAAGACGGATAGATTTAATCTGTTTCTGGAGTTGGTTTCTAAACGGTATTTTTAAAAGAGTGAAAATGGCTAAAAGTTTGTATCAGCATGAAAGCGCCCAAGGGACTTGTATCACACCTTTATCTTAACAACATGAGAACTAACGAATTTTCTCGTTACTGAGGTTAGATATTTACACATCATTTGGCGAGTACTGAAATACTCGTGTAGTTCTACTAACAAGATTACTATTGAAATATATCGAAATCGAATTACGACCATTTGCAGTGATAATCGCTATAGATAAGTAATGGCTTATGTCTAAGGCTTAATGTTGAATTCGGGAACGTAATGTGTATTTCATTTGTGGAGGTGATGGTGGGGGGAGGAACATTGTCCGCTTTTTGTTTTTAAATACCTTCAATTCGTTGGGGAGGTAGGAATGTTAGATTATTTTGTATTTCTGGGGAGGGGGTGGTGCAAAAAGGAGGTGGTTATACGATAGAATTCTCATTTTCCCCACACCCTTTTGAGTTAGCCCCACATGAAATTGTGAGGTTAATTCCAAGAAGGTTTTGCAGTGCGACCGTCGGTTGGTACGACTGCTCCACAGAGCTCGAGACCTGGGAAGCCTTCATTTCACAGACGAGAGAGCCACACCCGAAGTTCCCCGAAGTTCATGCTAGCTTTTTTATTCCGTTCTATCTCATTGTATGAACCGGTGTGGCATTACATTTTTGCGGTCGATTAGGATAGGTTAGCTACATTATAAATTACTTTAAAACATTGTGGATGGTTGGTTATATTAGGTAGGTATAGCTACATTAAAAATATTTACAATGAACAAAAAAAAAAAAAAACTCGAAGATGCACGTTCGGTAGAGACCGGAAAAATTCGCGGATTCATTCGGCGATAGGCTAAAATTAAAATACATATACCTCTTAGATTATTTTGCTATTGGCTTACTGTTCATCTGGACGAATCTCAACCAGTTATAAACCCCTCAACCAAAGAAGGATCGAATCACAAGACAAAACCAGCTGAGACGACTCACAAGTCGGCAGCCAGTGAACTTGCGTTGTTTGCCCGAGTGTACAGGGGTATGTGCAGTCTATCCTGAAGGCTTCCCTCGAGAGTTCTACCAGCTGCGCCATGGCGGCTGCGCGCGAGGCGAGATGCTAATGAGCGCATGGCCACTCCGCGCACTCTGCGCACTCTGCGCACTCTGCGCGCGCACGCAAGGCGACACCGTTAGGCCACGTATCCCCTCCCCACCTCCCTCACACACCCTCGTAACCGAAAACAGCGTACCTCTCCCTGGCCGGCAGCAATTAACGGCCGTGAATGTTTAAAGCGTCGTCTCTTATTAATTAGTTTTTAAGAGGAGCAGGTTCCGCGAAATTAAGACATAAACCTTCCTTCCGCCGTGAGATCTATCTCTCCCCCCCCCAAACCCTCCCGTAGTCGCGTAGTAGAAGAAGAATAAAGCATGTGAAAACGTCAGGGAAACCCAGCCACTTACTTTTATTTCCTCTCTGATTTGAACCCAAGATGTCCACCAAATTACTTGGGCACACTGGAGTATGTTTCCTCAAGAAGTTGGTGTTCTGTGAAAATACAAAAAAATTATCCAGGCTTCTTGTGCAATGAACTGCTTTTTGAACGCCACAGGATACACTTTTTTTTTTTTTTTTTTTAACTATTCTGAACATTGACCATCGATAGTCTATATAAATATCTAAATGAATACTAGTACTTTAAAATCATAAACAAAGGTTTACCTATTACAGTCTTTGTTGGGAAGATTAAAAAATTGTGCTGTAAAGAAGGGTCAGATTTGTGGTTTAAATTATTTACTTCATTTGTATGATATACAATTTATTTCTTTAACACAAATTTTTGCTTAGAAAAAAAAGTGTCATTGATCTAATATCGTAAACTGTACTATACTCCACAAGAACATAAATGTTAGAAATTTACAAAAGATGCCTTTGGAAACCAGATGCCAAAAAATAGTTTGTAATACTACAATAAATATATTGTAATTTGTACAACACAAGAATATGTTTTTTTTTGCAGAAATGAAATGCGTTTTTCGAGATAGTGTTAAGAATTTATTACGAAAGTTTGTGCATAATTATATATTTTTATTGGTGCTTCATTCAAACAGCATTTTTTGGACCATGGAAAAATATCGGAATATTCGATCATTTGTCTTTATTTTGTTTTATCATGCTTATTAATGTGCGCAGTTAATACTGGAAAGCGAATTATTCAGAAAACGGTTTTACAAATACCTTTAACTATTGGAGGTAACTGGGACACCACGTGTAAGAATCCGAACCCAGCATTACTGCGAACACTATTTTGTAGTGATACAAATGTACAAATGTATAGATATCTGTAGTTTGACATGAGTATTCCAGTGGGGGCGACTGAAGTGCTGCCACTTGGAAGGGCAGCCCTTCAGGATTTTTCTGACAGTAGTTTTTTTGAAAGGTTGTCTGAATTGTTGCCCCTTGGATGGGCAGCCCTTCAGGATTTTTCTGACAGTGGTTAGTTTGTAAAGTGACCTAACCTAACCTAATCTAAAATAACCTAACCTAACCTAACCTAAACTAACCACTGTCAGAAAAATCCCGAAGGGCTGCCCATCCAAGGGGCAACAATTCAGACAACCTTTCAAAAACACTACTGCCAGAAAAATCCTGAAGGGCTGCCCATCCAAGGGGCAACAATTCAGACAACCTTTCAAAAACACTACTGTCAGAAAAATCCTGAATGGCTGCCCATCCAAGGGGCAACAATTCAGACAACCTTTAAAAAAAAACTACTGTCAGAAAAATCCTGAAGGGCTGCCCTTCCAAGGGGCAACAATTCAGCTCCCCCTTCCAGTGTGTGGGGTCACATGCGCAGTTCGATGTCTGTCACTTCCGTCTCATGCCTCCTGTCATGCCTGACCGCCACGCCATGCACATCCACCAGCCATGCCTGGACGGCTTCTTGCAGGAAGCTATACAGTGTGTACCGACAAGCAAGGTCTCCGGGGCGGGCCTATCACCGACAGCATCTCGCCTCTCTCCCTCCCTCCAAAATTTATGCAAACTAAAAAGCTGATGGACTACTTGTCATGTGTTGCTCTTCACAAAGATGAGCACTCCACCCTAAGAGCATTCATTAGCTTTGGCCTTAATTGGCCCTATTAATACGACGACTAATTTAGTACTTCCGGATATCGCGCGAAAAAAAAGTCAGCGTGATAAAGTGTCTAGCGCCGTGAATAAGTTAAAAAATTTTTAAGAGCCACTGCACTGCTACTGGCGCTCTAGAGAATGCCCCGACTTTCGGCGGTCGGGTGGCTCAAGCCCGGACTGGTGAAGGGGTTTTCCAGGGGTCTTCCGGACTTGGGCACAGGGAGACGTGGCTCTTTTTGACGTGATAACGTCTTATAAATCGATGAACGCTGGCTGCACGCACGAAAAAGCATGACTCATTGTTAGAGACCTGTGAATTTCGCGGATTCAATGACCTCCAGGATAGACTCCAATATCCTCTGCACACTCGGGCAAATGCCAACTGTTCATTGGCTGTTGACTTGTGAGTCGTCTCGACTGGGTGGCCTGTGATTCGGCACTTCTACGAGTGAGGGCCTCTAATTGGCCCTCAGTCCTCCAGATTAACAGTGAACCAATGACAGAAGCAGCACTAAGGTGTAATTAATTGAATTTTAGCATTACACGAAATGAATCCGCGAAATTCACGGGTCTCTACTCATTGTCACGTTACGCCTGAGCCGAGCGTGCAAGAACCGGCCAACCAACGTGTGATAAAATCTTGTATAATATCAAACAGGTTAAGGCGGGCTTTTTAAAAAACAACAATTTAAAAAAGTTGATATTTTTTTTTCAATTTCGTAATAAAAATTAACAATTTATTGACATTGATTTGATTTAAGTTTATATATATATATAGAGACCGGAAAAATTCGCGAATTCATTTCGCGACAGGCTAAAATACGAATAGTTATACCTCAGTGCTGCCTGTGCAATTGGCTAACAACTCACCTGGATGTCTCTGGGCCAATGAGAAACGCCCGACCAAAGCTTTATCAAATCACAGGCTGCTACGCTGGAACGTCTCACAAGACAGCAGCCAATGAGTGGGTGGCATTTGACCGAGTGTACGTCGAACTATGTGAGTTCATCCTGCAGGTCATTGAACCGGCGAACTTTTCCTGTCCCTATTTATGTAACTAATTGTTCGTGATTATATTTAAACAAATTATTTAAATTAAATTTGCAAAAAAAAAATTGTAAATAATATTTGAAAATTAAAAAAAAGTGTGCAATTTTTCATCAATGTTTTCTTGTGACGTTATCGCGTAAAATTATCGTCCGTAAACTGACTTTAAAGACAACCTCTTATATATATATATATACACATATACATATATACATATATATAGCTCCGTGATGAACTCATTTAACCTCATCACATGTTCAATCTTCCCGTGTTGTCTCCCGACGAGCACTGCTAGTGGAGGGCAGAAGCCACGTGACCGGGTGGGCTCGGGGATCTGTGCGCGGAATCCTGCCCACGTGGTGGGCTGCCTTTTGAGGGGGGGGGGGGGCGAAACAATGGATCGCGTGAGGCTAATGGCACGGCGCATGCGTGTCGCGGCGTGTAAACAGGAAGCGTCACCCTCTGGAAACTGGGGAAATCAACGCTCGTAATTTGGCCCGCAGGATATGGAGATGTTTCAGACCAATTTTTATAAAAAAAAATTTTTTGTTATCTATCTCTCGCGCGCGTAGTTTCTTCCCGTTTGTTATCCGCGGAGGGAATCTCTCGTGACAGCCTCTGGTCTTTTGTCATCGCCCGTGCGTGCGAGCGGCCAATGAGCGGTCGTATCTGAGGGACGCATCGGACCTGGCGCAGGAGAATGAAGATGCGTGTGTGTGCGTCTGAGAAGGAGCTATGTTTATTGCCAGGAACCTGATCCCTCCCTTCTGGCCAATCAGCCGCTACACTCGAGAGCCTCGTAGGGCATGGCTGGTTGAAGAAATCGCTGTCGTCGCCTTTCATGCGCTCGCCTTGTCTGCGGGGTCGTTGTGGGAACAGCTCACACCGCAGTGATAACAGGGGTTCGGATCAGGCCAGTTCATTTTATGATCACACCAACACTTCCACTATTATAACAAATATGCATGCGTCACGGGTACTGCTGGAAGAAGAAGTAAACACAGGTTTACCCGGGTTAACTCAGAATTATCCAAGGTTGCATGATTAAGTCCGAATAATCACTGAAACAAATTCGAATATTGCGATTATCTGTGACACATAGGCACTACCCAACGCTGGCTGGGTCATGCTAGTTTTTGCGTCATTTTTGAGCACGTTAGGATAGTCGATGAAACTAAAGTTATCAATCAATCAGGTTTTTCTAACGTTACACAGTCAGCGTTGGGTAGACCTGGGTGTACACGGGTGAATGCCGATTACAAATTTATTTCAATTATCATTCGGACTTTACTCAACAAATTTGGCTAATGCTAATTTACTAAGTTATCCCGGGTAAACCTAGGTTTACTTCTTCTTCTAGCAATACCTGTAACATATATAAAATGCGTGTAGAATTTGATGTAAACTTTTGGACATACGCCATTGCTAAGCACATGTAAGTTATGTCTGTAGAATAAAACAACAAAAAAACCCAAATGAAGCAAAAAAATTGGTGTTGTCAGGATATAAACACCACACAATATTCCACAACAGGAATATGGTCAACAATCAAATAAAAACAAATAAAAATGGACTAACAGAACGAAAAAAAAAAAACACAAATGATGACAGCACAAAAATACCGAACCCAAACAATTCAGCACAACAGTTGAAACGAGACAAAAAACCACAGCCAAACGAAAAGACGAAACAAACACATAGTTTTCTAAAAAATAGAAGAGAACTAAAAAAAAACCACAAATGATGACAGCACAAAAATATTGAACCCAAAAAAATTCAGCACAACAGTCAAAATGAGACAAAAACACGACAAAACGAAAAGACGAAACAAACACAACAGTTTTCTAAAACAGAAACAAGCGACGATTCGGGAACTGCTTGCTATCTGCTCCCGTCCTCAGGCAGACACGCACGTGGTACGAAAACACAGGTGCGAGTGTTTTTTCTTCGATTGTCGACCATATTCCTGTTGTGGAGTATCGTGTGGTGTTTGTATCCTGACAACAGTATTTTTTTTTGCTTGATTTGAGTTTTTGACATTTGTGTTTTTTTTTTTTTTTTAGTAGTTTTTCTTCTACAGACATACATGTGCTCAGCAATGGCGTATGTCCAAAAGCTTACATCAATTTCTACACGCATTTTATATATCTTACGGGTATTGCTAGAAGAAGAAGTAAACCTAGGTCTACCCGGGTTAACTTAGTAACTTAGCATTATCCAAATTTGTTGGGTAAAGTCCGATGCACTCCCATTGCACAAATATTTCAAAGATAAAATGCGTGTAGAATATTCCGAAAGGTGTCACGATGGTGTCTCGTCGCCGGACTGGAGGAGTCGTCGCGCCGCTGTGTGCGACCGCAGCCGGACCCCGGACAGGAGGCCGCGCCTCGAGCTGTCCAGTTGTCCGGGAGCACTGGCCAGTTGTCCGGGGGCCGACGGGGGCCGCCCGGGCGGAGGTGACATGAATGCGCGGCGGGGCTGCCCCGCGGGGAGTCTGGAGAGAAGAGCGGACCCCACACACCCCTCTAACCCCCTGTCACAGTCGCCGACAATGTCCCTGTGCGCGCGCTGTCCTCCCCCCACCACCGCCCGCGGAGCCCCCCACCGCTCCTTTGTCGAGGTAACGGTCGAGTTGCTGGGCCCCGCGGGTCGCCGGTTCGAGTCCCCGCCCTGGCGCATCCCCGGCTCGACCGGGTCATCGTTACCACAACGCCGAAATACCATAACGCCGAAATACCACAACGCCAAATGTCAAAATTGACCACAACACCGAAATACCATAACGCCAAATGTCAAAATTGACCACAACACCGAAATACCATAACGCCAAATGTCAAAATTGACCACAACGCCGAAATACCATAACGCCGAATGTCAAAATTGACCACAACGCTGACAGCTAGGAAACTGCTGTGTACCACAACGCCGAAATAACAACTGAATGAATTTGTGTGTGTTTCTTAAATGTACCTTATCGGCGAAATACCACAATCAAACCTAACCTTGCCTAACCTAACCTATCGTAATATAACCTAACCTAACTTAACCTAGCCTATCCTATCCTAACCTAACCTAATCTAGCCTAACCTAACCTAGCGTAACCTAACCTAGTCTAACCTAACCTAGTCTAACCTAGTCTAACCTAACCTTTGTGGCAGTCTTGCAATGAAATTTTTCGGCGTTAGTGTATTTCGGCGTTGTGGTAAACAGCAGTTTTCTAGCTGTCGGCGTTGTGGTCAATTTGTCATTTCGGCGTTATGGTGCGTCCCCGGCTCGACCCTCGACACTTCGTATCGTCCTACACTGTGCGCGACGTCTACTGAGGGTGAAGTACACTCGCTTCAAGTCTGGCAGTGTTTCGCCAAAACAAATTCCCGATCAGCTTCTCAAGGACGGTCGTATGTGATTTTTTGTACCAAGGTATAGAGACCGGAAAAATTCGCGAATTCATTTCGCGATAGGCTAAAATACAAATCGTTATACCTCAGTGCTGCCTCTGTTATTGGCTCACAACTCACCTGGATGACTCTGGGCCAATGAGAAACACCCGACCAAAGCTTTATCGAATCACAGGCTGCTACGCTGGAACGTCTCACAAGACAGCAGCCAATGAGTGTGGTGGCATTTGACCGAGTGTACGTAGAATTGTGGAGTTCATCCTACAGGTCACTGAACCTGCGAATTTTTCCGGTCCCTACCTATGCAGTTTCTCTTTAAACTTTTGTTTAGAAATAAAGAAAAAAGGTTTACTGACGCCGTGGTTACTTTCGGGTGGTTCGTGCGTGCCAAATGATGAAGCAATTGCGTTCCCACTGAACCAATCAAGTGAGGAAAAAAACCTCTCTCGCACACGATGGTCAAGAAAAAAAAAAAAAAAATGTTGCAAACACAGAACACATGGTTTTGCAAAACACCAGCCATTAATTTTTTTTCTCGTGAACAGCAACAGTAACTGCTAGGCTAATAGTCCACGATTTAACTTCCGTTAAAGCTTAATTGGAAGAAAAATTATTATTTTATAAATTATTAGCATATTTTATTTACTTCTAAATGATAAAATGTTAAAATTTTTTAGAAAAGATTGTATGTCTTATGGTAGTCAAAAATTCGTATTCTCTTTTGTTTAGACGTTTTAGACTATCTTACTGGCAAAAAAAAAAAAAAGAACGGATTATTTGGGTGGTATCATTTATTTTTATTTTCCCAATTTATTTAAACATTCCAAGGCATGTTTATATTTCTCGCAGCTACCCATTAAAGGGTGTTCACAGTTTTTTTTTATGATAAAAGCAAACTTCTTCCATTATCACACAGATAAAATTTGAAACCCGGAAGTTTAGAAAAATAAAATTGGTAACTCTATATGTTTATTGTTCATACTTAATTTCTTATCCTTTGATGTAGTAGATTCAGAAATATGATTTTTTTTTTAACAATCGTAATCCTTTTACATTCAGAGGCGGAAGCTTGCAAATTGATAAAATAATAATTTGTGTATTTTATTATTTTTAAAAATTTAATTTACGTGTTCGACGCCAGAAGGACACTCAGAAGGTTGACGGCGCCGATAAGTCGGGCCTCAGGTGACGCAGGCCTGCGCCTGAGTCTGGACAGCTTCAGTGCAGCCAGCTAGTCCCTGCAGTCTGCGGTGTGTCACAGCGGGCAGATGTCCCCGCTTCGCCGGCGGACCTATCAGCCCCTTTCCACTCGTCTAAATGAAAAAAAGGAAGTCAGTCATGGGGACTGTCGACATAAGTGAAAACTTAAAATTTTTTTTTATAAATGTGTGATATGAAATAATTTCTACGACGAATGTACGTGAGAAAATGATTTTGGTATTATAACACCAGCATGTCGGTGACGCGAACCCATAATGTTTTGCTCCTACCAATAACAACTTTAAAATTAGAAGAAATGAAAATTTTTCATTGAAATAAAAAAAAAAATTATTAACTTAAATCTACAAATAATAATCAACATTATCTCCAATAAATCAGTAACCTGACATTTGAAGAAATCCACATCGTAAATAAACAAACAAAAGAAAAAAAACATAACCTCAACTTGACTACCTACAAAAAAATATCCAATGCTCGCAATATGTACCACACAATTAATAACGTTAAAATTTCCTTGGAAACGTAACTTGTATCTTTAAAAATAGAATAAATTAAGTTTTTTCCTTGAAATATATATAAAAAAAATTACACGTCACGTGACCATGTCGATGACGACTTAACATGAATTTACTTCATATCCAAACATTCCTCTATAAGTTTTCACTTAAAAAACAGTTTAAAAAGGAAATATGTTAACAGGACTACTTACCCACGGTCAGCGCATTCTTAGATGATCGTGTTGTGGTTTCTTGTGAACTTCTACACGGCAGGTGTGAGCCTTGGTGGAGATGGTCGCTTGTTGCACTCAGGTATCGCGCGGAGGTGATGCGTGTTGCGATACCGACGCGTCCTGTTGTTAGGGCGCTGTACGCATCGCGGTCAAGTGGTCCCTGGCAGCCCTGGTCCGCTGAGATCCCGGCTCCGTGTTAGGCCCTCCCGCTCGTGTCCTGTCATTGTCCGCAAACACACGCCGAGTGCCACAGGTACCTCTGTTCGGGCGCAGACTGAAGTACATATTGATCCGGGGAAAAAAATATTATTAAAACATTCTAATGTTACAAACACTGCCGTGACTGATATCGTACGGTACCAACATGGGATATTATTTACTTATTTATTGGTAGGGCCATGCATATTTCGAGAAAAGATTCGAAGACTGGCTAAAAGTCTAAACACTGAAGCATCGTCTGTGTTTCGTGATCGGGTGAGTTTCTTTCAGGTGCATGTCGATTGTTACAGCGCCAATCACGGTAGTTCAGTGCGGAAGCAACGCGTCCTGAGTGGCTCGGTCAAATAAAAGCAACGACTTCTCTCGCAGACGGCCGCCAATCACAAGGAGGAAATCTCTGGTGCGGGTGTACCTTGTTGCAGTCTAAATTGCGTTCAGATTTTTTTCGCGAAAAATGCCTGCCCTTATTTATTGGTAGTTGTTGCACGAATGTTGGTTATCTGTATTGACTAACCAGACAAACATAAATTGTTAAGTTACAAACTTCAGCGACTTTACTTGCGTAACAGAACAATCTAGTTGTCCTCATCTAACAAAGTCATCTAAAACTTCGAAAATCAAGGTATTGACGTTATTAAGAGCATTTATTGCTTGATTATTTTTTTTAAATTTTGTTGACTGCTATTTTGCTGATCTGTTATAAGAAAAACTGTATTTTTTTTTAAAGGGAAATTGTATAAGATTGCGTATATATTCAGATTTCTCCTGATAAAAAGCGAGAGATCTGAGGATCTTTGAGAGAAAAAACTGTTTAGCTTGCGTGAAGCTTTCTCACCAGCCGTTCCCACGATTTCTCATCGCGAGCAGAAGTAATTTTGCTCTCTCGAAGCTGTACATCCGTTTGGGGTAGTTATATAAACATGAAGTCTGTACCACGTCTCAAACAATACTTTAACACTCACTTAAAGATTGCTCTATGAAGAAGAGAAATATTAAATAATAATTTTTAAACCTTTTCTTCTTATTTCTCATGGCTAGAGACCAGAAAAATTCGCGGGTTCAGTGACCTACTAAGGTTGTGCTAATCTCTGTTTATACCTTTATTTTCAGCCACTGTAGCTTCACAAAATTGCTTGCAACTAAGGCTTGGAATCTTGCGGCATATTTGATACCTATTTAATTTTCTTGTTATTACTATTTTTGATGGCCATTTCTGTATATTTATCGCCAAAGAAGTCTTGCAATTTGTGTTCCGTCACAATTTTTCATCACACATTATCTTATTTTTATCTGATAGCGGTACAAAGTCACGCGAATGTAGGCACGTTATTATGTTCCCTACGCTTACCGTGACAACTAGAAGATAAGGTTTGGATCATATCTGTTCAAAGAATTTGCCACCAAACAACAAATGCCCAAGTGGATACAGGAAAAGCCTTTAAATAAAATAATTTACAAGAAAATTAAATAACTAACATGTTGGTGAGCTCAAACAATAGCAGCAGTCAGCGACTGTTCGTTATGCAGTTATAGCTACAGCCATTTAGTTCACGCGTCGCCATATTTAAACTGAGAAGCTTAATTTTTATGATGATCATTTAAATCTGTTTACAAGTAAATATGAAAAAGAATTGTTTAAAAATAACCAATTTTCAAAAATAACCGTTAAATTATATAATTATTATGACTCATAATAATGAGGAAAAAACTGTCGAAAAACTAGAAATGTTTCTCCTCTATTCAAATCGTTTAAATTTTTTTGGAACTTCGTATTTTTAAGATGCGTCTTTGATTTTTGCTCACTTAATGTTTCACCTAGTGTATCAATGTGATGGCAAGGGAGGAGGTTGTTGTAAGAAGTGTCCAATCTCCGTAACCATGTTCTGAGATATCAAGGAGCAAAGTTTTCTTAGTGGCGCACATGAAGTCAGAGTGCACAGTCGCTCCAATGAACACATACGTACATCGTTTATTGAAGAATTATGTTACTACTAAATAAATAGTTTCTTAATCACAGAGTTTAATAAACTAAAACATTCAAAAAATATTAAGTTATGTCATAGGCCATTTCTTGCATAGACCCACTTTTTAACGTTCTTTGCAAAAAGGGCACATGAAATAAATCTTCTCTAAATTAAAGGCTCATGAAATCAAATACGTAGTAGGATCAAATCCTTAACATGAAATAAAGAGATACATTAGAGTGTTTAAAATATATATATTACTATTAATATAAATGAGAGTCACATATGTGGTAAGTAGAGCAAAAATTCATTAAAATATAATGGAAATACTGTAAACACTGAACAAGTAACTGGTCAATTAACATTTCTCATGTCTCTCATAAAATTATCGCATTTTTAATAAAGTACAATGGTATAAACATGATAACAAAATAACACATAATGTTTATCATGCCGTTTTTCTCAGTGGTGTTTTCTCAAAATAAAGTCTTAGAGCTTTTTTTCCCAGTAGAAAATCAGTGAAGGTTCGTTTGACAACTGAAATGATGGTCTCGATACACATTTCAAAATATTAGGCTACCCATAACCCAAATATCATCTTTTCGCTTGATTTCTGACTTCGTTATGCCGAAGCTACGCTCATCCGACGGCACGCCATTCGCACTTGCGTACGTCCGTAAGGTCGCAAATAGCTGTCGCGGCGCGGCGGAACGATGACCGTTGAAGCTCACAGGGTTTCACGTCGCGCAGTTACGCACCCAGGCTTAAGGGCGTATGTCACGCTCCAAGACATTATTTTAGTTTTTACGTTTAACACGGTTAAACACGTGGACGCTCTGAATGACCGAAATTTAAACAAAAATGAAAAAAAATACATAGTGCATTCTTTTTTGCATTAATTAGCGGTAAAGTTGAATTTTTGACATTTTTGTGCAGTATGGATTAAAAGAACCAAATGGAATAAACATGAGAAAAAAAATTTTTTTTTAAGAGCAATGCTGGTGGCTAAGGCACGGTGTGTTTTAAAAATTAGTTCCGACAATTTTATTTAGCATTAAAAAATATATGATTGGAAAAGGCCAGGTTAATTTTTTTTTTTTTGCTGGAAGGAAGTCAACAATTGCCCCAAAGGACTGTGTTGTCGGTGTTTTAAAGAGACAACTGTGAAATTGTTTTTTCACCCGTCTAACTGAAACTAAGCGTGTTTGCCTGGGCGGGAGACTCGAGGGGCCTAACTGGTTAAGTCGGGCCCAGGAGGTCTGTCCCTCGTCGACCCCAGAGGCCGCCCAGGTCCCAGCAAGGGGGCCCAGATATTTTGATACGTGCCGCGGTGGTTTTTCAAATGACCCGTATGACATGGTTTTATTCGAGGGGTGGATACACTCTGTTCCCATAGAGTTCCCCCCCCTTACAGGGTTTGACCCCCTGCTGTCTGCAGCGGGGCCATTGTGCGCTAAGAGAGAGGTTTCTCGCCCGTGTGCGCTCTTTGTGCCGCGCTGCAGTGCCCAAGTTTAGCGAATATCCCCCCCCCCCACCCGGGCCGCGGCGTCTCTTTGGGGTCCTTTCACGATGCCAGTTTCTTTGGCTCCACCGCAACAACAAACAGAAGCCTTTTGCGGCTCGCTGCCGAGACGAACACTCCCCCCCTCTCTTTCCCCCTCACCACTCGTTCCTCCGGAGAACCTCGCTGAAGAAAGCGATAGCGTGATGAATGAATTTTAAACACAACAGTATAACTTTTCTCCGCACTTTTCTTCCCCGCTGCGCGCGAGGGATTTGAGGTTTTTCGGGGTGAGGCGGGGGGTTGGTGGGTGGGGTTGGGGGGACAAAAATGAAAGAAACGAGTCCCGCAAAAGTCCTCAAAGCTTTGACAAGTTACTTTATCATGTTCTTTCCTGCCCGCGCGGCCGTTTCCGGCTGGTCCCCGACATCCTGCCGCCGCCAGACGGCACGCCAGCGCGCGCCGCGGCGGCCACTGGAAACACTCACTTGGCGGGTCTCGATCTCCAGTCGAACAGCGTGGATCAAACATGGCGTCTGCAGCCCTCATGTAGCCTCTGCAGCCCTGCGTATCAATTCGTGCACCCGGCAAAACAAATCTAGTCCGAAGTGACCGGTGCAAAGACTGGTACACAAAGCGGCTAAAATTTACCAATCAAAGAAAATTTAGTCTGCTCGTTTAGAACTACAGTTAACAATGCAGGAATTTAGTCTGCGGTAATTGACTTGGTGAGCACTACAGTTAACAATGCAGGAATCTAGTCTGCGGGAACTCACTTGTCGAGCACTACAAGCACGCGCGCGCTGCTTGTTGCAGGTTGTTCGGCGCGAGGCGCTGCGCGCGCTGCCAGGCCGCCATCTCGGCCACGGAGCTGGTGATGCGCGCGCGCGACCTGGTGTTCCACGTGCGCTGCTTCGCGTGCTTCGCGTGCCGCACGCTGCTCACCAAGGGCGACCACTTCGGCATGCGCGACGGCGCCGTGTTCTGCCGCCTCCACTACGAGCTGGGGGCGGCCCCGCACCCGCCGCCGCCCCCGCAGCCGCCGCCGCCTCTCGCCTTCCCCGCCGCCTACCAGCCGCACTTCCCGGCGCCCGAGTTCCACCACCACCTGCCCCTCCACTCGCCCGCGCCCCTGCCGGCGGCGGCGGGGCCGGGGGCGGATCTGGGCGCCGCCCCCAAGGTCTCCTTCTTCAACGGCGCCGCCGCCGCGCCCCGCACCAAGGGCCGGCCCAGGAAGAGGAAGCCCAAGGACCTGGAGGCGATGACGGCCAACCTGGGTGAGTCCTGCCGCTCTCGTCCACGGATCCACAAGTCCGGATCCGAAAAACCCCGCGAACGACCCGATAAATCACCAACCTACGGCAGATGGCAAAAAGTGAATTTAAATAATTAATAATTAGGGACACCTGTATTTCGCGAATACAGTATTTCGTGTCGAGGTATTTCTCAAAACACTGTAGCTTTTTCTAAGATTTTTTCGCGATAGGCTAAAATACAAATAGTTATACCTCAGTGCTGCTTCTGCTATTGGCTCACAACTCACCTGGATGACTCTGGGCCAATGAGAAACACCCGACCAAAGCTTTATCGAATCACAGGCTGCTATACGCTGGGACGTCTCACAAGACAGCAGCCAATGAGTGGGTGGCATTTGACCGAGTGTACGTAGAACTATGGAGTTCATCCTGCAGGTCATTGAACCCGCGAATTTTTCCTGTCCCTAGTCATGGCAAATTGTGAGGGTGCAGCAGTACGGTGACCACATTCTCATTGGCCCCGTCAAGAGCGGGACGACACCTCTCCCCGACCTCAGCCAATAACCACAGGAGAAAAGCTACAATATTTTGTGAAATATCTTGACACGGAATGTATTCGCGAAATACAGGTGTCCCCCCAATAATAATAAATCAATAAACAACTTTGTTTTTTTATCTCATTTTAAAAAAAGGGAGGTTGTCTGTAAAGTCGGTTTACGGACGATAATTTTACGTGACAACGTCCTTTATAAACAGTTGACAAAAACAGTTCACGTGTAGGTTGTGTGCTGCCGCTGTCTCTCTTCCACTCGGACGCATCGGCCGATGGAGTGGAAGAGAGATAGATGCGTCACAAGCCGATCGTGCCTCTCTATCGCTTGTTCCGCGCTCTCGCTCGCACGCTCGGCTCAGGCGGAACGTGACAATGAGTCTTGCTCTTTCGTGCGTGCAGCCGGCGTTCATCGATTTATAGGACGTTTTCACGTCAATAAATAATAATTACTTCAAATTTTTTGGAAATTTAAAATCCCGGAGGGTTTCAGGCTCTGAGGGATCTATGATCATTCTATCTTTCTTTCTTTCTTTCTTTCTTTCTTTCTTTCCATAGAGAGCGATCTCTCACTTTCACTCTGGAGCGGCTCCCATTAGGCGAGACAATAAATTATTACTAACAATTATATTTGTATATTTTGTAGCACAGATTTAACCTTGTTGTCGTTATCAGTTTTCGGCTACAAAAAACCGGAAGTGCTGGATGCCTACCTTCTTATACAATAACTGTCTGAAGAGTCACTTTTGACAGGACATTCGAAAAAAACAATGAGCCTGCAGTTACGTTATGGTCTACGTACATACGTGTTTACATTTGATTGACCTTGAAGTCTCGTTTTTTACGACAGAAACAACATAAAAGTAGCATGAAATTCCAGATCAAATAGGCTATATGTACTTGGCTGAAGCAAGCTAATATAATTATCTTGATATCAGCCTATTATTTAATTTATATATTTATTATAGTCGCATGTGTTGAACAGTAATATCTCAGCACTGTTTACCAAAAGCAAACACACACTTGCAAGTATGCGTCTTTTTTTGCGAGGATTTCACGTTGAGAGTTACTGGTTGATTCGTGAAGGGGGTGAGCGGGCCATTGCAGTATCTTCACTCCCCAACCCTGATGACCAAATAATTTTCATATATTCTCCTATTTCCTTTTCCAAAATTTTTCTAGAGTATTATTTAACTACATTGCCATGGATAATATGACTTTTATGAGCCACAAATAATAAAATGTGGGTACTGAATATTCCACTTCTAAATGTACTATATGAAAGGACAGGATATGTATGTAGGCCCTCCCCTGGCCCTGGTTGGAGAGACTGCTGGCAGAAAACTCGGCCGTCACGACCTCTAGGAATGGGGGGGGGGGGGGGGGGGGGGGCTGGATGGAGCCGACCACGGAGGAGCCAGAGGCGGTTTTTTTACCCCTCCTCTCGGCGGAGAGCGGAACGGCGCTGTTTGGTTTTGCCTCGCGCGCCCACACCCCTCACCCCTCCCTCCACCCCTGGGGCCCGCAGAGCGTGTCCGGGCGTCGAGCTGGGACGACCGTTATGCGATCAAGGCGTATCGTACAAGGAAGGGGGGGGGGGGGCTGTGACCCGTGCCAGCCTCCTTCTAGAGACTCACTCAGTAATAACATCTCTGAAATACGGGTGTGCGCGCCTTACAAGTCATGCTTGCCTACTTGGCGTGATGCAGAGGCGTAGCCAGGGGGGGGGGGGTTAGGGGTTCAAACCCCCCCCTAGCACCAAATCTTTAATTAATTTTTTATTCGTCACACAAACAAATTTAATATTAAAATTAATAAAAATTTTACCATTACAATATTTAAATTTAAGTACCGAAAACTGCTAAAATAGCACTATTTGACACCTTAAACCCCGCTTTAATACGGGGGGGGGGGGGGCATGCTTCTTAACACCCCCCATACACAAATCCTGGCTACGCCACTGGCGTGATGAAAAACTAACTTCAATTTTCCATGCAAACAATTTATAGAAATATAAATAACTAAAGGACTGGAATACAATTGTATAGATTCAATTCATTAAAAAAAAAAAAAACTCAGTATTCAGTATTAGTATAAACATAATAATTTTATTTGGTAAAACAATATAAATTTTAATTTAATTAATACTAAACATAAATACATAAGGCTGAAAGTTTATTCTCATTTATTAATTAAAATTATTTATTAACGAATAAATTAATGTATAATTTATAATTCAAATAAATTATACAAACGGGTACAAAACCTCATTTCTATAAATAAACTTGAAATGTATATAAACATTGTTTATATCACTACTAAATAAATATTTCTTTAATTATATAGATCAGAATTCAATATAAATCACATAAGTATACTAATTAAAAACACGTATATTATTTATATTTTTGTGTGGCCATTTCATCCTTTGCATGCTGCGCGCGCATCGTTAAAATACACTCTCGTTATTTTTTTCATAACGCGCCTACTTAAAAAAAATGTAATTGATCGGAACCCTTTAGTGGTGTGACAATGAAGAGTTTTGTTCGGTTTTTTTTTGTCGAAGGGAAGGGAGGGGGGAACTCCTGTATCAAACATACACAATTAATTAGTAGAGACCTGCAAAATTCGCGGTTTCGACAGCCTTCAGGATAGACTGCACATACCCCTGTACACTCGGGAAAATAACGCAAGTTCATTGGCTGCCGACTTGTGAGTCGTCTCAGCTGGTTTGTCTGTGATTCGATCCTTCTTTGGTTGAGGGTTCATAACTGGTTGAGATTCGTCCTGATGAACAGTGAGCCAATAGCAAAATTATCTTAAGAGGTGTATGTGTGTTTGAATTCTAGCCTATCGCCGATTGAATCCGCGAATTTTGCAGGTCTCTATTAATTAGCTTTCCCGCGCATTTCCTCCTTCTGCCAATCAGACCTGGGCGCGAACCCTGGACGGAAGCGCACGGCGACCAGGCGATCCCGCCGTGGGTTCCCGCTGCCTCTCGCAGTCCCGGACGCAGGGGCGGTTGGGGGGTGGATATCTCCGCTCGATGCATGAGTTAATAACTCCCACTTCATGTCCCGGGAACCTCAAGACAATTTGTTTTACGGCTCACCCCCGCGTCATAAACCCAGGGGTGGATGTCGGGGGCCCGTGTTTTATTGTGACGGCTGTCTGCGCGTTGCTCGTGGAGAGCCGGTGGTGCTGGAGAGGGGGGGAGGGGGGGGGCTTGTTTTTACACCCTCGCGGCCGGCGCTGTAAAGCCCCGATAGCCATCGCCGACACAATGTAACACCTGGAGGGCCCAACCCCCTCCTAGCACACGGGCAGGCGCCAATAAACCAGCCCCCTCCACTCCTCACCGCGGACACCGCGCATCCAGGCACTCGCACGAGAGGGCCTAGTCCTCGCCGCAAGGTCTGTGGTGCAGTGGTAACACACCGACCCCCGTACCCGGCGCCTCGCGACACCTGCTCCCTCAGGGAAGCCAACCTACTTCCAATATGAACACAAAAGAACATTCTTGGTACGTCAACCAAACATTCAAAAACCACTCTTATCCATCCACGTGTGCATTAACCTTTTTTTTTTGACGTGACAACGTCTGATAAATCGATGAACGCCGGCTGCACGCACGAAAAAGTGTCCCGTTACGCACATTGTCCAGTTACGCTCGTTGTACGCTTGCGCCGCATCTATCTCTCTCTCTTCCACTCGATTGGAACAACCATCGATTTGACTTTTTCTCGAGGCACATTAAACTTGAAACACTCCCATTCGTTTCCTACTTTTCCTATCATCGTCCTATCCTTAGCAGAATAACACAGTTTGGAAGAAGTTAAATAGCAAACATGTATAAAAGTTATAGTTAAAATAATCTCTTCGTTAAAGTAATAAACATATTTGAATTAACGAGTGCATATAAAAGTAAATTTACCAATTAAATTGTAGATTTCATTTCACTCCTTTGTATCCATACAAAATAGTGATAATTCAATAAAAATGATTCAATAAAAATGATTCAATTTTATTCATAAAAGTATGCAATCATTTCGTCAATGTTTTGTTATGACGTTATCACGTTAAACTATCGTCCGTAAACCGACTTAACAGACAACCAATTTTTTATATATATAGAAAATAATCACACAACTCGGGAGTCAAAAAAGGGCGTAGTTTCTACGGAGAACCCTTCGTTTATTTGAGTTAAATTCTCCGTTGAAAAGTCCGCAAATTTATTGTAATTATTTTTAACAGTGTAAGTGCAGCACCAAGGAGGGTGAGTTTTTGTTACACCCGACAGTATAAAGTATTGGTTACCGTAACTTGAGTACTACTACCGGCTACAGAAACATCAAGCTCTCTACTGGTTGCAGTTTGGGTGCAGAAGTAGATGAAGCTACCGCCCACGCATGATCACTCTCACAAAGAGCCATGGTCTCCCGATATACTTCAGGCGAAGTCTAGAATGATTCTTTTAATGGCTATAATTAAATAAGTAAATAAATGTTAGTTGGCTACTATTTAAGAGCGTGTGCCTTGTAAAGTTCAGCTTTATTAAACAATCACCTAGTACCTTCTATTATACAACCACCCTTTACCTTGTATTATACAATCACCTTGTACCTTTTTTATACAGCAACCTTATACCCTGTATTATACAACTACCTTGTACCTTGAAGTTAACAACCACCTTGTACCTTGTATTATACAACCACCTTGTAGCTTGTATTACACAACCACCTTGTACCAGGACAGCAACTATGTCTTACAACCACCTTGTACCCGGACAGTAAACTCAAACGAGCATCGGAAAACCCGGTTTTGTCGGGGCCTAGGTGTTGTAACAGCAGTAGCGTAGCCAGGATTTGTGTATGGGGGGTGTTATTAAGCATGCTCCTCCCCCCCCCCCCTATTAAAGCGGGGGGTCAGGGGGTCCTCCCCCGGAAAAATTTGGATTTTAAGGTGTAAAATAGTGCTATTTTAGCATTTTTCGGTACTTAAATTTAAATATTGTAATGGTAAAAATTTTATTAATTTTTAATATGAAATTTGTTTGAGTGATGAATAAGAAATTTAATTAAATATTTGGTGCTAAGGGGGGGGTTTGAACCCCTAAAACCCCCCCCTGGCTACGCCCCTGTGTAACAGGAAACTCTGTCGCTTTGGCTTCCCATCGTCTTCGCGGGAAATTCAGGGTAATTATCCTACAGGGGTACACATAGCACAACGTGTCTGCCGTATTGAAGGCGCGCATGTATAATCGCCGTGTGCATTATGAGAAGTGAGCCAGGTCCGCTTTGTTCACGCGCGCGGGAACTGGTTCACAGTCGACAAGAAAACAACGTGAGACCATATGAACTGAACGTGATTTTTTTTTCCCCGCTTAATCATTCACTCAGACACAATCATTTGGTTTTAAATTTCAAAATTTCTTTGGTTCACGCTGCACAAAAAAAAAGATTGATTTGGTAAAAGTAGCTATCTTACTTCATTACGTCATAAAATTAATCTAAAGTTTTTTTTCCAGCAGAATATGAATACATTCACCCCCCTCGCACTTCGCTCAGCATGCTTTAATGGATGTGAACAAAACCATTTCTAACTCTCGACGTCAAAAAAAAAATCAAATTTTTTTTGTGCGTTTACATATAAAAACGAGAGACTAATGATACTTAAATACATATAATCATAAGCGTTAAAGTCGTGGAAAGCCTAATTAGTTTCTTTCAATTTTTTTACGTAATCTGTATGTCTTGTGACTTCATATTCCAATTATGATATTTTTATAGCTTGGAAATGAATAGTGCTATTCAGAAATTTTATTTAACTTCGTAGATTAAATTTTTCTTTGTTTTAAAACATAAGTTTCAGTTTTTGATTTCATACTTAATAAAGACTAGTATATATATATTTATTCGTTTCGATGCTTTTGTGATTTCCTCTCTTTGCATTTATAAGGCGTCTGTCAGTATATGTATATTGAGAGTTATTTACTCTCGCCAAGGCGTACCACGCATCGGCGGAAGTCGCTGACTTATCTGGACAGCGAAGTTGCTGTGGAAGAACTGTATTGTTCGGGGCACAGCTTCCACGAGCGAAGTCTACAGGCGCGCATTGTCCCGGCCCCGGGGACTTTTCACCGGAGACTTCAGCGGTCAGGTGTTCTCTCCATGTTCAAGATCCTCCGCTGCAGGATCATCTTTTGAAAATTCAAGCGCCGTGTAATTTACCTTTAAGAGAGAGTTTTCTTTCAAGGGTGGAGATTTTTTTTAGTACGTCCACCACAAAAGCAGTCGACAACAAGGCACTCATATTTATACTCGGAAGTAGTCGGACACGACACCATATTCCCGCTTTGATTGAGATGCCTCTGCTGTGTCGTCGGGTTTTATGTCTTCTTGTGGGCGACCCGCCAGTCCATTACGGTCGCGCGGACGAAGAATAAACCAGGAGGCCCGAGAAGACATAAACATGGGAGATTTTTTGTTGTCCCCCCACACTGCACCGTGTGTTGGGAGCGACGCCAGTAGAAGCGCAGTGAAGGCGGGGGCCTTAAGGGGCCCGCCTCGTCAGGGGTGTATGTATGTCAGTGAGGCGGGGTGATAAGCGCGACGCTCGCTGGTCCTTCCAGCGCGGTAAAGCCTCTAAGCGCAAGGCTCTGAACTGGCGCGCATTCGTCTCGTCGTCACGGGATAACTGTGAAATTTGAGCGGTGACCGTAACATTATATGGCGGAGAAATGAAGATAAAGGTGTTATGCAAGCCCCTTAAGTGCTTTCAAGAATCTGTACTGATTGTTTTATGCCTAAAAATTACTCTGGAAACACGCGTTTTAGGCATTTTAACGCTTCTAAAAATACAGTTTAAAAATTTAATCCGAAATTAAAAGTACTTTTCGGCCCTCAGCGAACTCTTGAATGCTATTCGTAAATATGCCCCACTCGGATATCTTGAGTAGTTTTGAAATCGCGTTGTTTTTCCTGAAGCTCTGCACACCGTGTGTGTGCCCAGGTAGGCGGGGGCCTTAATCGCGCGACGACGAGCGTCGGGACGCAGCTCAGTCGCCTTAACGCGGACGCCACAGCCGTCGGGCGGATGCCTGGAGGCGTCGTCACGCCGGAACAAACGAGCGTCGGCTTACGACCGCCGTAAAACCTGAGTGCTCGGAACACACCCGCTAGTTGGGGGGAGAAGAACAACTTCTTTTTATGTCAGATCGGCGAGTGAGCCGCGGACGCCTGCGCAATAGTACCTAATATAAAAAAAAAAGAACCACGCCCGAGGTTGCTCAGTTTGCTTTTGTTCGCTCCGTTCCTATCCCCTCCACACACAACACTCGCGCCCATTGGCCGTTAATGCACGCGCATAAACCCTCCCCCCCCCCCAGACCGGCTGTAAACCACCCGAGGTTTTGACGGACCTCGGAGGAACTGCTTTTTAAAAAAGTTATCTGCCGTCCAAACAGCCGCCAGCCGCAAATAAAAAAAAAACCGCTACGATGTTCTGAATGTTTCTTTATAATCTGCGTAATTAAACTGCCCCTACCCCCTCCCCACCAACTTGGAGAGGCATCGCGAGGAGAATAAGCTCTTTCCGGGGCCGATGTGGAGACGCGGCCAGATGCAGGAGTGGTCGTTGCAGCTTCAACCGGAGAACTTTTTTTTTTTTTTTTTCCAAGCACCGCCGCACTCAGCGCAGGGAATGTAACTTCATGTTACGAATTATCGCTTTACGAGCCAGCACGACATTGTCCGTCGTCTCTGCAGGAGATAATTGTATTCATGTTTGAACTGTGTGTCAAATAGCTATAGTGTAATGCTGCTACGCACTTGTTTGTTGCATTAGAAAATGTTACACTTTTTTGTGCGCATCTTAAATGCACACAAAATATACTATTGACAAGTAATACACTACCAATTTTTTTTTCCAATTTCATAAGATAACGTTAATGTTCGTTAAGGTGATCGTAGGCCCAACAGTTTTCTTTGTGAATTTTCGTGCCTACTTATTACATTTTGATGAGAAGGTTGTAAATTTTTTTTGTAAAATATGGAAATTGGTAGGGACTGGAAAAATTCGCGGTTTCAATGACCACTAGGATAGACTCCACGATTCTCTATGTACTCGGGCAACTATCACCTGGTCATTGGCTACCGACTCGGGACACCTGTTTACTGCGATTCTTATGATTCGATACTTCTTTTGTTGAGTGTTTGCCATTGGCTCAGAGTCCTTCAGGTAAATTGCGGTCCAATCACTGACGCAGCATTAAGCTAAACGAGATTGGATTCCAGCCTGTCTCGAAAGGAATCCACGAATTTTACCGGTCTCTAGAAATTGGTGCTCAGGCTTCTCTTTATAAATAAAAGTCAGTTGTAAAGTCATCAATAACGAGGATGGTGAAATCCCATCGGGCACGTGGCTGGTTACAAATGAAATATTCACGTGTAAAGGCGAGTTAAGGTGTTTGCAACCAACCCTGGCTTTATCCAAGGTTGTTGGTTGCTATCCAAACAGATTATTCCGACCTTAGGGCCGGCATACTCACGGTCCCCTAATAGGCTAGGGTGGGAGAAACTTCCAGTTCGATTTATATACATTCCAGAGCTTATTTAAAATAGAATTGCTAGGGATCACTCCCTGTTGTTTGATCGTGAGGTTATCAGAGCTTCGGGAATGACCAGCGGCTGGGGCCACCAACCCAGCATAGTCGCCACACTCAGCTGACCAGACAGTTGGCTGTGTCCTGAGCCCTAAGACTTTATCAGCACTGCCGATCTCCCACATCTAGGGACCGGAAAAATTCTCGGGTTCAATGACCTGTAGGATGAACTCCACAGTTCTACGTACACTCGGTCAAATGCCACCTACTCATTGGCTGCTGTCTTGTGAGACGTCCCAGCGTAGCGGCCTGTGATTCTTATAAAGCTTTGGTCGGGTATTTCTCATTGGCCCATAGTCATCCAGGTGAGTTGTGAAACCAAATAGCAGAGGCAGCACTGAGGTATAACGATTTTTTATTTTAGCCTATCGCGAAATGAATTCGCGAATTTTTTTTTCCGGTCTCTAGCCCACATCGCACCGGGACCCGGTGAACCCGTGGTCCGGTGGAGGCTATATCCCGACAGAGAGATGTGCAGATGTTTCTCCTCCGCGGTGATGGCTCGTGTCAGCTCGGGAGGGTCGCGCCCGGTGTGCCCCACCCGGTGGGGGGGGGGGGGGGGTTGTGTTCCTCCCACCTTTGAATATATATACTGTATAGAAGGGCATCGACTTGTGGTGGTCCCTAGCGGACAAGTGTCGAACTCTTCAAACACCCCTTCCCCCTCCCGTTGAACGACCTCGAGCTGCAGTGAATGATTGGTGGGGTAGGTGCGGGGAATGACAGCGGGCGACAGTGCTGCGCTCTAACGTGTAAATAACAACTAAGACGATGCAGGGTGTACGGCAGCGCAATAGCAGCGGTGAAGTTCCCAAGCTGCTCATCATACGCTCCTGAAAAACGTAGAGTAAATCCTATCCACTCGCGACTTCTATACAGTATATATATATTCAAAGCTCCCACTGGTCGGACTGCGAGGACTTCTTCTGCGCCCGGACGCGCAAGGCTGAGGCGAGACGACCCCCCCCCCCCCCCATCACTGCCTCCTTTCCTCGCGGTTCTCCGAACTAACGAAAATGTTCAAATCCGTATCGTGGTACCTCGCGCTGTACCTATATAAAAAAATAACTTATTTTATTGTCCCTATCAAAATTTTCAGTTGGGGAAAAAAATAATTCCCAGAAGCTGTCTTGTGGAGTATAAAATATACATATTTTTTTCTTTTGTTGGTGTCCGCAAGACAAACTTTTAGATTTTTTTTTTTATTTTTTTTTTTTACCACTCGCAAACATAATCTCTGGACTGTTCCCGCGCAAGAAACCTTTTACCGGGAAATAAGGTAGCGCTCGGGTACATTCAAATTTCCCGTGACGTTGAGAATTTTCCACGTCTGCTCAAGCTTCCAGAACGTAATGCAAGTCAGGGTATTCGCGCTGGAGCCTTATAATCGATCCTGCTGGAGCGCTGGAGTCACGTGGTTCATCGTCTGAATGTCACGCCTCGATGTTTCTTGCCCAGTGCTGTACCCCGGGAGGTGCAACACTAGACGGTAGTTTTTTTTTTTTACTATCGAGCGAGAGAAGTGCTATGCGTAATTACAATTTTATTTCCAAACTAAATTTGAGACAAACATAAACATTGAACATGTTCTCTGGTTCACACACTCGGTCTCGTAGTATAGTTGTACTCATGAACGACTGACTTCCTGCGAACACAGAATAATACGTCATTACACACCTGCAGATATAATATGATTTAACACAAATTATATAATAAGGCCTTTGCTTTAAAAATTATTGCTCGTACAAGACATTTTCTGAAAACGAAATTGAGGCTTTTGAAATATTACCTTTATAATTCAAATATTACCTTTAAAATACATTTTCTGAAAACATAGTTAAGGCTTTACGATATTATGCTAGAGTTTTCTGAACTTTAATTAAGACTGAACTTTATTAAATGCATCGACTATCATGAATTTAAAAACAAGTTTAGTAACAGCGCGAACAGTACTTAAAATTCTCACAAAATTACTTCATTATTTATATCTCACAACCTGAGAAAATTATTTACAGTTCCGTTGTCTGCAAAATTGCGATCTCAAAACTTATAACATGAAATCTGAGAAAATTATTAACTGGTTGTATGTGTATTTTATTTGGTATAACTGCCCTAGCTTATACCCGCTCGCAATAGTGAGTTTAAATCAAAAGTCACTCGCCTTGTATCCCGGCGTCACAGCTGTGGGTCTGCGCAGTTAAGTCCTCACAGCAGGTAGAACACCCGCCGGCTGTCTACTCGCTCAGCGATGTCCTCGCTGGCTCAGCACGTAGCACTCACGATCATGCAGCAACACTTCATGTAGAAGAGCTTCGCGCGAGACGTAACTGAAAAGCGTAGCGCTCGGGAAAAGAACGCTGGCTTCAACCAAGCAAACGTAGTAAGGGTGGGCGCTGTGGGGGAAACAACCCCTTCTTCACTCCCATGGTCACCACGTGTCAGCGAGGCGGGATGATAAGCGCGATGCTGTCTGGTGACTCTAGCGCGGTGTCTCCTTGGCGGCCGTCTGCGAGAGAAGTCGTTGCTTTATTTTACCGAGTCACTCAAAGAGCGATTACTTCCGCACTGAATTACTGTGATTGGTTTATACTGACAGTAGACATGTACCTGAAAGAAACTTGCCCAATCACGAAACACAGACGATGTTACAGTGTTTTGACTTTCAGCTACTCTTAGAATCTTTTCGCGAAATGTGCATGCCCCTACTTATCGGCCGTCAGCGAAATCGTAAATGCTTTTCGTGAATAGGAACCACTCGGGTGTCTTGAGTAGTTTTTTTTTTTCCTGAAGATCTGCGCACCGTGTGTAGGCCGGGGCCTTAACATGGGTTTGAATGCTTTGTTAATGTAATAAAATTATCGTTGTTGGTTCATGTTGAAAGTAAGTGTACTCAACCCCCGTGAACGTGCGAAGATAGAGACTGGAAAAATTCGCGGTTTCAATGACCTCTAGGATAGACTCCACGATCCTCTATGTACTGGGATAAATTGCACCTGCTCATTGGATACTGACTCGTGAAACGCGTTACTTGGGATGCTTGTGGATTTGATACTTCTTTTGTTGAAGGTTCTTCATTGGCTTAGAGTCCTTCGGATAAACGGCGGTCCTATCACTGACTCAGCCATAAAGGTGTACGAGTTTGGAGTCTAGCCTACCGCGGAATGAATCCGCGAATTTTTCCGGTCTCTAAAGATGGCCCGCAGATTCACCGGAGGTCCCTGGACAATGTGTAACCAGCATTGCTCGCGAACTGAAGACGAGGGTAGCCGGCGGCGCAGAGGCGCCTCGATGTGGCCGCTGCTCAAGTGGACCGCCGAGGGGGGCAGCCTCCCCCCCTACTGGGGGGCACCACGCCCCCATTTCCGCCTCGCGAGCACGCGCTGGGGGCCCCGACACCGAGACCCCCGCCCCCAGCCCCCCGCCGTCGTCTGTGAATCGCCGCGGTCTTCACTCGCGCTGCGAGCAGGAGACGAGACAGACACATCCGCGTGTTAATACACAGACTCGCACATCCGCACGTTTACTTGTAAACCACTGTAGCCATCACCACAGAAACTTATGTCGGCGGTAATACCGGCTTCTTGTTCATGTCCTCCAGACTGTGTGTGCACCGGCCATCTGGGTTTATTTTCTGTCCACTAGAGTGCACGTCTATCAGACGCCAGACAGTCAATTATTGTAGCGTCCGTTATCCTGTTGGCTATATTGGCCGCCGCTTTGAAAAATCTGTAATTAATAAAAAAAAGTCAAAACAATTCCATGAATCATTTAAAAAATATTTACCAATTCGCTCGGTAACAGTATTTGGTTCGATCCCCGGTCTATGAAAAATTTGTAATTTAAACTCAAATATATTTATTTCATTAAATATAAATTATATTGAATATTTGACCATAAAAGTCAATGTCCCGGATTCAAGAAATAAAACAACACATTTTCACAAACATTATTTTTTTTTTTAACAAAATTCTACTCAACTGCACGTACAAACAAGCAAATTAGTAAAGTCTGTACGGTATCTCGATTTCTTTAGACGTTCTAGAGCGCGAAGAAAATCTATAACATGTCTAAAAGTGTATCTTCATACCAGCTCCACGTGACAGATGATTACATTATCACACGCCTCAGAGTTCTCTGTTTCGTGTAAAGGGCTGTCGGGGTCATCTGTGCCCGCATTGTTAAAATTAGTGGCTATATTTAACGTCGTTTTATAACATTGACTCATTGCTTTTATCACTTTGGGCTAAAATATTCTGTACCAGGAACTCATGACAACCAATTATTAAGTTTTCACATATTTCAACAAATTGGACATTAAATTTTTATTAATTTGTGGGATTGCTGATATATGCTGGTATCACGAAATTAATTTAGAAGTTGGGAAGAAAATGTTTGTTTGTGGGAAGTGTTTTTAGGGTAAATAAATCTGCAGTTATAAGTAATTACTGAATGACAGTGATTTATTTAAACAAATTATAGGTACTGTAAAGCTGACTGAAATAGTGATTAAATAAGCTGTAAACAGGTTAATTACCGGTTATACATGTTTATGACTAAAAATCTCAAAATTTTATCAATTATTCAGCTCACACAAAATGTCCTCCCAGTAAACCCAAATATCCGCATACATAAAGCTATTCACATAGCCCATATGGGCTACGTGTGTTTTAAATCTTAATCAAATCCGTTCAGAGTTTAAGACGTGAATGAGGAACAAACATCCAAACTTTCACATTTATGTATAAGTAGGATTTTCTTATTGTTAGATTTTGTGCTAGGCCTACCTCCAATTTCGCCATATTAACCTTTAACGAATAACTTTTATCACATTCGGTTAGCCGTTAAAGAAGAGGTGATTTTAATCAAACCAAATATGTTATACATTAGTTATTGTAACTGCGAAACCAACATTTCGGGTGCTATATTAAGAAAATCATTTCTTAAGCTTGCTTCAGAAGACTGAGCTACGAAATCCGCAGTATTGTGACTGGCATAGAATGACTATACAAACGCAGCTACCAAGCTGTGTACCAACTGTTTACTTCGGCCCATGAAAAGCCTCAGATATTGTGAAGTTGGTTTCTTACATCGACAATAAATTTAACTGGGCGTCTTAAACTTAAGTCTTTTACTCATCCAACACATCAACTTCGTGCTAGGCAAGCAGCAGTCGCTTATAACAACAAGTCACTGCTACAAGTCACTGCTACAGAGTCGCAGTTTTAAAGGTGGAGATAAGAGATGGGTAAAGTGGCGTATGGTGCATACAAAGTGGAATATGTGGCGAGATTGCTTAAGAGAGAAATAACGAATCACTTTGGACTGAGATGCTCCTGTTGAGGGAAAGAGACAAGCCACCATCCTAATTTAGCGTTCTCTCTGTTTAAAAGGCTTAATTCCGTTACGCGAGCAGTCATGCCTTCCGGTAGCATTATAGTTACCTCTGGCGTGGTGTGAGACTGAAGATGGTTTCCCGGAAACGAAACGTAGAAGCGCGTTGCTTAAGCAATTCCCCGTTAACTAGAGCGCTACCGCTGGGCGGAGAGTAACTGCATGTCGTTATTAACTTTGCTGGTGTTGCGTTTTGGAATAGCTTCACGCCTTCACACAGTAACTTATTAAGTTATTAGGAATCACATTGTGCTTATTTCGCCACTAGCGTGACATGGCAGTGCAATTAAAATATAAACAGGCAATGACCAAAGTTAAATTTTTTTTTTGCTAATAAGATCTTTTAGTTAGATGTAAAATCATATGTACATATTATGGGGGTTTGTCCCGTTCCAAATAATTATTTTATATTAACGTTTAACACGGTTGAAATCACAGACTTTTGAGTGGTCGAACTTAAAAAAAAAATATATATGGTGCAAACCTTTTGCATAATTAGCTACCAAAGTTGAATTTTTAACATTTTGTGCGCATTGTGGAAAAACAAAGGCTAACTAAACATTTTTGCGTCTAAAGGCAATGCTGCGTGACATGGTTGTACCTAATTATTTAACAAACATTTATTTAATATTTTTTAACCTTTTAAAATTATAAAATTTCTCAGGATTTAAGAAAGTTGGTTAAAATGATTTTTTTAAATGAATTAAAACATATGTATTACGTAGTAGCAAGTACAATTGAATTTAAACCTAACAAATTACAGTTTTATATTCAATTTCATTCTCCCTATAGGTACATAAGTACTGCACGAAAACGTTATAAACTGAAAATTTGCCAGCTAATTACGTAAAACGTATGCGATATAATTATTGTTTTTTTCATACGTTGCCACACACTGCTACTTCCCCTCACCACTCTTGTCCCCCCCCCCCTCCCCGTGACTCCGACGACAACTAGACCTAACACTCGTTCTCTCAGCCATGTTGGTTTTTTTCCGATTTTTCTTTCGCCATTACTTTTACTTAAGGCTTATTTCAAAAATTTCAACTCTATACCTACCTTGCATTCGTTGTTCTGTACCAAATATCTTCAACAGGTATTCGCTTGGTGTAATGTCATGGGTGTAAAAAGGCGCTCAAATCTTCGTTATTACATATCATCAATCGAGCGACTTTACAGACCCATGATATTGCACTTAGTGAATATCTGTTTGAAAATATTCGTCGCAGGACAACAATAGCATAGGGGGTACTTGTTAAACTTGTAGAAATAGAAAGGTAATGATGGGGGGGGGGGGGGGATCAACATGGCATGTGAGCCAAGATTCATTCAACAGCGTGTGACAAACAAGCTGTCACAAACAGACAGCACGCTAACGCTTGAGGCCAGTTTACAAGTAAATTACAAGTTGCGCACGTTCAAATGAACACAAAGCAGCCGTCGATGAACATTGGCAGAACCCCGCGGCGTGTCTCCGGGGGGGGGGGGGGGGGATAAGAGAAAGTAGTTTTCGGCCGCGGGGGGCCGACGACTGAGGAAACACTCTGAGCTCCTGCGCGGCGGCGGCTTCGTAAATTGGCCGCGGCTGGGTGTTCACCTAATAGGCCGGGAGCTATTTGCATAATGGAAGCGCCGCCTTGCAGTTGCAATTTGATCCCATTAGCCGCACGCCTCCCCAGGAAGGCCGGAACACGGCGGATCACACGCATGCTGATGAGGTCGGTAGGGGGGTGGAGGGGGGCGGGGCCTCGTTTCGGCAGCGTGACGTAATGGCTGCAAATGACCGTGGTGATCCGCGGGTAATTACACCTGCCCCGCGCGGCTCCGCGGGGCCCTCTTCCGGTAGCAGCCCCCGTCGGCGGCGGCTGTCGGCCGTCTGACGTGGTCCCTCGGCACTCCGAGGTCTGGCCGACCCCAGTGGCATCTCCCTGGTGCGACTGAACAGTCAGCTGACCACCGGCCGGCCTGGTGGGGTCGGCGGCGAAGACTGGAAGAGGGGTTTCCGTCGGCGAAGGCCCCGCAGGCGAGGTGTGGACGAACCGGCGGAGCTGCGGATCTGAACAGCGTCTTATCTCTGAAGGAAGACGGCGGGGGACTTCAGCCTTGACCGCTGTGAGGCCAGTGGTAGCCGGGGTGTTTGGAGGACAAGGGGGTATGAAACCACGTCACCTCGTCGGTCCGGAAGACTTGTGTACTCCCATCCTGGCTTTGAAAGGTCGTTGGCTGTCGACTGGAAGAAGGAAGATGAAGATGGAGCCCGCAGTTGGAGCCGGTGCACCGGATCGTCCGCCCACCGCCGAGAGCAGTCGAGCCAGGCCTCAAGCTGCCGGCGAACCAGTGGGTGTACCCGCCTTGCAGGGCTCGTCTTGCCGCCTTCTGCCGCTGGCCGGAACCGAGGCAGTCCCGCTGGTCTGGCCGCTAGGCAGGGCCGTTGGAACTGGGGGGGACAGCGGGGACATGTCCCCCTGAACTTTTTGGGTTGAGGGGACTGTCCCCCCCCCCCCAACTTTCTAGACCGTGATATTTTTCTTTTATAATATTATTCTGCCCAACTTTATTTGTAATTTCTTCACTCTCAAATTTTATCTTAAGGAAATAAAATAATTTTAACATTGATGTATCCAATGGTTAAATACAAAAACTGCTTGAAAAGCGCTATTTTGCACTTTTGAAATCAAAATTTTCCGGTGGAGGACCCCCGGACCCCCCGTCTTAGTAAGAGGGGAATGGGTTTACATGACATCAAAATCATAAGGTATTTGTCCCCCCAAACTTTATGAACACAGCTACGCCAATGCCGCTAGGGGAAGGGAATATTCACAGCAGCCCCATTTCTGTATTACAGCTGGCTGCCTGGGCAGCTGGGCTGGGCTGACGAGTGAAGTCGCCCCCCCCCCCCCCCACCCCTGGTAGATACAACCCAGGTGCGCCCAGCAATACTGATGCGGGCCCAAGCACCCAACACCCTGAATGGTTGAATCTTACTGTCCCGCCCAACTCTTCTTACCTGGACCTTTTACCCCTTCTTGTCCAGTAGTTTTCTTGCTTGCTTGACTGTTTGATCCCCGCATTATCTGCCGGGTTTTCCCTGTGTCTGTGCAGGTTTTACCTGGGTCACTTTAGTTAGCTTTAAGTTGGGCAATCAAAGGGGCGTCACTCATGAAACCAATCGTAGCCGTGACTGGCCAATAAACCCCAATTAGTACACGATGCACGCGCACTGCATGGTTAAGACCCCACATTGTATAGTGTATAGGCTTCAGCCTGAGACACAACTAAGTCCTCCTCTAGCCAGGACCATCCCACAAACACTTAGAATAAATTAGACCAGGAAAAAAAATCGGTGCAAAGCTCCGAGTAGACATGATCTTCTTTAGTCTACTCCCCTCAGTTTCCTATCGCGAAATACCAATGGCAAGGGAAATTCCTGACGGATTGTAAGAAGCATTTAATTTGCAACGTGCTCCAAATAGATAAATACTTATGTTGGAAATTTCAATCATGTAAGCTCAGAAAGCCGAGAGTAATGAGGCAGGGTGATAGGGACTGATGCTTGTGAGGTCGAAAACTCCCTCGCTGTTAGCAACAATAATGTTTTCGCTACCCTTTTCCCCCTCCACCCTTCTCATAATTCTCTTCCCGGTAATCGGATTTGATGGCAAGTTAATCCGTGTTGACAAAAAAATAATTCGGTAGGCGGGCAAAACGTCCGGTCGGCCAGACAGCTGTGGGATGGGGGGGGGGGGGGGGTCTGCTCGGGCAATCAGTTGCTTGTCAGATTAGCTCCGCCCTTGCGCGCGCCGGCAGCTGCCGCGGCAGATAGCGGCTGATAGCGGAGATGCGTCCTTGCGAACTGCTACATCGCCACATCACGGCCCCGACACGACTGCCTTCATTAGTTTACCGGCAAAACCAGTCGCAAAGTGCAGCGCGGCCATTAAATAACGTTCCAATTACGCGTTTTAATAGAATCATCTGTAAGCTTTCCAGAGTTTTGGTTCAAGGTCACAGGAGAAGGATCGGGCTCTAGGTTGGACATTTGTAAGAAAAACTAGGTTAGTTTACCTTCAATTCGATGTACAATTTGTTGTAAATAGTATAAATTAAACTGAATTGAAACTGGGGCATTCTGTTTGGTTACGTTCTCTGAATGATTTGTTTATATTTTGAATGAGGAAAATTGATCAAAGATATTTTTTTTTTAAAAGATAGACGCCATTGCTATTTGTCACTTTTTATCACAGACAAAACTTAAAGAACGACAAACAAAAGATGAATACTCAAAAACACACAAAGAAAACCAAGCTCAAAAGCAGTATCAAATGTTAACTGCATAGACACCACAGAGAATTCCGTGGAAGGAATTGGTCTCAACATAGACGAACACAGTGGGATAACAACGACGAGTTGCAATAAGAATAGCAAATGCAGACAAAACACAACCCTGGACAACACAATGACAAAACAGAGACGCACAGACGATCCCAGTCCAAGCGATGAAAAGCATCCAAGTTGGAATTTATTCTGAAATTCTGGATAGTTATTAATACATTTTTCGATAATCAGACTACAGAAGTAAAGCTACAGGCGTAGGCAGATTACGAAGTACTTAAATATTCTTGAAATGTTATGAAAAACTTATTTTTTGTATAAACTCGTGAAGACAATTCAGCTTTTAGCTGACTCCAATCGTAACATATACCTATATTTTTCTTTTATAGAAACTGAATACACAAAACTGGGGTTGATGCTATCTCTTGAGCCGGAGAGAAATAAAAACAAAATACTGGTACATACTTAACTCTATCTCACTGGTTTAAAAAGTGTGTGTATGTGTGTGTGTATATATATATATGTATGTAAATAAATAAATAAATATATATATATATGTGTGTGTGTGTGTACACATACATACATTTAGCAAATTTAAAGATTAATAATAATTTTTCCTAATGTTTTAATTTAAAATTATTAAAAAAAGCTGAAAAAAATGTTTTTCTTCCTTGTTTAAATATTATGTGAACTGCACATAATATAATGCACCAAAATTCTACTTTTTTAAAATCCTGCAAAGAGTCTTAACTTGTAAACTATTAACCAATTGAAATAACTGGAAATTATTCAAACACGCTTTGATGTAAACAACGTCGTAAAATTGTATTACAAAAAAAAAAGGTAATCATACAATATTTTGAAGGACAGTATTGTTTAGCGGTAATCTCGTGACGGTGCTAAGCGTTGCGCGGGCAACTGTGCAAGTACTCGCACATCGACACCCGATGCGACGCGCTGACGGCTGTCTCTCCGCCAATCACATGCGAGATCGCCGGCGGCCCGCTCTTGTCGGCAAATTAATTGGCCGGCGCTGGCCTCCCCCCCCCCCCCCTGGGGGATCAAGTGCCTGTCGCCCTCCGCTCAAACGGATCTGCACTGGCGCAAAGCTGATTGGTCGCTGCCTCGTGGCCGGCGACACGGCGAGGGGTTGTTATCCCCCAGGGAGGGGGGGAGGTAGGGGTGTTTCCGCATATTAGCCGTGCGTCGGCCTGTCCGGGGGTTGCCTCGCCGGTAGCTTTGTCGGCTCAGCCGTTTAATTTGCGCGTTTTGCTGTGCGCTTTTTTTATTTGTTGTCTCGACTTGATAAAAAAAAAATTTGTCGGGTGGGTTTAGCGTTGCGTTTGGGCGTTGCAGGGATGAAACAGGGTCACCGGATACCCCCTCCTTTTTCCCCTTAATTTTCACCCCCGTGGTAGTAAAGCAGGATAATGACTTGGGTATAGCTGTGAAACGTGATCTTCAAAAAAAAAAAAGGCGCAGAAAAAAATTAAAAAAAGAATGTCATTTATTCTTAACCCCTGTATTGCAATAGTGTTCATGCGTGTAAATGTTTAAAACAAATTTTCACGTTTTTTTCTCCTTCTGCTGCATAAAACTTTTTTTTTACCCAAAATAATTTTAAATCCTTTTTCAATGGTGAAGAAGTGAAGGGTACTTAATACTTGGCCAATTTGTAATAAATAACAGACAAAGCCAGTTATACCCTCAAAACTCACGTAGACAAATATACCATAGCACGTTAGAAATTATGCTTATTTGGTCTGATTGAATAAAGATAGGAAGCGCGGCGTTTGTCATATCAAAGATAACCAACAAATAGGTATATATCAAATTGCAGGAACTGGTTATGCTGGTTTTTAGAATTAAAAATGGGAGGGTTTGAAAATAAACTACGAGCTACGTTGTATTTATCGCGTTTGAACACAACTAGACGAAACACTTATGCGAATCGGACGAAAAGCTGTTAAATCTCCTTTGCACCGCACACATTTTGTTGCAGTCTAAAATGTCACCCTGAACGCGGCTAAAGAAATATAAATTTAAAAAAAAATGCTATTTTAAATAACGAATTGGAAGTAGTAACCCCACAATAGCAAAATATAAATAATAAACAATTTCATAAAACTTTGTTTTAATATAGAAAGTTATAAAAGCCTTCAGTAAAAAATATTGGGAACTGCCAAAAATTATTCAATCGCAATATAATAGATAACCAACGGACTTAACACATTCATTTTTTTTCACATACAAACCAATTGCTGCTTTTTGTGAGACACACGAAAGATGGATGCCAATTCCTACTTTAGACTCTATGACATAAACTGGACGGGATTATGTAAAAATTGGTTAACCCACAAACATTGAAAACTGAGTAAATTAAGCTCAAAGTTGAACAAAGGCCGGCATTGTGGCAGTGGCTTGAATGTGTGGCTGCTAGACAGCACAGGAACGTGGAGAGCAGCTGAATAAACGTTGCTTAATATAGAGATTCATTCTACCGACACTGCTATGTCAATAACTTTGTTTTTACTTATGTTGGTTAACCTTTTTTAGCATAACACCATCCAATTATAAAACAACAGAAATAATTACACATAAAAAATATTTCACCATTTTGTGCATGAAAATGTCAAACTTTTCTTGTGGTACACACATTTGTAGCTTCTTGCAGCTGGCATGAATGACAAGTCTCACCCCTTGTCACGTGCTGCTCTGTGTTACCGACGTGTTGGATCAGAACATTGCTACCCTTGCCACAGACCTGATAGGCTCTACCAAGTGTCAGTTATGGCTCGGAACTGAAGATATAGTGTTCTCTTTGCATAGTATTGCTCTGTGCTGCAGACTAAACGTCACGTATTGTTAGTTGTCTCAGACCTGACCTCCAAACGTATCAACTTGTCTCAGGCCTGATTGCTACGCGTTGTTTTTTGTCCCAGACCCGAACGTCAGACGTTTGTCAAATGTCTCGGACCAGAACAAAAGGCGTTGTTAGTTGTCTCAGGCCTGATCACCACTCGTTGTTAGTTGTCACAGATATAATAGCCATGCGTTGTTAGTCGTCTCAGAGCTGATGACCACGTGTTGCTAGTTGTCTCAGACCTGATAGCCAGGTGTTGCTAGTCGTCTCAGAGCTGAAGACCATGTGTTGCTAGTTGTCTCAGACCTGATATCCAGGTGTTGCTAGTCGTCTCAGAGCTGAGGACCATGTGTTGCTAGTTTTCTCAGAGCTGATGATCATGTGTTGCTAGTTGTCTCAGAGCTGATAGCCAGGTGTTGCTAGTCGTCTCAAAGCTGATAGCCAGGTGTTGCTAGTTGTCTCAGAGCTGAGGACCATGTGTGGTTAGTTGTCTCAGAGCTAATGACCGCGTGTTGCTAGTTGTCTCAGAGCTGATAGGTGTTGCTATTCGTCTCAGAGCTGAGGACCATGTGTGGTTAGTTGTCTCAGAGCTGATGACCGCGTGTTGCTAGCTGTCTCAGACCTGATAGCCAGGTGTTGCTAGTCGTCTCAGAGCTGAGGACCATGTGTGGTTAGTTGTCTCAGAGCTGATAACCGCGTGTTGCTAGTTTGTCTCATACCTGATAGCCAGGTGTTGCTAGTCGTCTCAGAGCTGAGGACCATGTGTGGTTAGTTGTCTCAGAGCTGATGACCGCGTGTTGCTAGTTGTCTCAGACCTGATAGCCAGGTGTTGCTAGTCGTCTCAGAGCTGAGGACCATGTGTGATTAGTTGTCTCAGAGATGATAACCGCGTGTTGCTAGTTGTCTCAGACCTGATAGCCAGGTGTTGCTAGTCGTCTCAGAGCTGAGGACCATGTGTTGTTAATTGTCTCAGACCTGATAGCCAGGTGTTGCTAGTCGTCTCAGAGCTGATGACCGCGTGTTGCCAGTTGTCTCAGACCTGATATCCAGGTGTTGCTAGTCGTCTCAGAGATGAGGACCATGTGTTGCTAGTTGTCTCAGACCTGATGATCATGTGTTGCTAGTTGTCTCAGAGCTGATAGCCAGGTGTTGCTAGTCGTCTCAGACGTGTGCTCCGTGTCGCAGACCTGAACGCAGACTTCATGGACGTGGCGTACGGACGCTCTGGCGCCGGGACGCCGGGCATGCCGGGCTCCAACGGCCAGCAGCGCACCAAGCGCATGCGCACCTCCTTCAAGCACCACCAGCTGCGCACCATGAAGTCCTACTTCGCCATCAACCACAACCCCGACGCCAAGGACTTGAAGCAGCTGTCCCAGAAGACAGGGCTGCCCAAGAGGGTGCTGCAGGTAACTATGTCCCTCCGTGGTGTTGTCTGGTGGCACCCACATTTCAATATGGCGGGGCGCCACATTAATAAATGAATACTGCACTCTAGTGCAGTATTAATTTATTATCCAACCTAACCCAACCTAACCCAACCCAAAATTACCCAAACCTAACCTAACCCAACCTAACCCAACCTAACCCAACCCAAAATTATCCAAACCTAACCTAACCCAACCCAAAATTATCCAAACCTAACCTAACCCAACTCAAAATTGTCCAAACCTAACCTAACCCAACCTAACTTAACCCAACCTAGCATAAAAATAAAACTAGCATGATGGTAGTGCACTCGAGCAGACAAAAAAAGATGGCGGTCATGACGTCATAATAGCTGTCGATATGTACCTTGACATTTAGTGGTTGGAGGTCAGTCTGCCAGCGGCTACCGTGGAGGAAGGATCTGTCGTCCTTTTTTTTTTTTTTAAATTTTTGCCCTCGCCGGGTGCGAACCAAGGACGTAAGTGTGTAGCCGTTAGCTCGGCCTTCTCCGTGAGGTCTCGGTGATGCTCGGACATGAGGCGGGTGGTGAGTGCCTCCAGCCACCACCAGAGGCGCGTGAGTCTCCACACTCGGACAAAACTCCTAAAGCGGACCAAGCATGGTATACTCTGTTCTTTCCCCACCTGCTCTACTTTAGAACTATCCCCTGTATTCTCACGCGTACATGGTCGCACCTGTACGTGAGTTACTGACATCCTCTATGACCTAAAAGTTGTTTGCCAACATTCAGTTTACATATATCTATTTATTTGCCCCATTTGCGACGACAAAAATCTATAGGTACCTCTGTTGAGACCCATAAACACCGTTTGAATTAAAGTGCATTAAAAAAAATAATTTCATTTCATACATACTGAGCAACCACCTGTTAACATCGTAGTATACCTAGGCTACATTATTTTTGCAGAATCGATATTTCTGAATTCTTCCGTAAACACTTAAAATCTCCAATGTGAATCGTCTAGATACTTTCATAACGTCTAGCTTTAAAGTCTTGTTCTGACTAAATGTTCGAATAGAATATATAGCTGATGATTAAGTCAAGACGACGGACTTCCTCTCTGAAGGCTAATCGAATACTCCTCTTTGAAAAAAAAAAAAAAGTAGCAAGTCACCGAAATGGTGTACACTCGCTGACCAATCACAGCCCTCTTAACCTACTCGCATTAATTTACTATCCTACTGCCATACACAACACGAAGGACGTAACAATAAACTCTGGGCTAACGAGAGAACTGGCAGCGCAGTAATGCAATAAAGTCCAACAGCCGAAATACACCCGAGCAATATCTTGAATTGGACGATTCTTTGGGTGCCAAATTACAGACTTAAAAATTTTTCTTCTAAAAAAAAATACTATTTTGTGAAACCTAAAAAGTATTCTACTCTTACAAATCATTCCTTTGGAAACCAGATAGCAAGAAATAAATTTGTAATACTGCAAGAAAGATATTGTATATTAGCACACTATGATTATTTTTGCAGTATTTATGACGAAAAAGAGTTTTTCGAGTTATTACTGTTACGAAAATAAGCCCATAATTATATAGGTATATAATTTTTATTTCAAGCATCATTTTACCAAATCATGGAAAAGATAATAGAATATTTAGAAATGTGAATTTATTTCATGTTATTATGCTTATAAATGTGCGCTGTTAATACTGGAAAGCTATTCAGGGAAAGGTTTTGGAGGTACTTGGACAATGATGCAAAGCATGAATGCCGGGGTAAGAATCCTAACACTATTTTGTAGTGATACAGTTGTTTTCAGATAAATTTTCACACATTTTCCATTTGCAATAAAAAAAATTACAGCGAAGGGCATCCTTTACCACCAGGGTACTGATACAACGTGACTGTACAAGTGGGTGGGCCTATTGATAAGAATGAAATGTACTACAACGGTGTTGGGCTGGCAGCGCATCGCAGGCTCTGGCAAGGACAGTCGCGCTTACGCCCCACAGACAGCAGCCTATCAGCGAGCAGCTTCCTCCCCCCCTCCCCCCCTCCAAAAGACTGCTCCCTAGCGAGTCGTCCGTCTTATCTGAGTGATAGCCCCCGCTAGGGGGGGGGGGGGACGCAAGGAACAGCGGAAGCTGTCTGGTGGAAATATGGCCGGGTGGAGAAGGGAGGGGGGGAGTTCAGACGAGGAATGGAGCCGTGTTCGCTCTACGAGGATGCTACCAGACACAACCTCCGGGACCTTCAGAAAATCGCTTGTAAACTGCGCCGTTCGTCATCCCACTTCTTCTGGAGGAGTTGGGGGGGGGGGGGATGTGTGCGTCAGATTTACAATTATTTTCGGGCCGTAACTTAAATTTTATGATTCATTCCTGGAAACGTACACTGTTAAGGAAAAAAAAAAACATTTCACCTCTCAAATTTACGAAGAACGTTGACTACAAGTTATCGAGGGATCTTCATAATTTTTTTTTATCGTTATCTTCTTTTATTTTACTTTGAACATGAAACCCACAAGAGTTAAAAACATTTTTAAAAAAAACCTGGTTTTGGACTTGTGCAAAATCACGATTACATTTCTCGCGTGTCGAGATACGAAGTTCCCTTTCGCCTGAGTTTACGAACAACGCTCTGTTCCTCTGAGGCGGATGCTTCGTGGTGGGGATGTCCGCTGAATGTCCTGTGACTTCCAACAGAGTGTACATGTGCCGCCTGGAAGCCGGGTTCACACGGTCACGAGTCGGCGGCCAGAGGCAGCGCACGGGTGTGTTCACACCCGGCGGTACCGCATGGTCGCGCGCGTCACCTCGCCTTAGCGAGTCTCTAATTGCGACAAGCTGACCCGCGGTCTAGTCTTCGCCGAGGGCCGATAAGTGTTTTGGTTCCCACGATTAAAGTTTTTAAACTGTGTGGCTAAAAGGCGTGTTTTCAGGGTTAATTTTTTTAGGTATCGAACAACCGGTACTACAGATTATTGAAAGCACTCGAGTGACTTGCATCACATCTGTTACCTTCGTTTCTCCGCCACACAATGTTACCGCTCGGATATCGTAGGTACGCTATGCCCGACGGGAAGACTATCAGTAGGGACACCTGTATTTCGCGAATACATTTCGTGTCAAGGTATTTCACAAAACACTGTAGTTTTTTCTAAGAGTCATGGCAAATTGTGAGGGTGCAGCAGTACGGTGACCACATTCTCATTGGCCCCGTCAAGAGCGGGACGACACCTCTCACCCACCTCAGCCAATAACTAGAGTCCCGGAAATTTCGTGGATTCCTCTGGCCTCAGGATAGAATTCAAAGTTATAGGTGTGCTCGACCCATGTTTACTTTCCCATTGGTTGATTTCTTAGCGAGGACATTTTTATCCTTGTTATATGGCAATACCTGATTCGCTTACTTCTCTCCTAGCTGGACATCGTTGGCTCACGGTCGTAGAGGGGCGTGTCCAAATAACTGCGGTCTAATCATGTACACAGTGTGACAGTGTGGAGGTTTGCATTCTAGCTTGCGACTAAATGAATGCGCGAAAATTCCGTGGCTCTACCAATAACCACAGGAGAAAAGCTACAGTATTTTGTGGAATACCTTGACACGAAATGTATTCGCGAAATACAGGTGTCCCTAACTATCAGGAAGTCCAAAGTCCTGCGCTTAGAGGCGACACCGTGCCGGAAGCCCCATAGATAGGAACCGGAAAAATTCGCGGATTCAATGACCTCTAGGATAGCCTCCATTATCCTCTGCACTTCTCAAGTAAACACGCGTGTTCATTGGTTACTAAATTGTGAGGCGTCTCCACTGGGTAGCTTGTGATTCGACGCTTCTTTGGTAGATAGTCTCTCATTGGCCCAGAGAGCTCCAGTTAAACCGCGATCCAATAGCAGAACCAGCAGAATTATACACATGTTTGAATTTCAGCCTATCACGAAATGAATCCGCGAATTTTTCCGGTCTCTACCCATAGAGCGTCGCACCTATCGCCCCGCCTCGCCGACACAGTCAGCTCTGACGGGGAGTCTCCTGACATGAGGTCTCGTCGGGCGAGCGACGGCGCGCCTGCCTCATAAATGCGTCAGAGGGCTTGTTATATGGCCCCTGGGGATTCAGGGAGGGGGGGTGGAAAAGGATACACAGAGTCGGAAGACGAGAAGGAAAAAATAACCGCCAGCAGTTCTTTAAACTGACGGCAGTTCTTCTTGCTCCTGGGCGGAGAGGTTTATTTGGTTAGCTAAGTGGAGCAAGTGTAGCCAAGGAGTGAGGAGGGAGGAAGGGGGGTCTCCAAACCTCCCCCCCCCCCCCGCCACGCCGTGGTAACAAATAACAGGCCGTTTCTCCTTCATCATCGGCCACACCTGTTTCAGCGTCACAAATTCATCCGGAGGCCTGTGAAATTTTTATTCCGGGAGTTTTCGGGCAGCAGACGTGCGATCCGAAACTCCGGTCCCAGCCAGATCGATGTCGCAGCGATGAACCGTGATGAGCCATGAGTCTCATGAGCCGTGATTTCAAACGGAACCAACTTAGGATCGGGGTAGTCAAGTAACAATTTTAATTTTCTTTAGCACTACCTCGCTAATCAAAAATAAAATTGAAATGTTACAATTTGAGAGAAATAAAAATCTTTGCCTGAATTATGCTTAAGTTTTGATCGGGTTAAGATCTTCAAATGATTCATCCAATGGTGAACTTTAATTTAATACAATTTCTGGGACGTACGCCATTGCAGTTTTGCACTGTTTGTCATGGGAAAAAAATGAAGAACGGAAATTTATAATTAAAAATGAATACATAAATCCACAGAGAACAAGCGTAAATCATCTGATGTCAAACAGATAAACCCAAGGTTGCACCTAAACAGTTATTATTGACAACACACCGACAGCACACACGAACACATTTAAACTTTAATATCAGACATAATAAGTATTCCGTGGAATTTGGAGTCATATTATTTAATAATTTTCGGCAAGGAGGGAATTTTAAATGAGATCTAACTATTTTTGTACTATTTGTGAGATATTAAGATTAACAATAAACCTTGAAAATATATTTGATGTGTTCGGTCAATGTTTTTGCCACCTTACATTTTTCAGCATAGGTTTTGATGTTCACTTTGATTTTGAATTTTAATATGCAGGTTAGGCCCCATCTGGGCAAGTATTTACCTTGTGGGAAGTAACAGGGATTTTGTGCTTGCAGTGGGAGTTGGGACTCTGATGGGGCCCGGCCTCACTTTGAAGGAAAAAAAGATTTAACTCTAAAACTACAACACTTTTTTTTTATTAGAAACTGTCATTAATTTTTTGTCTGTGAACTGTTCTCGGCTTGCCGTGGAGTTCTGAGACACCATATATATATATATATATATATATATATATATATATATATATATATATATATATATATATATATATGCATTTGTTGTGCGAGGAGACATCTCTCGCCTGAAAAAGATACTAGAAACATTAATAATGTTATCGCTGATATTAGTTAACAAGGACATTGCAACCGCAATTCTGACAACCAGTATGCGGGAAGGCTTTATCAGGCAACTCTAAACATGTCTTAAACAAGAGCAGATAAAAAATAACACCTTTCCCGATAGTGATTGGAATAAATTAAAATTTCGACGTGCATTTTTCTTCGCCATTATTTCAGGTTTAACCTGTGCCGCTATCTTTTCGGTAACTTCTCTCTCCCGTCGGAATTTTCCTATTTTACAACACGTGTTTTTAACTGCCAAACAAAACCAACTGAAGTCAAACCTGTATTCATTATATGTGAAGGAGTAGCAAATATGGCTCTCACGTAGTTACAGGTGTTAAACATTCACTAATGCATCATACTTTAATAATTACAAGTAGTTCCTTCAATAATTTTTACGTAGGCCTGGATACCTCGATATACTTTAAAGCTGGTGGGAACCCACAAATGAAAGAGCTGCAGGTATTTTAAAATTAATTAATAAACAAAAAGGAATAGGCCTACTTTTTCTGTCCGTTTCCAGTTTCTATCAAGTACTAAAGGTGAAGATCAGAACGACGTTCAAGGAATATTAAGTATTACACGTGAGTCATGAAACTTCGAAACTCTTCTACACACTGTCGCAATGTAAGTTCGTATTTATAACCAAGGTGTTAGACATCATTTTTCTTAAGTCATCGTGTAGAATTTTAAATTGTTTTATTCATGCTTAACCAGTTGCAGATAAAGGAAATTCGTGGGAATGAAGAATTTGAAAAAAAAAAATTAAAAAAATTAAAATTTGAACAATTGTATTGAAAAACCCCTTTTATACTATTGACAGTGACATTACTGTCTTCACTAATATTTTGCCAATATTTCCATAACTTTGTTGTGGAAGGGGGGTTGGTGGTCATAATCCCCCTTATTCCTTTGCCCCCCCCTCCCCTTGTGATCCAAGTCTCTTCACCAGCGAGGTCACTGCAGACGGACAGACTCGTCAACACAGGTCGAGGAAACTGGGGAGAGTAACAACTTCAGAAGGATCAGGAAGGTCCGACCGGGATTCGAACCAGCGACCTACACGCCGTCAGAAATTAACAGTAAATTTACTGAATTTCCAACGAAGAATTTAACTCAAATAAACGAACATACCTTCGCCATTCCAAACAACTGAAATTTACGTAGATACTACGCCCCGTATTTAGACTTCCGACTTGTATGTTTCGTTCTAAACAAAATAAGAGCGTTCTTACTGTGGACTCGACTAGTGTTTTTGATATAAGTACCAAGAATATTCGCTTGGATTCATGTTCGAAGCAGGTGAACGCTTGTGTCCATAAATATGCGACGGTCGTTAAATTGAAGGTGGAGGTTGTTGACAGTGTAGTGCCACGCAGGCCATAAGGGCGGAGATGCACTCGGCGAGAGCTGGGGTGTCGCCCTAGCGGGTCGCGAGGCGCGCTGCGCCTGGTCTGGCGCCGCAAACGGCGCGTCGCGGGAATCCGGCGCTCCAATTAATTCAAACACTCCCCCCCCCCCAACCTTCCAGGGGGACACTTGATTGATCACCCCCTCCCCCCGCTCCGGGCGCCGGTTGTTTTTACCCAGAAGCGCGGCGCGGCGCGACGTGAGAAATGGGGTGTGGTGGGATGAAAGGCCGGCGAGGAAGAGCGGAAGAGGAAAGAGGCTGGAAGGAGGGGAGCGGCAATTCTATTTCCGCTAATTGCCGGAGCTGGGCCGCGGCCGCGGGGAGCGAAGACGACGCCCGGGGTCGTCGGGGACCCCGGGGGCACAGAGCCGTCAGAGACCCAGGTGTGTCTGCCGCGGGAAGAGAGGTAACCCCGGGTCGTTACCACAACGCCGAACGTACAATAACGCCGAATGCCAAATTGACCGCAACGCCGACAGCTAGAAAACTGCTGTGTACCACAACGCCGAAAAATGTTGCTGAATGAATTTGTGTGTGTTTCTTAAATGTATCTTAACGCCAAAATACCACAACCTAACCTAACCTAGGCTAGCCTAACCTAGCCTAGCCTAACCTAACCTTTGTGGCAGTCCTGCAATTACATTTTTCGGCGTTAATGTATTTCGGCGTTGCGGTGCGTCCCTGGTCACCCCGAGCCCTCCTCGCCTCCACACAAACCACTCACGGTTAAAGTTTACCATCATGACGACATATTTCGAAACACAAACCATTGAACGTTAGTTGTAGGCATGCATCATACACTTGTGAAGAAAAAAAACAAACTGTGTGCGAGTCTTTCAGTACCCACCAGTGATTTAAAAACACAGAACCTCGATAACGAGCAAATTAATGTGTTCCTATGTAGAAAATAAACATATTATACGAAAATCGGACACAAAATTTTGATAAATTTATATGAAAAATATTCATTTTAGAGCCAAACGGCGAATTTTTTTTCCCTACTTGAAACCTAAGAATAATTATTTTTCAGAAAATGGTACTACTTATTATTTGTTTAGGCGCGTTGAGGGTGAAATTTTAGTATGTACAAGTAATCTAAAGAAACAAGCGCGCAACACACAACGGAAATCTGAAAGGTCGAAAGTCCAATGCGCAAGCATGCAGAAACTCCTGTAGCCACAAGCCGACCCACACGGGGTGCACTAAATGTATTGGTGTAAACTTTTATCCAGGAACACATTTTGTAAACTGAATGGTCATAAAAAAAAAAAAGAGCAACTTTAAAAAAAAATACCTCTAATTTTTCAGACATGTGCGTCCGCCATCTTTCCGAGGTCCATGAGACTTCTGCGCAGACGCAGCACCGCTGTCTCTCATTTCCTTTTCATTATTTAACGAAATTACTCATACCAAATGCCATATACCGAGATCTAAGATGTTAAGACATCAGAATAAGTTTCTTACAGAGTGTCCAAGACTATAATATAATTATTAGAGACCGGAAAAATTCGCGAATTCAATTCGCGATAGGCTAAAATACAAATCGTTATACCTCAGTGCTGCCTCTGCTATTGGTTCACAACTCACCTGGATGACTCTGGGCCAATGAGAAACACCCAACCAAAGCTTAATCGAATCGCAGGCTGCTACGCTGGAACGTCTCACAAGACAGCAGCCGATGAGTGGGTGGCATTTTACCGAGTGTACGTAGAACTGTGGAGTTCATCCTACACGTCATTGAACCAGCGAATTTTTCAGGTCCCTAATAATCATTTAAAGAGTTACCACGGAATGATGGCGGTCGTGACTGTGCACGCAGTAGCCGCGAGGTGTGACCACACCAGCGAACCCTACCAGAGGCTGAGGAGGCACCGGAGGCTCAGGAAGGCCGCGTGTTGCAGGTGTGGTTCCAGAACGCGCGCGCCAAGTGGCGGCGCATGGTGCTCAAGCAGGAGGGCAAGGCGGGGCTGCCGGGGGACAAGTGCCCGGGGGTGGACCAGCTCGGCGACCTGGAGGCCTTCCAGCACCACGGGCCCGCCTCCGGGGACTACCGCCACCAGGGGCTGGGGCCGGACCCTCACAGCCCTGACTTCATGCTGGGCGGCGCGAGTCCGCCCTCGCTCGAGTGCACCTAGTGGCGGCGACCCTGGCTCTCTGACTGGCTCACGAGACAACCTCCCGAGTCCTCTGTCAGCCGTGCATTCTTCCTCGCCTCAACCCTGTACGGCACGAGATACACACTGCTCTAGTGCGCCTAGTGTCGGCACCTTCTCTCCGACTGGCTCAAGAGACAACCTCCCGAGTCCTCTGTCAGCCGTGCATTCTTCCTCGCCTCAACCCTGTACGGCACGAGATACACACTGCTCTAGTGCGCCTAGTGTCGGCACCTTCTCTCCGACTGGCTCACGAGACAACCTCCCGAGTCCTCTGTCAGCCGTGCATTCTTCCTCGCCTCAACCCTGTACGGCACGAGATACACACTGCTCTAGTGCGCCTAGTGTCGGCACCTTCTCTCCGACTGGCTCAAGAGACAACCTCCCGAGTCCTCTGTCAGCCGTGCATTCTTCCTCGCCTCAACCCTGTACGGCACGAGATACACACTGCTCTAGTGCGCCTAGTGTCGGCACCTTCTCTCCGACTGGCTCACGAGACAACCTCCCGAGTCCTCTGTCAGCCGTGCATTCTTCCTCGCCTCAACCCTGTACGGCACGAGATACACACTGCTCTAGTGCGCCTAGTGTCGGCACCTTCTCTCCGACTGGCTCAAGAGACAACCTCCCGAGTCCTCTGTCAGCCGTGCATTCTTCCTCGCCTCAACCCTGTACGGCACGAGATACACACTGCTCTAGTGCGCCTAGTGTCGGCACCTTCTCTCCGACTGGCTCAAGAGACAACCTCCCGAGTCCTCTGTCAGCCGTGCATTCTTCCTCGCCTCAACCCTGTACGGCACGAGATACACACTGCTCTAGTGCGCCTAGTGTCGGCACCTTCTCTCCGACTGGCTCACGAGACAACCTCCCGAGTCCTCTGTCAGCCGTGCATTCTTCCTCGCCTCAACCCTGTACGGCACGAGATACACACTGCTCTAGTGCGCCTAGTGTCGGCACCTTCTCTCCGACTGGCTCAAGAGACAACCTCCCGAGTCCTCTGTCAGCCGTGCATTCTTCCTCGCCTCAACCCTGTACGGCACGAGATACACACTGCTCTAGTGCGCCTAGTGTCGGCACCTTCTCTCCGACTGGCTCAAGAGACAACCTCCCGAGTCCTCTGTCAGCCGTGCATTCTTCCTCGCCTCAACCCTGTACGGCACGAGATACACACTGCTCTAGTGCGCCTAGTGTCGGCACCTTCTCTCCGACTGGCTCAAGAGACAACCTCCCGAGTCCTCTGTCAGCCGTGCATTCTTCCTCGCCTCAACCCTGTACGGCACGAGATACACACTGCTCTAGTGCGCCTAGTGTCGGCACCTTCTCTCCGACTGGCTCACGAGACAACCTCCCGAGTCCTCTGTCAGCCGTGCATTCTTCCTCGCCTCAACCCTGTACGGCACGAGATACACACTGCTCTAGTGCGCCTAGTGTCGGCACCTTCTCTCCGACTGGCTCAAGAGACAACCTCCCGAGTCCTCTGTCAGCCGTGCATTCTTCCTCGCCTCAACCCTGTACGGCACGAGATACACACTGCTCTAGTGCGCCTAGTGTCGGCACCTTCTCTCCGACTGGCTCAAGAGACAACCTCCCGAGTCCTCTATCAGCCGTGCATTCTTCCTCGCCTCAACCCTGTACGGCACGAGATACACACTGCTCTAGTGCGCCTAGTGTCGGCACCTTCTCTCCGACTGGCTCAAGAGACAACCTCCCGAGTCCTCTGTCAGCCGTGCATTCTTCCTCGCCTCAACCCTGTACGGCACGAGATACACACTGCTCTAGTGCGCCTAGTGTCGGCACCTTCTCTCCGACTGGCTCACGAGACAACCTCCCGAGTCCTCTGTCAGCCGTGCATTCTTCCTCGCCTCAACCCTGTACGGCACGAGATACACACTGCTCTAGTGCGCCTAGTGTCGGCACCTTCTCTCCGACTGGCTCAAGAGACAACCTCCCGAGTCCTCTGTCAGCCGTGCATTCTTCCTCGCCTCAACCCTGTACGGCACGAGATACACACTGCTCTAGTGCGCCTAGTGTCGGCACCTTCTCTCCGACTGGCTCAAGAGACAACCTCCCGAGTCCTCTGTCAGCCGTGCATTCTTCCTCGCCTCAACCCTGTACGGCACGAGATACACACTGCTCTAGTGCGCCTAGTGGCGGCGACCCTGGCTCTCTGACTGGCTCAAGAGACAACCTCCCGAGTCCTCTGTCAGCCGTGCATTCTTCCTCGCCTCAACCCTGTACGGCACGAGATACACACTGCTCTAGTGCGCCTAGTGTCGGCACCTTCTCTCCGACTGGCTCAAGAGACAACCTCCCGAGTCCTCTGTCAGCCGTGCATTCTTCCTCGCCTCAACCCTGTACGGCACGAGATACACACTGCTCTAGTGCGCCTAGTGTCGGCACCTTCTCTCCGACTGGCTCAAGAGACAACCTCCCGAGTCCTCTGTCAGCCGTGCATTCTTCCTCGCCTCAACCCTGTACGGCACGAGATACACACTGCTCTAGTGCGCCTAGTGTCGGCACCTTCTCTCCGACTGGCTCAAGAGACAACCTCCCGAGTCCTCTGTCAGCCGTGCATTCTTCCTCGCCTCAACCCTGTACGGCACGAGATACACACTGCTCTAGTGCGCCTAGTGTCGGCACCTTCTCTCCGACTGGCTCAAGAGACAACCTCCTAGTACCTATGTCAGATGGCTTAGCGTCCTCGCCCAATTCTTGAATGGCACGAGATACACACTGCGCTAGTGCACCTAGTGTGGGCACCTTCTCCCGTGGATCCTGGCAGGAGTCAACATCTTCTCTCCGACTGGCGCAAGAGACGACCTCCTAGGTCTTCTGTCGGATGGCTTAGCTTCTTCGCCCAATCGACCACGCTTTCATTTTGGTCGGCACTCGTACACCCTTTTGCGTGGTTCCTGGTTGTGGCTGTCATAACCTCAATCTGGCCGTCGTTTCGTCTGCGAGATATCACAGAGATCTCCATTTGACATTCTAGCATATGCGTTTCTGGATAAATGCCCTGGTGAGGATATGTATCTGCCTTCAACTTGAGAACTTAAAATCTCTCTCTAGCCCGGGTGCACCTTGTAGCGACACCTATCCTGTTGTTGATGATGACATCACTGTTTCCCGCTGCATCTTGAAAGACATAGCTTCTGGCATAGCTGGACACTCGCCATGCCTGGACATCAACCCTCGACATCGGATCACGGATCGGAGATGTCCTCTGCAGCCCGACATCCAGTGCCTGCCGAATTATAGTGATTCACAAGCTGCTGTCTCCACTTGTGCTCTAATCCGAGGAATGTGCGGTCGTTCAGAACATTCACACAAGCGCGTAGGAGACGGCACACAATGGTTCGAAACTACAGTTTGATTCAATTGTAACTCATCTGCTTCGATGATAAGCGACATTTATTACTGAAGGATATTTTGTCAATATTTTGCGTTTATTTATTATATTTTTAAATGAAATTGTTTCCTTTATGAAAGGTAAAAAAAATAAAAGCAATAATTTGTGGCATTTGTACTCCCGAGTTCTAAGAATTCTCGTTTAATTTAAATAAGTGTAAATATTAAATATATATATATACGGTAAAAATGTAAAACAATGTTAAGTGGTTGAAACTCAAGAAAAGAAATACCGAGTGAAACGTCAAATGTTTAGCCAGTAACATCGTGACAATAATTTAAAAAAAATGTGTTTTTTTTTAAATTCAAGAGAAACAAAGTGTTTTTTTTTTTTGCATTCCACAAGACAGCGTGTGGCTGGTGGCTGGCGTCGCTCGACAGACAACACGACATCGACACGAAGTCGACATCGACAACTCACTCGTCACGAACACGAACACGAACACGAACACGGGAAGTGCAAAGTGCTCGTGAGTGTGACGTCACGGCCGCGGAGTGAAGGTTCTCCAACAATGTTTCGTATTGCGAATTAATCCTCGAACTCGCGTCGATTTTATCTGAAGAACACAAATGTTTCGTGAAAACCAGAACACATCGAAAGAGTCGAAACATGCTTTTTATTTTCATGGAATAGTTTTCTTTTTCTCTTTACTTTCAAAGAATAATAATATTATTATTATTTACAATGCACATAATTTTCATTAGAAACATCTGAAAAAGTATTTGTTTTACTCCGTGTTTTTTTTTTATTTCACAGAATCTAGAGACTGTGCAAAATTGAAATTGTGAGTATTGTACCAATCGAAAGTGGACAGGCCTTATACATGTCCAAAATGAAAACAACTCTTATAAATTTAAAAAGAATCTTCCTAGAGTATGTTTCGGTGGGTGTTCTTAACTCGCTTCATCGCCGCTTTACGTACAGAATCCACAAGATGTTACTTGCATTTCGCTTGCACTTCTGCTGAGCCTAACAAAGTAGCCATGGTTTTAACTACGTATTCGTTATTACTTATTCAGTATTTTAACTGAAAATTAAACAAGTGGGTTGTATTAAAAGTGTAAAAAATATTTGGTGAACATTTTCGGTTTAGCTGGTTTTGGCCGATTATGTGTTTGATTAAAAATGTCATAAAACGTGTAAAGGCCTGCCCATTAACTCACAAATAAAAAAAATGAAGCCATACTTAGAATATGGTATAAGGTATCACCTGTTAAGAGAAAAAAATATCACATTCGTTAATGCATGTTTTCACATGACTAGTGCATGAGCGCTTTCTTCTAGCGTGGCGTCAATAAGTTATCATGCAAAGCATGAATTATCAACTTATTAAATTAATCCACTTTTTAATCTGGTCTGTAATGTCCCTGGATTTGAATATCAATATATAATTTTTTTTTACTTTAGCCACATTAAAATTTTACATATAACATAGAGGAAGATAACGTAATACATTTTTACATCATGAAACATTAATTTACTTACTGCTAAATTTAAGAGAACGGGCTATAAAAGCAAAGCTAAGCTACACCAGCATTTACACTTAGAAATTACACAATAGGCATATTCGGCAATGAAATTTCAATAATTTCTTCTATTGTGCATATAAAAAATTCCGTGAATATCTAAAGTTTATTTCGACTCCATGTATTTTTTTGTTTATGTAAATTCATATTATGATTAATTAAACACGGAAAAATGTATGTCGAGTTCCGAATGACACTTGGTTCCTAATTTATTCATTCTTTCTGGTTTGGTAGATTTTATTTTATGTTCATACACTTGTAGGAAAGAAATGATTTATTGTCGTCTGCCAATGGATAATATTTTTTTTTGTAAAATTATTATTGTAGGGTTTTTGTATGTTTTCTTTCGAAATGGTCGGAAATGGATTACTTGTTTATGTACATAAAATAAATGTTATTGATTTTCAAGTACTATAGTTTTATTCTTAATACTGCAAGAAATTATATCTGAATGAAAAAAGTGTATTTAATTTTGTAAATGAAAAGTCAAACAGCAGAATAAATTAAAGGAGAGTGAATTGGAATAATCACATGTTTTTAATATTCTCGGTGAAACTTATTTCATATTTAAAGTAAGATGAAAGTCCGGGGGCTCCGATTGTAAATACAAGGGTATGGACCATGAAGGAACAGGAATAGGTATAAGTTATTAGCTACCACGTTTCTAACGCACTTAACATAAGTAAGTATATACGAATGCCTAGTCTGTATGTAATTAGTGTTAATGTCAGCTATTACCTGTCTCAGTTCCCGGATAGCTGCGAGTCAGAAGGGGCATGTATTTTTCGCCAAAAGATTCCGAGACTAGCTGAGAGTTAAAACACTGTAGCATCGTTTGTGTTTCGTGATTGGGTGAGTTCCTTTCAGGCACATGTCTACTGTCGGAACACGACTCACACAAAGTTTTGTGCGAAAACTCGTCCTGATTGGTCTGGTTAAAGGCGGCAATGGCGTCTGTTGCTGAAGGCCGCCAATAACAAAGAAGAAACTATTGGCGGGGGCATACTTCATCGCAGTCTACAATTCCCCCCTCCCCCGTATGTGTCAACAACCCAGCATAATCAAGTGATTTCACACAATTAATTATCCAACTAGGCATATTTCTTGGATACACCACAGTCCATGTTTGGTCAAAGGTTAGTCTTCAATGGTAAAACTTGTTTTACCTAAGAGACTGTAACCAGGGCACGACCAGAAACATTTATGTTGGATTCAATACATTAGTTAAATTCGTTCCATTTATAAAACACAGGATGCAAGTTAGTAGTTTAATTAATAACTAACATTTAAAGGCAGTCTTTCAGTACTCTACAATGATGTGTGACATCTAACCTCGGTACGAGCAAATTCATGTGTTCTCATGTTGCAAATACACTTATAATACGAAACTCTGACACAAAATTTAACGTAGAATTTTGTAAAATGTGGCTGAGCGTGATTGTGTTTCAAATATATTTCTAGACGCAAATCACACGTAGTTTCGGCACCCGCCGCTAGAATTCGCTGCAGAAGCAACTTTGTCGGCTATCAAACCATTTGATTAGCAGACCGAGATTTTCAACTATATAATGAATTTGCTCCGATAAAAGCAAAACATACTTCATATATACTGGACCCCAGCCTTGGACCTGATTTTTGTCATGGAATTTTATTAAAATACCACCCATCGTGATAAAATTTATTAAATTATCTATACTATAACATTTTCCTTTAATTCACGCCATACGCCACAGGTGGCCGTAGCGTATTTACAAATTTCCTTTCCACGTGACATCGTTGCATTCACAAAATTATTCCTACCAAATGCAGTATACCGCAAGCTAAGACGTTACACATAAAAAAACTAAAAATAAAAATTTAATAGAATTCCACACAAAAGTTTAAGTGTAGAACACGTTATATTTAGCATGTGATAGTAAATTAATCTGTATTTATTTCAGAAGTTTGTGCCCCTTTTTGTTGGTTCCAATATTCCGAGGAAGCGACATCATCAAACAACTACGTTCTTTCAGGTAGAAGGGGGGGGGGGAGTTAGAAATGGTATCACTATAGCAAGAAACAGTAAGGTGCAGTTTCCGCAGTTAGTTTTCGATCCTAAACATTTTTCTGCAATTATCAACACTATATCAATCAACAATTAATTTAACGAGGATCATATTATATCCACACTAACATGGTGGTAGTAAGTAATCTATACGATTTTAGCCTACATTTTTATTATTAGTAATTTCACAAATAGAAAAAGAAAACTAACTTGTATTTTATGAAATTCATTTAACTTCAAGCATGGCCGCTGTATTTTCAAGACAGTTGAAAGTGGTAATGTCCACTGTCTCTACAATCCTCTGCATGCTTGAGCATTTGGAACTCGCTCATGGACTGCTCAACTGGTGGTCTGAGGTTCCTTCAGGGTCTCTCATTGGCCCAGGGTCCTCCAGGTAAACTCTGAGCCAATAGCAGAATCTGCACTAAGGTAAGGCGCCTAACGTTCAGAGCATTGCAAAACAAATCCGAGAATTTTCCTATCTCTATCTCTAGTAAATAATTAAAAACGCGCTTGCTTTCAAGCAGGTAGTTGAATCGAGCAGTACCTAAGCGAAGGTATCCATAAAACAGAAGAAAAGGTGAGGTAGTACCTATGCAAATAATAGAAAATTCGTTTCATGCTCTTTTCTTCTTCTTTCTGTTCAAGAAATTCGAACTCACTCAGAGCTAGTACCAGGAGAACAAACAACGAAGGGGAACACTGCTTTTCGTACCTTCACATTAACACGATCTGGTTCATCCAATGAGAATACGCGTTTAATGCTTGAAAGGAGTAACTATTTTAAGGAGTCTCGCAGATATAATAATTGCGATGGTGGCATTTTCAAAATTGTTTTCCTACCATGGTTACGCATTGAACATTGCCATCGTTACAAACAGTGTACTTGTTCCGTCCTTTAGGCGTCTTGAGTTAGCTTAGGTATTGTTAAAACTGTGTAAATGCGCGATTTTAAGTCTTGAGTTTATAAATTTCGCGAGAAACGCAAGAGCGCTAGGACGTAATAAACAAGAAACGTAAGTAAACGACGGCACTTGATAAAACTCGCAAGTTACAAGACATCACCGCTTTACAGCTTAAGCCATAAAACTGTCGAAAATATTTATTTTTCAATTCGTAATTAATTTTTATTTGTGAAAAATTGTGAAATTATTAGTAATTTTATCTTAGAAGCGCCATTTGTATTCACTGTGAACTACTTCAATAAGTGAAAACGCGATTCTTTTGATAAAAATATAATCTAAGACTTATGTACGCGTGACGCGGATTTTTGGAACGTTTCACACAAGAAACTAAAAGTTGGCCAATGCTTGTATTACGTTTATAATCGTACTCATTGAAAGGGCATTTAAAAAAAGCCGTTATTTAATTGTTTGCGTCTAGCGTTTATTGCGTTCTTGCTTAGTTTAAAACCACGGCTATAAGGATATTAAACCGCAAATAATTACTACTTGGGTCGGTGGGGGGAAGTGTTTATAGGTAAGTGTTTTGTACTTACATTTCATAGGGAATCACCTCCTAGCGGTCTAACACTTGTCTGTCATTCTGCTTCCGATTGTTCGTTTGAACAGGTAGACTTCATTCCTGCACTTAAATTTTTATCTTATATAAGCCTGAGTAAACTTTCCAGACTTTTTTGCCGCAATTAATCTGTGACCAGAAAATACACGTTTTAAATTAAATGCTTCGCTAAAGTTCCTGAAGAGCCGTTTGATAAATTAATATTTATTTTCTGCCTTGGTATTTACCGCATTGTCGCACGTATACTAACACCCTTGATTCATCTCGTTGCGTTTCGTTGGCTTTGTGTTAAGGTTTTTTTTTTAAACTGCCAGAGATAAACTCTGCTACCAGCTGCGTCTGTTTTTATATTTAATAGAGCTTCAACCGCTCTTCTTGTGGGGCTGACTTCCGGAGAATTCTGTCTGTTGCGCGCAAGAGCGAGCCAACTCAATGGCTTTGTACAGTATTCATGTTAGTCACTAACTTATATCCTGATACGAATAAAATGCGATCACTAATTACTTACCACAAGTTGTCTAAGCAAACATATGTAATTATGAAGTTAATAATTACACAACAGAGTCATCGCACCAAAGCCGACGATGTTTCCTGAGTTGTTTGGTTCACGCATAATATTTTATACGACCTTCACTTTGTCGTTTGAAATTTATTTACTTCCAAGTTATTTATAAAAATGTGGGATATTTTTGAGATAGAGGTCTATGACAAAAGCATATGTATTGCTTATTCCATCGAATTTATGCCAGAAACATTTGTTTTTTAAGTTGGCTAAACTTTAAAAAATATAAATACATAGCTACTCTTAGATGATTAAATTAGTTTACAATGAAGAACAATAAAATAGGCAAAATAAGTTATTCATGCTACTTAAATGCATATTTTATAGAAATATATTTTTTTTGCAAGTAAGTGAATTGATTATTCGTTTTCCCCGGAGTAATTAGTGCTGTATTTTAAACCTAGAGAATGTGTTTTATTACGTCTCAGTGGAATTAGTTACTAGTAGATAGTTAAATTTTACTTCTCTATCGGCAGACTAATTGTTAAAGTTAAAAAATTACATTAATAGTTTTGTTGGAATAAATATCCTTTACAATCTTTTACTTAGTTAGTATCAGATGATTAACGTCATTACAAAACTGAGATACTAAAAAAACACCTGTTATTATCGGTGATATTTATACATGTGCTGAGTACTTAAAGCTCGTGACCTTAAAGACTTTGAAAAACAAGTCTGGACCACCGGGTGTTTCGGAAGCACATGCGGAGGTGATGACTGGGGCCTCCTGGATTGTTATTGGTAGAGACCTGCAAAATTCGCGGATTCATTGACCTCTAGGATAGACTCCACATTCCTTTAAATACTCGCGGAAATGACACCTGTTCATTGGCTACTGACGCGTGAGACGTCTCAACTAGGCTGTCCGTAATTCGGCACTTTCTTGGTTTAGTGTTTCCCATTGGCTCACAGTTCCCCGGATAAAATGTGGGCCAATCGCAGAAGCGGTACGAAGGTATAGGTACCTAGTTGTTTTGATGCTAGCCTATCCCGAAATGAACCCTAGAATTTTGCATGTCTCTAGTTACTGGTATCGAACCCGCGACACTTTCTGAGTGATCCAGGCCAGCGAGGACTATTACTGCGAGGTGACAGGTTCTGTCTACACTGGGATGAGTGTGCGCTGTGTCGCAGTAGACCAGTAGACCGGTCTACTAAAGACACGCCGATCCTACCGCGAGGTGACAGAATGTGTACCGTGGGACGAGGGTACGAGGTGTCGCAGTAGATCATTAGACTAGTCTACCGAAAATACACCGACCCTCACTGCGAGGTTAACTGGGCGTGTCTACATTGGGACAAACATTCGCTGTGTCGCAGTAGTCTACTCTAAAGACACTGCAAGGTGGCAGGGCTGTCTACTCTGGGACGAATGTGCGATGCGTCCCAGTAGCGCGGTAGACGATGCTACTGATAACACACTGACCCCACTGCATTACACTTTTTTCATTTCTCCGCCGCATAATGTTTTAGTTAGGGACACCTGTATTTCGCGAATACATTTCGTGTCAAGGTATTTCACAAAATACTGTAGCTTTTCTCCTGTGGTTATTGGCTGAGGTCGGTGAGAGGTGTCGTCCCGCTCTTGACGGGGCCAATGATAATTTGGTCACCGTACTGCTGCACCCTCACAATTTGCCATGACTAGGGACCGGAAAAATTCGCGGGTTCATTGACCTCTAGGATAGACTCCACAGTCATTTACATACTCGGGAAAATGATACCTGTTCATTGGCTGCTGACTCATGAGGCGTCTCAACTAGGTCGACACTTCCTTGGTTTAGGGTTTTCCCATTGGCTACCAGTTCCCCAGATAAATGTGGGCCAGTCGCAGAAGCGGTGCTAAGGTATACTTGTTTGAATGTTAGCCTACCGCGAAATGAATCCGCGAATTTTTCCGGTCTCTAGCCATGACTCTTAGAAAAAGCTACAGTGTTTGTGAAATACCTTGACATGAAATTAAATCGCGAAATACAGGTGTCCCTAGCTTATAGTTAGTTATCACTCCAATCTCAGATAATATTACGCGGCAGTCCACATCCTTGCGCTTAGAGGCGACACTGCACTAGAAGCACCAGCTAGTCCCGCCTCTAACAAGTAATTACATTCCTGACTATGCGCGGGGAGTATCTCAGGTCGGAGCCGACAAGTGTCGAGTGCTTCGAGGCGCAGGAGACAGTTGACAGTTGACACTTGGGTCCTTGTCGCAGGCCAGCGTCCAGCGCCGACGGCGGCTCCTCATTGGTCCGCCGGCTCGGCGACACCGCGGGGGGGCGTGGCCTCGCCGCGCCGCGCAACAAGGGCGCTAATCCATGCGGACCCTGCCGCGACACTCCACACACACACACACCTCGCGGCTACAGCATAGCGATGTTGCCTCGCCGATCAATACCATAATCACGTATGTAAGACAACTTTCTGTTCGCTTATGAAAACTAATTTGTTCTTATATCTTCAGCCATATTTATAGAGACCGGAAAAATTCGTGGATTCATTTCGTGATAGGCTAAAATTCAAACACGTATACAATTCTGCTGGTCCTGCTATTGGCTCGCAGTTTAACTGGAGCTCTCTGGGCCAATGAGAGACTATCGACCAAAGAAGCGTCGAATCACAAGCTACCCAGTGGAGTCGCCTCACAATTTAGTACCCAATGAACACGCGTGTTTACTTGAGAAATGCAGAGGATAATGGAGGCTATCCTAGAGGTCATTGAATCCGTGAATTTTTCCGGTCCCTACATATTTATGGCAACAAAACACCTGCAGGCCTTTAAAATTTTTTTTGATGGAATTGATAGTAGGTGTCTCTACATTTAAAAAAAATCTATAATCTAACTATTTATTTCGGTACTAAAGAACACCGTGTCGATTTTTCATGATATAAAAATAAAATATCAAAATACAAATCGTTATACCTCAGTGCTGCCTCTGCTATTGGTTCACAACTCACCTGGATGACTCTGGGCCAATGAGAAACACCCGACCAAAGCTTTATCGAATAACAGACTGCTACGCTTGAACGTCTCACAAGACAGCAGCCAATGAGTGGGTGGCATTTGACCGAGTGTACGTAGAACTATGGAGTTCATCCTACAGGTCATTGAACCCGCGAATTTTTCCGGTCCCTACATATAGTTGACACCACGTCCGTTGGCCCGGGACAGTCACAACGAAGGTACAGGGGCAGTATTCTTGTTGCCTCGTGAATACAGACAGGAAGAATTAGCGGTTTCATTTCGCCGCAAGCGTTTATCTTTCGGCTGCTTTTGTGGTTGGAGCACAGTTCATATCAAGGAATCCGAGGCAATATATCATCACACCCCCCCCCCCCCCCTTCACCAGCCAACGAAAGAAGTACCGAATCACAAGCCTCCCAGTAAACAGGTGTCATGAGTCAGTAGCCAATGAGCAGGTGTAATTTCCCCGACTGCATAGAGGATCGTGGAGTCTATCCTGGAGTTCATTGAAACTTAGAATTTCTCCAGGCCCTACTCATACATAACCAAGAGCGTTAATTCTAGACAACCGTTTTAAACACGCAAGCTGAACGAACTTAAAATACTGACAATATCATTGATAGAAAAAGTTCATAAAATAATAAACATAAACGCAGTTTGCATTGCAGTAGGAATGTTAGGTACACCTGATTTTGAGTGCAGTGAGTGCTTTGTTTTGGTATACGGTACGAAAGGCTTGATTATGGCACAATTAGTCCTATAATGTGGAAATAAGACTAGCCTCAAAAAATAAATAAAATAAAATTACTAACTGAAAAAGTAATAAATAATATAATAAATAAAAAAATAAAATAAATAAAATAATAGGTACATATATTGATAAATAGATCCACTAGTCAAAATTATTGAATTAAAAATAAAAAACTTAATAAAATAAGTGAATAAGAAATAATATCACAACCAAAAATATATATATAATTCTATAATAATAATAATAATAATAATAATAATAATAATATGATCTAGTAAAAAACATTACCTAAACATTACAAAAAAAAAATGAATTAATCACCAAAATCCATAATAACAAAAAGGGATTATAAACAAAAAAGAATAAAAACTTTAACATTGCAATACATTAAATGATATAAAATAATCATAGGCCTAGGTGTGACACACGTGACGGGATGTTGTTTTGTGTCATCGAGATACAGGCTGACCGCAAGTTGCAGGGTGATGTCGAGTTGGACCCAATTCCCAAGGACTGGAAAAATTCGAGGTTTCAATGAGCTCTAGGATAGACTCCAAAATCCTTTACATACTCGGGAAAATACCCAACTGCTCATTGGTTAATGACTTGTGAGACCTGTTAACTGGGATGATTATGATCCTATACTTTCCGTGGTGAAGGTTTTCCATTGGCTCAGATTCCTTCATATTAATTATTGCCAAATAACTGAAGCGGCACGAAGCCAAACGTTTTTGGATTCTAACCTATCGCAAAATGAAGCCACGAATTTTTCCGGTCTCTACCAATTACCGTGGACAGCGAGGTGACAAGGTAGCGCCACGACATAGTCAGTATGCGCCTGGGCAGGCAACTCCACAGGAACAGCCGGGTCCATGCACGGACCAAGCGTCCATTGTACTAGCGATGCGTAGGGGCAGGCACTTTTAGCGAAAATATTCCGAGACTAGCTGAAAGTCAAAACACCATAGCATCGTCTGTGTTTCGTGATTGGGTGAGTTTCTTTCAGGTACATGTCTACTGTCAGTACAACCAATCACAGTAATCCAACACGGAAGCAAAATACTTCCTGAGCGGCTCGGTCAAACAAAGCAACGACTTCTCTCGCAGACGGCAGCCAATCACAAGGAAGAAAAAGCTTATGCGGATATACCATGTTGCAGTATAATAGGCGTTCAGATTTTTTTCGCGGAAAATGCCTGCCCCTATCAATGCGTCATGTATAGAGACCGGAAAAATTCGCGAATTCATTTCGCGATAGGCTAAAATACAAATCGTTATACCTCAGTGCTGCCTCTGCTATTGGTTCACAACTCACCTGGATGACTCTGGGCCAAATGAGAAACACCCGACCAAAGCTTTGTCGAATCACAGGCTGCTACGCTGGAACGTCTCACAAGACAGCAGCCAATGAGTGGGTTGACATTTGACCGAGTGTACGTAGAACTGTGGAGTTCATCCTGCAGGTCATTGAACCCGCGAATTTCTCCGGTCCCTAGTGATTGTAAATGAGTGGGAGTGGCTCTACGGCGGGCGTAGGGCTGACCCCTGCAGGACTTGGACGACTGTGCCTCCAAGGGGGGGGGGGAGGGGGATGACGTAGAGCGGAGCCCAGGCGCCAGGAACGCGGCTTGTGATTTGTCGAGTCGCGCTACCGGCCTGGCTGCCCCCCCCCCCTCCCCCGCCCTATGCCAGGGTCGCAGCACCTACATACACTGGCATGGCGCCGCTGAGATGTGGCCTCCGCTCGGCCGTAACTCTCTAGGAGTTATGACCCGCTCGCGGCTGCCAGGACCCGCCTGCCGCAAGGCAGCGGGAAGCCACTGCGCTCTCCTCTCTCTCTCTCTCTGTTCCCTCCTGCCTCGGGCCACGCTCGCACTATAGGCATGGGGCTAGGAACTGCCAGCAGACCGCCGTCGCCATACTGTCCCTCACAGAGCATCGCGGAAATGGTGCTCGCTGACTTCACGTGATTTACCAGTTCCTATAGTAATACGTAGAGACCCGTAAAATTCGCGGGTTCATTTCGTGTTATGCTAAAATTCAAATAATTATACCTTAGTGCTGCTTCTGTCATTGGTTCACTGTTAATCTGGAGGACTGAGGGCCAATTAGAGACCCTCACTCATAGAAGTGTCGAATCACAGGCCACCCAGTCGAGACGACTCACAAGTCAGCAGCCAATGAACAGTTGGCATTTGACCGAGTGTGTAGAGGATATTGGAGTCTATCCTGGAGGTCATTGAACCAGCGAATTTGTCGGGTCTCTAGTCATACGTTAACACATCCTTAAATTACAGGGCTCTCATAAATATGCTAATTTTTGAAGTGAAAACTTCTTTAGCCGCGTTGAACGATTTTTGGCGAGGGCAGAACTGATGGGTTCGCGTCACCGACATGCTAGTGACGTGTTGCGCCAGACTGGCGAATCGCAGCGGCCTGTGTACATGTATACGCATATATACACTAATACATTGTATATACCTACTCGACTGTATCATGTGCGTGTTGGACTCTTTTTTTTAGATGGGTAAAATCTTGTGAGTTCGCATCACCGACATGCTGTAGTAGCAGTAAGTGAAGTTAATTTTACCACGTGAATACACTACCTAGGTCTGACATCACTGGTAAGTCATAGCTAGGTAATGAATTTTTACTTAATTTTTATATACCACTGACATCTGTTGTGACTAAAAAATTATGTCTAAGGATAAATGATATCATGCTGACATCGTACTGATGTAATACCAAAATCATTTTCTTACGTACATTTGACGTAGAAATGATGTCATATTACACATTTAAAAACAAAGTTTTAAGTTTTCACTTCTGTTGACAGTCCCCATGACTGGCTATATATACTTATATTTTTTTAAATTATACTAAAGATACTTATGTGTTTTTTCGGATTTAAAACAGTGAAATAAGGCCATTTCGTTACAGTATTCGCTGAGTCTACGAGTAACGAATTACAGTTTACTTACGTAACTTGTGTATTTACGAGAGCAGCAGTATTCGGAGACTGAACTGAAGGCTCTGAGATCAGAGCTGCTCGCTGCTATTAGGGTACCGAGTTCTCACTAGTGGAGCATTTTCTTCCTTCGCTCCAAAATATATAGGTATAGTGAAAGTTTTCGACCTATACAGTTGTATGTGAAATTTATAATCAAATCGTGGTATCTTGTTTCTAGAGACACGGAAAATTTCGTGGATTCATTCGGTCGCGCGTTAGGCTGCAAACAAGTACGTATGCATTTGCAATTATTTAATGATTGGATTGCAATCGTTTGGACACTCCTGTCTACAACTGTGGGCCAATGAACTACCAGCCAGCAGTGTAGTGGCCGAATCACATCACCGCACTCCAAAGAAGGGGAGGTTCTGCAGTTAGGAATCACTGGGGGCATGCACATTTCGCGAAAGGATTTAGAGTCTAGCTGAGAGTTAAAATACTGTAGCATAGTCTGTGTTTCGTGACTGGGTGAGTTTCTCTCAGGTACATGTCTACTGTCAGTACAACCAATCACAGTAGTCCAACACGGAAGCAAACTAGTCCTGAGTAGGGACCCGAAAAATTCGCGGGTTCAATGACCTGCCGGATGAACTCCATAGTTCTACGTAGGCCTACACTCGGTCAAATGCCACCCACTCATTGGCTGCTGTCTTGTGAGACGTTCCAGCGTAGCAGGCTGTGATTCGATAAAGCTTTGGTTGGGTGTTTCTCATTGGCCCAGTCATCCAGGTGAGTTGTGAACCAATAGCAGAGGCGGCACTTGACGTATAACGATTTGTATTTTAGCCTATCGCGAAATGAATTCGCGAATTTTTCCGGTCTCTATTATAACTGGTTGATATTCGTCCAGATGAACAGTAAGCCAATAGCAAAATTATCTATGAGGTATATGTGTTTGAATTCTAGCCTATCACCGAATAAATCCGCAAATTTTGCAGGTCTCTACTTATGTCACATCTGTGACAGATAAAAATATAGATAAAATATAGATAAGTAAAAAAATATAAATGAATGTATGTTCTTCTGTTTTGTAAAGATAAATATATAGATAGAACGATATAGACATAGCGAGATAGAGTATATAGAGAGATATAGAGTTTAGAGAGACAGAGAGGGAGATATACATATATATTGATAGGGAGATAGATTGAGATATAGAAAGAAACATAGATACAAAGAGAGATATATAGAGAGTGATATGAAGAGATATGGATAGAGATACAGATATAGACAGATGTAGAGTTTTTAATATATATATACATATGGGTATATAGTGAGATTTATAGAGGGACATATATATAGAGATTGAGAGAGAGATGTATGAACCTACTTGAAACAAATTAAAAAAAAAATAAAAAATTGAAAGAGGCATAGCAACACATGCCGGGCATTAGCTAGCATATAAATATAAAACTGCAAATCAGCACTTGTCAAGCAGAAATGTCAAAAAATATTTTTTTTTTTGTTCTGGACAAGATAGTCCAATATCGCAGATAGCTTTTGACCTCTCATACATAGTCCACACCGCAGGTTACATACTGTCTTCAGAAAGAAAGGAAAAAAAAAAAACCGAGAAACACTGGAGCTCGCAGCAACGCACGAAGTTACTTCGCGTGCACATGACTATGAGTAGGGGGAAGGGGGGGGGGGGGTTTGCCTGCTGCAGCCAGGCGCTGGTTGGCTGGTTGGTAGGCCGGCGAGCGGAGAACGGCGTAGCCATGGCAACGCTCCCCTCTGCAGGCAGCGAGCTACAGTCGTGACTCCAAACAAACTCTGCTTGATGGTAAACAAAAAACAAGTGAAGTGCAACGAAATACTCGCATCGCTGAGTTGGGCAAGAGCTGTCAGCAGTATTTGCGCTCGGCTCGGCGCAAGAGAGGGTTAACTCCCTCCAACACCTTCTGCAGCTGTTACGTGTATTTCACAAGCTTTTTTTTCCTTTACTCATCACGAAGTATTCTTACTGAAGCACCAACAGGTTTGATTTATTAGTAGCGCCATTGAGAACATATCAGTTAATTTTTTTAAATTATGAATTAAGTTTCCTCGTAGAATGTTTGTTGAGGTAAAGAAATTGTTATTCAAAATATCTGTCCAAAATTTAACTTTTTTTCTTTTATTCCGTTCCTAATTTAATCTAGTTTCCAGGTTTCTTTAAATTATTAACCTTTTTGAAATTTGGCCTAGCTACACGAATTGGGTGTAAAGTAATTAGCCTATTATTCAACATTTAAAAAAAATGATATTTTAACTTCAGTTTGCATTTTTTTAATTTATGTCTTACAACCTTTTATTAACACAACAAGAAAATTCGTAGTATTCAACTTACATCCTGAACGTTTCCGTTGCTGATTTCAATCTATAGTTGTCTTATTTTGAATATAGACAAGCTAAACAAGCATTTAAATTTATTAGGCCACGTAGTGTGACAGTAAGCTTTCCAATATACGACTTCTTGTTTTTTCTTTTATGAAAATGTGTTTTAGGCCTACGCTTGATTATTTTCAACGTTATTTATTGATTTGCGATATTGCACTTAACCTTTATTATTTGTACCGGTAAGCTATTTAGTAATAAGAAATTTCATTACTTTACCCTTAACGGTAAAATAAACATTAATTAGCACAGGGTTGTTTATTATATACATATATCAAAGTTCACATAAAAGTCAAACAATTAATTTGATGTGCAACGTGTACCTACCGCTAATACATATGTCATGTCATTTACCCGAACATTAATAACAGCACCCCATCAGTTCATAAGTACGAGAGTGGGGAAGGGAAACCACAGAAACCCAATTCACCTGCTCAGAATTATCGCTCTTAAGGGCACCGCCTACCTAAACTGTAAAAAAAAAACAAATTCTTCACATTCAGTGTTAGTGTATTTAAAAATTTTTTTTTGGTCGCGTAGTTCAGGAAAAAATAAAGTTTGTGTGTTTTTACATATGCTTTGTGTAAATGTACTATCACTACAACGCGTAATTTTACACCAAATGTAGATGAATTTTCTTAAAACTCAACATTGGTGTAAAATTACACTATTTTTTGACAGTCTGGGCACATATAGCTACGGTGCGCAGAGCTTCAAAAGAAATCACTCAATACATCTGAGTGGTGTATGTTTAAGCAAAACATTTAAGAATACTCTGAAGGTGAATGAGTACATAGATCTGTTTCGTTTTTAAACTGTATTTTTAGGAGACTTGAAAATGGCTAAAACGTGTCTTTACAGAATATTTTCGGACATGAAACATCCGGTACAGATTCTTGAAAGCACTGAAGGGACTTGCATTACACCTTTATTTTTATTTATTCTCTACCTATCGTGTTTTGGCGACCGCTCAAAAAGCACACTTTCCGTTTGCGCTCCAGTTCAGAGCCTTGCGCTTAGAGGCGATACCGCGCTAGAAGCACCAGCAAGCGTCGCGCTTATCATCCCGCCTCACTAACACTAGGCAGGCCCTCACTAATTAAGTTAGGCCAGAATATAACAATTATTTTCAATTAATTTTAATATTAATTGTTTTATTGGAGTCATATCTAAGTAGAATAAACATTCAGGTAGTTGCATAAATGATATTATATTACAATCGCAAAGTTTACCAATACTTAACCTAGTTTTATTTTTAGTAAAAATCTCGGTACAAAGAACAGCAATCAAGAGCTCTATTGGAATACGAATATCCTATTGTCTGTCTGAATTAGTCTACACAGAAGCCTAATAAAATACACCGATAATCTTTTCTGCGGAAGCATATACGTCTGTCACCTGCAAAATATGCCCTAACATCATATTTATTGACATCTGGTTGTATGTGTGTGTGTGAATGAAAGGATGGCCTTTCTTCAAATGAGCATCGTTAATTAGCGCCCAGCATTTTTTTTTATCATGCCTGGGTCCAATTATTTTTTAACGTAACTATATTCCTCATGTAATCCAACACCCCGAATTTTTTTCCCTCACGCGTTGGAATATTTCATTGTACACAGAGACCGGGTTATGTCATAAATTTAAAAAGCTGTCGTGTTTTGAATTCCACCGGAAGAGGAAAAGCCCTCACTAATTAAAAAAAAAAAAATGATTTCGGCAGCACATAGGACGCAGACTTTATACCTAAAACAAACGGATTCCTTAAACGACTAAATGTTCGATAAATTTGTGAAATAGTTTTATCTCTCCTGAATTCTATTGGAATTGTCTTATAAGGGGCGTAATGTAACCTAAATTTTTAAATATTGCTTTGTGTAGTTTTAGTTATAAATTTACTTTTAAATTAATTTATTATTTTAACCCAGCTTACGCAGTCCAAGAATTTACCTTCATAAAACTTGTAATATTTAATTTTAATACAATTATTGTGAAAGGCAAGTTTCATGGTAAAGAAACTTAAAACGTCTTTCTAGAATGTTTATTAAACATAAACATTTACAGTATTACAAAATTATTTATTAGTCTAATATGGATATAGATAATTTTAATGCGACTGACGTCTTTCTGCCTTCAGGGATTACTATATGTTAGACATAAACGAAATTACACTAAATTTGAAAATTATCATATACTAAATTTATTTATATTTGACTTAAAAAAAATTAGAAATATTAAATAAATACTTTAAATTAACACAATTTCTTGGATATACGCCATTTCAGTTTTGCACTGTTTGTCATGGAAAAAATTCAAGAACGCAAATAAAGAATTAAAAATACGCAAATAAATCCACAGAAAACAAGTCTAAATCAGCTGATGTCAAACAGACATCACAACGACGGCAGCACAGACGAATCACATTCAAACTTAAATATCAGACAGCACAAAAAGCCCGTGGAAGAAATTTGGTTATGAAGAAAATTATGACAGCACAGTCGAACACAGTGGGATAACAACGACAACACAGTTTCAACAGGAACAGTAAATGCAGACTGACAACAAAACCTGGACAAAGCGCACGACGATTTATGCTGCATTTATCAATTTTTTTTTCCAATCACAAACAGTGCAAGCATTGCAATGACGTATGACCAAGAAATTGTATTAAATCAAAATTCCACATTGCACGAATAATATAAAGAACGTATACGTTCTTTAGTCATGTTAAACGGCCGTCATACTGCTCATCATATCTAAGAGTGTGTGAAATTATAAAGCAGAAAATAGCTGTTTCTATAGTTATAATTTCATTTTAACTACGCGAAATAATGTTTCGCCTAACCATGAATTATTACGGTTCTAATATTTTGTGTTCTGTATATAGAGTAAGATGTACTTAAACATAAACTAACAACGCTGCCGTCCATAGCGATATCTGTGAGCTAGGAGCTCACATTCACAATCAACCGGAACATTGCTCCTTAACGCGGTGTTGCTCGCAGGGCAGTTGGCATCTAGCATGAAAAGTACACGCGCTCATGTATGCCGCCAGCTCATACACGCGGCGCGGAACAACCCTCATGTTCTTTTATGAAGCGTCTGGTTGGCGCAGGTATTTGCTCGGCGCGTCAACAGCGGGCTGTTTCCCCCAGGGGGTGATGGGGAGGGGGTTGTTTATGTAGGGGTGAGCCTCGTGTTGACACGGCGGTCTGCTGGGGTGGTGCCTGCCCCTAACCCCCCCCCCCCTCCCAGCCCACAATGCACCGCGCCGCTAATGGCGCTGATCAAGCAAGTATCTCGCCCCGAGCACACACGCGCGCTAACTGCTCTTGATAGCCGGGCGCCCGAATTGCAGCTGTGACTGCTTCCATAAGTACTAGACCTCACTCTCCCCCCCCCCCCCCCCTTCGCTAACCATCCGTCAAGCCAGCCATGAGGCCCCGAAACTACCGTCCGTCCAAGCTTTTAACTTTCGACGGACGGATAACATTTAAACCTCCAAAAAATACAGCATATCCATAATGCAATGTTCCAATTTTTCAATGGTATATTGTAAAAGTTTAATTTAGACTATTTACGACAGATCATAGCCTACATCAAATTGAAGGTAAACTAACCTAGTTTTTCCTTACAAATGTTTAATTTGTGCACCTTTAGTTATACGGCACACATCCGACCTAAAGGTTAACAAGTCCGGAGTAATGGAAGCAATGGCTTCTTCAATTCTGTGTCTCAACTCTGATGGCAAATGATTAGGTATCGGCGGAACGTAGACTCGATCAGGTGAACGTGGAGACAAGTGAAAAAATAGCTCTGTCGTCTCGAATTGCCTATTCCATCAGCAGATGTGTTTGCCACACGGGACGTCACAATTAAACTTAAAACAAAACGCACTTTGAACTGAAATTACAGATACACTCTTAGCAATCTCCAGAACACAAAATTTACGCTCAGCAGTCGCCATTTTGCGTAGGTGGCGCTGCAAGCGAGAAAACAACAAGGCAGTATTAAAACTGTTTGAGTTACTCTTTGTGACCTTGAAATAAGACTCTACAACGCTTACAGTTGATACTATTAAAATTTATAAATGGGACATTATTTTATGGATATACAGTAGGTATTATAATAGTATTGTCGTCAATCTATCTTAAAAGGTTTTAAAGTTCATTTATTTATTATACGTTTGTTCAGGAACAAGTTAATTGTATAGGAAACGTACCAAATTGTATGTAAATATTTCCAGGTAATTTTCCCATACATTAAATTGGTAAATAAATTCCTTCCAGTCCCTTCATATCAGTAGAAAAACTCGAATTTTATTTTATTTTTTAACGACAGTCTAGTGTGTAAATGTTTGTACACTTAAACTTTAATTATCATATATCACAGGTTATTTGACTAGAGATGTAAATGTGAAAATGTTCCGTATAGAAAATTTCCTGGAAATATATAACCAAATTTTTTTTCCGAAACATTTTCGTTTTTCTGCCATCACCAACCTAGATGTACGAAATTTAAGTTAGGTTGATATATGTTATAGAATTTCTTTTAGCATTTGGGTAGGTAGGTAGGTACTTTTTGAGCAAACAATTTTTTTTTTACTATCAGTTGGCAGAGTGTAGCATGTGTCCTAACCAGCTTTCAAATGTTACGTGAGCCATTAGGTGGCAAAGACAAAACATACGTTTTATTTGGTCCTGATGTATGAAAACGTTAACAAAATTTGTAGGTGTAATTCTATGAAAGTATAGCGTGTTGTAAAATTTTTCTGTTTTTAAGAAAATTTTCATGTCAATTACCAGAAAATTTCATCAAAAATAATTTTGCGGAGAACTATAATTTCTATATTCGACACGTCCTGAAGGACTATAGAGTCCCATCCATAGTCTGCAGTGTACATTTAAAAGGGCATTTAGGACGGTATTCCTAGACATAAAAATAAGGGTTTAGATGCTAAATATGATATACCCTTTACCTTTAACGGTTTCCTAGTCTAGTTTCCTAGACACGGCCGGTCCCTTACTTTTAGGGAACGGGTTTTTGTGTCCTATCCGTTGCCGTTCTGTTGCTGTTGTCGCTGATTTCGTCCAGATGGCGCCATTAACTCGTATATAGTCAGTTTTGTGATCATCGGGGGATGAACCAAGCCTGTTGTGCGAAACTATCCTGGAATACATTTTGCACACTTTAACGGCCATAACAAGTAATGATCGCAACTTGAAAGTACTTCAGAATATTAGAAAGGTGGTTCTATTTTGTGCGATGGTGCTGCTAGCTCTAGTATTTTTGCAGTAACAATGGTATCGATGGTTGCGAAACTTCCACCAGAATGCGTTGAAACCAGTTTCTGGCCTCCCGCAGGGCACCGTTCATTAAAACTGTCGACGATCTATCTGTTTTCTTACTGGGATTCGGTTCTAAGAGTTGGTGCCAACAAGGCAGTGCTTATTCGCTACCTTACTGAAACGTCTTGGAATACTGATCTTACGTTCCAATGAATTATTTTTATTACTAGCGCTGTTCTTGTTTCGGTGTGTTGTGTACACCAGAGAGCATAAACGTTTAGACACAAAGTTATAAAACTGTACTAAAATGTATCAAAAAAACTGTTTTTTGTAAGGTAAAATTTTGCAAGAGTATTTGGTAAACACATTTTCCTGTTGCATTTCATCAAGATCATCATTAAAAAAATTTATTTTTTGAAATGAAACCTTTTTTGACGCAATGAGAGTAAAATTACCAGGACGAATTTCAATGCAACTTTTTCGAGAAACATTGCCAGGAAACCTTTTTTTTACACACAAAAGATGGAGAATAGGTACTTGGCCAAATAGATGTAAAGAGAGCACTATGGTATATACGTTGCTGGGCTCGTTTCAGTTCTCCTCTTTATGCGATTATTCGTCCACCACCAAAAAATAAAATAAAATAGAACTGAGAGAGAGATAAACAAAAAAAATAAGCCATAGAGTGTGTACATGGACTTGTTTCAGAAAATAGTAATAGGTATCCTATACAGTCAGTTGTGAATGCATTGAATTTTATATTTTCTGCCAGCGCGCTCGGGTTCCTCCTTTTTCAACCAGCAGCGCAGAGAGCGCTGTTGAGACAGTTCCGTGCAATTCCCGCATAGCTAGCGCTACCTGTTACGAAATTCATATTTCGCTCCAGAGTTTTGGCGTGTTACAAAATGGCAGAATTGTTTGAAGAAACAGTAACAACGCATAGTTTTTCTTTATGGTGCGAGTGTTGAAACTTGTCGTTTATTAATAATTATTGATGTCCTAAGCGGTTATTTTAAAGTGAGTAATTATATTTAAAAAAAAATCATTTTTATTTAGAAAAAAGTTTTAATTTTCTCGTCTTTTCTCTGCCGTTTTACCCGTTAGAGATAGGTATACTTGCGAGGGGAGGTTCGAACTGCCAAAGTACGTGTACTGTTGCACGCACTAATGCTCGATGCTTGGGAAAGAGGGGGGGGGGGGGGGGGGGGGGGAGTGGAGCACCCGGGCGCCGATGCGACACACGTGATGAGGGTGATGGGGGGGGGGAGGGGGGGACGTCGTCCCGTCGTGGGTGGCCTCCAGCTCCCGTCACACATGCGACAAGTCTGCCGCGCCGCGGTGATTTATTGCGCACGGCGAACACTATAACCCTTCCCCCCCTCCCCCCTGCTCCATCCCTTCCGGGGGCGTATCCCGCGACCCCAGTGAGCTGCGCTGGGGCGCCACCCCCCCTTCCCGGCAGCTGCAGGGCGCCGCGTGTTACCACTGCGCTCCGAGCCCCTGACTTACTCTTCTTCTTCTAAAGCGAAACTTCTTCGGGAGCGACGGGAGTGAAGATTTCAAGGCCGAAATTTAAATGCAACGTTTTCCGAGGACGTTTTTTTTTAGAGGAGAATGTGTTGCGGACGGTGCAGAGAACAGGGCGGGCCGCGGGCTCAGGTTGAACCCCGCCATGCTGGCGTCTAGTAGGGAGTGTCTGGGCGGAGGGCAACACAGCGGGGTTTGTGCGCCGCGCCACGGGCCATATTCGCAAGGAAACGGCGTTATTTCAAGAGCCTACTGTTTTAATTACTTTTGTAAATCAGTATTGTTAAACATTGTTGTATGAATTATTTTTTTTAGCTTTGTAATTATTATTTTTTGTTATCTTAAGTAGTTATTTTGAAAACATTAATATTTTTTTTTTGGCGTGATAACGTCTTATAAATCGATGAACGCCGGCTGCACGCACGAAAAAGCATGACTCATTGTCACGTTCCGCCTGAGCCGAGCGTGCAAGAACCGGCCAACCATCGTGCGAGAAAATCTTCTATAATATCAAACAGGTTAAGGCGGCCTTTTTAACTAATTAATATTGTTCGTGATTATATTTAAACAAATTATTTAAATTAAATTTTGCAAAAAAAGTAAATAATATTAGAAAATTAAAAAGTATGCAATTTTTCATCAATTTTTTCTTATGACGTTATCACGTAACATTATCGTCCGTAAACCGACTTTATGTTTATTTAGAAAATTGTGTTCTTTCTATTTTCTCTCTCTCTCTCTCTCTCTCTCTCTCTCTCTCTCTGCCGTTTTACCTCTTACGATTTACTTACGAGTCTAGGTTGAATTGCCAAAACATTACACTTTTATCATGTGTTCTGAGTTACGTACACACGCTATTTTTTATCATTAAATTTATTTAGGCTATTTTTTTTAATTTTATTACTTTGACTCTCTTACATTTATTTGGATCTGGCACATATATTTTCAGCCATGTACTTTTCGCGAATTGATTTCCAGTCCAGCTGCATGTTAAAATTTTGTAGCATTGTCGGTTTGTCGTAGTTGGTTGCACTTTTAAAAATTACAGTAAATTTACAGACTTTTCAACGAAGAGTTTAGCACAAATAAACTAAGAGTTCTTCGCAATTTCAAGTAACTGAGATTTCGTGGAAACTACGCGATATTTTGACTTCCGAGTTGTGTATTTTAGTTCTAAACAAAGGTAAACAATTATGTGCGAAAAGAAAAGTGTACTTACTGTAGACATAACAAGTTTTTAAATGTTCTATACCAATTATATTATTTTGTAATCATGTGTAAAAGTACACAAACTGTATGTATTTCCCAGAAATCCTGCCAATAAGTGTAAAAAATAGTCTCTCAACGAATGTGTAGAATTACACATTTTTTTACAGTGTATTTATGTGGCACAAAGATGTATAATAAATAGTAATTATTAACTCAGTCATCAAGGGGCAGGAGAGTGAGGCGGGATGATAAGTGCGATTCTTGCTGGTGCTTCTAGTGCGGTAGCGCCTCTAAGCGTAACGCTATAGACTGACGCCCGGTCTTCTAGTCATGCATAGAGAAAATGAGATTTGAGTGGTAAATATAATATTATATATCAAAAAAATATATAAAGGTGTAGTGAAAGACCCTTGAGAGATTTCAAGAATCTGTTTTGGGTGTTTTATGCTTAAATATTATAATGAATACACGTGTCTTAGCCATTATTACTATTCTAAAAGTATAGTTTATACTCACTCACACTCAGAGTATACTTTAATGCGTTACATAAACAGACGCGACTCTGATATCTTGAGCGGTTTTCACATCGCGAAGTTTTTTTCTGAAGCTCTGCCTTCCAAATTTGTTCCCAAATGAGAGATGGTCTTAAGGCCAACTTTGTACCTACTTACTTGAACAAATTAAGCTGTGCGCACTTCCAGAGAAATGCAGTTAAACACTCTATTCTTTTAGGTTTTATAATATTTCCCTTTTAGAAATAATTTTTATTTTGTTTAGTGTTTAGTGTTAGTTCTGCAACGTTTCTTTTAAGTCTGACAACGTTCTGACTCTACATGTTAGTCAAGTTTAGCCCGGGGGGGGGGGGGGGGGAATATAATTTAAATATTTGAAGTTCTTTGAGTTGCTGCAGTAAGTATTCCTGTTCATAAGTCGCAACTGCTCATTGGAATTAAAAAAATTATCTTTAAAATATGTACGCCTCTGCTGATTGATTTTGTTAAGTTTTAGAGGAATGTCCGTCCGTTTTCTGGACTTGCCCAATGTTTATTTTATTTATTTTCCTTCAAGTAACAAATAACGCGAGGCAATCAGTGTTCCCCGGCACTCGGGGGCTTATGTTTTCACTAAATTACAAGCGATAAATCAGCGAGCGCGCTGCGAGCGACCAGCGTGAAAATAAGGAGTGAGTTACCGCCCCGCTCGGTTGTTTGTTTAATAGCCGGGATAAATTACTCGTTCCCATCCTCCGTGGGGACTTGGTACCTGTTCACACGCCCGTGGGAGGGGGAGGGGGGGACCCCGTGGTCCATATTCCTCTCGCAGTCCCGTGGGCAGCGCCCCGACTTGTAATTAACAACTTTAATCAATAAGGCCCCGCGGGGGGTGGGGGGCGCACAGGTAGGGAGGGGTCAAGGTTCGCGACCCCCTCGCTGGGGCGTGAACACAACCAGCAGGAAACACCCCCCCTCCCTCCCACGTGGTGTGCCAGGCTGTACACCCCTACCCACGGGAATGTGTCATAACTTGCTCTGGAATCCGGACAACGAGAAGCGATCACGTGTGACGTCTCAGCTGTCGGCTTACGGCATTTAAATGTGTTATATCTTTAAAAGATTTGTGCAATGGGAGTGCATGATTTGATGTAAGTTTTTGGACATACGCCATTGCTGAGAACTTTTTCTGTTGAAGAAAAACTAATGAATAAAATAAATAAATAAAAATACCCAAAAACGACAATACTATTGTGTTTGTTTGTCTTTTCGTTTTGTCGTGTTTTTGTCTCGTTTCAACTGCTGTGCTGAATTATTTTGGGTTCAATATTTTTGTGTTGTCATCATTTGTGGTTTTTTTTTTAGTTCTCTTAGTACCTACATTTTTCTTTGTTTTACTTTGTTTGTTGACCATATTCCTGTTTCGGAATATTTTGTGGTGTTCATATCCTTGTTGACAACAGCAATTTTTTGCTTAATTTTGTGTGTTTTTTGTCTTTTTTGGGTATTTTTTTAATTCTATTTACTAGTTTTTCTTCAACAGAAAAAGTCCTTAGCAATGGCGTATGTCCAAAAACTTACATCAAGGCATTTAATGTGGTGGGGAGTGAAGTCTTCGATGTGACGGAAGCCGCGCGGAATGGAAGTTGTGTAACCACGGGTTGCCAAAATGTGGCGGTTTTGGGCTCCAACCAAAGTTAACAAAGCCAAAGTGAAACTTTAAAGTATTAATTTTTTTTTTTAGTGAACTGTTATCAAGGTAAACAGCGTTTTAAATAAAATTCCTCGTCGAAAATTAGGTTTTTTTTCCCAAGTCTTTTTCGCTTTTATCGGAGCCGTTTCATTATTGATTCAACAGTCGGCGTGTTTGCTGTGGCAGCGAATTCTAGCGGCGGGTGCTGAAATTATGTGACATGGTTAGGTTAGGCTAGGTTAGGTTAGACTATGTTAGGTTAGGCTAGGTTAGGTGAGGCTAGGTTAGGTTAGGTTAGGCTTGATTGTGGTATTTCGGCGTTAAGGTACCTTTAAGAAACACACACAAATTCATTCAGTTGTTATTTCGGCGTTTTGGTACACAGCAGATTTCTAGTTGTCGGCGTTGTGGTCAATTTTGTCATTCGGCGTTATGATATTTCGGCGTTGTGGTAACGACCCGTTTTAAACGTCAATGAAAACATAACTTATCACACTCGGCATTATTTGAAGAATTCTGCGTTAAATTTCGCGTCACGAGTTTCGTACTGGCTTTGAATATATATATATATATATATATATATATATATATATATATATATATATACTGTATAGAAGTCGCCAGCTCAGGTTAAAATTTCTAATACGGTTTTGAGGTAGTTGGTTAATTCACCGCAAGCAATCGCCACCATCTCTAGGGCATCGACTTGTGGTGGTCCCTAGCGGACAAGTGTCGAACTCTTCAAACACCCCTTCCCCCTCCCGTTTAACGACCTTGAGCTGCAGTGAATGATGGGTGGGGTAGGTGCGGGGAATGACAGAGGGCGACAGTGCTGCGCTCTAACGTGTAAATAACAACCTAAGACGATACAGGGCGTTACGGCAGCGCACTGCAGCCGGTGAAGTTCCCAAGCTGCTCATCATACGCTTCTGAAAAAACGTAGAGTAAATCCTACCCACTTGCGACTTCTATACAGTATATATATATTCAGAGGTACTGGTAAGTGTGTTTGCAACACGAGAACACGAGGATTTGAGCGTCGCACGAGGTTAAGCAGATGTTGCACATCTCCGACGAGTACTTGAACACTCGGCCGGTGCAGGAGAAGTGTCGGCGGCGGACCCGGGGGACAGATGACCGGCGAGGGGTCGGCAAAGGCACGCCGACGTGAAGGGTGTCCCCGGCGGAGTGTCGCGAGGAGCTCCGAGGGACTCCGCCCCCGGGCCCCGCCACACTTCCGCTCCTGGGGGGGAGACGGGTCACATGACCCCGGCGCCTCGCCGGCCCTTTGTCGGCGACCCCACGACCCCACGACCCCGTCGACCCCGGACAGCTGGGGGCGGGGCGGCAGCTACCGAGCTGCACCGACGTAGCGGCTGTCTGCCTCCTTTACGACTCAAGTCCTACTGAGAACTAATGACCAGGGGCATGCACTCTTCGCGGAATGATTCCGAGACTACCCGGAGGTTAAAACACCATATTGTTACGATTTACTTTGCGGGTTCGTAAAGATGGCGACAGCAATGTTCGTCCGAAACGTCGGAGAATTATTTGCCAAAGACACGGCTACCTACCGGGGTAGGTAACTGCTCCCTGATGATGGCGACTGCAATGTCAACCGAAACTACGGTGAACTACTCGCCAAGGACACGGCTACCATAGGTTGACTGGTTCCAGCGCGCGCCCGGGACGCACGCAGCCCCGCAGGGGGAGGGAGGAGGGGGAGGGCTCGTTAGCGCGACGCTAATTAACGGCGCGCGCGACAGGCCGTTGGTAAGCCGCTTACGGCGTCGGGACGCCCGGAGGCGCATGCGTCGCGCGAGGGATTAGGGCGTCCGGCGTCGCGGGTTCTAGTCCGGCGAGCAGACGAGTGGTGGGTCTTCACTGCACGCCTGTTACGAGTCCACGCGCTTATTACCAGGGGCAGGCACTTTTCACGAAAAATATTCCGAGACTAGCTGAAAAAGTAAAACGCTATAGCATTGTCTGTGTTTCGTGATTGGTTGAGTTTCTTTCAGGTACATGTCTACTGTCTGTAAAAACCAATCACAGTAATTCAGTGCGGAAATAATAGCGCTTTGAGTGACTCTGTAAACAAAGGCAACGACTTCTCTCGCAGACGGCCGCCAATCACAAGGAACAAACAGCTGATGCGGATATACCATTTTGCAGTGAAATAAGCGTTCAGATTTTGTCGCGAAAAATGCCTGTCTCTACTTATTAGTATTCCCTTATTGAACAAGAGATAGTAATCGAGCATACAACTAATGTCTTTTTCCGCTGCCTGTACTCTCTCATCCGTCAACTGGCACTTATCGGCGCCTCTTTTGGTGGTTTATTCCCACCTTGCCTTTTATCTGCTACTGTTTTTTTTTAAATATATATAGGCATGGATTAAAAATCACGATCTCCAGCTGAATAAAATGAATGAACAAAAAAAAATTTACAATGGAAGTCAATCTCACAAGTCTATAAATCTTTTGACATTTAAAATAGCAGTGTTAACATGCCACAAATGGATTACACGTATAAAGCTCACTTATTAAGTCTATACGTCTTTTTAATTGCCGAGACAGAGATCTAGCTTTTTAAAAGTTAATTTGGACCCAAACGCTGAATAGTAACTTTCATAATATATCACTAGAGACCGGAAAAATTCGCGAATTCATTTCGCGATAGGCTAAAATACAAATCGTTATACCTCAGTGCTGCCTCTGCTATTGGCTCACAACTCACCTGGATGACTCTGGGCCAATGATAAACACCCGACCAAAGCTTTATCGAATCACAAGCTGCTACGCTGGAACGTTTCACAAGACAGCAGCCAATGAGTTGGTGACATTTGACGGAGTGTACGTAGAACTATGGAGTTCATCCTACAGGTCATTGAACCAGCGAATTTTTCCGGTCCTTACCAATCGGTCCACAGTTGACATCCCCCTGTGAGTTTCTGCTAGTGACATTTTCCTCGAGGTATCCATCATCTGTTGGCAGTGTTAGTGAGTAACTATGTTATTTCCCATCTCATCTGAACCGTAATTTGTGAGCACAGTTTTTCAAAATCCAAATAAATAAGGGTCATATAAAATTTTTAATTTGACCATTCTAACCACGACAAATTGCTTTTATTTACAATTTTTTCTAGTGACTTATAAGTAATAAACATCAATAAATTTTTAAAGCAGGAATAAAAAGCCACAATATGATTGATAAATATAAACAGTTCTCTAGTCTCAACAAAATGGCTTCATACTCTACTCTCATTGGTTGTTGTGCCATGCACCAGTTACAGACATAACATATATCAATTTCCCTTCTATGCGCATGACCGTCTTAGGCGCTGCTGTGAATCAATAAGTTCGTAAACATGGCGGTCAAATCTTGTGCGCACTAACTACTGTTACTGTTACTGTTTTCTTCAATTGTGCGTTTGTTATGACGTAGGAGAGCTAGGTTCACAAAGATGGCGGAAGTGCGTGCAAAACGCCTCGTTGTTCCCGCGGGGAATCTTCAAGGTGATCTTCAGTCAGTAGGTACTTGTTCTAACCGCAGAGGACTCATGTTTCGGTGTCAGCTTCGAGCAGAAGTGTCGTCCCGAGGCCTAGCGGCATCTCAGAAGGTGGGAATACCGCTTCTACAGCGAACAAACAATGTCACTGTAGAAACATAACGAAATTTGCATTCGAAAATCCAACACCTTGTCACGGGTATCACTAAAGAAACAGGAAACCCTAACAAGGCAGGAACGAACGGATGCGAGTGTGTCAGAAAATTAGGTGCCCAGTGGAATTCGTAAATACAACAATTTATTAACAGGAATATTCTCACAAACGAATATCTCATCTCATTCTCTAACTGACATTGATCGTTATGAAGCTGTACCCCTTGCGTGGTGGGGTTGAATACTCGTTACAGGTCGGCTATGACAAAAACACAAAAAATTAACAATCTGATAGAAATATCAAAGCTGCACCCTTAATCAAGTTTGTGCCAGCCTCGGCTCAACCTACTGCGTATACACTCTCAATCAAAACGGTGGTTGGCCATAGATTTACTGGGTGACAAAACAATACACACGTTACAACCGTATAATCTCACTGAGCTAACGTACTTGGAATGATTCTTGCTCGCATACAGAGATAACACCGAATTCAAAGGAAAATATAATAATTGACATATATGTATTGTTACCAATAACAATGGCATACATTAACGAATTATTGAAGTAAAAACTACGTGGATACCTTTAGTTAAAACTGAAGCGAATATTTAAAAAAAAATGCAAACCATCTACTCTCGCAGCAAGACACCTTGTAATTCTCTCTGTTGCCAGTAGCAGATATGCAACTGAACCACAGACAATAGGAACGAGTGGTTCTCGGGAGATTAAATTATTGTTGAATTTCCGTGTGCGCACGTCCTATAACATTTTTAACATTTAAACCACAAAGACAGAAACCAGAAGTAGTTCATTAATTTCTTTGTAATAATTCCACAAAGTCAGCTATACTAGCCACGACACAGAATGATTAACAATGTGGCAATCTCGGCACTGGCGTAACTCTATTTTTGACGTCCTTACTGATAAAAATTTTTGTGGTAAAATGTCTGTACATTGAATGACATGATAAAAAAATATTGGAAATGGCTATTTACATTGTTTAGAAGTCGCAAACACCGGTTTTTTTTTTTAAATTTTGTCTGTTTATTTGCTCCAGCATTAGGACTTGACAACTACTTAGCGGATTTTTATGAATATTTTTTTTTTCATTAGTAAGGTCTTGAGTAACTTAATTCTTTCAGCCCTTTACTTTCTTTGGCATTCGTTTGGCATTCGTTTGGCATTCAACTGTGAGGTGTCTAGGCAGAGCCTGCGCGAATCGCTACACTCCTGGCAAGGCTAGCAGGGTCAACAAGTCAAACGCGAAGCAAAATTATGTTTATTTTTGCTGCTATTTGTTATTGTTGTAGTGACGAGTGTGCCTCGCCTGCCTCGCTGAACCTTGACAGCCAGGGGGTCGAGCGCCTAGCACCCCGGACCATAGACTCACACGCAGTGGTAGAGCCCCGCGCGCAAGCTACGATATCAAGCATATGGCCTCGACTTTAACCGCCTCACTCTGAATTCAAGATAACACAAACAATTTTTTTTTTTTTGGAAATTGCAGCAGGCAATAAATCAGAATTAGACAGCTAGATATTTTTTTCCCCCTCTCAAAATAAATTAAAAATAATTTTCATGATAAGCTCGTCTGGCGCTACATGAATCTGCGATGGTTTCGTTTATTACGTCACAATATTCAGCTATTAAAGTCTAAATGTTGGTATTGCACAACCTACCACAAAATTATTTTTTCCTTAGTTTAACAGAGTGTATTTGCCGATGGAACTATCAAAACGTGTGTCATTACGGACGCAGTTGGAACTATATCAAGACCACAAAAAATGTTTACTTCGTAACTACTGCATTAAAATTTATTTATAATGCATTAAATATTCTAAGTATTTAATAATATTTAAAAAATCTTGTATCTATTGGCGTATAATTTGCAAACGAACTCAAAAGGAATACGTATATCGACAAATCTGTCGGCAAGTAGTGCGCCAATGCTGCAGCCACTCGCAGTACACAAGAGAGGGTTTATGTCATCTGAACTCTATGGTCCAGGAGGGCGGGTTCTGGCCGAGAGGCAGCGCCGAGGCCACAAAGCGCGCTGCCGTGACGCAGCGGGAACCGGAAACAGTGGCGACTTGATTATCCTCCCTCGCGCATGCGCGCCGCGGCGGCTACAAGAGGCTAATAAAGTCGTATTGAACACCCGAGGAAACGTTTTCAATAAGGGACTCCCCTCCAACACCCCAGACGCTCCCTCTGGCGTGTACAAAAAATGAAACCGCCTTTGTCATCCAATCAACAGCCACTTTATCACCGACAGGTTTTGTAAATGTTTGAGCGTCTGCGTCTAAATTGGCCTCTCAATTTATTTTTGTTGCTACCTGAAAATCTGCAAGATAAAAAATACACCAAAATTCTAAGAACGATAACAAACACGATTTCATGTTCATATTTTAGCGTTCATATTATTTCACTCCTGGACCGTGGAATAATTAAAATGAGCTGTCTCCAACGACTTTCTTTAATTGTTTCGAATAACTTTCAACTATATTAATTTCACATGGGCTAAGCTGTTGTGTGCTTGTTTACATAAAATATTTATTTTTTGAGTACTTTCTTAAACGCTCTACCCGACATCGCTCATAGTACTTGTTTTTTTTTTTTATATTTATATACAACTCTCACATTTCGTAATTTATACAAAATTTAAAACCTGATTTTCGATTTTGATTGAACAAAATGCATAGTACGTGAAATATTAACCACCTATCTATCTTTTTTCGTAAACGAACTACATGCTTCTGTCGTATGCCTACAGAAATAGATACTGTCAAAGTTAATTGATGTACTTGGAAATCATTAAGTTTCGGAGTTCATCTGATTCAAATGTCAAATGTTATTGATAATATACATGAAATGCATCCATCTTCATTGTAAAAAAAAAAGACATTTTCCAAGTCTTCGTACTGACCTAAATTATGTAGCAATTATGTAAATGTAAGTTAAGTTTCGAAACACTAGTTTCATATGTGTATATGCTTATAAAAGTGTATATGCATTGAAACGTGTATATACTTTTATATGTATAAATGTGTGTATGTTTATATATGTGTATGCATATATAAATTTGTTGTTTGTATGTAGGATATATACATGTGTATGTATATATGTATAGAAAAAGCACCTTTTAACATAAACTACGAAAGCTAGCAAAGTTTGCCAGAGATAACGAACAGAACAGCCTCTTAGTAGGTACCTGTGCTATGAATGACTTCCGTCTGAACGAAGGATTTAAAAGTGGCGATGTAATGTTTGTATCTTTGCTTTCAACATACGGCTTTAGAATTTAATGAGAGGCTTCGGAAGTGAACTCAACCATCTCACACAGCTCATCAACACGAACTCTCATGAGCGTGTTACCACGACTAAATCTGTTTATACGTACCACATGTATAGCTTCTTGATGTCTCAGGGAAACAGAAACGGCTGAGATGATTTCCCGGGAGCACTACCACTGTTTGCGGTTTGTTGCAAGCCGTCTCCACACTCCGTGCGTTTTCAGGCGAGAGCGCGCACTCTCTCGAGTGCGGACGAGAGCGCTCTGGGCGAGTGTGCGTGCTCGGCGGAGACCAGCTGGGCCTTTGAGCTCGTGGCTCGTGGCTCGTGGCTCGTGGCTCGTGGCTCGTGGCGCTCATTAGGCGCGCAGAGATGTCTGTGCGCGCTGTCTGCGGTCACAGCGTCTGTTTCTGTCCTCTCTCGCAGAACCCACTGTGCTGACTGCTACTTGCACGAACAATCTACAAATAAATACTTGTGTTTATTGTTTTAGACGCTGGATACAGGCAAAAACGCAATTCGGTATTACGTAGGATTAATTAGTACATTGATTAAATATATATTTAAAAAAAATACAACGATGAAATAAATAAATATACATCATCTCAATCAGAGATCGGAATCTCTCAAGTTAAATTACTCAGCCATTGATACATTACATATTGTAGATTAATTCTATGTCAACATTTTTCATGAAGAATAGGTACAGTTTTTTTTTTAAATGTGTAATTCTAAAGATATTTCAGAAATTGTTTTGTGAAGTAGAGGATCAGGTAAATTTATATTATGTCTATGCCAGATAGGTTAATTATGAACTATATATTTAATGTCAATGATTTTCGATATTGACCCATAGAATAATGCCATATAGACTATTATTTTTATGTTCAGGGATTTTCCTAATATTTTTTTTTTTTTACTTTCACTATCTGAGATCTATTATCCAAATAACTTTTAATAAATCAGTTTTCCAAAACCCTTATTCCTATAATACCAAACTTTTCAAAAATTATTCTATGTAAAACTGTATCAAAAGCCTTTACAAAATCCAGCAGTACACCAATACATGTTTTACAGCTTTATTTCTTTGTGCAAAAAGTTATTACTAACTAAAGCATCGCTTACAGTAAGACTTTTTAAGTTAATATTGATATACAGACAGTATTTTATTTTAATCTAAAATTTGAAGTTGAACTCTTTTTAACTGTATTTAAATTTTACTTTAGAAAATATTTGGTCAAATTTTGGTTTCTTGTATGCAATTAAAACATTTTTAACAAACTCTTAACATTGAATAAATTAAAACCTATACTGGTCAATGATTTTTGGTTAATGATTCATTGATGACGTTTAATTTGTTAAAGTAAATGTAAAACCATTTAATTACAATTCAATTTTTTAAATAACATTTTATTGGGAAAATAGAGATATTGTGGCGTGATTGTTAACACTCAGCACTTTCAAACGAAATAGTGCTTATTAAATACTTGTAATGTGAGGGAGCGATTATGCTAAAACAGAAAAAAAAAATCATACTTCCTTAGTTTTAAAATAATTTCTGTTGAAAATTTTCTTTTAACATTTAAGTTTTCTCGAATCTATATTTGTGTAGTTTTCCATAGCGTGACGGACAACTTTTTGTACTCCAATTAACACGTACATTTTTCCCTTCTATACTTGTTTTTTTTAGTGTATTACACATCCAGCTAAACTTGTTTTCTGATAAGTGTATATAAGTAACACACTCTAAGCCACACACATAATTCAACAACTACTGCTATTTTTATCTAAACCGAACACAAATAAAAATATATATATTTCTGTACTTTTACAGAAGATTTCTTTGGAAAAACGTTGCCAAAAAAATTGCAATATCACAAAAAAATATATGGTAATATTGTACAACACAGGGCTAATTATTTCTGCATAAATGAGATACGTTTTTTTTTCTTCAGATAATCAATTACATCTCCGATGGAACTGATTCAAGGTCTATCTGAAAAGAAAAATCAACGTTTGCTACATACACTGGGAATATAAATATATTGGAAATAAAAAAAACAAAGTCTATGAAGCATTTCTTTGCATTAAAGTCGAGATAATTATAAACTATACGCATAACTTCTCTCCGAACACAATTTTTTTTTCTCGTGTTACGTGTTCTGCGCTGGGAGTGGCATGAAAAAAAAAAGATTTTTTTTTTCTCTCTTTTCAATTCTCACGGACTTCGGTATTGATTTTCGCCGAGAGCGGAAGGCGGAAGACGGAAGGGCGAGAAAGAAAGGGTGGGGAGGGTGGGGGGGTTGAGTTCCTTCCTCCCTCCACGGTATCCTTCTTTGTATTTTCTTTCGTCCGCTTCCTCCGAGGGGCTTTAATCTTGCGAGATCCCCCGCTCCGAGTGGTAAGGACTCGCTAGGTCCGTGTGTCTCCGCCTTCTTTCCCGGCGCCAATCCCACGCCCCCAGCGGCGCGGATCAGCCCCCCAGCCCCCCCCCCAGCCCCCCCCAGCCCCCCTGGCCCCCAGGACTCCGGGCTCGCCGGATCAATGCAGCCTCCCTCGCCGCGGCCATCTTGCCGCGATCTTGCCGCCCTCTTTCTTGCCGCTGATGCCCTAGCGGCGCCACTGCTTCCCGTGGTCCAGCACTGCAGGCAGTGGCGTAGCCAGGATCTGTGTAGAGGGGGTGTTAAGAAGCATGCAACCCCCCCCCCCCCCCTCCGTATTAAAGCGGGGGGTCCAGGGGTCCTCCCCCGGAAAAATTTGGATTTTAAGGTGTAAAATAGTGCTATTTTTTTTTTTATCAGTTTTCGGTACTTAAATTCAAATATTGTAATGGTAAAAATTTTATTAGTTTTAATATGAAATTTGTTTGAGTGATGAATAAGAAATTAATCAAAGATTTGGTGCTAAGGGGGGGGGGGAGGGGTTGAACCCCTAAACCCCCCCCCCCCTTGGCAACGCCCCTGACTGCAGGTCTCTCAGGACAGCGCTGAAGATGGCGGCCGCAACGTCCACCAAAACGCCAGACAACTATTTTTTTTTCTTTTCTCGCCTTCGACGCGGCCACAACACACCAGCCGAGCGAACTCGGACATTAACAATCTTTCCAGTGAAACTGTCTCTTACTACGGTTGGCTTTTAACAGTTACTGTTGAAAAATGTGCAGGTGGATTACCTACATGTCTCTGGTTTCGTCATTTACGGATGTAACCAGTTTACACAGAAGCAAAAGCTGTAAATATTCTTTGAAAACGGCACGGGGCAGTGATTCTTCGTCACTTGGGTCGAAAAGCAATGTAAAAATTGCTAGACAGATGTTGCCAAACCTTCACTTCATTACGCTTCTTAAAACTGTGGTCATATTACGGACATCAAATCACAAGTGATGTGATTTTCATTGGGCAACACTTCCCAAATTGCATTTTTTTTCAAATGCTCGTCGGTTTTAGAAGCGAGTATTATGATTTTACGAACTAAAACAATTTTAATTTTGTCACATCAGTGAGAATTTGTAGTCTAGATATGTAATTGCAAATTGCAAGAACAATACCTGATTTTATATTTTTAAACCATCCCACATACATAATAAAAACGTTTATAGAAAATTAAATTAAAACTTCTAACTGAAAGCAATACAGTAGATACTAAATTGGCGTTCATAAAAAATATAAAATAAAAAAAAATTACTGACAAAAACGGTGCTGTATATAAATAAATATACGCAAATGGTTAAGTGTTTGGCAGAACTAGTTATAAAACTATGTCTTCGTGTCTTTATTTGCTGGTGAAAAGTTCTATGCAGTACATAGTATTTTGCCGTTCGTCTGATAATTTTGTAACTCGCGTAAACAGCTGCACGTGATTCAAGTTAGGTCGTAGCCCCGCCCGCACGTTAGCGGTCTGACAACGTATATGACAGTTTGATCGCCGCGTCGCCGGGGAAATGAAGCAACCCTAAGGGGACCCGGACGCCCCGCTGGAAGCCCGGCGAGACATAGCTATGTCTTCCGCCCTGCCGCACCGCCCCTTCCGGGAAGGACGGAAGGGCGAAGGGCTTAGGGGTGGGGAGGGGGGGATACGCGGAACCGGAGGCAGCTCCGGATTTCGGATGACGTGACCGATCCGGCGGCCCGGAAACAGCGAGCGGGCGTGTAATTGGTTCAATAAGGGCCCGGGCAGAAGGGGAGGTCGGCGGCGCATGTTTCCCGCCTAATGAAGGCACTTTGAGCCCCCACCGCCGCTGCTACGGGGTCGCTGACGTGGGGCTGACCCCAGGGGCGGGTCCCGTCGACACCCGCACCCGCTCTGATTCACCGGACAGCACCGTTCACCGCGGTCATCCACGGTCCACTTCGCAGATTCGCTGGAGCCGGTGTTACTTTCCTCGTCCGGAACACGAGCTCATAGGCGCATCAGGGTACTGACGGGGATTACATACTCCTCGCAATCTTGCAAATTTAAAATATGTCAATACCTCTTGCAATAAAGCTTTTCCGCGCAGAAGTTTTTTTTTTCCTGAGTCGACACGGCATTGGACTTAGCTCTGGCTACTTGTTGAAGTCGACGCTTGTGAACTGGTGTGGTTATCATCGCGGCGCTTATACAGACTAGAGTCTGTCGGTAAATATGCGTGTTTGCAACCAGGTGCAGAAGGTCTGAGAGGTACGATTTATGCCTTGGCATACCAAAATATTGGGATGAATAGTTCAAAATTATAATTCTAGCAGAAAAAAAAAAGATGAGGAAGAAAAATTAACATGGCGGGGCATAATCCCTCTTAAACAAATATTCAAAAACGTTACGTTGAGTCTTAATTAAACACATTGCTGCTTCCTCCCACGGCTGACAGCGAAAAATAGATTTCGGATTTTGAAAATCCGCAGTTTCTACGAAGATCCATAACGTATGTGTGTTTGTCCATATCTAAATAAATAAAAACGCAAATGTTCGTTTCGTTCAAAATCTTAAATCTCCGAAATTTCTTCACTGATTGCTTGACATTTTGACACAACATAGCATTCGAATACGCTCGGTTTTTGTGTGCCTATATCACGCCCGAGACAGGTAAAATGATAGATAAAAATATATATGGGTAATAAAAAAGATAGACTTTTTCATTGCTATAGAGTAACATATTTAGATAGCCTATATAGTTATATAGGGAAGAGAGATATGTAAAGAAAACGATAGCCTATAGATATAAAAATACATAGAGATATTGAGAAATAGAGAGAGGTAGAGTTATATAGATAGACATGGAGAGATAGAGAAATGCTTTGTAGGCCTATATGTTTAACTACTTCAAACAAAGTACAAAAATAAAATATTAAGGCATTGAAACGCATGCCGGACATTAAGGTGCGTTTATCGTTGAACAGTGCAGTAGTTTCCTGCGTCTGGTAGCGATGTACGCGGAGTGTATGCGCCACACCACTACTTGCACTCGCAGCCTGCCCTTCGACGCCTGTCGTCAGAACACCAGTCATGGTCACGTCATCCGAGTGGCGTTGGCGAAACTGCAGCCAGGATGGTAGCCAGTCCTGTGTTCGGGATCCAGGTAACTGTATATGTTTCTGGAGAGTTGAAACCAATGGCGGCTTCAGGATGACTTTTCGGGAGGGGCTATCGCACAAAGAAAGGTCGTAGTTTGCAAAAAATTAAAGTGGTCAGATATTGGCCTTTGAATGTTATTTACAAATTGCAGGTTTCAAATACAGGAATTTAGTAGCTCCATGCAACTTTTGATGAGATAAAAGTTTAACATATGAAATTAAATATTTAAGTAAACATAAATATACACTAATCAATAAAATTGGTCTCGTGATGGGCTATCGCCCCCACCGCCCCCCTTCTGGAGCCGCGCTTGGTTGAAAAACCTTAATTGTGTGCAATAAACTCTCCTGAATCTCGAGGTTCACCCTTGTCGCGTCACAGGCAGAGAGTACCGATGTCTCGATCTGCACCCCCAACCCTGAAGAGGCCCGCTGCAATGCAGGGCGAAACGATGGTTTAACATACCACTGAGAAATGGATCGAGAGATATTATTATTCAGTGGCCGCCGCTAAAGCGGGTGTTTCGAGACACGCGCGTTGCATGTCATGATTTCATATTTACCTTCAACACGGGATACTTTTTGAATAGCCGAACATAAACTAAATGAAAAATAAAATTATATATAGGTAGTGTATACTTTTTCGCATTATCAACCAGCAAAATTAATTTTTTTTTACAATTTTGTGCAGGTATTCGGACAACACAACGTCGTCAGCACAGACGAACACATTCAAACTTAAATATCAGACAGCACGAGAATTCCGTGGAATCTTCGTAAAATTCAAAGTGAAATTTTTTAAAAAGTGTACTGGGAATAATGTTCGTAGGCTTTCACGGCCATTGTCTGAAGTAGCTTGGCTTCCGGGTCGTAGCCGTGTCCTTGGTGAATAATTCACCGACGTTTCGGTCGACATTGCAGTCGCCATCGTCAGGGAGCAGTTACCTACTACTGCTACAACCCAGAAGCCAAGCTGCTTCAGTGTACTGGGGGTTGCCGCAGAGACCTCGCTGACTACCACAGCTTCCACAGGGAAGTTAAACCGAGCTCTCAGAAGTACCCGTAAAGCTGTGTGATCCAAGATGGCGGGCGGGCGCGTGACTCAGGGACGCGCGCCCAGGTAGCGCTGCATTGTCGGCGGACGCGACGCGGCAACAATGGGCGCGCTCCCCCCCTGGGCCCCGCCGACAATGGGAAGAGGCCCCCGCTGATTATCCCGATAACTGACAAGAAGTGGCTTGCATTGCCCCCCCCCCCCCCCCCGACTCGCTCGGGTTACTGGTTACACCTGCGCCGAGCGGGGATTACACCCCTCCTCGCCCCTCCGCAACCCCTGCCCTGATAAGGGGACCTGCTGAGCAGACGGCTGGCTGCTGGCTGAGCCCACCCCTTCTGCGCCAGTGGCAGGCCGAGGGAGCAGAGCAGGCGACTGTGCAGAAGCCAACAACCGATCACTCCGCTCGGACTCAACACCTGTCACCTCATTATTACAGACCTGCGAATTTCAAAGATTCATTTCACGATAGCACAGAGTCCAAATACTTTTGACATTATTTGCTTCAGTGATTGGGCAACAGTTTATATGAAGGACTCTGGGCCAATGAAAAATCTTTAACAGAAGAATTAGCAAATCACGATCATTCCAGTCAACGGGTATTACGAGTCGGTAACCAATCAGCAGATGTAATTTGCTCGAGTGCATAGAGGATCATGGAGTCTATCCATTAGGGATTTGAAATCGCGAATTTTACAGGTCTCTACTCATTATTCATTCTAGGGACAGGAAAAATTCGCGGGTTCAATGACCTGCAGGATGAACTCCATAGTTCTACGTACACTCGGTCAAATGCCATCCACTCATTGGCTGCTGTCTTGTGAGACGTCCCAGCGTAGCAGCCTGTGTGATTCGATAAAGCTTTGGTTGGGTGTTTCTCATTGGCCCAGAGTCATCCAGGTGAGTTGTGAACCAATAGCAGAGGCAGCACTGACCGATTTGTATTTTAGCATATCGCGAAATGAATTCGCGACATTTTCCTGTCTCTATTCATTACTTACTCTTAGTCTTTGCTTGCAGACTGATGAAGTGTTGTGGATCTTGTGCGTGGAACCCAGGGGGCAGTTTCCACCCCCACTATCACCATCTTGCGTTTGCAGAATCGTGACTAAAAAAGGGGGTTGATAAACGTAAACGTCAAAACTATGTTCCATGGAAAACTTTCGGCTTATTTTTAAGTTTTCTACTTGCTGCACGCATGCTGTCCGACATATGGGAAGTGTGCAACATACAGGCACTCCATCCAGAGATGACTTGTGTCGGTTAAAACCTACGCAATTCTCCCCCCCCCCCCCCCCCTTGCTAATTTCCCCAGGCACCCCTTTGCAAATACATACTACAGATTTGGGCCCCTGATGTGGATGATACTTGTTACTTCCTCATATTTATAAGGTTTTTTTTTACAGCTGAGCAAAATAAATTATGTTTTTATTTTAATAGACATATAGGCCCTAAACCCTATCATGAAGTAGCCAGTATCATTGCATTTAAAAACAAAACTAAAAAGTTTTTTTTTCATGTTTACAACTGATTATTTTTATTTGTAACCTGATACTTCTCTTTATTTGTACGCCCCCAAAAACTATAAAAAAATGTAACTTTGGTGGCCAATTATTCTAAATGTATGCAGTGTGTAAAAGTAAAAGTCTTAAAAAAAATTCATAAAAAATGTCATAAAAAAGTAAAAGTCGTAAAAGTTGAATCCTTTAAAAAGGTCTACAAGTTGATGTGTGATTAGCGCATCGGAAGTGGAAGCCGCCCTTGAGTGGGACTCGAACCCGTGCTGCAGGGTCGCTGGATTTTTTTCTCCTAGCCTAAATTATTCTAAGTGTGTAAGGGGAGGGTCCAGGTTAGGGGAGGACCTAAGTGTGTCTCAGGCCGAAGCATATACACTCTACCATGCGGGGTATTAACCATGCAGAACAAGGGCTCGTGCATCATGTGCTAATATGGGTTTACTGGCCAGCCATGGCTGCGATTGGCGCCATGGCTGACGCCCCATTGAACGTCTAATTTAAAAGCTAGCTAATGTGACCCAGGTAAAACCTGCATAGACACAGGGAAAACCCTGGGCCGGGTCATGCGGGGATCAATTATCATGCATTATGCAAGCATAATGCATGACAACTGGACAAGAGGAAGAAGGGTCCAGGTAAGAAGAGTTGGAGGGGCTGAAAATCAACCATGCTGGAGTTGGGTGCTTGGGCCTTGCGGCCCGCATTTAAAGGTTGGGAACTCCTGGGTTATTATTCCCCAGTTGCGCAATCGGTTAGCGCACAGTACTTATGCCGTGCTGCAGGGTCGCTGGCCTTGGCGGCCGAGGGCGGCCGAGGACAGCCGAGGACAGCCGAGGACAGCCGAGGACAGCCGAGGACAGCCGAGGGCGGCCGAGGACAGCCGAGGACAGCCGAGGACAGCCGAGGACAGCCGAGGACAGCCGAGGACAGCCGAGGACAGCCGAGGACAGCCGAGGACAGCCGAGGACAGCCGAGGACAGCCGAGGACAGCCGAGGACAGCCGAGGACAGCCGAGGACAGCCGAGGACAGCCGAGGACAGCCGAGGACAGCCGAGGACAGCCGAGGACAGCCGAGGACCGCCGAGGACAGCCGAGGACAGCCGAGGAAGGCCGAGGACAGCCGAGGACAGCCGAGGACAGCCGAGGACAGCCGAGGACAGCCGAGGAAGGCCGAGGACGGCCGAGGACAGCCGAGGACAGCCGAGGACAGCCGAGGACAGCCGAGGACAGCCGAGGACAGCCGAGGACGGCCGAGGACAGCCGAGGACAGCCGAGGACAGCCGAGGGCAGCCGAGGACGGCCGAGGACAGCCGAGGACAGCCGAGGACAGCCGAGGACAGCCGAGGACAGCCGAGGACAGCCGAGGACGGCCGAGGACAGCCGAGGGCGGCCGAGGACAGCCGAGGGCGGCCGAGGACAGCCGAGGACAGCCGAGGACAGCCGAGGACAGCCGAGGACAGCCGAGGACAGCCGAGGACAGCCGAGGACAGCCGAGGACAGCCGAGGACAGCCGAGGGCGGCCGAGGACAGCCGAGGACAGCCGAGGACAGCCGAGGACAGCCGAGGACAGCCGAGGACGGCCGAGGACAGCCGAGGACAGCCGAGGACAGCCGAAGGCGGCCGAGGACAGCCGAGGACAGCCGAGGACAGCCGAGGACAGCCGAGGACAGCCGAGGACAGCCGAGGACAGGTGGCGGGCGAAGCGAACAACTCTCCAGAGATCGCGCCGCCAGCCGCTGAATCGTTAGCAAATAATGATCGCCCCCCCCCTCCCCGGCCCCACCCCACTGAGAGCCGAGACGGCGCCCGTGCGTGACGTAATCAATTTGTTCACGGGGAGTATACCTCCCCCTCCCCCACTCCACAGGGGTGGCAGCAAGCAGCCGGTAGCGCAGTGTCGTTACCAGCTATCCTCGCTGGTCCATGGCCATTACGCACGCAGCATCACACGCGACCTAGGCGTCCCCCCCCTCCTCTTTCCTTGTGGCGGGCAAGAGCGGCGCAGGGGCGTGACGTCACAGCTCGGTCCTCCCTGGCATTGGCCGTCAGTGATCCCTGCCAGTTCTGTTTCATTCATATAGCCTACTCTGGACTGTATATAAAACTAACTGGAATGCTAATCCCACCCTACCCTGATGAGGCGCACACGTGGGAGGGGAACTTGAGGATGCCTGCCGTAGGATTGGAACAATCTGAAGCCCCTCCCATAATTACCCCTGATTTTCACATACGAATATGGCGGACGTTTGTTTATATTTGTACCTGCCGTTGTAGCCTGCTGTCACTAGAGACCGTACGTAGTTAAGCTGTTTGGAAGAAATTTACATCAAAATATTAACTGGTTATCATGTTTATATATATATATATACGTATATTGAGAGTCCAAAACTAATCTACCTAATACAAACGTAATGATGGAGTTCAACAGGTACAGCTGATACATTTGTAAACAAACGGCCGCCTTATTGGTACGAGTAGTACCTACACTGAAATCTCCCTCCCCTTTTGGCTTCACACCCCCTCGTTTAGGATCGGACCTTATGCTCCATCTGTGTATTTTCCCTGATCTAAAAGCTAGTGTCATTTCTTATATGTACGGATTATAAAGCTAATAAAAACACAAATGGAAATTAAATTGTAAGAGGTTAAGTTCTGTATGTTCTGTACTCTAAATTGCATAGCTACCTGCCTACTAGACTATCGAGATACTGTAGTTTTTGATGTGTTTGTTTGGGTTTCTTTGCTGTATCGTTCAGAGCAGAGGTTAGGAATATTTTGGTTTATAAAAATGTCTTCGTAAATGTTTGAGAGAACGTAGTAATAAAAATGATGATATTACTTGAACATGGGGTTATGTATAGGCTAAAATTTTCTTTAAATTTCATATCAATATCATCAGCCTCTTCTGGGTTGTATAATTTCATGCGGAGACATTTATTTTTAAAAGTTAGTTTTGAGTTAGGTATCCAAGATGTTAACAGGGGATGTATCACACATATAATAGTCACTCCCGCCCCATCCTCCGCCAGTGAACGAGCCGGCCGACACCGCTGCACTTGCGCCCTTGTTGCTGCCGCTCATTACGCCCCCGGCGCCCGGCGCGGCGCGTGCTGCCTCTCCGCCAATCACAAGCATTCCGCGCGGCGTCGTGGCCTGGTCGATGACGTCACAACTGCCTCTCGCAGCAGCTCCTGGCCGCGTGTGGTGTGCGGTGTCGGCGACATCCTGTAGCGCCGGAGATCTTCACAGCTTCCATACCACACATCACTTAGAACAGTCATAACTTATAAACCTCGAAAAAATCCACGTAACTTAGAACTGTCATAAGTAAGAACGATCATAACTTAGAAACACATAACTTAGAAAGTCATAACTTAGAACCATCGCAACTTAGAAACACACAACTTACTGTCATAACTTAGTAAGTCATATCTTAGAACTATCGCAACTTAGGAACACACAACCTAAAACTGTCATAACGTAGAAACACGTCACTTAGAAACAAACAACGCCGAACAACATAACTTAGATACAACTTAGAACAGACATAACTTAGAAATACACAAGAAATAATCTTCTAGGTTGTGACAGCACTCCTACCCGGCGTAACCCGGGCTGAACACAGGCTGATAAACTGTCCGCGAGCTAAACCAACACGGATAGCGCTACATGACAGCGCGGTGGACACAGAAGAAAAGACACACAATAATTGCTGTTTGTACGTCCACGACCTGTGCTTTTATGTTCGCCTCGGCCTCGACCGTGGTTCAAGCCTTCTGTCTGAAACAGCGACAAGGGGAAGCAGGGAAGAAGAAGATTTTTTAATTTAAATTTTATTTTTTAGTTTACCGGGTGTTCGATCTGGAGTGTAAATGTTTCGGATGAATTAAAATTTTCACGTGTTAATATTGTTCAATCTGCGGGCACTCTGTCTCTAGGCAGGCAGGCGCAGGCAGGCGCCCCAGTTGCGCGCGCACGAGGCGAGCCACGCCATTGGTCGGTGCGCGGAGAGGGGGCGCGCCTAATTGGGAAGGACATCGCCGGCCGGGAAGGAAACTTTTTATTACGTGATCAAGTTGTCGGGGGTGGAGCCGTGATAATGGTCGGGTTGGCGATGATAAAGGGTGGGGAAGCCTCCCCCTACGCACTCGGATTTCCACAAGACCCTCGCCCGCCCTTACCGCCGAGGGCTCGCCCTAGCACGAGCTGGCTCGCTGGCTCGAGTCGGTGCCATGACGTCTTCAGCAGTCCTGCTGTCCCTCCCTCTGCCGTCACACCACACCGTCACAAATCACAGCCAATTTACGCACTTTTCAAACAAGAGGATAACCAAGAAGAAAAAAATAAGAGCTCTTCGAAATTTAAAATAACTGCACTATTTTTTTCCTAACCTAACTAAAAAACTAAGTGTATTTTGGAGGGGTCCGGGTTAGGGAAGGACCTAGGTGCGTCTCAGGCCGAAGCCTATACGCCTAGTCATGCTGGGATTAGCCATGCAGGGAGAGAGGGTCGCATGCATCGTGTGCTAGGAGGGGATTGGCCAGCCATGGCAGCGATCGGCGCCATGACTAACTCCCCTCACTGACTATTCTAGACCATAACTAGAGATAGGTTGGGACTGCACCTTCGTAGAAATCACGCCGAATTCCTCTTCAGCGTTGTATGATTAGTACCGAACACACACACGCACACACGCTTGAAAAAAAAAAGAGAGCGTTTTTAACAAGTTTTACCTTTGAATATATATACTGTATAGAAGTCGCCAGCCCAGGTTAAAATTTCTAATACTGTTTGAGGTAGTTGGTTAATTCACCGCCGCAATCGCCACCATCTCTAGGGCATCGACTCGTGGTGGTCCCTGGCGGACAAGTGTCGAACTCTTCAATCACCCCTTCCCCCTCCCGTTGAACGACCTTGAGCTGCAGTGAATGATGGGTGGGGGGTGCGGGGAATGACAGCGGGCGACAGAGCTGCGCTCTAACGTGTAAATAACAACTAAGACGATACAGGGCGTTACGGCAGCGCACTGCAGCGGTGAAGTTCCCAAGCTGCTCATCATACGCTTTTGAAAAACGTAGAGTAAATCCTATCCACTCGCGACTTCTATACAGTATATATATTCAAAGGTTTTACGAACGTTTGTTAACATACCCAAAATATTATTTTGGATTCATGTTCTGAGTAAGTGAACTCAGTATCCGTAAATTTGCGAAGAGCCCAGCGTACTTCGTTAGTTGAGTTTCCTCGTTTATAATCATTTGAACTGTTCTTATCACATTGACGCCTTTATGATTTGAGAATCGATGTGATGTGAATCCGTTTGTGTTTTGTTTTAAAGGCTAAGTTACGAAACATACCTACTTCAATCACCGTGTTAGTGGTGAGATGGCTCTTACATTCACGACAATTTTTTTCTTCTCCCTGTCAAATTTGCGCATGTTCAAGTCGAGAACAACTCATAAGTACATTTGGTTGGATTAAAACATTTATCTTGCTGTTATTACAGAGTAAGCACATTAAATTGCGTATTAAATGTGTTATAACTAAATTTATTTTTTGTATATAAGGTACGCCTGTGATTTCTAACTTTTAGCATGATGTTAATTTCGTAAATATCGACTGGTTTAAAAAAATAATATATTGAAATTCACCAAATTAAAAAAAAATCCTTTCTTCATTTTTCTTTCTGAATCACTGTATCTGTTAATTTTAATTTCAATGCTATATATGTACAATAAAATATAAGTACTTACTACTTGTTGCAACCATCTGCTTTATTCTCTTTCAACCTTGATGTTACTTGATTGTTTAAACTTAAAGAACGGTGTGATTTTGTGCGAGTGGATGGATTTTGTGGTAGTAGGGCCTACTACCTATACCTGTGACTTAAAATATAAAAAAAAACATGTTATTTAAACATTCATTAAAATTATTGTTATTGAGAGCAATATTAGTCAATATATGTCAAGTACTTTTTCAAGTTATGAATATAATTGAAATACTTACTAAAACATAAATTTAGAAATAAAACCATTTACTATCAAAAACAAGCTAATTGTTTTAAAATTTAGTAGGATACAAGTTCTATTAGATAGCAGCAGAGATAATCATAATAACTGCAGAAAGACTCATATATAAACATATTTACTATTATAAAACTGTAACTGTCTTTAATTTGTTCGAGTATCACCCAAAAACTACAGACCATTTTGTGTTAAAAATCTTGTCATTAGACTAAATAAAGCTGGTATAAATTTTAACTCGCTACGATGACGGGAGATATAACAATAAACAATTTTTTTTTTTCGCAACCAAAGGCAGCCAATATTGTTAATGCCTTCTGCGTGTCCATGGCAACGGCTTTAGCCACGGCAGAGGCGTACGAAGCATGAGTGTGTGTGTGTATATATATATATATATATATATATATATATATATATATACATATTTATAAAAGCATATCCTCGTTACTATTCAAAGAAAATTTTGTTTAAAAAAATGAGTGAAATGAGTGTTAATTTATCCCACTATTAATTTGCGATGTGTAAATTATTAATTTTTTTTATGATGTTCTTATGAATGCTTAAAGTTCATGGAAGCAGTTACGTGATGAAACCAACCCACCACTCGGTAGGTTGGCAACGCGGCTCGGCTCCCTGGCGCGTGTGGCGCGTGTGGCTCGAGGCTGGTCACGTGGTGTCCCGCGGCGCTGATAGGCCCCTCCTCCCCCCCTAGCCCGGCACGCGACTCACCGCAGCCTCCCTCGCTGGACCGTGGGAACACCTCCCCCTCCTCCCCTCCCCTGGACCCGCGCACAGCCGCACCGTGTTCAAACCAGTCACTTATCAACACCCTGGAAGGACAAAGTTCTTACTGAATAAGTCCAAACGGCGATGTTTGTGAGTGTTTATTGTGACCGAGTTTGTGTCTCGGTTGAGAACTGTGGGCCTACACCGTCATGGATAATTTTTGTTTATTTATCCACAAACGGAACCAGGATCGGAAAAAAACGTGATTATTTTGCATGAACATCCTCTTGCAAATTTCCAAATTTATAAATATTGTAAATGAATTTTTTTTTTTTTGGTATATTTTACGTGCCTACAGTCGAAGTTATTTACGTCAACTGTAGCCGTACCTACAATTTATGTTCATAATTAAAAAAAAAGATAGTAAAGTGTACGGCAAGGTTATTACCGTAACTTTGATCGAATAGAGAAATACTAAATAAAAGCCAGTATTTGTGAGATGAAGGTGCTATATGTATAGAGACTGGAAAAATTCGCGGATTAATTTCGTGATAGGCGGAAATCCAAACACGTGTACAATTCTGCTGGTTTTGCTACTGGCTCGAAGTTTAACTTGAGCTCTCTGGGCCAATGAGCGATTATCGATCAAAGAATCATCGAATCACAAGCTACCCAGTGGAGACGCCTCACAAGTTAGCACCCAATGAACACACGTGTTTGCTTGAGAAAATGCAGTGGATAATGGAGGCTATCCTAGAGGTAATTGAACCCGCGAATTTTTCCGGTCTCTATATATCTATAGTGTGCAGTGCCGTAGCCAGGATTTGTGTATGGGGGGGGGGGGGGTGTTAAGAAGCATGCCCCCCCCCCCATATTAAAGCGGGGGGTCCGGGGTTCCTCCCCCGGGAAAATTTGGATTTCAAGGTGTAAATAGTGCTATTTTAGCAATTTTCGGTTCTTAAATTTAAATATTGTAATGATAAAAAATTTATTAATTTTAATATGAAATTTTTTTTAGTGATAAGAAATTAATTAAATATTTGGTGTTAAGGGGGGGGGGGGGTTGAACCCCTAAAACCCCCCCTGGCTACGCCCTTGATAGTGTGCTCTCTCGCCAGTGTCTCACACTCGCGGTGCCGGTGGAGCCGGTGGAGCCAGTGGAGCCAGTGGAGCCGGTGGAGCCGGTGGAGCCGGTGGAGCCAGTGGAGCCAGTGGAGCCAGTGGAGCCGGTGGAGCCAGTGGAGCCAGTGGAGCCGGTGGAGCCGGTGGAGCCGGTGGAGCCAGTGGAGCCAGTGGAGCCGGTGGAGCCAGTGGAGCCGGTGGAGCCGGTGAAGGGGTAGGAGGGGTAGGAGGGCGCCGAAACGCGCGGGAACTCTCTAGTCCTCGGCGGAGTCGGGCCGCGGTCTGGAACCCACCCCTTCCCCCGGGGCTAATTTATGCGCGCCACATTGTTTGTGACCGCACACCGCCTCCCCTTAGGTGCCTGTTGTTGTGTGAGGGGGTTGAGGGGAGGGGGTGAGCTAAGTTACGCCCGGCCGCACAGCCTGCGTCGGCTTACCGCGAGGAACCAACCTCCCCCTCCCTTTACAACCCCCCAGCACCCTTGTTGAGTCCCACCCAACTACAGCGCCTTAGCCCTGGTCACACCGCGCGAGGCTACCTACCAGTGAGTGGCCTCTGGTTATACTTGGCCTCCAGGTTGTGTTCCTATTGCTGGACCGCTTGCTGGTACCGTAACATTGCGAGAAACTCTTCAAGCAATACAAAAAAATAGGGGGTTGTCTGTAAAGTCGGTTTAGGGACGATAATTTTACGTGATAACGTCATAATAAAACACTGATAAAAATTGCATACTTTTTTTAATTTTCAAATATTATTTACACTTTTTTTGCAAATTTAATTTAAATAACTCGTTTAAATATATGTAATCACGAACAATCAGTTTAAAAAGCCCGCCTTATACTGTTTGATATGATAGAAGATTTTCTCGCACGGTGGTTTGGCCGGTTCTTGCACGCTCGGCTCAGGCGGAACGTGACAGTTTTTTTCGTGCGTGCAGCCGACGCGACGTTCATCGATTTATAAGAAGTTATCACGTCAAAAATGTCATGACTATGCAGAGTTTCTTTCATTACGAAAGAATTCGGGGTTATAATTTTAAATAATGATGAGGCGTATAATGCCTACTCATTTTTAATGAAGATAACGTGTGCCACTTTCTTATTTCCCCCTTCAGCACATCCGAACATGTATTTAACCCTGACCAAGTCATCTCACACCCTTTCCACTGCATTAGGGCTCGGATATTGAAATTATGCATTTTTGTTTCTACTTAGGCCTACATGTTTTCCTTATATGTATATTTAATTATGCACTGCCGAATAAAACCTTTCGTTTATTCACCTTACTCGAAATAACTTTTTAACTTCTGAAAAACTGTTATTTTATAATTTAATGTAAACTAAAGGATATTAAATTTCTTAATTTTGAAAAATGACCAAAAATAAATAAATAACACGATACAAGTATGTTGTACATACTTAGTTAATTACCTTCCATTCTTGTAGATTCGGAGGCATATATTTTTCTTCTTAAAACCAAAATTTGGCCTACTATCCACACCTATTCACCCCTTATGGGTGGAATTTCCGAATATGATTGACATGAGTTTATAGTTTTGGTATGTTGGTTATTTTTAACGTCCACTTAATTAAACACTGAGGTAAGACTTTATCTTAAAACCACTTTACCTGTCATGATATATAGCCTAGTGTTTAAGTTGGCCATAAATCTAGTAACAAAAATAATCAATATCCCACCAGTAGTTTTCACGTGTTGCCTTAACAAACGTACAAAAAACAAAAAAAAAAATGTAATTATAAATTTTAAATAATATTGTCAATTATCATAGATTTCTTCATAAATTCATTCAATGTGCAATCACATTACTGTGAGAGATTTTATAAGTGGGCTCGTATAATTCATAATTTATTTAAACGTAACATTATTATATATTTTCATTCAACTATTTTCGAGACTAAGAATGACCATATGTAGATAAGCTGTAAGATGGGTAGATTACAGTCTTACATGCTTCTTCTTTCTTCTTTCATTATTTTGCGTACGTTAGTTCTGAAGCTTTCATTTCAAATTCTTGTAGTGTGTATGTATGTATATATATATGTATATTAACTATTTGGCGAACTGAAGCTAAAGAACAAATCTGTAACTACTAAATCTAGGGAGACGTTTTGTACTGTTCGCTGATCTAGGCTGCAACAATATTCTAGGTTTTATATTTACTACCATAAGAACAGCCATTGTCAGAATTCTTTAAAAGGAACATAAATGTTGTTTCTAACATTTCATTTTCCTTTATTCGCTGATACCCACATACAATGCAAGTCATGCACTCCCATTGCACAAAACTTTCAAAGATAATTAGAATGACCAAACAAAAACAGCATTGTCCAGCGAGTAACGAAAAAGAAAAGAGAGTATATTTTTTTCCAAGCTGACTCGCTGGGAAAGCGAGCAGCAAGTTACGAGTCAGGTCGATGACGTAGATACGAGCTGGTTCGCAGCGAGTGAACTCGCAGACGAGCGGCGAGTGACATGACGAGATGACTCGTCAGCCACACACGCACGAGCAACACACGAAGTCGCGATGGAAAAGCTGGGGTTGGAGAAAATCCGACAAAACTATAGGTATATAATTTAGTCGTGACGTAATATTACGTGACATTAGTGGCATTTTTTTTTTAATTTTTCTGTAACTTGGAAATAAATATTAATTCAAAAAATGAATATGCGGCCCTGTTATTGTATAAATAAATTGAGACATGGCTGGTAATAATTATGTATTATGATATTCAGACATAAGAATTTCATAGTCATTAAATCTATTTGTAAAGGAATCAGTTTCGTTATATGCCGTTCTCAGTTTAACTTCATGTAATTTAACGTCATATTGCGTCGTCCAGTAAGTAATGTCTAGATGTTGTTGTATAAACCCATTCATATATAGCCTATGGCTTTTTTCCTTGCAGAAGACACTCCCAGAGCGGTGAGTCAGAAAAGCTTATCTGTATTCTTGTAGCCGTTGAGAGCGAATCCTGTGCATTATTTCATATTTGCGCACGCATGATCTTTGATTCTAGACAAAAGGTTCTCTTAAAATTCGAGAAGCTAAAACTTAATCTCGCTTGACATTTCCTATGATTTAGACAATGTAGCACATATGTCCACTTAGATTCGGTGTGGCGAGCCATACGTAACGAAAGGTTGAGCCATTCACAAAAAAAAAAATTGCCGAGTAAAAAATCAATCGCGGGGCAAAGTCCCGCCCCCTTCTTGCTAAGTCTGGCCGACGGGAAGTCATTTTTTTTTTGTTGTCGCCGATGCTCAGCTCACCCCACTTCACGGCTCTCCAAACTGATTCACAGCGCCCCCCTCCCCCGCCTGGCCGGGGGCTTAGCCCCCCCCCACCCTCACGCACACAAACTCACCCCCACGACACACAACCCCTTCAGAGCGGTCCTGTTCCTCCCCAGGGGCTCACAAAGGGCTTCTCCCGCCCCGACATATGTTAACTGCGCTGCTTTATCCGCTACGCCCGCTGGTATCGCGATAGCCCCCCCTTTACCCTGCCTGACGACCATAAGTCCGCCGGGACGAGCTACCCTCTGCTCGCTAGCTCGCCGCAACAGCTAATTGACTCGTATTCACTCGAGCCCCGAGCCTGACGTCTCCATCTCCGAGTCCCCAAGGGGAGACATGCTCCAGCCCGGAGTGATCAATGTCACCTCGCCACCAGCCCCAAATTGCCTCAGCAGCGTCAAAAACTATCGTCACGCTTCCCGATGGCAAACCACGCACCGGATCCTCAGTCGCTCCGTACCGCTGCAAACACTTGTTCACCCTTCAACACTGGCTGCAGACTATCCATCAGGGATCGTTGTCAATTTCACGGACACCAAAATCACCTACTTTGAACATGATTAGAGACCTGTAAAAATTCGCGATTTCAAATCCCTAAAGGATAGACTCCATGATCCTCTATGCACTCGTGCAAATTACACCTGATGATTGGTTACCGACTCGTAACGCCTGTTGACTGGAATGATCGTGATTCGCTAATTCTTCTGTTAAAGATTTTTCATTGGCCCAGAGTCCTTCAGATAAACTGTGTCCCAATCACTGAAGCAAAGTAATGTCAAAAGTATTTGGACTCTATCCTATCGCGAAATGTGTCCGCGAATTTTACAGGTCTCTAAACATGATTCCAACAGAATATTCTTGGTATGTAAGCAAAACATTAAGAAAACTGGTTAAGACTACAGCGAGAGCACTATTATTTTGTGCACCTGTGTTTAGGACGACATATACTACGGGGAAGTATAAATACGGAGTAATATCTACGTTGACTCAGTTATTTGAAAATTTGAAGAAGCAAAAACTCTTCGTTTATTTGACTTTAATTTTTCGTTGAAAAGTCCGTAAATTTTCACTAGCGTCTACCATCAGGACAACACCTTGTAATTCTGGCCGGGTTATCCTACATGAACGACCAGATTCATAGTTTTAATTGTTATTAATATTAGAGTCCTGTATTATTCGCGGGAAAAAAATCCAAAAATTCACTCGACTGCAATAAGGTAGGCCCGCGACAACGATCTCTTCATTGTGATTGGCGGCCGCCTGCAAGGTAAACTATTGCCCCATTTGACCGGGCCATTCATGACGCGCCAGTACCACCAGCTAAAAATGTACCTTAAAGAAACTCAACCGATCACTAGAGACCTGCAAAATTCGCGGATTCATTCGGTGATAGGCTAGAATTCAAGCAGATATACCTTTCAGATAATTTTGCTATTGGCTTACTGTTCATCTGAACGAATCTCAACCAGTTATAAACCCTCAACCAAAGAAGGATCGAATCACAGACAAACCAGCTGAAACGACTTAAAAGTCAACAACCAATGAACTTGCGTTATTTGCCCAGTGTACAGGAGAATGTGCAGTCTATCCTGAAGGCCATCGAAACCGCGAATTTTGCAGGTCTCTACCGATCACGAAACACAGACGATACTAAAGTGTTTTAACTATCAGGTAGTGTCGGGATCTTTTCGTGAAAAATACATGCCCCTAGTGATGAACTATTTGGAGATGCCTTCAATACTGCCCGAAGCTCACACTACAACAGCCAGCCACTACTGTATGCGGACCAATAAGACTGAAAAAGACAACATCCCTTAAATACCGCTCTCACTTTTAAGTTCACTAACACACCTATTTTGAATTTAATATTTAATTCTTATTAAACGCCAGTGTTTATAATTAGACTCTTGCGTGACATTACACATCTCGTAAATAAAGTTAATATATATCTGGAGGTAGAATTTGCGTCGAAACAACCAATGAAAAGGGGTTATAAGTAGTTACAGACCAGAAAAATTCGCGGATTCAATTACCTCTAGGATAGCCTCCATTATCCTCTTCATTTATCAAGCAAACACGTGTGTTCATTGGGTGTTAACTTGTGAGGCGTCTCCACTAGGTAGCTTGTGATTCGATGATTCTTTGGTCGATAATCTCTCATTGGCCCAGAGAGCTCAAGTTAAACTTCGAGCCAATAGAAAAACAAAGCAGAATTGTACACGTGTTTGGATTTCATCCTATCACGAAATTAATCCGCGAATTTTTCCAGTCTCTAGTTGTAGTAGTGAATTTACTGGAAATATTTTTTTTTTTCAAATTTGAAAAAAAAAAAAAACATATATTGTGTGGAAAACCGAGTTTTCAATTAGGAAAAGAAAAAAAAAATCCGATGGATACACTACAATCTTCTTGAAATGCTAGAAGGTATTGATGGGTTTCTATGAAAGTCACGACCCATTTGGCCAGGGATAAATATATGATGTCTAACTTGACATGTTTCATAATAAACTACTAGCACAAGCCGTTTTACTGACTTTAAATTGTGGGCGAGACAGGAAATTAGAAAATCTAATCAGAATTTATTGTTTTTATTTATTTATCTATTTAACCTGTGATGCTATTTTCTCTACATTTTCTCTACCAATGAAGATGTTTGTGCTTGCGTTCTGTCAGTTATACTTATTTAGAGTGATTTACGCTGTTTAGATATGTGCGAAGCTTAGAGGAGTGACTCACATGTCCATGCTTATAAGTAGGGATCGGAAAAATTCGCGGGTTCAATGACGTGTAGGATGAACTCCATAGTTCTACGTACACTCGGTCAAATGCCACCCACTCATTGGCTGCTTTCTTGTGAGACGTTCCAGCGTAGCAGCCTGTGATTCGAAAAAGCTTTGGTTGGGTGTTTCTCATTGGCCCAGAGTCATCCAGGTGAGTTGTGAACCAATAGCAGAGGCAGCACTGAGGTATAACGATTTGTATTTTAGCCTATCGCGAAATGAATTCGTGAATTTTTCCGGTCTCTACTTATAAGCTTATCATCTATGTAGTTCCGAGCTTATTTAAAAAAAATAAGTTGATATTAGGCTATTTCAACTGCGCAAGGGGCATGCATAACAATATTTTATAGCATGTGTTTTGAAATGAGTGGATATCGTTGCCCCATTCGTAAAACATGTTCCAATATCATTTCATACAATGCATATCCAGTGTAGATAGATTGTTAATATTTTTAAACTTCCTGCCCAAATATTTTTTTAAAAATATTTATCTTTAATTGTTTCCTCCATGAAATCGTTAGAATTTGAAATACTACTACTCGATTAACGCAAACACGACCATATATATCTACGGTCGCTCTGCGTCCCATTAACAGACAACTAGAATAAGCTATTTAGTACAGTTAAGGAAAAAATAATAGTTTTAACATGCAAGACTCTTTTCGTTTGCATTTTGCTTGCGTATTCAAACAACAATTCATGGACGGAGGCTAAACGAATTCTTTCAATGTACAAAACAAACTAACATATTGAAATTCAATCTCGGAGCCGCGCGCGGGTTATTTATGCGGACCGTAAAGCACTCTTCGCTGACATTCACGAGCGCCGTGTGCAGGTAGCTGTTTCCAATCTGCTCGTTGTTCTGCTCGGGCCGCGAGACGCAAACTGCAGCAGATTGCAAGGCCCGCGAGTGATGGTCGGACGAGATAAACTTCACTCCGTGTTGCCTCCCCCCTCCCCCCCCCCCCCCTTGGGCTGTCTATGTCTGTGCCGAGCTGTGAGACGGGATAAAACAGGCAGATTACTTGTCAGTTTGTAAGGCGGATCGTAAACTCCCGAGCAAGTCCGAATGGAAATTAGCTTTTTTTTTTTTTTTTTTTTTACCATCTCACGTCTTTCAACAAACTCATCACAGCTTCCTAATAAATCACCAGACTTCGCCGAGTGTAAGTTATTTTTCAAAGACACGACATTTACTGAGAATATTCCCAGGAAATAATTTACTTCCAAAAAAAAAAAACATATCTGAAGAAGCACGAGTTGTCGGATCTGACTTAAGGTAATTAAACTATTCATAGCTAAGCAGAGTACAATACTTCACAGAGATTTTTTTCAAAATTATAATTATTATTTTCTTATTTAATTAGTGATTTACTACTACACAAGCCAATATCCAGAAGCTGTCACTATTGTATTTGCTTCCGTTTGTTAGCGAAACTTTTATGTAATATATAAGTAAGGTTATATGTACTGTAGTAATGTATATATTTTACTTTTCCTTTAAATATTTTAAATTTTTGACAGTTTTATATATAGAATTTCTCGGAAACAATTTTATACTTCATCTTGTATTTAAATTAATTTTTTTACTTTAAACATTTTTAGAAAAGGTATGTAAGATTTCTTAAGTTTTTTTTTTTTTAATTTATTTATCTGTCAGTTATTAACAATATTTATTTATTTTACATTAGTCAAAACACCGCACGTAGATTAAAGTGAATAGACGCATTCACACGCAAACTTGTTTTTGTGAGTGCTAGATAGTCATGTTAAGTTTGGTGAATTGTTGTCAAAGTTAAAAAAAAGAAATAAATAAATTTATTATGATAAATGTATTCGCACAGCCGTAGTATCCCACCTGATATAAGGCGGTGAAATGGGACATGTGTGTGTGTTTGCTCCTGCAGAGCTGCACAGTTCCTTTGTGTCCGTATCTTCCGTCCAATAAGCCAGCGATAAATAAAACTGGATCCGGCGAGGCGCTAGTCGGCGGTGTTGACTCGCGCGTGACGTCACGAGGAGGGGAGATTATGCTAAATAGTGTTTTTAGACTCGGCCTGGCTTCCCGACTTGCGCTCGCTGTGTTTGCCCCGGGGGCCGCCCAGTTGAAGGAAGCAAAGCAGGCGAAGAGGCGCGTGTTTTAATCCGATGCGCACACGCCGCCAGAGAGAGGGAGATAGAGAGAGAGAGAGAGAGAGAGAGAGAGAGAGAGAGAGACCCTGATCCGCTCGGTCAACTCGGGCGGACAATGGTTTTCTGCGCGGTCCGCAGCGGGCAGTCGCAGGCGCGGGCCGCGTTAGGCCGGGATTATGAAACACACCAGCGACGCAAGCAAGGACGCAACGCGCAAAAAAGTTTTAAATAACGACGTCGCTTGTTCATAAGCTCCGAGAGACGCAAAACAAAAAAAAATATATCCAACGCAAGCATCGGTAAGGCCCGTTCCGCAATGACGCGGGAAACGTAAAACTAGGAACGTATCACTACTGACCCGCGAGGGATTTACGTTTCACTTTCCGTCTGCCGCTTTCCCGACGCAAGAAAACGTAACAAACTGAAACTAATGAGATCGAATTTCACGGTTACGCAAAATTTATTTGTTTTTCTTTGTTTGTTGACCATATTCCTGTTATGGAATATTATGTGGTGTATATATCCTGTTGACAACAGCAATTTTTGCTTAATTTGTGTTTTTTTTGTTTTTTGTAGTTTTCTTCTACTTACATGTGCTTAGCAAAGGCGTATGTCCAAAATCTTACAACAAGTCATGCACTCCCATTGCACAAATCTTTCAAAGATAATATTAAATTGCATTTTTAATAAACATAAACCTTAAGGTAATTATACAACAATGGATAATCTTGTAATACAAACAATTTTAAAAACCTAACGAACAGCGGCCAACTAATACTACTCTGTTCCTTTTGGTCGCACGGAATAAGATAAACGGAAAAGTTGAGCATTGCCGAGCTAATACGTACGGGCCCGTGTACACTTGCGTGTCGTTGTGTGACAGGCCTAAACCTTTTTTCTCTTCTCACGTTTCGGTTTGCGTTTTCCCTTCTATATTCGAACAGAGGTGTTCAAAAAATTTTGAAAGATGCAGAAGTTACGTGTATGAAGGCTAAGTTTTTTTTATCGTACGGATCACGTTTTACAACAGTGAAAGCAAACGACACTTTTTAGTTCAATTGTTAAGACTTTTACTCCTTTACATAAAAATATATAATTTATGAAAAACGTCCGGTGGAGAAATATTTTTCTGGAGTTACAATTTAAAGTTGCATTAATGCTAGCGTCTTGCGACTTTCGTGTTTTATAAACCACCGTAGTTTTCTTGCGTAGGTGGCCGTTGCCTCCTTGCGTTCTTGTGTTTCTTGCGAAGTTTATAAACCCAATCATGTGCCTGAGGTGAACCTGATCTCTTTCCAGCCCGGGATTCGTCTTTCAGGCGAAAAAAGTTTCATTTTTTTTTTAAGTGTACTAATCCAAAATTAATTCCACGATGAAATCACCAGTAAAATTCTATGATTTGGTTGGCTTTATTAGATATTAATAATGCTTTGCGGTTGCAATAGTTTAGCTTTCAGTAGAAACTTTTCTTTGCGGCAATAAAAGCTGTCGTAAGAAGTTGTTCCATTATTTTAATGCCAATACTTTAATTATAAATATACATGCCAAACAAAATATTTTGTTTGCAGCAACATTGTCATAACAGGACACGTACTTATATATACAATATGTTTGTTTGTCGCAACAAATAATTTGTTGAGGCGAATAAAGTAGTTTTACAGCTGCGTCCTTCACCACTGACACCGTGGTCCACAGACGCTCGTAAGCACCAGTGGCGTAAGTGCACACTGGAAAAAAAAATTAATATCCACGTTGGCTATTTTTAATATATTACTGTGGCGAAAAAACGTAATTTTGGGAACATTCGCAGGTGTTTGGTTGGCTGGAAGGTGGGTCTAATATATGCGCGCATCGCCTCATAATTTCCCACGCGAGGTAGTTCTTGTCTCCGCGCGAGCGTGTTTTGTGAAGGTCTCGCCTGAGCTCAGAGCAACAGCGATACAAGTCCGTCACGCTCGCACTACTCGAGGAAACGTTGACCTCTTGACATGACGTAGACTACCGTTATAAGTAGATTAAAGTGACTAGATGCACTCACACACAAGTTTGTTATTGTGAGTGATAAATTTCCTGTTTAATTTGGTGAATTACTATCAAAGTTTTAAAAAAGAGGAAAATGAAATAAATAAAAAAATTAAAAATATAGTATTTATAACTACCAACAATAATTAGAAAATTAAAATAATTACATGTTTTAAAGTTATATTTTTATTTACAGTCAGTACTATTAAGAAAGCTATTAACATTAAATATTAACTTTTAAAATAACGTATCATGCTACTGATTAAGGCTAGTGCAGTGCAGACATAAATATTTCTCATGTTTAGTTTAAATTTATGTATTGAGGGTTTTGGCTACCGAATTGTATACAAAATGTTATGCCTTACGTTTTGTTTTGTTAGCCTAGAATTTAAGTAATAAGCTGTAATATTTTAAAACTACAAATTATCGGTGAAACGGCTGATTTCTAAAATGCTTGGGAAATATCAATGCATTTCAGAGAATCCAAGAAATGAATTAATTGCACACGTTTCACTGATCCTATTGCAGTTTAGTGGTTCCTTGCTCTCAAAATATCAGTTTATAGTTCAGTTTTATAATTTTTTTGAGGTGATAACGTCTTATAAATCGATGAACGCCGGCTGCACGCACGAAAAAAACATGACTCATTGTCACGTTCCGCCTGAGCCGAGCGCGCAAGAACCGGCCAACCACCGCGCGAGAAAATCTTCTACTTATAATATCAAACAGGTTCAGGCGGGCTTTTTTTTAACTAATTGTTCGTGATTATATTTAACACGAATTATTTAAATTAAATTTTACAAAAAAACTGTTAAATAATATTTGAAAATTTAAAAAAAAGTATGACATTTTCCATCGATGTTTTCTTATGACGTTATCACGTAAAATTATCGTCCGTAAACCGACTTTACAGACAACCCCCCTTTTTTCATTTATGGATGTTCATAATAAGATTGCGTTGTAAAAACACCAGGACACACGCGTGTAGGTACATGTGATGCCGCAGTGCACAGTGCTTCAAGCCAATGGCAGCCGGGCTGTGGCGGACACGTGACGTGGACACAGTGGCGGATCCAAGGGGGGGGGGGGGGGGGGGGGTACCAGGGGAGAGCGCCCCCCCCCCCCCCGAAAAACCAGTTGTCTTCTACATTAATATTGCCGACAAAAATGGTTGTTTCTGAAACAAAAAAAAAATATTTTTTTTAATATAATTAATGAATTTTCTTGTAGAATCATAAAATCTGTTGATGATTGGATGTTACGTGCAGTGGGAGTAGATTAAATACAAATTTAGTAAATTTAAGACTTTTTTTTTTCTCTGTCTATTTGGGAATCCTAGAGTGCCCCCCCCCCCCCCCGAGGTGAACCTCTGGATCCGCCACTGGCGTGGACTGGACGGCCCGGAGGGACTGCGGGCGCGCACCAGGTGAGCACCAGGGGAGCACCAGGGGAGCACCAGGGGAGCACCAGGGGAGCACCAGGGGAGCACCAGGGGAGCACCAGGTGAGCACCAGGGGAGCACCAGGGGAGCACCAGGGGAGCACCAGGGGAGCACCAGGGGAGCACCAGGGGAGCACCAGGTGAGCACCAGGGGAGCACCAGGGGAGCACCAGGGGAGCACCAGGTGAGCACCAGGGGAGCACCAGGGGAGCACCAGGGGAGCACCAGGTGAGCACCAGGGGAGCACCAGGGGAGCACCAGGGGAGCACCAGGTGAGCACCAGGGGAGCACCAGGGGAGCACCAGGGGAGCACCAGGTGAGCACCAGGGGAGCACCAGGTGAGCACCAGGGGAGCACCAGGGGAGCACCAGGTGAGCACCAGGGGAGCACCAGGGGAGCACCAGGGGAGCACCAGGTGAGCACCAGGGGAGCACCAGGGGAGCACCAGGGGAGCACCAGGGGAGCACCAGGGGAGCACCAGGTGAGCACCAGGGGAGCACCAGGGGAGCACCAGGGGAGCACCAGGTGAGCACCAGGGGAGCACCAGGGGAGCACCAGGGGAGCACCAGGTGAGCACCAGGGGAGCACCAGGGGAGCACCAGGGGAGCACCAGGTGAGCACCAGGGGAGCACCAGGTGAGCACCAGGTGAGCACCAGGTGAGCACCAGGGGAGCACCAGGGGAGCACCAGGTGAGCACCAGGGGAGCACCAGGGGAGCACCAGGGGAGCACCAGGGGAGCACCAGGGGAGCACCAGGTGAGCACCAGGGGAGCACCAGGGGAGCACCAGGGGAGCACCAGGTGAGCACCAGGGGAGCACCAGGGGAGCACCAGGGGAGCACCAGGGGAGCACCAGGGGAGCACCAGGTGAGCACCAGGGGAGCACCAGGGGAGCACCAGGGGAGCACCAGGTGAGCACCAGGGGAGCACCAGGGGAGCACCAGGGGAGCACCAGGTGAGCACCAGGGGAGCACCAGGGGAGCACCAGGGGAGCACCAGGTGAGCACCAGGGGAGCACCAGGTGAGCACCAGGTGAGCACCAGGTGAGCACCAGGTGAGCACCAGGGGAGCACCAGGGGAGCACCAGGTGAGCACCAGGGGAGCACCAGGTGAGCACCAGGTGAGCACCAGGTGAGCACCAGGGGAGCACCAGGGGAGCACCAGGGGAGCACCAGGGGAGCACCAGGTGAGCACCAGGGGAGCACCAGGGGAGCACCAGGGGAGCACCAGGGGAGCACCAGGGGAGCACCAGGGGAGCACCAGGGGAGCACCAGGGGAGCACCAGGGGAGCACCAGGTGAGCACCAGGGGAGCACCAGGGGAGCACCAGGGGAGCACCAGGTGAGCACCAGGGGAGCACCAGGGGAGCACCAGGGGAGCACCAGGGGAGCACCAGGGGAGCACCAGAGACCTGGAGGCCTCTTGGGCGTGTGTGTGTGTCCTCCTCGGCGTACCTTGCGTTCGCTCGAGGGCGCCGATGTCGCCACCCCCCTCCCCCCTCCCCCCCTACACCATGCCCAGCAGGCCTCCCCCCCCTCCACCCCCCGCGGACATAAAAAAAAATATAAACAATTAGCATACTAACCGCGTTGTCTTCCCCGCCGCCTCCTGGTGGGAGGGGTAGGGGGGTAGGGGGAGACACACCACCTGCAGAGAAACTTGATCGACTGGTCGCCCTGCCTCGACTCGGAGCTAGCTCTTCCGGCCTCTCATAACCCCGTAATTTATCGCGAGCATGCCGGGAGCCCAGTTGTTGGTGGGGGGGGGGGGGGAACTGACTGTTAACGTGATGTAGGGTCGGCTCGGAAGACCGACCAGCGGGGAAAATGTTTAGTTTCTTCTGGCGGTGGAAAAAAAAAAATAAAGTGAGTGTGGGATAAACTTCGCCGCGAATTTGAAGAACGATGAGGATGAGATGATGTTTGCCTGCTCACGAACATTCTGGCAAGTAAATAACAAAAATATTTTTTTTTTCGTCTTTACCAAAAATGGTAGATTTCGTGAAGATTTGGCTTGTAACAACATATTCTCAACTAAGTATATTTAAATTAACTGTCATGTTTTATAAACACCCTTTCCCTTTTAATTGATTGCAATTAATTTTTTATGCGGTACTTACAGACATGGCCAGTGACCAATAATACGAACAAGCTGTAGGATTAAAAGAAATGATAAATGCATTGAAGTAGTAGTTCTTGATGCGAAGGCGTGTGCGAATTAAGGTGGCACTCGTTCTTCGCGATAAGGCTTGGTAATCAATAGACGTAGGTACATAAGTCGTAAAGGGGTGAAATGCGGTTGAGAATGCAAATATATCTATATAAAAAAGTACATTATAACAGCCAATATAAAAAGTTAAAAATATGAATAAACATAAAATACCCTACAAGTAGAGACCGGGAAAATTCGCGGATTCCTTTCGAGACAGGCTGGAATCCAAACTCGTTTAGCTTAATGCTGCGTCAGTGATTGGACCGCAATTTACCTGAAGGACTCTGAGCCAATGGCAAACACTCAACAAAAGAAGTATCGAATCATAAGAATTGCAGTAAACAGGTGTCCCAAGTCGGTAGCCAATGACCAGGTGATAGTTGCCCGAGTACATAGAGAATCGTGGAGTCTTTTCCAGTCCCTACCTATAAGTAATTATCTAGAGAAAGTTACAACATAGATGGACACACAAAGGGCTGACATGGACGAGATAAGTGCAACAAACACAGTAAACAAAGACACAAACCACCTTGGACAGCACCGCGACAAACAGACGAACCCAGCAATGGCGTATTTGAGCTAGGCTACAACGACACACGGTCGACCTTGAGGCTGGCACAGCTGGATTCTGTGCTAGAGAAGGCTACAGACACACTCTATGAGCTCTGAGTCCCGTCCAGTGACTCGGGCTCCGCTATGAGCCTGGAGTCCCGTTGTTCTGGCGGGGCGACGTACAGCCTTGCATCAAGGGGGGCGGAGGAAGGAAACTTGTTTCCAAAACAGCTTTTTCAAATAAGTTTTCCATCGTTTGAAAAAAAATCATCTTCGTTAAGTTTTAGTTGGTTAATTTTTTGGAATAACTACAACTGTGATATACCTGTCAATAAACACTATGTTATTCTTAGACTTAGGTGATTTATTAAAGCGTGACCTGTGCCTTTACAAAGGCAAATATTCGAAATTGAACTTTAATAATTTTAATGGCATAAAAACTTCTGAAACAAACAAGCGTGTTTCGGCTACTCTGTCCACCCCCCCCCCCCCCTCGCATGCACAACGGAGAGTGGGTTGCACTCTGGCGCTCGACACAGAGTGGATAACCTCACAGTAGCGAATTTGTGAGGCGAGATTTTTTTTTTTTTTTTGCTGTATTTGTTTGGATGCATCCCCATGCCTGATTGGTCTCTTCACACCAAGGGAGGTATCCCATTGGCGGAACAGGATAGCGTCTCTTCCCAAGTCCTGCACCACGGGGGAGTATGTGTGTCTCAACTAGCTGTTGGTTTTAGCGAAATAGATACAGATAGTTTATTTGAATATATTGTCACGATTTACCGCGGGTTCGTAAAGTATAGCCCAATTAAAGATTTTATTACACTTCACAGTTTTATTTATTGCCACTACTTATATCACTTACAAATAATCTTCTAAAATGGCAAATAATTAATTACACTTAAAGAAATGTCTATTCCCCTATTCCACACGCCTCGCTGGGCCGCACATCTGGCGCAACTCTCGCCGCAGCACCCCTCGTGGATCTCCACCGCGGGACTCCGTCACCGCACTCCGCCGCCGCCGACGCACTTGCCTTCGCCGAGGATCCGCTCGACGCCTCGCTCACAACTTCGCTCGGGACTCCGCCGCGACACTATCGCCCGGAACTGAACTCTTCGCCCTGGAACCTTCGTCCAAGGACTTCGCCACTCTACCGCACCCGCGGCACTATCGCCCCGGAACCTCTGCTGCGGGAATGCACCCGCCTGAACTCTCTCTCTCTGAACTGAACTCCCTCGAGGCCGCCGTCCTCGTTTTATCTATCAGCCGCCATTTCCAGAACTCGCGAGCGTAGCCGGGGCCAGTCGCGTCATTCCGCGCCGACCCGACGCGACGGTAGAAATCTCTCGAAACACGTGTTGGCGGCTCGCGTAACTCCGCAGCTGTCAGGTTTCAGTTACGTGTCAAAGGCAGGGCGCCGCGCGGGGAGTGGTGGGAAGGAGGGGGGAAAGCGACAATCCTTGTTATTTTCCAGGCGCGCGCGGCACATATCATGTTGCGGCAGTCGCCAGCCAGCTCTGCACCTGCACATGTCGTGGCCTTGCTCACATTCGTAACAATACATTTTGTTCAAAGAAAAATTTAGCTGCCTCAACAATGAGAGTTTTTAGGATTAAATGATTAAATATATCTTTAGTTTAAAAAAAAATATCAATTTAGTTTTTCTAAATAAAAAAAAAATTGTTGCAACACAATAAAACAACGTATTTGATCTCTTGCATTGAAACAATGTTATTTTAACACGGTTCAGCGTGCGTGATTGTTGGAGACTGTAAAAAAAAAAAGTGCGGGGTCAGTGACCTCCGAGATGAGACTTCACCCTGTGCACACTCGGGCAAACAGCGCCTGTTCACTGGCTGCTGAGCTGCGAGGCGTCCCAACCGGGTTGACAAGTGGTTCGACGAGACTGGCCAAGTTAGCAACAGCAGCAGCAGCACAGGACTGCGCGGGACCCCGACAGGTCACGTGGTCGGCAAGGGGGCGTGTCCTCGCAGTTCGCACCCACGCCGCGCGGGACCGCCACCGGCGCCCGTCACGACGAGACTTCCCCCCGCGCATTTGTTTACCATACGGAAGTGGTACCTTCTGGGAGCGCGCGCCCGCGCTCGTTATTCGAACCTCCGAGCCCGCCACTGTTTGCCTAATGTAAACGAGCCCTCGTGATCGCAGCGCGCGGGGGTACTGATTGGTGGTTCGACCGGCATGGCCCCGCCCTCTCCTGCCGAGCGCGTGCTGTGTGTTCCAGCGGCTCCCCCCTGGTTCGCGGGCAAGTCGCGGCCAGCGCGCGCAACGTGTACTTTACGTAAACACATAACCACACCGCGAGCGCACCCGATGTTTTCACGGATGGGTTCGTGTGCACTGGCTCCCTGCAGGAACCCGTGTGTTTGGCATTCCCCGCGCCCCGGGGGCCGATCATATACATTCGAAATGATGCTTTAACCTTTGCCACTCTCTCTCGTTTCCCGAGCGACCGCAAGAGCTGGTCCTGTCGGATGCTGCTGACGCCCTGCAGGGACAACCGATCTCTTCTCCAAGCACCGGGCCGGCGCGGCTAAGGACTTCTCTCGGTGGCCAATAACACGTCTCTTTAGCCTTATTCGACGGTTCCAAATGACGGGCTATGTCCTCCACTTACTCTTCCCTCATGTCCGGGGGGAATATCAAGTGCCGGCTGAAAGGAGCCAGCGTTTCAGTCATGCTCATCTTTCTTCAAACATGTGCGCGTACAGGTACATAGGTAGGGGCCATGCAGATTTCGCGAAAAGATTTCGAGACTAGATGAAGATTAAAACACTGTTTCGCCGTCTGTGTTTCGTGATTGGGCGAGTTTCTCCCAGGTACATGTCGATTATAGCAACACTAATCACGGTGATTCAGCGCGGAAGTAAACGCGGAAGTAAAAGGTAACCCGGTCGAACAAGGCAACGACCGACCTCTCTCGCAGGCGGCCGCCAATCACAAGGAAGAAACCACAGGTGCGGGTATACCTTGTTGCAGTCTAATAAGTGTTCAGATCTTTTCGCGAAAAATGCCTGCCCCTATGCATAGGGTGATCAGCACTTGTGGGATGGCACCGAGGAACAAAGAAGACTATGTGAGGGTGGACGAGTGGACTCGCCTCCTAGTCCCCGTGTCTTGAGTCTCCTGGTACAAAAACCAAGACTTCCTCGAGATAAACCCCAGGTAAACGATTGGATGGATTGGACTTTCTATAACGACGTTACTGTGAATGAGCAGTAAATAAAACGTTAAATATTTTAATCCACCTACACATCATACGGATTAAAATGACGACTGTTTGTGTTAATGTTCTGGCACACATAGATTACCTGTTCATCCGCTTAGTACCTAATCTAAGTGCTATTTAATTTGGCGAGTAGATTTTCACTGGCGCATGCAAGTAACCAGTTAAATTTATGAAGGTGGGGTTTGATTTTTCCAAGCTTAAGCTATCAGAAAATAATGAACGTAGCCAACATTAGAAACAATAGCTAAATTTCGTAGTTTCAACATTGTAGCTTTAATATGCACCTCCTTGTAAACACCACAATTTGTACAAATTGGGCTCACATTTACCATTTCAATTATGAGCAAAATAATAAATAGTTAATTTTCTTGCATTTATAATGAAAAATTAAAGTTCTGAATTTTTTTTAGATCCCATACCTTGCAAAATGTTTTTGTAGTGGTAAAATGATTTAATGCTTTTTTACAAAACACTCTAATTTCGTGGCTTTTTGACACAAATAGGGTTTGAATTGAATTGAGAACGATTTCTCAGTAAAGGCCAGTCATTGAAAGGGTACATTCCTATAGGAGGTCATAATGTTCCGATTTGTACAGCTGATGATAATCTACTATGGATAGAGACCCGTAAATTTCGCGGATTCTTCTGGCCTCAGGATAGAATTCAAAGTTATAGGTGTGCTCGACCCATGTTTACTTTCCCGTTGGTTGATTTCTTAGCGAGAACATTTTTATCCTTGTTATTTGGCACTACCTGATTCGCTTACTTCTCTCCTAGCTGGGTAATCATTGGCTCACGGTCGTAGAGGGGCGTGTCCAAACAACTGCGTGCCAATCACGAACACAGTGCGACAGTGTGGAGGTTTGCATTCTAGCTTGCGACTACATGAATCCGCGAAATTTCCGGGTCTCTAACTATGGACAAATGCTCATAAAAATGATAAACAGAAGAATACCTCTGAGATAGTTGAAGGGAAGGGAAGTGTCGTGTACAGTGACGTCACAAGCAGCGTGGCTGATCCCCCAGATGGCTGGCGCCCCGTGGTCGGAAATAGACCTGGCCGCGCGCCGCCAATAACAGCCATCAGTCACGTCTCGGCGCGCTAATTGGGCGTCGCGACGCCCCGGGCTCGTTAGACGCCGCGGGCTGAAGGGGGCTCGTCAGGCGCCGACAGCTCGTCCTGCCGGCGGCGAGGGAGAGTCAGTACCTCGGCCCTGCTGGTCTCCCCGGACCACGCCCTGGGGCGCATGAGGTCTGTCCCCCGTCTGAGCACGGACAGCGCGCTGGCTTGTGTTTCAACGGCAGTGCGATACGGGTCATTAACCACAACGCCGAAATACCATAACGCCGAATGTCAAAATTGACAACAACGCCGTCAGCTCCACAACGCCGAATTACTACAACGCCGAAATACCATAACGCCGAATGCCAAAATTGACCGCAACGCCGACAGCTAGAAAACTGCTGTGTACCACAACGCCGAAATAACAACTGAATGAATTTGTGTGTGTTTCTTAAATGTACCTTAAGCCGAAATACCACAATCAAACCTAACCTAGCGTAATATAACCTAACCTAACTTAACCTAGCCTATCCTAGCCTAGCCTAAACTAACCTAGATTAACCTAACCTAGTCTAACCTAACCTAGTCTAACCTAACCTAGTCTAACCTAACCTAACCTTTGTGGCAGTCCTGCAATGACATTTTTCGGCGTTGTGGTGCGTCCCCGTGCGATACTATCCAGTACAGGAACGGGCACGCGGCAGTAGGCCGATGACTTTCGGTTCAAGTGCTTTCCAACCACAGGCACGATACTCTCAACCCAGCTTACAGGTAAGTGGCCTCAAAAAAAAAAAAACCAAAAGTAAAATAAAAAAAAGTGCTTTTGAACCATTTTCTGACACCTTTTCCCCCAAATGTATTGGTTGTGGCATCGGTTGTTCTGTGGCTCGTGTCATCGCAGTCCGAGGACGACGAAGGTTCGTCTGATCGGGAAGACAGCCTCCATCCGGCCTCGTCAGCCCCTCGCCACGACGATCTGCAGGTGCTTGCGGCGGCCTATCGACCACTGCCGCTGTGCTCTGTCGGCCGGAGCCCGTCCCTCGCGAGGGATCCTCCCACTCTTCCCACACCTCCCACACCTACCACACTTCCCACATCTCCCGCACCTACCACACTTCCCACATCTCCCGCACCTACCACACTTCCCACATCTCCCGCACCTACCACACTCTCCCGCACCTACCACACTTCCCACATCTCCCGCACCTCCCAAACAAATAAGTCATTTAAATTTAAGTCAATTTAGGGAAGAAAAAAAAATATGTCGCTCCTCTGCTCCACAGTGACTCGCCAGGAGTGCTCCACTGGCCGCGAAGCAGACTGCCATTTCAATTAAAAACCACCCCGTGTGCATTCATCAGTGAAATTTGTGGTAGTAACCTATGTGACATGCAGGTTTGTTATGTATGTTTCATGAATTCGGGATTTTGTTGAAAGGTTGTTCCTACATTTAATAGAAGATTAACACACGCATTAAATTCAGTTTTCTTTTTTTAAATATAATTTTGAATAGTTCGACGGTTTGTAGGTACATATTTACATTTTATTTCTAGATAAATCTTTGAAGGGTGTTACAACCACTTGCGATATAAACGAATTTTATTTTCCCGGCCTAACTAAAATAATACCAAGTGTATTTTTCTGGGAGTAAGCTGGATATAGGTTCGATTGTTTCCTAGTTAAAGCATATATATTTAATATTTAAAAAAACATACTTTTACGACATGGAGCTCGGAGTCCGCGGATCGAACCCGGTGAGGGACAAAAAAAATGACGACCAATCCTTCCTCCAAGGAAGCCGCTGGTAGACTGACTCCCGCCACCACTTATGTCAAAGTATATACCTATATCGTCACCTAGTATGACGTCATGTCCGCCATCTTGAAAATCCGTAATTTTAATGCGAGAAAATATTTAAAGTGAACGTCCGATATTTTGAAAACGTTAAAAATCCGAACCCGATTTCACAATATCAGTTCACGCTTTGGAAGTAAATGCATATTTTCTTAAAGTACCTATGTAGTTAGTTTACGGATATATGCAGTGATATTAACATCCGAGCGTACCTCTCGTACTTGCAGCAGTACAGCCGAGTCACACAGAGACAGCGCCACTCCGAGGACACGTGACCGCGAGGCAGAGGGACAGAGGGGGGGGAGAGATGGGGGAGACTGCTGGGGGCAGGAGGTGCCCCCCCCCCCGCCCCCTGGGGGCCTGTGTGTCGTCCCAGCCTCTGCCCCCGGGGGCGGGTACAGTCGCGAGCAGTGCTGCGTCACGGTCCTCCCTGCCGACCTGCCCTCGGAGCGCTACAGACTGTCGCGCCACTTGGTGCCCGTCACCTGGTGGTGACCACCAGCCAAGCACTGGAGGAGGCAGCACGACTGGCTCATGCGACCATTGCAGTCGCCACCATCAGGGAGCAGTTACCTACATTAGATGCTTCTCGAATAAACCCTCGTTAGGGGCAGGCATTTTTCCGCGAAAAAATAACTCTGAACGCATTTTAGACTGCAACAAGGTACACCCGCACCAAGAGATTTCCTCCTTGTGATTGGCGGCCGTCTGGCGTGAGAAGTCGTTGCCTTATGTTTGACCGAGCCACTCAGGACGCGTTTGCTTCCGCACTGAACTACCGTGATTGGCGCTGTGACAATCGACATGCACCTGGAAGAAACTCGCCCAATCACGAAACACTGACGATGCTTCAGTGTTTAGACTTTCAGCCAGTCTTCGAATCTTTTCGCGAAATATGCATGGCCCCAACCCTCGTACATCGAAAAGCCGCTATCGTATTCCACGAAACAAACTATACTTACGTCACCCGGGGGTGGGGTGGGGGGGGGGGATAATGGGAACTAATATTCTCAAAAATTTTATTTATGTGACATAGCTAACCTAACAAATTATTCCTTTTATAGTACAGAACCACTACCTAAATTGTGGTGTTGTATGCAAGGACAATTTGGGCGTCTGACTTGGGTTCAATGAATCCTAGCTTGCTCACTGAGTCTTTCTACTGAGTAGGTGACTGCCCCCTGACGATGGCAACTGCAATGTCGACCGAAACGTCGGTGAATTATTCGCCAAGGACACGGCTACAACCCAGAAGCCAAGCTACTACAGACAATGGCCGTGAAAGCCTGCGAACATCACATCCAACCATTGTCTAATTAAGGATCGAAAACGATCCGCGTCCAAGCGGTATGGATTGCTCTACTTCGGCGCCGCAAAAACTCGGAAGCCAAGATAGAACACTATAACTGCAACGACAAAGTGTTTGATCCGCTGTAAGTACAAATATGAGACAAACAAGTAATGATATTTAAGTAAAGTTAGCTATTGGGCACTATTTTCAGCTGGACATTCCAATGGGGAATTTTGTTTTAATGCAGTATTTTTTGGATATACGCAATTGAAGATTTTCCGAAAATCAAAAACAATTAAAATATGGAAATAATTTTTTTTTTGTTTTGACTTTCGGAATTTTTCCATGACAAACAGCGCAAAACTGCAATGGCGTATGTCCAAAAACCTGCATTAAATGGACATTTCAATTGTAGAGACTGGAAAAATTCACGTTTTCAATTAACTGCAGGATAGACTCCATGATCTTATTTGTACGCCGGCAAATTACACCTGCTCATTGGCTACTGACTCGTGATATCCGTTACCTGGGATGGTTTTGATTCGATGCTTCGTTTGTTGAGGTTTTTTTTATAGGCTCGGAGTCCTTCAGATGAACTAAGGCTCAATCGCAGAAGCAGCGAAAATATAAACGTATTTGTATTCTAGTAAACCGCGAAATATCCAATAGTTAGTCACTCGGTCATTGGATATTGGCTCAGGACGATCTCTTATTTATTTCCTTTGATTAGGTGTGAATGAGGCCTTATGAGGGAAATAATTGTATCCTGTATCAACATTTTTTTGTAAGGTAGGTATCAACTTTACAGTAATAACTAGAGACCGGAAAAATTCGCGGATTCAATTACCTCTAGGATAGCCGACATATCCTCTGCATTTCTCAAGCAAACGCGTGTGTTTATTGGGTGCTAACTTGTGAGGCGTCTCCACTAGGTAGCTTGTGATTCGATGATTCTTTGGTAGATAGTCTCTCATTGGCCCAGAGAGCTCAAGTTAAACTCCGAGCCAACAGCAAAACCAGCAGAATTGTACACGTGTTTGGATTTCAGCCTATCACGAAATTAATCCGCGCATTTTTCCAGTCTCTAGTAATAACGGCTCTTATTTGGTTATTTACGCTTCTCTGGAACCAACGTGACATCCAAGGCTGTGATATTTTCGAACCACCCAGTAGTCGTATTACGGACCAAGATGTAATTCAATGGCTCTTCTCTATATAAAAGCTTCCCGTAAACCTGCGCAGGAATTCTGCCGCGTAATGGCGGCGGGCCCCATTGTCACATTGTTTGCCTCCGGGACGCCCGGATGGCGAGATACGGCCTCGACACCTCCGTCGAACAATCCGACGACAGGGGCGCAGGGCGTTATTTACCGTCTCACCCCTTCTCCCAGACTTGCCACGACAAAAGGTCAACAGTAGCTCCCCCCTTCCTCCCGCCCCTACCCCCGCTGCAGCCACAAAGGCACTCCAAGAGGCCTGTCGAGATGGTTGACGGATTATTTTGCACACGTGACTTCCCATACGGGCTTCATTGTCCCTCGGATCTCATTCAGCCGCTGGGAAATTATTACGTCCGTGAAAGCTTCAGTAAGAATATTGAAATTAATTTATGTGAAGAGGAAGGCTGTGGCGTCTACCGTGCGTTTCTTACGACAGTTAAAATGACAGAAAAATAAACTTTTTTTTTCCTTGTCTCTTACCATCTGTAGTATCTTACAAAGGATAATATAGTGTATTTTCAAAATAATGGTGAAAGCAAATTGCAATTACGTTTCACATGTGAAATAAACTATTGTTTGAAAAACATACACTATAGTTACTATATGAGAGAACCAGGATCTTTTAACCCACAAATCACCATTGTGATAATAGAGGCAATAATACTAAAAGTTCTAGGTTTCATATGCATTATGAAGAAGGCTGTGCATGGGACATTCCATATTGGTGAGACTGAAATCTGACCTCTGTTAACTAATAGACTTTTAAATAAAAGTTCGGTTTAGCCTCTGCTCATTTTGTTCAGGGATTTTCCCAGCCCTGCCGCAAGTCCGCCAGCTACCCTGACAGGCGGAGACGTTGACAGCTCACGTCCATCAGCTACCCTGACTGCCGGAGACGTTGTCAGGAGATGTCCATCAGCTACCCTGACTGCCGGAGACGTTGTCAGGAGATGTCCATCAGCTACCCTGACAGGCGGAGACGTTGACAGCTCACGTCCATCAGCTACCCTGACTGCCGGAGACGTTGTCAGGAGATGTCCATCAGCTACCCTGACTGCCGGAGACGTTGTCAGGAGATGTCCATCAGCTACCCTGACAGGCGGAGACGTTGACAGCTCACGTCCATCAGCTACCCTGACTGCCGGAGACGTTGTCAGGAGATGTCCATCAGCTACCCTGACTGCCGGAGACGTTGTCAGGAGATGTCCATCAGCTACCCTGACAGGCGGAGACGTTGACAGCTCACGTCCATCAGCTACCCTGACTGCCGGAGACGTTGTCAGGAGATGTCCATCAGCTACCCTGACAGGCGGAGACGTTGACAGCTCACGTCCATCAGCTACCCTGACTGCCGGAGACGTTGTCAGGAGATGTCCATCAGCTACCCTGACAGGCGGAGACGTTGACAGCTCACGTCCATCAGCTACCCTGACTGCCGGAGACGTTGTCAGGAGATGTCCATCAGCTACCCTGACAGGCGGAGACGTTGACAGCTCACGTCCATCAGCTACCCTGACTGCCGGAGACGTTGTCAGATGTCCATCAGCTACCCTGACTGCCGGAGACGTTGTCAGGAGATGTCCATCAGCTACCCTGACAGGGGGAGACGTTGACAGCTCACGTCCATCAGCTACCCTGACTGCCGGAGACGTTGTCAGGAGATGTCCATCAGCTACCCTGACAGGCGGAGACGTTGACAGCTCACGTCCATCAGCTACCCTGACTGCCGGAGACGTTGTCAGGAGATGTCCATCAGCTACCCTGACTGCCGGAGACGTTGTCAGGAGATGTCCATCAGCTACCCTGACAGGCGGAGACGTTGTCAGGAGATGTCCATCAGCTACCCTGACTGCCGGAGACGTTGTCAGGAGATGTCCATCAGCTACCCTGACTGCCGGAGACGTTGTCAGGAGATGTCCATCAGCTACCCTGACAGGCGGAGACGTTGACAGCTCACGTCCATCAGCTACCCTGACTGCCGGAGACGTTGTCAGGATATGTCCATCAGCTACCCTGACAGGCGGAGACGTTGTCAGGAGATGTCCATCAGCTACCCTGACTGCCGGAGACGTTGTCAGGAGATGTCCATCAGCTACCCTGACTGCCGGAGACGTTGTCAGGAGATGTCCATCAGCTACCCTGACAGGCGGAGACGTTGACAGCTCACGTCCATCAGCTACCCTGACTGCCGGAGACGTTGTCAGGAGATGTCCATCAGCTACCCTGACTGCCGGAGACGTTGTCAGCTCACGTCCATCAGCTACCCTGACAGGCGGAGACGTTGTCAGCTCACGTCCATCAGCTACCCTGACTGCCGGAGACGTTGTCAGGAGATGTCCATCAGCTACCCTGACTGCCGGAGACGTTGTCAGGAGATGTCCATCAGCTACCCTGACAGGCGGAGACGTTGTCAGCTCACGTCCATCAGCTACCCTGACTGCCGGAGACGTTGTCAGGAGATGTCCATCAGCTACCCTGACAGGCGGAGACGTTGTCAGCTCACGTCCATCAGCTACCCTGACTGCCGGAGACGTTGTCAGGAGATGTCCATCAGCTACCCTGACAGGCGGAGACGTTGTCAGCTCACGTCCATCAGCTACCCTGACTGCCGGAGACGTTGTCAGGAGATGTCCATCAGCTACCCTGACAGGCGGAGACGTTGTCAGCTCATGTCCATCAGCTACCCTGACTGCCGGAGACGTTGTCAGGAGATGTCCATCAGCTACCCTGACAGGCGGAGACGTTGTCAGCTCACGTCCATCAGCTACCCTGACTGCCGGAGACGTTGGCAGCTCACGTCCATCAGCTACCCTGACTGCCGGAGACGTTGTCAGGAGATGTCCATCAGCTACCCTGACTGCCGGAGACGTTGTCAGGAGATGTCCATCAGCTACCCTGACTGCCGGAGACGTTGTCAGGAGATGTCCATCAGCTACCCTGACAGGCGGAGACGTTGACAGCTCACGTCCATCAGCTACCCTGACTGCCGGAGACGTTGTCAGGAGATGTCCATCAGCTACCCTGACTGCCGGAGACGTTGTCAGCTCACGTCCATCAGCTACCCTGACAGGCGGAGACGTTGTCAGCTCACGTCCATCAGCTACCCTGACTGCCGGAGACGTTGTCAGGAGATGTCCATCAGCTACCCTGACTGCCGGAGACGTTGTCAGGAGATGTCCATCAGCTACCCTGACAGGCGGAGACGTTGTCAGCTCACGTCCATCAGCTACCCTGACTGCCGGAGACGTTGTCAGGAGATGTCCATCAGCTACCCTGACAGGCGGAGACGTTGTCAGCTCACGTCCATCAGCTACCCTGACTGCCGGAGACGTTGTCAGGAGATGTCCATCAGCTACCCTGACAGGCGGAGACGTTGTCAGCTCACGTCCATCAGCTACCCTGACTGCCGGAGACGTTGTCAGGAGATGTCCATCAGCTACCCTGACAGGCGGAGACGTTGTCAGCTCATGTCCATCAGCTACCCTGACTGCCGGAGACGTTGTCAGGAGATGTCCATCAGCTACCCTGACAGGCGGAGACGTTGTCAGCTCACGTCCATCAGCTACCCTGACTGCCGGAGACGTTGGCAGCTCACGTCCATCAGCTACCCTGACTGCCGGAGACGTTGTCAGCTCACGTCCATCAGCTACCCTGACTGCCGGAGATGTTGACAGCACAGTCCACCAGCTACCCTGACTGCCGGAGACGTCCAGCCGAACTCGGGAACAGTTCGGCCGCGGACGGGCTGGGCCGAGACGCCGGGCAGATGCCGGGGAGATAGCTGGAGGTCGTGGAGGGGGTCCCGCGGCGCCGGCGAAGGCCTCAATGCCGCCGACGATGACCGGCAGGTTCCAGTCGCTGTGCGGTCCCGCGCCTCTCTGTCGGCGGCTCGCAGGACACCCTGTAGAGAGGCTCTGCAGGACTCACGAGGCTGACCCCGACTTGCTGCTTCCCCGGCTTCTGCCAGTCACACTGTAGCTCCCACAATGTGCATTACCGAGCTTAAAAAACAATAAACTTATAGTGATTTGAAACATTATTTTGAACACACGCCGTTGGTAGGGACCGGAAAAATTCGCGAGTTCAAAGACCTGTAAGATGAACTCCATAGTTCTACGTACGTACACTCGGTCAAATGCCACCCACTCATTTGCTGCTGTCTTGTGAGACTTTCCAGCGTAGCAGCCTGTGATTCGATAAAGCTTTGGTTGGGTGTTTCTCATTGGCCCAGAGTCATCCAGGTGAGTTGTGATCCAATAGCGGAGGTAGCACTGAGGTATAGCCATTTGTATTTTAGCCTATCGCGAATTGAATTCGCGTATTTTTCCGGTCTCTAGCCATTGGTGATATACACGGATGCATATATCTAGGATACGCACGGGGCCCGTAGTTCTGCACTTCATATCAGGACACGGCTGACGTCTCTTGTACGCTGTGATACTTGTATTGTTTCTGACACCTTTTTCCTTGGTATATTTCTGTGTATGATGCACCTGGAAAATCTCAAGTAAGTGTTAGTGTATGGTGCTCATTATTCTAGTCTTTCTCTCTGCATTTGTTTGCACTCTCTGCACCTACTGTGATATTGACTCATGGTGACCATAATTGTTTCAGAGTAGTAAAACTAGCTTAACTCTTCAAAATTGAAATTACTAGTAAATGATTGAGAGTTAAGTAGGTAAAATGTGGTACAACTTACTATTAAAGGATGTGCCTTCATTATTTAATTTTTTGTCTTAATAGTTATTTTTGGTGCTAGGCCTGGCCACTCTGTTGAGCCGAGAAGCTATTATTAGTTTTGCATATATGAAAAACGTTTTCGAGATAATTCTGAGTTTTTTATTCATAATTTTATACTTCAATTGATATATTACTTAAGAATAATTTTCTTAAATCACGGAAAAGTTAATAGCATATGCACTAACTGAACTCTATTTCGATTCATTATGCTTATTATGAGCGCAGTTGATACTAGAATATGCTATTCAGGGAACGGTTTACAATAATATAACTTTAACCTTTGGAGGTACTGGGACAACACAAATCATAAATGCCCGGGTAAGAATCATTACTACTCCGAACACTAGTATGTAGTGATACAGTTGTTTTCATGTAAATGTACAAAAACTTGCAAATATCTGTAAGTTTACATGAATATTTCTGTTACATTTACATAATTACGGTGTAGAAACACGTAAACTTAAGAGCCCAAAATGTCGGACCACGTATGCTTAAACCATCACAAGCTAGAAGTAAGTACATACCTAGGGGCAGGCATTTTTCGCGAAAAATTCTGAAAGCCTATTACGGCAACATGGTATATCCGCATCAGCGGTTTCTTCCTTGTGATTGCGGCCGTCTGCGAGAGAAGTCGTTGCTTTTATTTGACCGAGCCACTCAGGACTAGTTTGCTTCCGTGTTGGATTACTGTGATAGGTTGTACTGACGGTAGACATGTTCCTGAAAGGAACTCACCCAATCACGAAACACAGGCAATGCTATGATGTTTTAACTCTCAGCTATTCTCGGAATCATTTCGCGAAAATTGCAAGACCCTATGCACAACTGAGAACTGGCCTCAATTGTTTCTGAGCGACGACAGCGGCTCGTAAGAACGGACTGTCCACTGTCTGATTCATGTACAGCACGGAAGTTGCTGCTGATGTCCCGGGACTAGAGACCTGCAAAATTCGCGGTTTCGATGGCCTTCAGTATAGACTGCACATACCCCTGTACACTCGGGCTAATAACGCATGTTCATTGGCTGCCGACTTGTAAGTCGTCTCAGCTGGTTTGTCTGTGATTCGATCCTCATTTGGTTGAGGGTTTATAACTGGTTGAGATTCGTCCAGATGAACAGTGAGCCAATAGCAAAATTATCTAAGAGGTATATGTGTTTGAATTCTAGCCTATCACCGAATGAATCCGCGAATTTTGCAGGTCTCTACCCGGCACACTTCAGAACAGCGGCGGTCCAGACGCCCGAGGAAGATCGCATCACAGGTGTTTGCAGGGTAGCCTGGCGCGTGGGAACCCAGCAGAGAAGCAGGCGGAGTCAGCTCACCCCGATCAATTCACGTCGCCGGCTTTTGATTCCACGAGGAGATGCGTCCAGAGAGCTCGTTTCGTAATGGGATGTTCTCCGGAGATGGCCGTGAATCTCCGGAGATGGCCGTGAATCACCGATGCTGTTGCCGTCTGACGCCGAACACACGTGCCTGTTGCAGCGGTTACTTTCTCACAGCGCGCTGTGAAGCCTGCGGAGTACGCATAAGTATGTTTCAAAACAGCTAAGTCTAGAAAAAATATATAGATCAAAGAACTCACATTAATGTTTTACTCCTTAATTAAAGATTACTATTCTTAAATATTTTTTGTAACCCTTCTATTAGCATCGAAACTATCACCAAGCCAATAAATTTTTATCTTTTGAAATCGTTAAATAACATTTCCGGAACAGTATTCAATTAATAATAACCGTACAGGATTTTACGCATCACGACTTTCACATATTCTGTGAATTTCACTGGCCAGGAGAAATATTCATGGTTTAGATACTTATAATTGCAACCAGAAAGTTTTTTTTTTTAGCAGGTACGTTACCAGAAAATTTCATTATAAAAACGTAATTTAGGCGGATAAAAAATATTTCGTCGTATTTTCTGTCCTTACTTTAACAATATCTCTCCCATAAAAGTACACGAATGTTTTGACTGTGTGAAAACACCAGATAGATGGGTCGCAGGCGGGTCGGGGAATTTCCCAGACCACCCACGTGACAGTTTGCGCGACCCGACAGGTACCTTCTGCCGCCAGCACACGGCCTGACGGACACCCGACGCTAGGGACCGGAAAAATTCGCGGGTTCAATGACCTGTAGGATGAACTCCACAGTTCCACATACACTCGGTCAAATGCCACCCACTCATTGGCTGCTGTCTTGTGGAGACGTTCCATCGTAGCAGCCTGTGATTCAATAAAGCTTTGGTTGGGTTTTTCTCATTGGCCCAGAGTCATCCAGGTGAGTTGTGAACCAATAGCAGAGGCGGCACTGAGGTATAACGATTTGCATTTTAGCCTATCGCGAAATGAATTCGCGAATTTTTCCGGTCTCTACCCGACGCACTGACAGGCGAGCGTGCGCCAAGAATGTCAGGAACCGGAAGCACGCGACCATGCCTTCCTGAGTGCTTTTACGACCTGAGTCGCTGCGTAACTGCCTTTTAAATATGAGAACTTTCTCTTTAATTACCCAGGCGGGAGGAAGCGGTCTACTTTGTTAGCGGCGGCGAAGGTAAAAACTGCCGGCCTACATTGTTTCACTCGGAACATTTCTTTAATTAAAGCGCTGGATATGGCTTTCATGAATTATTGTGGAAGTGACACGTGAGACAGTTGTTTGCTTGCGAGACGAGCGAGTAGAAAAGTAAATACACGGTTCTGCGCGGCGCGTTTTGCCCGACCAGAGCTACACATGAATCCACGTGGGTTTAAAACTGCTGAAAATTTTTAAAAATTAAATTTCTAAAATTCGTATTATTTTGTTCCTTTCATTGTATTCGATAATAATTAAAAACTGCATTGCGATATTTCGAGTAGTTCACATTTTGGACGATTGGTTAGGTGAATTAATTATTATAGCGGCAACTCCTGACGCTGTATCTATTTGTAGTAATAAGCCCGATAGCCTGATCCGCTGATATAGTCAATATTGAACAAGTTGTGATTTGTCAGTCGGCTTCCAGAGCCGGAAGAGTGAGGTTGTGTTTACCGTGTCTGTCGCGCATCATTAGAGACCGGAAAAATTCGCGAATTCATTTCGCGATAGGCTAAAATACAAATCGTTATACCTCAGTGCTATACTTCTGCTATTGGTTCACAACTCACCTGGATGACTCTGGGCCAATGAGAAATACCCGACCAAAGCTTTATCGAATCACAGGCTGCTTACGCTGGAAAAGTCTCACAAGACAGCAAGCAGCCAATGAGTGGGTGGCATTGGACCGAGTGTACGTAGAACTGTGGAGTTCATCCTACAGGTCATTGAACCCGCGAATTTTTCCGATCCCTACGCATCATGAATACAGAAACGGAGAGTTCTCGCATTCGTTTGGCTTCATGGTACAACTCAGATCCACGTGTGTGCTTTCCCATTGGTTCATTTATTAGCGTGAACATTTATATCCTTGTTGATTGGCACTCACTACCTGATTCGCTTACTTCTCTCCTAGCTGGGCATCGTTGGCTCGCGGTCTTAGAGAGGCGTGTCCACACAACTGCGGTCCAATCATGAGCACGGGGCGAGAGTGTGAAGGTTTTCACTCTAAAATGCGATTAAATGAATGGGCGGAATCTCCGTGTCCCTTATCACGAATTTCGAAAAACGCGGTAACATTAAAATTTTGTTTTGCCGTTCCACACGATTTCACAGCATTTTTTTGTTGCTAAACTAACCTAATCAACTGTCCACACACTTTGAAATATTTGAATTGTGTCTGGACTATTTTCCAATTTCTCAGTCACCCAGGTCTGTGAAATACGATGTAGACATTTATTTCATGCATGTATTTTTATCCTATAATATGTGGTACTAAATTTGCTTGTACGAGATGCCAACTTCTGTAATCTTCAGTGAACTTTGGAACTGTTCAGGCTTTGGAATGGACTTTAGTGAACTGGGTGCTACCCTACGTGGTAATTTCTAAACAATCATTAAAAATATTTTACAGTATTTTTTTTTGTAGCTCGCCTCGCTTCTGGTCCGGAAGTTGTTGGCCGAACAACAGGTTCCTGTCCGTCCACGTCCAGGAATGCTTCCTGTCATGGGATCAACTTGGGATGGGCGCGCATGACAGCCAAGGAGAGTGTTTCGAAGGAGTTTAATTTAAAACTGATGTCAGCTTATTGCTAGGGCCATGACAATTTCGCTAAAAGATCCCGAGAGTAGCTGTAAGTTAAAACACTGTAGCATCGTCTGTGTTTCGTGATTGGGTGAGTTACTTTGAGGTGCATGTCGATTGTTACAACAACCAATCACACTAATTCAGTGTGGAAGCAAACTCGTCCTTAGTGGCTCGTGCAAACAAGGCAACGACTTCTCTCGCAGACGGCCGCCAATCACAAGGAAGAAACCGCTGGTGTGGGTATACCTTGTTGCAGTCTAGTAGGCGTTCAGATTTTTTCGCGAAAATTTCCTGACCCTTCTTATTGCTTTATTCGTAATAAAATTATTCACCGATTTTTTTATCACATCTTGTATATTTAAAATACTGTACATACGTGTGAACGGTTAGTAAGGTAAGGTTAGCCAAATTTAAAATGCTTGACAGCTTTTTTTTCGGGACAAGTATTATTCGAAAATACCATTTTTTCGAAACTCCGCACATGGTTCGTTCTTCGCCGTGACAGACTGCGTTCTAGTCGCTTTGCCCGGTAAACCGCCAGCGGACACGACTCTAGTTATCTGCGCGGTCCTCAAGGCGACTCTGTGCTCGCTACGTCACAGGAGGCAGTGCGGTATGCACACACACCGGCCTCACCGCTGGTCATGACTAGAGACCTGTTAAATTCGCGATTTCAAATCCCTAAAGGATAGACTCCGTGATCATCTATGCACTCGTGCAAATTACATCTGCTGATTGGCTACCGACTCGTAACACCTGTTGACTGGAATGATCGATCGTGATTCGCTAATTCTTCTGTTAAAGATTTTTCATTGGCCCAGAGTCCTTCAGATAAACTACTGTGGCCCAATCACTGAAGCAAAATAATGTGAAAAGTTTTTGGACCATCCTATCGCGAAATGAATCCGCGAATTTTACAGGTCTCTAGTCATGACTTGCCACACCCACACTACTTACACCGGGGACAGCTCATCAACCGCTGTGTGGAAACCCGGCTGCGAAGTCAAAACGGCCCGAAGTGAACAACTTATCTGTTTCAATACATACACTGCAAATAACTAGCTTGGCTTCTGGGTTGTAGCCGTGTCCTTGGCGGATAATTCACCCGACGTTTCGGTCAACATTGCAATCGCCATCACACGGCTACAATCCAGAAGCCAAGCTAATTTAGACAATGGCCGAGAAAGACTGCGATCATTATTAACATATACTTACTCTAAATTTTATTTTGTAAATAGAACAGAAATATACACGTATAATTACAGAAATTTGTAAATTCGCACATTTACACGAAAACAACTGTATCACTACAAAAAAAAATGTTCTCAGTACCTACTACTGGAATTTATGATTTGTGTTCTTCCATTATCTCCAATTATGTTTTTTTTTGTAAACCCTTCCCTGAATAGCATTCCAGTATTAACGGCACACATAGTAAGTATAATAAAACAGAATAAAGTAAAATTCTTGAATATTCTGTTTTCTTTTTCATGGTTTTAAAAAAATAAGCTTGGATGAAACATCAATTTTAAAAAAAATTAAGGTTAGAAATACTTAGTATTTTCTCGATGAATAAACATAGCCGTGTGTTGTAGAAAGTTAAAATATCTTTCTTGTTCATATTATCACAAACAACATATATCTTGGCAACTGGTTTCCAAAGTAATATGTAGGGACCGGAAAAATTCGCTGGTTCAATGACCTGTAGGATGAACTCCATAGTTCTACGTACACTCGGTCAAATGCCACCCACTCATTGGCTGCTGTCTTGTGAGACGTCCCAGCGTAGCAGCCTGTGATTCGATAAAGCTTTGGTTGGGTGTTTTTCATTGGCCCAGGGTCATCCAGGTGAGTTGTGAAATCAATAGCAGAGGCAGCACTGAGGTATAACGATATGTATTTTAGCCTATCGCGAAATGAATTTGCGAATTTTTCCGGTCTCTAGTAATATGTTATTAGAGTTCAAGAACTGTTTGTTTTTCCTGCACAAGTGTCACGTCGTACTGACGTCGTCGGAGACTCAGTTCCGTGTGAGAGCCCAGGTGTTTGGTTGACGGCGCGGCGCCGGTAGCCGGCGGGCGCTTGTCGGGGGCGGAGTCCCGGGAGAGACTGCAAGTCAGCCGCGTCGTAAACTGCGGCTAGGCCACGCCCCCTCCTCAACCCACCAGCGCGGCTCGCCGTGTGTGCGGCTTTACGACGCGTAATTGCCCTTTGCTGTCGCCACACACGCGGCTCAGCGCTTGGCCGGCCGTTCCCGAGCCATTACGGAGAGCAACGATCTGTCTTGGTCTGGGCAACAACAAAAAAAAAATCATTTTCTGTACTACATCCGATTTCCCGCCGTTAAAAATATTTTTTTCTCTTCCGTTTTGCGCGATCGTTGACTTCAGTGTAGTCTCTTTCACTGCACGTTATCTACTGTTTTGACGTGGTGTATATGATGATTTAACAAAATTTTCTGGTGTAAAATTTACAAAAAAAAATAATAAATCAGAATACATGTTTAAGGTTGATTTTTTTAAAACTTAAAGTCTACTTATCATCTGTTCTTAGTATTATGACCAGCGTCATGAAAGATGAATTTTAAATCGGTTCAACACTTTTTTGTAAAATTTTGAACAAAAATTGGAAAGCGATAGTGGACGGCGAGAGGCGGAGTTCACGGGGGACTGTAGCACCCGGGTGTTGTGTGCCCGGTGGACGAGTGAGTAGCACAGTCAGTGAGTAGTGACGAGCAGTAGAGAGAGTTAATGTTGAGCCGGGCTCCAGTGGTGACAGTAAATCATTGAATTAATGAAAGAGCGGATAATATGTGGACTTAATTAATAGAGAAAAATTAATTGGTGACATAAATGGGGCCATCCTTCTGGACTTAAGTTTTTTCTGACTCGTAACAAACATTTAACTACGGAATCCATGGTATCTTAACCTACTCTTGTTCAAAAGAGGAAATTTTGAAAGAGCGTGTAATGTTCCGTATGTTGTGTGTGGTGTAGTTCGCAGACCTTCCTCCCCCCCTCCGGCTCACCACAAACCTCCTTGCACAGCTCATCCGTCAGAGCGGACGTCTCGCGACATCAGCGCGACCCGCCACTGTCTCCGGGAAGCCACACGTCACACCGCGAGTTATTTATACCGCGGGTGCATCTGCGGGGTGTATCTACGGGAGGGGAAGGGGGTAGAGAGAGAGAGATTTACGAAGCGTTCGCCCCAGATCCCATCTCCAAGGGGCTCGGAGAGCGAGGTTGGAGCGGAGTCACTCGTCCGGGGACACGCGGAAGAGAAGATGACATCTCAGGTGGAGGGCTGACGACGCGAGCAGCCCCGATGTCGACCACCCACCCCCCACAAACCCACCCCAGGTGGCGCCAGGGCCTCTGACGTCATCCATCACGCCGGCGTTTACCCCGCGGTCTGTCATCCGGCACCCCGGTGATAACAGCCTCCCCTCTCTCTTCCTTACCCATCCGCCAGGAGATATTGCGCGCGCTCTCCTCGTGTCCCGACTGCCCCGGGTCCCGAGGGAGGAAATAAATAAATAACTAACTAAATAAAAGAAGCGCTGACTTCAATGAGTAGGGGGGGGGGGGTCGGTGGGTTATTGAAGCGCCTCGCCGTGGTTTTTCGTTTACGGCGTGGCATGAGCGGGGTCGCGCCATAACCGCCTGGCCCCTAGGCCGGGGGGGGGGGTAGACCTCCACGTCATTATAAAATATATATCTGGATTGCCTTGACCTTGGAGGGTGTGCCATAAAACTAGCGCCTGCTCTGCGCCAGGATGAATGGCCCAGCGCGCCGCGCGAGGCCGGGTGTGTGTGGAGGAAGGACCTAACCTCCCGCCCTTCCTTCCTTCCTTTTTTTTAAACACGTCAGGGGTGTTCCGCGCCACCCTCGCCCGACCCACACAGCCCCGCCTCCAGTCCGGCCACCCCTGCATCCAGTCGTGACTTACGATCCTTCAGAAAAATACACATAACTTACATAGTTCATGCCATAAGTAGAGACCTGTAAAATCCGCGGATTCATTTCGAGATAGGGTAGAGTCCTAATATTTTTTACATTATTTTGCTTCAGTGATTGGGCCACAGTTTATCTGAAGGACTCTGGGCCAATGAAAAATCTTTAACAGAAGAATTATCGATCACGATCATTCCAGTCAACGGGCGTTACGAGTCAGTAACCAATCAGCAGATCTAGTTCGCACGAGTGCATAGAGGATCATGGTGTCTAACCTTTAGGGATTTGAATCGCGAATTTTACAGGTCTCTAGCCATAAGTTACTAACGATTATAACTTAGAAAAACTTAGAAACGCACAATTTAGAATCATGACTTAGAAACATAACTTAGAAACACAAAACTTATAAATATAACTTAGAAACACGAATCAGTAACACACAACTTAGAAACACACAAAACTGATCCACATAACTTAGATGGTCATAGCATAGAGATGTGCAACTTGGAACAGTCATAACTTGGAATATCTTGTGTGGATCTAAGTTACGACAGCACCCCAGTTACTGCTGGCCAGCTTTCAGGGACGGATGTAGGCTTTCCTTCGCTTGGGGCAGGAATTGTCATTACCTTCCTTCCCTTTACCCCTGATTACAACAGGTAGGCCTACATTGTTTTGCATTCTTGTACACTAGGTATATGCAAAGGTTTTTATTAATTGTTGCCATATTCCACGTGAATAAATGTAGGCCTATATTTTATTACGTATTCGGTTAAAAAAAAAATATGTATAGGGTTTAAGTTTCAATAGCAACACAAAATAAATAAAAACCACACATTCATTTTTAATTTTAAAAATATAAAAAAATTGTCCAATTACATTAAATACATTTTGTTCTACTGTTGAATTATCTAAATCCTTAACATATTTTAAGGGCCAAACAAGTTATAAGAATATATCCATATAAAGTAAGGTAACTAAGACTTTTATACTAACCGTACCGTTTTCAGTCCGTTGATATCGAGAAATTGATTATTCTATTCACATTTTGTTTCACACTTTTTTGATGGTCTACAAACCTTTTTGTCGGCCCATCCTGCGGCCCATCTACCCCCCCCCCTCCCCCTAACCGTTTTCCAACCCGCCTTTTTCCGCAAAGTTCCCACTCTCCCAGCACTGATCGGCCAGTGGAACTCCCAACACACGCGTTATGGCGACCTTGACATTATAACACGACTTGCCATTTCAGGACGGCTGGGGTTCAATACGGTGTTTCATTACGCGCGCATTAAGATTATATTCTGCGTCAAATTACCACTTACATTTCACAATGTTTCCCATAGAAACGTAGGTATGTTGAAATGCCCCTTGTAAACAAAAGCGCGTGGTATTGTTTATAATTGCTGGCAAATCGTAAGCCGACGACAGTTCTACGTCCATGAAAGCTACAAGGAGGTCACTATATACAGGCTATGTTCACAGTTAAAAAAAACGAGTACGTGCAAAATCGGTTCACAATTTAAATAATGATGTTAATCTTAGCCAATTTCGCGATGTACCGTAAATCTGCCGACACACTGAAAGAAAGAAACAAAATATTTGTTCGTATATGGCGAAATAAATATAATTTGTTAATTCAAACAAATATTTTTTTAGTAGGAAAGATTCTGTTGACCCAACAAATATTTTTTTTTCAACTCAACTGTATATTTGGTTAGGTGTAACAAATCATTTTTGTTACGTACCAAGTTTGGTTAAGCTAACAAAATATTTTGTTACAGCAATATATAAACAAATTATTGTTTTATTTAAAAAATATATATATTTTTCTCTGTGCAGTGTTAGTGCAGTGTTAGTGTCGACTTGCAAGTGTTTAGCCCGTGACACGTGACAGCCAGCCAGCCGCCAGGCGCGGGAACGGTCCGATGGGCCCATGACCGCAGCCCGCGACGGGCCGATGGGCCGATGGGCCGACGGGCCGATGGGCCGATGGGCCGATGGGCCGATGGTCCGCGACCATAAAACCGCGGAGTTCTATTTGCGTGACGCCCGAGTCCGAAAAAAGGGGGGGGGGGGGGTCCCCCTGGGCCAGAACAGTTCCCACAGCCGGCCCGCAGTAAAAGGAAAGGTTTATGTTTATTTTAAGGCCGCCTTTATGCCATCAATTTGGAAACTATTTACCGGGGTAACGTCCTGTTAACTAGGGGGGGGGGGGGATGATGGGGCCTCGCAGCTGCACCGCCGCATGCTGATGAGGCGTTTCCGCGGGCCTTGAAGGGCCTTAGGGGCCTTAAGGGGAGGGCGTACCTGCGGCACGAGGTACAGTCCGCTCCGCCGCCTGTGGACCTCCGGCCACCTGCCCGCGACATGCAGCGCCCCAGGAACTGACCTCAACGCCTCACCATGCAATGGGGAAAATGTGATTTATTACAATGTATTCGGCTTACGGCATTGCAGTCTGTCACTGATTTTCACGAAGGAAAATTTTTTGCATTAACGCTTTTTAAGAATCAAAAATTAAAAAAAAAAAAAAAAATTGGTTGTCTGTAAAGTCGGTTTACGGACGATAGTTTAACGTGACAACGTCATAACAAAACAGTGATAAAGCAGTAATAAAATTGAATCATTTTTATTTTAATAATAAAAGAATAAATACTTGAAATTATACTAGTAATCAGATTTTTAAAATGCAAGAATAATATTAACGTTTATTGCCGAAATTTCTGTTGTAATAAGCAATGAAAATCACATTAACTTTTCACTTCACTTTATAAACAGTCGACGCGAAACAGTTCACTTGTAAATGACTTGTAATTAATTTAAAAAAACTGGCGTTTAGCTATAAAGTTTAAATATAATTATGAACAAGTTTTCATATAAACACGTCACGTCAAAAAAATAAACAAATATAAACACACAGAGAAAACAAGCGAAAATCAGATGATGTCAAACAGACAGAACCAACCATGAACCATAAACAGGTAAAATAGGGCAACACAACGTCGACAGCACACGCGAACTTCAATATCAGACAGCACGTGAATTCCGCGGAAGAAATTTCAGTCAACAAAAAAAAATAATAACAGCGCAGTCAAACACGGTGGGCTAAGGACGAGACAGTAAACTGTTCCCGTATGTATAATTTTATTTTTCATTATTATTTATTATATAACTGAAATTAATGAATTCGAATAAACATTCAGCATATTTATTCATTTTCATTCTTGGTTAAATTTTTTCTCAATGATTAGGTATAAGTACTAAATTAAATAATTAATTATTTATAGACTATAGGTACTAGTTTATAATAATATTATACATTTTTATTTGAATTTTTAAATTTGATTTAATTTATACTTTACCAACCACATTTATAATTTCACTCCAGTCTTTTTTCTATTGATTATTTGCATGCAAAATTAAACTTATGTTTTTATTATCTCAGTAAGTGTACGCAACTTCTTAAGCCCGTACGCAAGTGCACGCACCTTATTAATTAATTTTCTTAAGGACGCATCTGTTGTTTCATCATTACCCTGGTATCACGCGCTTAGAACCGCATTCAGGCCTACTGCTATTCGGAAACTGCTCAACATATCCGTGTGCTGTCTGTTTACGAAAAAAACATTTTAAAAACACGCAGAGGGCGGATGAATTGTTTTTTTCCGTTTTTGACGTGACAACGTCTAATAAATCGATGAAAACCGGTTTCACGCACGAAAAAGTGTCCCGTTGCGCACATTGTACCGTTACGCTGTGTCCCGTTACGATCATTGTACGCTTGCGCCGCATCTATCTCTCTTCCACTCGATTGGAACAACCATCGCTTTCACTTTTTCGAGGCACATTAAACTTGAAACACGCCCATTCGTTTCCTACTTTTCCTATCATCGTCCTATCCTTAACATAATAACACAGATTGGCAGAAGTTAAATAGCAAACATGTATAAAAGTTATAGTTAAAATAATCTCTTCTTTAAAGTAATAAACATATTTCAATTAATGAGTGCAAATAAAAGTAAAATTTTCAATTAAATTTTAGATTTAATTTCATTCCTTCTTTGTATCCATACAAAACAGTGATAATTCAATAAAAATGATTCAATTTTATTCATAAAAGTATGCAATCATTTCATCAATGTTTTGTTATGACGTTGTGACGTTAAACTATCGTCCGTAAAGCGACTTTACAGACAACCAATTTTATTTTATAAAAATATCTAAATTTCAATTTTATTGTGCGCTAAGGTTCCTTTTCGCTGGCGAGGCGATCCTTAGGCGGCAGTGGTGGCCGGACTGCCGTGTGTGTCTGTGGTGTCAAGCCAGTGTTCCTGCGATAACAACATGTTTTTCTTTAAGTTTGGTATGAAAATTATCTATGTTATTTTAAGATAAAAATTCTGTAATTTTGCATGTGTTAAAACGATCCCCCTTCCCCCCCCCCCAAAGTTAAACTTAAGAGTAAGTGTGCGAATAAATTTATTTAATCACGTTAGTAGATACTTTTTGCAATAAAAATATTGTAACAAAAATGTTAATTTTTTTTTTTTTACTTTTTGTCACTAAAACTTGTTCAATCTTTTTAAACTGTTACAACTTCAATAACAGACTGCTGCGCCATTAATATAAAAAAAATGGCGTGTGGCTGTGTCATGGACACGGCCGTGTGTTGTACTTGAATACGTGTACGTAACAGGTCATATTTTCTGTACAAAATATAAAATACACCATTTTTTTATTTTAACACCATACATATTCACAACTATTTTACACTAAAGTTTTAAAACAGCAATCGAAAGATTTTGACGAGAGCTGACGATTGAAACTCAAACGAACGTCGTAGCTTCTCCGTAAATGGAAATCTCGAAACGGAGCCAAATGACCTCAAAATGGCGGCGCTTCCCCCTCCACCGAGCGCTATGCGTCACAGTCCTCACTTAGCGTAACGAATCCTTTTAACCTTTAGCTATACATTGGTGTGGTTAAATTTTGGATGGAGATGATAGATATGTAGCTGCAACACCAAACTGTATCCCCCCGATTTTGTTATCATTAGGGACAGGAAAAATTTCGCGGGTTCAATGACCTGTAGGATGAACTCCATAGTTCTACGTACACTCGGTCAAATGCCACCCACTTATTGGCTGCTGTCTTGTGAGACGTTCCAGCTTCAGTTGGGTGTTTCTCATTGGCCCAGAGTCATCCAGGTGAGTTGTGAACCAATAACAGAGGCAGCACTGAGGTATAACGATTTGCATTTTAGCCTATCGTGAAATGAATTCGCGAATTTTTCCGGTCTCTAGTTATATTTCTTTTCTTTTTTTTTTAACTGCCTCCCGCTGTGGAAGCAATTTTAGAGACGTATTCATGTCAAAAATCTTCTAGTACCGAAAGTACAGGGGATTTCAGGTTCCGTTGAAGAATAGTAGCGAAGTTCTAGATTCTGAAAATCGGTGACTGTTCCTGAATGTTCCCGTCTGGAGAACCTGCGGTGGCTTCATGAGGGCGTTACTGACCCGGGGAGCACTTACGCCCTTGTTGCGCGCGCCCCGGGGGGGCAGGAGGCCCGCGTGTGTTACATCTCGTGAAATAATAATACGTCTCAAGTGTAAATGACGACACACAAGCATGCCCCGTCCGCGCAGTAACTCATGCTGATGCATCTCCCGAGAGCTGGCCAGAGAGAGAGAGAGAGAGAGAGAGAGATACGCCTCCAGCCGCAGTCACGAGCCAAGCTTCATTCAACCGGGCCAACGCTTCAATTAACGCGGCCGGGATTAATTCACAACGAGAGGGCCCGGGGTTGGAGAGATGCGCCGATAGCGCTCGCCAATGTTCGGGTGACCTCGGCGGTCTTCGGGGCGCCTGCGCGGCATAACGGCCGCCCCGGGGCTCATAACTCACTGCTCATCTCCGTGAGAGCCTTCAAGCCTTCACTCGCGCATGAGCAGTCGTGCTCTGCACACCGCCAATAGAACAAGCTGAAGCGTGAGGTGATCAGACCAAGTAATTGTAACTACGCAATTACAGTATGTATCAGTCCAACAAAATAAATCCAGGAGATTAAACGTACAGTTATTTAATTTTAACAAATATCAAATGAAAATATTCCAAGTGTTTAAAATAAAACTCTAGTTTATAAATTTCTACACATCCGATGGTCGTATAGTAGCTATTCAACCATCCAGAGTAGCTAATTTAATAAATATTTAAGCTGAAAGTAGTATATATTTTGGTCATATTCATATGCATATCTTTAACAATTTACTTATAATTTGATTAATACTGTCCACAATACTTTTTATTTTATTATAACTTACTAAATTTCACGATGTAAAACGTAAAATTGTTGGACAGCACGATCAATTTAGGAGAAATATCACGATCGTGAAGGAAGTGAGAATAGTTATTTCTAAAAGACCAAGTGATATAGATTGAAACCTAGTTAGGAATAACTTTAGTTCGAATTCCAATCCAACATCTATGGATTAGGTATTTTATAGATTTCCTAAATCCCTCTTGGCAAGTGCTTTGATTCCTTACGCAGGTCACGGCAATACACTCCAGCTTGCTTGCACGCTGATGTACAAGTTATCCGTCACTTAAGCACTCATGGTGTTATCCACAAGGCAACGAACCGATATATATATATATGTGTGTGTGTGTGTGTGTGTATGTGTGTGTGTGTGTTTACTCGATTCGCGTGGCAAAAAAAGCCACGCGCTCTAAATACGAAGTTGTTAAAACTTCTGAATGTCGGAAGCATTTCACTGGGATAGTGTTTAAACTGCTCCAAACATATTCATTTAATACAATTTTTGGACATACGCCAGTTCATTTATGCGCTGTAGTTTTCATGGCAAAAATACAAAAGTAAAATGCAACATAATAACTAAAAATGAAAACACAAACCCACAAAGAACAGGACTAAAGCAGGCGATGTCGAAAAGATGGACCCTGTAATGAAACTAAACAGATATCATGGACAACAACGACGACTACAGTAGGTTTCCTATGACAAAACGTTTCCGCTTCAAGTTGAATAATGCCACGGGGTTTTAGTCGTCACTGCAGTCGCAACTTTGCTTTTGCAGATGCCCGTTAAGGTTGCGTTTAGTGTTCTCTCGACGTCATTCCTGACTCGTTGTACCTATCGATCAATCAGGGGCCACAATCCTCAAGATATGCTATGCTTCCGGTTGACTGGGCTGTCCGACCAATCATAAATGTTCTTTATTCTGTTCATTTTTCGTTCTTGTAGCTTTTTAAGAGATATCGTGTTTAGTTTGTATTATTTTTCCTTCCTCGTATTTCAAGAATGTTCCCATAAATCAAACAGTAAGTTATGAACGGGTGGCTTGTCTGTTCAAAAAGTTGAGATGATAAAATTTACGAGATTCTGTTATCAGTGAAGCCTGGCAGGCATTTAAATAGTGAAAGATACATGGAGCAAACCATCGGGCAACAAATCAGCGACTGCAACCATAGAAAAGAAATCGCTGGCTACAGAACCCACAAGCAGAGACACGTCCACGGAGCGATATAAATACGAAGGCCCGCGTGTAAGTTAGTAAATAACGAAAGATGAATAAACAAACAAACGAACAAAGAAGCGCTGCAGGCTCGCCAACACCACAAACTTTTCAACATGCAAATAGAATATAAATCAGCGTGATTTGTTCCCGCGAGAGCCGCTCGGCAGGGCTCGGGGCCGGAGTTTCGGCGCGAGTTGACGCGCGTAAAAGGAGGAAATGGAGTCGGGTACAAAAAGCAACAGGCGAGGTTTTTTCTGCTCCGGAACAGGTTTGTTCCCGGCCGCGGCCGACAGGAACTATAACTCTCCGAAGCGCGGCCAGGAGTAGGTGCGGGGGGTGGCGGGGGAGACAGATGGTTCGTACCCAGACTCTCGACCTGGTCCACCGCGGATGGACTCGAACCAGCGACCCTCCGGCCGGCGTCCCAACAGCCAGGCGAACCGCTCAGAGACACCCTTAACGTGGCGCAACCGAAAACAAGAACCTGGAAAGACGCAGAACCCAACGACCCCAAAATTCCCCAGCCTTTTTTGGAATGGCTGAGTAGCCCAGCTAAGGGTTTGGTTTGTCGAAAAATAGGTCGAGTTCCCGACAATCCAAGTACGCCTATAGCCGTTTCTCCGACTCTTAGGAAGTCACGGCTGGCAAAGGCGATGGAGGCGTAAACGACCATTCCCCCACATGCCCTAGTACGGCGCCCAGGGCAACGGATGAGGTAGAGACATGCAAAATTCGCGGATTCGTTTCGCGATAGGCTAGCATCAAAACAACTATACCTTCGTACCGCTTCTGCGATTGGCCCACATTTTATCCGGGGAACTGTGAGCCAATAGGAAACACTAAACCAAGAAAGTTCCGAATTACGGACAGCCTAGTTGAGACTTCTCACGCGTCAGTAGCCAATGAACAGGTGTCATTTCCGCGAGTATTTAAAGGACTGTGGAGTCTATCCTAGAAGTCAATGAATCCGCGAATTTTTGCAGGTCTCTACGGATGAGGCATCTACCTGCAGGGTGAAACGTTCCTTTTTCCCAAGAATGGGTATATTTACACGTCCACTTAATAAAACCCTAACACCGACCGACAGACAACGCGCAGCTTAAGCCGGTGCGTCTAGATGCGTGATACCTACTTTGCGTAGGAGTTCCTTATGTAACGAAGGTGAGCACCGTTTGTTCAGAACACGGCTTTAAAAGCCCATAGGCGGCAATATCTAACGGCTGCATCACGTGTGTCGTATGAGGCGCAGTGGGAAGAACGGAACATTTTCCTTTGGCGAAATCTAAGGCCTTGATGTATTTATGCGATTCGTGGTTATCAAGAATATTCTGTGTGAAGACGGACGAACTATAGTTCAACCACAGAAGCACACAGAAGAAAGACATCTCCGTTCATCCAGCCATCATCTGTACAGGCTTGACAGCCTAAGGCCCTAAGGTGTTTAATAGGGGATGAAAGTTTGTATGCATCCAATCACAAGCCTCCCAGGTAACAGGTGTCACGAGACGTTAGCCAATGAGCAGGTGTAATTTTCTCGAGCGCATAGAGGATTGTGGAGTCTATGATAGTGGTCATTGAAAACGAAAATTATACAAGTTCTTACGTATTTTGCTCTCATCATTAGTTTGCTAATAGTTAGCTATCTACCAGTAGCACTGTCCTTGTTTCGTGTGATATGTTGCCAGATATATGCCATAGAGCACAAAAGGTTTGGATACAATTATATAATGGAGTGAAAATTTGTTTAAAATGTTCCTGAAATAATTGTATGCATAAAAAGATTTGAAATGAGCATTTTGGAAATATATTCCTTTGGCGTGTTTCATCAAAAGTATATTATCAGATAATATTTAACTTTTATTTCTAAGGAGACGTAACTGAAATATGCCACCTTTTTTGTAGCGTTTTTGTTAACAATTTTTTTAAAAATAATTTAATATAAAACTGACTGACTGCTAAAACTAATTTATTTTAAAAAATGAATTTGTTTTCGTTTAGAATGACTACAACTGTAATAATAGTGTCAATATACACTATTTTATGGTAATATAAATATCAACAAAATTAAAAAATTATAAAAATACATTGATATTAAAACTTATTAAAATTAGAGATTTTATACAAAAACAATTTATTATGTTAACAACATAGGTAGTTTTAATATGAAAACAAAGCCGTTGCTTACACTGCAAACTATAGCTACATATGTCACCAAAATAAGCATGATACGTCTTTACTCCAGATATCTTAATGTAGTAAGACATTAGTCAAACCAAAGGAAATATCTTATAAGAGGCTACAAAAAACAAAAATCGAGATTTTGGGCTACATATTTTTTGTGATCAGCGCGGGACACCGCAGTATTTATGGGCGAGATAGCGAAGGTCACCGCCGGCTCTTGTGTATGTAGACATGGCACATACAATTTCACGTAAATTTACGACCGACGGAAAGGAAAGAGGGGCACGAACATAAAAAAAAAAAAACTGTTCCGCTGTGTTCTCGAGGGCCAGCCAGGCTGCGGAGTGTTTTAACTGCGCCTTCACAGCAACCCTTTCTCGTCGGCTCGTAGTCTGCTCGTCGGCTCGTAGTCTGCTGCTTTGCTCCTAGTCTGAAGCTCTGCTCCTAGACTGCTGCTTTGCTCCTAGTCTGAAGCTCTGCTCCTAGTCCTAGTCTGCTGGTTTGCTCCTTGTCTGCTGGTCGGCTCCTAGTCTGGTGGTTGGCTCCTAGACTGCTGCTTTGCTCCTAGTCTGAAGCTCTGCTCCTAGTCCTAGTCTGCTGGTTTGCTCCTTGTCTGCTGGTCGGCTCGTAGTCTGCTGGTCTGTTCCCAGTCTGCTGATCGGCTCCTAGTCTGGTGGTTGGCTCCTAGACTGCTGGTTGGCTCCTAATCTGAAGCTCTGCTCCTAGTCTGCTGCTTTGCTCCTTGTCTGCTGGTCGGCTCGTAGTCTGCTGGTCGGCTCCTAGTCTGCTGGTCGGCTCCAAGACTGCTGCTTTGCTCCTAGTCTGAAGCTCTGCTCCTAGTCTGCTGCTTTGCTCCTTGTCTGCTGGTCGGCTCGTAGTCTGCTGGTCGGCTCCTAGTCTGCTGGTCGGCTCCAAGACTGCTGCTTTGCTCCTAGTCTGAAGCTCTGCTCCTAGTCTGCTGCTTTGCTCCTTGTCTGCTGGTCGGCTCGTAGTCTGCTGGTCGGCTCCTAGTCTGCTGGTCGGCTCCAAGACTGCTGGTCGGCTCCTAGTCTGAAGCTCTGCTCCTAGTCTGCCGGTCGGCTCCCAGTCTGCCGGTCGGCTCCCAGTCTGCCGGTCGGCTCCCAGTCTGCCGGTCGGCTCCCAGTCTGCCGGTCGGCTCCCAGTCTGCCGGTCGGCTCCCAGTCTGCTGGTCGGCACCCAGTCTGCTGGTCGGCTCCCAGTCTGCCGGTCGGCTCCCAGTCTGCTGGTCGGCTCCCAGTCTGCTGGTCGGCTCCCAGTCTGCTGGTCGGCTCCCAGTCTGCTGGTCGGCTCCCAGTCTGCTGGTCGGCTCCCAGTCTGCCGGTCGGCTCCCAGTCTGCCGGTCGGCTCCCAGTCTGCCGGTCGGCTCCCAGTCTGCTGGTCGGCTCCCAGTCTGCTGGTCGGCTCCCAGTCTGCTGGTCGGCTCCCAGTCTGCTGGTCGGCTCCCAGTCTGCTGGTCGGCTCCCAGTCTGCTGGTCGGCTCCCAGTCTGCTGGTCGGCTCCCAGTCTGCCGGTCGGCTCCCAGTCTGCTGGTCGGCTCCCAGTCTGCTGGTCTGCTCCCAGTCTGCTGGTCGGCTCCCAGTCTGCTGGTCGGCTCCCAGTCTGCTGGTCGGCTCCCAGTCTGCTGGTCGGCTCCCAGTCTGCTGGTCGGCTCCCAGTCTGCTGGTCGGCTCCCAGTCTGCTGGTCGGCTCCCAGTCTGCTGGTCGGCTCCCAGTCTGCCGGTCGGCTCCCAGTCTGCTGGTCGGCTCCCAGTCTGCTGGTCTGCTCCCAGTCTGCTGGTCGGCTCCCAGTCTGCTGGTCGGCTCCCAGTCTGCTGGTCTGCTCCCAGTCTGCTGGTCGGCTCCCAGTCTGCTGGTCGGCTCCCAGTCTGCTGGTCGGCTCCCAGTCTGCTGGTCGGCTCCCAGTCTGCTGGTCGGCTCCCAGTCTGCCGGTCGGCTCCCAGTCTGCCGGTCGGCTCCCAGTCTGCCGGTCGGCTCCCAGTCTGCCGGTCGGCTCCCAGTCTGCCGGTCGGCTCCCAGTCTGCCGGTCGGCTCCCAGTCTGCTGGTCGGCTCCCAGTCTGCTGGTCGGCTCCCAGTCTGCTGGTCGGCTCCCAGTCTGCTGGTCGGCTCCCAGTCTGCTGGTCGGCTCCCAGTCTGCTGGTCGGCTCCCAGTCTGCTGGTCGGCTCCCAGTCTGCTGGTCGGCTCCCAGTCTGCTGGTCGGCTCCCAGTCTGCCGGTCGGCACCCAGTCTGCTGGTCGGCTCCCAGTCTGCTGGTCTGCTCCCAGTCTGCTGGTCGGCTCCCAGTCTGCTGGTCGGCTCCCAGTCTGCCGGTCGGCTCCCAGTCTGCCGGTCGGCTCCCAGTCTGCTGGTCGGCTCCCAGTCTGCTGGTCGGCTCCCAGTCTGCTGGTCGGCTCCCAGTCTGCTGGTCGGCTCCCAGTCTGCTGGTCGGCTCCCAGTCTGCTGGTCGGCTCCCAGTCTGCCGGTCGGCTCCCAGTCTGCCGGTCGGCTCCCAGTCTGCCGGTCGGCTCCCAGTCTGCCGGTCGGCTCCCAGTCTGCCGGTCGGCTCCCAGTCTGCCGGTCGGCTCCCAGTCTGCCGGTCGGCTCCCAGTCTGCCGGTCGGCTCCCAGTCTGCCGGTCGGCTCCCAGTCTGCTGGTCGGCTCCCAGTCTGCTGGTCGGCTCCCAGTCTGCCGGTCGGCTCCCAGTCTGCCGGTCGGCTCCCAGTCTGCCGGTCGGCTCCCAGTCTGCTGGTCGGCTCCCAGTCTGCCGGTCGGCTCCCAGTCTGCCGGTCGGCTCCCAGTCTGCCGGTCGGCTCCCAGTCTGCCGGTCGGCTCCCAGTCTGCCGGTCGGCTCCCAGTCTGCCGGTCGGCTCCCAGTCTGCTGGTCGGCTCCCAGTCTGCCGGTCGGCTCCCAGTCTGCTGGTCGGTTCCCAGTCTGCTGGTCGGCTCCCAGTCTGCTGGTCGGTTCCCAGTCTGCTGGTCGGCTCCCAGTCTGCTGGTCTGCTGGCTAGTGCGGGGCTGGAGTCCCGCGGGGGGAGGGCACAGCGGGGTCACGTGCTGACCCCTGGAGCCCGCGCGCTGGCATGCGAGGACCTGTCATAACCGCGGCGCGGGAGAGCTAGTGCCGTGTCTCCCGTCACGTGACGCTATCTGCGCCCCCCGCGGTCCCCCGGCATTTCCATACTAATGCCCCCGGGGCCGCGCGCCTCAGGAATGCCTCGCAGTCCGGGTGTCGGGTGTCCGCTCCAGTGCCGTGTTACACTTTACTGCGCGAGGGGGGCAGCCGTCATGTCCGCGTCCTGCGTCCTGCGTCCTCAGGACACGGGCCCGGCGTGAAACTACCATTACATGAGATCATCTGCGGCGAAAACAGTTTTGTATTAGTACGGGTGCGTTAGAGGTTATACTTACTTACTTACTTGGAGTGATAAAAAAACTGATTCTAATTTTGTTTGCAAATACTTATAATAAATTACTCAGTTATCAACATTAATATAAACAGGTGTATATAATTATTATTTTTAATTTTAGTAAAATTATTAAATAAAAAATAATTAGTAATGAATCTGCTGAATTTTTAATCTAATATATTAATTATGATTATTAACTAAAAATAATATTATTTACTATACATTAGGGAACCTCACTTAAATACATAAATACACTTGAAAAAGTTTTTAAACACAATATTTCTATCACTAATATCTACAAGTTACAAATGTCTTTAATGACGTGGACAAGAATTCAATGTCAATCACAAAAGTATTAGATTTAAAATGATAAACATAATTTTTATTTGTATCTACCTTTTTTTTAATCCTTTGAATAGTAAAAATTTACTGCTTTCAATTTTTAATAACGCATTAAAGAAGTATATCTTAAGAGAAACTAAACTATTTTGCTAAGCAGACTAAAGCCCTTTTTCAAATAATCAGCGCACTATGACAACGCGGAAATGACATAACGGAGGAACACAGTCATTTCTCTTCGAAGAAAATGTTTTGATTCAAGCCGGATGATTAAGAACGACTCGGACAGGAATTTTTCAACACGGTGATGGTTGTACGTTCCTAATTGTGTCACGAAACACAACAAGAGAATCACATCTTGCAGGAAGAACCATCCAACAAGAAAACATTTGAGCTGGTTTTTGAGCACTTAACAGTGATGTGTAACATCAGACCTCGTTTAACGAGAAAATGCTCATGTTCTCATGTAGCAATTACATTTATAATACGACACTCGGACACGAAATTTAACGTAGAGTTATTCAAAATAAGGCCGAGCGTGATAAATATACGCAAAATTGTGTTTTCAACGAATCACACGTAGTTTCCGCTCCCGCCGCTAGAATTCGCTGACGGAGCAGCTACGTCGACTACCGAATCATTCGATTTGCAGAGCTAGAGTTTAAACCATGTAATGGAAAGGCTCCGATAAAACGGAAAGAGACTTGAAAAAATACTAAACCCCAGCTTTGTGCCTGATTTTCGACAAGCTATTTTATTAAAATACCAACAATCTAGTTAAAATTCTTTAAACAGTTAATACTATAAATTTCCCTTGGGTTTTATGAACTACGTTCATAAAAATTACGGAAAGGCAAACTTAAACTTATAGGGGTGTTTAATGATCACTTAAAATATTTCTTAATATTTTGAAATTCATAACAAAAATTTTATTTTGATCGTTAACATTTATAACATCAACACTAAATTATTATTTTTTGAAATTGGTCGCTGTTATTTATGCTTTTTTTTTTAGTATTCGTAGATAACATGACTTAAAATGACTACGTGCACAATAGTACGTCCAACTGTTAACAGGTGAAGCTAGGAGTAAACGTATTCGGATACTATCCGTTCATTAGAAATGCGTCCTCTACATTGTAGCAGCCTTTTGCTAATAACCCAAACAGTGTCAAAAAGCGGCCTCATGTCGGTTTTATTATCGTTCCCTATGTCTTTTTGGTGTGCAGAATCCGAAGCTTTATTGAACCAACAAAATTTCCTGGTGCGTTTGGAGATATTCGCAACAAAAAAAAAAAAAAAAGCAAAATGATGCACTATTTTTTTTTTTTCGCTTGTAATTTCAATAGTAAATGTGGTAGCGAGAAACACACCTTGACCTTTTTTAAAGTAGAATAAATTTCCCACAATTTGAGCTCAACCGTAGCTCTGTACGTCTTATAATTCCCAAAATACAGCTCTTCAAAAAAAGTGGTCGTTTCTTTTCCAAAAAGTTAAATTTTAAGTTTTGAGTCAATTTTTTGTTACAAAATTTGTAAAACATGAATATCCTACGAGGAATAGTGGTTAGTAGTGAAGTTGCAGCAACGCCAAACTATGTACTATCTGCCTGTGCTGTAAGGGCTGCAGGGGCAGTAAGGGCAGTAAGGGCTGTAAGGGCAGTAACGGCTGTAACGGCTGTAAGGGCTATAAGGGCTGTAAGGTCTGTAAGGGCTGTAAGGGCAGTAACGGCTGTAAGGGCTGTAAGGGTTGTAGGAGCTGTAGGTGCTGTAAGGACTGTAAGGGCTGTAAGGGCTGTAAGGTCTGTAAGGGCTGTAAGGGCATTAACGGCTGTAAGGGCTATAAGGGCTGTAATGGCTGTAAGGACTGTAAGGGCTGTAAGGGCTGTAAGGGCTGTAAGGGCTGTAAGGACTGTAAGGGCAGTAACGGCTGTAACGGCTGTAAGGGCTATAAGGGCTGTAAGGTCTGTAAGGGCTGTAAGGGCAGTAACGGCTGTAAGGGCTGTAAGGGTTGTAGGAGCTGTAGGTGCTGTAAGGACTGTAAGGGCTGTAAGGGCTGTAAGGTCTGTAAGGGCTGTAAGGGCAGTAACGGCTGTAAGGGCTATAAGGGCTGTAATGGCTGTAAGGACTGTAAGGGCTGTAAGGGCTGTAAGGGCTGTAAGGGCTATAAGGGCTGTAATGGCTGTAAGGACTGTAAGGGCTGTAAGGGCTGTAAGGGCTGTAAGGGCTGTAAGGACTGTAAGGGCAGTAAGGGCTGCAGGGCTGCAGGGGGTGCGGACACAGCTGTAGCCCAGTCCCAGGGGCGGCTGCCGGGTGCTAAAACAGGCAAAGCGCGCCGCGGGCGGTGTTGTTGCTGTGCGGCGCGCCAAAGGACTGCTCGCCGCGGGGTTTGCATAGGACCGTCAGCCGGCGAGGGGTGGTGCCGGCGCTGGTCTGGGCAAACAGCCCCGGGGGAGGCTCCCAGACGGCGGACAAACACAGGGGGTGCCGGCTCGGCCGCCGAGGTGTGTGCCTCCGTGTTTAGCGGCGCTACTTCCTTCACCCCCCCCTTCCGGGCCGGCCACAACTCCTCAGTGCTGGGGCTATTCGCGGTCTCGATCAACTCCAGGATAGACTCCACGACCCTCTACGTTACACCTGCTCATTTGAGATTCTGGTGATTCGATACTTCTTTCAATCATTGGTAGGGACCGGAAAAATTCGCGGGTTCAATGACCTGTAGGATGAACTACATAGTTCTACGTACACTCGGTCAAATGCCACCCACTCATTGGCTGCTGTCTTGTGAGCCGTTCCAGCGTAGCAGCCTGTGATTCTATAAAGCTTTGGTCGGGTGTTTCTCATTGGCCCAGAGTCATCCAGGTGAGTTGTGAACCAATAGCAGAGGCAGCACTGAGGTATAACGATTTGTATTTAGGCCTATCGCGAAATGAATTCGCGAATTTTTCCTGTCTCTATCAATCACAGTAACTCAGCGCGGAAAAAAAAAACTAGTCCTGAGTGGCCCGGTCAAACAAGGCAGCGACTTCTCCCGCAGACGGCCGCCAATCACGAGGCAAAAACCTCTGGTGCGGATATAACTTGTTGCAGTCTAATAGGCGTTCAGGATTTTTTTTCTCGCGAAAATTGCCTGCCGCTAAGTATCCGCGGTAATGAATACGGAGGGATGACCTGGTGACCTCGGTGCAGGAAACAGCTGGGCGTGCCGGCAATGCACGCAGGAGTCTTGTCAGGAGGTGAGGAGGAGGTATAGGGGGGTCTTCAAGGGTATCGCGTGTCCTGGCGAGGGGTGCCGGGGACCCACACAGCAGCGCGCCGCTGTTTGCTCGTCCCAGCCCGTGTTTACCCGCGGCTCAAGGCGCGAACACACCCCCTACCACCCCCTCCCCTGAGGCAGCCACGTGCTACCGCTCAGCCCAGCGCGACAGCCACCACAGTCACACACCAGACAAACACGCGGCTTCATCTCGCCATGAATAGAGACCGGAAAAATTCGCGGGTTCAATGACCTCCAGGAGGGAGACTCCAATATCCTCTACACACTCGGCCAAATGCCAACTGTTCATTGGCTGCTGACTTGTGAGTCTTCTCGACTGGGTGGCCTGTGATTCGACACTTCTATGAGTGAGGGTCTCTAATTGGACCTCAGTCCTCCAGATTAACAGTGGACCAATGACAGAAGCAGCACTAAGACATAATTATTTGAATTTTAGCATAACACGAAATGAACCCGCGAATGTTTCAGGTCTCTAGCCATGAACTAGAATATCCAAGTACCTTTAACTTTTTCCTGCTTCTGCATTTGGGCCACAGTTCATCTGAAGGAATCTGAGCCAGTGGAAAACCCTCAACAAACGAAGCACCGAATCGAAAGAATCCCAGTTAACAGTTGTCACGAGTCAGTGGCCAATGAGCAAGTTTTATTTGCCCAAGTAAATAGAGGATCGTGAAGTCTGTTTTAGAGTCTATTGAAAACGCGAATTTGTCCAGTGACTCATATGTAGAGACCGGGAAAAATCCGCGGATTCATTTCGTGATAGGCTGAAATTCAAACATGTGTACAATTCTGCTGGTTCTGCTATTGGCTCGAAGTTTAACTGGAGCTCTCTGGGCCAATGAGAGACTATAGACCAAAGAAGCGTCGAATCACAAGCTACTCGTTGGAGACGACTCACAATTTAGTAACCAATGAACACGCGTGTTTACTTGAGAAGTGCGGAGGATAATGGAGGCTATCCTAGAGGTCATTGAATCCGCGAATTTTTCCGGTCCCTACTCATATGTAGAGACCCGTAAAATTCGCGGGTTCATTTCGTGTTTTATTTTAAAATTCAAATAATTATACCTTAGTGCTACTTCTGTCATTGGTTCACTGTTAATCTGGAGTAATGAGGGCCAATTAGAGACCCTCACTCATAGAAGTGTCGAATCACAGGCCACCCAGTCGAGACGACTCACAAGTCAGCGGCCAATGAACAGTTTGCATTTGCCCGAGTGTATAGAGGATATTGGAGTCTATCCTGGAGGTTATTGAAACCGCGAATTTGTCGGGTCCCTACTCATATGTAATAATAAAATCCTCTGGAGGATCGCGGAGCGAGGCAGGTCCTCAGACCCTCTGAAGGATCGCGGAGCGAGGCAGGTCCTCAGACCCTCTGGAGGATCCTGGGAGGCGCCCCGTACTTCGGGCCATGAGCCCACCGGCGCCCCCATGTGGAGGCCTACTTCCTGTGACGAGGCGCTGGCGTGTCCTCTTCCCGACGAGATAAATGACGTGTGCAGAGCTGCATGTGGACCAGAGATGAGTTATGTGACAGCGCCGGGCATGTGCGCCTCACGTGTCCTGGCCCCTGCGCGCATGCGCGGACCGCTGGGGCTTTTAGCCTTTCCGCCCTGGCGCGACTCCTTTAACTGTGGGCAGGTCCGTAACTATATACATGGTGAGTCAGAATTCAGGTCAGAGGCAGGATCGTCAAGACAAATTAAGTTGAAAAAGTAGTGCTTCCCAAGGCTGGTATACGTCTTTGAATATGGAGCTGAACATTATTTTGATTGTATGTAAATAGTAATTAATAGAGACCGGAAATATTCGCGAATTCATTTCGCGATAGGCTAAAATACAAATCGTTATACCTCAGTGCTGCCTCTGCTATTGGTTCACAACTCACCTGGATGACTCTGGGCCAATGAGAAACACACAGCCAAAGCTTTATCGAATCACAGGCTGCTACGCTGGAACGTCTCACAAGACAGCAGCCAATGAGTGGGTGGCATTTGACCGAGTGTACGTAGAACTATGGAGTTCATCCTACAGGTCATTCAACCCGCGAATTTTTCCGGTCCCTATATATGGCATTGCCTGTGTTTCGTGATTGGGTGAGTTCCTTTCAGGTACATGTCTGATGTCAGTACAACCAATCACAGTTATCCAACACGGAAGCAAACTAGTCCTGAGTGGCTCGGTTAAATAAAAGCGACGACGTCTCTCGCAGACGGCCGCCAATCACAAGGAAGAAACCTCTGATGCTGATACACCTTGTTGCAGTATAACAGGCGTTCAGAATTTTTTTTTTCGCGAGAAATGCCTGCCACTAGGTGTGATTATTTCGATTCCAGCCCGATTCGGAAAGAATTAAGCGCAGTTGTCCGGGTGTCTGCGTGATGCAGCGCCTAGAGCTATAGCCGTAGAGACCTGCAAAATTCGCGGATTCATTCGGTGATAGACTAGAATTCAAACACATATACCTCTTAGATAATTTTGCTATTGGCTTACTGTTCGTCTGGACGAATCTCAACCAGTTATTAACCCTCAACCAAAGAAGGATCGAAACACAGACAAATCTGCTGAGACGACTTACAAGTCGGCAGCCAATGAACTTGCGTTATTTGTCCGAGTGTACAGGGGTATGTGCAGTCTATCCTGAAGGCCATCGAAACCGCGAATTTGATAGGTCTCTAGCTATAGGGCAGAGATGTGGATGCAATTGCAGGCATGTGGCTCACATACACCCCTCCCTCCCTGGTTGACTGGCTGACTGGCTGACTGGTTGACTGGTTGGCTGGCTGAGTGAATGAGCGGGGAATGGGAGGAAGTGGGCGGGGCGGCCTCAGGAAGCGGCGGTGGGCGGTGATGGATGTGCGCGGTGACCCTGGCCCATGTGTGTCTCCCCATGCCTGTAGGAATGTCTGGTCGCGGAGCCGCCGAGGGGAAGGGGTGGCGAGGTGTGCTGTCCTCCCAGGGGCAACTCGCAGCACATGCCCAGATCACAAGGGCGGTAACAAACACCGACCACCTCTCGGCGCCTCACTCTCGTGACAAGGAGAAGGCTGTTCAACCTATTCCTAGGGACACCTGTATTTCGCGAATACATTTCGTGTCTAGGTACATCGCAAAACACCTTAGTTTTTTTCTTGTAGTTATTGGCTGTGGTCGGCGAGAGGTGTTTTCCCGCACTTGACGGGGCCAATGGGAATGTGGATACCGTACTGCTGCACGCACACGATTCGCCATTACTCTAAGAAAAAGCTACAGTGTTTTGTGACATACCTTGACACGAAATGTATTTGCGAAATACAGGTGTCCCTACGGCTATTCCTCTACATCTTAAACTTATCGCTAGGAACCGGAAAAATTCGCGGGTTCAATGACCTCTAGGATGAACTTTATAGTTCTACGTACACTCGGTCAAATGCCACCCACTCATTGGCTGCTGTCTTGTGAGACGTTCCAGCGTAGCAGCCTGTGATTCGATAAAGCTTTGGTCGGGTGTTTCTCATTGGCCCAGAGTCATCCAGGTGAGTTGTGAACCAATAGCAGAGGCAGCACTGAGGTATAACGATTTGTATTTTATACTATTGCGAAATGAATTCGCGAATTTTTCCGGTCTCTACGCATCGCGAAAAGATTCTGAGACTGGCTGAAAGTCAAATCATCTACCATCGTCTATTTTTGTAGTTCAAGACGGAAGCAGACGCGTCCTGAGTGGCTCGGTCAGATAAGGCAACAACGTTTATCGCAGACGGCCGCCAATCACAAGAAAGAAACCTCTGGTGCGGGTGTATGTATTGGTTTAGAGTCGTAAATAGATTGAATATGAAGCTCACAAATGTTTAGAGATTAACTTCAATTTATACGAGTTTTTGAACTTTCTTGATGTAGTTCTTTTTTTTCAATTGGACATTTTGCTGGACTACCCGACGTAACTAAACATAAAATTTATAATAGCGTTAAAAAAATACATATCGTCACATTGCGAGCTCCATTGTTCGAGGAGTACAGACATATACAGGGGTCGTTCCCCTAAACTAAGCTCCGGGTCGTAGAGTTCCCAAAAATATTATGAAGATAACTCGACATACCACAGCCGCCGTATATCACGAGTAGCATCTGCTGAGGGTGGTGATGGATACCAGGCTACCTCTCCCCTGGGACTGTGGTGTAGCCCCCCTCCCCTGGGACTGTGGTGTAGCCCCTCTCCCCTGGGACTGTGGTGTAGCCCCCCTCCCCTGGGACTGTGGTGTAGCCCCCCTCCCCCTGTCAGCAGGAGAGCCACACCGCGACACGAGGGTCACCGGGGTTACGTCGGTGTCTTCCCGCGCTACCATGCGTCAGCCGCGGCTAACTGCAGTCGCCGGGGAGGCTGGGAGGATAGGTCGCTGGAGTGGCGGGCGGGCATGCATAGCTGCAGTCGCCGGGGAGGCTGGGAGGATAGGTCGCTGGAGTGGCGGGCGGGCATGCATAGCTGCAGTCGCCGGGGAGGCTGGGAGGATAGGTCGCTGGAGTGGCGGGCGGGCATGCATAGCTGCAGTCGCCGGGGAGGCTGGGAGGATAGGTCGCTGGAGTGGCGGGCGGGCATGCATAGCTGCAGTCGCCGGGGAGGCTGGGAGGATAGGTCGCTGGAGTGGCGGGCGGGCATGCATAGCTGCAGTCGCCGGGGAGGCTGGGAGGATAGATCGCTGGAGTGGCGGGCGGGCAAGGCCTAATTTATGTTGCCGGGGAGTCTAATAGGCTGACACTGCTGACGTTTTCTTAATTTAACGGAGTCGCTACATTGTAGGTAAATGAATAGAGACCGGAAAAATTCGCGAATTCATTTCGCGATAGGCTAAATTACAAATAGTTATACCTCAGTGCTGCCGCTGATATTGGCTCACAGCTCACCTGGATGACTCTGGACCAATGGAAAACACCAAACCAAAGCTTTATTGAATCACAGGCTGCTTCGCTGGAACGTCTCACAAGACAGCAGCCAATGAGTGGGTGACATTTGACCGAGTGTACGTAGAACTATGGAGTTCATCCTACAGGTCATTGAACCCGCGAATTTTTCCGGTCCCTATAAATGAATAATAAAGGAACCGCTCTTTTAACGTTTTCCATTTTCCACTTTCAACTGATTTTATTGTAATATCTAATGTAGTGAATTAGAATTGTCTCAAATAAATAAAACCTAACGGGATGTACGCCCGTTTCTTTACCCTACCACCGGGGTAGTTGATATGAACATACTATTACTAAGTGAATTTTATGTTAAATATATGTAAGCTCACCTAGTGCAAGCAGCAAATAGAAAAAAAAAAATAGCTGTAGAAAAATGTATCATGTATCATGTTTTGTAAAATTCCGATACTTTTGTATAATCTATAATTTACAGTAAATATTTAGGAATGATTCCAAAGTATTCTTAAAGCGTACATCTGCGCAATACAAATGAGGAATTAATCAACCAATATGTATCCTGCAGCTTTGTCAATTAGGACACATGCCTACATTTATTGTATGTACCCATGGTGTGAATAACATTATAAACAGGTTGTTTCTAAATTTAGGGACCTTTTTCACTCTCAATCGTGTGTGATTACGCGATACGATACGATTACTGCGATACGCGCAGTTATGCCTGATTTGATTAGTTGATATTAAAACTTGAAATGAAATGGTGTACACTAAAATAAAACGTGAAAAAAATTGAAACTGGTGTTAAAAACCTGATGAGAAGGTTGTGAATCTCCTAGCATATTGATTCGTCAGTGAGATGGCATTAAGTGTCGACCAACAAACGCTATGGATATTCTTATTTTTTTTGTTAATTTTATTTTACGGCACTTAAAGGCGGGCAATTATGATCCCTATCTTTCTGTCGGCCTTAGCATTCTCCCTCCCTGTCTTCTGTATACCTGAAGCCTGGCGTTTATGACTCACAGTCTGGTTAGCAATAAAGTATATGATTTATAACTAGCGATAAATTATGAATTTGTCAGTTTTTTTTCCCCAACCAGACCAGCACAACATTCCTTCGAAATCAACTTTTTTTTCCTTAAATTTTTGTGCAAGATAAATATAACAACTTATTCATTTGTTTTGCGCTGTTTTAATTTGAGTTCATTTTATTATAGTTCTTAATAAACATAGGTACATCAATTAGAATTTTAATTTAATTATATAATACGTGTATAAATACAGTTCGTAACCGACATAGCTGTTGATTACGAAAAAAAATATCCATAACGCGTGTCTAAGATATTCTTTTAATATATGGAAGTATATGAACGCTTAACTAATACCCTGCGAACAACAAAATGTCTGAACATGAAAAATAAAATGCTTGTCACTTTCAACTCCGTTCACCAAAAAACGAGGACAGATTATTATTTCAGTTTCCGTGTGCCAAATACTGAAGGTTTTTAGGGAAAAAAATAAATACTTATTTATATTTGACCAAGCCAAGGCGCAATATAGATGGTGGGAAACGACCAAAGAGCACGGAATTTTGATAGCTAGGAGGATGGGCCTGATATTAGAATAGCAGGAGAATGATGTGTTGTACATGTGTGTATAGGTATATACATAATTGTGTGTGTGGCAGACGTGCGTATAATTAACCGGGGATTTCTTCACAACATCTTCCAAGTCGGTTCGTACCTGTGTGATAAACACGTATGCGCAGGCGTTGTAGTGGTCTGAATAAACTGGCGTTCAATGCATTCAACATGTTAATTTATGCACGACGCGAGGGCGAAGCAACTGCACACAATGCCCCTCACACGGCCTCGTGTGCGAGGCGAGCTGCACCCGGGTGGGGGGAGGAAGCGCAGTACCACTACTGTTCCGGCCCGTCGCCCCAGAGAGACAGATAGAGCAGCGTCTTGATTGTTCGGCTCGTTGCACGGCGCGCATCGCGGCCAGCAAACTCCCGGCGAACAAAAGCATTTAGCGCGCAATGATTCGCTCGCGGCCCATTCATTATCCACCCTCTGGGCTGTGAATCAGTCGCCGCTGGTGCGGCCGAGAACAATATTCTGCACACGCGAAACACTCGACAAGACCCTGAAGAATTCACAGTGTCAACTAACTTGGCCAGTTGGATAAACAATCACAAAATAGTTGGCTTCTGAAATTTGGAAACGAGTGGAAAAGAAAAACCATACGAAAAACAGTGCAAAAAATTAGTTAACGGCCTACATTAGTGCTTTTTTTGTAAATGTTTTAATTTTGATAGATGATTTATTGGATCAATAATTATAATAACAGGAGAATGACGTGTTACGTATATATTAGGCAGACGTGCGTATGATTGACTGCAGATTTTTTTTACTACCTATAAGTAGAGACCGGAAAAATTCGCAGATTCATTTCGTGATAGGCTGAAATTCAAACATGTGTACAGTTCTGCTGGCTCTGCTATTGGCTCGCGGTTTAACTGGAGCTCTCTGGGCCAATGAGAGACTATCGATCAAAGAAGCGTCGAATCACAAGCTACCCAGTGGAGACGCCTCACAATTTAGTAACCAATGAACACGCGTGTTTATTTGAGAAGTGCGGAGGATAATGGAGGCTATCCTAGAAGTCATTGAATCCGCGAATTTTTCCGGTCCCTACCTATAAGTATTTTCAAATTATGATCATACCTTTATCCTATATAATTATTAGGTTTACGTAGGTGTAGTAGTGGTATGAATAAATTGGCTTTCAATAAGTTAATTTTTACATTATGGAGGGGGGAAAATTGAAATTTGCTTAGGTATTGATAAATGATTTCTTTACTGATTCGTCAGTGACTGTCACTCGAAAGTGTACTGAATCAAAAACAGTGGTTTTCTAAAGATATTTTTTAAATTATTTTTACCATTAAACTTTAATCTGTTTTGTACAGTTTTGTGTACCGTGTCTTTTGGAACTACATCTATAAATATATGATTCAGCTTAACTTATAATGTATGTATTTATATAAAATATAGTAAAATATATGAGAACAGTTAGATGTATGGTGCCTAAGGCGCCCAAAAAATAATGAATATAACGAACAATTTAATTTAATATATACCTACGAAATATCTAAGTAAAAAAAAATAAAAAAATTATATTGTGCAAAAAAAATATTTCTGATAATATACCTGTATGAAATGACAAATATTTGATTTTTAAAATTTAATTTGACATTTTCCTTGAGTAATTTTATTGACTATTTCAATAATATAGCAATGAATATAGTTCTTTTATTTAATGGTAATGTATTATTTTTAAGTCTGGAAGATAAATTTGATTAATTAAATTATCAGCGATAATTTGAATATTTACACGAATAGAAAATATTGATTAAAAACTCACAAATAAAAAAAAATTCTTTACTTTCTGGTGCCATGTTGTAATGAAAAAATTCAATTTCACTTCTAAACAGGAATAAATAAATAAATAACTAAATAAATAAGTAAATATATGGTAAGCAAAGCGGAGTAAGTAGAAGAATTATCGTACGCAGTGGCACAACACAGCGTCACAGAGTTGGTCAGTGGGTCCGTGTTGAGCGATAACTATGTGATAACACGAAGAACACGGAAGAAAGAAACATTATATTTAATTTCTGTTACATTTATGACTGCAGCTGTTCTCTGTGAGGAATGTGGTAGGTGCGCAAGTCGAAAAGCCGAACCTCGAAACATTTATGTCGAATGGCCGATGGAGGCGCTGAAACTTCACGTCAGGCGCTAGAGTAGGGTCCCATATGTAACTGCCTGACCAGTCGAAATTAAAGAATTTCAAGTTTACGGTTAAGACTAGGGACCGGAAATATTCGCGGGTTCAATGACCTGTAGGATGAACTCCATAGTTCTACGTACACTCGGTCAAATGCCACCCACTCATTGGCTGCTGTCTTGTGAGACGTTCCAGCGTAGCAACCTGCGATTCGACAAAGCTTTGATCGGGTGTTTCTCATTGGCCCAGAGTCATCCAGGTGAGTTGTGAGCCAATAGCAGAGGCAGCACTGAGGTATAACGATTTGTATTTTAGCCTATCGCGAAATGAAATCGCGAATTTTGCCGGTCTCTAGTCATTGTCATTACTAGAGACCTGCAAAATTCGCGGATTCATTCGGTGATAGGCTAGAATTCAAACACACATACCTCTTAGATAATTTTGCTATGGGCTTACTGTTCATCTGGACGAATCTCAACCAGTTATAAACCCTCAACCAAAGAAGGATCGAATCACAGACAAACCAGCTGAGACGACTTACAAGTCGGCAGCCAATGAACCTTGCGTTATTTGCCCGAGTTTACAGGGGTATGTGCAGTCTATACTGAAGGCCAGCGAAACCGCGAATTTTGCAGGTCTCTAGTCATTACCTTTGATCGGGTTGGGGGGGGGGTGAATCTTGAGGAATTTTGCCCCTCTTTGAGTTACCTATATGGTCCCCTTCGAGTAATTTTGGCCTTTCCAGATTTTTTGGGGGAAATAAAAAACGGTAAATTTTTTGCTCGAAATAGGAAAAGGTTTTTATGAAGCTGCTAGAGTCCTGGAGTCTCGGAGTCTCGGAGGCGGAGCAGGGGGAGGTGGAGGGCAGGGGGATGATATTCCCCCCCCCCCACGAGGCCCCGTGACGGGCGGGAGACGCATGACCTCCTGTTGATGGCTATCGGGCGCGCGCCGCCCCAGAGGTCGCTGGCTCGTCCGCGCGGAGTGAGATATTCGCCCCCGGCCGCCGCCAGATGCTATCTCTCTCCCCCCGCCCCTGCGCTGGTGTCATTGATACGTCTGGGGGCTGACCCCCCCCCTACACCCTCGAGCCACGCAAGGATGCTCGCTATTAGCATAGCACGGCCGCGCGCACGCTCTCTGCGGATTCGGTCCGCGATTGCGATCTTACTGTTCATCCCGGCCAGTGAATTCTCGCGTTGTATCCGGCGTCTGTTGGTAAATAACCATATTAACTATCTGATGGAAAAAAAAAACCCGTGACTTATTAGGTACCAATAATTTTTAAACGCAGTTTTTTTTCAACTTATGAAAATTTTTAGCTGACCACAAAACTTTTTTTCTGTAGATTTTTTTTGTGTAGATATACATTTATGTCTCGTGGATTTTTCTGAGTAATTGCATTAATTTATTTTCAATGCCAGGGATCACCTGAGCATTGTAATATCTCTAAAACCTTTTGCCCCAAAATGATTGCTAGATTTGAACAGTTCTCAGTGTCCCGTCAAAATTGCACTCTATTCTTCTCTCGACAGCTGACTGGTTTTGCCATTTGTCCGTGACAGAAATAAAACATATTGCCCCCCCCCCCCCCTCCCTTATACTGTCCCTATATGGGCAAGACCTCTCTACCATGCACACTACCGCCCAATGCGCTGTCTTGAATCAGCAGGTTCGAAAAAACATGGCGGTCAAATCATGTGCGCGTGACCTACTGTTACTGTTATTTTTTTAAACCGTGAATCCAACCTTAAACACACTATGACACACGCCAACTTACATCCAACCGTTTGTAGATCGTTGCAATTTTTTACGAAATGCTTTAGGCCAAAAAATAAATTCATACAGTTTATTTTTGAAATTTTGCCTTCGTAAAGACTTGGCTCCACCTGACCTGTAGAATCTGATAGTTTTTCGATGATTGCAGATATTTGTGAAAATATATTTCGGTAAACGGTGGAAACCCAGAGAATGAACTTTCAATGAGGGTCCACGACTCTATTAGCCAGGTAAAACTTTTAACCAATAATATTTGCTGAAATTTACAAATAGCAGACTGGTAACATGTAGTAATATAAGCTCCTATCTGACGATAAAATTGTTCTACAGAATACAACATGCAATGAATGTATAACAAAAGAATGAAAAAAATTTCTGAAAAAAAAATTGGTTGTCTGTAAAGTCGCTTTACGGACGATAGTTTAACGTGACAACGTCATAACAAAACATTGATGAAATGATTGCATACTTTTATGAATAAAATTGAATCATTTTTATTTAATTATCACTATTTTGTATAGATACAAAGAAGGAGTGAAATGAAATCTACAATTTAATTGATAAATTTACTCTATTTGCACTCATTAATTCAAATATGTTTATTACTTTAACGAAGAGATTATTTTAACTATAACTTTTATACATGTTTGCTATTTAACTTCTTCCAATCTGTGTTATTCTGTTAAGGATAGGACGATGATAGGAAAAGTAGGAAACGAATGGGAGTGTTTCAAGTTTAATGTGCCTCGAAAAAGTCAAATCGATGGTTGTTCCAATCGAGTGGAAGAGAGATAGATGCGGTGCAAGCGTACAATGAGCGTAACGGGACAATGTGTGTAACGGGACAATGAGTCATCCTTTTTCGTGCGTGCAGCCGGCGTTAATCGATTTTTTAGACGTTGTCACGTCAAACATTTTCTTTTAAACGATAACAGCATGGAATTACTGTAACCCAACTCGAAGGACAGGCAGATAACATAGGCAGATAAGATAGTAGGTCAGTCCCTGCTTGAATGAATGACGTAGGGTTGAATCTATCGTCAATATCGAGGTCATTCGAATGACCGGCTGATCCTGTCGAGTCACTCTTCGAGTGTTCGACTCCGCGAGAGATCGATCTCTTTGTCGACGGGCGACTGTCTGGATGCTCGATCTGCAAAGGTCCTTGAGTTGCTTTTGGCGATTTCATTGCACTTGTCAGTCAAATGCAGGTAGTTAATTGTATACTGAAGCAAGGATTTAAAAACTAAAAAAATTTTTCAGCCAATCACTATCTACTTCAGGTAGAATTTCCTTAAAAGTACATAGGCTACATTTTTTTTAGTAAAGTTCCGAAATATATTAAAAAAGTTATGAATCTATAAATTACTTCATGGGTAATTTTCCTTACAAATAGGTATGGTAGATTTAATACGAATTCAACTTTTTCCTAATACCTACATATGAGATAAGACATGAATACCTATACTTAGGTATGGGGACATATCTTAACAATTCCTACTCTCTTATTGAACCCATACATTGCTATGGTAGTTAAAAAAAATTGTTATGACTAGGGACAGGAAAGCGGGTTCAAAGACCTGCAGGATGAACTCCATAGTTCTACGTACACTCGGTCAAATGCCACCCACTCATTGGCTGCTGTCTTGTGAGACGTCCCAGCGTAGCAGCCTGTGATTCGATAAAGCTTTGGTTGGGTGTTTCTCATTGGCCCAGAGTCATCCAGGTTAGTTGTGAACCAATAGCAGAGGCAGCATTGAGGTATAACGATTTGTATTTTAGTCTATCGCGAAATTAATTCGCGAATTTTTTCCGGTCTCTAGTCATAACTTAGAAACACGCCACTCAGAACAGGAATAAATTAGAATAATGCTGTCTTGTGTGTTTCTAAGTTACGACGGCTACCATGTCTTCCCGTAGAGAGGCTTGTCTGACCATTAGGGGCAGGTAGTTTTCGCGAAAAAAAATCTGTACTCTGAATAGACTGCAAAAAGGCGTATACGTACCAGCAGTTTCTTACTTGTGATTGGCGGACGTCTGCGAGAAAAGTTGTCGCCATATTTGACCGAACCACTCAGGACGCGTTTTATTCCGCACTGAATTACTGTGATTGGAAGAGACCGGAAAAATTCGCGAATTCATTTCGCGATATGCTAAAATACAAATTGTTATACCTCAGTTCTACCTCTGCTATATTGGTTCACAACTCACCTGGATGACTCTGGGCCAATGAGAAACACTCAACCAAAGCTGTATCGAATCACAGGCTGCTACGCTGGGACATCTCACAAGACAGCAGCCAATGAGTGGGTGGCATTTGACCGAGTGTACGTAGAACTATGGAGTTCATCCTACAGGTCATTGAACCCGCGAATTTTTTTGGGTCCCTAGTGATTGGTTATAAATCGATCGACATAAATCATAAAAAATCTCACCCAATCACGAAACAAAGATGATGCTACAGTGTTTTAACTCTCAACTGGTCTCGGAATCTTTTCCCGAGGTATGCATGCCCCTACTGACCAGCCACGGAGGTGCGGTCAGCAGCGGTAGATAAGTACACCAGGTGGGGTAGTACTTCCTGAGCCCGCGGGGGTCGCTAAACGGCACCACCAGCCGAGGCGGTTAATTACGTGATTTAGTGCGTGGGAGTGGCGGAGGGACAATGGCTGTAATTGCAGGCCGCGCCGCCTGGGGCGCGGCGAGCGTCTGGGACCGTCGCTAGCACCAGGCTCCACCTGGGCACACCTGGGCGCGCGTGGCTACTGCTCAAGTTACACTCGCCCAGCGTGCTAGAATACCAGCTTTAGTTTTGCATGCGAGTGATTAATAGAAATAAAATAAAATAATTGGGCTGATGTTACAAATACAGTTTGTAAATTGTTTATTCAACGAATTGAATAGGCTATAGGTAGAGACAGGAAAAATTCGCGGATTAATTTCACGATATGCTAGAATCCAAACATCTGTACATTTATATTGCTTCCGTGATTGGCTTACAGTTTATCTGAAGGACTTTGAGCCAATGGAAAACCTTCAACCAAAATAGTATCGAATCGCAAGCGTCCCAGTTGACAAGTGTCACGAGTCAATAGCCAATGAGCAGGTGGAATTTGCCTGAGTATGTAGAGGGTTGTGGAGTCTATCCTAGAGGTCATCGAAAGCGCGAATTTTTCCAGTCTCTAGCTATAGGTAGAGACCCGGAAATTTCGCGGATTCCTCTGGCCTCAGGATAGAATTCAAAGTTATAGGTGTGCTCGACCCATGTTTACTTTCCCATTGGTTGATTTCTTAGCGAGAACATTTTTATCCTTGTTATTTGGCTCTACCTGATTCGCTTACTTCTCTCCTAGCTGGGCGTCGTTGGCTCACGGTCGTAGAGGGGCGTGTACAGATAACTGTGGTCCAATCATGAACACAGTGCGACAGTGTGAAGGTTTGCATTCTAGCTTGCGACTAAATGAATCCGCGAAATTTCCGGGTCTCTTAATATAGGCTATACTCACTAGCCAATATAAATATAAAAACACGAATATAAAATAATTATTTAATTTAGTAAAATATTCGAGACAAATTTTAATTAATAATGAAACCCAATAAATATTCTGAATGATTATCCTAATGTATCTATTGGAATTAATTATTTAATAATAATGTACTAGTTAAAATGGAAATAAATTATACCTACATACGGAACATAACCTCACAAACACTCCCATGTAAACGGCCAGGAGACTACATACTAAACCTTCCTTCCACAAACACTCCCTGCCAGTGGCAATGGAAGCTTACACGCAACCTGACATATTTAGGCCTATACATACGGAAACGTAAACTCAGTTATTTAAACACACTTGAAAAATTTGGTAAACACAATTTTCATCACAAATATTCGCAATAAATAAATGTTTTTAATTATATGGACCAGTATTCAACATTAATTACTAAAGTAAATGATTTAAAAGCGCATCTATAATTTTTATTTCTAGGTAGCTTTTTTTTAGCTCCTGTGAAAATTTCGTTGCATGTTGAGCGCGCATCGTAAAAATTCACTCTCATAATTTTTTTCACTTCGCACATAAAGAAGTATAACTTCAAAAATAACTAGTTTCTTAAATATTTTATTGTACATCAGGGGACGTATGCATTATTATTATTTTTGTGAAAAGATATATTACCGTCTGTGTTTCGTGATTGATAGAGACCGGAAAAATTCGCGGGTTCAATGACCTGTAGGATGAACTCCATAGTTCTACGTACACTAGGTCAAATTGTTATCTCCTGCATTCCTACCATAACAAAATGTCACCCACTCATTGGCTGCTGTCTTGTGAGACGTTCCAGAGTAGCAGTCTATGATTCTATAAAGCTTTGGTTGGGTGTTTCTCATTGGCCCAGAGTCATCCAGGTGAGTTGTGAACCAATAGCAGAGGCAGCACTGAGGTATAAAGATTTGTATTTTAGCCTATCGCGAAATGAATTCGCGATTTTTTCCGGTTTATAATTGTGACCTAATTCAACAGAACTTTGAAGGGTAGCAGAACATCAAGAACAAGATAAAATATTTTAATTTAATTTTAAAACACACTTTTGTATATCAGAATTTTTTTTCAAAAATATATCTTGTTATATAAATAAAAAATTATTCTCTTCTTCTAAAACGACAGGTTCACATATTTTATACAAATATATATATAGAGACCGGAAAAATTCGCGAGTTCATTTCGCGATAGGCTAAAATACAAATCGTTATACCTCAGTGCTGCCTATGCTATTGGCTCACAACTCACCTGGACGACTCTGGGCCAATGAGAAACACCCGATCAAAGCTTTGTCGAATCACAGGTTGCTACGCTGGAACGTCTCACAAGACAGCAGCCAATGAGTGGGTGGCATTTGTCCGAGTGTACGTAGAACTATGGAGTTCATCCTACAGGTCATTGAACCCGCGAATATTTCCGGTCCCTATATATATATAATTGAACCAGGCAAAGAAAAAAAATAAAGGCTGTGATAGCAAGTGCATTAAATTAAAAATAATGCTGTCAACAGCCTGTATTTGAAAAAAAACAGACTAAAATACAACATAAACTAAAAAATTATAAATCGAAAAGAGTTGCCAAGAAAAATCGAAATCTTTCCAATAATAACTTTACTGAGAAAAGGTGAAGTTATTTTGAGAGCTACTAGTATTTTTCTGAAACAAGATAGCAATCAAAAACTCTTGCAATCGTTATAGCAAAAAAAGTACAGAAACTTGCATAATGTGCGCCATGAAAAACAAAATTTAAAAACTTAAATAAATAAATATGTATATAAATAAAATGTTTTAACAGGTGAAACAGAAGGGAAAAGTCCAAAGACATTATTATGACACAACAAGAGAGAAGCATTAAAGAAAGCTTACACCAAGGTTGAAAAACAGACACTGAAACATTACTGGCCATTAAAAAAAAATAAATACAAACTTCACTACTTAGCTCTCCAAAACCTCCATCCTTTCGTTGACCCTCTTTTTTTTTTTTTCTCTCTCTCTCTTTATTTCTCTCTCTCTCAGTTCTGTTTATCGTGTTTTCTGCATCATGATTCCTTCTCTAATCTGCTCATGCACCGACACTCGGCGCTTCTTCTGACAGCTCGCGCCGTCGTCCAATCAGCGCTCTTTATTCACACCACGTGTCTAGTCACGTCACGTATTTTTATAATATATTCATGCTTACCGCTTCGTCAACTTTGAAGGGTACAAATGAGCAAATACCAAATTGTAGGTTTGACCCTTTTCTTGTACCGAATGCACAAAAAGTTATTAAAATAGTCTATCACTTTTTAAACCTTTTTATAATCACAAAAAAAAATTACTTCATCAATAGGAACGCCATAGTTTACTTACAAATATTTTTTTACGTCTGATTATTAACAAATAAAACTGTTTTGTTGAGACTTCAATAATAATTTGTTTTTCACCACTGACTTAATATTAAACCTGTTTTTTCAGCCCACAAGTAAATAATATTGAGTGATAACAGCTACTTCATTAGTAAGATACGATAATAATTGCTAATTACATGTCAGTCTTCCTAATATTTTTTCTAAAATAGTTTTCAAATTTAACTCTTCAAACTAATGTTACGAAGTGGGGGAAAAGCCCAATTGATGTTTATACAGTTTTATTAATTACTAATAACTAGGGGCAGGCATTTTTCTCGTAAAAATCTGAACACCTATTAGACTGAAACAAGGTAGGCCTACACCCACACCTGTGGTTTCTTCGTTTTGATTGGCGGCTGTCTGCGAGAGAATTCGTTGCCACATATGACCGGACCATTCAGGACGCGTTTGTTTCCGCACTGAATTACTGTGATTGGTGTTCTGACAATCGACATGCACCTAAAATAAAATCGCCCAATTAGGAAACGCAGACGATGGTACAGTGTTTTAACTTTCAGCTAGTCTCGGAATATTTTCGTGAATGATAGCTACAAGACCCACGAATCACTAACCAATATAATTATTTCCTGAAGCCGAATATTGAACGCAGTAAGTTTGAAACACAGTATTTATAGCCGATGAAAAAGGAATAATCTCGGATTCAGTAACCATTAGGATGGACTCTAAGTCCTCTGCATAATCCAGCATTTTTCTCCTGGTCATTGGCTGCTCACACGTGACATGTTTCCCGTATTGCGATAATTATGTCTTTGGGCGAGGGTTTCTCATCGGTAGGCACGTGGCAAAATGGCAAGGCTTTACTTTTGGCTTATTTATTATGTGGCACCTCCCCTTAGGAAGTTGGGGTCGTTGTGATTCGGTCTCTCTTCGGCTTGCTGACAGCTGACTGGCACACAGTCGGAACTATTGTGACACAATCATAAAGCAATGCTAAGGTAAAGGATGTTTGCAGTCTAACTGGTGACGAAAAAAAAAAAACGAGAAATTTACGGGTGTCTAATTATGAGTAGGGACCGGAAAAATTCGCGGATTCAATGACCTCTAGGATAGCCTCCATTATCCTCTGCACTTCTCAAGTAGACACGCGTGTTCATTGGGTACTAAATTGTGAGACGTCTCCACTGGGCAGCTTGTGATTCGACGCTTCATTGGTCGATAGTCTCTCATTGGCCCAGAGAGCTCCATTTAAACCGCGAGCCAATAGCAGAACCAGCAAAATTATACACATGTTTGAATTTCAGCCTATCACGAAATGAATCCGGTCTATAATTATGAGTTGCTGGATTCGTATCACTGGGTGAGCACGAAACAAATCCAACAAATACAGACTGGAAAAAAAAATTGCCGTATATATTTCGCGATACGCTAGATTCCAAAATCGTCCACCTTCATCCTGCTTCAGTGATTGAAATATTATTTCCTGAAGGACTCTGAGCCAATGAAAAACACTCAACAAGAAAGGGGGTTGTGTGTAAAGTCGGTTTATAAACCGACTTTACACACAACACGGACGATAATTTTACGTGATAACGTCATAAGAAAACATTGATGAACAATTGCACACTTTTTAATTTTCAAATATTAGATGTTTATAGTTTTTGCAAAATTAATTTCAATAATTTGTTTAAATATAATCAGATAATCACGAACGATTATTTAAAAAACCCGCCTTAACCTGTTTGATATTATAGAAGTTTTTCTCACGCGGTGGTTGGCCGGTTCTTGCACGCTCGGCTCAGGCTGAAGGTGACAGTTTTTCATGCGTGCAGCCGGCGTTCATCGATTTATAAGTATCTATAGACCTGCAAAATTCGCAGATTCGTTTCGTGACAAGCTGCAATTCAAATAATTATACCTTAGCGCTGCTTCTGCCATTGGTTCACTGTTAATCTGGAGTAAAAAGGGCCAATTAGAGACCCTCACTCATAGAAGTGTCGAATCACAGGCCACCCAGTCGAGACGACTCACAAGTCAGCAGCCAATGAACTGGTGGCATTTGCCCGAGTGTGTAGAGTGTAGTAGAGTCTATCATGGAGGTCACTGAATCCGCGAATTATGCAGGTCTCTATTCATAAGACGATATCAAGTCAATAAGCTTCCCAGTCAGTTCTCAAGAGCCAACAAAGACAAATAGCTGTGTTATTTGCCCGAGTGGATCGTGGAGCCTGTGAATGTTAGCATGTTGCCAGGCGAAGGAACGAAATGCTTTGGCCTCTGTTCACACCACTTATTATTAAAATTAGTTTTCAACAAGAAATTCTGACGAAATTCGCAAAGGAGCCTGCTGATGCCTACAGTATTGCATCTAGCGTCACTGACAGGCCACAGTGACACGTGACCGCCCGCCAATCAGCGACCGGTCCTCGCCGCGACGAGCAGTCAAATGCAGCAGCCGCCCCGCGCCGCGGCGTCTGCCCCCCCACACCCCCACTCCTCCCACCGGCCGGGAGGGGAAGAGAGTACCAATGGCGCGGCGCGGCGCGGGCCCCCCACCCCCCGGTCGCGCCTCATTGGCGGACAGCGCCGCGCGGGAGAGCGGGGGGGGGTGGGGGGGACCGGGTGACAAGCCGCGACCTGCGCCTGCGTGTCGGCGGGGGGCGTGGTCTCGCGTGTCTCTGTCTCTCTCGCTCTGCAGGGGACGCGAGTCGCCGTCTCTCTCTCTCTCTCTCTCTCTCACAGGAGTGGAGGGGAGAGGGAACACTCCCCTATCTGCCATCGCAGGCGAGTGTACGTGTGCATGACTGACAGGCCGCGTGGACCTAGGTAAGCGTCAAATGGGCCGCCAGTGGCTCTGCGGACCGCTCACAAGTTTCGTCGCGGAAATCCAAACCTTTTTTATTTTTTTTTTTTTGGCGGGAGTCTAAATTATCGCCCTTTAATTCATACACCCTCCCCCCCCCCCCTTTACCAAGTTTATCAAAATATTTTTCTTAACGTAATTTGTGTGGAGTGAGTGTTCGTGGCGACCGCGAGTGATAGTTGGAGTGCATCGCCGGCTGGACTGGCGTCAGGCGCTGAGACGGCGGACCTTGGAGGCGCGTGAGTAGCACCGTCCCCTCTCCGGCTACCCCTCCCCCCGCTACTACTGCTACCCGCTACTACTGCAGCTTCAAGCTCATTAGCAGCAGCTACCTCCCCTCCTCTCCCCCCCTCCTCATTTCCCCTCAGCCGCACCGCCTTTCAATTAAAATATCCTCCGCGTCACTCGACATCGGCGCGTCGATCGCCGTGCCTGACTGTCGCCTCCGAGTGCTTGTTTCATTCCCCAGTGACGTCACATTCCAGTGCGCGGTCAGCCAATCACCAGGTCCCGTCCCCGCGCCGACTGGACCAACCGTCCACCGGCATGCACTCGACAGAGTTCAACAATATTCTCTGGCTAGCTGCTGCGATGTCTGAAGTAGGCCTACCTATCTAAACATTTCAAATATAATATTTAAATAGAACATAGGTCAATGTGGCCTTTATCGATATACTAGGCCTATTTTTGTGAAGGACTGTATCGTTATAAATTTATGTTTGCTTTGAAATCTTCTTAAATGTAAATGTTTTAATAATAGGCCTATAGGTACTGTATACACTGCCTCGTATAAGTAATGCAAGCTGTGCTGTAAGCTTTTTTTAATGTTTTCAATTTCTTGAATTCAGAAAGGTTATTTTATTGAACGTAATAAATAGCCTACTATCAATTATTAGAGGTTATGTATAGGTAGACTTTTATTTTTTAAGAAATTTAAGTACCAATTTCCCCCCCCCCCTTTTTTTTAAACACAATAGGTATATTCTTCGAAACTACAGCGTGTTTTATAAAAAATATTTTTTAACGCTACTGAAATATTTGAGGGTATTTAAATGGTGTTACTGTAAATAACCAGTTCCATTGGCTACATGAATATTAACACTATTTTTTTTGTCGCTTAAATCAAGGATAAATATGCTTTGTACTTAATGAGAATAAGAGAAGAATGGCAGCAAACTAATAAGTACTTGTAGTCAAGCCACAGTTCTACACGTTGTCAAGCCGGTCGTGTCGAGACTGTGATTGGCGAGAGAAGCCCGCGGTGCATTTGACTGGCCAATGAGGTCACGGAGTTGCTGTTGTGTTGTTTGTGCCGCGTGACTCGCCAATCGTAAAAAAACAACAATTTATTAGTGTTTTGCAATTTGCACAGGCCTGTCGGTAGAGACCGGGAAAAGAATTCGCGGATTCATTTCGTGATAGGCTAGAATCAAAATGCGTATAACTTTAGGCTGCTTCTGTGATTGGAACACAGTTTGTTAGAAGGACTCTGAGCCAATGAATAACTCCCTAACTAAAGCAGTATCAAATCACAAGCATCCCAGTTAACAGGTGTCACGAGTCAGTAGCCAATGAGCTGGAGTGAATTGCCCGAGTGCATAGAGGATCGTGGAATCTATCCTACCACGAAATTTATTTCAGTCTCTACCTATAGGCACTTTTTTTGAAGCGAATAATCTAACCGTGCAACCGCTGCTGGACGTAGACTTGTAGGCTGTAGACGTACCTATGCGTAGACCGCAACTTGTACGCATCTGGAACAAGCACTCATGAGGCCGTTAGTGCTTCCTAAATACCTACCTGTTATTCTGTCTCTGCTATTTTCATCAGCTGACTCAGAGCAACTGTGACGCATTCCTTGGGTTTGATTCAGTCCTTGCTGGCCAGCGATGCTCACAGCAAAAATGTTTCGTACTTTTACAAGGAAAACCTTGGAAACTCAGTTGCCAAATACATCACTTGTAAAACTACAAGGCAGAGCTTTGTAAAATTACTAGAGACTGGAAAAATTCGTGGGTTCAAGGACCTCCAGGATAGACTCCAATATCCTCTATACACACTCGGGCAAATGCCAATTGTTCATTGGCTGCTGACTTGTGAGTCGTCTCGACTGGGTGGCCTGTGATTCGACACTTCTATGAGTGAGGGTCTCTAATTGGCCCTCAGTCCTCCAGATTAACAGTGGACCAATGGCAGAAGCAGCACCAAGGTATAATTATTTGAATTTTAGCAAAACACGAAATGAACCCGCGAATTTTTCAGGTCTCTAAAAATTATGCATGAAACAGAGCTCTGCGTTGCAGTTTTGCAAGTGATATCGTTGGCAACTGAGTTTCCAAGGACTTTGCTTGTAAAAGTACAACAATTCTGTAGAGTGTGTATCCGTGACTCCTGCGCGCCACAGCATTTCGCGGTTCTCTTTCTCTTCAGCCGTGATTTCAAAGTAAAACGGTTATCACATAGAATCTTAAAATCTTAACGAACAACATACCTGCATTCAAACCAGGATAAATATATAGCCTATATATTGTTGTGTAGCCTATGTAATTTTGCAACTGCATATGTTTTTATTTACTAAGTCCTAGGTTAGGACTGACGAATCGTTACCTTTGCAACAAAAAAAAGTGCCGAATAATACCCAAAACGCAGTAGAGTAAAATCCTTTTGATAAATAGATACATTAGGAGACACGAAAAATAAGAAGTTCCTCACAGATATACCTAATTTGTAAATAACATGTAACCTAATACCATTATATTTTAAAACACAGGCTTAGCTACCACCCAGGAAACATACTTAATAAATATCAACAGCATATTAAATATCTTGGTGTTTTAATAACAGTACACTCTAAAAAAGATTTTGTACTTTTACAAGGAAAATCCTTGGAAATCCTGATGCCAGCGATATCACTTGTAAAATTGCAAGACAAAGCTTTGTACTCTATGAAATTTTACAAAGCACTGCCTTGTAGTTTTACAAGTGATATCGTTGGTAACAGGGTTTTCCTTGTAAAAAGTACAATTTTTTTTTTACAATGTAGCCTATATATTTAGCCTGAGCTCTGATGTCAAAACAGAACACTGTAAAGCATTTGACAAGTTTGTATGACAATCTGAAAACTGCAGCTACCAGACAAAATAATAGGAAGTAAAGTGAAAACAAATATCGTTTCGAACAAGCAGAGGTTAAGTTTGTGTGTGTGTGTATGTGTGTGCCACTAATTTGTACTTGGCATAGAGGTCTGCACGTACAGAGAAGTTAAAATGCATACACCCACACTTACGTAACCTTTTACTCTTTTGCCCGTACCTATAGCTACGATATACTCTATTAATGCTGATAAAGCTTATGTACCAATATTTTTTTCTAAACTACGTAGCCTAAATATAGCTATGCTATGTAAAAATGGCGTATATATAAATAACGTCTAGGCATGTGCCTGTTAAATTGGACAACTTTAATTATAATTCAAGACAGTCAAATACATAAACGTAGGTAAGCTACTTAAGTGTAGAAATATCAGCCGGTATAGCCTTCTTACTTATAATACAAATATTTGAAACTTCACCGTAGGCTTATATAATTGTTACATTTAATACATAATAAATACTATTTTATTTATTTTTGTAATAAGGGCCAGAGTAATTCATGTTGCAACATTTGCGTTTTTAAGTTTCTTCCGTCATATATCTTCCCCGTACTTTATAATGCTATAAAAATAAATCTTTTATACAGAGAGAAGTGGAAAGTTAAGTTTAGACAATAATGCATCTACTTAAATTTTTTCAACCTTTTTGGGCCTTTTTTAAAGTATTATTCTGCACATTTCAGGTAGTAATTGAATATTTTCTTTAAAAACTTCGAACAGATTTAATTATAATGAAATTTTGAAAAATAAAACAACCGTTGCTTTTATTTTACTTTGTTAGCTATTCGTCGCATTTTTTTACGTTTTGAAAACCACCCACAAAGGAACAAAAATTTTCAGGTTGCTAGTTATTTGTCTCGGCAACTACGCGTGATAATTACACATTCTCTACGAAAAATCTATTATCATTTATTTCATTTAAAATATATTTATGTATTTATGAATTTTTTACACTAAATATCTACTTTTTAACCAATTTGTATAACTAAGTAAAAATGACACATTTTAAGACTTGCAGAAATCGATAACGCAAGTTAGAAATTTTTCACATTGCTGTAGGCCTATTAGTTAATATTTATCTGAAATAACAACTGCTGACGATTAGAAATGTTTCAACGCCAATCTATTTTCAGCATGCATTTATTTTACTATTTTTATTTTATAGAAGATACCTACTGCTTGAAACTTTTAAAACTTACTTATAACATAACTTACCTTTAACTTATAACATACTTATAAAAATATAAAAAAACTTTTCAGAAAAATACACATTTTTTTCCACTGCAGTTATAGTTGTGGGTTCAAAGGATAATACATAAAATACATACATATAGGGCCGACAAACGTCACAAATTTAAGTTATATTTATCGTTTTGAAATTAAATCTGCTGGTGTTGAAATAGTAACTTTGTTTTTCATAGTAAAGTAACTAAAAAAAAAAACATTAGTTTTCTACAGTATCCTATACAAATTTATAGCTATCATATCATTTAAATAATACCTATGGAATTTTTGTCAGCATTAATCTTTTCTTGATATTGTTTAAATAGCATATGCCTATTACTATACTAAACTAGAAAACTATTAATAAAATATAAGATTATAATTTAATTAAAATCATAGAAACTACTCATGTAAATGTTAGATATAATAATTTAACTAACATTTTGTTACAAAACAAATTTTATAAGCTTGTATTCCCGAAGTATTCTCAAGTACGAACCAACTGATTAAATATACCTATAGTGTTTAAAAGGATGAATTTGGAAAAAAAAATGGATTTTATAAATGTTTAGGTAGTTTCCAAGAGTAATTTTAAATTCTAAATAACCTGGTGACACTTTCAATATTTGCTTAATGCGTTCGTAAAGACATAGGTAATTAGTTTCATCGAAATCAAAACGGATTACATTTTATACTTAATATCATTCATGACATAAACAATGTTAGGCTTATGGTACTCTTAAGTTACAACTTTACATTAAAGTTGACAAGAAAGTAGGTAAGTAGGCCTACCTATATTTTATGCAGAAATGTTAAAGATAATTTAAAAGTATAGGTACCTATATCAATTCATCAAGTCAAATTCCAAAAACTAAAAAACTAAAACCTCATGTCTTTCGCTAGCCTGTTAATTTCCACGTGATATAAAATCATATACTAACGTCAAAGAACACAAACAAAAACAATAAGTAATGCTTCTTCATGTAAATTGTTCATATTTAAAGTGATATTTAGGATATTTTTCCAGGTTCTTTCAAACACTTCTGCAGAGTGCTGGTTAAAAAAATGAGACTGTGACGTTGTTTAAATAATATAAAAATATAGTCATACATAACCATACTTTAATATAAAACCAAGAGAAACGTATTTATTGAAGCCTCCAAGTCTAAAAATACTCTTACAATAAGGTCCAAAAGTTAGTAAGCTCTCGTGTACAGTAACCTACACAAGTGTCATCCTTGGATGTGGTCGTTGAGGGATGAACTCACCCTGACAAAAGTCGTGAGTTCGAATCCAACGACTATGCCAGCTCACGAACATCGAGTTGACGCTCAAATGTTTCCATCCTCTGCAATCCTTGTATGCTTCTCTAAATAACCCTGTCTGCTTTGACTTATTGCTCAATGACTTACATCACTGCACAGAAATAAGAAAAGTTGCCATCTGCAAGCTAATTCGAAATAGTAGTTAGTCAGGCGAGCAACGGCTGCATAGTTCCTGAGGCTCCGACCTCACGCGCGAAGTTGTATATTTCATCTTATTTCCATTAGCATTTCTTTTCCTTTTACCACATCATCCCTCATGCATTTTATGTTTCATTCTCAAATTATCCCCACCAATATTTGCAATATTTTATACCTACAATGGCGGTAAAATATCGTGCAAGAGTTCACAATTGTGAATATTTGTGTGAGTTTACAAATCATAAATTTAGTAAACATTTGGCGAAAAAAATTTGAGGGCACAGACAAAATATGAAAGTTCATTTGAATTATAGCGTTGAAAAATAAATGCAGTAACCAACTAGGTGTGTCAGACACATCCTTAAAGCCTCGAGGACTGTGTGGTGGTTATACACGAGAGGTAACACTCCATGGTGCATTCAGAGGTCAGAGTAACAGTTACTTTCTCGGCTTATGACAGCACCATTGTAGTATAAAATGCCTTCCACAGCTCAATGACTTGCTATATTTTCATAGGATCGCAGGAGATAGATAAATAATTATACGAATGCGAGAGACATAACCGCGACGCGCGCCAGGTTCGGAGCTGGCTGGTGTCCCCGCACGGCCTCTGACGTCACGCGCCGTCCGCTGACTTAAGACATGCCACGCGTGCCTGGCCGGATTACAAGGGTCCTCGCTACCCCCTCCGCCCAACCATAGCATCGTCCCGCCTCGGGCTATCATTCCCTTTAGTGGCATAAGAATTACGGGCTTGCAGAGGCCGCCGCGTGGAGTGGCGTGAATGAGCGTCGCTTTTCTGGGTTTTTCGGGCGTCGGGTCGTCCCGAGATCGCGCGACACGTCTCAGCCGCTCTAGTCCCTTCGAGAAGGACACCAAGGGTATATAAGCAGTGACGCCGGCCTCCGTAGGAGTTCCGAGGGATCTGGGATTAGGGGAGAGGGTCTCCCCCTCGGGGAGTGATACTGGTGATACACGTGCGATCAGCGAGGGGTGAAGAGGGCAGTGGCCCTTGCTGAGCGGACCGGACCTATCGGGAGGCGATGCCTGCGAGAAGGCCTGGCGAGCGATAGTCGGGGGACTGTGCTGTGGTACTGCATGGGCGAGTGTGCGAAGGAAGCGGACAGAGGCGGACAGAAGAGCGAGCCACTATCCAGCCAAGCTCCGGTGGAAAGTGTTAGTGTTTCAATGACCAGTGCAAGACTAATTGTTGTGGACAGAGATATTGAGTGCAGTAATTAAATTTATAGTGTAGACAATAATAATCAATAATTGGGCTATCTCTTCCGCACCCAGTAGTTCTCCCCACATAAATGGTAACATTTTATAACAACATATGTTGTCTTCCTTTCTCAACAGTCCGTTGACCATGGTTACTAAAATGTTAAAACAATGGTTGGTCTACCTTATATTATTAATTCAAATAACAGTTTAAAATATATTAAAGTTAATAGGTATATATACATCAATATTAATATAATATCTAAATATGATATATGTACATATTTATAAATACATCAATACAAAAAATATGCATTGGCTAACTATACATTGAAAACCAATTTTCATCATATCATTCATTCTTCAGGTATTTTTGCCTTTTTTTTTCTACAACAACCACTACAAAATTGACGACAGCATGTTATCGGTCTACGTAGTTAGACAATCTCTTATATCCCGGGAAAAAAACTTTCAAAAAGAGATTAAAATCAAATCTTGTTACTACGTATGACTGTACTACTGTTTGTATAACTATGCATAAGTACATCTCAACTACTTGGTTTCAATTTTCATTTAAAATATAAATAGTTTCAAGGCATGATAAACATACAATCATGATTCCTATGATTCCTACTGTAATATAGGGGCCTACATTAAGAATACAAAGTTAGCAGTTAATAGGTTTGCTTATGTACTTTTCAGGTAGCTAAATATGACGTTCAGAACATAGTCTTGAGAAAATTAATGCAAAAAAAAAGTAAAAATTTACAAAAATGTACTTTAAGAGTTTTGATTACAAGGCCGACGCCATAGATTCATCCTATATTTCGTATGGAATAGTTAAATATAACGTTGTATTTTCCGCTAATGTAAACGTTAATTTATATAATTTGTGAAGGGAGGTTGTCAGAGATTTATTTACAATAGGCACTAATTCAGTCCAGAAACACCAGAGTCAGAGGTGAAACTCAACCTTTGTTCTCTCAGTTGCAAGTCGGACTTGCTGAGTCACTCACTTGCACGTCACAGATAAAATAGCTTAAGCGAATACGTTTATGTCACCAAAAAATTAAAATATTATCTTGATTGAGAAGAAAGTACACTTGCCAGGTTACACAGGATTCGAATGTTTACAACTGAAAGCGATTGATTGCAATCAGGGTTTTTTTTTCTTTTCATTTCCTGCTTAAAAGTATCATACCACTCAATTATTCTGTATTTCCATTTACGTGCACACTTACGCAAAACCAATAAGTTTATTTTTATTTTGTTTGCCTCTTGAATTTTATGCTGCTTCGGTCGTCTTTTACAGCTTGTAGTTTGCTTACGTAAAACTGGCCAATCACAAGCAAGCATTGACGGTGTGTCGTTCTGAAGTAGGTACTTGCAAAACCTGTTTATTTTAAATGAGAACCACGATAGCAAAATTCTCTGAATAAAATATGTCACCTCTGCTGAGTAAAAGATATTCTAATGAAGAAGTTTAAAATGCGTGACCGTGGCCTAACTATCAAGTAGAGAGAACTAGTTCAAGTAAGTGAAAACCGACTGCATAGCCGCTGGAACGGTTGAAAACTGGTATTGCTTTAAAGCATTATAACACTTCCCGAGTCACATGCAACTATTTTATTTAAGTTTTGTAATTTGTATAACGCACATTTCAAAACGCCACAGTTGCGTAGTAAAAAAGTAGGTACCTATTCATATGATCAAAAAACAAGCGCTTTGTAAATTATTTGCTAGTATTTTTTTTTTGAGACTTCACAAGAATCACTGTCATTGTTACAATGCTTTGCTGAAGAATGTGTGAAATTAATTATTTAGTTTTAAAAGCAAGAATGTAGCCTAGATAATGATAAACACTATATTTTAAATTAAAAAAAACTACCCCAAATCGGATATAACTAACTGAAAATCTTTTGAAACTGTACCAAGGAAATCAGTAAAATCACACATATTATTTAAGATACATGATTGCAATTAATAATAACATTGTAAACCGCCGATTGGTAGTCGTCAGAAACACAATGCCTGAAGTTTTAGTGAAACTCATTCCACTTATTGAAATCACATAATTTCCATGTGGATGCACAGCTGAAGAACCAATGAGAACAGAGTAAGGTGGCATTTTGGCGGGAGTTGGGAGTTGGAAATGGTTTGTGTTATTCTATTCTTGGGGTAATGTTTGTCGAGATATTAGATTGCTCAAGTGCTTTAAATATAAATCACACAAAATTATCTGAATAAAGTTACTAGCGATTAAAGTAAATTTAAAAATATTTAAAAAAATATTTTTCTTGCGTCTAATTGTATACTCAAAATTTTACATAAGCTGACATAATAAAAAATTAATTTGTTTGTTCGCAGATTACTGGTCACTGTTGCGGAATAGTCACTAGATAGTTTAAGTATTATTTATTTACGAATGCTGCATTGCGAAGTTCCATTGGAGAAAATGCACAATAATTCAAACCTATATTTCTCATGCCATGCATTATGCAGTCGCTAATTTTATTTCAATTGTGAGCCCATCTTCAGAGAGAAGTTGGCCTATTTCTTGGACAGTGAATTGAAAGCACAGAAGTGTTGTAAACGAGAAAATGGCGATGCGACAAAGGCATTCCGCCAGACAGATTGTTCTTTAAAGCTGGACTCGATATGAACGTCGATCACGCGACGTGCAGCCAATCAGATTGCCCGAAAAATTCCATCCGGCCGCGGCCGCCAGAACCTTGCCAAGACGTACCTAACGTTCGACGGACGGTTGGTTGGAATCATAACCTCAAAAAGTCTGGAAAACATTGCCTTTATTTTATTTGTTTAGCTGCTTCCATATGCATTCCAAAAACCTTAAACAAAATAATATTTTAAAAAAATTCTACCGACACACAAACGTATGATTAATAATGTACGGTAATTTGAAGATACATTTAAATTAATAGTACAGTAAAAACAGTTTAATAGTTCATATGTACTTAGCGTACCAAACAAACAGGATTAATTTTCCCAAAACTCAATGCTTTCTACGCCGTTAGAAATAACAGCAAATATACAGACTTTCCAACGAAGAATTAACCTCAAATAATTGATGAGTAGAGACCTGCAAAATTCGCGGATTCATTTCGTGATATGCTACAATTCAAATCAGTATACCTTAGCGCTGCTTCTACCACTGGTCAACTGTCAATCTGGTTTAATGAGGGCCAATTAGAGACCCTCACTCATAGAAGTGTCGAATCACAGACACTCGGTCGAGACGACTCACAAGTCAGCAGCCAATGAACAGGTGACATTTGCCCGAGTGTGCAGAGTGTAGTATAGAGTCTATCCTGGAGGTCATTGAACCCGCGAATTCTGCAGGTCTCTATTGATGAGTTCTTCGTAATTTCGAATAACTGAATCTTCTTAGAAACTACAGTGTGTTTTGACTTCCCTGAAAGGTTTGTTAATAGTGATCTCGGTGTCCGTGACTTGACGAAGGCCTCCGGGCAGTGTTGTTGGTGGACTGGCAGTAGGGTTGCCACCGTCCCGTATTGTACGGGATTTCCCGTATTCTGTGACTAAAAGAATTATCCCGTACGTAGGCAGGACGGGACGTGATATTTCCCGTATCTTGTTTAAAGTTCAATTCACACACCTGCATAAAATTGAAAAAAAGTATTTTCCCGCCTGCGCCGCACCACCTGTTATAAATGTATTGCGACGTTGCGAGGCTCCGTTCACTCCGCAGTTCACTGGCCACCAAATAGTTCATGTTGACGCCGACAGGTGGCATCACTCGTCCGCGCTTAGTCTGTTATGTTTATGTTGATATTGTGTTGAGTTGAAAAACGGATGAAGTTATCTTTATTATCATATCTTTATGTATTAAATTCATAACTCAAAAAATTATTAGGCCAATACGAAAAATTTTAATATTTCAACCAGGTGCATAATTTATTTTCAGATACAAAAACTGCTAAAATAGCACCAATTAGGTGGGGTTCAGTGTCTTATGGTCAGGGTGAAATAGTTGGTAACCCCAACTGGCAGTGTTGCTGGCGGACTGGAAGTGTGGTGACGGACAGACAGACGGACGGACGGACGGGTGTGGTGTGTCCAGCGCGCGAGGGGCGGCCATGAGCGCCGGGGGGCGGCGGGGGGCGGCATGCTGAAGGACCGCGACGCCATGGGCCCGGCCGCCAGCCCGTGCGCCGGGGGCGGCGGCGGGGGCGGCGGGGGCGGCGAGCCGGCCGTGTGCGGCGGCTGCGGGGGCCGCATCGCGGACCGCTACTACCTGCTGGCGGCGGACCGCTCCTGGCACCAGGGCTGCCTGCAGTGCGGGGAGTGCAAACTGCCGCTCGACTCGGAGCTGACCTGCTTCGCGCGCGACGGCCGCATCTACTGCAAGGAGGACTACTACAGGTCAGTGGTCCTAGGAGAACTACTACAGGTCAGTGACTGTGCCTGTCCTCGCTAGCCGTGACTGTACCTGCTGGCCGGGGGCCTCTGTTTACCTCTGCCATGCCACCACTGTATCCTGGGCTCACCACTACAGGTCACTGGTCCTAGGAGGACTATCATAGGTCAATGACTGTACCTTCTGGCCGGGAGTTTTGAGTAATCTGCCAATAGCACAAGGGCCGATCCAGAATGATGATCAGTGGAGGGCCAAATTAAATTTTCGATTATAATTTCCGTACGTTTAGAATTTAAATATTTAATTGGTTTTATTGTAGTTCAAAAAAGTCTTGTTATCCATTGCGCTGCAGTAAAATAACAATTAAGTAAGTTTGGAGAAACAATGGTAAGGAGTTAAGAGAAAATTAAATAAATATATATACATGTATGAATGTATTCCATTTCGGGAGGGGGGGGAGGTTACGATATCCCCCCCCCCCCCTTTTTTTGTATCCGCCAGTGCAATATCAACACCTGTAGCCACATTTCAACTACAGTTCTATTTACCTTTGCTCTTCTACCACTTTATCCTATTAGGAGGACTACTATAGGCCAATGATCCTAGGTCAGTGGTTGAGCTTTTTCTCGCGCGCCGTGACTGTACCTGCTTGCCGGGAGCATAGTCATCTGTAGGCACAGGAAAAAAAAATTCCGCGGGTTTATTTCGTGATAGGCAAGGATCGATTAACTTTGACCTTACTACTGCTTCTGCGATCAGGCCTCAGGTCCCTGGGCCAATGAAAAACACTCAGTCTCGAATCGCAAGCATCCCAGTAAACAGGTCAAGAGAAAATTGGGAGGTAGCATTTGTCCTAGTTCTTTAAGGATTGTGGTGTCTATCTTATATAGGTCACTGAATCCACGAACTATAAAGAAAAAAAATACATATGTATATTTAATTTTAGACAGCATTGGCAGATAAACAATGTGCTAAAACAATGGGTATCTTTATCAAACACGGCCAAAACTTTTAATTTTAAACTATGATTCAAAAGTTGTTGGAATGGAAATTACCTGTAAAATTATCTGCTCGTTTTAATACTGGGAAATAACGAATGAAAACCTAAATAATATTATAATACGTAACTGTTTCTGAACAACGATCCTAACACCTTACTTTGTGAATTACGTATATGATAGGCACTTTGTTTTCATGCACGCGCTAAAGTACATAAATTACTATAACTTAAGAAGAATTCTGTAATTAGTTAGAAATGCGTGACACACACAAAATATATGTCAAAAGTACAATGAATAGCTGACGATAAAATACAAAAAAAAAAAAAAAAAATTCATTTACGGAATGGTTTTCAGTGAAGTTTGTGTTATTGTATGTTAAATTGTGGTGGAGGTTTTTAAATAACAAAATGTTATGATTAGGGCATTAATTTTTTGCTCATTAGCCTGCAATGAGGTATGCCCGCGATAGCGATTGTTTCCTTGTGATTGGATGGCCGTCTGCGAGAGAAGCCATTGTCCTGTTTGGATGGGGCCAATCAGGACAATGGCTGGCTGTGATTGGTGCGCCGACAGTAGACATGTGCCTGGGATAAACCCAGCCAACCACGAAACACAGACCACGCTACAATGTTTTAACACACAGCCGGTCTGGAAGTAATTTCGTGGGAAAATACATGATCGCAAGTTTTAAATTCAACAGTAAAACATGTTTTGGCATGAGTAAGTGTTTGAGCTAAGCAGTTTCGTGTGCGCGGCACAGGTTGGTTAAGGCAGACTCAAACACTGTCTACACGACACACATCAGCTGTACTCCCTCCTGCGGGCAGGCGTCCCCAGAGACGCGGGTGTCTGCGTGGTTGCCTGCCGCGCCAGGCGCAGGGTGTTTGTAAACACGCCTGCCTCCGTCGCGCCAGGGGCGAACTAGCCGCCGTCTGCTCACCTGCAATTAGCGACTCCCCTCCCTCCCTCCCTCCTCCAGGCTTCCCCGGAGACCTAGATGGCCATCGCGTCGTGCTGAAACACACCCCTGGCACTAATTACACAGTGGCCGCACGCAAACTAGAGCGTCTGGGAGCCAGGCAGGCGGAGAGAAGTGTGGCGCTTAGACGGCGTGGAGACATACAAGGACGCAGGGGTAATGCACTAGTGACAATACATGATAAATATTTTTATTTATTATTATTAAACGAATAATTAATACGATACTATAAATTATCTTCATCCGAATTACATATTACTTTTAATCCCCTTGTATCTATGGATAAAATAAACCAATTAACATATGTACATTAGGCATTAATTGTAAAACAACTCGCTAATGTAATATTTTTGGCAATGGAATTAACTTTAAATTCTCGTCTTGAAAAATCAGAAAAATACATTAAAAAACTAACATTAATCATTAATAGTATGTCCATTCAGGGTTATTTACAATTTTTTTTAAATTTATAAATATCTGAAATGTGCAGCGAGGGTGTGCCCCTGGCGCAGGTTGTTCGCGGTGAAGCGGTGCGCGCGCTGCCGCGCCGGCATCTCGGCCAGCGAGCTGGTGATGCGCGCGCGCGACCTGGTCTACCACCTGCACTGCTTCACGTGCTACTCCTGCGGCGCGCACCTGGCCAAGGGAGACCACTTCGGCCTGCGCGACGGCCTGGTCTACTGCCGGCCGCACTACGAGCTGCTCTTCTCGCCGCACGACTGCTGCCCCGCGGGGCTGGAGCTGGACGGCGTGTTCTTCGGCGCGCACAAGGGCCGCCCGCGCAAGAGGAAGTCCTCGGCCGAGCTGGCGGAGCTGCCCGTGGCCCTGCGCGTCCCGGCGGGAGGCCTGGGTGAGTCCTGCACGAGGTGACTCCCTGGGTCAGCAGCCCGGAGAAACCCCCAGGTGCCCTGGAGAGTCCAGCATCCAGATGCTCCGGCCGTGTGGCGTCGAATTCACACCGGCAGCGGCACTCTGAGTCGGTCTCCACTAGTCGGACAGAGTGGAGGGGACCTGTCCACCAAGTCTAGTTCAGATGTTTGGCTCTGGATTAAATAAGATCTGTAAGTCGACTCCTGTTCCACCCTAAAAGGGAGCAGACATGGGAGGGGAGGGGGCGGTTGAGCCGGCCTTCGGGCTGGAAAACTGTGGCACTCTGAGTGTGGTAGAGGCGACTATGCTGGTTTGGTGGTTCCAGCCTCTGGTAGACGCTGAAGCTCTAATACCCTCCCGATCAACAACATGGAGCGATCACTCACAGTTCTGTATTGTGAAAGCTCTGGAATGTCTTGAAAGAGAACTGGAATGCTACTGCCACCCTACCCTGATAGGGCGCGTATTGGGAGGGGAACGTGAGAAAGCCAGCCGTAAGGTCGGAATATATCTGGCAGTCGGATCCAGGGTGTCGGCTGAAGTCGGCTACTGTGACGAAGCTAGGCGGTCGCAAGCTCTGGGATAGCCCAATCCGATACGGGTGGACGTGAGTTCAGCGTCTATCTTCTCCGGCGCTAGCCCTGAGAGGAAGTGGAGGCTCGGGTAGGTACCTGGGGCCGATCACGGGTCTTCTTCACGCCTTCGGGAGCTTGCTGGTGGTGGGGAGGGGGGGTGGGGCTTGCTGCTGGTTGGTTGAGGTGCGAGGGAGTGGTAGTTTCTGCGCTGGCCTCTCCACGCATCCGGGCTGCGATGAAGCGGCGTATCCGTTCCCCTCAGATCTGCATTCCGGCCCGCGAGGTTTAGGGGAATCGCCCGTAAGAAATGAGCGGAGGGAAAGCTTTGACAAAATGTCAGGAGGCCGGACGCAGGCAGTACCCGGCGGGAGGTCCGTGCTGGAGGCTGGCTTCTCGCGCGGAACTCGAAACGAGAAGGCCTGCCTGGCGCATGGCCAGTTACGCCATTCTCCAATGATATTAGCCCATGAATGATCCAAGTACCGTCCCTCCAAACTTGGCGCATATGTAAGTAGGTACACATACCGGAACTACTGCTCGATCGTCGTCCGCGTGGACTATAGTTCTCGGGTTTACAATTTTCGACTACAGGTAGCAGCAGTGTTGAATAAACGCTAGGTGTGAAAAGCGCTACATTCGATTGTGAGACGGCGTGCAACTGGTTGGTGCGATTGACACAAGATAGCAGCACATATAGTCGCTGCCTCCTATTTTGAATAATTTGTATTTAAAGGTTAATACAAAACGAAACAGTCGGAAATATGAATAGGTTTTGATTTAAAAAAAAAACTTTTCTGTTTATTATGATATTAATCATGACGAATATCATATTTAAACATTTAATTAAAATAACCAGCATTTCAAATATTTGAATAATGGATATTTCGTTTGAGAAGAGCTTGAAACCCAAGTAAGAGTTTTGACACGTGTATTACATATGATCTGGAATTTTGTAAATAATACTTTAGTCTGATTAAATTGACCTGCACAAAGCCCGTGCAAATGCCGGCCATGTCTGCTCGAGCCGAGATCTTTCCTATGACTCGGTTCACATCGCAGTTGCCAGCGATCTCCGCTCAGCGCTCGCAGCACAACGGTGCAACAGTGACAGTGATCCAGCGATGATCACACCAGCTCATGACTCGAGATCACACATGGAGTCTTAATGGTGCAACTGTCCATTAGTGTCTTCATCGCAGGTGAGGACGATACGAGAACTAAGAGCTGTCGCCAGATATCACCCTTAATAATACAAACGTGGTTTCGTATTTCGTGGAAATTGCTGAGGGTTTCGTCCCTCCAGGTACAAAATTAGTAATGAAATGCTTCTTTAAGCTTTTCTTTTTTTAATTCCTTGGAGCAAACTTCACACTTTTTTTTTCCCCCTCACACAGCGCTGCTCGGTTCTCTGTCATCCCTCCCTCGCTCAAAGCCTCGCCGACTGTCGGGAGAGGGTGGCAGTGGGAGAGGGTGGCAGTGGGAGAGGGTGGCAGTGGGAGAGGGTGGCAGTGGGAGAGGGTGGCAGTGGGAGAGGGTGGGAGCGCCTCTCTCAGCGGAGGCCGTGTTGACTCTCAAAGGAACGGAATACTCTGGCTTTCCGCGAGTTTTACCCCGACTTTGGGCGCGGCTGTTCTAATTGCCAGGGGTGAACAAAGCGCTAGTTAGGCCTAATGTCCATCTGAATGTAATGAAAAACTTTAAAAAATTATAATTTTTATCATGCTGGGTTCCATATATCTATAGAATAATAGTGTTAAAGAGATAGTGCAATTATTTAGTGATAATATTTACAATGATACCAACCTACAATCAATTCTGCGGCAATGTATTTTGACATTTTTTTATGTGTACATTTTATTCTAGGTTCTCATCAATCTGAAATCATAAACATTATTTTTTTTTAATATCTATCTTCAGAATTTTACTAAGTACAGTTTATTTATGCAACGTGCCATACTTTATTTATGTTTTTAAATTTTTTTAAAAAAAAATTTATACCTGTACGTTCTTTTAGAACTATTGAATAAATTACCGAAATACTAGAAGCAACATTAATTTAAAAGATATTATCTAGTTGTGTACACGTTATAGCTATACATCGAGTTACAACGAAATGTGAAAAATATATATATATAAATTGACAAGATTAACTGTCTTTAAAAAAATGTGACAAATAATATTAAATTTAATGAAAGTTTACGTAGGCTAAAACGTATACAAGTTGAACGTTGTCCGTTTAGAATATTTAGTAACGAGATAAATATACCTACAGAGAGAGTTGGTAGGCCTGGATCAACAATCCTATGTTAAGCTTACTGCCAAACTTCTTGTAGCATTGAAGTCTGATGACGTGTCCAAAGTCTCGGCATGCCCTGAATGGATCCTCGAGAGGGGTGTACAGACCCTTGCAACTCGCACCTAGAGGCGACCCCGCGCTGGACGCGGCAAGGAGCGACCAGGCGACACACACCCCTGGCCGGGCCAGGCTCGGCGGTGGGCACCCCTGCCCCGTGCAGGACCGCGTCGATACGCCAGTGTGTAGCGGCACTCTCCCGGGCAGGCGTCTTGCCCGCCGTCAGCGCGACCGGCCTCGAGAACTGCTCTGCGGCGAATATTCCCCATACCTAACTTAAACTAAGTGTTTTTTTTGACGTGACGTCTAATAAATCGATGAACGCCGGCTGCACGCATGAAAAAGTGTCCCGTTACACACATTGTTCCGTTACGCTGTGTGCGTTGCGCTCATTGTTCCGTTATGCTGTGTCCCGTTACGCTCATTGTTCCGTTACGCTGTGTTCCGTTACGCTGTCGGCGAGTGCAGTAATAATAGGTTATGTTACAATTGACTAAAAAATTATGGTGATTCATATAATTGATGATAGATATTTGATTACAGTTTATTTATATGAAAACTTGTTCATAATTATATTTAAACTTTATAGCTAAACGCCAGTTTTTTAAATTAATTACATGTCATCTACAGGTGAACTGTTTCGTCGACTGTTTATAAAGGGAAGTAAAAAGTTAATATGGTTTTCATTACTTATTACAACAACAATTTCGGCAATAAAGGTTAATTATGCTTGCATTTTAAAATCTGATTACTAGTATAATTTCAAGTATTTATTCTTTTATTATTAAAATAAAAATGATTAAATTTTATTAATAAAAGTATGCAATCATTTCATCAATGTTTTGTTATGACGTTGTCACGTTAAACTATCGTCCGTAAACCGACTTTACAGACAACCTATTTTTTTTTTTGGAGGGTCTCGGTCAAGGAAGACTTCTAGGTGCGTCTCAGGCCGAAGCCTATAACTAGAGACCCGTGAAATTCGCGGGTTGTTGTAATAAGTAATGAAAACCATATTAACTTTTTACTTCCCTTTGTAAACAGTCGACGAAACAGTTCACCTGTAGATGACATGTAATTCATTTAAAAAACTGGCGTTTAGCTATAAAGTTTAAATATAATTATGAACAAGGCCCGGAAAAATTCGCTGGTTCAATGACCTTCAGGATAGACTCTAATATCCTCTACACAATCGGGCAAATGCCAACTGTTCATTGGCTGTTGACTTGTGAGTCGTCTGGACTGGGTGGCCTGTGATTCGACGCTTCTATGAGTGAGGGACTCTAATTGGACCTCAGTCCTCCAGATTAACAGTGAACCAATGACAGAAACAACACTAAGGTATAATTATTTGAATTTTAGCATAACACGAAATGAACCCGCGAATTTCACGGGTCTCTACCTATAACGCCTGGTCACGCTGGGAAGGGTAGCATGCATCGTGTATTTGCTCGGGTGTTGACCAGCCATGGCAGCCACTGATCTACTCTATAACTACTGTAGTTAAGCTGGGCCCGGTTAAAACCTGCATAGACACATGTAAAACCCTGTGCTCATTCACGCGGGGGTAAAGTATTGCAAGCTCTGAGCAGGCAGGTTCAGTACAGGACAAGAAGGATGGTCCAGGAAGAAGGCAGAAAGTTACGACCATGCTGTAGTCACTTGCGTAAGCTTAATTTTTGACATATTTACTGAACACACGTGATGCTTTGAAGAAAAGACAGGGTTTTTTTTTAATAATAATGCTACGTTTCACACTTAAGTCCACGCTAATTTTAGGTTGGCAGAATATCATACGTAAATTGTTCCATATTTACAATTTATGATTGCTAAAATGTATTTGTTTTCGTTAAAATCCGTTAGAACAACATTTATCATGAAAACAACATGTTTAAACGTACTCCCAACAAAGTGACAGTTCTGCTATGTTTGGAGCATGACTACTGGTCATTAATAGGGACACGGTTTTACAATGATTTTTGATATAAAATCAGGACAATACACCAAATAACACTAATATTATATCTTGTATAAAATAAAGTACCAAAATGTAACTGTAATTGTGTAATATTTTAAAATATTAAATTCAATGAATGGCATTCATTTCGCATGCAGGCTGGACGAAAACATATTAACCAAATCAAAAGAAAATAAAGCAACCTAGGTAAAACAGGATGGGTTGGCACACATATGGTTTTCATTGCCATTACAAATGGTGTTTTCATAAAAAAAAGTTGGAACATTATACGATACTTGTTACTTTCCTACTTAATTTTTATGTAAAATGACTTACAACTATAATAAAACTTTGGGTTCAAATAAAATATATAAACAATTTTAAACCCTGAACAGTGAAAAAATGCCTTGCTTGGTAATAATTTGGATGCCAGACTCATCCATATTGAAGATATTTCTTGGCTTGACGTTTAAATTGTACCTGCTCGTGGTTTCCACCAACATTTCCAAATGACCGTCCACCCAATATCTGCAGACACAGCGCCCTTGCAACAGACCAACCTAGCAGCTTCGAACTGTGATCTAGTTTCACACCATAAATTATTTGAACTATATAATTATTGTTTTTAATATTTCAGCAAAAAAATTGGTTCTCTGAAAAGTCGGTTTACGGACAATAATTTAACTTGACAAAGTCATAACAAAACATTGATGAAATGATTGCATACTTTTATGAATAAAATTGAATAATTTTTATTGAATTACCACTATTTTTTATGGATACAAAGAAGGAGTGAAATGAAATCTACAATTTAATTGATAAATTTACTCTATTTGCACTCATTAATTCAAATATGTTTATTACTTTAACGAAGAGATTATTTTAACTTTAACTTTTATACATGTTTGCTATTTAACTTCTTCCAATCTGTGTTATTCTGTCAAGGATAGGACGATGATAGGAAAAGTAGGAAACGAATGGGAGTGTTTCAAGTTTAATGTGCCTCGAAAAAGTAAAATCGATAGTTGTTCCAATCGAGTGGAAGAGAGATAGATGCGGCGCAAGCGTACAATGAGCGTAACGGGACACATAGTAACGGGACAATGTGCGTAACGAAGCACTTTTTTGTGCATGCAGCCGGCGTTCATCGATTTATTAGACGTTGTCACGTCAAAAAATAAGTTTAAGAATAAAATTAAAAACAGAAAGGTTACGCTGGTTGTACCAACATTCAGGGTGAGATGGATCATTAAACTGCTCGTAAGGCACGGGAAAAAAACACAGCTGATAATGCACAGAGCAATCCCTTTTGGTGTATGTGAACCGAACAATTGTCATCATATATAGCATTACGTTACAGAATTATATGCTTAAACACCAATTAAATTTAAAAAATCGAGGGCTATAACAGGGTACTTACGCGCAGATTAGAGCGATTTACTGCGGAGTATGGAAACAAATTTAAAAAATAGATCGTCATACTTAAAAAATAAATTAGAAATGTGCAAGCATAACCATACATGAATTAAACACTGGGATTACTTGCTTGAAAATAAATTTCTTTGTTACCACATCGATTATATTTATCAGTTTAGGAACGTATTTGCGACGCAGTAATTTAGTTAGACTTATATCAAAACTTAATCTAAATTTATTCAAGCGCTTTCCGTGTTATAAAATTAAATTAACAGTCAGCAATAAATTTATAGATATTGCTAACAATTTTTAACGTAAATATGTGTTTTAAAATTTTCTTGAAATTTTAACAGAAACAGTGACATGCGTATTTACATTATTTTTAAAGAATGAACTTTCTGGGATATTTTTATATTTGCAATATATAATAAGATTTATACTTTAATATAATATTCAAGGTAAATTACTTCCCTTTTAATTTTTGTTTAAGGAATGTTGTTATACATTTCATATCATGATGCTTTATTTTTTTTAAATAAAGGTATTGTTGAAAGTATAAGGAGAAATTCATGTTCTTATTGTTAACTAGAAAATATAATTTTTTTTGAAGGAGACAAATATTTATGTATTCAGTGTAATATACAGTACATCGATGTATAACTTCAATTAATAATAACAATAATTCGATATATAACTTCAATTAATAATAACAATAATTCGATATATAACTTCGATTAATAATAACAATGATTCGATATATAACTTCAATTAATAATAACAATAATTTCAATTTTACAAATTTAACTGTATAGGAGCTTATAATGTAACAGGCATTCTGTAACCATCATTTTAAATCGTTGCTTGAAATCTTATACTTCATCTCGTTAGTTTCTAGAGAACATCTCAACTAAAAATATATTCATGTTCCTTGATTGGTGGGATTAATTTTTCCATACAATTTTTATATAAGTTTATTAGTCATAATTTATTATTTCCGTCCTATTGAAGGGTTGAGTACGCATTTACCTATACGTTCCTCTATAATTTGCAACGGGAGTTTAATTTAAACCTTTTTGGGACTAACTCTTTGCACAGGCGTTAGTATGGTTAGCAGAGCATTTTGTAAACTTTAAATTTTTTTTGAGTATTTAGACGTTTGTTTATATTTTTGGTTTATCTCAACAAATTGCACATTATTATCACGCTCGGCATTATTTAAAACAATTCTGCATTCAATTTCGTGTCCGAGTTTCGTACTGTAAGTGCATTTGTAATACGAGAACACGTGCGTTTTTTCTTTAGCGAGGTCAGATGTCACACATCTCTGAAATAACAATAATTGATATTGCGAATAACAGAATTGCGTTTCTAAAAAAATTTAAATGCAATCACTTGGAAGCAAAGCATGAAATTACGCGTCACTAGCACTGAGCTAGTGAGCTAGGGACTCGATACATAATGAGTTGACTGTCTGAAAGAATTATTTTTTAAATACGAGTTAATAAAAATTTATTATAAAAAAATTAATTTAGTGTTCACCACATTAAAATGCTTCTCATGTAGATAAAGTTAATATCCTCGTTATTTTTTTTTCTGAAAGAAAAAAATTGCACTTGTCCGTATGATTAAAAAAGTTTGATGTCAGCTGCTGTAGTGCGCTCGGAGTGTGGAAGCTACGCTATAGCTACGCTAGCGACCTGGTATTTGCCCGCCACTCCAGCCAGGCCCTCAGCAACTACCCCCACCCCCACCCCCCGGGCCTGTTCACATCGTGAAACAAAGTCTCGTGGCACTGCGCAGGCGCACAATTCACTCTGCTACCCCAGAAAGAAAGAGACAGGGTGGAAAGCGGAAAGGGGGAGCCCTCCACAGAGGCTTGTGAAAGGTAAAATAATAATGATATCTGCCCGGGTAGCGAAGCGGGTGGGAGTGTGTGTGAAACACTGAAGGGGAGGAGGGTTGAGGGGGAGTAGTGTCAAGGAGGCTGCAAGCAGTAAACACGAGGAGAGGCCCTGGTATGATTGGGGATTGAGGCGAAGTAGCCACGCCTCGTGCGAGCTGGTATTCTGTCAGTTCTAACTGGCAGCATGCTTGGTTTACGAAACCACGATCATATTATTATGAACTATAATAAGGGTGAAGTTATTAATATTCCTGATTGTTGAACATTCGTTACCCTTGATTGTAGCCTACAAGGGTTAGGTAGGTTCAATGAAGCTCTGTTGGAATCAGTCATTAATATCAACAAGTAACTTGACGAAATGAAATGAAACTAATACCTGCAGTCCAATAGTTCTGTGATACTTATTTTTATTAGAATCGTATTATAATATGTATGTTATAACGCACTATGGAGACGCTTTAGTATACTTAGGTCGTAAACAACAACAGCCCATCGAATCGCAAGGGCTGTGGCCAAGTCGAAGTAAACGGTTCTCTGCTCTTTCGATCTGAAGGAATCGAAAAAATAAGCACTATTCGCAGAACTAGACTCAATAGAGGTGCGATTCCTGCCTCTGAGATAGCTGATCGACTGTACTATAATTTATATTGAAAATATTTTAGGACCAATCAGAATCGCAACGGAAATAAAAATAATTCAGAGCGTTTTAATGGACGTATCATTTTATTCACAGCCACGAGGAAAACAATTATTTATGGTACACAGGCCTACATTGCTATTTGGAGAGTGCAAACATATTAAGATTTTTAAAAAAATTGTGAGCTAGTGTTTCAGTCCACGTCAGAGATGTTCTCGTGTAGCAAAATAAACTTATAAAACGAAACTCGGGAATGCGATTTAACATATAATTGTTAAAAAAATAACGCCGAGCGTGATAAATAGACACAAATCGTGTTTTCAACCTTTTTTCTGGACGCGAATCACACGTAGTTCCCGCACCCGCCACTAGAATTCACTACCGGAGCAGCTACGTCGACTATCAAATCGATCGATTTGCTGAGGAAAGGTTAAACTATATAATGAAACGGCTCCGATAAAAGCGGAAAAAAACTCGAAAAATAATACTGAACCCCGGCTTTGAAACATATTTTCGACCAGTTTTTGAAGTGAAACTTCTAATGCGACTTCCAACAAGGTTGCGTTAAACGTTTAACGATACCATGGAGAAAGCACTGTTGCGTTAAACGTTCAACGCTCCTGGGGAGGGGGAATAGACAGAGACAGAGCGAGAGTGAATGCGTGGCATTCGAACATTTCGTATTTTACTTTAGTTATCATAATTCCATTGTAAATGTTATAGATTTGGATATTTCTCCACTCGAAAATGATAATTAAAAATGTTAATAAAGTTTGTCTTAAAGAAACAAAATGATTTCACTAAAAATCAATTTCTACCCCTTCCTATTTTCATTTCCACATTACGAAGTTTCACTTCTTCCGCGTGGAAGGACTCCAAGCACTATTTTTTTTAAAAATACTGCACATTTTGTTAAAATTGATTTAAAAAAAACACTATAAAGTTTTTCGTTGTTTATCCGCCGCAGCTGGCAGAACCGGGGTTGTTACAAATTTCCATTCCATTCGCGAAATTGCTCGCACCAAACATCGCACCCCGAGTGCTGAGATGTTGCTGAATGACGGACAGTTTTCGGGACCAGAGTCAGGTGTCGCTCCAGTCTCATGACTTGATGTAAGTTTTTGGACATAAGCCATTGCTAAGCTCATGTGTGTCTGTAGAAGAAAACTACAAAAAAAAACCCAAAAGACAAAAACAAAAACACAAATCAAGCAAAAAAAATGGCTGTTGTCAATAGGATATAAACACCACATAATATTCCATAACGTCGGCTTACTTCTAAAACCTCGTAACTCCATTTCAGTCAATTATACAGGAGACACCTATGAGCTTTTGGAGCACGGTTTCGACTGACAAAGATACGAGGTTTTATAATTTGTGAATAGAAAAGAGACTAAGTAGATTTGACTTACGAAGTTTGATCAGCATATGCACTATGAAAAAAAAAATGAAAATATACACCAAACACATCCGGAATATAAAACTGGGAAATTCTGGACTTACGAGGTTTTAGAAGTAAGCCGACGATAACAGGAATATGACATATACATGCACTCCCATTGCACAAATCTTTCAAAGATGATTCCAGCCTCATAGGCCGCTGTTGCGCGGCGACGCCCTCCCCCCTGGTCGAAGCTGCGGTGTTAATTAGCGGTGACGCTGAAAGCGACGGTGTCTGGCCTAGACGTCGACTCGGTTCACTGGGCGTCTCCCCCCCCCCCCCCCCCCAGCTGATGGTGCGTGGTACTCTTGCGCCTAGCTCCGCGTCTGGGTCTTTGAAGGAGTCCTGCGGCGGGTGAGATGGATCCAACACGCTCCATTGCTAGAGACCTGCAAAACTCGCGGATTCATTCGGTGATAGGCTAGAATTCAAACACATATACCCCTCTTAGATAATTTTGCCATTGGCTTACTGTTCATCTGGACGAATCTCAACCAATTTTAAACCCTCAACCAAAAGAAGGATCGAATCACAGAGACAAACCAGCTGAGACGACTTTTACAAGTCGACAACCAATGAACTTGCGTTATTTGCCCGAGTGTACAGGAGAATGTGCAGTCTATCCTGAAGACCATCGAAACCGCGAATTTTTCCGGTCCCTATCCATTGCTGATCCGCGCTGGTTGTCACGGGGCAGCAAATACGAGCACACGTCGAAACCAGTCGACTTCAAATAATACCACTTGTTCAGGCAACACGGAGAATTCCGTGGAAGATAAATTAGTCGGGAAAAAAAATAATATGACAGAAAATTACGAACACAGTAGGACGACAACGAAGAAACGCAGTAAGCAGGTGAATCCAACCCCGGGCAACGCGACCACAGCACAGACGAACGCAGCAGGTATATCTACGACGGAACAGTTGCTGCGAAGTTTTAGGGAACTGACGTCTTCTCCCGTCTTCAGGTACAAACAACGGTTCTCATCGTCGCAACACTCTGTCACCGGCTGGCCTCTACGTTCAAGACCAGGGCTGACAACCGCGCACACGCTCGCCAGAAAGGGCCAAATATCATTTTATATTGAAAACATCATAACCTGTACTGTCAGTAAACCAACCCCCCCCCCCTTTTTTTTTTTACCAGCGGAGCGTGCTGAAGGCAAAATAAAATTAGCAGAGCAAAAATAATCCAAATTAAATAGCAATTAGTAAATAAATCAAAGGAAAATAATTACCAACTTAACAAAATAAACCCTAACTGAAGCGAGACAGTTACCGCTTCGCGCCACGTTCGCGTGAAACGGTAACAACCCTGTGAGGGTAAAAGAAAATCCCTACCATACAAGTAGGTATGGGCGTAGACCTCCCCCCTCCCCTAGATTTAAGAACTCATTCTCTGAGTTGGCCTGCCTGTACTTGCAAAGTATTTCCTGTGAAAATGGGGTTGATAAAAATGTAAACGACGAAACTATGTTTTATTGAAAAATCTTTTTTTGAAATTTTGAAGTTTTTCTGCCTATTGTATACATATGGTGGAAAAGAAATGGCAGTACATATACAACATACAAGCACGCTATCGAGAGATGACTTGTATCGGTTAAAGTCCACGCTCAAAACTCTCGGGTCACGCGGCTCCCCCACCCCCCCCCCCCCTCGCCAATCCTACGTGATCCTGCATGCAAGTGTTGTATTATTGGGTGTAAAGTGTCACTCTTCGAGATCCGTGACGGGCAGACAAATTTCCGAAACGGCAGGCGAAGTCCTTTGGGATTTATTGCCCACGCAGATGTGATAACAATTTCTGTAACGATTGAACGATGCAAAAGGATTAGGACGCTCATGTAGTAAATACGCAGATGTTAAATAAAATATGTAAAACAAACTAGGCTTTACGGCAGCCCCTGATTCTTGTGGAAATTAACTCCTTTATAGTCGGTATCCGCTATCTTTAAAATATAAATATATTTAATTTTTTTTTACTTTCAATTGAAAACATAGTTCCCTCAATAAAGAATTACATTTTTGACAAACATCTCGTTTGTACAATTAATTTAATTTCCTCATTAAAATTCCATTCATTTTCGAGAATAATACCTAACATCAAAATATATAATTCACAGAGATTAATAGATTAGGCCTATCTTGTGTTTTGGCAAAAATGTAAATCTATTTGGTTAACGTAGATAATAAATTTAAAAAAAAATGGGGAACAGTTTTAATCATCAAATTTTGATTTTCATTACAAAATAAAAAAATTTATTTGAACCTGAAACTATAACAAATAAACAATATTACTGACCTCGAACTCGTTACATGTACAAGCTTTTTATTTCCGCAAGTTTTTCGAGAAGAAATAAAATTAAAAATTTAATTTTCGACGAGGCAACATAATTTTATTTCAGGAAAGGATACGAAACGTGGCCTGCAAATGAACATATATATATATATACATACATATTTTTTTCTGTAACCAAATACTGAACTCTTAGAGGCTATGTATTTTTTTCTTTTTTTTTAATAAGGGTGTTGCTTTATCCCAAACATGGAAACACACTTTTTTTTCTCCTCCTCCTCCCGCGTGAAAGGCAGGGCGCGGCTCAAAAGGACGCTCCTTTACGTACCGGGGGTTACATTTCCTCCCTCGCAAGCAGCCGGGGGCCCGTGGGGCGGCGCCCCTCGGAAACTCCTAACGAGCCGTCGCAGCCCCGCGCCTCGTAATGAAAAGCCCGCCGTCGTGCGCCGTGCGTTGTGAGCAGCCGCGCCGAGGGGAGATCCACACACTGAGGGGGGGGGGGGAGGGATACCCGGCATTCCGCCACAAGCCGCTTAGCGCGCCCCGGGCACTGCCCCCGTGCCATGCCTGTAAGAGGGGGGGGGGGGGGGGGGGCGGACACTCCCTGTACCCAGCTACAGCGCTGCCTGTCGGACAGAGCTGAGTCAGGGAATCCTCATGCAACCATGTAGGGATATCCCTCGAGTATGCTCCGTTTGGTCATTAGAAAAAAAAATTTCTTTAGAAAGAGAAAAAAAAATTATTTTTAATATATACTTCACATTTTCACACAATCGCCATTCAGTTCCAAAATGCTGCACCAGTTTCTTTGACCCCTCTGCGTGGATGTTCGCCGTCTGGGAATGGAACGGACGCCTCGGCAATAAGCATCTTGTACCGCGAACACGTAATGCGTGTGTAGCCTAAGTGCAGGCGCTCGGTAAACATCCCCGGAAAACAGTCGGCTAAAGCTACGGAAGTCGGCTAACGCTACGGAGGTCGGCTAACGCTACGGAGGTCGGCTAACGCTACGGAGGTCGGCTAAAGCTACGGAGGTCGGCTAAAGCTACGGAGGTCGGCTAACGCTACGGAGGTCGGCTAAAGCTACGGAGGTCGGCTAAAGCTACGGAGGTCGGCTAAAGATACGGAGGTTGGCTAGAGCTACAGAGGTTGGTTAGCACTACGGAGGTCGGCTAAAACTACGGAGGTCGGCTAACGCTACGGAGGTCGGTTAAAGCTACGGAGGTCGGCTAACGCTACGGAGGTCGGCTAACGCTACGGAGGTCGGCTAACGCTACGGAGGTCGGCTAAAGCTACGGAGGTCGGTTAAAGCTACGGAGGTCGGCTAAAGCTACGGAGGTCGGTTAAAGCTACGGAGGTCGGCTAAAGCTACGGAGGTCGGCTAAAGCTACGGAGGTCGGCTAAAGCTACGGAGGTCGGCTAAAGCTACGGAGGTCGGCTAACGCTACGGAGGTCGGCTAAAGCTACGGAGGTCGGCTAAAGCTACGGAGGTCGGCTAAAGATACGGAGGTTGGCTAGAGCTACAGAGGTTGGTTAGCACTACGGAGGTCGGCTAAAACTACGGAGGTCGGCTAACGCTACGGAGGTCGGTTAAAGCTACGGAGGTCGGCTAACGCTACGGAGGTCGGCTAACGCTACACAGGTCGGTTAAAGCTACGGAGGTCGGCTAAAGCTACGGAGGTCGGCTAAAGCTACGGAGGTCGGCTAAAGCTACGGAGGTCGGCTAACGCTACGGAGGTCGGCTAACGCTACGGAGGTCGGCTAACGCTACGGAGGTCGGCTAACGCTACGGAGGTCGGCTAACGCTACGGAGGTCGGCTAAAGCTACGGAGGTCGGCTAAAGCTACGGAGGTCGGCTAAAGCTACGGAGGTCGGCTAAAGCTACGGAGGTCGGCTAACGCTACGGAGGTCGGCTAACGCTACGGAGGTCGGCTAACGCTACACAGGTCGGCTAACGCTACGGAGGTCGGCTAACGCTACACAGGTCGGCTAACGCTACGGAGGTCGGCTAACGCTACGGAGGTCGGCTAACGCTACGGAGGTCGGCTAACGCTACACAGGTCGGCTAACGCTACGGAGGTCGGCTAACGCTACGGAGGTCGGCTAACGCTACGGCGGTGGTGCCAGCACGCAGTGGAGGCCCGCTGGGACGCGGTGCGAGTCGCGAGGGAACCTCCCCGGGACGCATCACGGTCCCGCGCGCTTGAAGAAGCGATTGAATAATTGAATAGTGGTGTCCGTGTTATCGGGTCCGCCGGCCCGGCGAGGACCGGTTACAGCTGAACTCGGCCTCTGTGGGTGGGCGACAGTGACAGATGGGGATCGGCGCGCGGCCCAGATGCGGTGATTGGATAAGACAGGTGGGCCCCGAGTGCCAATGGCGGATCTGGGGCAGAACATGGCCGCGCGGGGCTCTGATGAGCCCGTCACCCTCTCCCGTCGACAGCCCTGCCCGGGACTCCACTCAGCACCCGGCTCCCCGGTGGTCCCCCGGCCAGGAGCGACGCAGACATCCCCTTTCCCAGAGTGTGGAACAACTCGTAACGTTCCTTTTGAATTTTTGACTTCAGGGGCAGGACAATTCCCCCCAGGGGTGTAAATTCCAGGAAAAAACAAGCCCTTTCGCTGAGAAGTACGGTTTGCGCTTTCATAATTGTGACTTTAAAACAAGTCTGAAGTCAAAGATTTGATTTATGGATAACTTTCTGTGCATTTTAAAGTTTTCTGCTTATTGATTGCATATAGGCCAACATATGTGCAGTATACAAAACAAAAATAAACACCCTGTCCAGAGATGACCCGTGTAGGTTAGAATGCCACGTGCTAAACAATCACGTTCCCGGGACTGTGAGTGGGGGAACGCGACGGACGTTGCCGCAGTCCGGCGGGTTCATCCTTATTGTTTGTGCTCGCGTCCATCCGAACATCTAACTCCGTCAGTGACACTGCAGCCTCAACTTACACCTGTCATCGCCTGCGGTCGACTAGACCTGGTGAGCCGTTCCGTAACACTTCTGACAATAGGCCAAATGTTGTCTTTAAGGGTGATAGGCTACAACATTTTTTATTTATCCCTCTTTCAGCAATAATTCATAATTTCTAACAAATTGTCCTAATGTATGGCACGTCAAAGCATGACATTTCTCCCGGACTTTCTGTACCTTGTAGCAACCACATGCTTACTAACGGGCTCTAGTCTGTAAGTGCCGTGACGAGATAATCTTGAATTTCACGCGTGCAGCTACAACTGTCATGATAATCATACCAGTTCACAATTGATGAAATCAACAAGTAGCCAAAGCTAAGTCAAATACCATGTCCAAACAAAAATAAATTATTAAAAAGAAGGATTTAATTCAGTCAGTATCGAAATGTTTGGAATGTATATGAATGTCTACTCACTCGAGACACTGTGCTGTTGGAGTAGGTGTGATTCAGGCAGAGTAGTTGTCACTACTGAAATTCGATGAAAGAAGCTAGCGTTAGCTGTAGTGGCTGATCCACGGGCAATATCTGTGTCCACACAAATTCGGTCCTCTCTTCTCTAGATCGTGACTCGCTGGCCTGTTGCAGAGCTGCTACACGCCGGTGACCTGAACTCCTCCATGGACTCGCTGGCCTGTTGCAGAGCTGCTACACGCCGGTGACCTGAACTCCTCCATGGACTCGCTGGCCTGTTGCAGAGCTGCTGCACCCCGGTGACCTGAACTCCTCCATGGACTCGCTGGCCTGTTGCAGAGCTGCTGCACCCCGGTGACCTGAACTCCTCCATGGACTCGCTGGCCTGTTGCAGAGCTGCTGCACCCCGGTGACCTGAACTCCTCCATGGACTCGCTGGCCTGTTGCAGAGCTGCTGCACCCCGGTGACCTGAACTCCTCCATGGACTCACTGGCCTGTTGCAGAGCTGCTGCACCCCGGTGACCTGAACTCCTCCATGGACTCGCTGGCCTGTTGCAGAGCTGCTGCACCCCGGTGACCTGAACTCCTCCATGGACTCGCTGGCCTGTTGCAGAGCTGCTGCACCCCGGTGACCTGAACTCCTCCATGGACTCACTGGCCTGTTGCAGAGCTGCTGCACCCCGGTGACCTGAACTCCTCCATGGACTCGCTGGCCTGTTGCAGAGCTGCTGCACCCCGGTGACCTGAACTCCTCCATGGACTCACTGGCCTGTTGCAGAGCTGCTGCACCCCGGTGACCTGAACTCCTCCATGGACTCGCTGGCCTGTTGCAGAGCTGCTGCACCCCGGTGACCTGAACTCCTCCATGGACTCGCTGGCCTGTTGCAGAGCTGCTGCACCCCGGTGACCTGGACTCCTCCATGGACTCGCTGGCCTGTTGCAGAGCTGCTGCACCCCGGTGACCTGAACTCCTCCATGGACTCACTGGCCTGTTGCAGAGCTGCTGCACCCCGGTGACCTGAACTCCTCCATGGACTCGCTGGCCTGTTGCAGAGCTGCTGCACCCCGGTGACCTGAACTCCTCCATGGACTCGCTGGCCTGTTGCAGAGCTGCTGCACCCCGGTGACCTGAACTCCTCCATGGACTCGCTGGCCTGTTGCAGAGCTGCTGCACCCCGGTGACCTGAACTCCTCCATGGACTCACTGGCCTGTTGCAGAGCTGCTGCACCCCGGTGACCTGAACTCCTCCATGGACTCGCTGGCCTGTTGCAGAGCTGCTGCACCCCGGTGACCTGAACTCCTCCATGGACTCGCTGGCCTGTTGCAGAGCTGCTGCACCCCGGTGACCTGAACTCCTCCATGGACTCACTGGCCTGTTGCAGAGCTGCTGCACCCCGGTGACCTGAACTAATCCATGGACTCGCTGGCCTGTTGCAGAGCTGCTGCACCCCGGTGACCTGAACTCCTCCATGGACTCACTGGCCTGTTGCAGAGCTGCTGCACCCCGGTGACCTGAACTCCTCCATGTACTCGCTGGCCTGTTGCAGAGCTGCTGCACCCCGGTGACCTGAACTCCTCCATGGACTCACTGGCCTGTTGCAGAGCTGCTGCACCCCGGTGACCTGAACTCCTCCATGGACTCGCTGGCCTGTTGCAGAGCTGCTGCACCCCGGTGACCTGAACTCCTCCATGGACTCGCTGGCCTGTTGCAGAGCTGCTGCACGCCGGTGACCTGAACTCCTCCATGGACTCGCTGGCCTGTTGCAGAGCTGCTGCACCCCGGTGACCTGAACTCCTCCATGGACTCGCTGGCCTGTTGCAGAGCTGCTGCACCCCGGTGACCTGGACTCCTCCATGGACTCGCTGGCCTGTTGCAGAGCTGCTGCACCCCGGTGACCTGAACTCCTCCATGGACTCGCTGGCCTGTTGCAGAGCTACTGCACCCCGGTGACCTGAACTCCTCCATGGACTCGCTGGCCTGTTGCAGAGCTGCTGCACCCCGGTGACCTGAACTCCTCCATGGACTCGCTGGCCTGTTGCAGAGCTGCTGCACCCCGGTGACCTGAACTCCTCCATGGACTCGCTGGCCTGTTGCAGAGCTGCTGCACCCCGGTGACCTGGACTCCTCCATGGACTCGCTGGCCTGTTGCAGAGCTGCTGCACCCCGGTGACCTGGACTCCTCCATGGACTCGCTGACCTGTTGCAGAGCTGCTGCACCCCGGTGACCTGAACTCCTCCATGGACTCACTGGCCTGTTGCAGAGCTGCTGCACCCCGGTGACCTGAACTCCTCCATGGACTCGCTGGCCTGTTGCAGAGCTGCTGCACCCCGGTGACCTGAACTCCTCCATGGACTCACTGGCCTGTTGCAGAGCTGCTGCACCCCGGTGACCTGAACTCCTCCATGGACTTGCTGGCCTGTTGCAGAGCTGCTGCACCCCGGTGACCTGAACTCCTCCATGGACTCACTGGCCTGTTGCAGAGCTGCTGCACCCCGGTGACCTGAACTCCTCCATGGACTCGCTGGCCTGTTGCAGAGCTGCTGCACCCCGGTGACCTGAACTCCTCCATGGACTCGCTGGCCTGTTGCAGAGCTGCTGCACCCCGGTGACCTGGACTCCTCCATGGACTCACTGGCCTGTTGCAGAGCTGCTGCACCCCGGTGACCTGGACTCCTCCATGGACTCGCTGGCGTGTTGCAGAGCTGCTGCACCCCGGTGACCTGAACTCCTCCATGGACTCGCTGGCCTGTTGCAGAGCTGCTGCACCCCGGTGACCTGAACTCCTCCATGGACTCACTGGCCTGTTGCAGAGCTGCTGCACCCCGGTGACCTGAACTCCTCCATGGACTCGCTGGCCTGTTGCAGAGCTGCTGCACCCCGGTGACCTGAACTCCTCCATGGACTCGCTGGCCTGTTGCAGAGCTGCTGCACCCCGGTGACCTGAACTCCTCCATGGACTCGCTGGCCTGTTGCAGAGCTGCTGCACCCCGGTGACCTGAACTCCTCCATGGACTCGCTGGCCTGTTGCAGAGCTGCTGCACCCCGGTGACCTGAACTCCTCCATGGACTCACTGGCCTGTTGCAGAGCTGCTGCACCCCGGTGACCTGGACTCCTCCATGGACTCGCTGGCCTGTTGCAGAGCTGCTGCACCCCGGTGACCTGAACTCCTCCATGGACTCGCTGACGGCCTACGACTCCTCGGTGTCTTCGCCGGGCAACCCGGGTGGCCAGCAGCGCACCAAGCGCATGCGCACCTCCTTCAAGCACCACCAGCTGCGCACCATGAAGTCCTACTTCGCCATCAACCAGAACCCTGACGCCAAGGACCTCAAGCAGCTCGCGCAGAAGACAGGGCTGTCCAAGAGGGTGCTCCAGGTGTGTCCCACTGTTCAAATTGTGCACCTCAAATTTACGAAGATTTCTGTCTACAAAAATATCCTGTGATATTCTTAAATTTGTTATAATCTTCGTAAATTTACGGCGCACATATTTCACTTACTGTAAATATGTGCCTAACTACAATAATCTTGGTACAGAAGAAGACCAATCAAAAACTGGTTAGAAATCATGAAAAATCTCACTTATTTCTTCCAAGTGTGCGTTACACTTGTTATACCTTAAAATTTAATTCCCAAGTTGAAACACGGCTGAGTTTCTTCCACGAGTAGAGCTCCTTGTATGAGTGATTTTGTTCAATGTAACTTTTTTCCCAGCGCTAAGACTTGTGGCTGTAATTTTTAACAGTGTACTATCGACGGAGGTCACGACCTGGCGGTTGAGTTGTCCGTCTGCACAGAGGTCACTTTCCTTGAGCTTTGACTTCTCGTCGTCAGCCAGGTCACTGCGTCACAATGCTGGCCTGAGTTTAGGAACAGTGCCGGTATCTTCCTGGAGCGGGTTCCGAAATAGAAGCTGGTCTGACAGGCTTTTGAACGGTCTGGAATGAGTCTGCTCGGTGCCTAACTATACTTGACCACCTCACGCCGAGCTACGCAGAGATCGAAAATATTCGTGGACTCACTTTGTGATTCACTAAAATTTAATTACTTGAGTGTGCCTGTATACTGCTTCCGCTATTGTCACCCAGTCGCAACTTCTTTTTTTTCGTACCATGTACGTCTCTGCCTGAGGACGGGGGCAGATAGCAGTTCCCGAAACGTCGCTCGTTTCTGTTTTGGAAAACTATTGTGTTTCTTTCGTCTTTTCGTTTTGTTGTGTTTTTGTCTCGTTCCAACTGTTGTGCTGGCTTGTTTATGTTTTGGAAAACTGTAGTGTTTGTTTCGTCTTTTCGTTTTGTTGTGTTTTTGTCTCGTTTCAACTGTTGTGCTGAATTTTTTGGGGTTCAATTCATCATTTGTGGTATTTTTTTATCGTTCTCTTAGTCCATTTTTCTTTGTTTGTTGACCATATTCCTGTTATGGAATATTATGTGGTGTATATATCCAGCTGACAACAGCAATTTTTGCTTAATTTGTGTTTTGTGTCGTTTGGTTTTTTGTAGTTTTCTTCTACAGACATACATGTGCTTAGCAATGGCGTCTGTCCAAAAGCTTACATCAAGTCATGCACTCCCATTGCACAAATCTTTCAAAGATAACATCTCCCACCTGATGTTGCCAACGGCAAAACCTCCACCAAAGAAGTATCGAATCACATGTTAGGGTCGTCCCAGGAATGAGCAGCCAACATGCAGGAGGTATCTGCCCGAGATGGAGTCCGTACAGAGGCCTCTGATCCCCCAACTACCAGAGCCACGGCAGGACCGCAGGGACTGGGTATGTGTCGCTGACGGCAAGGGGGGACGGGGCAGGTGTGGTTCCAGAACGCGCGCGCCAAGTGGCGACGCAACATGATGCGGCAGGAGGGAGCCGCCCAGCAGCCCGGGGGCGGTGGAGGCGGCGGTGGAGGCGGTGGAGGCGGTGGGCCGGCCCCCGGCCCGGCGCTGGGCGACAGCAACAGTCTGCCCGCCGCCCCCTCCCACGACGAGATGCACAGGCCGCCGCTGCTTCACCTGCACCACGCGCAGACCACGCAGACCCTCAGCTTCGCCGACCTCTACTAGACCTCGCTCTGACCTCTACTAGTCCTCGCTCTGACCTCTACTAGTCCTTGCTCTGACCTCTACTAGTCCTCGCTCTGACCTCTACTAGTCCTCGCTCTGACCTCTACTAGTCCTCGCTCTGACCTCTACTAGTCCTCGCTCTGACCTCTACTAGTCCTTGCTCTGACCTCTACTAGTCCTCGCTCTGACCTCTACTAGTCCTCGCTCTGACCTCTACTAGTCCTCACGCCGACCACTACTAGTCCTCGCTCTGACCTCTACTACTCCTCGCTCTGACCTCTACTAGTCCTCACGCCGACCTCTACTAGTCCTCGCTCTGACCTCTTCTACTCCTCGCTCTGACCTCTACTAGTCCTCACGCCGACCTCTACTAGTCCTCGCTCTGACCTCTACTAGTCCTCACGCCGACCTCTACTAGTCCTCGCTCTGACCTCAACTAGTCCTCGCTCTGACCTCTTCTACTCCTCGCTCTGACCTCAACTAGTCCTCGCTCTGACCTCTTCTACTCCTCGCTCTGACCTCTACTAGTCCTCGCTCCGACCTCTACTAGTCCTCGCTCTGACCTCTACTACTCCTCGCTCTGACCTCTACTAGTCCTCGCTCTGACCTTGGCTTGTCCTCCAACCGACTGCTCCGCCTCAAGGGCTGTGACGTGTCGATGGTACGCCACGTCGAGGGACATGCCGAGCTTCTATCGACACTGCGGTCGACGTCGAGCTAAGGTCGCACAGCCCCGACGGCGCCCTTGATCCTGAACCGCACACTAGGAGAAGTGCTCGCTGGCAAGTCCCCATATGCAACCCATATGGACTGTTACTGTAGGAACAGTTAGGTTGTTATCTTATAGATTGCTGCTGACATACAACTGTTCCTTCACCACGTGAGACTATTTGTTACAAACTATACTTTGAAATGTTATTCATGCGTACACTTTTTTTTTTGTTGAAAGCACTGCCTATAGTTTCGTAAATACTACCATGTATACATAACTGCGGTCTGATCATATATTTGAGCTTATAATCATAACTATATAGTTGAACGAAATTTATTGGTTTGAGGGAGGACATAGCCGCGGTGAGGGTTGACATTTCGGTTGCCATCGGCCAAGTAACTTCTTACTGGAGGTCTTTGATTTCCTCTTGTCTTTAGGTCTATAATACTGTCAGGGATCTATGCGTTTCCTGATTGGCTGAAGCTGGGGTCTATCAGGGGCTCCTTTATTCCTGATTGGCTGGTTGGTTTAGCTAATCGGAGATTGGCTTCTGTGATTACTGGGCTACATGGTTCGTTGGAGGCGATTGGTTGTTTTTTTAGTGGTTTCTAACAAGCCATCTATAAAAAGAGATAGCTCTGATTGGTCCACAGCTGCAGCCGATCAGAAAACACGTCCCAGACAGAAGAATAAACCCAAAGGTAAGAGGACATCAGTGACCTTCGGTGGGATTCTGCCCTGAAGATGGCTAATGCAATGTCGACCTAAACGTCAGTGAAAACTTCACTCTCGGCGTGGCTGAATCCAGCAATCCAACACACTTCAAACAATGTTCGTGAAAGCATGCGAGTTTTTTTTTAAACAGTGAAGAACATCCTAGTTCCAAAAATACGAGGGTCCACGTCACACAGAAATGTCTGTACTTTTACAAAAGATTCTTTTGAAAACAAGATAGTTTGTAATACTAGAAGAAATATATTACAACTGTGTACAACACATAGCTATGGTTACTTTTGCTTATACCAAATACGGTTTTCGAGAAAATACTGATTATTTCTTACGAAAATTGGGTGGACGACCAAAGAGGACACATATTTATTTACTTCCATTTTAGCAAAATTTTACTTCATTTCTACTAGAGCCAGTCACACGAACAGAAAAACATGAGTATGATATTGAAATATTAATGAACATTAAGACATAACTCCAACAATGACCAATTATTTAAGTCACATTTACTGTCTAAATACAAAGTCGTCTGACAAATTGTAACATCAGAGTTGGTTATTACTCTAGAATAAATTATATTTTAATGTGTAATGAGAACAAATAGCAAGAGAGCGTTGATGATTTACGACAATGTCAGTTTTGTCGTTTGCCAAGAGTGATTCCACCAGCTAACTCATATTAATAAATACGGAGATTGATAAGAAATATGTTAATTCTTGGAAATACCAAAAATAATTATCTTTTGCTAGTGTTTAGTATTAAAACTTCACAATCATGCTGTATGTTGTTTACGAAAGAGGAAGAATTTCCCCATGTGAATTAGGAAATGCATATTTATACCAAGTAAACTCTTGTTCCTAGTAGGCTAGGTATGTGAACTTAAGTTTGAGCCAGTATCATCATTAAAAAAAAGCTGTTAAAGGACTTCAGTATTGTACTTGAGTGAGCTATTTGTCTTCAGATTTCGTTCTATCTGATGATAGCACTACAAAAAAGTTGAGCTGAAGTGATGGAAAAAATACATATCATTGTGATGTGTAGTATAGTGTGCATATTCAAAACGATGTAATACGTGTATGTATATATTCATATGTCTATCGAAATATAGGCACCACATTATATAAATGGACAATGTTAAGTGAAATGTTATTTTTTTACTATCTTCCTGTCCTATTGCTATCAAATTCTTGCTCGAGATATAGCAGCACTGTCGTCACATTGGCTGTTATAGTGCAAGGAAACACTTCTAACATTGAACATGGCTTCCTCGCAGGTTGTAGGAAGAAGCCTTCAGAGGCTGACTTCTGATTTGGGAAAACGATAAAAAGTCAAGTTTAAAAAAATTATTTTCTTAGTTTTTTTTATCATCAGTATTCCGATGTCTAATTCAGCTCGGATCAATGATTCGTTTATATTTCTGTGTATTTTACATTTAAATATTATTCGTTTAAAAGGAGTTTTTAAAATATTTCCATTTTACGCGGCTGATCAGAAAGAATTCGTACCAATTCATTAAGTAGTGGAAGGGACGTGACATTTAGACTGATACACGCCAGTTGTTAACAATGTGTTTATATTATCGATACGTTCCTCACAGCATTCCAGCCATGCTGTCTTTTACGTTACTGAGGACAGCCAGTCGCGGCGTGGATGTTTTAACAAGTTCAAGATGGCGGAGCTTAACTCTCGCCGTCGATGAAACTAACTGCCGATACATTACACAATGTGTCAGATACATGTCGGAAATGTAAATTCACGAGAGTTAAAATGTAATGTTTATTTGCAACATTACATGATGTAAGTGTGTGGTTCTGGTTCGTATTCTTCTTTATTTATGATTTTTACATGTTAAAGTTTTAACTTGTTCAATTATAAATTTATAATTATTACACTGTTTCATGCGTTTTTCTTACGAAGATTGGCAAGTAATTTTATATTTAATTGATATTTAATTTAAGCATAACTTTATAAACTATAGAAAATATATTCGAATATTTAAGAGTTGAACTTATTTTGTTGTACCATGCTTATTGTGTGCGTATTTAATACTGGAAATCTATTCAGGTAACGGTTGAACTATTGGAGGTACTGGGACAACACAGAGCACGAATGCCTGGGTAAGAATCCGAATCCATCATTACTGTCAACACTGTTTTGTAGTGATACAGTTGTTTTCATGTAAATTTACAAATTTACAAAAATCTACAATTTTACATGTATATTTCTGTTCTATTCCCAAAACAATTTCGTGCGTTAGAATTTATAATTACTTGGCGTGATCAAAATCTAACTATAATTTTTTATGCAAAAATATTAGTATAAATACAATAAAAGTTTCAAATATTGTATTATAAATACGATTAGTAAAATTTTAATTTAATTAAAAATAAATAAATTCTAAGTATTCAGAATTAGTATTTAGGCTACACGTTATAGTAATTTTATTTAATTTAGTAAAATAATCGAGATAAATTTTAATAACAATAAAATCATTAAATAAGATTAATGTTTATTTATTAGAAAAAAACCAACCAAAAACGCAATAACAACAATTTACATACATAATTTTTATCACAAATCTTTATAATGAATATATATTTTTTTTAATTTTATGGACCAGCATTCAATATAAATCACTATAAGAACTAAGAGCACATATGCATGTAATTTGTTTACTTGTATGTAGCTTTATTTTTTCATCCCGTAAAAATTTCGATGCAATGGTGCGCGCGCATCGTAAAAATTTACATTCAAAATGTATTTTCAAAAAGGCGCATAAATAATTGTAATTTCACAAATGTATACAGTGTTGGACGTTCTGGAAATGTTCGCATTAACAGAAAACTGTTCCGCAGAACAGCTACAGTCTGCTCATAGATCCAAAGTGGGTGTCACTCTCTCAGGCCTGAGCCGCTACTGCTGAGAGATCCAAAGTTGGTCTCTCTCTCTCTCTCTCTCTCTCTCTCTCTCTCTCTCTCTCTCTCTCTCTCTCTCTCTCTCAGGCCTGAGCCGCTACTGAGTAGAGATACAGAGATGGGTCTCTCTCTCAGGCCTGAGCCGTGACTTGCTGTCGTCAGGTCCGTAGTCCCGGGGTGCCGCCGACCCAGTAGCAGCCTCCCCGCCGCTAAGGGTCGCTATCGGGTGGTCCCGTTGACAAAAAGGGCGCGCAAGGGGGATGAATTATAATGGGTGGAGGCCGTCCCCCCGAAAAACCCCTTTCCCTCCCCCTCCGCGCAGCGTCCAATTAAAATAGCGCCGGGGATTCCTGGGCGGCGCGGCGGGCCCCGCTATCTGCCGGGGCTGTCTCCCAGGAGGTCGCGCGGGCTTGTTTACCGCCGCGACACTCGCTGCCTCCTCACCAGTAGCCGCCGAGCTGTCCTCTGTGCTGGGCCTGCACTCTAGGGCACTCTCTGGTCAACAAGCACCTTCATTCACTGCACACCAGATGTTTATTACAATTCAATATCTTTTGATACTGTGAAGAACATCCTAGTTCCAAAAATATGAGGGTCCACGTCACACAGATATAGGTATCTGTACTTTTACAAAAAAAAAGGTATTTACCAGAAGAAAGATATTATAATTGTGTACAACACATAGCTATGGTTACTTTTGCTTTTACTAAATACAGTTTTCGAGAAAATACTGATTATTTCTTACGAGAATTGGGTGGACGACAAAAAAATACACATTTTTTTTTCTTCCATTTTAAATAAGCTTTTGGACATACGCCATTGCTAAGCACATGCATGTCTGTAGAAGAAAACTACAAAAAAAAAAGACAAAAAAAAACACATATTAAGCAAAAATTGCTGTTGTAAACAGGATATATACACCGCATAATATTCCATAGCAGGAATATGGTCAACCAACAAAGGTAAAAATAGAGAAAAATGGACTAAGAGAACGACAAAAAAATACCACAAATGATGAATTGAACCCCAAAAAAATATTCAGCACAACAGTCGAAACGAGACAAAAACACAACAGTACGAAAAGACGAAAACAAACACAATAGTTTTCCAAAACAGAAACAAGCCAGCACAACAGTTGAAACGAGACCAAAACACAACAAACCGAAAAGACGAAAACAAACACAATAGTTTTCCAAAACAGAAACAAGCTTTTGATAGTACGAAAATTATACATATATATGAAATGATAAAAACATATTTGATAAATAACAATTGTTTTAATGCAGAACCTCTTGAAAACCACATCGCATTTAATTGCCTCCAAATCATTCTTTAATCTGTCTCGTTGTGGATACGTTTCAATATAAGCCAAGATGGCAGCCATATATGCAGTGCTCAATCGAATAGAGTCCGCAACGACATTAGCACGCTAAAATTTCAAGTCTGCCTTAACGTCTATTCGCGATGAATTTAATCCTATGTTAGTTAGTCTTCAGTTTTGTAACGATAAAAATAAAGAAAAGAAAATATATACATATAGAGATTTAGAGACATAGAGAGAGGGATGTATATGGAGATTTAGAGAGATGTAGAGAGATTTAGATAGGGAGATGTATTGAGCTATAGATAGAAACACAGATGCATAGAGAGATACGTACAGATATGGAGACACGTGGATGAAAAATATACAGAGAGAGAGAGATATAGTAAGATTTTACATATAGAGAAATATAGTAAGATTTATAGAGGGACGTATATAGAGATAGACGGAGATAGATAGAGATGTTTTATATACGTGTACCTACTTAAAACAAAATACGAAATAACTGAAAGAGGCATAGCAACGCATTTCGGGCATTAGCTAGTTCTATAATAAATTTAAAAATCAATTAAGTGGTCAAATCGATTCCCGGTGAAGAGGCGGGAGGTTATGGCAGGAGGTTATGGCAGGAGGTTATGGCAGGAAGTAATGCCAGGAGGTTATGGCAGGAAGTGCAGCCAGAGAGGAAGCGGGCGATGAGACGTCCTATCGCCTTGTCCTCGGAATCGCCTCGCGTGTCAAAGCGAGCAGCGAGAATTATGCAAATAAATAAATGAACAGGCGAATAAAATTACAGCGGGTTTCTCAAAAGTGCATTTCCGGTGCGTCCTACTCGGGGCCTGCTTCGCCTTTTCCCCGCCAGGAAGCGCTCCAGCGAAACTCACGGACAGATTCAGTGGTTGTGCGAGCAGTTCCCATTTGGTGGAAAGGTGGGGGAGAGATAGAGAGAGATAGAGAGAGAGAGAGAGAGAGAGATGTTGGTCAAGAAAAATAAGAACAGAACCAAAACGCATGGTCGCGCGCGGTTGGATAATCAAAAGCGAAAGGTCAGAAGTTCGAAAGTCCCCCCCCCCCCCTCTCTCGTGACCGACGACAAATCCCCCTTTTGCCTTCCTAGCCCTCCTCCCCTCCTTCCAGACTGGCCACCCCCCTCCACACACCTTTTGTCTCTGAGGCCTTGTTCTCGTTCTTTTGTTTGTTGTCCCCCCCCTTCCCGTCAGCGGACGTGCCCTGGTCCGCGGGCGACTGCGAACCAGATACAGCCCCGTCTCCGAACCACAAGGCCACAAGGGGGACGCACTACAACGCCGAAATACCACAACGCCGAACGTACAATAACGCCGAATACCATAACGCCGAATGCCAAATTGTCCGCAACGCCGACAGCTATAAAACTGATATGTACCACAACGCCGAAATACAGTAACGCCGAAAAATGTTGCTGCGGTGAGGAGGGGGGAGGGGGGCACAGAAGCAAAATGAACAACAACTGACTGAATTTGTGTGCTAACCTTACATAACCTAACCTTTGTGGCAGTCCTGCAATGACATTTTGCGGCGTTAATGTATTTTGGCGTTGTGGTAATTCGGCGTTGTGGTGCGTCCCCGGCCACAAGTCTGCCCCCTCCGCCTACCGGGCTGTCTGCTCGCAACAAGAATAACACAACTGGTGCGAGAAAGGGAAGTTTCTGCCCATTTAGAAAAATTCAAGAAATTGGAGAAGAAACCAAGAGTCACACTCTAAATATGAATTAGTGAATATTCACTAATTGCCAGTGACTTTTGACTAATGCAAACTGCAAAATGTTGAGAAGGTATAAAATTGGTTAAGCAAGAAATCAGTCGGCGTATAGGATGGTACGAGGTCTGGAAATACAGAATGTACGTTTTCTCAACAAAGAAAAGAAAGGTTCGAGACAAAGTATAAAGACAACATATTTAGACGGAAAAAAACTGTGAGAATATATATATATTTTTTTTTCGGCAAAGAAAAAAAGTAATTTCTTCTCATGTTGAAAATAAAAATTATAATCCGAAAATCTGTTTACCAATTCAAACGTAGACTTCTTAAAAATAATACTAGGCGTGATAAATAAACAAAAAGTATAAATTTGAGGGGGGGAAAAGTAAAGTATTTTCCCCTTTTTTAAAATTTATGTATAATTCTGTTTGAGATGGTACTATGAATTTCTCAGGTCTAGCCGAACAACAGGAGTACCGAACATATCGCATGTAAATAAATTCCCTTAAAGATTTAACCTGTGGCATTTCCCCCTAGACCGTAATTATCATACCTGCGTTTTTTGAGGTTAAACATCTTTTGGGGCGTTGAGGGTTAAATTTTCGTTTGCACCATAAATGCAATGAAATACTGCACACAGACTGCAGTTGTGGGTGAATTTATTTATCCAAGATAGAAATTATCTCGGTTTTTGAGAAATTATGGTGAATATTACTACTATCTCGTTTCCTGCTACCGTCAGCTGGATGGTTTATTTCATAGTTGGTTGGATGAGATAAATGAAAAAAAAAAATAGTTGTTTAGTAACCATTCTCTTTAATTTTATTGCTAACCTCTATGTAGTTACTTCGTGCTTCTCTTTTAATTTGATGCTCACATAAATATTTATGAAAATAATTATCAAGAGACTAATTTAAACTTCACAAGTAGCAAAACTTGAAATGTTTCCAGCAAATTTTCTCCGTGTAATGCGTGTTTTGACAGCAACATCAAGGTTTTTAACGCTGCAATTCAGGTTTAATTATATTCCAAAACAACGTGCAGCCGGTTTTAGTCCAAGCTTAAGACCTGCGTGCACGCCGAGTTATCGCGCTGCGCTCACAATGCAACTATGAACATGCAGATCCCAACACTTTCAGCAGGATTTCAGCCGGAGAGACGTCATCATTATCCACATGCTCGCGAGGAAACAAACTTTCAGTGGAAATTCTGAACCAACGATTATTGGTGCCATTTATCTTACAATTTCAGACGAAGTGAGCTCTTCAGATTGCAATTTTATTTTATATACCAATACGATAAAATTAAAATATAACAAGAAATTTAAAATAAAATGCCTTTCTCAGCGGAACCATAACTTGTGGAAGTAATTAAATGAAGGTCCCCATTTTCTTCGAGTGGAGGAAAATGCAATTAAAATTCAGTAATTGTGGTTTAGATCTTTAATTGTATAATTGGTTACCAGTAATTAACATTATTTTATGTTATCCGTTGAATTATATCTTAACTTGAATTCTGATCACAGATTGAAAAGCTAAGATATTTAAAATAGTTCCCGGGTTCATTTAAAACATTCTTATACTGTAAAGAAATTTAACAGAACTTGATTCAGCTATTTTCTTTATAACTAAATAAATTGGGGGTGGGGGGGTGGGGGATGGGGGAAATCATTCAACTAAAAATAAATATTTATTTAAAATTATTTTTCATCAAATATGAATTTTTAGGTCTGAAAATGTTATTAGATAAATATCATGTTAACTTAGAGTGTTACTCAACCAAAACCACATAAATTCATATTTTAAAAAGAAACTACAGAAAATTTGTAAAGCTGAATTTCATCCTCGATTGTAACAAACAAAGAGATAAAATTTTAAACAAAATACATTTAAAATTTTATGTATTTTATACATTCCTCGTGTCATTACAATTTAGTCTATCTAGTCCACTTAACCACAGACATTTTATAAAATTAAATGTAAAGTTACGACAAAAACCACATACATAACTAAGCTAGCCACAATTAACATGAACGTGATGAACCACTTACAAAATACAAAACAAACTAAATAAACAAAACTATTAACTAGCAAGCAATTAAACATGATTCGCGCATATTACGCTGCATGTTACTGATATAACAATTGATACATTTTATTAATAGTAAACACAAGCCAGAAATGTATTCAACAAAAAAATAAAAATAAAACTCATGCCAAAGACACTGGAAACTCAAAACTATTATCGTTAAACTTAAGATTAAAAATTCTGAACCTATAACAAACAATTAAATATCCACTCACACACACACACTTGTAAAGTACTCATAAAAATTAGGATCACATCTACTTCTTATTGCACTCTTGCAACGTTTATAGGTAAGTATTGGTTTGACAGTTAGTTAAAAGTTTATTTGTGTTCTAAGTGTCAGAGTCTACAATATTTTCGAAACTGTGGGTCATATGAAAAAGAACTGAAAGTGCTTCTCATGAGATAACGGACATCTAGCACTAACACCTAACGTTAACACTCGGTCTGTGCAGGTCCGCCCACTAATGTGCTGCTGGATAGTGCAAATTGCGGTAACTATAAGCCTTAAAGGCTACTAACAGGTATGTCTGTATGTGATCCTAATGAAGATACATTTCACATCAGGACTGTTGAAGTCGCAGGGCAGTTTGTGTCGATAACAATTGAATACTAGTCATTTGGGAGGAAACTATCTTACTTTATTCTTTAAAAAAATTTCAGTTCGAACATTTTGAAATTTGACATAATTTGATGTAGATTTTTTATGCAATGCTTGTGAGAATAAGTATTAATTAATGTCAGTTCAATATCTATCATAATTTTATTCAAAATTAATTTATTTTTGTTTTCACAATAGTGTATAGATCTTTACCACAGTGAGTGGTAATTGGGTCAGAACTTATACGTATGCAAGATTCGACTACCTTGAGTAATTACGTTTTGGCTAAACTGCCTAGCCTCAGATATATGCTTTTTTTCTATGACATTTGTTTAAGAGAGGTTAAGCTACCTACAAAGTAAAAGTACACTACTTTTAATTTAAAATCGTTAATTTTTTTATTCGATACAATGCTGAGTGTAACTCCAGTATTTCTAATAATTGTTTTGAAAATCACACACACATATATATATATATATATATATATATATATATATAGATAGATAGATAGAGAGAGAGAGAGAGAGAAAGAGAGAGAGAGAGTTGAGAGAGCTGGTTGCATGTAGAAGAACGCATTTAGTTTAGAGCTGTTATATTCAAATCGAGAATACTTATTTTTCTCAAACTTTTTAAACACGGATAATATTTTTTATGATATTGTTATTAAGCAAATGAGACCTAAAAATTGGCAGGTTCAAATTGCATGAAAGATGATTGCTGGTGAGACGAATAATTCTGAAGAATTAAGTATGAATTTCTATTGTTCAAATGCAGTGAATTAAGAGCAGCGAGAATCGTTATTCTTTTTTTTATGTCTGTGATGAACATGAAATTCGATGTAAAGATACGCTTACAATTACAACTCCCACATTTACAATCAAGTAGCAATCTCGCGTATTTCTCGAAAAAAACACGCAAAACGCAAGCTGTTATTACACGCAATTTGCAAGTAGCTTTCGTCAGCGCTGAAATATTACGCTGGGGGTAAATAAAAATGGCGGTGTATTGTGCTTAATGACTGCTTCCTGCCATCATGCTAATTCACGGCGTTCGTGTCATGTGTTCGCGGTGAGGTCTGGCCCGGGGGGGGGGGGGGGAGACTACCTTACGTCACAGAGGCCATGTTACAGCGCATGTTACATTCACGGGGAAGTCAATTTTTTTCTTTAGCTTACAAATACCTCCTCAAATGATTATTATCTAAGTTTGTTTTGATCTGTTTTTGGATCATACAACACTAATTCTGTAAAATTTTCATCTCTCTGTCTCATTGAGTTAATTAACTATGAGTGTGTGGCATACAGGCAGACAAAACCTAGTTGCTAACAGCCTTAAAAAAAAGTTGTATTTTTTTGTGACACATATCTATGTAGGCCAGCATCAAAGCAGTGTGTAAGCAACATATGAAACTATGAATATGCGCGTATAAATTACGATCTTTAAATCATTCATGCATTGAGGAAATTCGATTTAAAACGCCATTGCAGTTTTGCACTGTTTGTCATGGTTGTGCAGGTTTTGTTGTCTGTCTGCATTTACTGTTATTGTTGAAACTTACTCGTCGTTGTTAGGCCACTGTGTTCTTCTTATTCTCTTATTATTTTTCCATTTCTAAATTCCTTGAAATAATTCGTCTGAACCGTCATCGTTATGTATCCATAATACCTGCACAGGTTCATCGTTGGATCCATCTGTTTGACATAAGCTGATTTAGGCTTTATCTCTGTGGGTTCATTTCATTCATTTTTATTTCTTATTGTGTATGTAAATAGTGCTAAACGCAGTGGCGTACTTATGTCCAAGAAATGGTATTAAATCGCATCTAAAATAGCTGATTCGCTAGCATTTCAGTCAGTTTTCTTTTTCTGTTAGTTTTGTGACCTCAAAAGTAGCAAAGCCCTTAGCTTCATTTGTATTAATTTTCGCGTGGTTTGTTTGAGGAAGTGGTCATGCATGCAGCCGATGGACCGCTTCGTGTCTGATGGACATCCAGAACACCGGGTGAGGTGTAGTGTTAGCACTGTGGGAACAGTTTTGAAAGGTTCTGTATTCCATGGAAGTGACTGCAATCAGTGACAATAATAAGAAAAGAAGCACTATTCGAGCTTATTCGCCACACCAGGCGTGTCAAGCAACATTCCCGCGGTATCCAAGGAATCCAAGGAACTTTTTAAACTATTAAATGTATTTGATATTAAAAGATTGTTTATTAGAGCTGCAATAATTAATACGTATCAAAGGGATAATCAGTTAAATTATATAGATCATAACTATCCTACACGGCATAGACAGAATATAAATTTACAAATCCCTCAATTTCATAAAACAATATCTCAGAGATCTTTAGAATTATTGCTTCCAAAAAATTGTTGTTATTCTTCCTGCAAAACTAAAAACTAAAAATTATTTTCAAATGAAAAAAATAATGTTAATATTTGGCTACATAATTTAACTGATAAAGAGATGGCTTTAGTATTTAAGTAAGTTTTATATATTGTTATAACTTTGTACCTGTACTTTACTTAAATACTAATATTTTTATTTCATTATATTTTCATTTATTCATGTAACAATGTTATAATTTATACGATTTTTGTTTATACATAATATTGAATTTTAATAAATTGCTCTTTATAACTTTCATTTTTATATAACTAATGTAAAGTTTCTTAGGTTATGTTTTATATATTTATTTCTCAGTTATTATACATTCACAAATGTTTACAATCGTCAAAATTCCGCACGTAATTTGAAGTGACTAGATGCACCCACGTACGAGCTTGCTTTCGTGGGTGCTAAATTTCCTGGTTAATTAAGTGAATATTGCTAACAAAGTGAAAACAAAAGGGAAATAAATTATTATAATTGCTGTTAGTTGGGGGCGTCGCAGCGTGGTGGCGCGGCGGTGCGGCACACAGTGACCTAGTGACCTCAGCACTCAGTGACACAGCCGCGACACAGCCTGTGCTCCTGTCAGCTCCTGACCGCGACTCTGCAGGTCCGTGTCCACCACAGCCTGGGCCTGGACGACACACGCGCCAGGGACCCAAGTCTGCACCTCAACGACACGACACCAAACAAAATAAACGTAATTTTCTGCAATCTCCCAATTGTTAGAGACCGGAAAAATTCGCGAATTCATTTCGCGATAGGTTAAAATACAAATCGTTATACCTCAGTGCTATGCCTCTGCTATTGGTTCACAACTCACCTGGATGACTCTGGACCAATGAGAAACACCCGACAAAAGCTTTATCGAATCACAGGCTGCTACGCTGGAACGTCTCACAAGACAGCAGCCAATGAGTGGGTGGCATTTGACCGAGTGTACGTAGAACTGTGGAGTTCATCCTACAGGTCATTGAACCCGCGAAATTTTCCGGTCCCTACCAATTGTGATATTAGCTTTTTCAACAAAAAAAAATGTTTTTCGACTTCCTGGAAAAAAAAATCAGGGCTGCTACTCTACGTATCAACTGAAAAAAAAATTCACTAGTTATGTCATACAAATTCAATACACGTTTTAACTATTTGTTACTGACGTACATGCAATTTATCAATGACATACCTACCGCATTGGTACTACATGACATGAAAACATACTGATAACCTTTTTGTAACAGTTTATGTTTTTTAAGACGCCTTTGGATTCCCCGGGTGTTAACGGTTTTACGAAATTTTTTTTTTTCTCGCGTGTGCATCCAGAAGTGGCCGCTAGGTGCGCATGGCTCGCTAGCGCCGGAGTCGCGGCTGAAGGTATAAATAAAAAGAGTTCAATTAAAATTTCTGTCAAACTGCCAGGCCGGTATAAAATAGCGTTCGTACACCGGAGGACATCGCTTGACCTTTACAAGCCGTGGGTAAAATAAAAAAAGGAAGAAGTGTGCAGCGCGAATGGATTATAGCCGGCTATTGCGCCCGGGCCCGCCTTGATGAATTATGATAATGAGTGGAAGCCGGTGCGCAGGTCCCCCGAGTATTCTCGTTATCTCCTAGACGGGGGCGTGGTCTCCCCCCTCCCCCCCCCCCCCCCGAGCCCTGGGGAGGGCGCTGAGCGATAGCTTTACGATGCTCTTTTGTTTCTGGAGGTGGTGAGCGACGACCACCCTCCCCCCTCCTCCCCAACCTAGAACCCCATCTGCGGCCCGACGCGTCCGCCCATATATCATACTTCGCCTCGCTTATGGAGGGGAATAACACACACGTCAGCGAGGTTATTGGGCCGTTATTTATAGCCCGCGCGCACCAGCCGGCCGACCTTATCGCCCCGGCGCTAGTAGGGCTGACTTCGCGCGTCGCCCGCAACAGTTTCTGCGCCGAGTCGCGAACCTCGCCGCGGTAGCTGCGGGGCGTGCGGGCGGTGGGGGGGGGGGGGGGGGGGTCCCCCAGGGGGGGGGGGGGGGGTCCCCAGTAGAGTCGCCTCGAGTTCCCAGGGTCATGCTTGGGTGTCTGTGCTACTTACCATTACCCTTGCCGCGACGTTAGCAGAAGTTAACAAGTTTTCCAGGTCACGTATGTACGCGCGTTAGATGTGAAAGTTACTTTGCATGATAAACAATTACTTTAATTTTGCATGAAAATAATTTATTTGTAATAAAATAATAAAAGTAAGGGAGAAATATTATAAATACGGCTAGTAAATTATAAAATCAATCAAACAAAAAAATTATTACATACTCCGTAATCAATATAAATATATATGTAAAAAATGAATTGTTTAATTTATTGAAATAATCGAGATATATTTTAAATAATAATTAAATTAATATATATGCGGAAAATTTTATTCTAAATTATTAATGGTAAATTTATTTAAAACTTTAGTATAATAATTTGTAATGCAAATATATTATACTTTCTGGAACATTACCTCACTAAACTTGAAATTACAGTGAAAAATTTATAAACACAATTTCTATTACTAATACTGAAAATAAATTAATGGTTTTAATTTTATGAACCTTTATTTAATATCAATCACCAATTACATTATTTAAAAGTGCATATATATTATTTATTTGTATGTTTTTAAATCCTGTCATTTATCGTTTTATCCTGCGCGCGCATCGTAAAAATTCATTATCTTTTTTTATAACGCGGCTAAAGAAGTTTAACCTAACCTCACTTACATAAATACACTTGAAAGTGTTTATACACACAATTTATATCACTAATATTCATAATAAATAAATGCGAACGCATCGTAAAAATTCACTCTCATAAATTTTTCATAAAGTAACTAAATAAAAGATTCACTCAATAAATATGTTTTATAAATATGTGCATCATTAAATTAAAATATCAGAAAATAGATTTGTACCAAATTTCACTTGTCTTACAGTGATTATCCGAATTATCTCTTATAAAATATAATATGAGTGCAAACTTAATTTTTCAAATCAAAGATAAAACCTTAATCGAATATTTATGAAAAATTCGTTAAACAATTTAAATACTCAATCAATATTTACGTTTATCCGCTCAGAAATTTTTTAACAGGAACAGTGTTGGAAATGCACATTCACTTAACATTACACAGTTAACTTACTTCAGGTAATCACAATTGGCAGCCTACAACATACGTTGTATTGTGTGTCCCGAATTTTAAAGAGCATTAGGTCATTATACACTGAAAGAAATTCTTGTATATTTTACAAGGAAAATCCTTGAAACCCTGTTGCCAAGAATATTACTTGTAAAACTACAAGGCAGAGCTTTGTACCATGTGCGATTTTGCAAGGCTCTGCCTTGTAGTTTTGCAAGAAATATCCTTGGCAACAGGGTTTCCAATAATTTCCCTTGTAAAAGTACAATATGTTTTTGGAGTGTATGCATACAAGACTAAACATTATTTAATTTGTTGCAGAAAGCTAAAATAATATAGATTTGGTTGCGTAAGGATGAACGAGACAGATTTCAAAATTCTGTTAAGTAGCTTTTTTTTTAATTCCTAATTTTTCTATCTTTATTTCCCCCCCCCCCCCCTTTTCCCAAATATATATATATATATATATATATATACACACACACACATTCTAATTATCAGCATATTTAATATGGTAGTTTGTGACAAAATGTTTCGTGTAGATACCAAAACATTGATTTTTTTTTTAAATCTCTTGATATACGTAGGCCTACTTGTTATTATGTTAGAGAAGTTTTATCTAAATTTTAGAGTTAACGTTTACGTTGAATGTTTCCCTCTTACAAAAAAAAAAAGAAAAGCAGGAGGGAAGTAAGAAGTATCCTCTGTGTTTGCAGAACAATGCAGATTAACCCGCAGTTCCTTAGGAGCCGGGCAAACACACGGGCCTCTCCTTCATCCGACACAAACGAGTCCCCGGGGGCCTTGTTCTTCAGTCCCCGCGCCTGGTCCTGGGAGAAGTCTTCCCTGGTCGGGGAAGAAGCTCGTAGAGCAGACGGTGTGGTCCCCCGGGAGGGGGGGGTTTGAAGCTTCTGGAAGACGCCGAGGTTGTCGTCGTGTCCACCAGAGGTCGCTGTGCTGCGTCGGACCAAGGTGCCCGGCAGTGCCGATAACTAGAGACCCGGAAATTTCGCGGATTCATTTAGTCGCAAGCTAGAATGCAAACCTCCACACTCTCGCACTGTGTTCGTGATTGGACCGCAGTTAATCTGGACACGCCCCTCTACGACCGTGAGCCAACGATGTCCAGCTAGGAGAGAAGTAAGCGAATCACAGGTAGTGCCAAATAACAAGGATAAAAATTGTTCTCGCTAAGAAATCGACCAATGGGAAAGTAAACATGGGCCCGAGCACACCTATAACTTTGAATTCTATCCTGAGGCCAGAAGAATCCGCGAAATTTCCGGGTCTCTACTGATAAGTAGAGACCTGAAAAATTCGCGGGTTCATTTCGTGTAATGCTACAGTTCAAATAATCATAATCTTAGTGCTGCTCCTGCCATTGGTTCACTGTTAATCTGGAGTAATGAGGGCCAATTAGAGACCGTCGCTCGTAGAAGCGTCGAATCACAGGCCACCCAGTCGAGACGACTCATAAGTCAACAGCCAATGAACGGTTGGCAGTTGGCCCGAGCGTGTAGAGGATAGTGGAGTCTATTCTGGAGGTCAATGAACCCTCGAATTTTTCCTGTCCCTAGTTACATCTCGACGAAGGCAACGCGATCTCCATCGCCGTGGAGGAGGAGTCGCTCTAATGACCGCCGCGAAAATAAATTCCCGTTTTGACTTCCTTCTCGTGACGCTGTAGAGAACAAGTGTTGGGAAGGAGGGGGAAGCGGCGCGCATGGAGAGGGTGCGTATAATGGGGTAAAAATAACAGCTCCAGGGGCTGTTTGTCTCCAGTTACCCCGCGCCGCCCCTCTCCCGACTCAATTTGTCCCCCCCCCCCCTCACGCTTTCTTCATCCCCCGTCCATCGCTGTCTCCTGTGTCCGCTATCGTTCATCATCTCTCCCCGCCTCGCACGTTCGACGGCAAGACGAGGCGAAGAGAGAGAGAGACCTGGGCTTTCTCTGCACCGGCCGATGTCTTGTTACATGGGGGAAAAACACGTTAGCGACTCTCACACAGCACTCGGGCGAGTTCATGTGTCCTCGTGTTGCGAATACTCTCACAATACGAAACTCTAACACAAATTAATTCTTTGAAATAATGCCGAGCGGGGAAATAAAAAAAATTACCAAATTGTGTTTTTCAACCCAATTTCTTGAAGCGAAATCACACGTAGTTTCCGCCCCCTCCGCTAGAATCCGCTGCCGGAGCAGCTGAGTCGACCATCAAATCATTTTCTTAGCAGACCGAACATTTAAACTGCATAATGAAACGGATCAGAATCAATCGAGAAAAGTTTCGAGAAAAAATAAAATTACATATCTCCCGCTTTGGAAATCATTTTCGTCAAGGAATTTTATTTAAAATACTGCCAATCTTGTCAAAATTCATTAAAACAGTTGATACTTTAAAGTTTCCCTTTGGCTTTGTGAACTTTGGTTCGTGCCAACCGCCACAGATGGCAGCCACATGCCGTATACCGAGAGATAAGATGTTACACATTTATCTAAAAAAAAAAAAAAAAAGGGGGGGGGGGGGGTTGTCTGTAAAGTCGGTTTACGGACGATAGTTTTACGTGATAACGTGATAAGAAAACATTGATGAAAAATTGCAAACTTTTTAATTTTCAAATATTATTTACAGTTTTTGCAAATTTAATTTAAATATTTGTTTAAATATAATCACGAACAATTAGTATAGAAATAAACTGAAATAAAATCAATGTCAATAAATTGTTAATTTGAAATGACTAAAATTGGACAAATAAATCAAATTTTTTAAATTGCTGTCTTTAAAAAGCCCGCTTTAACATGTTTAATATATTTTAGAAGATTTTCTCGCGCGGTGTTTGGCCGGTTCTTGCACGCTCGGCTCAGGCGGAACGTGGACAATGAGTCATGCTTTTCCGTGCGCGTGCAGCCGGCGTTCATCGATTCATAAGACGTTATCACGTCAAAAAAAAAATTGTTACGATGTGAACATCTGCATGCTTCTGTTGCTGTTGTTGTTTGAATGCAGTGCAGAGACGTAACACGCAGATATCAGGATGGAGACCGGGAGTCTAGCCTGCAATTGAGCCTGCCTGCTGCCTCATTAGCCGGCGGCCGGCCCCAAATGGAAGCCATCCCTCCACAGATAGGCGCGGGTAGCGTCGCGGCGGTGAGGGATGGGCGCGCAGTAGCGCAGTAGCGCAGTAGTAGCGAGGCGGGTTCCTCGCAGGACGGGAGCTATCAGTCTGGGCGCGGGCAGATAGCAGCGGCCGTCGGCTCGGCCGGGGAAAACACTCGCGCAGTTGCCGTCGGTAGTTTGTTCCCGCGGACCCGCCATTTACAACTGCCGACCTACAAAAAAAAAAGGGTTATTCCTGGAGTCCACGCACGACAGAAGTGAAAACGTCTTGTTCATTATACGTCACTAGGGGGGACGCACCACAACGCCGAACGTACACCGATAAATGTCATTGCAGGACTGCCACAAAGGTTAGGCAGGGGTGCCCACAAGGGGGTGGGGGGGGGGGGTAACGACGCAGACTGCGTCATTTAAAATTTCAAGGGGGGGGGGGGTGGTTAAAAGACGAGAAAAATGTATATATTATTTACATAATTATAGCTTCTAATGTGAAAATACGTTTATGGTGCTTTGATAATTGAAAAGGGATCTTGTAAATCAAATTGGCAACCACGCACTTTCCTCAACAAAAGCAGTTTGGCATCTGTCGGTTCAGGATGGAAATATTACCTGTTATGACCAAAATTATTATTAGAAAATCAGTTTTAATTAATGCAAAATGTGATAAAATATAATACCAAAAAAGTATAATATTATAAAATAATTGAGTAAATCATTGAGAAAATGGCATAAAAAATTTCGGGGGGGAGGGCAGCACCATTAGGTTAGGGGGGGGGGGTGAGTCATAGTGTTTGGGGGGGGGGGGGTGGGCACCTCTGGGTTAGGTTATGTAAGGTTAGATTAGGTGAGGCTAGGTTAGGCTAGCCTAGGTTAGGTGAGATACACAAATTCATTCAGTTGTTTTTTTTTTTTTTCATTTTGCTCCTGTGACCCCCCCCCCCCCCCTTCCGCCACCTTTTCCCCGCAGCAACATTTTTCGGCGTTACTGTATTTCGGCGTTGTGGTACACAACAGTTTTCTAGCTGTCGGCGTTGCGGTCAATTTGGCATTCGGCGTTATGGTATTCGGCGTTATTGTACGTTCGGCGTTGTGGTAACGATCCGTCACTAGGTATGTCTTTGGCCGAGGTTGCACATCCAAATATATTGTGTATTCAAGTACGCGAGCGCTAAATATTATGCCATTGCGCAAGTTTGCACATGTGTGCAATTATTATCTTCCGTCACTTCTACCTCCCCCCCTTGCCGTCTCCTTCTCTACCAGTCTCCCCCCCCCCCCCCCAACCACGTACCTAACTATTCCCCTCTCGCGATCGCAATTTTCGTAACGCTCGAAAATTATAGCTCTTCCTAGGCAAAGAAGTTTCATTTCAAAAAAGTGTTTTTTTTGGGGGGGGGAGGGGAGGGAGTGTATTTATTCATTTAGAATACATGAGTGAATTTAAATTGTACAAATTTTTTTCTTAAAATATGTGAATTTTTTTAAGATTAAATTCTTCAGAAAACAATTTTACAAGAATATTTCCGGTGTTGTTAATCTGAATTAAAATCATTTGCATTTCGAATATGAGATCGCCATTTTTTTCAAGTGAAAAGAACATTTTAATTATGTGCGATCTCTTCATAGGTACAACTTTAAATGCCTCGTGTAAATGCCATTTAAAACGAGGTTCCATAATGACTTCATCCTGATTTGTACTCTGTTCATTTCTGAAATTTTGTTAATGGTTTGGCTCAGTTTTGTTTTTAAAATAAGATTAATTATTCTGGTAAATATTGCAACTTAAACTTTTTTCTTATTTGTATAATGGAAATATACATTTCAATTTTAAATATTTTTTCATACTGGCAGAAATTTAACTCATTTTACTGTATAATTTCTGGAGAACAATAGTCTTTTTTCCACACTTCAGGGTATGCGTTTAAATATTAAATATGCATCTCACTTAATGGATTTATAGTACAATTCACAACTAAAATCTTTCATTTATGTAATTGACTTTTCAACATTTAGTTACAATTATTTTTAAAGTTATCCCAGGTTATAAATGACAAAGTCTAATATAACTTGCAAAATATGCACCAAAACGAAAAAAATATACAAAAAAAAATATTTTAATTGTTTATTCTTTATAATGCAGTTAGTAGGTAAAAAAAGGGGGACCTTGCCTTTAAAAAAGTGGTTTGTAAGGTTTTTATGATTTATTTGTTGTATATTGATGCCAATATGAAAATAAAACTAATTATAAAACATGGCCGACCACAATAAAACTTAAGGTGACTGATAAACTACAAAATTTGACATTTTTTTTCGTTTTCCTTTTAAAGTTTTAAAAAAAAAAATTAATAAACGATTTAATGCATTGTTCAAATGAAAATTAAATTGTATACAATTTTCATTCCGACAACTATTCTGTGGTACAAATAGTAAGTGCGCTCAGCTTCTTGAATGTGACATTTTCTCTCAACTTGTAAAATAACTGAAATGAGCCTCTTTTTTTATTTGAAAAAATCACTTCTTGCAGGCAAAATATCAGAATAAAATGTATTGTGAAGTTTAATTTATGTTCCAATTGTACAATGAAAACATGGGGTGTTGTTTTGGGTGACATAGAGTCGTCTACGTCCGTGATCTTCAAGCGGGAATGTGAGATCGGAATCCTTGGAAGAAGGGGGAGTGGGAATTTGGAAGGTTGGGTAACCTTCTGAAAATAAAGCTTCTTGCCGAACTTTAAAGATAAATGTGAATTATTCACTAATAAGGAGTTAACGCTTTTTTTTACAAAGTTAAAAAAAAAGTCAACGTTCAAGCAGATGCTGCGAACTTGCTATTAGTACCAGTAAATGTTTTACGAGTAAAAATTTGTAGGAAATTTAGCTCTCTTTTAAACATTGCACATTAAACATAAACAAATCGGTTAAGTCAATCATTTAAAAACCAACCTTCGAAAAAAAAAAACGTTTGTAGTGTTTCAGCCGCTAAAATATTTCCTGTGGTCTGCCATGTTGGATAACGTGTTTTATTTATGTTGGTATTAATACACCAAAATAAAATAAAAATTCTTCTACCCAATCTTCTGCACGGTACAATGTGTCTACTGACTGGACTATTATAACATATAGTTAAAACTTAATTTTAATTACATTTTTATAGCCTAACATTTTTAAATATTTTGCCAATTAAAATATTTTTTTTGGTGAGAGTTTACTGACTACCACTAACACTTCCCTCTGGTCATTAAATATTTCTAACGATCAATTTGTCAATTATTGTTCATATAATTTTTAATGCACACAAATAATGATATAAAATTTTGGATTTGTAATCAAAAAAATAAATTTAGGCTATTCATAAAGTATGCATAATGTTGCTAGTGAAGTTATAGTGTGAGGTAATGCAAAACGCGCAAGTATTAGGTAACTACCCCATATCTCTACTACATTCATAATGCAGGGGCAACACAGATTCTTCCGTGACCTATTGGAGTGGTAATGCCATTGAAAAAACTTTCAAAATGAATGAGCTAAAATACGCACCACTCACCTACCCAACTGTAAATACTCCTTTCATGGGCAAAATACGAAAACAGAATGTGAGTTCGGTCTGTGAAGCAGAAATGTGTGGCTCAACATAGAACGACTTAAACTGGAATTACAATGGCCCATCGCTAGAGACCGGAAAAATTCGCGAATTCATTTCACGATAGGCTAAAATACAAATCGTTATACCTCAGTGCTGCCTCTGCTATTGGTTCACAACTCACCTGGATGACTATGGGCCAATGAGAAACACCCGACCAAAGCTTTATCGAATCACAGGCTGCTACGCTGGGACGTCTCACAAGACAGCAGCCAATGAGTGGGTGGCATTTGACCGAGTGAACGTAGAACTATGGAGTTCATCCTGCAGGTCTTTGAACCCGCGAATTTTTCCGGTCCCTAGTAATAACTAGAGACCCGGAAATTTCGCGGATTCTTCTGGCCTCAGGATAGAATTCCAAGTTATAGGTGTGCTCGGCCCATGTTTACTTTCCCATCGGTTGATTTCTTAGCGAGAACAATTTTTATCCTTGTTATTTGGCACTACCTGATTCGCTTACTTCTCTGCTAGCTGGACATCGTTGGCTCACGGTCGTAGAGGGGCGTGTCCAGACAACTGCGTGCCAATCATGAACACAGTGCGAGAGTGTGAAGGTTTGCATTCTGGCTTGCGACTAAATGAATCCGCGAAATTTCCGGGTCTCTAGTGATAACTGTTGCTTCGACGCGTGGAGCAGTTGCTAACAGGTACCGCAGTCTCGCCTCCTCTGTCCGCGGTGTTGCTCGACGCTTGTGCCGCTCTGCGTCGGAGAGATCGGAGCACGCTCTCGATTTCATCCATCAGAGCGGCTGCGAGTCTGGGGGACAGCCCGGGCTCACTCGCGGCGCGCACCGACTGTACCCGCCCTCGCTTCCGCTCACTGTGGCACCCGGGCGTGCCTGGCCCGCTCCACAGGGTGGTCATGGACTGTAAGTAGGGACTGGAAAAATTCGCGGTTTCAGCGATTACTAGGATAGACTCCACGATTCTCTATGTACTCGGGCAACTATCACCTGGTCATTGGCTACCGACTCGGGACACCTGTTTACTGCGAGTCTTATGATTCGATACTTCTTTGGTTGAGTGTTTGCCATTGGCTCAGAGTCCTTCAGGTAAATTGCGGTCCAATCACTGACGCAGCATTAAGCTAAACAAGTTTGGATTCCAGCCTGTCTCGAAAGGAAACCGCGAATTTTTCCGGTCTCTAACAGTAGCCTAAGTATGTGTCAACTAGGAGGTTGCAAGGTGTCCAAGGCGCCCGTTGAAAAATGATGATTAGATATAACGAATACTTTAATTTAATATACACCAAATTATTATTGAAAAATTATTTTTTTACTATTGTGAAAAAGAAAATATTTCATATATATATAGGTATATATATATATATATGTTTAAAATAATTTGACAAAAAATTATATTAAGTGCATCTGTGCTATTTACCGATAATTTTAGCAGCAATAAATTAAGTGACTACAAAAAAAAGAATACGATATAAAAATTCATTAGGGTGTAACCATAAAAAAAGCAAATCTAACAAAATTCGGGTTAACAAACGTATCTATTATACTCATAAAAAATTTACCAACTTTTTTTCATAAAATTATAGACTTCAAAAAATCAACCATTAACTCAACAAGATTTTAACCCATCCAAAAAGAGTCCAACACGCACATGATACAGTCGAGTATATACAATGTATTAGTGTATATATGCGTATACATGTACACTGGCCGCTGCGATTCGCCAGTCTGGCGCGACACGTCACTAGCATGTCGGTGACGCGAACCCATAAGTTCTGCCTCTACCAAAAATCGCTCAACGCAGCTATGGAAGTTTTCTCTTCAATTATATTAAAAGTATAACAGTGTGTCAACAAAAAAAAATACTTCAATACCTATGAAAAACACAAAATTAATTGTAAGGATTAAACTTGTGTTTAATATAAGGCGCCTATTACAACAAAACTTGTAGGCCTACGTTAGTGTAAAATTTTAAAAATCTGCAAGCGAATGTGTGGTTGCATTTCTTTGCAAAACTGCCCTTGTCAGATGGGCTGGCGATTAGAGTTTTAAATTAAAGCAAGATTTGCTTTTCTTATAATTTTCAAACTAATCGTAACGTTTAATATGAATGTTTATAAACGTGTTATTTTTTTCAATTTTTTTCAGTTTCTGAAAATGTTGGGTTGTCGCCGGGTATGGTTCGTTCCAGAGGGATTCTGCTCGTGGCTGCAAGAGAGATAGTCGTCACCAGTAAACACTGGGCAGGGGCTGTGTTGACACACGGCTCCGACGGCTGATATACTTCGACCGGACTGTACCTGATCCCGTGTCAAGTCGTCGGCCATCAGATCCTTGGAAGGGGGAGGTGGGGGTGGTTGTCATCACGGGGCGAGGGGTCCATTCATATCCTTCGACAAGATCCTCTCCCCCTCCCCCCTACCTTGCGGCTGGAGGGTGTCGCGCTATCACCGGGTCATCTGGATCCTCGGCGGACAGTCTTCGGCGTCGTAGCACCTCGGGAGCTCCTCGCGCTACGACGTCCACCTGTAAGGTCCGGTCCGCACGCTACGTTCTCAGTAACGATTCACCTGCGCAGGTCGCATCGTTGCAGACAAGACGTAGCGTGCGGACAGGAAAACTGCGCGGAGACGGAACACGGAGAAGGAAAAACATTTGAATATATATATATATATATATATATATATATATATATATATAGTATGAAGTCGCCAGCCCAGGTTAAAATTTCTATTACGGTTTTGAGGTAGTTGGTTAATTCACCGCCGCAATCGCCACCATCTCTAGGGCATCGACTTGTGGTGGTCCCTAGCGGACAAGTGTCGAACTCTTCAAACACCCCTTCCCCACCCACCCTCCAACCAGCGTTGTCCTCCACCCACCATCTACCCCTCCTACAGTTTTGTGACGCACAAACTCCCGTTGAACGACCTTGAGCTGCAGTGAATGATGGATGAGGGGTGCGGGGAATGACAGCGGGCGACAGTGCTGCTCTCTAACGTGTAAATAACAACTAAGACGATACAGGGCGTTGCGGCAGCGCACTGCAGCGGTGAAGTTCTCAAGCTGCTCATCATTCGCTCCTGAAAAACGTAGAGTAAATCCTATCCACTCGCGACTTCTATACAGTATATATATTCAAAGGAAACACTGTGGCCGAGAGCATTATTTATGTCCGCGCAGTTCAGTCGACCTGCGCGGACTTGTCGTATGGCGTGTGTACACTTCCTCCGTCTTCTCCGCACACGGGGCTCAGTTCTCCCTCGGTGTTTGTGCCGGAACAGTGTAATCTGTTCAACGATGACCGATCTGCGACAGTGTTCACGTGAATTTCTAACAGAGTTCATTGGTCTGTACAAGTCCTTCCCGTGTTTGTGGCGGGTCAAATCAAAAGAATATAGCGAGTGGGACAAAAAAAAGTCAAGCGTATGAAGCACTTGTGCAAAAAAATGCAAAGAGGTTGACATCGCGGCTAACAGGTAAAAATCACAACAAAAAAATTATAAATTATTCTTTGAGGTCGGTATACCGGAAAGAAAATTGGCCAAAGTAAGGAATTCTCGCAACTGATAGGATAAAACTTGGCTGCAAACTGTGATGTGTGGACACGGCTAAAGTGCAACCTCTTGTTTGCACAGTTTTGCCTGCGCAGTCAAAACTGTCTACAAAACGTTGCGTGTGGACCGGCCTTAAGCGAGTCCGGCCGCGTGATGCTACACGTCAACCCAACTGACATCCAGACCCGCTCAGCCCCCCCGCTCCCCGTGTGTGACGCCTCCACTGCAACACCACATTCTTCAAGGCCAAGGCGAACATTTACAAACAAAAAATTATTTCAGATATGAATGACTTGATGTAAGCTTCTGGACATACGCCATTGCTAAGCGCACGTACGTCTGTAGAAGAAAACTACAAAAAAAACCAAAAGAAAAAAAAATCACAAATCAAGCAAAAATTGCTGTTGTCAACAGGACCCTATACACCACATAATATTCCATAACAGGAATATGGTCAAAAAAAAAAGGAAAAACAAAGAAAAATGGACCAAGAAAACGAAAAAAACGAACCACAAATGATTAATTGAACCCCAAAAAAATTCAGCACAACAGTTGAAACGAGTCAAACACACAACAAAACGAAAAGACGAAAAAAAACACAATAGTTTTCCAATGGATGTTAGTAAAAATTTTATTTTTAATATTAATGTCGTCCTAACGATACATTTTATAGCAACAAAGGCTTACGTACTTCTTTTTTTTTTAAGAAAGTTTTTTTTCCCGCCATTTAAAGGACTGGGTAAACTTGTTATTAATATAGTTATGTGGATGTCAATACAAAATTGTGTGCACTTCATCGTGGTCCTTCAAGTTGCTTACTCACATTCAAATAAGAAATTTTTTGTCTTTCGCAGTAAACTAATTTTTTTAAGCCGGAGAATCGATTTGGGAAGTTTACTATACAAATGTTCCAAAACATTTTTTTTAACTGTTATAAATAATGGTTTATAATACAACGTATACGGATTGCAATACTGTTGTGTTGTTGTTTATCCGCTCATTTCCCTCGACTTTGAGAGAATGTCGTACACATCCCAGCTCAGTGGTGGTCTCTGGGCCACATCCGACCCGTGACATTCATTGTCTTGTTCGGCCCGCCTAAACAATAATAAGTACAACAAGGAAATATTATTATGTAAACTGTTGAGTATTAGCCTTCTTTGTTTGCGTATGCGTCGAACAAGTCGTCAGCAGACAGTGTTCATAGGCACGGTATTCTCACAGAAATACATACTCAAAAATGTCCTTTATATTAATGTAATCTCTATATTGTTTTATTATATTTGTCTTTTAGATTTGTTATTTGTTTCTTCATTATATGGAACGAATATTTGCGAACAAATTAATATTTTTTTATATGTTTCTGACCCTTATATTAGATTCAAACATGATATCTGTCCCTAATGAAGTTGAGCATCCATATACTAGCATATTCCTGTAAGATACAAAAAAAGTGCTGTGATTTCATGTATATAATAATTTCGGAAGCTAAGGTACTTGTTTGTTAATTTAAATTATTAGTTTGTACATTACTTCGTAATGTAGCTTATTATAAAAATTTACGTTGAAGAGTAACTAGTGAATATTTTAACGACTGGTTTTCTCAATATTTTATTTATTAATTTCTAAATTTCAAAACAATTTTAACAGCGTGTAGCACGGGATGGTTCGTATAATCACATAAATACGCCCGCTATTCGAAAACAGCTGATCAATCTGCCGAGGTGATATTAAGAAAACACGCACGTTGTGTGACGTCACCAGCCATACGACTTGAAACTGTAGAAACAATTTTCTTCGTCAAATTAATTTTTATAAATATATATTTTTTTCACTAAAGCGTGCGGAATTCTATTTGAATTAAAATCATAATTTGTTTTCACTTTGCGATAGATGATCAATAAAAAAACTTGATGCTTGTGATGAAAAGAAAATCTTTGTCTTCTGTAAACATTTGGTCTAAGTTTCTAAAGTTATCCAAACGCTTCGGTTCAAATATATAAAGGCGGAAACGCAAGACGAAACAGCACAAGATGTTAAAAGTTGGCCTACTCTTGCGTTGATTTATTTTTGCATCTTGCGTAATTTAAAAAATAAATTGACATTTGAGAACGTCGTTAGTTGGTGTTTGACGTGACAACGTCTAATAAATCGATGAACGCCGGCTGCACGCACGAAAAAGTGTCCCGTTACGCTGTGTCCCGTTACGCTCATTGTACGCTTGCGCCGCATCTATCTCTCTTCCACTCGACTGTTTATAAAGTGAAGTGAAAAGTTTATGTGGTTTTCATTGCTTATTACAACAACAATTTCGGCAATAAAGGTTAATTATGCTTGCATTTTAAAAATCTGATTACTATTATAATTTCAAGTATTTATTCTTTTATTATTAAAATACAAATTATTCAATTTTAGTCATAAAGTATGCAATCATTTCATCAATGTTTTGTTATGACGTCACGTTAAACTATCGTCCGTAAACCGACTTTACAGACAACCAATTTTTTTTAAGTAGTTTCCACACTCAGACATTCACGAGGAATCAAACAGTTCAACTGAGCGTCGTTGTGGAGTGGAAACACAAACAAGGCACACACTGTGGTTCCGTGCTGGATGCGACCTTGTGCCGTGTTATCTGCCGAGGCGTGTGGCACGCCGGGCCGGACACCGGACCAGAACCGCCACATCTGCGGGCTGATTGCGGACACTCGCGGACACTGGCGGACACTCGCGGACACTCGCGGACACTCGCGGTGTCGTCCCGCTCAGCCGGAACTCGGACCGCACACCGCAATCACGACTCAGCACGCGGCACTTGCTTCGCTACCGATCCGCGACTTCCGAGTCACCTTGTACATCAGTGACGTCACGGGCAAGCAAGCGCAGAGTGCGCGGTTCAATAAACTATTTTGTCAGTAAAAAAAAAAACGAAAAAAATGTGTTTCACTGATAAATAATATATACTTAGGCCTATATATTTTTACACGCTTTATATTAGCTTCACCTGTATGTTTATTTGTTTGTATGTTTGTAACCGACTCCTTTGGGTGCGATTTTGACCCACTTTAAACTGCCAGATTTCATTAAAACTTTGTATATTTATCGAGGACCGATGACAATACACTAATTTGATAAGATTATTCCATTATTTAGATTTTAATTTTATTTCAGGCATTTATAACTAAATTTTGATAGTTATTTAATCTGAAAATGGAGTAAGAAATTTTTTTGTCGTCAATACCCGTGCAATGTCATAGCAAACTGAAACCATTCATAAAAATACTACGATAACAGAACCTATCCTCAAATATTGATTACGTTAAAATTCATTGGAAATTGGTTAGTAGGCTGCTTAACACACGCAACTATAATAAAAAGAAAATTATGACACTAAGATTTAATTTTTTTTGGTACTTGTTATAGTCAAATGACATCGCCTACCTCTTTTTTCACGTCACCAACTGATACACACGTAGCACCGGTGCGGTAAATACCGTCCTAAATGTGTGTTTAATACTCCAAGGTTACGGTACGTACCGTCAGAACGTCATCGATGGTCGGAGTTTCACGGAATAAAAAAAATTGGTTGTCTGTAAAGTCGGTTTACGGACTATAGTTTAACGTGACGTCATAACAAAACATTTATGAAATGATTGCATACTTTTATGAATAAAATTGAATAATTTTTATTTTAATAATAAAAGTATAAATACTTGAAATTATACTAGTAATCAGTTTTAAAATGTAAGAAAAATTAATCTTTATTGACGAAATTGTAGTTGTAATAAGCAATAAAAACCACAGTAACTTTTCACTTCACTTTATAAACAGTCGACGAAACAGTTCACGTGTAGATGACTTGTAATTAATTTTAAAAAAACTGGCGTTTAGCTATAAAGCTTAAATATAATATTGAACAAGTTTTCATATAAATAAACTGTAATCAAAAATCTATCATCAATTATATGAATCACCATAATTTTTTAGTCAATTGTAACATAACCTATTATTACTTCACTCGCCGACAGCGTAACGGAACACAGCGTATCGGAACAATGAGCGTAATGGGACACTTTTTCGTGCGTGCAGTAGGCGTTCATCGATTTATTAGACGTCACATCAAAAAAAAAAAAAAAAAAAAGGTTTTGTTCGCAATCACGAAGCTTCTTCGACGTGTGTTCACAATCAGCCCGCTGGTGGCAAGACGAATGTCGAGAGAGGAGTGTGGCACAGTAAGGTATTGGGGGGGGGGGGGGGGGCGACCTCGTGACACCGGCACACTCGACCACAAGCCACGGGCTCTGCAGGCCTGCCACACTAGCGACTGCAGGCCTGCCACACTAGCGACTGCACGCGCTTGCGTCAAGCGGTTCACCTGCCTCGCGCAAAATAGCCCTGCAGAGAGCTTGAACTTCTCTAAATATTTTTTTTTTTGCAGGAAAACACTAAACGTTTTCACACGAAACTTTATATGAAAAAAAAAAAAGTTCTTTAGGCCACATTCAAAATGACCCAACTGTGCATCGAAACCTCGATAACAGTCACACGTTGCCGTATGATAACCTCACAGGTCCTTACTCGCGGCCAGAACTGAATACACACACAGGTCGGTCAGCTCCGCTGCCTGGTCGTAAGGGCGACTGCGTGCTTGAAGTGCGTGGCGGTTGTCGTCCTTAGCGCTTTGCTTGAGTTTGTCGGGAATGATGATGATGTCCCGGTATCCCGGGATCCGCGTGGAAGTACACATTCGGCCCTGAAGCGACCTGCAGGCGTACAGTCGCGCCGATGTCGGGGAAGCCTACGATTCACTCGTCCTTCTGGACATACCCGAATACTCACGTTTACAAGCCTTCATTTCACAGACGAGAGAGCCAAACCTTAAGTCCCCCGAAGTTCATGCTCGCTTTTATTTTTTATCCGTACCACAACAGGTGTATTTAGGTATTTGAGGGAAACCGTTTACATGATTTCACAGTATCTTAAATGTAGCTATCCTAACCAAATCAACCGTCCACAATGTTTTAAAGTATTTATAATATAGCTAACCTAACCTAATTGACCATTAGTTATCATGAGTTGTATATTTATTTACAATGAACAAAAAAAAAAAAAAAACAACCGAAGATCCACGATCGGGCGTTTGGCTCTCTCGTCTGTTTGAAAGAAGACTTGCCAACGTGAGTATTCGGGCATGTCCATGAGGACGAGTGAATCGTAGGCTTCCCCCGATGTCGGCCGCAGCTCCGACTGTGGGCGGATGAGTGGACGCGCCGGGCAGCTGTGTCCCGGGGCTGCAGACACGCGCGCCGCGGGCCGTTGCGACACTCAAGACACTCCAGCCACTCTGACCACTCCAGCCACTCTGACCACTCCAGCCACTCCGGACTGCCTCCAGCGAGCGCGACCCGCGGGGTGAAGCTGCCCGCCCGATCTGCGACCTCGGCCGGTTAACGAGTTTAATTAGCGACCAAATCGAGAACGAGTTTAAATTCCAACCCCCCCCCCCCCCCCCCCACACCTCTTGTTTTTTTTTCCTTTCGTCCAACCATCAGCCTCTAGCTTCTCCCCACCGCGTCTCCGTCTCTTTCTCCAATCTTATTCTTCAAACACTCTCTCTCCGTACTCTCCGACTGACGTGTTTCCCTCGGGAGGGTAGACATGTTATCCTCCGGATGCCGCTTGGGGCGTAACTGGAGCAGGCAGACGAGGCGGAGTATTTTTTTACTGTGGATACAGTAGTTTTGCAACACTACAATAAATATATGGAGGGCAGACGAACTGGATGATTTGTATGGAAAAAAAATACAAACATGCACGTCGACAATTAATTAAAAAAAAAAAAATTGGTAATTTTTCCGGTACTATTCAACTCGCGATGTATTTAAAAAAAAAAAAAATTAAATGACTGCGAACAAATCTATTTATTTTCCTTCTGACCAGTTTATATTTTTTTTTACGTGAATGGTGTTTTTATGCTGTGAGATTAAAAAAAATATTTAATAAATTGATGGATTTCTATCCTTATATTAACATTTAAAAAAAAATGTGTATAATATTGTTTGGTGATTATTTCGGTGGCTATAGGGAGAGTAATTTAACGGGTATTATTTTAATGGCCTGCTGTAAGTCGCTCTCATCTGTGCGCAAATATTCAGCTGTTTGTAATGTAGTCGATCTCCCGGGCTGTCTCGTAGGGGCGACTCCGCGGCAGGGAAGGCGCCGACAGTCGCGGGTTGGAGTCCCCGCTGCGCTAACCGCCGTCGGCACATCCATCACCGCGCGGCCGGCCATCGAGTGTTATTGTTCTAAACGCGGTGTCTCTCGGGAGGGGGCGGCTGCCCCCTGACCCAGGGGGGGCCCGGGGCCCCGCGGGGGGCATCACGTGCCACACGTCACCCCCCCCCCTATCCCCCCCCCGAGCCGCATCACGAGCATCCGTGTCCGCGGTGTGGCGACCGTGAAACATAACTGATGGGTCGGATCCCGATATCCTCGAACCCCACCCCTCGGACATGAACCCCGAACAGTACATACCTCGAGTCCGAACCCAGGTGCCAAGGGTCAAAAAAATAAAATAATATACAAGAAATTAAAAATAAATTGGTTGTCTGTAAAGTCGGTTCACGGACAATAGTTTAACGTGACAACGTCATAACAAAACATTGATGAAATGATTGCATACTTTTATGAATAAAATTGAACCATTTTTATTGAATTATCACTATTTTGTATGGATACAAAGAAGGAGTGAAATGAAATCTACAATTTAATTGATAAATTTACTTTTATTTGCACTCATTAATTCAAATATGTTTATTACTTTAACGAAGAGATTATTTTAACTATAACTTTTATACATGTTTGCTATTTAACTTTTTCCAATCTGTGTTATTCTGTTAAGGATAGGACGATGATAGGAAAAGTAGGAAACGAATGGGAGTGTTTCAAGTTTAATGTGCCTCGAAAAAGTCAAATCGATGGTTGTTCCAATCGAGTGGAAGAGAGATAGATGCGGCGCAAGCGTACAAAAAGCGTAACGGGACACAGCGTAACGGGACAATGTGCGTGACGGAACACTTATTCGTGCGTGCAGCCAGCGTTCATCGATTTATTAGACGTTGTCACGTCAAAATAAAATAATATACAAGAAATAAAAAATATATACATTAACTATGATACTGAAATGTTTGTACATACTTTAGCTTTATTTAAACCATTACAAGTTAAAAGTGCACTATCTGGCGAATGCTAACAGGATAGTCATGAATAAAAAAATGGGCATTGCATACTTGAGATGTTTTCAATGTTGGAATTTTTTTTAAATTTACTTTATTTCCTCAAATATTTTTCTTCTAATCTTTTACTTCTGATACATATGATTTGATGGTATTTGAGGATTTGATTGGCTCATTTCTAGTGACAATAAATTTGAAAATTAGCGATCACTTGAGTCTCGTGTGACCTTGCACTGGTTGGCGAATGGAATAGTATTTGTTGTAGCACTAAGGAAAAAATGGTGAATTTTTATTTTATGTTAATTTTTTTCAAAATGTTGACCACAGTCAAAATATTTTTTTTTCTTATAATAAAAATATATAATGTCATGAAGTGACGTATGCCATGCACTTAAAACCTGATAATTTTGTGTTCTGTAATTAATTTACCAAAAAAATTTATTTGTGAAAGTAAATAAATTAAACTAGCTATAGCGTATGTCAAAGATAATGATTTAAATTAATATTCGCCTTTGCAAGAATCATTCAAAAAAACACGCTGAACAAAGAGTCTGGTTCTCTCACGACGCATACACTATAAATGTTTTATTTCTTTTTGTAAATTGAACTTAAATATTAATGCAAAAATGTACATTTTCATGAAAAAAAACTGTAACACCACAAAAAAAGTGTTCGCAGTACTACTGGGTTCGGATTTTTACCTGGGCATTTATGCTTTGTGTTGTCTCAGTACCTCCAATTGTTATATTTATATGTAAACTGTTTCCTGAATAGCTTTCCATTATTAACTGCGCACATTAATAAGAATAGTAACTCAAAATAAAGTTCAGTTATATAATATTAGAATTTTTTTTCCATGGTTTAAGAAAAGTATTTTGAATGAAACACCAATTAAAATATAAAGATTATGCTGTAATTTTCGTAAGAAATACTTAGTATGGTTGTATTGTATTATTTGGAAAAAATTAACCATGGCCATGAGTTGTAGGAAGTTGCGATGTGTTTGTTGCAGTGTCGCGAGCTGTTTCCGAAGGAATGCCCTGCAGAAGCGCGGAGGACGGGTGTTTCCGCGCAGGTCGGCAGAGGGCGCGGCGGGGTGCGGGGAGCTCCTAGGAGCGCCCAGGCGCGCCCAGGCGCGTGCCCGAGTGGCGGCGAGGCGGCGTCGCGACGCCGTTCCCACGCACCCAAGAGCCCCCCCACCCAGCCCCCTCCCTAGAGGGGTCGAGCGGCCCCCAGTCAGCGCGATGCTTGTCTGGCCTCGAGGGGGTAGCTACACCCTCCCCCCCTCCACCGCTCTCTGCCAGCTCGCGGCACCGGCCCCTAAAGAACTGGAGACGAGGCCAAACCAACAGAGAGAACATAAATAACTAGAGACCCGTGAATTTCGTGAATTCAATGACCTCCAGGATAGACTCCAATATCCTCTACACACTCTGGAAAATGCCAACTGTTCATTGGCTGTTGACTCGTGAGTCGTCTCTACTGGGTGGCCTGTGATTCGACATTTCTATGAGTGAGGGTCTGTAATTGGCCATCAGTCCTCCAGATTAACAGTGAACCAATGACAGAAGCAGCACTAAGGTATAATTATTTGAATTTTAGCATGACACGAAATGAATCCGCGAAATTCACGGGTCTCTATAAATATCCTAGGGACCGGAAAAAAATTCGCGAATTCATTTCGCAGATAGGCTAAAACACAAATCGTTATACCTCGGGACACCTGAATTTCGCGATTTCATTTCATGTCAAGGTATTTCACAAAATACTGTAGCTTTTTCTAAGAGTCATGGCTAGGGCCATTAAAAATTTCGCGAAAAAAATCCCGAGAGTAGCTGGAAGTTAAAACACTGTAGCATCGTCTGTGTTTCGTGATTGGGTGAGTTACTTTGAGGTGCATGTCGATTGTTACAACAACCAATCACACTAATTCAGTGTGAAAGCAAACTCGTCCTTAGTGGCTCGTGCAAACAAGGCAACGACTTCTCTCGCAGACGGCCGCCAATCTCAAGGAAGAAACCGCTGGTGTGGGTATAGGCCTACCTTGTTGCAGTCTAGTAGGCGTTCAGATTTTTTCGCGAAAATTTCCTGCCCTTAGTCATGGCAAATTTTGAGCGTGCAGCAGTACGCTGACCACATTCTCATCGGCCCCGTCAAGAGCGGGACGACACCTCTCACCGACCTCAGACAATAACCACAGGAGAAAAGCTACAGTATTTTGTGCAATACCTTGACACGATATGTATTCGCGAAATACAGGTGTCCCTAGTTATAGCTCAGTGCTGCCTCTGCTATTGGTTTCACAACTCACCTGGGTGACTCTGGGCCAATGAGAAACACCCGACCAAAGCTTTATCGAATCACAAGGCTGCTATACGCTGGGACGTCTCACAAGACAGCAGCCAATGAGTGGGTGGCATTTGACCGAGTGTACGTAGAACTGTGTTTAGTTCATCCTGCAGGTCACTGAACCCGCGAATTCTTCCGGTCGCTATAAATAACTCGTGATTTTAAATTTTAAAAATTCGAAATAAGAACAAAGAAGATTTGGAAGCTTGCGCAGCGAGGGAAGGTAATGAAAAATAGAAGATTGAAGCTGAAGAATATACAAGTCGCAGAAAATAGGAATGCTATAGGAATAATAATACTGACCTGATGGGACCATAATTTTGACACTTCGTAGAAACAAGTTTTGTATTTACTTAACTATTACAATATTTAATCACCTTTTTAGATAAACATCTAAATCAAATTTTTAAAAAAAATATATTATATTTTCATTTAGTACATGCATAAAATATTTTTAAAAATTTAACTAGTTTCCACAAAAAATGTTTACACAATTTTATATACTTTTATATACTTTTCTTAGGGATTACAAATTCAGGTGACTACATATGTGGCTAAAAAATTATTTATTCGTACTATACTTTTTAAAATGATTTAAGGCAAAATAATAAGTCAAATTTCTTAGAAACAACCTACAGAAAGACAAACCATCATATTGGAAATACCTACTTATAAGTAAAGTCTTAGTTATTCCCCAACCTACACTGAACCAAACAATGGCTTCATATTATTTTAATTTATAACTTACATTGATTCTTAACATTATATGGGATATTAGCACTGACCATTCTTTACTGTATGCAATTATTTACCCTTGGAACGAAAACCCGTTTTATTACATAATAACCACACTTTTGTATTAAACAAATTACTAAGCACTATAGTTAGTATGTAATATGTACGAAATGGGAAAACACTTTGTATTAATGACAGTTTTGTATTAACAAGTTTTATATTAATGAGGTTTTATTTCAGTCTGGAATAGAGCCATGTCGGTAAAATGCAGGTTTTTTCTTATTATCTTACTTTTTGTTTTAAGAACATTTTTTTACATTTTTTTTGTTTGTTTTAAAAACACACCAACCTCTTTAAACAACCTTAGAATTTGAATTAAGTAAAATGGTAGAACAGTGGTTGGTAGTTTTTTACTATTACACAATTTTTTATTGTGCTTGACTAAATTCGAAGTTTAAATATTTTATCTTTAAACCATATTCAACCGTTTTTCACACCTTCGGAGGTATGATTATTAATCAAAATATATTTACCTTTTGTTCATTTATTACGGGTTGAAATTAGCAAAATATAAAAATTGTGGTTATTTGTATGTTTATTATTGGTACCCAATATCACTTACTACGCTTAATTAAATTTGTAGATATAATTATTATTCCTAAATATATACTTACTCCTTTTTCACACATTAAAGTTTGAATTTCGCGCAAAGTATAAAAATTGTTGTTAGTAGTTTTCGCATATTAATTATTGGTATCCAAAATAATTCATTACGTCTTATTATTAACTTTTAATATATACTTACCATTATATCACCCCTTAGGGGTGAAATTCGGTATTTATACATAGCTTAGTTTCTTAGTTAGTTAAAGAGGTTTCCATTTTAAAAAAAACTTCATCAAAATTTGTTCATTATATTTCGATTGATATTAAAACAAACAGACAATAAATCTTAGAAAAAATATATTTTTGAGTTCTTAATAATGTAAATAGTAATTTTCAATAGTTTTTTCTCATCATTTCATCCTATGTGCAGTCTTTTTTGCCTCGAACAGTTTTATTATTAGTATAGATTTAGAATATAAAACATTTGGCTGAGGCCGCAAAAAAAAATATATATATATATATATAAGTATGCGAGCGCTAAATTATGCTGTTATGCATGTGTGAAAGTGTGAAATTATGCAAATATGTAAGTATGCAAGCTTAAAGTATGCATATATGCAAGTGTGCACACATGCAAGTATGCAAGTGAGAAAGTATGCGACTGTACAAGTATGATGCGTCATGGCTTCCTCTCCGGGAATTTTCGCGACTCTCAAAAAATTGAAGCCCCCCTCAGCAATGAAGTTTCACTTCGATATCAATTTTTCATTCATCTCAGCGACATCCTTAGTGCATAAGGGAAGCCTTCATTTCACAGACGAGAGAGCCACACCCGAAGTTCCCCGAAGTTCGTGCTAGGAAACCGTTTACATGATTTCACAGTATATCTTTAATGTAGCTATGTCCTAACCAAATCAACCGTCCACGATGTTTTAAAGTAGGTATTTATAATGTGGCTAACCTAACCTAATTGACCGTTAGTTTTCGTGAGTTACAATGAACAAAAAAAAAAACGAAGATGCACGATCGGGCGTTCGGCTCTCTCGTCTGCTGAAAAGAAGGCTCCCCTGGTGTATAACTGCAGGTTTGTTCAGGTGCGTGCAGACGCCTCGCTTGTGTGGCGACTCCAGTCCAGCAGCAGGACGGGGAGGTTAGACCAGACGCCGGCTTGTGAGCACACGGCCGTCCAGGGCAGGCAGGGAGGTGGCGGCAGGGTGTCCGGTGCTAATCCCGCGCACTCCCGGCCTCATTAGCGCCGTCAGAGTCTGGTGGCGAGTCGACGCACGCCCGCGGCCCATTCAGGCCCGGGAAGCCTTCTTTTCACAGACGAGAGAGCCAAACGACCGATCGTTAGAGACCGGAAAAATTCGCGAGTTCATTTCGCGATAGGCTAAAATACAAATAGTTATACCTCAGTGCTGCCTCTGCAATTGGCTCACAACTCACCTGGATGACTCTGGGCCAATGAGAAACACCGAACCAAAGCTGTATCGAATCACAGGCTGCTACGTTGGGACGTCTCACAAGACAGCAGCCAATGAGTGGGTGGCATTTGACCGAGTGTACGTATAACTATGGAGTTCATCCTGCAGGTCATTGAACCCGCGAATTTTTCCAGTCCCTACCGATCGTGCATCTTCGGTTTTTTTTTTTGTTCATTGTAAAAGGTTAGGTTAGCTACATTATAAATACTTTAAAACATTGTGGACGGTTGATTTGGTTAGAATAGCTACATTAAAGATACTGTGGAATCATGTAAACGGTTTCCTAGCCCTGGATAGCTACATATCAAAACGTCATTTGCTAAGCAACCATAAAATGATTTTACAGGATTTTTAATGTATCTACACTTACCTAAAATAACCAACCATCCACAATGTTTTTAAGTATTTATAATGTAGCTAACCTATCCTAATCGACCGCAAAATTTAATGCCACACCGGTTTGTACAATGAGATAGAACGGGAAAAAAAAAGCGAGCATGAACTTCGGGGAACTTCGGGTTTTGGCTCTCTCGTCTGTGAAATGAAGGCTTCCCTTCAGGCTCAGCCGAGCACTTATGGAATAAACCTTAGGGGGAAAAAAAATCACCGTCCCTCACTGAAAACGATTCAACGCGAACTTAACAAGGTTTTCACGCTGTAAAGGTTTGGCAGCATGCCGTTAAACGGTATAGTTCCCGAGACTTGAATACTCACTGGACGCGCGCTAGGTCGTGATTAGCTGGCCACTGGAATACCTGGTTCATGTTGCTGGATAAACGTTTCGGTGACAGTCTGTCGGTTACACAGGATCAGTGCAGACACAACCTACAAGTCACTCCACTATACAATCGCTTCCCTCGCGCTCTGTTGGATCTTTCCTCAGATAGCGGGCCGAACGCCCCCAGTAAGATTTCTTAGGTTAATTTTATTTATTTATTTGTAGGGACAGGAAAAATTCGCGTGTTCAATGACCTGTAGGATGAACTCCATAGTTCTACGTACACTCGGTCAAATGTCACCCACTCATTGGCTGCTGTCTTGTGAGACGTCCCATCGTAGCAGCAGCCTGTGATTCGATAAAGCTTTGGTCGGGTGTTTCTCATTGGCCCAGAGTCGTCCAGGTGAGTTGTGAACCAATAGCAGAGGCGGCACTGAGGTATAAAGATTTGTATTTTAGCCTATCGCGAAATGAATTTGGAAATTTTTCCAGTCTCTATTTATTTGTAACGTATTACAATTTTTTTGAAATGTTTACATTGGTCAAAATACCGCACGTAGATTGAAGTGACTAGATGCACTCACACACAAGCTTGCTTTTGTCAGAGCTAATCTGTCCTTTTAAATTTTGTGAATTTTAATCGCAATGTATTATTATAGTTATGACTTCCAAAGTCCCTCAGCAAATGCTGCGATATAGTTCCTCCCGCATTTCCCTCAGTGGGAAAGAATTGTCGCACATCTCTGGAGACCTCGCCGTCGGCGAAGCTGTACGTCCAGAGGAAATGAACATTCCATTCCGTGGTGAGTTCACTAGAGCCAGACTCAACTCAAAACAAAGAAGAATACACAGATTAAAAAAAAAAAGTAGATCGTGAGAACACAGTTAAAACAAAAAAAAAGTTTAGTAAAAGTTACATTTCCAGCAAAAAAATGCCAATTATAAGTACACGGTATTTTTTTTTGTAAATGTAACAGAAATATTCATGTAAAATTACAAATATTTGTACAGTTCTACATATTCATGAAAACAATTTTATCACTACATAATAGTGTTAGGAATCTTGCCCGGGAACCGTTTCCTGAATGGCTTCCAAGTATTAACTGCGCACACAAATAAGCATAATATAACCAAATAAATACTAATAACTGAATACATATTTGATTATATTTTCCATAGTTTTTTTTAAAACATATGCTCGAATGAAACATCAATTAAAATATAAAATAATTGGCCATTTTCGTATCTGCAAAAAAAAAACGTATTTCACAAATGCAAAACAATTGTGTTACAAATATATATATCGGAAACGGGTTTCGAAATGAATCTTTTGTGAAAGGGTTTGGTTCACAATTTTGAATACGGTGACGACAATGAAGTACGGAGCTCTGTTGTCTCCTGCGCTGGGCGAGGCATGATGGGACCTGGTGTGGAAGGGGGATGGTTGGGGGGCAGCAGGACCTCCCCCCCCCCCATGGGGCAGGTCACGTGACTGGCCTCGCCGGGGATCCTGCGGCACGTGTGCTCGAGTTAACATTAGTCCTGCGGGGAGGCGCGCTGACGGCGACCTCCTGGGGCGATAAGTCTCCTCCCTGCTCCCTCCTCCTGGTCCCCCGTGTGGCGGGTTCGAGTCCAGCTCTTGGTCTCGGGAAGCCTAAAGCTGGGTTTACGATTGATTTCCTTAAGAATTATAACTTAACACCGAGCACACGATTAAGTCAAAACTACATTTTCTAGTTTATGATTGACATAGAAGTCGTTAATTCCAACCAATCACAGCACAAAACACATGGTCGGCCATTGTTCGTAATGGAGAAGCAGGTTTGAAATAGGATATTGACAAATGGGATATCTATTTTTTGAAATGGATGATGATTACAAATTACAAATATACGAATTCTAACCGAAAATACTGCCTCGCTCGGTACAATACCAAGACATAAACTTCCGGCTGAAAGGTTCCGGTTTGTTGTGATTGGTCGCTTCCCTTAAGTATTAACGAAAAATATAAAATATAACCATTTCTGTTAAGTCTTAAGTCATCATATGGTTCGCACACGACCCGTCAAAATTCACACACGACGATCGTAAACCATTCCACTAGTTTACATAGTCATATGGTAAGTACACGACTTAGTCTTAAGTCTTAATTTTCAATCGTAAACCCACCTTAAGATGTACATCAAGCTCTGTCCCTGCCCGAACACGCCCGAATATTCACCTTCGGCCAACCCTCGGGTTAATTTATATATATATATATATATATATTTATATTTCTCTGTTTATTTTAATGTAGCTATTACTAACCTAACTAACCGTCCAAAGTGTTTTAAAGTGTTTTAAATTAGCTAACCTAAGAGACCACTTTTAATATTTGAATTCATTTTTCCTGCGCAAAAATAAAACAAATCCCGAGGTTGGCCGAAGGTGAATGAATATTCGGGCGTGTTCGGGCAGGGACAGAATTTGATGGACATCTTAGGCTTCCCCTTACATAGTCTCCGCGGCCCGCCGTCATCTCAGGAAGTCGCGTTACTTGGAACACTTCAACTCAGACGTGTTCAGTGTGTCCGCATAAATCTGTTGCCAGAAATTACCAAATTTACCTCACGATTTTTTTTAAAAAAATAATTTACCTATTTTGCAATTTCCTGAGAAAAAAAAATAATAAACTACAATCCAGTCTCCACCCTCCATACCAGTTCAAACAGATATTTGTATACCAACGCATTTGCACAATGTATGACTACACTAACACACCATCCGGCAAAAAAAAAATCAAAATCTGGGTTATGACCTTTTGTTTCTCTCAAATTATTATCGCAGAGGAATTTCCATCACTTTTTTTTAAAGTAAATTCCCTGACTTTCCAAAACGAGGACACCCTATTTTTTTTGGCATGAGGGGAAACTGGAGCACTCCGGGAAAACCCACCCCTGAAATTTTCTAAATGCATGACAAAAACTAACAGATACTTCACTATACAATAGCTGCAAGAATAGGCACATTCGATGAACGTTTAGATTTGCACTCGTGATGCAATTAAATTACTATCACACTCCCATTCCGAGTATATACCCGACTGTCTTCATTTAAAAACTCACGTCAGGTATCTAACTGCTAAAAATATTTTTTTTTGTAACACAACACTAACAACATGGATAAACAAATAGAAGTAATTTTAAAACAAAGAATTATGGTATAGCTGATGACACTTTAGTCGCTTCTTTCTGAAGGCCTACGATGTAGCCTACATGGAGGCACTTATCAATTTATTCGTATAATTTAACACAAAATGACCTAATGGGTACAAAAAATTAAAAGAAATGTTATTTACAACGTCATCGGTGATCAAAACTTGCACAGCAACAAAATAGTTTTAAAACGGCACCAACAAAAATATTTTATACTCCAACAAAAATAATGAGTTTTTTCACATTTATGAGGTTCAGTGGAAAATAAATTAACGCAAATGAGGTCATAGCAGCATTTCTTCAATACGGGAGTTCATTGTTTACAAAGAAATTAAAAAAATCTTAATCTGTAAGATTATTGGGTGTGTGTATATATATATATATATATATATATATATATATATACACACACACACCCAAAAATCTTAATCTGTAAGATTATTGGGGGTATATATATATATATATATATATATATATATATATATATATATATATACACACACACACACACACCACATTCTTGTCTTTTAGTGGAGTTATCACTGAAGGCTTGTTCAATGGCCGTGGGTATTAGCTCGTAAAGCGAGTGACGTGTTTATTTCAGGGAAAGAGAAGGGGGGAGTGAAGAGAGTGTATAGAGAACCGAACCAGTCGCCAAGGCCGGGTCCCGAGACTGCCATCTCGCTCTCCACGCAATAACACTCGCGACCATGATCCGAGCGCCCAGAAACACTTAGCACACACATAATAGCCTCCCGGCATTGTGCCCGCGCTCAATAACATAACAATCGGCACGGCGCGCGCGTGCGGGCGTAACCCAGATGTCCCCGCCACGAGGGGGGAGGGGGGGCAGTGGGCGTGTGCTCCCCGGCTCATGAGGGGTCACCTCTCCCGTGCTCATTACACCCCTCATGAGCCATGCGTCCAGCGGCGAGGCTCCAGCCACACTCTGTCCACCGTCACACCCTCTTGGAGCCGTGCGCCCAGCGACACTCGGTCCGCCGCTGTCAGAGCGGAGGGCGCAGCGTACAGCGTACAGTAAAATGCTTAGCAGCCCTTTTTTCTAATACCGAGATAGAAGAAAGTATACGTGGTTGTTCGCATTCTGAAAGCACAATGATCTTTTAAACTTAGTTAATAAGCAATATAAGATATAATCATAACAAACTGTTTTAAATTTTAATTAGAAGCAGATCATAAACATAAATCATTAGGATTTATCAAAAATAGATAAATTAGTTTTGGGTTGGACACTAGAAAAAAAATCTAAAGTCTTCGTCAAACTGCAGATAAACACATTATTAAGGCCGTAACATACTCAAATGATGGGCACTCACATATTGCTTCTGCGATTTATAGATCATGGCTAAGGGCATGCAGATTTCGCGATAAGATTTCGAGACTAGATGAAAGTTAAAACACTGTTTCGCCGTCTGTGTTTCGTGATTGGGTGAGTTTCTCCCAGGTACATATCGATTGTAACAACACCAATCACAGTGATTCAGCGCGGATGTAAACGCGTCCTGAGTGGCTCGGTCAAAACGGGCGACGACCTCTCTCGCAGTCGGCCGCCAATCACAAGGAAGAAACCTCTGGTGCGTGTAGCTATACCTTGTTGCAGTCTAATTAGTGTTCAGATCTTTTCGCGAAAAATGCCTGCCCCTAATCATGGCTATGCATAACTAGGGACCGGAAAAATTCGCGGGTTCAATGACCTCTAGAATGAACTCCATAGTTCTACGTACACTCGGTCAAACGTCACCCACTCATTGGCTGCTGTCTTGTGAGACGTCCCATCGTAGCAGCCTGTGATTCGATAAAGGTTTGGTCAGGTGTTTCTCATTGGCCCAGAGTCATCCAGGTGAGTTGTGAACCAATAGCAGAGGCAGCACTGAGGTATAACGGTTTGTATTTTAGCCAATCGCGAAATGAATTCGCGAATTTTTCCGGTCTCCATGCATAACACGTGGCAGACGAAGTCGTGGCGATGTGTGCACGACAAGGCTGGAGACCAGTAGTCGCGCAGACTCTGCAGCAGGTCGATACTGGTGTGTCGATGTTTGCAGGCCGTGGGGCACAGGGAATGAATAATACAGGCGTGGCCGGGGCGCCGGGGTTGTTGAAGTGTCAGGAGGGTTGCGCAAGGGAAACAGACCAGGTGGGGCTGGTTCCCACGCCTCGTCAGGGCCGCTAAGGGCCCGCGGAAACACTTCTCCGTGACTTCTGTATACTCACTGTCCCCCCCCCCCCCCCTTTGCAGTCAGCCGCCTGTCACAACAGCTTCGTTGAATAGAAGTCACAACCCCCTTCACACCCTGCGAGAATCCTCGACTGCCGAATTACGCTCGATGGATGGTACCGACCGAAATTTCGTATCGAGTCGGATAAACTCGTGTATCGGAGTCCCAAACGAGCCTTAAGACTTTTTTTTACTAGTTCACTTGAACTTCAGACGTAAAATCCTACATTCTTAAAAATTTTATTTTGGTACTGACTTACTTCCAGTATTAGTATTTAAAAAAAAGTGAGCGTTTCTTTCGGTACCTACTCGCCAGTTGAAGTGTAACATCTAATCTATCGTATCGCAAACTACGTATTAACACAACGTGTATTTTAATACAACGCTTGTAATATATATAAAACATATTATATATAAAACATTATTATTTCACAACGTATTTATGTTAGAAAAGCTACATGTGTTCTCATGTTCTTCATTTTTCAAAGAAACCTATAATACGGAACTCGGACACGAAATTTAAGGAAATAAAATAATCGTTTTCAAATACCAAAATTTCAAGACCCGAATCACACACTTAGGTACTTCATGCGCCCGCCGCTAGAATGCGGTGCCTGAATAGTAACCGTTGCTTGCCGCCATCACACGCAGGTAGCAGCTGGCGATGAGAGGAGTGGTTATTTTCCAATAACAGTTATGGCAGTTATTGTTCCGATTGAAGAACTGGTTATCAGGTTTTGCGCATGAAGGTCTGTTTTCAATCATTCACTATCCCAATTGCAAAGAGCGACTAAAAAATCATCGCAGACATCAAAATTACGGCGTTATTATAACATTGGCTTTGTGATTTTCCTAATTATTTGAAAGAAAAGATTGCAGATGTACGCGATATAATTTAATCACAGCATCTTATTTATTTGCATAATTACGAAGAAATATCTACTGACGGAATTATTGACAAATATTATATAATTTAGCTCACATTCTGCTTAACTTTGACGTGCAGATACTATAGCTTATTATTAATATACTGCCCATCTTGTTAAAATTCACTAAAGAGCTAATACTTTAAAGTTTCTGCACAGGTTAGAATTTACACTTCTATGGCATTACTAATGTATTAACTTGAAACATTTAAAAACACCTATTATAACACTAAGTAGGCCTATATGATTATATATTTGTTTTTGCTTAAACGACTGAAAGCAATATGTAAATACTTCCTACAGTCAGACTTCAAACTAATTAAGCTGATTCAACATTATTGTAATAATATTACAATAGTATGTTATTCAAATAGTCAAATAATTGTTATTTTATGAGTTTGAAGCTATCAAAACGTTTTTTCGGTCCAAATTACGGGAGTAAATTGTTCACGAAGATGAACGAGGCTTCTAGATGTCTCGGATTAGTACTTTGCTATATATGTATATATGTATGTAACCGCTAGATAATCATAAAGTCAATACATGCACAATCAGTTCTAACGAATAAATATTCGCCAGTTCAGAATCACGTTTCAGGTTTTTATTTTAAAGCCGGAATAAACACATCACAATTCTTTCCGGGACCCACTTGGGTAGGTTATAGGTTTAGCATTTTAATGCCTAAAATTATTCCTTAGAGTTTTTTAGCTGAATAAATTTGTAAAAGCTTATAAAAAAATAACCATTTGTTTCTGCCGATGGAGATTTCGCATGCTTGCTCAGATTAAAAAAAAAAAAAAACCTCCACCATAACCACCAAACAAATCAAAGTCGAAGGCTTTCGGCAGCAACATAAAAATTTCCGACGTTAACCTGAGAATATAAACACGCGAAGTTAAAAGCGTGAGGAAAACATTTGATTACATACTACGTGTCTGTTGAAAATCAAAGATCATTGGTTTTTTTAGTTGGTCAGGCTACCAGGAGCTGATGTAGAGGATGTCGGATATCGTTTGTCTTTTCTTTTCGCGTGGTTGAGAAAGACGCCGCAGTGAGTGTGACGGCTAATTGGCGCTCGCAGTGGACTGAGATGCCTGCGGTGGTACGAGAAGCCTAAGATGTCCATCAAGTTCTGTCCCTGCCCGAACACGCCCGAATATTCACCTTCGGCCAACCTCTGGATTTGTTTTATTTTTGCGCAGGAAAAATGAATTCAAATATTAAAAGTGGTCGGTTAGGTTAGCTACATTAAAACACTTTAAAACACTATGGACAGTTAGTTAGGTTGGTATAGCTACATTAAAATAAACAGAGTAATATAAATATATATAAATAAACCCGAGGTTGGCCGAAGGTGAATATTCGGGCGTGTTCGGGCAGGGACAGATTTTGATGTAAGTTACCTAAATATATTAGGCTTCCCCGGTGGTACAGGTTAGTGCAGTATGTGACAAAGTAGCCGATGGAAGAATAGTTCCGCGACACTCTGTTTGTGTTGACCCAACAAAACGATGATTTCGTCATCTCGACTGCATATTTCGTTATGTGTAACAAGTCAAAATTGTTGTCAATCACCAAAATTTGGTTGAGCTAACAATAGCATCTTGTCACAGCAAGGAAACATTTGTTTCGTCATGTATGAACAAATTATTTGTTTGATTCAAAACAAACTTTTTTTTGACGTGATAACGTCTTATAAATCGATGAACGCCGGCTGCACGCACGAAAAAGCATGACTAATTGTCACATTCCGCCTGAGCCTAGCCTGCAAGAACCGGCCAACCACCGTGCGAGAAAATCTTCTATAATATCAAACAGGTTAAGGCGGGCTTTTTAAAAAGCAGCAATTAAAAAAAATTGATTTATTTGTCCCATTTCGTCATTTCAAATTTACAATTTAGTGACATTGATTTGATTTCAGTTTATTTCTATAACTAATTATTCGTGATTGTAATTAAACAAATTATTTAAACTAAATTTGCAAAAACCGTAAATAATAATTTGAAAATTAAAAACAAGTATGCAATTTTTCATCAAAGGTTTTCTTATGACGTTATTACGTAAAATCATCGTCCGTAAACACCAAATTTGGATGAGCTAACAAAAAAGCATCTTGTCACAGCAAGCAAACATTTGTTTCGTCACGTATGAACGAAATTATTTGTTTGATCCAAAACAAACTTCTTTTTTTTTTTTTTTTTTTTCCTGTGTGTGTGTGTGACGTGAGCCGTGTATGAGGGCGCAGCCTGGTGAGAGGCAGTTAAAACAGTCGTCGGATTCCTACGCCACTCCCGAATCTTCTTTTCCTTTATTCCTTTTTTATTTTGTCCTTCGTACAGGGGTTTCGGTGGTCGGGGCGTATCTGGCCGACGATCGTCAGCCGAGGAGCCAATTTGTGGTCGAAACCGGAGAGTCGCGGGCGAGCGGCGGACGCTATAAAATATAGTTCGGTGCGGCGGAGGGATACACGCCGGTCCGGCGGCGGCGGGGGAAGGGGTAGGCGGTCAGGCCTGTGTCTCCAGGAGAGACGCGGGGAGGAGGGAGGGGGTGTCTCGTTACGGGCGGAGGAATTCGGGGCCAGATCGCGGCGCGGGCTCTCTGTCAGTAGCGAGATCTAATTAGATGGCGGTCTAATTCAGTAGGTCTGCCTCGCACGGGGTCGCGTCCCTGTGGTAGAGGGATGAGGGAGGGAGGGAGGGAGGGGTGGTTTACGACCGGCCACGGGTCCACACCGCCCCGACGCGACGGGGATAAATCGCGCGCAACTTTATACGACCTCCCCGCGGCACACGAGAGCCCGCGCAGCCATCGATACATGAACATGAGATTTTCATCTGGACGACCGGAGGCTGCGAGGGGGAGGGGGGGGGGGAGCGAAATAAAAACATCGACCAGTGAGTCGCCGTACGACAGCCGGCAGCCTGAGGAATCGGCAGCGACGCGATGACCTTGAACCGGCGGTGGAGGACACCAAGGGTCGAACTCTGTGACTCGCCGGCGATGATCTTTGGCTCTGGCTACAGCTCTCTACGTCACTGCAGCCAGGGACTGTGGTGGCTCAGAAACTTAGAAACACACAACTCAGAAACACATAATTTAGAAAATGCATAACCTAGAAACACACGACTTAGAAAAAAAAACACAACTTGGAACAACACCAATCAGAAACACACAACTTAGTACATACACCACTCAGAAACTCACAACTTATAAACACACAAGAAATTTTTTTTTTTAAGCTATGACAATTCTAAGTCATGACTTTCGCAGTTTTGACTTTTCTAAGTTCTGTGTTTTTGCGTTTATGATGTGACTGTTCTAAGTTGTGATATTTCTAAGTTTATAATATTCTAAGTTAATGTTTTTATAAGAAATTATCGTTCTAATTTATGACAGTTCTAAGTTATGTGGTTTTATTCAAGAATTTTAAGTTAAGACTGTTATAAGTTGTAACTCCCTGAGCTATGTGGGGATCCCGTGGTAGGCTTATGGTCAGTGAGGTCCATCCGACCAGTGACGGACCTTGTCGTGAGTCAGTGGGTTTTCTCGGCGTGCTTCCATTTTCCCAACCATTCGTTTCCCAAACATTCAATGCCTCGTTCTCATCTCATCGCCCCTCACTGTCGCTAATAACCTCTATGTCATCGAGACGTTTAGTAATAGTAACCTAAATTATTAGCTTATAATATTTCATGTTACTGAACATGATTTTAAATAAAATATGAATGATTTTGTTGGCTATCCTGGTGGGGGAAGCCTACGATACACTCGTCCTTCTGGAAATACCCGAATACTCACGTTGGCAAGCCTTCTTTTCACAGACGAGAGAGCCAAACGTCCGATCGTGCATCTTCGGTTTTTTATTTTTTTTTTGGACAACTCATGATAACTAATGGTCAATTAGGTTAGGTTAGTTACATTATAAATATTTTAAAACATTGTGAACGGTTGATTTGGTTAGGATAGCTACATTAAAGATACTGTGAAATCATGTGAACGGTTTCCCCCAAATAAATACACCTGTTGTGGTACCTACAGGGGGAAAAAAAAGCGAGCGTGAACTTCGGGGAACTTCGGGTTTGTTTCTCTCGTCTGTGAAAATAAGGCTTGCCAACGTGAGTATTCGGGTATGTCCAGGAGGACGAGTGAATCGTAGGCTTCCCATCCTGGTGGTGCTAAGGCGGCGACACTAGCCTCTGTGCCACCACTTGGCCAGGTGACAGGAGTGGGGGTAGCACCTTTGAATATATATACTGTATAGAAGTCGCCAGCACTGGTTAAAATTTCTAATACGGTTTGAGGTAGTTGGTTAATTCACCGCCGCAATCGCCACCATCTCTAGGGCATCGACTTGTGGTGGTCCCTAGCGGACAAGTGTCGAACTCTTCAAACACCCCTTCCCCCTCCATTTGAACGACCTCGAGCTACAGTGAATGATGGATGGTGGGTGCGGGGGAATGACAGCGGGCGACAGTGCTGCGCTCTAACGTGCAAATAACAACCTAAGACGATACAGGGCGTTACGGCAGCGCACTGCAGCCGGTGAAGTTCCCAAGCTGCTCATCATTCGCTTCTGAAAAACGTAGAGTAAATCCTATCCACTCGCGACTTCTATACAGTATATATATTCAAAGGTAGCACTGGGACCAGACCAGGTGCTGAGTGGAGGGGCTCAGGCCGGTAGTGGACTCCATCAGGCGCATTACAGTTCGTTAGCTGACTGCCTTTTCCCCGCAGCGGCGGGTGTGGAGTTGCTCATTCCTCAGCGCCGCAGGGGCCGGTGATACAAGCTCTACTCTCTGGAGCACAGGGTGTGAGTCAGCCCTGGACCGAGCGGAAAGCTTCTTCCTCCAACCCTTCTTCCCATTCAGTCTTCCCCCGAGCACTTCTTTTCTTTTTCCGCGTACTTCCCCCTCTCCACTACCCGGTGGCGCTGCGCCGCATTGCAGGAGGGGAAACGTCTTGTCGACTTCACCCGCGATGTTGTGGGAGGGGGGTCGGGGGGGGGGGGAGCGACTCCCACACACGCACGATCCTCCTTCAATCTCCGGCGCGAGCGGTTGCCATGGCGACCACTCGGAGCGCCACCCCCTTTCCCACGGCCCGCACCCCCTGCGCGCGCTCTATGGCTGAGGTCGGCGTTTTAATTAGGAGCGCCGCGGAGCGCATGCGCGCGACACAGGGTGTTTCCCGCGCCCACAGGGTGCTCCCTCGCTTCCTGCCAGCGGGCGGAGTGCTCTCGACAATAACTGGACGTGACTTGTTATTGAATAAACGGCAGTCACTGCAGCATATTTTGGAAACCACTTTCAAGTGGAGCACCGCACTGAGAGAAAGGTTTGTTTGCCCCCACCCAAAAAAATATTTATTTTTATATGGCGAAATAAATATATTTCTTTAATTCGAACAAATATGTATTTTCTAGTAGGAAAGACCATAATGATTTTGTCAACTCAACTGTATATTTGGTTAGGTGTAACAAATCAATTTTGTTACTTACCAATTTCGGTTAAGATAACCAAATATTTTTGTTACAGCAAGTAAATATTTGTTTCGCCATATATAAAAATATATATATATATATATATATATATATATATATATATTTGATTCAAACAAACCTTTTTCTCTGTGCGATAGCACGTTTACAGTCAAATCTCACGCGTTTCAAACAACTTTTGTTTACATTATTTGAATAATAATTATTGAAACCATTAAATAATTATTGCAACCACAAATGTTACTGAAGTTTGCCGGTTTGATTAATTAGAATAATCATTGCATCCAAAATTGTTAGGTTCTATTTGAATAGCTATTGCAACCATACATGTTACTTTTGAATAATTATCGGAACCATAAATGTTACTTTAGAACAATTATTGCAACTATAAATAATACTGACGTTTGCAAGTTTGTTGAAACTAAACGTTTGTAGAGTATGTGAAGGCTGCCCGCCGGGTGGTGTAAAAAAAGGGTCAGTACTTCAAGGTGAAACGGCACTAATAGCTAATAATATGGTGATTGTGATTATTATTTTTGAAATAAATAAAAATGTTTAAATGTGAAGGTGCCTTAACGCCTTTGTACCTCTGTGTATTTTCAAGCTTGTCGGTAAGTATCCTTACAATTGGAACTGCCAACACAGTTCACTTCTCGCTAAAGAGTATGGCGCGTAAAGAGTGTAAATAAAACTCAGTAATGGTGCCGAGACGCTAGAGGAGCATATACCTAAATGTTAAAAAAATTATTTGATGTTGAGAACACATATTACTCCAAAAACAACAGAGATTTGTTTCAACCAATGCTTGTAAAATCACAAGACTGCAAGGTGGAAAACAACATTTTTAGCCAACTCGAAGACTGAAACTATCTTAAATGTTCACAAGGTTTATAAAGTTAAGTTAAAGTTAAGTTGAGTTAAGTTAAAGCTATATTAACAAGTTTAGGCTCTAAAATATTTGAAGGCCAGTGGAGCTACCAGCACACAAACGAATATGATTAGGTGAGTTTTCTCGCGAGACCATAAGGCAGCCAGGTACGAAAATGTGTTATAAACCTAACACCCGCAAAAAAAAGAAAAAAAATTAAGAGATGAAGCCCAAGTGGCAATGTTATCGAAGAAATATTTAGGGTTGAGTAATTTTAAAATATAATCTTAATAGATAAGATTGGTGAAATTTCATTGAAAAATGTCTGCACCATACGCAAATTCTAAATAACATAAACTAAAATACCTAATGTTTTACGTTGCATCAAACTAATGTATTCGAGTTGAGAGTATAAATTTTAAGTTCTCTTTAAAAGCAGCTATTTAAAAAGCAAAATTTGGTGAAACTTGATTGACGACCTATGGCATTTTACTTAAGCCTTAAATTATCTCATATATTATATAGAAAATCACCCTTTCATAGAGTATCGCTTTATAAAATGTTGTTTAGAATTGAATTTTTATAGGACTAACTTAGCACACGTGTAGAATGTTGGAGTCTTTAACCGATAATTTTATAACACCGTATTTTAACACATCCCCTCCACTTATCCAATTTGCATTTAATTTGATTCTCAGTACATTTTTAATATAATATTTTGTTAATTTGCCAATTAAAAATGTTTTTTGAAATTCGATTTAAAAATATTTGCTCTTTTCTAAGCTGTAAATTATGTATCTTGGCGTAACTCCACAAATGTAGTCTTTAGCTGAAGAAAAATCTACTAAAACAAATTTATATACTATATATAATGCTGTGTAATAAAAATTGTTTACAAGACATTTTTCAGTTGTGCTGTAAGAACTTAAAACAAGAGCGGAAGGCAACTTCAAGGTCACAAACTTGGAAGATACCTAAGTAGCAACTGCTCAAAACTGATGGTGACATCCCCAATTACGTTCGTAAGATACTGGTTTGGTTACCTGTCATTCTAGTTGGTACTCAATACTTAATATTTCACTACGTAATATTACTTCATACTGAAGTTGTTTCAGGTACATGTAGTAAGTGTTAATACAAGTAATGAATGTCACTTCTTTTCTTCGGGAAAACCCCAAGAAGTATGCTGTCACAGTATATATATATATTCTGGACACATTCACTCGGCATCGGTGAAATTAGTTGCACAAAAACCTTGATTCCTGTTAACTAGGCGTCAACTTTCCACAATCTGCTTTTAAATACATGCATAGTTTTGGGGAAAAAAATTATTACTAATTTTTGTTGTGCCAACATCTAATATTTTTCACAACAGGGGTGGCTATCGCTATTTATTTTTAACAGTTTGTTAAAGCTACAGTCTTAATTAGTAAGGACATATAAATTGGTCCCTCTGCTTCCCGTTTATTTTGAAACACTCCACATAATAGATTACACCTTTCAACTACCACAACCCTTCCTGTTCGAGGTGAGTTCTGATTGGCTTATCTCAATATTCCTGGTTTTTTTTTTTTACTTCAGGAATAACCAATCCAAGTTTGTTCAGAACTTTATGACATACATTTTGTGTTATGTTTTTGTATTTATAAAATTATATATAATAGGTTTATATAGTCTGTTCATAATAATTGTTAGGATTATTTAATATTAACTTTCGGAGACGTGTTCTCTTTTTTACTTGTAAAAGTTGGTTTGGTTTTGCTCTTAGCTCACTGTACTCATTGTACCTTACTCATAAATTACCTATAAATAATCTCCCCCCCCCCCCCCCTAAAGGAAAAAATTGTGTTTTCATACAATGAATATATAATTTTGTTTAATTATCATTACTTATTCATCCCTTCCGGGACAGCCCTAGCAAGAAAGAGGGGGGGGGGGGGAGGGGCTAAAGTGGCGCGAAGCAGCAAAGAGGGGAGTGTCGAAGTGCCTCTACTATTTGTTGACGAGACTGTCCGGCTGCCATCTGTACAGTCAGGTTCCCAGGATCATCGTGTTGTAACTTCAGGAATATAGCCTTTTCCCCTAGCAATATTTTTTTCTTCACTGGCACAAACATTTTCAACCAAACTAATTATTTGCATTGCACTGAGGATATTTTGAAGACTAAATTCATCCAGTCAAAACTGACACACGCAGTATTACTTACCAATGAATTGGAGTCAGGGCCATCGACAGAAACAAAGATTTTTGGGAGCAATTTTTTTTTTGGGACCCCTGCGTTATGATTAAATGTACAACTTTTCAAACTCCACAGTTAAAAATAAAAGTCAAAAAAGTCTAATAGTTACTGTGTCCATCACTCTAAATATGACCTGTGTGTATGTTATTATTCGTCTTTGTAAGGTTACCTATGGATTCTATTTACTAATAACATTCTTAAGGCCGGGCTTCAACCAAATTCACTCCGGCCGCGGTATAGGCATTTACATGCAAAACAAATTCCCGCGCGATTTCTACAATTTTTGTGAAAACGGCGTCAAACAAAAGCTATGTTGTAGATTTTGAAGACCTTAACAGCGCTATATCTTTAAAAGTTTTAATTTTTTATTTCAAGATGGTGATATTATGTGATATAATATTCAAAGTATCATATTTTTCAGGCTATTCATTTAATCGCTTAAACGGCTGTACTGGAACCTTGACTGAGTTGAATTCTTTAAAAAAGTCAGCGGGACTGATACTCTATCTTTAAAAACATAGTCACAGGATGATTATTTGTAATGGAAACATTGAGGCCGCGAGGCCCAGCACGTGGTTGTGGGCGAGGGGTGCCAGGGGGGAAGAGGATGACGCGCTAGGTGGCGGAGACAGGCTGCCATGTTGCCAGCTCCTTCCTGGAAGGTCACCCACCCCTCGCGACTGTGAGCCAGGGAGACGAACACGGGCTAGTCATCTGTCACGCCTTGCGCGCGAGGTACTGACATTTCTGACAGTTCTGCATTTACAACTTCACTGGTTAGTGTTTAACTCTTTACAGGACAGAAAATAAAAACAAAAACTGATAGCATTATGGTCATGTATTAAAAACAGTATAAATTGTTCTCGCGCAGTTCGTCTTCACAAATTAAATTTGTTCATTATTTTAAATAGCTTTTTCTGTGGTCGTTTTTTCGTATATAATTTAGGAGGATTTTATGTCACACTGTTATGCACACCGGCGCTTCATCGAAACAATCCTGTCTAAACCAAATGTTTATTAAAATTTTTAACTTCACATTTATTGTGACACAGATCTCAAATTCCTATCTGAATATCTACACATACTTGATCAATTTTTATTTTAATAACGAGTTTAAAAAATAACATAGAATAGCTTTTGCTATCTTTAGGTTTAGGCTTCTCCTGAAAATGCAAATGTTTCTGAAGACGCACAAACTATTACATTATGAAGGTTTGCTTCAAACTTTGATATTATTGGTAGACCTGAGTAGATAAAAAAATATAGCGACACTCACATTCTGTCAATTAGAACTTTTTGTAATAAATTTTTTTTATGGCGTTGAGGCCCGTGGTTAGTTGCGCCCTCGGCTACCTTGCATGAGGGGAAGGGATGGGGAAAGGTGTTTGGCGCCAGCGTCTCACCGAGGTCACTCATTCTCTCTTTTTTAGTATTAGTGTGACGCTCGACTACGTATGGCTTATTCAATGAAATTTATCAAGTCTTGGTACGCAGTGTGCGATTATCGGCAGCACAAAATGTCTCAAGAAACGGCCACAATTATCAAAGCGAAAGAAATCCGCAAAAAAAGAAAATGCTTCTGGCACGTAGGCCTACTGCTAAAAATAAAAAGTATGTACATGTGTTATATATATATTATATATACACGGATATGAGACATTTATATTTGACATACTGTAAAACTTTTAAAATATTATTGAAAACAGAATACTGGAAATTAATTTTTAACATTTGTAAGAGTTGTTAAATATATTTGCTCTAAAACCATTTCAAACGAATTTAACGTTTCATTTTATGCGTAAAAATAAGCCTATAGTTTGAAAATGTATTAATGATACATTACACATTTGTTCTAGTGACAATGTTAGCCGTAAAATTGCGGATGCATGCGGGGCAATTTTGATTTTTATATGCAGCTATAAATACCATTTTTATTAGGATGCAATTTTGTCTATAATTTTTTTGTAATCTTTACTGTCAATTTTACGAGCTGGCACTTATTTTCAGCGACAATAGATTATAAAACAGAAACTGAGAAAACAATCCCGAAATATTTCTGTAAAATATGCTTTATGTTATTCATTTTTTAAATTTTACCATGAATAAATTATTTTATACGTCTATGTAAAACAAACATTTTATTAAAAATTTTAATTTAATGTAAAAATCAATTTACGTTAAAAGTAGTAATAATTTAGAATTTCTGAGTTTCGGTGACGCCTTTGCCCACTCACCGATGGATTGCCATTGTGATTATACACACGTCTTATATTTACTATAATGTGACTGAAAAACGTTATATAATTAACGTTTATTTTTATTTAATAGTAATGAATAGTATTAAAAATGTATATTATTGTCATGTTATAATTGCATGTCTGACATCTAACAGGTGCACAAGTTAGTATATTTAGGAGTATTATTTCTGTGACAAAACAACTTATGTAATTAATGTTGATTACATCGAATCACTGCAAGTCACTTTTGGAGAAAGAACTAATATCGTGAAACGAACAAAAATGCTAGCTGATTGTGAGCTATGGCACAAAATGAGACGTGTGCGGTTAAAAGTCAGTAATTTTGGCGTTGTTTGTCGCCGGAAAGAATCTATGTCCTGTTCAAATCATGTTAAACAGTTACCTACTTTACATGCCCCCGTTTTCGACACTGGCAATGGAGTACGGTGGTCGCAATGAGCATATTGCCATTCAGAGGTTTCAAGCACAAACCGGATTAGTTGTACAGAAGTGTGGTTTATTTTTGGATCTCTAATACGGATATTTCAGTGCTAGCCCTGACGGACTTGACCAAGGGCTCCAAGAAACTGCAATAAGAAAAAGAAAGTTTTTTCCACGTGTCAATGAAACGGAAGTTTAATTATTAAACGTTCACACCTTTATTTTTATGAGCTGCAAGGGACTTTAAACATACATAGCGCGAATACTGTTACTTCATGGTAATGTCTGTTGTTCGTCAGAATTTACAAGTAGAAAGAGTAGAAAGAGATGAGCTCATGCGGGAAACAGAAATGTTGCCGAAACTGACTAGATTTTATCGTAGGTGTTTTCTGCCTGAGATAGTGGTGCCAAATCAAAGCATAGACAGAGCCATTAGAGAACCAGGCTACATTTTGGAAGCTGAAAGAAGCTTGGCATAGAAACAGCAATCAAGACGTCAAAAACTGACCCGGAAAAAGCAAGGGATAAATGAATGTAAATATAATTGAAGTAAGATATTTTTGTTCTTTGAAACTCTAGACGATTGCCATAAAATGTTCTGTTGTGTTCAAATTTGTTCTAACATCGAAAACATTAAGTTAAACGAAAGAAAACAATTTTTTTTTGGAAGTAACTGTACATGAGTTTTTATAAGGTTATAATTTTATCTGAAGTTTATATTTTAATTCTGTGGAGACATACCTTTTAAAATATTGTTTACAATGAATTCCGAAGAACTGATTATAGTTGTTTATTTTGATTATAGTTATTTATTTGTTTTGTATGTTTTAGTAATATACGTGTCTTTTGGTCTCTATGCTGATATAAACTGTGTTTCTACTATCAGTTATAGCCTATGGTTTTTCTTCTCATTTTTCTATTTTGTATGATATATTATACTGAATGAGTAAATGTCACTATTATATTGAATTCTTTGTAAAATATGAAATATAAAACATGATTTTCAAACCTAATGTATTTTCTTTAACTGTGGTTCACATTTCGCAACAACTTAAGAAGTGGTCATTCTACGTAATAACTATTTGTAGTACCGGTAAATGTAATAATTAATACACGGTTACCATTAGTTGTAGGTACAATCATTAGCATTAAACATTATGGCAGAGGGAACATACATTTTTTAAAGAAAAGTTAATCTAATATTGTGTTAATCCTGATTTAGACACATTTTTCACAATACCAATCTTTTGAGCATTGTCATAGCCACATCCTCTGATAAGATCCTTCATAAAGATTAACTCATATCGCTGAATTTACTGATCAATAAAGAAAAATATTTGTAAAATTTACAGCTTTGAAACGTATGGAACCGTATTTATGTTTCAAAAATACATAAAACATTTCTTGTAATTATTTTGACACATTCTCAGCTGATATTAATTGCCTGAAAATAATTTTTAAAAATCAACGCAAACAACTTTAATTATTATGTAATACTTTAGCTGTGAAGTTATATGTGGATGAAAATTATACAAATTCTGGCAGGTTTCATTAATGTTTTATTATTATGAGGTTTTTTTTCTTGCAGCAATTGAATATTAAAAACGTAAATCGGTTTCAGCTAAAAATACCCTACACTTAACTGAAATTAATGATAAAAACATATAAATACGTTAATGTGTAGTTCTTACTAACTTATAACAAACTTCTTTATCTTGGAGAGATCTCAGTTTCGCAAAAAAACTTCGTTTTCAAAGTATAGTTATATTTCAATGATACATACAAACACACACATACATATATATGTATATATATACATATGTATATATATGTATATATATAATTATTTTTCATGCATTAAGCACAATTTTACTCTACTGAAAATCTCTGTGTGTATTAATAAATGCTGATTTATCATTATTTGCTTGGTAATGGGAAACTAGAAGGAAATATATATTTTTTAATGAGGTTTGGATGGCCACTTCTAGAAAATTGAGAAAATGACAAAGTAAATACGAACCTTCGTACACACGTACTGATTTCACGTTACTTCTATGTAGGGACTCGGAAATTTCGTGAATTAATCTGGAATCAGGATAGAATTAAATGTTTTAAATGTGCTCAACCCATGTTTGCTTTTCCTTTGGCTGATTTCTTATCCTAGTTGATCAGCACTACCTGATTTACTTTTTTTTCTTCTCCTAGTTGGGCATCGCAGAGGGGTAGCTAATAACTATCGCCCAAAAATGAACTCAGTGGAACAGTATAAATGTTTTCATACTAGCTTGCGACAAAATGAATGCGCGAAATTTACCTATCTCTATTTATAGGCCTATACAGACTGATAATACTGGCTGTGATTCGATTCGCCAGTAGTATAGGAATGTATGTCCGGGCACAGGCGCCAGGCGCTGGTGTCGGTGCCGGGTCAGTGACCGACCGACCTCTGACGTCACGGCGGCCATCTTGGACTAAAAAATTCCTTAAAATTTCTCAGAAATGACTCAAAATGACTCAAAATGTCCCATTTTCCAGGGAAAAATTCCCGTCTCGAGGGAAAATTTACCGTTTTTAGATCTTAAAAATACCAGCGGGTAGAAATATCCATATTGAGGCTTAAGCATCCATGTATACAGCTTCCGATAAGCCTCTGACGTCATAATTTAATATGTCATCATGTAATATGACGTTACAGTTGCAATTTCCGTTACGGCAGCCATCTTGAAAATCATTATTTATTATCCTATTTTAATGAAAAAATTAAAAAATTAATAAAAAAGCTATTTATGAAAAAATTTAATTTTTTTCATTAAAATCGGATAATAAATAATGATTTTTAAGATGGCTGCCGTAACGGAAATTGCAACGGTGACGTCTTATTACATGATGACATATTCAATGATGACGTCAGAGGCTTATCGGAAGCTGTAGACATGGATGCTTAAGCCTCAATATGGATATTTCTAGCCGCTGGTATTTTTAAGGTCTAAAAACGGTAAATTTTCCCTCAAGACGGGAATTTTTTTCCCTGAAAAACGGGAAATTTTTACAAATTTTGAGTCATTTTTGAGGAATGTTTAGTCATTTTGAGGAACTTTTGAGTCCAAGATGGCCGCCGTGACGTCAGAGGTCGGTCTGTCATTGATCTGGCACCGTCACCAGCGCCGGCGTCTGTGCCCGGACATACATTCCTATACTTCTTTCGCCTCTTTTTACTTTTCCGTCCCTGTTTCAGGTAAGAGGTTTAACAGATTTGGTAACCAACCTTGTTTTGTCTAATCTGGTATTTGTCAGTCTGCATTTATTGTAGGTCTTGTCCGCACTGGCCTGTAGATCATAAAAGACCAACTATAAAAATTTCCATGTTTACATATTATATAGTTCGTTAGGAACGCTGCATCTGCAAAGTTGTTGACAGCTCGTCAAGCATAACTTTACCGTCGTTACAGCCAATATATGACTGAAACACTGTTGATTCTTATACTGGAAAGCTTAGACAGTACTCTGTAATTTTTTTTCAATCAAACTGAAATATTCATGCACACAAAATTACAGATATTTGTAAATATGTACATTTGCACGAAAGCAAATCGCTGCAAATGTGGGATTGTATTATTGCCCGGGCATTTATTCTTTGGGTTGTCCCAGTACCTGAATTAGTTACAGTTATTTATAAACATTTCCCTGTATAACTTTCCACGACTAAATGCGCACGCACAAAAGCACAATAAACAATTATGAAGTCCAATTGCTAAATATTATTACATTTTCCAAGGGTTAAAAATGTACCCTTGTACAAAAAAGTCGTAATATAATATTATATTGCAATATTCGTAAGCGCGACAGTAAATATCCAGCTTTGTTTAGAAAAACGCAAATCATAAATTCAAAAATAACCATAACAATGTTTTGTAGAAATTTACTATATTTTCTCTAGTAATATTACGAAATATTTCTTGGCAACCGATTTCTAAAGGAATTTTGTGAAAATGTCCAAAAACATTTTTTTTTTCTGTGTAAGGAATACTATATTTAATTATAATAAATTATTTTTATACTACTAATTAACAGATTACTTCAGTTTACAAGTTTGCAAGCTAAGAACACATATCCATGAACGATACGGAGTACTTGATTTACCTATTGTACTTGCACTTGGCAATTCTTTTATAAACTTAAGTTTTAATACATACTTGTATTAGGTCCTCATTTTTTACATTTCGTTACATTGCCAATGTGTAGCAAGTATATGTATGTATGTACATCGTATTTTATTTCTTACGAAATATTTGTGTCTTGAAATAAATAAATATATTTCAAGAAACGCATCTCGACTACTGTTAAATTTTTTAATAAATGACAAATTGTTTAATGTTATGAAAATAGTCCTGCCCTATAACTCGTATATATATATATATATATATATATATATAATCATGTTTATATATAAACATAATTCAAACCTTTGGTCACAAGTGTAATATTCGCATACATTATGTGGATAAGTTAAAATATTTTTAATTAAAAAAAATAGGTTGGTTCATAAAATGAAATGTGTGTGTAGGAAAACCCGCCAGAGTGACGGGGCTTATGTTATGGGACGTGTAAGTGCATGTCATCCTTGAACGTGACATGCAATAGATTTCAGTTTAACTGACCATTGGTTGTAGGATTATAATTTAAAAAAAACGTTATCAATGTCGTATTATCAGAATTCATCTCCAAAAAAATCCTGCTCTATATGATGCCTAATGAAGATTCCGGCTGTCCCGGACACCGGGCTTCTAGTGCTGAAGCTCTGCTGAGTGGGTGTGCCTCGCCTAACCGTCCGCCCCTAGCTAGGCACGCGGCTGTTCTCCTCAGTTGGACACAGAGCTGGCAACACCGGATGAACACCTGATCCCGCCGGCGCCCCCCTTCCACCCTTCTGCTCACTCGCTGCCACGGTCTTATCTCTGTCTGCGATCTCTCGCTCTCAGCTCCACCCCAGAGCTATCTGGTGACCGTGATTCACAACCGCGACCTTGAAGCTTGCCCTTAACACTGTTTGACAAACGACACAACGGTATGTCTAGAAGAATGAAATTTAGCATAGAAGTTCCTTATATAATGTAGGTAAGCATTAAAAAAGGGTTTTTGAAAATTCACCCCTTAAGGGGGTTAAACAGGGGATGACTTTTCATGTTGGAAGTTTTCATTTTTGGAGATTGGTGTTTAGGCTTCTGATTATAAATAAAAATCAGTTAGTTGTATCACTGTTTTTGTTGATTCATCAAAAATGAGCATCAAAAGCTTTTCCATTGGGTACACGTATAGTTAACAATAGACTTGTAATTTTTGTCCTATCATAACCTAAGCATTAAAAATTTTTCTACACTCAACCGGGTGTCAAACAGTTATTTTCACTTAATGCAATACAATATTTACTATACGAGGGCGCTACCACGTCCTTTCGTAAATACGCCATTTTTTACCATTTCGAATTTAATTCATTTCTAAAATATACTTCACGAAAAAAATTTATAATACCCTGTTAAAGAATAATAGCTTAATAATATTGAAATTTTATTTTTAAATTTTATTTATATTTTTTTACCGTAATTGTTTTATGAATAGTTATAATGCTAATTCTTTAATTCAATTTTACTTAAGAATATTAGGCCTCGGTAGGTATATTTTTCGTTATTTGTTAATATAACTAGAAACGTTATTAATATATATGCATTTCACACTATTTTTATGTTTTCGCGGATTCTAAAATATATACTTTATACACAAAACAAAACGTTGTGTATGGTGAAAAAATAAAAATTACACACGGACTGAGCAACCGAGACTATCACAAGTCCCGACTTAGTTACAACTGACTTCACCAGGAGCGCCACTTCTCGAGACGTAACAACCTGGTATTGTATTGTTGCAATAATTGTAATGTTGTTTCGAGGCAAAATATACGAAAAAATAGTTCCCCAAAATTTTAATACATGAATATTAACCATGATAATAATAAAATATTTCTGAAATTATTCGTGCAAGAAAATATTTTGTTATTTCTTCATCTACAGCTCCCAACTATAGGGAAATTATTTATACATACATTTGAGGGAAGATAATTACTTCCCACAATTTTGACAATAAAATATTTCAGTTCGTTAGTTCATTTTATTTTAAAAATTGACAATTCATAAATAAATTTATATTGGCAATTATTTATGTTTTGAAAATAGTAATTTTCTGGCCTTTGTATTTAAATGTTAATGTCCGATTTGTGGGTCTGTTTCGTCTGATAGTTCGTCAGCCCGCCAATCAGGAAGCTGCTTCTACATATTATGGAATATTCAAACGTTTTAAGTTAAGACATTCTTCTGTGATTGGAAGCCATACTGAGAAGATGTAACTGAGTCATCTTAACATAAATCAGTGATGTTAGCTAGCTAACTTAAAATCCATCGCACTAATGATGGTTATTTGAAAGTACTAAGTCTAATTAACTAAGTTGCAGGGCAGTTCCTGAAGGAGCTGTAATTATGAGTGCAATTTAATTGACAACATATCGCAGTAAGTCCTTACTGATAATATACGTTATACGTAATAGTGTTGTGAATCAAAATGACGCCAAGGGCGTAAATGACAAAGTAATTGTGACTTCAAAGTTATTTAAACACCTGAAACGTAACGTTTTCTACAATTTCAAACAGCAGTGTCGTTGATTTTATTCGGAGAGAACTATTTTATTTTAAAACTGAATTTAATACTGAACGTGCATAATAAGTCGAATTATTCTCAACCCTAGAGATCTTGTTGGTAAGGGCCTCTAGCTAGCCGGACAAAACGAATCAGATAAACAAAGTAAAATGCGCTCCAAACATTTATACTCTTCGTAAATTACGTAATGATCTAACACTGGGTAAGTATCATAAAACTTGTGGTTTTTTTTAAATATTCTTAAAGACTTTTGTGAATGCAACGTGCCCGTACGATATCTGTAAATTAATAAGATATAGTCTGGTAAATTTTAGACTAACTATGATAAATATTTCAAAGATTAATGAATATTTTAATGTTTTTTTTCGAGGGTAACTATCAAACTAATTACTTATTGTTTCTGCATATGCCCAAGATAAATTGTGAGAAACGCGTAATTTGCTGTTCTTGCATTTACAAACGATATATAAAATCATACTATCATTGGTTAAACACGTTGTGGTTAATTTTTTTCTTATTGAGACCCTAGATATTTATTTTCTTAACTCAGCTGCTAAGACTGTTTCTAACGCATACTGGATTTCCTAGAGTGTATGTGTTTATGCAAAGCTATAGCACATGGTCAGCATGTGTGTTACAGTGCCTACTTAATTTCGAACATTGTTATACGCGTTGTGGTGATTTGCTAGTGTTGCTGTGCATCCCTACCTCATATAACTAAATGTGTAATAGTTTGATTATTTATCCACATACATGTTTTAGCACACTGTAATTGTATGTTACTAAACACTCATACTATAGTAATACGTATATACAAAATACATTATTGGGTACCAGTACATACAATCGTTTAGGACCACAGCAAAAATTCTAAAAATGGCTCTGACATGTAGAATCTAATTTTTTGCCACAAATACCGTGACAAACGTTTTATGACTTCTTGTGCACATTATTATTATTTAATCCATCAGATTTCATTCGATTTGGTTATGAGGTTTTGAAGTGTAAAAAAAAAAAATTTTTTTAATGTTTTTCTTGTAAAAGTAACCCAAAATTCGCCAATAAAAATGAAAGCAGTCAATTTTCTAAAAATCATACAAAACGCTTAATATTCTTTGAATTTGGATTGTAAAAATAAGTTTGTGTAGTGAAATTAATTTTGTATCTGCATTAAAAATTAAATATACATATAGTTTGAATATTGCATTAATATACTTCATACATAGTTTATAATATTCTCGGTAGGCTGTGTTCAAAGCTGAAGGCGATACTAGCGAAACCTATGTAGTGTACTTGTACTGGAGTTTCACATTCTTAGCGCTATCTAGCAGGCTCAAGACGTACTAAAGATCTCGCTGTTCAGGTGCGCTTCTAACGACGAAAGTTCATACTATTTTTTTTTTCCGTATAGTAAACAGTAAATACAGCGTTTCCAATTTAGCGATTTCGTCGCTAGAAATAGTGAATTTTGCCTAAGTCTTAGCGACAAAAAAGTATTTTTTTTATGACAAAAATGATTTGTGACTTATCTGACGACCTTTGGAGTACAAATCAAAATTGTTTTAGACAATGGATACATTTTTTTGTCAATTTGAAAAAATAATAATTAAACTTTAAATATTCAAGCATTTAACTTTAGAATAGGTATTACGCTTACTCTAGAGTAACAATACACTGATTATAGAACAACTACCTAGTGTTATGGTCGATAAGTCTTATCAATCAATACTTGAAATTTTATACTTTTTAACTTAAAATTTCTATTCGAGTTGACAAAAATCGTACGTTATGTTAAGTAATAAAAAATATATATTTCTGTCCTACAACACCTTGTTTTTCGAAATGTTAACTCGTAACAAAATTACTTTTACCAATGGTAACACGAGAGTATTCAAATGCTGAATTTCGAAAGAGTATTCAGTTCTATTTACATTATCAAAACAAAACAATGCAATAGATTGTCGTTAAAAATTATTATACGTTGATCCTTTTGAGAAATCAGTTAAAAAAGTATGTACATCTTTAGAAATACCGTTGAAAGTGCTGCTACTAATTGGAACGAACAACAGTTATTCTTTTGCAACAAAAACCGTTGAACTGCAACATCTGCTTTTAAGGGACGTTCAACTCTCTACTTCAACTACGGCTGTGTCAGATGAGCATGAAATCGAATAATTATTTAATTTATTAAGTGACGACGATGAATAACTTAAATGTGTGTATATATATATATATATATATATATATATATATATATATATATAATCTGATTTAAATTTTGTTACCTTTTGTTACAAATGCAATTGCATATATCTAGTATTTTTTGGCAATTGTGATTGAAAAAACAATTTATGTGACTGTTACAACTATGATAATATACTTAACTAAACATTAGCGTTTTTATATGTATTTCGTTCCACATGACGCGTTATTTAATCATAATTTAATTACTTACCGACAATTTTTTTTTTTCGTGTCTCCCTCTTTCCACTCTTTTTTCTCCCCCCTTAAAACTGTTCCTGGCCTCTTGTGCCCCTCCCAGAACGAAATCCTGAATCCACCTTTCGTAGAATCAGTTTTAGCGATTTTTGATATTGAGCCTAGTGACTCGGATTTATTGGAGTTGGCAATACTGAGTCAATATTAATCACTAATGAACGTATATACTTATATGAACCACATTCATAAAGGCTTTAAAACGAAAATTAAATATTTATTAAAATAATAATAGGAAACCACTGTGCCATTTATTGTATTTTCCATTAATGTTCTCATTTCAGTAAAGAAATCCAAGACCCATCATTATTCTCTTCTTTCAGTATAAAAATACTGCAAACTTCTTACACACAACAAAAGATGAATAATATGTAAATTTTGTATCTACGTTATATATTTGAGCGCGTGCTTATGTAGTTTCTGAAAATAAATAAATAAATATATATATATATATATATATATATATATATATATATATATATATATATATATGAAGTCTTACCTGCAAAGAATTGTTGTTTTTCTTCACTTTTTTGTGTGGCGAAAACATTGTTTTCGATGTCGCAGGAGGCCTGGCAGTGCGGGACTCACAGTAGACAGTTAGCTGTTGACATTTTAAATACTTTCCACCATCGGCATAGATATTTATGTTGTCATTTTTTTCTCACCCGTGACACTGATTGATCTCTCCAACTAAGCGAGTAATGTGCAAAATGGTGCTAGTTAGGCTCATGGGGGTGTTACCGTTTACCACACACATTGCATCTTCTCTCACCTGTTTATAAACTGGAATGTACGATGACATTTTAATTTAAATTTGAGGATAATGTTATAAAAATTCAGTGTAATTCATACTTTTTTTAATTTGTTAAACTAAATAATGATTGTTGGCTTCTTTGAAATAAATAATTTTATTTTAATATTTGGGCAAAATAATTGTTTAATGCTTCCATTAAAAAATAACACAAATATGTGGTAACTTCTTTCAGCTGAGTTCAACCAAAATTAGGCCTAATCTTATCAAACTAATATATCAAATATATTTGAAAATAGCTGCTGAATGTTTGGTGCAGACTAAAAAAGGATTTAAGAGATATCATTTATATCAGATTATATTTTAGAGCGAAGGACGTGGTTAATAATTAATAAAGTAAAAATAAAAATAGTATGAACTGAAAAGTTTTTAAAAAAAACACACATTAATTTTAAGTAATTTTTTTAACTGTATAACGTAAAATATTTAATAATTCTAATAAAGAAAATAATTATAATTTTTTTAATTTTAATTTTCAAGCACCGTGAGGTGAGGTAAGTAAGATATGATATCGTGCGGAATCATGAGGAAAATAATAATAAAAATGAAATCTCCAGAGCAAATCAAGCGGGAGGTAACAAACCAACTGAGAAAGAATAACATTCAAAGGAGGAAGATAATTTAGTCAGTTTTTGTTTGTAAAAATATCATATATGAATTTGGGGTGGGGTGAATATTTTTTGGGAAATTGATTTATTGGTACTAAGCATAACTATTAATATACTTACACGTACGATAAGAAAATTGATACCTCTATTTCAAATTAAGACGCGATTGTTTCAACAATCTTAAAATAATGTTGGTGTCTGTGATGAAGTGAAAAAAAGGAGACAGTATAATTTCAATCTGTGCATATAATTAAATAAATAGAAAGTGGAATTTTCATAGAAAGACAAAATGTAAAATAATGTTAAATAGAATATCTACGAAAAAAGTATGATTTTCATAAAATTATATTTTATTTTTAATTAATCATTTTAAGGTTATCGGGGTTCGATACCCGGCGGATTGTCACAAGTGGGAAATGTTCCATCTTATGAAATCTTAAATATACATAATATTTAATGTGATTTTTTTTAGTTAAAAGTTAGTTAATTGAAAAGTAAAACCAATTTCAAATATTTTTGCAAAACTCCGTTCCCCCGGAGAAACCTCCGGAATGGCCACCGCATGGGGAGCCCAAGAAAAGAAACGGGCTCCCCATTTGGAAGCCATCTGGAAGGTTTTTTTCTGTTCCACCCACCGTTTCTTTGGTAGCCTGACTTGTTACAAGGGATTGTATTCATACCAGAGAAAATGCCACCATTTCGTCTGGGCAATCCGCCTTGGAGGAGCCGGGGCGCGAACCCGGGTCCTACAAGTCACAAGGCAGGCGCTCTACCCCAGAACCAGAGTGGTAGAGCGGCGCTGTTGAGCAATATCAGCAGTATCCTGAAGTTGCAGTGGGCTATACGTTATTATGTATGTGTATATACATAAATGAATGAATACTGTAAAACTTTCACATGATCCACTTACATAGTGGAAGGAGCGAGTCGTTATCAACAATTTTACGATCGCACTTCTTGTTTTCCGACTTGGAACCAAGCTTTCAAGTACATGTTATTTAAAAACCTGCGATTTAACGTCAGATATTCCCTTACACCCAGGGAATAAAAGGCACGGGGACAAATGATTTTGTCCAGCCCCCTCCCTATTATTTAATGTACAACCCTTATTTAAAAAAAAATCCATTCTGAAGATTGTAAACGTCACTGTGATCATAAATATAAACGAAATCTGTGTGTATCACGAATATTGTATTACATTATTAATGTGTACGTACAGCAATAAATTGAAATTATAACGTTTCTGGGTCGTCTATCATCATAAATTATTCTTGTACAAGTAAAACTTGAAGAAATATGAGGAAAAAATTGATAGTGAGAATTGGCTTACATATTTTTCAACTTTGGCACAATATACGTCATTATTCAAGAAATGTTTTCTGTAATTCTTAAAATGATATGAATTCGACACAATTACTTTTATTTGTAGTTAAAAGCTTGAAGTATTAAACCACTAAAACATTTTCAACACTATAGGGGAAGGGATACATTTGTTTATATTTTTAAAACACCATCTTAGGCAACGAAGATATAAGTTTTATTATGTACATGAAATCGATAAATTTCAACACACATTTTATATGTACAACGTTGAGCGTTACTAAACCTACATAAAGCTTACATTGACAGTTATATTTATTCCTTGCATTTAATAACTTGTACCTCAAAAAATTATTTACACTGCAATATAACACATCGACAAATACAAAAATTCATTTTTTATACTAGACAAAAAACTAAAATAACAAAAAAATTACTTATTACAAGAGTGGGACAGTGTGTGTAAGAAAAATTGTACAATAATTTGATTACATTAATTAGTTTGAATATAAACTATTAATTCCATTCTCGATTAAAAAATGTATATTAACAAAATTTAATACAAAAATTACAAAGGCAGATTTCCTGATTACATAAATTAGCAACTATACGAATCATTCAGTCAACTATGGTTTTACGTGTTTGTTAACTGGTTATCTTCGTGTATGTATATATTGATTACGAAGAGATATGTAAAACAAACTTTTCTATCAAATATTTAATTCTTTTTCGTCTAAGAAATATTTTTCGGAATCAGCTATAACAATTATGAGGGTTCAAGAAAGGCCACAATTGAAAGAAAAAACATATACTATTATTACAAATAAATAATATAAAACTGATTCCCTTTGGAATATGTTTAACTTAAAAAAAAAATTTATAGTTGTGTACTAAAATATTTTCGTAGCTAACGAACACGAAACACAAAATTATTATAAATTATATTGGGTATGTAATGTTCATTTAATTAATTACTGCTATTTTAATTTTGTTTTATTATTAATGAACTGGAATATAAACAAACTTTCGGGACGGTTTTGCCAAAAATTATTTATGGAAGTGGAGTATCTTAGACAGCTATACTCTTTGGGTGTGTGTGTTTCGGGCAACGGCCGCATGTGGCGCTGAGAGCCAACCAGGGCGCTCGGCGCAAACGTACATAGAACAAGGAGGGAGATACAGAAGCGCGACTCTAACAGTGGAAACTGAAACCAACATGTGACGCTATCTGCTGGTTGGGCCCATAACTACTTGCAAAAATAATCTCGGTCTAGAAGTTCATACCCAAGGTTTTTTAAATTTTTTTAAAATAAAATGAGGTCTTCCACAAAGGGAGTCGTCCTCTCCAAAAATTCATCTTTGTTTAAAAATATGAGTACAAGGAAAAATATGAAACAGATACATGGGCTCAAGGGCTACAGGGCGATAATGTTTATTTGTACATATGCTAATGGTTTAGATAATTGACGACTATTAGCTTGGTTTATAACATGTTTTAGTTGTGCGAAAAACTCTTAGGGCGCGGTTACACGGGAGTCTGAACTACTTCAGGTGAACATGTTCAGCTGTTGAGTGCGGTTACACACAGTCTGAACATGTTTCGTTCGAGGCCATTTCCCATTTAACTTAAACAGGTTGGCAAAGTAGTTCAGATCGGCATATCTTCTACATTAGCCTCTGATTGGCTGTTTAGAATATAAACAGTCTTTTGCAGAAATTCAAGATGGAAAGTGTTTCTGGCACAAGTTCGAGTAATATTTTACCGAATGCAACAAAAAAAATCAACAGATAATTATATATATATATTTTTTAATTGATCCTGACCTTAATTTTCTTAAAACTGAGATAGGCACTCTCGCTCAAAAAATAATAATAAATAAGTTTAAAAATTGTACTGTGCATGTTGTTTGAATTCCCGATTTGTAAAAAAAAATATTGAGCAATATGAAAACACATTCCATTTCTGCTGATAATGCTGTATAAACAAGTGAGAAAATCCCGCGTTTTCTGGATACAATTACAAAATAGAGATCAACAACACAGTCATTCGTTGACAGTAGACAATCGGTTTTAGAGCTAAACACACTTTTCAGCAACTACCGTGTAACCGTACACTTTCGCGTTTGTAAACGTGTTTACTTAAACATGTTCACCTGAAGTAGTTCAGGGTCCCGTGTAACCGCGCCCTTAATGTCGTTTCGTAATATAAAAATGGTCATTATGTATAAATGTGTAGGAGATGAAAAATTTTATGGTATGTCACACCACAAATTATGTGGGCACCAAAATAAAGGGAATTAAATCTTACTCGTTTGTTTACCTAATAATAGCTCATGCAATGTAGCCATACTACTGACATATTATGAAAGCTTCTCTCTAGCGGTTGGGCCTGAGACTACTTTAAAAAAAAACTAGGTCTCAGTCTCCGCAACTAGAGTGGACTCCGAGGCGAGAAGAGTTGTGTTCGCGGCGCGCAATAAATTTGAGGTAGACTCACTCCGAAGCCAACTGAGGAACTTTTAGCCAGTTTTGCTTTACACTGATGTTTACGGGGCATGGCGTAAGTAAACTGTGCAAGCGTTATACGACCCGCAAGGGAATCGAAGTAATGAATTGGGCTGTTACGACGTTGGCCCATTGTAAGCTAAGCTTTTTAAAACTTATATATATATATATATATATACATATATATATATACATATATAATATATATTTGGTAAAAGTGTCAGCTATATATTTTCTATTTGGTTTTTGTATTTTGGATATATATGTGTGTGTGTGTAGGTTATAGAGAATATTAAAAAAAAATGGTTGTCTGTAAAGTCGGTTTACGGACGATAGTTTAACGTGACAACGTCATAACAAAACATTGATGAAATGATTGCATACTTTTATGAATAAAATTGAATCATTTTTATTAAATTATCACTATTTTGTATGGATAAAAAGAAGGAGTGAAATGCAATCTACAATTTAAATGATAAATTTACTTTTATTTGCACTCATTAATTCAAATATGTTTATTACTTTAACGAAGAGATTATTTTAACTATAACTTTTATACATGTTTGCTATTTATATTCTTCCAATCTGTGTTATTCTGTTAAGGATAGGACGATGATAGTAAAAGTAGGAAACGAATAGGAGTGTTTCAAGTTTAATGTGCCTCGAAAAAATCAAATCGATGGTTGTTCCAATTGAGTGGAATATATATAGATGCGGCGAAAGCGTACAATGAGCGTAACGGGACACTTTTTCGTGCGTGCAGCCGGCGTTCATAGATTTATTAGACGTTGTCACGTCAAAAAAATATATTTTGAACAATATTTTGCGCGGTGTTTTGGCCGTTTGCACGGAGCTGTAGGGATTACACTATTAACTGTGAAGCTGCATCAACCAGTTGGTATTAATGCTGTTTATGATTTTGATTCCAGTACCGATTTTGATAATGTAAAATTGCACCTTTAAAACAGGGTTTCGTCCGGCTACTTCAACTTATGCTTCGGGTCTTAAAACCAATACAATTATTTTGTTTATCAACGGGTTTTTAGTTTTCGTAAAGAGTATCTGCTGTGCTAGTTGGTACCTACCTTATCCATTCCCATTAATTTGGCCTTTGCTTTTCAGTTTTTCAAGAAGTTAACCGCAAACTGTCTGACCGCAACAGGCTGAGGTTACACAGTGCGCCGTTTTGGGCAAACACCTTTAAGGAGTATTTTGAGTTTTAAGGTCTACTCTACTCTCAGCTGTGTGGTAGTGGAATAGCCGCGCCTCTTTAGCAAAGAAAGGAGTAACGGTAGCTTTTTTATGTCACTACATTATATGAAATACACACATTGAATTCACAAACCCTTAGTAGGAACATTCTTCTTTCGTCACTCCATTGTCCCAAAGATAGACAGAACTATTTATTGTGCTAACATAAAGAACTTTAAAGTGATAGTTGTGTTTTCGATAGAAACAGATTATAATTAACAGATTAAATTAAATTTGATATCGCGGAACTTTAGCAGTTAATACATTTTAACTTTTGAGACAGCGTGCGGATAAATTGGGAACCAGTGTAGATGAGCAATGTAGGAATACTAAAAATATCTTAATCATAAAATGTTGATAGCTTAAATATGCCTACGTTATATTAGGCTGAAGGCAACATGGATTGTATGAGCGAATTGAAGGTTTATGTAGAGCCTTTCGAAAATGCAACAGTCAAAAACGTTTTTGCAGCTCATTTGTATACAATAGTCATTTTAATTTTACACAAAATGAAAAACACGTAGTTCGTAAAAACAATATGTACCTATATTTTTTTTTGGTGAAGGACCGACTCAGTTTTTTTTTAAAATAAACAAAAAACATTACCTAAATTTTTCAACTTTATAAAATCAACACGACTGATTCTATGACGACTTTCGTTTATAAAAAGCGCTTTTGATATTTTGAAACATGTGTTTTTCGGGTATTGAAACAACTTCTTTGTGTGAGTCCACTTTACTTACATACACTCAGAATGTATATTTTCGATTAACGATGAGCTTGAAATATTTTACAAATAAAAATATTTCTTAAATACTTAGAAACTAGCCGCTCTTGCAATGACTTGCTGCTTTTAAAAGCGATTAAAGTTGGTTAATTTTCTCTGCTGAATTTTAATTAATAAATAACAGGGCATATACTTAAAAAAAATATTGATGTTTGTGTTACTTTGTGATATGAATAGGCCTATATCTTATTTTACAAACTTCAAAAGCTAATAAGACAGTAGGTATTTTAGTAATATCAGAAAGATAAAAAAACTCTAACAGTGAACATAACACCAATACTGTCGAAGTAAAAAAAAATTACAATTCTGTCGGAAGTACTGCTATGACGATTGCCAATCTTACAGATGAAATAATTTCTCCTTCGAGGTTTATTCAAAAAAGGAAAGATAACTCCCACGCCACATCATGCATCGACAAATAGGCCTATAACACGAAATGCTTTGTAATCTCGCGAATAAAACACTGCTCGACAAACTCGTGTACGCGTGTGCTGAGTCCACCGTGACGTCACCAGCATAATAGTAGCGAGCACACCACATGCTGAGTCCACTGTGAGGTCACCAGCTGGATGATGGCTAGCTCCACTGTGAGGTCACCAACTGGATGGTGGCTAGCTCCACTGTGAGGTCACCAACTGGATGATGGCTAGCTTCGTTGTGACGTCACCAACTGGATTGTGTTGAGCTCAACTGTGACTTCTTCAACTTGATGGTGACGAGCTCCACTGTGACGTCACCAGCAGGATGGTAGCGAGCACACCACATGCTGAGTCCACCGTGACGTCACCAGCAGAATAGTAGCGAGCACACCACATGCAGAGTCCACAGTGACGTCAGCAGCAGGATGGTGGCGAGCACACTACATGCTGAGTCCACCGTGACGTCACCAGCAGAATAGTAGCGAGCACACCACATGCAGAGTCCACAGTGACGTCACCAACAGGATGGTGGCGAGCCCACCGCGACGTGACGGGACGGGCGGGGCTCGACGGGCCCCTGGTCCGAGGGGGGTCGACGCCGGGCCTACGCGAAGTGCGGCGAGGGATGGTCGTCGCCCGAGGCCTCGTCTCATACCTCGCCGCGCATGCAGGGCGCCAGCGACTCCTGGGACAACTCGTCCATGGAGGAGTCGTGCACGCCTGCGACAAGGAGACGAGTCGTGCAGGCACTAGCATGGCCGGGCTCCAGTCGCCACCTCGCGACGCGCGCGAAGCAACAGTTCCACGTGCAGGTCGCAGTGGTTGTCACGTGCGTCGGTACCATAGGCGTGCCTACAAGGGGGTACCAGGTGGGCCATGCCCCCCCCCCCCCCTAATGTAATCACTCAGGTCGGCATTTTCTCTAATGCGTTCGTTAATATTCGTATATTCCTGGCACTGTGACACTCAAACTTTTTTTCAGTGTTGCAGCGTGCTAATTAATAATAGTTTTAAACATTTTATCGTTCTGGAAATACAGCCACCTTAGTTTATTTAAAACACGAGGTCCCTTAAAATGGCTAAGCAATAAAATTTTTTTTAAAAGGTTTGTTAAAGTTCTGTTGTCTGAATTGCTGTGTTTGCATTCACTAAAAAGAAGTTCATTTCAAGGTAGATCTGGACCAAGCTATTGGAAAATTCGAGAGGGAAAAATGTTTAAGTAGGTACCTACCCTTTAAACATTATCTATGGAAAAAAACAACATATTTTCAAGATTGTTAAAATTATACGGATATAAATATTAACTAGTAAACATATCTCGATACTGCACACCAATATAAACACAGCAATGAATGAATGTATTTAGGCTATTTAACATTCTAAATTCAGCTTCTGATTTAAAAATTTAGCAGGGCCCCCCCCCCCTAATGGAAATGTCTGGGCACGCCTATGGTCAGTACGCAACCCGATACTGTTCCAACTTGATTTACTACTTAATCAACATGTTAGACGAAAATGATTTACATCTCAACGAACGGCTTTAATGGCAGTAACTAAAAGTTATAGAACCACATCTTTAGAAGCTTTGCAAGTTATTGCTGGAACACTACCTATTGATCTTTTAATTCAAGAAGGGGCAGATGTCGCAATTTTGAAGATGAACAAGGACTACTCTTCGTTGAAACACCGTCGGATTCATTCTGAGAATATGACCCTTTTTGCAAGAAACGTGGCGAAGTTCAACTAAGGGAAGGTATACATACAATATATTCCCTGTAATAGAAGAAAGAATGACATACTCATGGATCTGTACTGACCATTACACCTCGCAATTTTTAACAGGCCATGGGAATTTTAAATATAAATTAAACTTATTTAATCTTGTAGAAAGCCCTTTGTGCCCAGTATGTGCGGAAGAAGACACGGTGTTGAACGTTTTGACAGCTGGATACACGAACAATCATTGATGGAAGATTTATTTTCCGATACGGAATAATTACGAAAATTTATCTGCGGATTCCTACACAAGTTTCTTGGCTGTTCTTCTTGTGTATGCGTAATCGAACAGTCGGATTGAATTTAATTCTTGTATTTGAAAGGAAATGTATAAGGAGTTTTAAACAAGTAATACAAACCAGATCTCTCTCTCTCAAAAAAAAAAAAAAAACGATGACGGTAAAGCTATACCCTGGAAACTTAAATAAGTCAGATTTAAAGGAACTGATTTATTATTTGATATAAACTGTATTATATTATATATATAATCTTGTGTGTGTCTATTATAATTTGTGTACTACAATTAAAACGCACTACTCTTGCAAACCTTGAAAAAAGGATTATATCGAGCTATAAGATAATCTGTCTGTTCCAACATAGTAGTAGCACAGTTCACCAGCCACCACTGCCCTTGAGGGTTGAAGGTTCATAAATTATAACATCCAGATACCCCTCTGTCGTAATGTTTCGGGCAATTAAGACACACGCACCTATTTATATCAATGTTCTGCCACATTTCCCTTTTTTTCAAGTATGTGTGTCCAGTAATTGACGGACAGATATCGAACTCTGATATCTTTGGTAAAAAGTGATGTTTTCCATAGGAAAACACATCATCTTGCACATAATTTTTAAGTGATTTCTTTTATCTTTGTCATTTTTTGTACTAAAAAATTATTTTATTTTCATAATTATTCTGTCAGATATATTACAAATTCCTGGCATGCAAACCATGTATTTAAAACATGCATACACACAGAAATAAAAAAATTGGAAACAGCTGCAGGCAATACAAGTGACTGTAGACAAGTAGTTACTGTGAGAGATGGGAACAACTACAGCTACTTTGTGTGAACGTAGGAAAAAAGTTACTCTGAAAGGATGTGAACAACTACAGGTACTATGAGTGAATGTTAAGGAGACCCCCATGAAGATACGGGAACAACTACAAGTACTACAAGAGGATGTTAAGAAGGAGTACCTGTGAAGACATGTGAACTACAGGCACTACAAGGTAATGTTAAGAAGGAGTACCCATAGAGCTATGGGAACAACTACAAGTACTACAAGAGGATGTTAAGAAGGAGTCCCTGTGAAGACATGTGAACTACAGGCACTACAAGGTAATGTTAAGAAGGAGTACCCATAGAGCTATGGGAACAACTAAAAGTACTACAAGAGGATGTTAAGAAGGAGTCCCTGTGAAGACACGTGAACAACTACAGGCACTAGTGTGCACTCCAGGTGCTGCAAGCGGCAGGCGAGGGGGCGGACAGCGACCGCATGCACAGAGCACGCCAGCGAGCCAGACTGTTACCGCAGAGCGCGAGCTGACCGTGAGGCAGGAAGATGGCGGCCGCCTTCTGCTGCGGCTGGAAGGAGTATGTGAGGTGCAGGTTGATGTGTCGGCCGAACGAGCCGTGGTCCTGCTCCCTGGTCAGCGGCGCCGAGGCGTGGTGCACTGCAACAACACACGGCCGTGCGCTAGGTGTCGGGTCCGCTTCTACACCTGCATCGCGGGCCCTCCCCCACCGCGCTACGTTATAACTGCATGGTTACTTCTTACCTACACTCTTTTTTGAATGTTATTAATAGGGGCAGGCATTTTTCCGCGAAAAAATCTGAACGCCTATTAGACTGCAACAAGGTACACCCGCACCAAGAGATTTCCTCCTCGTGATTGGCGGCCGTCTGCGAGAGAAGTAGTTGCCTTATTAGACCGAGCCACTCAGGACGCATTTGGTTCCGCACTGAACTACCGTGATTGGCGCTTTAACTATACGACATGCACCTGGAAGAAACTTACCCAATCACGAAACACAGACGATGCTATAGTGTTTTAACTTTCATCTAGTCTTGAAATCTTTTCGCGAAATCTGCATGCCCCTAGTTATTAAACCTGAAAATACAGGGTATGATTAAGGTTACTATTTTACAAGTCCAAAGTAAGCTTTTTTTATAAAATTATGTATTTTACTTTATAATAACAACAGCAAGTAATAATTTTTATTTCACGCTCTAAAATAAAAATTGAAAATAGTTACAGAAAAATGAAATTAGCTGTAGTTCTGTCAAACCTTCTAAAATTTCATTGGATAAAATATTTTCATTTTTTTTAGTTTGTAAAACATTTTAATAGTTAAACATTTAAAAAATTAACAGGGATGGTCCCGGGCCCTTGACCCGGCCCCACCCTTGTGGGGGTCATGGAGACCTGGAACACAAGGTGAGGGACCACTTGTCGTTTCACGTCAAGGTCATGTGAGATCTTGTATTTACTGAAATGGATTTGTTGATCTTTCTGTAGAATGTTACTCTCACCCAGTTAAAAAAACAAAAAAAAAACAGTGGTGGATGATGGAAAATTCAGGGGTACCACAAACACATTTTAGGGATAACTATCTGAAGGGTCGTTGATTCTATTTAAATATTGTTAAAAGTAGTTGGTTATACCATAAGAAATGTGTGGTGGTGTTACTTTACAAATATCAACAAGGTTCTGACTATCTCTTAATGGACTGTCCTCGACAACGATTTAGTTACTACAGTTTTGTCAGAATCAGTATAGCATAGGAGAATATATATGTATATACTTATATATTAGAATTCTGAAAATAAAAAAAATTATGTTTGCTGCCAATGCAAAACTATTTTGTGATGCTTATAGACACTACCACTGTAGTGTAATAATATTTTGTTGTAGTTTCAACATTTTTGTAATGATCCTAAATAAACGCACTTTGTTTCTCGCACAGAAAAATTATAGTTCCTCGTGCAGAATCACGTGGTCCATGCTGATGCAGTGTCTGCACGGTAACTGGAGGTCACGTGACGAATATTCCCGGGACGGTGCAATAGCAGCCACTGAGTTCCCACTGGCGCTGTTACTGCCTGGGATTTTCGTCGAAGAGAGATCGCTCGCATTCGACCGGACAAAAGAAGAGTGTTATTTTTACCAGCAGCTTTCTTTTCTATATCTTCCCTAATTGATGTGGGCAAGACTTTGTACCGCGGGCTCATTTGATTAAGTAAAATGAAAAATAGTAAAAAAAAATTACATAAGTAGGGTAGGTGACCCAAATATGAGACCCGGCCTTAATATGAGACCCTTTATTATCTTGACAAGTAAGAGCTGCTACCTATCAGCCGCTCTTGGAACTACTAGCAGCCTCCATTTCCCGACCACGGATAGAGTGAGACATTTATCTGATGCGCGCGAGATCCAGAATAACAGTTTATACGATTTTCTTCATTTTGAGTTTTCGTGAGTGGCATCTTGCAGCTTTATTATCAACATAGAGGTACGTTTATATTAATTATCAATTCATACTTTCTTATGAGCAGTGAAGTAAGCTTCCATGTGTATAAATAAGGAACTATGGCAGTTTAAAATTTCAGCCTTGTTGATGTGTTTTGTAGCGGCCATGACAAGGTGCCTAATATGAGACCACTTACGTGTCCTAATTTGAGATAGGGTCTCATATTAGGAGTAAGGGTCTCATATTAGGTGATTTAGATATAAAATAATACTGTTGCTGTAAGAACAGTAACTAATAAGTTTAATTTTATATATAAAATATCTTAAAATTTTGTGATAGAACATAGTTAGACATGTAGGCCCTGCTGAGAAGGCCAGGGAAAGCCACGTTTCGATCGTCTGCTTACCTCCACACTCATCTCAGAAGATGCAGCTGTTGGACGTAGGTTTTATGTTCCCTCTCAAGACATCTTATGCTCAAGAAGTAGAAGACTGGCTGTGCCGAAACCCAAATCATGTTGTTACAAACTTTACAGTGGCTAAACTTTTCAGTGCTGCATACCAAAGAGCAGCAACAATGGAAATATCTGTTAATTCTTTTAATAAAACAGGCCTGTTTCCATTTAACCGAAACATATTTCGTGATTATGAATTTGGTGCTTTCTCTAAATCATTAAATGGCCAAGAAACTAGATAAGAAAATGGAGCTCAAGAGAATTCAGATACAGCCATTTGTAGAGAAGACCAGAGCCACCCAAGAAAAACTTCGATGCAGACAGATCAGCCATGTTGCAGCAGTGCAGTTAGTCCCTTTATCAGACCTGTGGATATTTCACCACTACCAAATTTTCCTTCAAAAGGAACATCCAGTAGATGTGGCAGTGCTAATGTTATCACATCATCGCCATACAAAACAAGCTTGGATGAAAATGTCGCAAGAAAAAAAAAAGGCTGAAGCTCGTAAGAAATTGGTTCTTGGGAAACAGAAAGGAAACGAAGCTAGACCTACACAACCAGATCTCGCAACACGGACAAATTAAGGATTACTACCAAATCATTCATCGCTGTAGATTCTGAGGACTCCAGTGACGAAAATATTTCGCTGCATGACAGTTCAAATGAAAGTGATGGACCTGAAAGTGATGGATGCAGAGTGTTTGTTATGCGGCTGCCTTTTCTCAGAGGACAAACTTGGCGAGAAATGGCGGCAGTGCCTCAAGTGCTATGGGTGCGCTCATGAAGATTGCGGAGCCGATCCATGTTTTGTGTGTCCTATGTGTAACAAAAAAAAGTGCAAAAAGTGACTAAATGATATCAAATATGGAATTTGTAACATAATGTAGGGGGTGTCTCATATTAGGAACACATTTTTGTTTTCACAAAATTTCGCATTTTTTTTATTTCTTAGTTTAATTATTTTCTGTATTAATACAAGTGCTCTATCCTGTTTTGAAGTAAAAGTGCATTACATAATATATCATATAAGATAAATAAATCTACCAATAGTGGTTTTAATAACAAAATATAAATATTTTTAAAAAGGGGTCTCATATTCGGTACACTTGCCCTATATAATTTTTTGTACTTTATATTTCACTTATTTCTTTGTGTATTTTCGTGGAATACACAATGTTACAAAATGAGTTTTTTGGCAATTAAATGGGGTTTTGAAATGTTTCTATAAGGGCCCCGCCTACCCTGGCACACACACGCGGTGCGCAGAGCTTCAGGAAAAAACAACGCGATTTCAAAACTTATCGAGATATCCGAGTGGGGTCTGCTTACGAAAAGCATTTAAGAGTTCGCTGAGGGCCGAAAAGTACTTTTCATTTCTGATTATGTTTTTAAACCGTTTTTTTATAAGAGTGAAAATGGCTAAAACGCGTGTTTTCAGAGTAATTTTTAGACGTAAAACAACCGGTACAGATTCTTGAAAACACTTAAGGGACTTGCATTACACATTTATCTTCATTTATCGGCCATATAATTTAACGTTCACCGCTCAAATTCCACAGTTTTCCTGTGCACGACGAGAAGACTGCGCGCCAGTCCAGAGGAGACACCGCTCTAGAAGCACCAGCGAGCGTCGCGCTTATCATCCCGCCTCACTAACACCTTTGAATATATATATACTGTATAGAAGTCGCGAGTGGATAGGATTTACTCTACGTTTTTCAGAAGCGTATGATGAGCAGCTTGGGAACTTCACCGCTGCAGTGCGCTGCCGTAATGCCCTGTATCGTCTTAGTTGTTATTTACACGTTAGAGCGCAGCGCTGTCGCCCGCTGTCATTCCCTGCACCCCTCATCCATCATTCACTGCAGCTAAACGTCGTTCAACAGGATGGGGAAGGGGTGTTTGAAGAGTTCGACACTTGTCCGCTAGGGACCACCACAAGTCGATGCCCTAGAGATGGTGGCGATTGCGGCGGTGAATTAACTAACTACCTCAAAACCGTATTAGAAATTTTAACCTGGGCTGGCGAATTCTATACAGTATATATATTCAAAGCTAACACACACACACCCCTGACGAGGCGGGCCCCTTAGGCATTCATTCCTCTGGAAAATTCTTTAATTCAAGCTTGAAAATCAAGTTTGTTCGACGTGAGCTGTTCGCCGAACGGTAACGAAGCTACCAGATGAGCTCTGTCGTCGTCGGGAGCTCTCAGGGACGCCACAGTGGCGAAGCGAGCGGTCCAAGAGGCAACTGCGCCGCCTCCGGTAGACGTCAGCGCTTGCTGAGGAAGACGGCTGCCCGCAGGAGTCGCGCTCTGCGTCCGTTGCGCCCACTTGTAGGGTAGGGGGGAGAGAGATGCTCCAAGTTGGCCCGAAGTTTCCGCTCAATTTGCGATGTTGACGTCGCGACGCGACCCGGCCGGGCGGAGGGACGACACAAAGGCGTCCCCCGCTGGAAATTACGCCGGCGTCCCTTCCGAGACGCCCGCGCCGGAGGCTGGGGACCGCAGGTCTGGACCCGCGCGCCCGCGCGCAAGAGCGGCACACGTCGCAGTCGGTAAGCTCGGTTAACAAGCGACACGAACACTTGGAGGATTTTCACAGGAATGTGAAAGATATCACAACCATAGAGCGAAATAGATTCGTTTCGAGATATTGCTCAAAACCTACTTCAGGTTTTTTATTATTGAAACATAGGTGTTTCAAATACTAATATGTAACAAGATATTTAACTTAATCGGAATCGCCCATAGGTGAACCGGATATGTACGAGATGATTAATGTATTAATACAGTACGAAAATGTTTATATGGGCGCATCCATTTTCTTGTCACATATGAACAGAAAACGCGCTCTCGTTAACCTATTCAACATCTCTCGCCCCCACCACAGACAATAATAAAAGGGACCTGCGCGAAAATTTAACAAATGTCTGTCGAAGTCTAACAATATTAGACAAATTTTTGTTAGGGGAAATACGCAGTTGTATCCACCTGTTACTAGAGATTGAGAATATTTTTTTATTCATTTCATGTTTCTGTGGGGAACTTTGTGTTTGTGAGAAACGTTCGACCGGAGAGCATCGAGCCAGGGGCAACCCGGTCGACACGTCAGCAGCCAACCAGCAGGCGATGTCTGCACGGCAGTGCACCAACACCACTGTGCAGTCTAGCCTGGCTGCAGGGAGCTGGTTGTGATGCCCAAACGTCGCCCCGGGAGGCGCTACAAGTGACTGGAGGCGGAGATGATACTGCAGTGGGTTAACCCTGCATTCCGGCCGCGCGGAGGCGGAGAGACAAGCGCGACACCCGGCCCTGGGGCTAGCCGGGAATCTAACCCAGGACCCTGAAGCTACCGGAGTCCATTGAACCATTACCCGAGACAAGCGGTGGCCGGATATTATAATTTGAAACCATCCGAAGACCTGAAGAAGTTAATTAATATGAAAGTTCTTGCCAGAAAGTTTAAATGTCTTATTCCGTAGAAAAAACCCATTAGAAATTCTGGCATATGGTGAAAAATAAGAATTTCTTAAAGTGATACAACCTAAAAGTATAAGAAGAATTTCGCGAAACAATATAAATAATAGTAGAATCTCTGAGAATATCGTGTTCTCGGAACAGAGTCTGCTAACCACTTATTCTACATGCATGCAGACGAAGAGGCGTAGTATTATTTATTTAGTGGTAGATTCTCTAAGCTGTCCACATGTTCCCATGCATGCTATAGATATGCTGTAATTGAGTAGTTAATGACACATGAGCAGAGTCACGGTAAAAGAAAGTTTATATCTTCCCTTGGTTATGATTTCTCTGAACAGCATAGTCTTGTCTGCTATTCTTTAAAACCTGCGTATTTTCTAACTGCGTGTGAGTTTTTCCATCCCTTAGAACAGGTAGATGGCACAATGCTACAGCGCGAGGTGGCGTAGTGGTAACCTAGGGGATCCGTGGTCCACCGCAGTCACTGTGGACCACATCCCTGCCCCGAGTGGACCAGGCTCCAGGCCCCGGTCAATACAGAGCTGTAGTGGTCCACCGCAGTCCCTGCCCCCGAGTGGACCAGGCGCCAGTCAGCACAGAGCTGTAGTGGTCCACCGCAGTCCCTGCCCCCGAGTGGACCAGGCGCCAGTCAGCACAGAGCTGCAGTGGTCCACCGCAGTCCCTGCCCCCGAGTGGACCAGGCGCCAGTCAGCACAGAGCTGTAGTGGTCCACCGCAGTCCCTGCCCCCGAGTGGACCAGGCGCCATGCCCCGGTCAGCACAGAGCTGCAGTGGTCCACCGCAGTCACTGCCCGCGAGTGGACCAGGCGCCATGCCCCGGTCAGCACAGAGCTGCGGTGGTCCACCGCAGTCACTGCCCGCGAGTGGACCAGGCTCCAGGCCCCGGTCAATACAGAGCTGCAGTGGTCCACCGCAGTCCCTGCCCCCGAGTGGACCAGGCGCCAGTCAGCACAGAGCTGCAGTGGTCCACCGCAGTCACTGCCCGCGAGTGGACCAGGTGCCATGCCCCGGTCAGCACAGAGCTGCAGTGGTCCACCGCAGTCACTGCCCGCGAGTGGACCAGGCGCCAGGCCCCGGTCAGCACAGAGCTGCAGTGGTCCACCGCAGTCCCTGCCCGCGAGTGGACCAGGCGCCAGGCCCCGGTCAGCACAGAGCTGCAGTGGTCCACCGCAGTCCCTGCCCCCGAGTGGACCAGGCGCCATGCCCCGGTCAGCACAGAGCTGCAGTGGTCCACCGCAGTCCCTGCCCCCGAGTGGACCAGGCGCCATGCCCCGGTCAGCACAGAGCTGCAGTGGTCCACCGCAGTCCCTGCCCCCGAGTGGACCAGGCGCCAGGCCCCGGTCAGCACAGAGCTGCAGTGGTCCACCGCAGTCACTGCCCGCGAGTGGACCAGGCGCCATGCCCCGGTCAGCACAGAGCTGCAGTGGTCCACCGCAGTCACTGCCCGCGAGTGGACCAGGCGCCAGGCCCCGGTCAGCACAGAGCTGCAGTGGTCCACCGCAGTCCCTGCCCGCGAGTGGACCAGGCGCCATGCCCCGGTCAGCACAGAGCTGCAGTGGTCCACCGCAGTCCCTGCCCCCGAGTGGACCAGGCGCCATGCCCCGGTCAGCACAGAGCTGCAGTGGTCCACCGCAGTCCCTGCCCGCGAGTGGACCAGGCGCCATGCCCCGGTCAGCACAGAGCTGCAGTGGTCCACCGCAGTCACTGCCCGCGAGTGGACCAGGCGCCAGGCCCCGGTCAGCACAGAGCTGCAGTGGTCCACCGCAGTCCCTGCCCCCGAGTGGACCAGGCGCCATGCCCCGGTCAGCACAGAGCTGCAGTGGTCCACCGCAGTCACTGCCCGCGAGTGGACCAGGCGCCAGGCCCCGGTCAGCACAGAGCTGCAGTGGTCCACCGCAGTCCCTGCCCCCGAGTGGACCAGGCGCCATGCCCCGGTCAGCACAGAGCTGCAGTGGTCCACCGCAGTCACTGCCCGCGAGTGGACCAGGCGCCAGGCCCCGGTCAGCACAGAGCTGCAGTGGTCCACCGCAGTCCCTGCCCCCGAGTGGACCAGGCGCCAGTCAGCACAGAGCTGTAGTGGTCGAGGGGCCGGCGAGCCACTCACTTTGCGTCTTCATCTTGCCGGTGTGCAGGTGCTTCTTCTGGCGCGCGCGAGAGTTCTGGAACCACACCTGGGTGACGCGCTTGCTGAGACCGGTGATCTGCGCGATGCGCTCCAGGTCCTGGCCGTCCGGGTTCGAGTCCAGCTGGAAGTTGGCCTGCAGCACCTGCAGCTGCTCCTCCGTGAAGGTGGTCCTCACTCGCTTCGCCTTGTTCTTGTGGTAGCTGTCGGCGTCGCAGCCTTCTGCAAGCACACTGGGGACCCGTTAGGCGCGCGGCCCTGCTGCCTCCATCCTCTATCCTCCACGCTCCCCGCTCCACACTCTAAACCTGCAGTGTTTACAACCACCCATGGGCGAACCAACCTACTTGTTCTTACAAATTCTCAATATCCAACCCATCCAACCTAAAGTCCGATTCTTCCCACACTTTGCTACCTCCTTCCTCCACGATCCACACTCTACACTTTCAGTGGCCTTCATTTAGACTGTTTACAAGTGTTCATAGGTGAACCAACCTACTTGTTCTTACAAATGCTCAATATCCAACCCATCCAACCTAAAGTCCGATTCTTCCCACACTTTGCTACCTCCTTCCTCCACGATCCACACTCTACACTTTCAGTGGCCTTCATTTAGACTGTTTACAACTGTTCATAGGTGAACCAACCTACTTGTTCTTACAAATGCTCAATATCCAACCCATCCAACCTAAAGTCCAATTCTTCCCACACTTTGGTTAACAAGTCCGGAGTAATGGAAGCAGTAGCCTCTGTGTCTCAACTCTGGAAAAATCATTAGGTAGCAGCGGAACGCAGACACGATCCTTTATAAACCCCCAAAGGAAGAAAAAAATATCATGGAGTTATGTCAGATGAACGTGGAGGCCAGCGAAAAACAGACCACTACGACCAGTCCGACAATTATTAAACTTTGAGCGAAACGCACGTTGAACTGAAATTGACGATTCACTCTTGGCAAATTGCGGAGCGCTAAACGCTTTAATGCTCAGGAATCGCCATTTTTGTCGTAGGTGGCGCTGCGAGCGAGAAAACAAACAAAGCATTCCTCGCGCATGCGATTATCTAAAACGGTTTGAGTTACTCTCTAATTGTGACCTTGGACCAAAAATATACAACGCTTACAGTTGATACTATGAAAATTTATATCGGGGACATTATTTTATGGACAAACTGTATTTTTTTTTTGCAGAAGATACCTTTGGGTACTAGTTGAGCAGCTTTTGTGACTTTGTACAACGCATGACTCTGGTTATTTCTGCACATTTTTTTTTCTTCAGATAATGCTGAATCATAAGGAAATGGCGCATAATTTTATAACTTAATTATGTTTAAATCAAGCATAATTCTTTCAAACCTTGGAAAAGATAATTGAATTTTCAACAATTTGACTTTGTTTTGTTGCATTATGCTTATAATGGGCGCAGTTAATGCGGTTTGCAAATAACTTTAACTATTGGACAACACAAAGCATAAATGGCCGAGTAAAAAATTCGAAAAATTATTACCGCGAACACTATTTTGTAGTGATACAGTTGTATTCATGTTAATGTACAAATATCTGTACTTTTACATGAATATTTATGTTCCATTTACAAAAACAAGCCAATTCGCATCTACCAGGGGAAGGTAGATGTGGCCTGGCCTGGTTCCTCCCGCCCACCATTTAAAACATTGGAAGGATTATTGTTATCGTTAGAAGGCTTCAATAATGTTTTTCGTCCCGATTACAGCCCCATATGCTTCATACACAGAAGCAGCAGGAATTATGTTTCCGAGAAGTCTATATTTATTTCCGGTTTGTGTTTCATGTACTTAATAACACTATTTATGACTGGTTTTTTTATAGCAAAATCACTAAGAAATAAACTCAAAAACGAAGTATAAAAATAAATTAAACCCCAGATATATAATGATCAGTTTTTCTATTCTCAAGCAAAATCATTACTTATATTTAGAGACAGGAAAAATTCGCGGGTTCAATGACCTGCAGGATGAACTCCATAGTTCTACGTACACTCGGTCAAATGCCACCCACTCATTGGCTGCTGTCTTGTGAGACGTCCCAGCGTAGCTGCCTGTGATTCGATATAGCTTTGGTCGGGCGTTTCTCATTGGCCCAGAGACATCCAGGTGAGTTGTGAACCAACAGCAGAGGCAGCACTGAGGCATAACGATTTGTATTTTAGCCTATCGCGAAATGAATTCGCGAATTTTTCCGGTCTCTACGTATATTACTACGTGTAAACGTCGGCGTTCTAAAATACTGCTGGGCCCTGTTCGATTTTTGGGATCAAGGAGCTTATTCAGAGTTTGTTTCCGCTATGAACATATATCGTTATTTTCTAAATAAACGAAGCAATGCTGTTTACTAGGTAGACGGCATACCACACGCAGCGAGTTGCCTTGTTGGACATCCAGAAGGCTGCGGTGGAGTCGGCAGCGACTATCCCGCGCACCGACAGCTGTTCAAACGACGACGACGACGACGTACAGTCGCGTCCCGTCAGGGCGACAGGAAACGGACCACACAACGAAAACAAGTGATGTATTGTCTCGCCGGGGCCCACAATTGCATTCCGTGTTGACTCCTCCCTATGGCGCGCGGCACTTGTCGGCTGTGGGACGACTGCTCTGTCTTCACCGTTTGTAACGTCCTTCCTTCTTCCTCCCGCCCTTAAACACTTCACATCCTTCTGGCACACGTCCTTACAGACATTCCAACGGATTCTTTTCCTACCTTAAGGGCTCCGCCTACCCGGGCACACACACGGTGCGCAGAGCTTCAGGAAAAACAACGCGATTTGTAAACTGCTCAAGTTATGCGAGAGCATTCTGCTTACGAAAAAAGCATTTAAGAGTTCGCTGAGGGCCGAAAAGTACTTTTCATTTCAGATTGAGTTTTTAAACTGTAGTTTTAGAAAAGTTAAAATTGCTAAAACGCATGTTTTCAGAGTAATTTTTAGGCGTAAAACAACCGGTACAGATTCTTGAAAGCACTTACGGGACTTGCATTACCCCTTTATCTTCATTTCTCAGCCACATAATGTTACGGTCACCGCTCAAATTTCACAGTTGTCCTGTGACGACGAGAAGACTGCGCGCCAGTCCAGAGGAGACACCGCGCTAGAAGCACCAGCGAGCGTCGCGCTTATCATCCCGCCTCACCGACACACATACACCCCTGACGAGGCGGGCCCCTTAACCCCACTCTACTCCAGTCGCTACAGGAATGCAATGAGGAAAACACTTCAGTTGCAAGGTCACCTGGGAATATGTGCTGCCAGTGCTGCTTCCTAGCGGACATTATAATAACATTTGCAGTGCTGTTGCAGCTATTGACTTTGTTCCGGGAGGATAATTGTATTCTTTTTCGACGTAGGAAAATGTTTTGTTGAAAATTTTATAGATAATACAATATTTTAGAAATAAATTAAAGGACTTGTACATTAATATATTTCGTAGTTTCACTAATGTGTGTATAAAACACATGTTTACGGGATATAGTTGTATAAAGCCTTGGGCTTATAAAGAGTCTAATCGCACAGCAGCAAAATGAAGCCATTGCCTTAAGACATTTTGGTCTACATTGACTTGCCTGGAACAAAACGGTGTTATAAAATTTTAAAATTTTATTTTTTTTATGTTTCGAAACGTCCGTTTGCAACTGGCTCTTAGAGTTCTATTTCGCAGAAGACTTACCGAAATTTTATTCTGCAAGACGAAAGGAAGTCGAAAGTAGTTTTTTCCGATGGCGGGCAATGTACGAACTGAATGGAATGAATGGAAGAACTGAAGAAACTCTTAAATAATTTTCTTTTCTTTTATTTTTAGTCTTTTATTATTTTTTTCATTAATTATTTACGGTTGCAAGTGAAGTGTCGTTTCTTGTATTTTTTTCTAATTAGTTTTAATTTTAGCTGAAATCGTGTTTCTGTTTAGTGAAGTGTGAAATAAATAATCTACAAACCGAGTTACTTACTGCATATTTTCATAATCAAGGAAAGGTTTCCTAAAAAAATATATATATATTTTTATTGGTACCACAATAATTTTATACTTTTCACAAAAAAAATTGTCTGCTGAGTTGTTTGAAACCTATCAAGTAACACACGTATTTTATAAACACGGATTTATAATGTTTTGAATGCGGATCATGTGAATTTGTTTTTAATTTTTTTAAAGTGAATATTCTAAATTTTTTTTATAAGTTGTATGTTCCTCTGTTGTATTTTTGGTGCTGTGTCAAATTGTTGTGGAGTGCTTCTCTCCGCTGAGTCTGTGATGAGAGATGATAGGAGATGTTGAGAGATGATGAGAGATGATGAGAGATGTTGAGAGATGATGAGAGATGATGAAAGATGTTGAGAGATGATGAGAGATGTTGAGAGATGATGAGAGATGATGAGAGATGTTGAGAGATGATGGGAGGTGACGGGAGGTGTTGTGAAGAAGTGGCAGCAGCGCAGTGGCGGTGATTCAGAGCGCGGATGACGGCCGCCATTACTGCCGCGGCGCCGACTATAGTTCATCAGGCGCCCCCCCGAGGCGAGGGCGCTAGGGGCGAGACTCCCGCGCCGCGCTGCCGGATTGTGCGCCCTACGGCGCCCCGCCCCGCCCCGCCTCGGTAATCCACAAAGAGAACTGCCCGCCGCGCGGAGGGGACGCATGCTGATGCTGGCTGTCTCCGCGGGGTGAGGGGAAGGGGCGGGAAGGGGGCGGAAAAGGAATCCCAAATTACCGGAAATTCTGGAGGCTGCGCTCTGGATGGAGTCGATATAATTTGCATTGTAGATCTTGTGTGCGGGAGGAGGGAAGGGGGGGGGGGGGAGTGGAAAGCAGAACTGTGCGAACAGAACAGTGGAGGGGGCAGTCAGGGAGAACAAATCAATTTTCTGCCGATTTCACAGCCAGTAAACATCAGAAGGGAGACAAATGAGATTATCGTCAGACACGAGCGGGGGTGCGAGGGGTTTGCGAGGGGTTGGGGGGAGGGCTCACAGAGTAGTTGCGGAAGCGCGGGTGGTGGGGGGGGGGGGGGGGGGGGGAGAGCCCCAGATCTCTGAAGGCTGAGGGACACAAGACTGCGTGATTACAATCACGGTGCTTGCTGGCGTTTTTATTTTAATACGACTGAGATCCTTTGAAACTGGAAGCAGGCGAAAAGTAACCTCTTCTGAAGATTTTTTTTGTTTTGTTTACTTCTTCGTATTCACGGCTGCATCGTTGTAGTTCTACTTATTAGAAAATTTCAGCCAAGTAAAAATAAAAATAAAATATATTCTTCCGCGAAAAAAAAAAAAGCAAATGAAAATACGTTATAGGTACTGGTTGGTAAACACTAAAGTAGTTAATATAAGATATGTTTGCCGTACCATACCACACCCAATTTACTGTCTTTATTTATCGAAAGAGCCAGAGTATTACAGTGGCGAGACTAATATATCGAGGTTACACAACAAAGCAGATCAAACATGGATTTTGGATTCATTCTTTGAATGTCTTTTTTGTGTTGACCAAGGGTTTTTTTTTTTTTTTGCATTTCTTCGCTGTTATTATTGTAACTATCTCGTAGTTGTCAGCCATACTGTGTTCGTCATACAGTGTAACCAACAATGGTACGTCCGAGAAAAAAAAATGGTGGCGTTTGGAACAGCAGCAAACGTGACGGACGTTGGTGGTCAGTGGTTTACATTGGCTGCTCCTGTGGTCCAGTTCCTGCCAATCACTGCTCCGTCTTACTCTCAGTTGCACTATCCTGCTCGTAGAGCTGACATCTGTACGTGGACATTGGTCCAAGAATAGTTACGTGTAGGGACAGGAAAATTTCAGGAAAATTTCGCGGGTTCAATGACCTGTAGGATGAACTCCATAGTTCTACGTACACTCGGTCAAATACCACCCACTCATTGGCTGCTGTCTTGTGAGACGTTCCAGCGTAGTAGCCTGTGATTCGATAAAGCTTTGGTTGGGTGTTTCTCATTGGCCCAGAGTCATCCAGGTGAGTTGTGAACCAAAAGCAGAGGCAGCACTGAGGTATTACGATTTGTTTTTTATTCTATCGCGAAATGAATTCGCGAATTTTTCCGGTCTCTACTCTGTAGTATTCGGGCGTTACACGGCAAGCATGAAGCCTGCCACCTGGAGTAAAATAACGCGGAGACCATAAGAAAAACATCCCTTTCGGCACAGCCTACATGCGCCTATTTCTTCTGGAATGTTCAGGAAATTTTTATATAAACTTCTGTAAAATATTGAAAACTAAATGTATATAACATCTTATATGTTCCACAAATATTTCAAAGTTATCGACTAAACAATGCAGCGAAAATGCACGAATGTTTCTAATTCATTGAATCCGCTATTGAATTATAGAACGAATTTCAAACTATTATGACTACTAATGTAATTATAGCTGGTTTACCTTAAAACACTATATTTAATTCTTTTAACTAATAAATGGTCGTATAAATGTTTTTGATCAAGTTTGAAAATAATGTTTAAAAGGTTTACAATAAGTTTGAACGAATTTGATAGGAAGGAATGTTAGAATTTTTTAAAGATTTAATCCCTATTTTTTTTAACCCCAGACATTAATAGATAGTCTCATGACAACTTGTATGTTTAAAATTTTAACAATAATTTATAACGGTTTTGATAGTATTCATACTAAAGGAGTTGTGATTTTTTTTGTCCTTAAAACATTATTTCTACCCCTTTGCAGTAACGGTCGTATCAAAAATTATTTTAGACAAAGTTTTAGATAATATAAAGTACGTTGAAAATAATTACGAACGAATTCAATAGTGTACATGGTACAGATATTATTAATCTTTATTTGAACCACTGTTTTTTCAATCCCTTTCAGTAATGGTTTGTCTTATCATAAATTGTTTCATATAAAAGTTTAAGAAGATATTTATAAGGTTTACAATAAGTTTTAACAGATTTGATGTGTACCTAATAAGTGAGTTGTGAATTTTATTTTCTCCTTCAACTTATGTTTTTCCCCCATCCTTTTGCAGTAATGGTTGGTTGTATCAAAAATTATTTAAGGCAAAATTATTAGAAAATATTTTGAAATTTAACAGAAAATTAAAACAGATTTGATAGTGTACATATTCCAGAAATTATTATTTATTTATTTTTTGTTTCTAACACTTTTTTTTAACCACTTGCAATAATAGTTTCTGTTATCAATGATTGTTCGAGATTAAAAGTTTTAGATAATACTCATAAAATTTTCAAGCAGTTTGAATGGTTTTGATGACGTTCATGCTAAGGGAGTTATAAATTGCTTTGTCCGCCAACCCATGGTTTTTCCACTCCTTTTGACAAAAGTTTTGGTATTTCACCGAACGAGATATAACATCATACGGATGTGATATTTTTCTTATTAATTGAGCTTTAGCAATTAAAAAATAACTATTCCATATTCTGTCTGATTTTGCCCGTCCCCGAACTCCCCGTATTTTATGTGAGAGTTTGGAAGTGATTTGTGCAAAATTGCGGCCGTTATCGTGTCTACAAAACTGTGATGTATAAACAAAATTTTCAGGTCACGATTGTTTTTAAGTCTATGGATAGGTACTGGAAAAATTCGCGGTTTCAATGACCGCTAGGATAGACTCCATGATCCTCCATGTATTCGGAAAAAATTACACCTGATCATTGGCTACTGACTCGTGACACCTGTTAACTTAACTGCTTGTGATTCGAGACTTATTTCGTTGTGGGTTTTATCGTTAGCTCAGAATCCTTCTAATCAACCGTCCTCCAATAAAAAAAAAAGCAATCAAAAAGTTAAACGCGTTTGGATTCTATCTTGTCGCAAAATGAAACCGTGAAATTTTCCAGGAGCATGTATTTTTAGCGAAAAAGAAATCCCGCGCTAGAGATTGTTCCCTTGCAATTGGATGGCCGGCTGCGAGATTAGACATTGCCCGTGACAATTCAGGACACTGGCTGGCTGTGATTGGTGGTGCCGACAGCAGACACGTTGCCTGTAATAAACCCAGCCAACCACGAGGCACAGACGATGCTACGAAGTTTGGAACACAAAACTGCTCTGGAAATCTTTCCGCGAGAAGGTACGTGGTCGTATCTCTGGACCGAGAAAAGGCAAAGTCCGGGAGTTGCACCGTGGTAGCAGCTCCAGCAGGTAGTGTGTCCGTGAAGTCCGCCCCGGTACTGCACGCAGGCAGGCGCGGACAGGCACGGTCAGGCACGGAGCGAGGTCGGATCCGAACCCGCGACAACAAAGACATTCCCGGTGTTGCCGGAGTCATCGCACCTGCGGCGCCCCCCCACCGGCGACAGGAATGCCATGAATTATTCATGTCGGCGACGCGATTAAGAGCTGCGCGGGTCAGGGAGTGACGTGGCGAGGCGTGGGAGGGGGGGAGGGGCTACGATAACAAACCATCGACAGCCGGCGCGGCGCTGACGGGCCTGGCTCACTGCCCGTCGTGTTGTGTCGGCGTTCCTCGGGCTCCCTCGGGGCTGTGTCGCTTCAAGGTCACGGTCAAAGAGCAGCTCAGACAGTTCTAGCTTTGAATATATATACTGTATAGAAGTCGCCAGCCCAGGTTAAAATTTCTAATACGGTTTTGAGGTAGTTGGTTAATTCACCGCCGCAATCGCCACCATCTCTAGGGGCATCGACTCGTGGCGGTCCCTAGCGGACAAGTGTCGAAATCTTCAAACACCCCTTCCCCCTCCCGTTGAACGACAATGAGCTGCAGTGAATGATAGGTGGGGTAGGTGCAGGGAATGACAGCGGGCGACAGTGCTGCTCTCTAACGTGTAAATAACAACTAAGACTATACAGAGCGTTACGGCAGCGCACTGCAGCGGTGAAGTTCCCAAGCTGCTCATCATACGCTTCTGAAAAACGTAGAGTAAATCCTATCCACTCGCGACTTCTATACAGTATATATATTCAAAGGTTCTAGACAAGCGCATGCGCGAACACTACTGCTTTGACGCTGTCTCCAACCAGTGGAGGATGAAACTCTAAACTTTACTTGGCAACAGGTTGGAGTCCCTCCTCATTGGTAGGGACCGGAAAAATTCGCGGGTTCAATGATCTGCAGGATGAACTCCGCAGTTCTACGTACACTCGGTCAAATGTCACCCACTCATTGGCTGCTGTCTTGTGAAGGTGTCCCAACGTAGCAGCCTGTTGATTCGATAAAGCTTTGGTTTGGGTGTTTCTCACTGACCCAGAGTCATCCAGGTGAGTTGTGAACCATTAGCAGAGGCAGCACTGAGGTATAACGATTTTAGCCTGTCGCGTGAAATGAATTCGCGAATTTTTCCGGTCTCTACTCATTGGAGTCTCTTTGCACGAGAGTGGTAGAACGTCGAAGTCCCTGACCGCTGGATTGGTCGCAATGGTCGAGACGACAGAGGTTTTTTTTTTTTTTTTTTTTTCGCTGGCTTCCACATTCACCTGACGTAACGCCATACGTTTTTTTTTCCTTTGGTGTTTTATAAAATAATGTTTCTACGTTCCGCCGCTACTTAATAATTTGCTAGAGTTGAGACACAGAACTGAAGAGGCTATTGCTGACATTTATCCGGACGTGTTAACCAAAGTGTGGGAAGAATTGGTATTTATGTTGGATTTGTGCCGTATAACTAAATGTGCACAAATTGAACATTTACAAAAAAAACTAGGTTAGTTGACTTTCAATTTGATGTATAATGTGTTGTAAGTAGTCAAAATTAAACTGTTATAATATACCATTGAACCTGGGATATTCGTTTAAGGACATCCCGTATTAACCGAACCGTATGGAATGGGACCCGTGAATACGGGTTATTATTTGGCAACAGTCAACACTGCAAAATGTTATACATACAGTTTTGCTTTGAAACTTTATTACTGAATATATCATATGACCCGGAAAACCGCAAACCAGCAACATGCTACTGAAAACGTGTTGCTTACAAACGAAACTGACACCGTAATGTTTTTTTTTTAAATCTCTTTTGTCACAATCTGGAATACAGCTTCCAAATTATTATTTATTTTGGTGGGGCACATGACTTAGTTTCAGTTCTCATTAAAGTTAAAATAAAGTACATAGTGTATATGTAAATGCAGTCACGTCAACAGTTAACTCTTTAGGAATTTGATAATATTAAATAAAATATAATTTGAATCCCATCGAGTTACGAGTACTGGATTCGATCATGGCATGGAGAAATTTGTTTTTAAATTCATTCCTTCATGGTGACTACCAGCACTCTGACCCTCACCACTTTCGTCAAGGCATACATGGACATACCACTCCCTCTCTCCTCTGCCCAGTGACTGACTACCATTATTGTATCCGTAATCTTGTTTTCTATAACTTCACGACATTTTTAATTATGTTGCCACATATACACTTTTGTTTTCTAGAAAATTTCGCCATTTTGAATTATAACATTACGTTTGCCATATGTAAAAAAACTCATTAATTATCATTTGAAATAATCGGAAAATTTAAAAAAATTATAAAATATTTAGTCATTTATTTCATTCCAACAAACTCATTTTTAGCAAAAAAAAAAAAAAAAAAAAAAAAGGGTGACAGGCGCTGCCTCATTGATGTACTCAACAAGACTCACCCCCACCGGTTATAATGTCATGGAATCTTGAATGCCGTTATTTGGAGGCATAAATTAAATAGATACCGTTCATGGATTGGTTGATGGTGATGATCATGATCGCTATTATGTTATTAAGACAAAAATGTCATCGGGAGGCTCAAAATAACATATACATACGACTGACAAGTTTAAAGTGACTGACACGGACGAAGCATTTGTGAGGCCCACTGTTGGGATACATAAGTAAGAAAAGGTTAGTTACTGAGGCGGTTGAAAAATTTGATCTAGTCATCATCAGAGGATACATAAGATAAAGTAAGTGACAGAGGCGGGCGAAGTGTTTGTGGTGCTCACCGTCAGATGATACATGAGTAAGATAACGTCAGTGGCAGGCGGGCGAAGTGCTTGTGGTGCTCACCGTCAGATGATACATGAGTAAGATAACGTCAGCGGCAGGCGGGCGAAGTGCTTGTGGTGCTCACCGTCAGATGATACATGAGTAAGATAACGTCAGTGGCAGGCGGGCGAAGTGCTTGTGGTGCTCACCGTCAGATGATACATGAGTAAGATAACGTCAGTGGCAGGCGGGCGAAGTGCTTGTGGTGCTCACCGTCAGATGATACATGAGTAAGATAACGTCAGTGGCAGGCGGGTGAAGTGCTTGTGGTGCTCACCGTCAGATGATACATGAGTAAGATAACGTCAGTGGCAGGCGGGCGAAGTGCTTGTGGTGCTCACCGTCAGATGATACATGAGTAAGATAACGTCAGTGGCAGGCGGGCGAAGTGCTTGTGGTGCTCACCGTCAGATGATACATGAGTAAGATAACGTCAGTGGCAGGCGGGCGAAGTGCTTGTGGTGCTCACCGTCAGATGATACATGAGTAAGATAACGTCAGTGGCAGGCGGGTGAAGTGCTTGTGGTGCTCACCGTCAGATGATACATGAGTAAGATAACGTCAGCGGCAGGCGGGCGAAGTGCTTGTGGTGCTCACCGTCAGATGATACACGAGTAAGATAACGTCAGTGGCAGGCGGGTGAAGTGCTTGTGGTGCTCACCGTCAGATGATACATGAGTAAGATAACGTCAGCGGCAGGCGGGCGAAGTGCTTGTGGTGCTCACCGTCAGATGATACACGAGTAAGATAACGTCAGTGGCAGGCGGGTGAAGTGCTTGTGGTGCTCACCGTCAGATGATACATGAGTAAGATAACGTCAGCGGCAGGCGGGCGAAGTGCTTGTGGTGCTCACCGTCAGATGATACACGAGTAAGATAACGTCAGTGGCAGGCGGGCGAAGTGCTTGTGGTGCTCACCGTCAGATGATACATGAGTAAGATAACGTCAGTGGCAGGCGGGCGAAGTGCTTGTGGTGCTCACCGTCAGATGATACATGAGTAAGATAACGTCAGTGGCAGGCGGGTGAAGTGCTTGTGGTGCTCACCGTCAGATGATACATGAGTAAGATAACGTCAGTGGCAGGCGGGCGAAGTGCTTGTGGTGCTCACCGTCAGATGATACATGAGTAAGATAACATCAGTGGCAGGCGGGCGAAGTGCTTGTTGTGATCACCGTCAGATGATACACGAGTAAGATAACGTCAGCGACAGGCGGGCGAAGTGGTTGTGGTGCTCACCGTCAGAGGACGTGCTGCCGCCGTCCAGGGTCTCGAGGTAGTGCGTCTTGCAGAGCACGCGGTCCTCGTGCAGGGCGAACTCCTCGCCCGTGCTCAGCTGCCTCTTGCACGAGTCGCAGGCGAAGCACGCCAGGTGGTACACGTGCTCGCGTGCCTTGCGCACCCAGTCGCTGGCCGAGATGCCGCGGCAGCACTTGCTGCACTTGGCGCCGAAGCTCCTGCGCACACACACACGTGCTTTCACATACACATACACATATACTGTTTTGTTTTCCAGTCATCTATTTCTATGAATATAATTTAAATTTTCATTAGCATTTAATATATTATTAGAGACAGGAAAAATTCGTGGGTTCATTTCGCGATAGGCTAGAATCCAAGTGCGTGTAACTTATTGCCGCTTCAGTGATTGGAACACAGTTTGGCTGAAGGACTGTGAGCCAATGAATGACCCTCAACGGAAGAAGTATCGAATCATAAGCATCCCAGTTAGCAGGTGTCACGAGTCAGTAGCCAATGAGCTGGTGTTATATTCCCGCGTACATAGAGGATCGTGGAGTCCATCCTAGGAGCCATTCAAACCGCTAATTTTTCCAGTCCCTATATATTATGATTGATGATTCTGCCATTTTATACCGTATTTTATTTAGTGATTTATTAATTCTACTCACTTTTTAATTATTTTGATCTTTAGTAGCACAGTACAGTTAAACAAAAGATCCGACGTGACTGGAAGTGTTTTTTTTTTTTTTTTTTACCCTTTATGTCACCATTGATTTTATGTTGACAGCGACGACTAATGAAAGTCTGTTACTTGAATTTTAAAACTGGTTCCAGAGCGTGTTTACTACTTTAGTGCCATTGTGTTTATCTTGGGTTTTAAAGTATGAAAATAATAATTGTTAATTAACTAATCTTTATAACATTGAAAACTTTTTTGTGTCACCTAAGTTATAAATATATTTATACACGTCTTATGACCTGCTGCAATTTCAAAACAAACACATTAGGCTATTTATAAGTTTTTTTCTATAGCATTTCTAAGTTTTATAAAATAATTTACTGCAATAGCATAGCTATTCCTTAGATAAATTTTGTATGGTGATATAATTTTTTTTTAAATACTCCAAGATATGTTATGCATATCATATACTTTACCATTAAGTTAGTTTTTTTTTAAAATTCTTGTAAATAGTTTAATTTAATCTTTTACAATATACCTTTGAAATTGGGAAATTCTTTTATGGACATCCAGTATTTCTGTATCACTAGTGTGTTAAAACACATAGTCTTGCTTCGTAATTAATTAATTGATTTTTTGTTTCATGTCAAATGTCACACGAAACGAACCCATTCAGATGCGGAAAGCAACAGCTCCCGAATGTCCTGGCTGGATAAGGCATGTGTTATCTCGCAGACGGCCGCCAATCACAAGGAAACAACCTCTAGCGCAGGGCGTACAGGATTGCAGTCCACAGAGCGATAACCTGCCCCCGGGCATGCTCGGGTGGTCCAGGGAGCTGGGTGGGATACAAGGCGTGGTTGATGAAGACTTCCCCCGGAGCGGACTGGCGGGCGCGCTACATCGGCGCGACCTCCACTCATTTGAATAGAACACGGATCCTCACTCCGAGCCTGGCGCTCGCCGTAAACATCCTCCCCCGGCGAGCCTGCGTCCCTTGCCTCGTCTGTGACACTGTGCGCGCGCCACTGCCCTCCTCGGGCAACTATCTGCGCGCGCCACTGTCCCCTGGTCCGAGCTAGCGGCGGTGGGGGCGACAAATACAGACACGGAAATTGCTCTGAGTAGTCTGGCCACGGTGAAGAACTGAAAATCATAGTAGGTGCGCTCAACCCATGATTGCTTTCCCGTTGGTTTGCTTTCTTAGCGAGAACATTTTTATGCTTGTTTATTGGCACTGCCTGATGCGCTTATATCTCTCCTACCTGGATATCGTTGTTGGCTCACTGTCGTAGAAGGAAGAAACAGCTTGTGCCGGCGTAACATATTGCAATCTAGTGGACGCTCAGACCTTTCCCGCGGAAAATACCTGCCCCTGAGCACAACGAAACACAGACGATGCTAAAGTAGTATAATCCTCAGAATAATATCAAAATCATTTCGCGTAAAACGTATTTCCCTGATCATGTGTGTTGTTATTTCAGAGAATGTATGGCCCGACTGCAAGGAAAAAAAATCAAATTTTAAACTGATTCGTATAAAAACAGTTTCATCGTATATTACGTGCACTGCAATACACCTGATTGTGGTAAAGCATTGCAGTCCCTATCGTCTATGCGAACGTAATGAACACCGGTCATATGCTTAATTGGAGTAATTTTGCGCGTGAGACAGTAGGACTGAGTTCAGTCGTAAGGGCGTTTTTCCTTAGCAAACAAAAAGAGTTAGGGCAAGTATACGAAGGCCGGAATGCGTTTAAATGATTTAACTTAATTATAAGGTATTCAAAACTAACAAGCATGGGTCAATAATGTTTCTTACTGCTCATTTCGTTACGGCGTATTTTTATTGTAATTATTTACGTACAATTAATATATTTGGAATATAATAAAACGATATACCTGTTTTCGCATAATATGTACAATATTATGTATTATTATGTAGACCTTTTCATGCATAGACAGAGACCGAAAAAATTCGTGGCTTCATTTTGCGATAGGTTAGAATCCAAAAAAAAAAAACGTTTGGCTTCATGCCGCTTCAGTTATTTGACAATTATTAATATGAAGGATTCTGAGCCAATGGGAAACCTTCACCACGGAAAGTATAGAATCACAATCATCCCAGTTAACAGGTTTCACAAGTCACTAACCAATGAGCAGTTGGGTATTTGCCCGAGTATGTAAAGGATTTTTGAGTCTATCCTAGAGCTCATTGAAACCGCGAATTTATCCTGTCCTTGTGCATAGAGCCTCGAATATTTCGAAGATTCATTTCACTTCAGGCTAGACTCAACTTGCCTATACATAGCCAATAATTTTAATAATGCTCATTTTTCGATTTTGTCTGATTTTGGCTTGCTTTCTGTGTGTTTGTGTATTCATTTTTCTTGTTCATTCTTGTGGTTTCTCTTTGACGTACGGTGGAAACCAGCAATGGCGTACGTCCATGAAAATGTTTTAAATCACAACGCCAATTAAACAAACAGCAAGAAGATAAAAAGTTTATAATTTCAGCCAATTTCTAAGTTAAATCCACGAAGATTTTCTGTTACTTTTAGTTCTTTAAATTGAGGTGTATAAAATATAGAAATATTTCAAGGTATCGTCGTGAAGTTAAAGCTAACAAATATTTTCTTAAGTACATTTCTTAAAATTATTAATTGTGGACATCGTGAACAAAATTGATTAAGTGTTTTACTTTTTGCACTGTGCTGAGTATAATTTTTTTTACTGAGATCAGTTTGAATTTAAGCTACTTCGTAATTTTATTACCGCTGAACAAAAAACATTTACATACATGTATCTACATATTCGTAGGGTGAAAATAGAATTGAAAAAAAAAAAAGAAAAACTTTTCGCAATTAATGAAAGTGCGTTAACTATTGACGTAACTGCAAAGGCCTGGATTCGTTACACGTTTGGGGGAGGGGGGGGGGGGATAAATAAATAAATAAATCTTGTCTCGTCTTCAAAGTGAATTATTTGTTCATGGAACTCACGTAAACATGATGATCAAAGCTTGGGGTGTGCGAGATAGTTACCACGAGCTCTTTTGGGAGCGGGTCGGGGGTTATTTCGTCTGCTCAATCTAGCACACGCGTCTACCCCCCCCCCCCTTGCCCTCCCCCCCCCCCCGGGCCCCGCCCCAATCAACACGCTCCTGACGGCGATTCTCATTCTGCAGGTCCGCGCCACGGTAATGAGTCTGCAAACTAACTTCGCTCCTGCTTTTATATTCGCTAATCACGTCACGGCTATCTCACTCTCTCTCTCTCTCTCTCTACGCCTCTGCAAACAACTAGCGCGAAACGAACATCTGCGATACAGAACCGGCACCCCTGTAGGAGCAGCACCCCGCCCACGGGCTGGAAGAAGGGAGTGGGGGTGGTAGTAGTAGGTGAAAACTGCGGACGAGGCAAAAATACCGAACAGCCAGCCGGGTGGGGGGGTAGATAAGGGTGGGGAGGGGAGGGTGTTGTTGATCACGGGAATGCGAGAGGGATGAAATTATTGGCGGAGTTCGAGGATTGGTTTGGTGGGGTGGGGAGGGGAGAGAGAGAGGTTAGGTCTCGTCGAAACAACTAACGCTGTAGTTTATTTGCCTGTGTATCTTCCCCATTCCCCCTTCCTCCCCCCCTCTTGGTGTTGATTTAATTTGACAACGCCGCTCGCCCTGACGTTCGTTAGAGGGGTGGTCCTCCCCGCGTGATTGGTGAGGGTCAAGGAGGGGGGTGTAGGTGGTGGGGGTGTTGCCCTCCGGAGCTCCGGACGTCGAAACCCAAACTGGACCGTGCGTCGAGAGAGAGAGAGAGAGAGAGAGAGAGAGAGAGAGAGAGAGAGAGAGAGAGAGTTTAAGGTGGGGGGGTTCGGGAATTCGATTACCATCCATCACGGGTGAGGGGGGGGGGGGGCAGGGGCGCGGAGGGCGTAGCTCGCCGGTAGCCGGCGCCCAGTTAGGCCCGAAGCCGCGACGGCTCACGACGACAACTAATTATCTTGCCGCCGCCCGCGGGCCAGGCCGTATTTCCCTGCCCGCGCGACGGAACAATGAGCCGGGCCGGCTGCGCAAACACCGTAAATATCCGCCGTCGACAAGAGGACGTATCTCCGCGGACCAGCGCCGTGCTTGCTCGTGAGGAGCTCCCGGTCGAGTGACAGCCTTCTTGGGCCGACCGGCTCCCGCGGTAGCCTCCGCTGCACTCTACCAACACGTTAAACAAGGACTGGAAAAATCCGCGGTTTCAATGAGCTCTAGGATGGACTCCAATATCCTCTATACACTCGGGCAAATGCCAACTGTTCATTGGCTGCTGACTTGTGAGTCGTCACGACTGGGTAACCTGTGATTCGACACTTCTATGAGTGAGGGTCTCTAATTGGCCCTCAGTCCTCCAGAATAACAGTGAACCAATGACAGAAGTAGCACTAAGGTATAATTATTTGAATTTTAAAATAAAACACGAAATGAACCCGCGAATTTTACGGGTCTCTTACTATATGTAGAGACCGGAAAAATTTGCGAATTCATTTCGCGATAGGCTAAAATACAAATCGTTGTACCTCAGTGCTGCCTCTGCTATTGGTGCACAACTCACCTGGATGACTCTGGGCCAATGAGAAACACCCGACCAAAGCTTTATCGAATCACAGGCTGCTACGTTGGAACGTCTCACAAGACAGCAGCCAATGAGTGGATGGCATTTGACCGAGTGTACGTAGAACTATGGAGTTCATCCTACAGGTCATTGGACCCGCGAATTTTTCCGGTCCCTAACTATATGACTTGATGTAAGCTTTTGGACATACGCCATTGCTAAGCACATGTATGTCTGTAGAAGAAAACTAAAAAAAAAAAAAAAAAACAATAGATAAAAAACACAAATTAAGCAAAAATTGCTGTTGTCAACAGGATATATAGGCTAGGTACAACAAATAATATTCCACAACAGGAATATTGTCAAGAAACAAAGAAAAAATAAAGGAAAATGCACTAAGAGAACGAAAAAAAAAAAAACACAAATGATGAGTTGAACCCCCAAAAAAAATCAGCACAACAGTTGAACCGAGACAAAAACACAACAAAACTAAAAGACGAAACAAACACAATAGTTTTCCAAAACAGAAACAAGCGACGTTTCGGGAACTGCTATCTGCTCCCGTCCTCAGGCAGAGACGCACATAGTACGAAAACACAGGTGCGACTCCAATGTGCTTAGCAATGGCGTATGTCCAAAAGCTTATTTCGAGTCATGCACTCCCATAGCACAAATCTTTCAAAGATAATAACATTAACTATATCCCTATATGCAGGTATTCAATCTGTAGTCAAAATATGTGTAAAATCTCTCTATGTGGAAACCAAGGATATTAATTTTTTTTTTCGTTAGCATGTAGACTAGCAGCCCTGAAATTTGTTTTATTCCGCTAATATTAACTATCTAGTACATCATTACAGTACCTGAAGGTCTACTAACACACGTTTCACCAGCTTGCCTGTCACTGAAAGAGATTCTTTGCCGACAGCAAGTCGCTGTCACTTTCACCGAGCCATGTCTTCGATGCTTAGCCGATATTTTATCACGTGCAACACGTCATGGAAAATTAATTAAAAAAAACTGTTTTTCGCATTTATAAGTAACATAAATTTTAAGAGTTTTATAAGGTTGCAAAAAAAAATAGAATAAAATGCTTCAAGTCTTAAATTTAAGTAACGTAGAATAGCTTGAAAAGTTTATGTTTTTTTCTTTCAAAGTTTGGTTTGAGCGTAGAGCTGTTACTAAAACTGGCTCCCTGTTCCATGTAGAGTCCTCTACACGGCCGCCAGCTCAGCAGGGCGTGGGAGCAGGTCTGCCAACAGCACACATGGCTGAGGTGAGTGCAGCGGACTGCCATCTGTGGGCCGAGGAGAGAAGCTAAGTCGCCCGACTGTCCTGCAGGTATGTCCCCTGTGCACTCAAGCCAGATACTGCTGTTGCTTTAAGCTGAGATGTTAGAACGGTAAGGTACTCTATATTTCTTGCAGTATTGTTTAAATGCCCCGCCTACCAGAGCACTCATACAGACAGCTCAAGACATCCTATTGGTGTCTGTTTTAAAAATTAAACAATTAAGAATGCGCTGAGGGCAGATTCGTAGTTCTGTTTCCGTATTTTTTTTTTTTAACTACAGTATTAGGAAAGTGAAAAGTTCAAACGCGATTTCAGACTACTTTTTAGACATAATACGCCCAGTAAAGTTTTTTTGAAAGCACTCAAGGAACTTTTATTTCACCTTTATATTCATTTTTCCGCCATCTTAAGTTTGCCGCTCACATCTAAATAATGAGGCAACAACTAGCACTACCCAGCAAGCTTTGGGTAGACCTGTATGTCACTGATAATCGCCAGATTCGAATTTATTTTAGTTATCATTCGGACTTTACCCTCCAATGCCAAGTTAACCCTGGTAAAACCAGGTTTACTTCTTCTTGTAGCAGTATCGTGACATATTCTACTAAAGTGGACTCAATGTCGTCTCCCCCCCTCCCCCCAGTGTGAAGCCTCCTCAGCCGGTAGAGCTAGCGCCTGTGGCTCAGCCCCGGGAGTAGGCCTCACTGGTCCACAACTGTCGCTCTGTCGCTGTCGTCCACAACTGTCGATCTGTCACTGTCGTCCACAACTGTCGCTCTGTCGCTGTCGTCCACAACTGTCGCTCTGTCGCTGTCGTCCACAACTGTCGCTCTGTCGCTGTCGTCCACAACTGTCGCTCTGTCGCTGTCGTCCACAACTGTCGCTCTGTCACTGTCGTCCACAACTGTCGCTCTGTCGCTGTCGTCCACAACTGTCGCTCTGTCACTGTCGTCCACAACTGTCGCTCTGTCACTGTCGTCCACAACTGTCGCTCTGTCTCTGTCGTCCACAACTGTCGCTCTGTCACTGTCGTCCACAACTGTCGCTCTGTCACTGTCGTCCACAATTGTCGCTCTATCACTGTCGTCCAGAACTGTCGCACTGTCACTGTCGTCCACAACTGTCGCTCTGTCGCTGTCGTCCACAACTGTCGCTCTGTCACTGTCGTCCACAACTGTCGCTCTGTCGCTGTCGTCCACAACTGTCGCTCTGTCACTGTCGTCCACAACTGTCGCTCTGTCGCTGTCGTCCACAACTGTCGCTCTGTCACTGTCGTCCACAACTGTCGCTCTGTCACTGTCGTCCACAACTGTCGCTCTGTCGCTGTCGTCCACAACTGTCGCTCTGTCACTGTCGTCCACAACTGTCGCTCTGTCACTGTCGTCCACAACTGTCGCTCTGTCACTGTCGTCCACAACTGTCGCTCTGTCGCTGTCGTCCACAACTGTCGCTCTGTCACTGTCGTCCACAACTGTCGCTCTGTCACTGTCGCCCACAACTGTCGCTCTGTCGCTGTCGTCCACAACTGTCGCTCTGTCGCTGTCGTCCACAACTACCGAGCTGTCACTATCGTCCAAAACTATACGTGAATCTCCGGACATATTGATTGCTACAGACATCTATCACCGGAAACATCCGCGAATTGATTTCTTCATTGACTATAATTTTAAAAAAAATCCCTTTCGGCACAGCCTACAGACGCAGGTACTTACGTAGATTCCGAAGTACCTATTTCTTCTACAATGTGCTGGAAAGTTCTAGAAAATTTCTGGAAACGTTTTAAAATTGATGTACATAACATCCAGTATGGCCTCCAGTATTCCAAATTGATCTATTACATAATATTTTCTTATTAGAATAACCGATCTGAATCGAACGCTTGAGAAGTGCGTCAATTAGACTACTCGTCGTGACGTAGAATATTTTTCAAAGACCATTCCCACTAGCGAACGCGCAAACTCTCCCCCTGCACACGTTACATAGGTATGCGCAACTGAACTGAAATGATCGCGGCTATGTTCTGGTTATCCCCATATTCTCGTGACGCTCGTCTTTGCGAACTGGCATCCTTGCTTGTAGGACGCACTCGCGTCAGTGAAGCTTTATGGTCGCGGGCATCTCGTGGCCTGAAGATGGCAACTGCAGTGTTCGCCGAAACGTCGTTAAGCTCTTTCGCCCTCGACGTGGCTGGATCCCACAAGTCAAGCACCTCAGCGTTTCGGCGAATCACAATAATTTACTTTTCAATATGCAGTCGTTGGAGCTCAGGGGTTTGCCCTGTGAGGCGAGTAGACGTGGCAACGCTGGCGGACTGCTCCAAGGAGGAGGGGGTGGGGGGGAAAGGGTGTCATTAGCGGGAATTACCTGGCAGTATCACCACCAGTGACGTCACCGGGCGTCTGTCGTGTCGTGACTGGCCGCTCTCGCTCGCCGCACTGAATGTACTAACTTTCTACCGCGGCGTCCTCTAACCCCCCCTTCCTCCATCAGCGGCACAGATGCGGAGTGGCGTGGCAGGTTCCCTGGTCGTTCATTGGCTGCGAGGAACTCGCGTCTCTTTGGTCGCTGTGGGAGTTCTCATATTCGTTATGTCTAGAGAGCGGGGGGGGGGGGGGGGGGTGGGGGGGAAATTAGTTGTCTGTAAAGTCGGTTTACGGACGATAGTTTAACGTGACGTCATAACAAAACATTGACGAAATGATTGCATGCTTTATGAATAAAATTTAATCATTTTCATTTTAATAATAAAAGAATAAATACTTGAAATTATACTAGTAATCAGATTTTTAAAAATAATTAACCTTTATTGCCGAAATTGTTGTTGTAATAAGCAATGAAAACCACATTAACTTTTCACTTCACAGTCGAGTGGAAGAGAGATAGATGCGGCGCAAGCGTACAATGAGCGTAACGGAACACAGCGTAACGGAACAATGTGCGTAACGGGACACTTTTTCGTGCGTGCAGCCGGCGTTCATCGATTTATTAGACGTTGTCACGTCAAAATTCGCCGATCCAAGCTCGTTTGTATTCATGCTTCAGTGATTGAAACCATATATTACCTGAAGGACACTGAACCAATGCAAAACCCTTAATAAAACATTTATTTTGCTACAGAGATCAAATTCGTGGTGGTTGTAGAACTTCATTCGATTAAACTGAATACAGATGGTCAGTTTTCCATCTTAAATACGCACTGTATTATTTACAATAAAACTGTCGTTAAGCTCCATTTCCAAAGACGTACACCAGCTTCGGGAAGCACTTAGGACCATGTTTCCAGCTTATATTGTCGTGATGAATCAGCAGTCGAAATCCGTCGGTTGAATGAAGACTTGTCATGTGAAGTAATCAACCACAGCGCAATTATTCAAACATAATAAAAAGGTGTTTGGTAATGATCGGGAATCCTTCAGCATCGAACACAGCCAAGAAGAATATAAATGTAGAAAATTGAGGCAAAGTGTATGTAAGTTTATTAAGTAACCAAATACCGTGGTTTTTTTGCTGTGACCGTCGAATGAAGGTCACGAAACACTTTCCAGGCCAATAAGAATTTACTTGCTGTTGGTACTATTGGAAGTTTGCGATTCGTCCCATAATAACTATGCTCTGTTTACAAAGTCACGATTATTTCCCGGATTAATTTCCCTCCAGACTAGCGTTAACGGACTAATAGATAAAGTTTTTGCTATAATTTTTATTATAATTATTTTTATATCTTTTTATACATGTTTACTCTGTCAAGCTAGATTTTTTTAAAAGGAATATTAACACTCAAAAAAAATCAAGTATATAATTCATATAAATAAATATTGAAAAAAACAAATTTAAAATACCAAAAAATACCTAAAAAAACTAATTGGTCGATAAGAAGACCATATGCTTTGGCGGGTTACTATGTGATTAGTAAGGGCAGGCATTTTTCGCGAAAAAATCTGAACGCATTTTAGACTGCAACAAGGTACACCCACACCAGAGATTTCCTCCTTGTGATTGGCGGCCGTCTGCGAGAGAAGTCGTTGCCTTATTTGACCGAGCCACTCAGGACGCGTTGCTTCCGCACTGAACTACCGTGATTGGCGCTGTAACAATCGACATGCACCTGAAAGAAACTCACCCAATCACGAAACACAGACGATGCTACAGTGTTTAGACTTTCAGCCAGTCTTAGAATCTTTTCGCGAAATATGCATGGCCCCTAGTGATTAGGTAACTACTTATTCTCCGTGTTTATAACACTGATTCAGGGTCGTGAAGATCACTGCCTGCCAATCATCAACCTGACGCAGACGCGTACATGCTTCAAGTCTACTCCGCCGTACCCAGTGAATAGTGGCTCCGCCTGTTATTGATGGATCCACCAATCAGAGGAGTTATAACCCTGCTCCGGCCCCCGCCAACTGGAGCCGGGTGCAGGCGTGGTTGCCTGGCGACCAGGGGCAGCGCGGTGTGTGTCCCCTTTAGAGGAGGGGGGGGGGGAGAGGGGTGCGGTCCTCGGCCATCAGATAAGCCCCTCGACGGGAGGGGCAGCAGGGCCTTGATCCGCCGCGGGGGGTCCTGGGTTCAGATCCAGCGGTTGTGCTGCGTAATGCTCCGGCGACAGGCTCGACCCACCGCGCGCGTCACAACACCCCCCCCCCCCCTCCTCATCCCTTCCTACTGACCGTCGTGCCCTGCGGTCAGTAGCGTACATCGGCTGACGTGACGGAACCGTTAGACACCGGTGTTCCAAGACACAGAAATAAGGGTTTAAACTAACCACTGTCAGAAAAATCCTGAAGGGCTGCCCATCCAAGGGGCAACAATTCAGACAACCTTTCAAAAACACCACTGTTAAAGATATCCTGATGGGCTGCCCTTCCAAGGGGCAACAATTCAGGATTATAAAATTACGAAAATAGACACATTTTAAGATACTGGAAGGTCTGCCCTTCCAGTCGCTTTACAAACTAACCACTGTCAGAAAAATCCTGAAGGGCTGCCCATCCAAGGGGCAACAATTCAGACAACCTTTCAAAAACACTACTGTCAGAAAAATCCTGATTGGCTGCCCTTCCAAGGGTGCAAGTTTTCTGGATTATTTAAACACTTAAAGAAACATGTTTTCAGAAATTAGATGGGCTCCCCTTCCAGTCGCTGTACAAACAAACCATTGCCAGAAAAATCCTGAAGGGCTGCCCTTCCAAGGGGGAACAATTCAGCTCCCCCAACCGTATTCCCACAGCACGATGGTAGTTTCAGAGAACGTTTTTCCGTGTCCTATCCGTTGACGATTTTTTTTTGTCCAAATTCACCGCGCTGCTCAGAGCTCACTCTTTTCGTTGATTTCCTCCAGGCGGTGTACCCGCGTCTGGCGCCGTTAACTAGTTTATAGTGTTGGCGTGCCAAACGTAACTCTATGACAGCGAAACTTGTTCAATTTTATGATGCTTCCTGATGCTGCTTTGTTTGGGCCACGGTTTGTATAAAGGACTGTGAGCCAATAAAAAAAAACCAAACAAAAGTATAATCGAATCACAGAGCACCTTAGTTAAAATGTCTCCCAAGTCAGAACGCATTGAGCAAGCGACAGTTTTACGGGCATGTAGAGAATTATTGAGTGCATCCTAGAGTCATCAGAACCACTGATTTTTTCCAGTTCCTATAACAGCGCATCGCGTACTGAAATAATTGGTTCACTGCAAAATATGATTGTAAGTATGCCATATGATTAGGTCAAAATTAACCTGCGAAATTTCCTCCCTTATCAACGCACAAGTTCTTAACTGCGAAGAATTTATATTTTATTCTATAGACTTTTCCGTTGATGTTTATTTTAATTGAATGTGTATTAATGATCAGTATAATCGAGCAGCCGGTTTGTTCAACGATGAGTGGAGACAGACTTCAAAGTAACGTCTCATTGTTTGTTATGTTTCTTTCTTGTTCGGCTAGGCTGCTGGACAGGGCGGCTCTCTCTGCTAGTGATTGAACCGGGAGAAACATATTTAAATGTATCAGAAAGCGTCCAAACAATATCCTGTCAAGCAGTTGGAGTTGCAGTCTTCTCTGGAATTGGCCAAATATCTGCAAGAGTGTTATCTCATTGCGTCGGGCCTCGGTACCATAAAGCCTCTGTACCATAAGGCCTCGGTACTATAGGGCCTCGGTACTATAGGGTCTCAGTACAATAAGACCTCGGTAACCTCGGACCACGGTACCATAGGGCCTCGGCACCATAGGGTTTCGGTACCATAAAGCCTCGGTACCATAAGGCCTCGGTACCATAAATCCTCGGTACCATAAGGCCTCGGTACCATAGGGCCTCGGCACCATAGGGCCTCGGCACCATAGGGCCTCGGAACCATAGGGTTTCGGTACCATAAAGCCTCGGTACCATAAGGCCACGGTACCATAGGGTCTCGGTACCATAAGGCCTCGGTACCATAGGGTCTCGGTACCATAGGGCCTCAGCACCATAGGGCCTCGGCACCATAGGGTCTCAATACCATAAGGCCTCGGTACCCTCGGGGCACGGTGCCATAAGGCCTCGGTACCATAAGGCCTCAGTACCATAAGGCCTCGGTACCATAGGCTGTCGCTGATGGAGACACATCGACGGGGCCACGACTCAAGACGCACACACGCGTGCTTGGGCAAGTTCCCCTCCCCTCCCCACCCTCCCACTAACCCGTGGGTCTGGAGGAGGAAGAGAAAGGCATACATCACATCCATGCGGCGCCATCATGACTTGCATTCACCGCTTCCCTTCTTTTCATTTGTCATTCCGTCTCTCCGCCGCCAGTGACACCTGGCGGTAATCTTGTTGACATGACAATGTCCTCTTCCGAGTATCCCGGTGGCCGGCGGGGCGAGGGGGGAGGGCCTCATTGTTTGAGGAGAGGCTGGCGGAATGCCTTGTGGAGCTGTGGTACTCCCAGGCCGCGTGATCGGGGGCCTCCCCAGGGACTCCTGCAGGCGCATGCGTGCCGACACCCGGGGGCTCGCCCCTTTACACGCCACCTGCACTGCCACGTTACCAGAGACCTGATAGACTGCACATACCCCTGGTACACTCGGGAAAATAACGCCAGTTCATTCGGCTGCCGACTTGTGAGTCGTCTCGGCTGGTTTGTCTTGTGATTCGATCCATCCTTTGGTTGAGGGTTTTATAACTGGTTGAGATTCGTCCAGATAAACAGTGAGCCAATAGCAAAATTATCTAAGAGGTATACGTGTTTGAATTCTAGCCTATCACCGAATGAATCCGCGAATTTTGCAGGTCTCTACACATTACCAGAGACCGGAAAAATTCGCGAATTCATTTCGCGATAGGCTAAAAATACAGATCTTTATACCTCAGTGCTGCCTCTGCTATTGGTTCACAACACACCTGGATGACTCCGGGCCAAATGAGAAACACCCGACCAAAGCTTTATCGAATCGCAGGCTGCTACGCTGGGACGTCTCACAAGACAGCAGCCAATAAGTGGGTGGCATTTGACCGAGTGTACGTAGAACTATGGAGTTCATCCTAACAGGTCAAATTGAACCCGCGAATTTTTCCGGGGTCTCTACACATTACGTCACATGGGCAGGGATCGGCAAAAAAAAATCGCGGATTCATTTCGCGATAGGCTGGTACCGAAATGCTGATTATACCATTCTCCTGCGTCTGCTATTGGCTTAAAGTGTATGCGTAATTCTGTGGACCAATCAGGGATCCTCACCCAGAGAAGTGTCGAATCAGAGACCAACCAGTGGAGACGTCTCTCAAAGCCACCGGCCAATGGACGGGGTGACATTTTCTCTAATGTGAAGTCTATCCTGGAGTTCATAGGACCTCGTTAAATTTTTTCAGGACTCTGAACATTAGTTTTATGTGAAACAAATTATTCAAGACTTGCTACAATTCGTAAAGTGTAGGGGCCAGTTAAAACCAGAGCATTAAATTAGTCATTAATACTAAAATATTACCTTGGATGACCCGTTCAATATTTTTTAAAAATAATTTTTAAAAAATATAGCATTTATTAAAAAAAATTGTTAACGCTTTGAATAAATAAGTGTTAAAGAGCAAAGAAAAAATCACATATACTAAAATAATTGTCTAATATATAAAAAAAAATCTGAGCATGTTTTTCAACACTCGCCAGTGACGTGCGTCTTCTAACTTCGGTAACAAACAAATTCGCGAGTTTCATGTTGCAAATATATACTCTAACACGAAGTTTAAAGTAAATTTGTTTTAAAAAATAACGCCGAGAGTGATAAATATACGAAAATTGTGTTTTCAACAACATTTCTGGGCGCGAATCACACGTAGTTTCCGCTCCCGCCGCTAGAATTCGCTGCCGGAGCAGCCACGTCGACTACTGAATCATTTGATTAGCAGACCGAAATTTTAAACAACATATTAAAATGGCTCCGAAAAAAGAAAAAAACTTTATTTAAAAAAACCTGCTTAGGGCATAATTTTCGAAAGTGAATTATATTTAAATAATGCCTATCTGGTTAAAATTCACCGAAACGTTAATACCAAAAAGTTTATCTTTGTCTTTGTGAACTTTGGTTTGCTCCATCCATTGTTGTTATCTATTTTCGTTCGTTGACTTCCGTCGCATTTGCGAAATTACTCACAAAATATGCCGTACACATATATCAAGAGCTAAACTAAAAAAAAAAAAATGCTGGGTCACCAAACCAGTCAAATGTAAAATAAGTAACACTAAAAAAAATTATAATTCAAAATAACCGGTTTGAATTTAAGGTTCTTTAAAATATTTGGTCCACATTTATTAAAATGGATAGTTACCGAAAGTAGTGATAATTTTGTAAAATTTAGTATGTATTTTATAAACCTTATTTTGAAAAAAATTAAACGAATAATTTGAATGAAAACAGGATTTTCTTATATTAGGTATATTAAACTGAATATTATTTTATTTATAAAAAAACCATACCCCATATCATTAAAATGGCCCATCAGGTATTTTAATATTTTTTATCACCTTTAAGTTTTTCTTGCAGCAGGCGCGCATGCTATGCACCGTGCAAGGCAGCGGTGTGTGGCTGGTTGCGGTAAACAGGCGCGCATGCTATGCAGCGTGTAAGGCAGCGGTGTGTGGCTGGTTGCGGTAAACCGGCGCGCATGCTATGCAGCGTGCAAGGCAGCGGTGTGTGACTGGTTGCGGTAAACAGGCGCGCATGCTATGCAGCGTGCAAGGCAACGGTGTGTGGCTGGTTGCGGTAAACAGGCGCGCATGCTATGCAGCGTGCAAGGCAGCAGTGTGTGGCTGGTGGCAGACAACAAGGCGCGCGTGGTACAGTGCGCACAGAAAGTGCGTGGAGCGGGACTCACTTGGCGTAGTCGGCGCGGCAGTAGATGCTGTCGTCGCGGATGAAGCAGGACGGCTGTCGGTCGAGCGCCAGCTGGCAGACGCAACAGCGCAGACAGCGCGAGTGCCACGAATGGCCGTTCACCTGCAGCAGGTACTTGTCTGTGATTGGCTCCGAGCACGCCGCGCACAGGCGGTGCTCCGTCTGCAACACGACAACACACTTCGCTTTTCACTGTGCCGTACAACACTAACTGTACACACATTAAAATAATTTCGTTTTAACTAGCAGACAGACAACTACAGTGACACGGTAGTAGAACGAAAATCCTTTTTGCAGGCATGCAGTAGACCTAAAGTCACTTGTTCAACAGTAATTTTAATGAAAACTATAACATTTATCTTACCGGGAAAATTTCTAAGCTCTTGCAAAAAGCAGTTGACCGGCAGGAACTTTACCTACAGTTATTTTGTTGAAAGTCATTTAACCGAAACGTTTCGTCGACATTTCAGACAAATGCCTTTCGGTATGCTGACTGCTACCCACTACAGCTAGGGTTTAAATTCCTTTTTTTTTAAACATTTTTAGATAGGTAACAAGAAAACCATTATTTGTTTTGTTTGGTTTATTATACAGGTAGGTATTAAAAGTTTTTTTTATGTAAACTGGAAGTAATTACAGTCTATTTCAGCTACTAGTTTCCTTTGAATTGTTTCCAATACAAATTTTATAAATATGTGTAGCAGTATCTCCCACATACCCTGCACACAATTGTGAATGGTCTAACTAGAACAATTGAAACTAAGTTCCCATAACAGTAAAGACTGAATTCAGCGTGTTAACCTTAGTGCTTGGTTTTAAATAATATAACTCCATCTCAAACTTCCTAATTGTTTCAAGAATTTTTGCATAGGCCAACATATTTCAATTTGTCACTGGTAATTTATAAAGGGTTCAGGTTAGCACAATACTCACACTCTTAATATGAATCTTTCAAAACGATCTTATTTTCAGTAAGGCATAGATAAGCTCAAATACTGAGATATATAATTATTTTAAATACGAAATAAGACAAAATAAATTTTTATAGAAAAAAGTGTGCAGATAAAAAATTACAATAAATATTTTAGCACGTTTAGTTATCCACATGATGCGTGACTAGGCACTCGAAAAATTCGCGATTTCAACTAGCTCTAGGATAGGCTCCACAATCCTCTATGTACTCGGGTGAATATCACCCGCTAATTGGCTACTCACGCGCGACACATGTTATCTGTGGAACTTGTGATTCGAAACTTGTTTTGTTGAGGGCTTTCCATTGGCTCAGAGTCCTTCAGGTAAACTGTCGTCCAACAACTGAAGCAGCGTGTAGGGAAACTATTTTGAATTCTAGCCAATCGCGAAATGATTCCGAGAGTTTATTTTTACTGTTTTTACGCATGACGTATTTTTTCCCTGACAAGTGTAAAATAAAATCTTTAATGACTACAGACCTGCAAAATTCGCGGATACATTCGGTGATAGGCTAGAATTCAAACACATATACCTCTTAGATAATTTTGATATTGGCTTACTGTTCATCTGGACGAATCTCAACCAGTTATAAATCCTCAACCAAAGAAGGATCGAATCACAGACAAGCCAGCTGAGACGACTTACAAATCGGCAGCCAATGAACTTGCGTTATTTGCCCGAGTGTACAGGGGTATGTGCAGTCTATCCTGAAGGCCACCTAAACCGCGAATTTTGCAGGTCTCTATTAATGACTATCAAACCATAGTGAAATCATTGAATCATGGTAAGCCATTACGTATGTCATGGCTAGGGGCATGCATATTTCGCTAAAAATAACATTCAGAGTCTAGCTGAAAGTTGAAACACTAGGTATAGCATTGTCTGTGTTTCGTTATTGGGTGAGTTCCTTTCAGGTACATGTCTACCGTCAGTACAACCAATCACAGTACTTCAAACTCGTCCTGAGTGGCTCGGTCAAACAAGGCAGCGACTTCTCTCGCAGACGGCCGCCAATCACAAGGAAGAAACCGCTGGTGTGGGTATACCTTGTTGAAGTCTAATAGGCGTTCAGATATTTTTTTTCGTGAAAAATGCCTGCTCCTAGTCATTGCTTATCGAAATGTCGGACAGATATAACTTAAATGAAAATGACGGCACAACTGTGATAGGCTCGTGTAAGCATGGAGCGGTGGACTGCGCATGCGCAAGTTAGGCGAGGTGTGACGTCACATTACGTCCTGGTAATTACAAACTGACCGCGCGCGGCGGGAAGACTAAGATGTACATCAAGTTCTGTCCCTGCCCGAACACGCCCGAATATTCACCTTCGGCCAACCTCGGGTTTATTTTTATATATTTATATTTCTCTGTTTATTTTAACATAGCTATACTAACCTAACTAACCGTCCATAGTGTTTTAAAGTGTTTTAATGTAGCTAACCTAACCGACCACTTTTAATATTTGAATTAATTTTTCCTGCGCCAAAATAAAACAAATCCCGAGGTTGGCCGAAGGTGAATATTCGGGCGTGTTCGGGCTGGGACAGAACTTGATGGACATCTTAGGCTTCCCGCGCGCGGCGGGGAGGCACCGACACTAGCGCCGCGCTGCGGACCACCGAGCAACTCAACTAGTCACGTCGCGCCTCTTGCTTTCTCTCGTGACCGTAGACACCTGTATTTTGTGAAGACGTTTCGGGTTAACATATTCCTCAAAACGCCGGGCATATTTCCTACTTGTTTTATTTTATTGGCGTGATAACGTCTAATAAATCGATGAACGCCGGCTGCACGCACGAAAAAGGATGACTCAATGTCTCGTTACGCTCATTGTCCCGTTACGCTCATTGTACGCTTGCGCCCCATCTATCTCTCTTCCACTCGATTGGAACAACCATCGATTTGACTTTTTCGAGGCACATTAAACTTGAAACACTCCCATTCATTTCCTACTTTTCCTATCATCGTCCTATCCTTAACAGAATAACACAGATTGGAAGAAGTTAAATAGCAAACATGTATAAAAGTTATAGTTAAAATAATTTCTTCGTTAAAGTAATAACCATATTTGAATTAATGAGTGCAAATAAAAGTAAATTTATCAATTAAATTGTAGATTTCATTTCACTCCTTCTTTGTATCCATTCAATTAGTGATAATTTTAATAAAAAATGATTCAATTTTATTGTTAAAAGTATGCAATCATTTCATCAATGTTTTGTTATGATGTTGTCACGTTAAACTATCGTCCGAAACGGACTTTACAGACAACCAATTTTATTTTTTTCCACTTATTTAATCTGGCTACTATACACGACAGTTCACAAAATAAGGAAGGTTAATAAGACAAAACGTACATAACTAAACTAACCTAAATAAAAACAATAACCGAGAATATTAAAACAAATTTGTAAACAAATTACTAGCAGCATAGGAAACGAATCACTTTGGTAAAATATAAAGTAAATATCATTGTTTGATGTTTCAGAAATCAAAACCAGAAGTTGAAAAAGTACTCTTTTTTTTTTACGGATTACACAAAGAATTATATGAAAATATTTAAGATTTACTAAATACTGTATTCTGAACTTTAATAAATCATGATTTGTAATAGTACCTATAATACATATTGATATTCGCCGAGATAATTTCCAACACATTGCGAATTCTGACCACTTCTATAGTTTCAATATATATTTTTTAATGTGAAGTTCTAAGCTGGAACGCAGGGGTTGTTTAACACCGCAGCCCCACCCCCGGTGGCTCAGCCGCTCGGAAGATAATCCCTCTCCGAACATAGGAAACGCATAATGGCGATTGTGCATTAAAATAGTACGTTGAAGCCTGACAAGGTCGTAACTAGCGACTGGATGAATTCGCGGGTTCAGTTACCTCCAGGATAGACCCCACGATCCTCTACACACTCGGGCAAACGGCGCCCGTTCGTTGGCTGCTGACTCGTGAGTCGTCACGAAGAATAGCCTGTGATTCGACACCTCTATGATTAAGGGTCTCTGATTGGCCCACATTCCTCCAGATTAACAGTGAACCAATAGCAGAAGAAGAACAAGGGTATATTTATTTTAAATTTACCATATCAAGAAATGAATCTGCGGATTGTTAGAACCTCTAGCAATGATTAGGAACAGGCATTTTTCGCGAAAAAAAATCTGAACGCCTATTATACTGCAACATGGTATATCCGCATCAGCGGTTTCTTCCTCATGATTGGCGGCCGTCTGCGAGAGAAGTCGTTGCTTTATTTGACCGAGCCACTCAGGACTAGTTTGCTTCCGTGTTGGATTACTGTGATTGGTTGTACTGACAGTAGACATGTACCTGAAAGGAACTCACCTAATCACGAAACACAGACAACGCTATAGTGTTTCAACTTTCAGCTAGTCTCGGAATCATTTCGCGAAGCGTGCATGCCCCTAGCAATGATATGAAAGAAAAGTAACTTAGCTACGAGCCCAGCTGAGAAGGAAGATGGCGTGTGTAAGCGATAGGCGAGTTTTATCATTTATCATTTCAAGCACACGCGACGCCAATGTCTGTTGCTTCAAGCATTTTTGAAGTCGCGGTTCCGTCCGGGCGGTGCCAAGGACGGCAAACAAAAACCGAGACGGTTCCTTTGACGGCGGGAAACAATCTGCAGCCCCGCCTGAAACACGCACGCGCCTCGCTCGTCGCAGGTCACGTGACGTCGGCTGCTGGTGGACGAACACCGCCGTGCATAATTCATCCCCGGCCTTCGCCCTCGGCGCTCGCAGGCCCCAGGTCGCTTGTAGCTCAGCCAGGCCTCGCTGACACTCGTCTGCAGGGCCGTGCGTGATTCCGAGACTAGCTGAGAGTTAAAACACTGTACCATCGTGTATTTTTCGTGATTGGGCGAGTTTCTTTCAGGTAAATGTCGATTGTCACAGCACCAATCACAGTAATTCAGTGCGGAAGCAAACGCGTCCTGAGTGGCTCAGCCAACTAAGGGAACTACTTCTCTCGCCGACGGCCGCCAATCACAAGTAAGAAACCACTGGTGCGCGTATACCTTGTTGCAGTCTAGTAGGCGTTCGGATTTATTCGCGAAAAATGCCTGCCTCTACACATACATAATTTGTATTTGTAAGCAGCCTTTTTTTTTTTTTTTTTTCATTCTGTGAATATTCTGTTGCATGTTGCGGGCTCATCGTAAAATCTCACTCTCTTCGAATTTTTTTTTTTTCCTTCATAACGCGCCTTTATCAAAAGTGAAACTTCAAAGATGTTCGGATGCTACCTGCTCTATCCTGTCCGTGTTCACGCGGTGTGAGCATGTCCGTGTCCGTGGCTCGCAGCGCGGCTGTCCGGCGAGGCCACGTGGTGATGGATGGCTGCCACCTCGAGCCCGCGACCGACACCACCCCCCGCTAGGGGGTCGCCTTATTAATTACCCTCTCCCTTTTGTCTTGCCCCTCCGGCGCCGCCCGGGATAAATTAGTCAATTACCGAGACGCCGCCGCCTCCTGGCCGCGTGGGAGTTGCGCCGACGGACAGCCCCCCACCACGCCCGAGGAACACCCCTCCCCGGGTCGGTAGAGACCGGAAATATTCGCGGATTCCTTTCGCGATAGGCTGAAATACAAATCGTTGTACCTCAGTGCTGCCTCTGCTATTGATTCACAACTCACCTGGACGACTCTGGACCAATTAAGAACACCAGAACCAAGTCTTTATCGAATCACAGGCTGCTACGCTGGAACGTCTCACAAGACAGCAGCCAATGACTGCTGGGTGACATTTGACCGAGTGTACGTAGAACAAATGAGTTCATCCTACAGGTCATTGAACCCGCGAATTTTTCCGGTCCCTATGCTTCAGTGATTGGCAGAGACCTGCAAAATTCGCGGATTCATTCGGTGATAGGCTAGAATTCAAACACATAGACCTCTCAGATAATTTTGCTATTGGCTTACTGTTCATCTGGACGAATCTCAACCAGTTATAAAACCCTCAACCAAAGAAGGATCGAATCACAGACAAACCAGCTGAGACGACTCACAAGTCGGCAGCCAATGAACTTGCGTTATTTGCCCGAGTGTACAGGGGTATGTGCAGTCTATCCTGAAGGCCATTAAAACAGCTAATTTTGCAGGTCACTAGTGATTGGACCGCAATTTACCTGAAGGACTCTGAGCCAATGGCAAACACTCAACAAAAGAAGTATCGAATCATAAGAATCGCAGTAAACAGGTGTCCCGAGTCGGTACCCAATTACCAGGTAATAGTTGCCCCGATTTCATAGAGAATCATGGAGTCTATCCTAGTGGTCATTGAAACCGCGAATTTTTCCAGTCCTTGCGTATTGGGTTCGTTCCGCCGAGCTCGCGGCAATCCGCGAAAAAGTACTGAGAAGCTAAAACTGTACTTTCACTAATCCAGTTGCACAGGAATAGTTACCACAATAAAGATACCGTAGCTTTGTGCAACCGATATCGTAGCGGCGTGCATATTTCGCGGAAAATATATTCCGATACTTCATAGCTGCAAGTTAAAAACACTGTAGCGTCGTCTGTTGTTTCCTGGTTGCGTGATTTTTTTTCGGGTGCGTGACGACTGTTAAAACACCAGTCACAGTAATTCAGTGCGGAAGCAAACGCGTCCTGAATGACAATGGTTATTTTTGCACATATGAAATACGTTTTTTTAAAAAGTTAATACTGAGTATTTATAACGTAAATTGGCGCGTGAATATATATATTTTAATTGACGTTTCATTCAAGTGTAATGGAAAAGCTAATTAATTGTTCAATAATTGTACTTTATTTTGTTTTATTGTGCTTATTAATGTGCGCAGATAACACTGAAAAGGTAACCAGGGAACTTTTTGAAAAATAAATATAAGTATCTATTGAAGATACTAGGACAACGCAAAGCATAAATGACCGGGTAAAAATCTGAAAAACTGATACAGTTGTTTACTGTCTGTAAACCAATTTGGGTTTAGAAAAGGCTTAAGTACAAATGATGCTCTAATTAAAGTAACAAACTTTGTGCACAAAGCCATAGAACAGGATAAAAAATGTATTGGCGTAATGTTGGATCTTGCTAAGGCTTTTGATACAGTCTCACATAAAATACTTTTAGATAAATTGGATAAAGTAGGAATAAGAGGTTTGGCAAATACTTGGTTTAAAAGTTATTTGGAGGGTAGATCTCAGAGAGTCAAAGTAAATAATAAATTAGGAGACATCCTACATATAAATATAGGCGTCCCACAAGGCAGTGTTCTTGGGCCAATTTTGTTTCTGATATATATAAATGATCTATGTAACTTAGACATAACGGGGCAGATAGTTTCTTTTGCAGATGATACTGCAATTTTATATTCATCCGACAATTGGCCTTCGGTTTTTGAAACGGCAAATAACGAACTTAAGAAAGTCAAAGAAATATTAGATGATAGTTTTCTTTCTCTAAACATAAATAAAACCAAATATATTACTTTCTCTGCCAACATTTTTGGTCAACCTATCGAACATGAACTAAAAATTCACGTATGTAACGAAATAAACGTTAACTGTAAAAAATGTAGTGTCATAGAAAGAGTACAGGATATAAAATACTTAGGTATAGTGCTCGACTCTTTTTTAAAATGGGATAAACATGTTTCTTATCTTACGAACAAGATTCGAAAAATGGTGTATAAATTCGTTGAACTAAGAACAATATTATCTATTGAAGGTATTAGAATGGTTTACTTTGCTATTTTTCAGTCTGTTATGCAATATGGTATTCTGTCTTGGGGAGGAATGAGTAAAACGTCAATTAAGCCACTTATAACAATTCAAAAACTTATTTTACGAGTTATTTTCAAAAAAAACCACATGTACCCATCCAAGGAACTTTTTAAACTATTAAATGTATTTGATATTAAAAGATTGTTTATTAGAGCTGCAATAATTAATATGTATCAAAGGGATAATCAGTTAAATTATATAGATCATAACTATCCCACACGACATACACAGAATATAAATTTACAAATCCCTCAATTTCATAAAACAATATCTCAGAGATCTTTAGAATTTTTGCTTCCAAAAATTGTTGTTATTCTTCCTGCAAAACTAAAAACCAAAAATTATTTTCAAATGAAAAAATATGTTAATATTTGGCTACATAATTTAACTGATGAAGAGATGGCTTTAGTATTTAAGTAAGTTTTATATATTGTTATAACTTTGTACCTGTACTTTACTTAAATACTAATTTTTATTTAATTGAATTTTCATTTATTCATGTAACAATTATATAATTTATACTTTTTTGTTTATACATAATATTGAATTTTAATAATTTGCTCTTTTTAACTTTCATATTTATATAACTAATGTAATATTTTATATATTTATTTCTCAGCTATTATACATTTACAAATGTTTACAATCGTCAAAATACCGCATGTAATTTAAAGTGACTAGATGCACTCACATACAAGCTTGCTTTCGTGAGTGCTAAATTTCCTGGTTAATTAAGTGAATATTGTCAACAAAGTGTAAAAAAATGGGAAATAAATTATTATTATTATTATTATTATTACTTATATTTACAAATTTACAAACATCTGTAATGTTACATTATCTCTGTCCCTTTTACAAAAAAAAATATCAGTGTGGGTTGTAGCCGCATCGAAGGCGGATATTTCGCCAACGTTTTGGTCGACCTAGTTGCCATCTTCAGGGTAGCAGTTTCCTACATCTCTGTAAAATTCTGTCCAAGTCCGGGTCAACAGTTTCAAAACAATTGCTGAACCTTGAGTTCACAACCCTGTTGGTAAAAGCGCTGTCCAAGGTAATGCCCTGAAGATGATGACTGCAAGTTCGACCGAAACTTCGGCGAAATCCTCGCTTTCGACATGGTTGGAACCCACAGGTCATGTAACTTCAGACAATTTTTGCGAAAGTCCGCGATCCTTATTAATTGAATACATATACTCCATCAAATCATGCAAAATATTGTACGAACTTTAATACATAATTATACCGCCTACTATCTTTCACAGGGCCTAATTGACTGTCTCAAGCTCCACAACCTGGAACCTGTTTCAAGAAATACTTTTATATTCAATGGAATCAACATTGGGATATGTTCGCATAGCTAGCCAAGGCGAGTTTTTTGAAGAAGATTAGTTCATATGTGATGCAAGCTTATTGCTTTGTTCATAATAAAATTATTCACCGCGTATCTTGATTACATCTCGTATTGTAAAAAAATTGTGGAAGAACAACACATACAAGTAAGCTATTGAGTGAAAATTTTATAAATATAATTTTAAAAAAAAATTAAAAATGAAAAAAAAATGTTGTGTGAGACTGAGTATTTCCAAGGCAATAATGTAAAAGTAAATTTATTTTAAACACATTTTACGTTGATGCCAGAATACCTTAAAACTGTAGGCATGATTGTCATCTAGAGTTGTCACGACATCTAGCCGGTCAGATGATATGTCTAGCCGAGAGGTCGCGCAAAGTAGCCCTCGCGGCCACCGGTCGATGAAACCGCACCAGCTGCCCTCAGCTCCACGGCTATTTGCCCTTCCTGCGCGTGGGAGCTTTCTTGTTTGAGAGGTGGGAGGGAGAGAGAGAGAGAGAGAGAGAGAGAGAGAGAGAGAGAGAGAGAGAGAGAGAGAGAAAGGAACAGTAATGGGAGAGCGGGAAGCGCTGATTCCACACAGGGTGTGAAGAAAGCAACACCGAGGAATTCGATGATTTCAGAGTAAGGAAAAACGTTTGGTGAATGGTTCTAAAAGTTATTCGGAAGCAGTTTTTGGAACTCAAAATTCCGGTTTTTGTTAACCTAAATTATTTTGGAACACATTTTAATAAATACGCTTAAACATAATTAATACTTATGTGTACATGCATACTTAGTGTAATAATCTCTGCATACAGAATACTGTAATGAATGCCTATTTCATGAGTTATACATAATTTACTGAATTATATATACATTGATTTTCATTTTAATTTTTAATTTTCAAAATATTTTATTTTGTTAATTTTGACATAATAAACTCTGCCCGCAGTCAGCTGAAACTGTACATTTAATGTCCATAGTCGCAAGTTCTAACGGGTACTGTAAGTATTGCAAATGAAATATATATATAGCCTATGTACTTATATAAATCGAAAGAAAAATTAAGTAGATGTTAAGTGGGTGCAAGGCCGTCTTTATGAACTACGTAAAGGTCACAACGTCGCAAGAAGGCAAAATCACGCAACTAAATCATAGTCGTTTATAAAGGACGAATGATTCAAGACGTCACCAACCCTACAACTCAAAATTGTAAATCCATAAAAAAACAAATTTCTTCCCCTTGTTTTTTATAATTAATATTTATCACGAAAACATATAAAAATTTTAATAATTTGTTTAAGAGTGTTATTTTCTTTCATTGTTCCTGAATTTATGAAGTGAATATGACAAAAAAAAATGACCTTCCATGCACATAACGTCAGACTCTTTAAAAGTTTTCGGAACATTTCACTTAAAATATGGAATGCACAAATGCAGGCCAAAACGCAAGAAGTTCCAAATTGGTCGATGCTTACTTTTGCGCCGTGCATAGTTTATAAATAGGTATTTGAATCCGTTGTTTTTGAACTTTTAACGTCTTACGCTTCTTCCGATCTTGCGTTTATTGCGTAATTTCTTGCGGTCCTAATCTAGCGTGACTTTCTACCAGCGAGGATGACAAGACGCAAGAAAAACACGCTTTCACTTAGCGACCACAAGCTATAATTAAGCGGCTTACATGTTCTCTCAAAGTGTTCTATATGTTCTCACTAAATGGTCTACACCCTCATACTAAGCTGCCTATACCCTCCTACTAAGAGGCCAACCCGCTCTCGCTATGTGGCCTGCACACACATACATACTCTCACTAAGTGGCCTGCATGCTCTAAGTGTCATGCATGCTCTCACTAAGTTACCTGCATGCTCTCACTAAGTTGCCTGCATGCTCTAAGTGGCCTGCATGCTCTCACTGAGTGGCCTACATGCTCTCACTAAGTGGCCTACATGCTCTCACTAAGCGTCTACATGCTCTAAGCGCAGACCTCTGCTCTTGCGCAGTTACTTATGAAAGCTGTCCGATTTTTTAGGGTTCGCTTTCATTGCAACTAAGCTAGGAAGGGTCTTGTTCCATATTTCATACAAGCTAACTTATACTTACTTCTTCTATATGACACTTAGGGTTTTTAAAACCAGGGATCGTGTATTCATGTCCGCTATTTTTTTACTGGGACAAATTTCAACATTAATTTTTTTGACGACGATTTGGAACATGAAGACAATGCTGTTTGTATGTAGGTTGACATGAATTATGCAGAAACCCGAGGCGATGAGTCATATGCACTGAGAAGTGAGGCACTTCAGGGACCAGACGACATTAGGTAGGTTTCTGCTGTTCCGCTATTCAAAAATAACCGTAATGGAGGTCTTGCGCTTGATTGAAGAGCATTTAACAAACCATTCGGAACGGATTTCCTTCCACTTAAATCTCCAAGCAGGTACTTCTCTCGATCAGAGATGTTAACAACGTCTGCTGTCCATTTCTTCGCGTTGTCTGGTGAAACACTCGACGTTAGTTTGTTTACACTTGCGTCTTGCGACACGCAGACAACATTGATCATTTCAACTTCCAGCCCAAAAAAAAAAAATTCTTTTGCAAGGGAAAAAATAAAATTGGTTGTCTGTAAAGTCGGTTTATGGACGATAGTTTAACGTGACAACATCATAACAAAACATTGATGAAATGATTGCATACTTTTATGAATACAATTTGAATATTTTTTATTGAATAATCACTATTTTGTATGGATACAAAGAAGGACTGAAATGAAATCTACAATTTAATTGATAAATTTACTTTTATTTGCACTCATTAATTCAAATATGTTTATTACTTTAACGAAGAGATTATTTTAACTATAACTTTTATACATGTTTGCTATTTAACTTCTTCCAATCTGTGTTATTCTGTTAAGGATAGGGCGATGATAGGAAAAGTAGGAAACGAATGGGAGTGTTTCAAGTTTAATGTGCCTCGATAAAAGTCAAATCGATGGTTTTTCCAATCGAGTGGAAGAGAGATAGATGCGGCGCAAGCGTACAATGAGCGTAAAGGGACAATGTGCGTTACGGGACACTTTTTCGTGCGTGCATCCGGCGTTCATCGATTTATTAGACGTTCGTTGTCACGTCAAAAAAATTTGGCGTTACGTTATTCCAGCCGATATTCATGAACGCTGTTGCCGCTTTGTGCAGTCGATTGAGCGCAAGTTCCTTGTGATCGTCGGTCAGCGGGGTTACCTGTTTCTTCTGGAGCAAGGTTCGGACCGCTAATCTGAAGATCATCTCCGTTCGAGAGTCGCAGTGGTGCAACTGACCGTTGGAGTGGCGGCGTGTGAAGTGTGTGGCGTGACCTCCACAAGCCCTGCGCTTCGCTGGGACTCGAGCGCGGCGCGCGACATCATTGTCCGCTCGCGCGACGGAGCGCGACAGGGCGCGACAAAGCCGCGACAGAGCGCGTGCCCCGCGCGGCGGCCCTCCCCCGCTAAGTGCGCCACTGCGCCGCCATTGTGGCGTCTCCCGCCTGAATTAGCCGCGAGCTCGCCTACAGTTCGGGCGGGCAGCCGTGTTTGGGGGCACGAGCCCCCCCCCCCCTCCTCTCCTTTTGAGCAGGTCCTCCAGCCCACATTAACTCCGGCCGGGGGCAGCCAGGCGACTGGACAGAAACCACCCCTCGCCCGGGGGGTAGCTCTATACTCCACAAGAATAGGGAGTACATCTGTCGACAATAGGCCGCGCGGGGGGGGGGGGGGGGGGGAAGGGAAACGTAGGTGGTTTCTCGGGACATTGGAAATTCTTTCACGGCAAAAGTTAAGAAAAGTTCCTCAGGGGTGCGACGGGGGATGGAAAGAAAAATAAAAAGGGAAAAAAAAATGAAAAAAGGCAACAGTTATTTTTTTTTCCCTTTATTCTTCCTCCGTGCTTTTCCCCCGTGGGTTATATTTCCATGCGCCACAACTCACCGCACAGAATGGATGACAAGTTGACGGAGAAATAGTTCGGAGAAATGGGATTCTCCGGTTTATGGGTTTAGTTTTCCCTTGCCCCGAGCCCCCTGCGCCACCTTCAACCAACCCCCCGATACCCCCCCCCCCCCTTGCCTCCCAGCGAGCGGGCGCGGGACAAACATTTACATCTAAAGCGCCCGGGGCCAGATCGCAGCAGCCGCGGGCCCCGGGATCAACACCTCCCTGGTCCAGACAGCATCCCTCCAGGGGCTCTGCCTCGCCCTGCTTCCCCACTTCTCTCGCCAGGCTAGACTGCAAACACCTGTACGCAGTGCGGGAGTGAGCAGGTTTGCTTCCCGCACCTCCAAACGCGTCAACATTAAGGCCGGCGTTCCAAGACGGAAATCCTTATTTTCACAGACGAGAGAAACAAACGCTCGATCGTGCATCTTCGGGTGTTTTTTTTTGTTCATTGTAAATAAATATGGCGGTGTCGGTAAAAGGATACTAATGGTCAATTAGGTTAGGTTAGCTACACTATAAATGCTTTAAAACATTGTGGACGGTTGATTTGGTTAGGATAGCTACATAAAAAGATACTGAAAAAAAGCATTCACTTAGGGGAACTTCGGGTTTTGGCTCTCTCGTCTGTGAAAAGAAGGCTTCGCTTCCAAGACACAAAAACAAGGGCGTAGCTGTTGAATAAAGCTGAACCCATACACTGACCGTATTCCTATAGTGCGCGATAGGACACAACCAGTCTTTTATTTTTTTTAGGGTACAAATTTCGGTGTTCTATCCGTGACCTAACTGTTGCGCGCATGCGCAGAGCTAACTTTTTTGTTGATTTCGTCTACATGGCTATCCCGCGTCTGGCTTCGTAAACTCATATGTGTATGTATTCAATTTTCTAATCATCGAGGTACTTACCAAGTGAGTTGGTGTTCCAAATGACACTTTGTGGTAGCGAACCATCCTGCAATAAATTCTGCACACTTTAAAGGTCATAGCAAGAAAATAATAACAACTTAAATAGTCTTGAGAAATTTAGAATATAATTTACTTCGTGCGACGGTGCTGCTATCTCTAGGAGTTTTTCCGTGACAATTCTATCGATGTTTTGGAAACGTTTGTTAGAATGCGTTTGAACCAGTTTCTAGCCTCGCGCAGGGCAATTCGTTTACTGAAACTGTTGTCGATTTGTTTCCTTTATCGGGATTCAGTTTGGACACGTCCTGGAATACGGCCCGTGAGTTGGGTTGCAGTCGTGTCGCAACAAGGCAGTGCTTATTCGTTACCTTACCCGAACGTCTTGGAATACCGCCCAAATATATATATATATATATATATATATATATATATATATATATATTTTTTGCGTCGTAGAAACTGAAAGCGAAACGGTTCTAATTTCTGCCAGTCACGAATTGAAGATATGAATTTTTTTCCGTCACCAACGATAGTAAAATCAATATTAAATATATGATCTCAGCAGAAGAGATTCGTAGGGCCAGGCATTTTTTGCGAATAAATCTGAACGCCCACTAGACTGCAACAGTGTATACTCGCACCAGCGGTTTATTCCTTGTGATTGGCGGCCGTCGGCGAGAGAAGTCTATGCTCTCTTTGACCGAGCCACACAGGACGTGTTTGGCTTCCACACTCAATAGCTGTGATTGGTGGTTTAACAATCGACTTGTGCCTGAAAACAAACTCGCCCAATCACGAAACACAGACGATGCTACGGTGTTTTAACTTTCAGCTAGTCTCGGAATCTTTTCCCGAAATATGCATGCCCCTAGAGATTCGTTAATGCAATTAGTTTCCGCTCAAACTACCAAGCGCCTCACCCTGCAGGAGGTGGCTTCCTGGGGTGCAGCCCACAGTAGCTAGGAGGGGCGGCCGCAGGTATAGTCTTTTGTGGGTCGCCCGGCGCTCGCCTACACTCGCTCGCAATCCAGGTAGACATTTTGCTTGAGGCTAACGCACGTCACTCATTAGCGGCCATTTTGTTTCTCAATTTGTAACGAGAGGTTTTTTTTGTGCTTAAAATATTAATTCATCCTTACTGTCAAGTAAAAAGTAACTTGTGTTTATGTAGTATTTTTTTACTGATTTGCACACAAACTATTCAATAGTTTGAACGAAATTTAACGTGGATATAATTTTCAACCCATAATAAACGTACATAGTAATTTCCCAATATTCAATTATATTACGAATTCACACAACTATTTTGCCTGTTTTAGTGCTACGGAACATTAGTTTAGCTTTTCTTAGTAAATTTATTTAGAAGGTTTCAAAAATATTCAGAAAGAATGTTGAAAGGAAGTTTATCACACCAATACAAGGAAAAAATAACATCACGTGTGTCCAGAAATTCTACGGTTGAGTTATTTAGTCTTGTCAGTTTTTGGCTGTTCTGGACCAAAGTAACGAAGGTGCAGCCACAGTACATCTTCAGTCTGTACACAGGTTGCGAAATGTACGTGTGCACTGCTCGTAAAAATTTATTTATATTTATTGTTAAAGGGACAACTGAGGTCAAAACTATAGTGTTAAATTGAGTAATTAACTAAAATTCTATTTGATTACTCTGCAAAGTAAAATATATATATACCTATATATAGGTCAACTTGACACTTTTTGTTTGGTTCAGAATTAACTGATAATCTCATGTGTCACATTTTTTTTTTTTAATTAATTGTCTAATGTTTGTAAACAAAATTAATTTTGAGAGAAGGTTGAAGTAATTGTCTACTGACTTCCACATGCATATCTATATATGTATTAATATTATCCGAAGGCTTTCCTGTAAATTTGTCGTCATAGATCCCTTGCAATTTATTTTTAGGTCTCAAATTTTCTCAATGCAGATATAAAAAATATATGTTTTAAAATAGCGGTAGTGTTCGTAATTGTATGATTTTTTACAGCTCGATGTGAGAAAATACAAGATCTATCGGAATAGATTGACAGGAAATCCCCTTAATCAAGCTAATGATGTAAGCAACTTGGCGTATGAGATCTAGACTTAAGGAGACCGCCTGTCTGGGCGCTAAGGGCGACTCTAGCTCACTCATCACGCGTCTCTTCACCTCTAAGCGCCAGGCAAGGAACTGGCATGCAGTCTTCACTTGGGTAACGCGGTGACTATGTAATGTTATGGTGTAATATTAAAGATAAAGTCTTCCTGCACATCCCTAAACTATACTGTTAGAAAATTACAATACAATTTTGTAATTTTCAATGAACAATGTAACTAAAATAATAATCGAAGAGTACTTCGTAATTTAAAATGACCGTATCTTTGTAGACACTACGCTGTGTTTTGACTTCCCTGTTGTAGGTATATTTCGCTCTAAACAAAGGCAAACACACAGGTGGACGAAAGAAGAATGTTCGTAATGTAGACTTAACCAGTTTTTAAACTTTGCTAATACATAGGGACACCTGTATTTCGCGAATACATTTCGTGTCAAGGTATGTCACAAAACACTGTAGCTTTTTCTTAGAGTAATGGCGAATCGTGAGCGTGCAGCAGTACGGTGTCCACATTCCCATTGGCCCCGTCAAGAGCGGGAAAACACCTCTCGCCGACCACAGCCAATAACTACAAGAAAAAAACTACGGTGTTTTGCGATGTACCTAGACACGAAATGTATTTGCGAAATACAGGTGTCCCTACTAATACAACAAAAATATTCTTTTGGATTCATGTTCAAAGTAAGTGAACTCAGTGTCCATAAATGTAGGTACGAATATGGCCGTCAATTCAAGATCCCTGAATAATTTTTAACCAGCGTTCTTCGTAAATTTAAAGTGAAAATCTTTAACAGTGCAATAACAATACATTTTGAAGAATTTTTTTCAATGCATTAAAACAAGCCTGTGAAAACACCCGTTTTAGCCTTTTACACTGTCAAAAAAAAAAAAATACACGTTGAAAAGGCAAGTGCAGTGGCTGTTAAATGCTGTTCATTATCAGACTTTTCTCAAGTAATGGTGAGCGGTTTGTGTATGGCGCGGTAACGCCCGTTCGAAAGGTCGACCAGACGGCAGCTTAAGGCAAGGGCAGCTCCGAGTTGTCAGCGGCCCCCGAACCACACGGCTGGCGACTCGGAGATCCGATCAGGGCTGAACTGTAATTAATTTTTCTTTTTTTGCAAGTAGAACAGAAAAAATTCATCCGAACGTTCGGATTCTTACCCGAGTATGCTTTGTGTTATTCCAGTATACAGGGAATAGCTTCCCAGTATTAATTGCGCACATTAATAAGCATAATTTAACAAAATAAAGTCTAATTATTGAATATTCGATTATCTTTTCCATGGTTTAAAAAAATGTATGCTCGAACGACACATAAATTTCGTTATAAATACTCAGTATTATCTCGAAGAACGGGAGTCGCACCTGTGTTTTCGTACCATGTGCGCCTCTGCCTGAGGACGGGAGCAGATAGCAGTTCCCGAAACGTCGCTTGTTTCTGTTTTAGAAAACTATTGTGTTTGTTTCGTCTTTTCGATTTGTCGTGTTTTTGTCTCGTTTCAACTGTTGTGCTGAATTTTTTTGGGCTGTCATCATTTGTGGGTTGTTTTTTTTTTTCGTTCTCTTCTGTTTTGTTGGAAAACTATTGTGTTTGTTTCGTATTTTCGTTTTGCTGTTGTGCTCAATTTTTTGGGTTGAATATTTCAGTGCTGTCATCATTTGTGGTTTTTTTTTTTTTCGTTCTGGTAGTCCATTTTTCTTTATTTTTCTTTGTTTGTTGACCATATTCCTGTTAATGGAATATTACGTGGTGTTTATATCCTGTTGACAACAGCAAGTTTTTGCTTAATTTGTGTTTTTGTCTTTTGGGTATTTTTTTAGTTTTCTTCTACAGAAAAAGTGCTTTAGCAATGGCGTATGTCCAAAAGCTTACATCAAGTCATGCACTCCCATTGCACAGATCTTTCAAAGATAACAATCTCGAAGAACGTATCTAACGCATGCCATGTGTTGTAGCAGTGCAGTGTCACGAGCTGGGTACAGAGGAGAGCGGGGATCGAACCCGCGGCAGAAGGACGTCCAGGCCGAAGGGGTGAGACGGTCCCAGCCGTTGACACCCCGGAGGGCCTGTGGACCGCGCCGTAAACAGGGCTCGCTTACACCACCTCCTCGACCCCCTTAAACGTCGCACAAAGGGCCTCCGTAGAGCCAGGGCCCCGCCCCTCCACAACCATCTACCCGCGGCCGGGGCCCATCATTGTGTACAAATAATATATGGGTGAGAGTGGGGAGCCCCCTACCCCCCTTGCCTTTTTGACTTTTGGGGCGGCTTTGAACTAAACTCTTATATATGTAGTGGTGGCAGTCCATCTTTTGGCCATTTACCACCGCGTCCCTGCCCGCCGCTTGATGTACAGGGTGTCGCGCGCCGCGCAACAAGCCCGCATCTCCGGCCAGGGGTAGGTTTAAGGCCCCCGCCTACCCGAGCCCAGCTCCAGGGAAGAGCTACTCGAGACATCCGAGTGGAGAGCGTTTGAGAGTTCGCTGAGGGCCGGAAAATTTGTCGTTGACTCCGGATTAAGTAGTAGTTTTTTTTTAAAACTGTATTTTAAGAAATGTTAAAAAATGCCGTGTTTTCACGGTAATTTTCAGGCATGAAACAACGGGTAAAGATTCTTGAAAGCAGTTAAGGGACTTGCATTACACCTGTATCTTCATTTCTCCGCCATAAAATAATGATACGGTCACCGCTCAGATTTCATAGTTGTCCTGGGTACGGTTCAGAGCCTTGCGCTTAGAGGCGACACCGCGCTAGATGCACCGGACAGCATCGCCCTTATCATCCCGCCTCGCTGACACAGATACACCTCTGACTAAGCGGGCCTTTTAAGTTTGCTTTTGTCTTGGAGAAGGGAGAAAAATAATATTCAGGTACCTAATCGTTTTAAAAATAGTTAGCTCTGACAAAATGCGTAAACTTCAATATTATACATATAATATAAATATATAAATATATATATAAATTCACGTTTGGTAACATTTACTTTCAGTGCCTTTCATTCCAAAGTTCGTTACAGGTTTATCCTCTGAAATACATGAGGTATATGAACACTGAAAAAAAAAATGTTTTACAGTTTCTACTAATTTTGTTAAAATATAAGCCCCACAATATGTTTCTGCCGTGGTAAAATGAATATTAGTTATTGGCGGAATACTATGTTTATACATGTTGATATTTTTCAATCAACTAGCAATAAAAATCGCAATCAACACTAAAAAAAAAAATTCTTTATCAGCAAACACTTTTTTTAACAAGTATTTGCATTTATGTATAGCAGACTAATGATACGCATTTTAACTCTGTTAGACCAATTTAAGTATATCCGATTATGTGAGCTCCAGATATTATTTCTGAGAAGAGCTTTGTTCTTTTGCGACCCGATGAATATGTAGCGTACTAAAAACAAATATGTTAGGAGAAACGAACAATAAATACAACTTATTTGCATACAAATATTACATAGACAAAAATGTGAAACAGATACAGAAGAAAATATCCTGTTATTGAAATGCATTGTATCGACCAAACTATAAAAAAACAAGCATTATAGCCTATACGTTTTCATGAACGTTGAGAAAACAGTATTGTTGCAAATACTGCTCAGGTTTCGATAAACTTGGTCGCTGCTGTGAGTTTCAAACACAAGGGTCATCTAACGAGGTCACGAGCATTAAATATGATTGCTGTAATCTGACACAGGGTCACAATAAAGACAGCAATATAGGTCGCAGTGCTTGTCAACAAATCACTGGCGTCGCTGTCAAGGTCAGCAGTAGGTTAGTGACACTGCTTTATCATTTCTCACCGCAATCTCTGATTTAGATATTACGTATTATCATATATATTAATGCAATTAAGAACTCAAATGTATTTATAGCAATTTAGCAAAAACCACGCGGTTGGTTAATATAAATTTGGTATCATCATATATATTTTTTAATATTGAGGTAAAAATAGTTTTAGTTTAAATAGTTTATTTTTTAATTATTTTTACAATGTATTTCTAGATTGTTATTGAAATGCTGTCTGTTTGTTTGTTGGCTCGAGTATCGCGCAAATAATACTGGACCGATTTTGATTAAACGTTTTGTGTTTAAAAGCCTGACATTGGACTAAAGTTGTTGTATATATGATATTTACATTTAAGGAAAGTGAATTTTTCATGCATTTTAAATTAGAATGTTGATATTTTAATGTTTTTATTTATTTTTTCCATAAACTAAATTTCTCACTGAAGATTAATTTAGGGGCAAGTATAAACCGAATTTCACACAATAACGGATTTTTGAGTTTTTAAATTTTAAATCTGATATTATTTAAAACCTAAAAAATAGTTACGTATTTATTTGCTATTACTCAAAGGCTAGCTAATACAAAATATTTAATAATCAAGAGGCCATTTTATCTGTTGAAAATTTTAATGTTAAATGTTATTGAGGGTTCAAAGATAGTGGACTGCAACTTATCATAGTAGCTAATAAATATAAATAAAAAATTAAAAAAATTATACTACAAAAATATAAGCTGCAGTATTTACACATAACTAAATCTTTATTTTTATTTTTATTTCAAAAGCTAACACGATGGACGGAGTAATTGAACCATTCAGTTTTCAACAAATATTTGCTCTGTTTAGTACCAAATTTAGACAAACTTTCGTATGATTACTACAGATAGTGAGTAATCACGGAAATAATTCGCTTTCAGGTAGTCTGCAATTTACGTAACTTCATTTTAATCTTATGGTTGGCTTCTTTTATTAAATTTGTTATTAAAATATATTTTTGTTATTTTCCTTTAAATATTAATTTTTTACTTGTTTAAAATAAATTGTTTTTGAAACAATGTTTATACAACATCTTGTATTTAAATTAATTGATCTTTTTTTAACATTACTCTTAAAAAAATTCTAATGTAAGAATTTTATGTTATTTTTATTTATCTGTTTGCCAGTTGTTACAAAATTTTTAAATGTTCGCATTAGTTAAAATATGGCACGTATATGAAAGTGGCAATATCACTCACATACAAGCTTGCTTTTTTTAAGTGCTTGATTTGCTTGTTTATAATTTAGTGAATTGTAGTCAAATATATATTTTAAAAAATTGGTTGTCTGTAAAATCGGTTTACGGACGATAGTTTAACGTGACGTCATAACAAAACATTGGTGAAATGATTGCACACTTTGATGAATAAAATCGAATCATTTTTATTGAATTATCACTATTTTGTATTGATACAAAGAAGGAGTGAAATGAAATCTACAATTTAATTGATAAATTTACTTTTATTTGCACTCATTAATTCAATTATGTTTATTGCTTCAACGAAGCGATTATTTTAACTATAACTTTTATACAAGTTTGCTATTTAACTTCTTCCAATCTGTGTTATTCTGTCAAGGATGGGACGACGATAGGAAAAGCATAGGAAACGAATGGGGGTGTTTCAAGTTTTAATGTTCCTCGAAAAAAAGTCAAACCGATGGTTGTTCCAATCGAGTTGGAAGAGAGATAGGATGCGGCGCAGGCGTGCAACGAGCGTAACGGGACACTTTTTCGTGCGTGCATCGATTTATTAGACGTTGTCAAAAATTCGTGAAAGTACCATGCAACTGGGTGGGATTGTTTCCCTGGGAAGGAGTTTGTCCTGGCGGTGCGAGGGACACACACACTTGTCTGGCTTGGGGCGAGGGCGGACTTGGGCGCTTGTTGCCCCGGAGCTCCGAGGGGAGGCGAGTAGGGGTTGTCGCGCTCCGAGGCGCAGCGCTGATCACCTGCCCCCTCGCCGGCCGGGGATTTGTTATGCCCCTGCGCGGCACAAAGACCGCCGGAGGGGTGATTATCGTGCGACTGGGCGTGCGAACAGCATCGCTACAAGCAGCGACCCCTCTCCCCCCCCCCCCCCCATATGCTACCCTGGCGACCAACCAGCGACCACCGGCCCGCCAACCGCCATCTGGCACCGCCGAACCACCCGCGCGCGTGTTTATATTTGTGTTCGTCCCGACGGCGTAATTAGATTGCGCTCTCGGCGCCCGCCGGTGTGTCATCAAGCCGTAGAGGCGGCGCCAGACGTCCGCCCCCGGGTTATTGTCGACCTTAATGCGGCCCAGACCGCGACACATGTGCGAGATTTGCGGGTGGCGAGGAACCAAGCTGTACACACGCTCTTTAACAGGAAATATATTCAAACTAAGTTATTGGGAATCAGCGGAGTTTAAATGCGAACCATAAAGTGCCGAATGGATTGAAGGAAAGAGCGCCTGTGCAAATGGGCGCTAGCAAGCTTTGCAATAATAGAAACCAATAAATCGACATGATTTTATTTCGCGATGTAGACTTCACCACTAAGTTGAACTCCAGTCTTACTCATACTTAAAGAACAGAGCTGTTTATTGGCTGCAGCCACCTCACGGATCATTAACGGCTTGCCATTGGCTCGAGAGTACGCTAGGACCGGGTCAAAATTACCACGGCCCAGTCTCTCACAATGTTGGAAGGCAGTCCAGCGATATGCCGTGGTTTCAAAAAGAAAAAAAAAAAGAGCGTGTCAACCAAAATACGGTTGCAGGTGAACGGTTCGCGCTCAGGCGAGACGTGTTCGGGTGGAACCGCCAAATCACACATTTGCTGCTTATCGGGCGAAGCTAACGTAACTGTGAGTTATCACTAGAGACAGGAAAAATTCGTGAATTCATTTCGCGATAGGCTCAAATACAAATCGTTATACCTCAAAGCTGCCTCTGCTATTGGTTCACAACTCACCTGGATGACTCTGGGCCAATGAGAAACACCCAACCAAAGCTTTATCGAATCACAGGCTGCTACGCTGGAACGTCTCACAAGACAGCAGCCACTGAGTGGGTGGCATTTGACCGAGTGTACGTAGAACTGTGGAGTTCATCCTACAGGTCATTGAACCAGCGAATTTTTCCGGTCCCTATTTATCACGATGAGTCAAACATGTTCCTGAACAAAAAAAAAACATCGCTGTCACCGCAACTTCAGCACGCCAGCAGCGCAGTTGTTAGAAGTGATGTTTAATGTGCACCAACTCTTACAGCTCGACTTCGGCTCGATACATCGATACCTCGATACAGGTCTGCAGCGAGAAGTATCGAGAAGCCCACACCCTGTCCCTTCATCAGCGGCCGGACTTACTTGGTGAGCTGGTTCAGATGTGACTTAGGGCTTTCTGGACAGTGGCGCACGAAGCGATGTAGTTTTTGGTGCTCTGCGCCAAAAATATTTTTACACATATCTGGTCTGGAAATTTTTTTCCGAAAAAGAAATATATAGCCCTTTTAATAGCTTTTTTATTTGAAAATTTTAAAACGTTTTTCCACGATGAACTTCTACAAATGGTGGTAAAAATTTTTAATTGTTTTTGCCAAGTGTAGTTATATTGCGCGTTTTATGTTGTACCTTCAGGTCATTGCAAATACTTAGGTACCCAAGCTAAATTGAACACATATAAATTTAAGCAGACAAGAAAACATTAACGTTTATTTTTTAATTTCTGTTTCACATTAAGCTGAGATTCTTCTTGTGTACACGCTGGTAAAAACAAAAAAAAAACATGCAACACTGAGCGCTTATCTTTGATTCTCGTGAAGCAGTTATTTTCAGTATCCAGCTTTCTGATTTCTATGTGGGCCGCTTTTCGTCTCGTGACCAGAACTGACTGCAGGTCGATTGCGAATATTTTAGCCCAAGGCGTTTTGGATATTATGACGATCGTCTTACGACGGGGAATAAAACAAAAATTTGTGACACCGAACCGCGACAAACTCGGCCATTCGTTCGCAACCACTGGCTCCACTGACTCCGTATCAACATCAGAATCATAAGAGAGTATTTCACGTTCATTACCAAAAAAAAAAGTTTTATGCATTCCCCGTCGCTTCTCGCGAGGCGGACGGCTGAGGCTCGCTCGAGCTCAAATTTGGCGCCTCGTTCGGGGGCTCGTTTTGCCCCACTGGCTCATTTCTCTCGGCTACGTTTAGCCTCATTCCGTACCTGCGACACTTCTCTGCATTTTTTGTTTCTTCTTTCCGGGTGATTTCTCTTGTTTTCTGTCTGTTCTCCAACATAACCTGTTTTCGCTCAGGTATTCAGTGATTAATGGCTCCAAAAACCAAAGTTAGTAACTTTATAGTTATGCCTAGGGGCAGACATTTTTCGCGAAAAGAATCTGAACGCCTATTATACTGCAAAATGGTATATCCGCATCAGCGGTTTCTTCCTTGTTATTGGCGGCCGTCTGCGAGAGAAGTCGTTGCTTTATTTGACCGAGCCACTCAGGACTAGTTTGCTTCAGTGTTGAAGTACTGTGATTGGTTGTACTGACGGTAGACATGTTCCTGAAAGGAACTCACCCAATCACGAAACACAGACGATGCTGCAGTGTTTTAACTCTCAGCTAGTCTCGAAATCTTTTCGCGAAAAGTGCATGCCCCTAAGTTATGCCACTTAACTAGTACCACCCATTGCTCACTCACGAGCAAATTAAAGTTTAAATCACGCAAATCGGTTCATTACTCGCATAGTCACAGCTCTAATGACTGCAATCCGACGCTCCGCACCAACGCTCATTACGTCATCACAGCAAATGTTAACCGGTGAGTCATGCGTAGGGACACCTGTATTTCGCGATTTCATTTCATGTCAAGGTATTTCACAAAACACTGTAGCTTTTTCTAAGAGTCATGGCAAATTGTGAGGGTGCAGCAGTACGGTGACCACATTCTCATTGGCCCCGTCAAGAGCGGGACGACACCTCTCACCGACCTCGGCCAATAACCACAGGAGAAAAGCTACCGTATTTTGTGCAATACCTTGACACGAAATGTATTCGCGAAATACAGGTTTCCCTAGTCATGCGTAAAGACCACGAGCAAAGTCTGCTATACTAAGATATATTTACTTCAACTCTGTATCTTTCATAGTTAAAGAGTTCTAAGCTGTGTCGAATCCTCAGCCGAGTGACACCCAACCAGAGATTAAAGACATTAATATGACTGTCGGAAATTCATGTCAAAAGCGATTACGTTTCTCCTCATCTCAAGTGTTGGGCCCTGCATAGGGCGTCTTAACTATTATGGTACAACCTCGTATGATTTGCAGAAGTTGGTGTTTCTGACGCATCGATTTTGCTCTCTCTCGGCAGTCCTTGTGTTCTAGTTACCATGGCAACATACCAGACCGCTTATCAACAACTGATGTTCAGAATTTTAATGATTTATAAAAAAACACAATTATCTTAGCATATATAGTTTTGATAAAAAGCAAGTGGTAAAAGTAACATGCTGTATTTACTGCATGTGATGGCTTTATTTCGTGTATCAACATAATTTTGACGCTGCTGGATTTTTGTAATTATTAATTTCAAACTTAAGCGAATGCTTACTTGAAATTTTTATATGGTGGCCTTTTTTTCCTAACTAATAGCATTGCCTCCAATTCACAGACCCTAACTAATAATTTGAACATATTAATTAATGTAATTTTGTCTTATTTTTAACTCTACAAGTTTTATTAATAGCTGAAAATTACAAGTATTAGGTACCTACTTTCCCTTGAAACACGCAAACTAAATTTTAATAAAACTGATTTTAGAGACTTTTCGACAAAAAAAATTGTAATTACATTTCCATATCAGATGAATTCTTAATTCGAAGTACAATAATTGCGAATTTACGTATGTATTTATACTGATCGCATAACCACCCCATTTTCTTGTTTGTAAGAGACCGTTCAGGGCCAGGATGTCAAGATAGCTGTAGTCCAGCCGTTCATGCGAGTTGCATGTGCATGTGCTGCAAGTATGATTTAAGATGTGTTTGTTGACATACACCATTGCTGATTACTAGGGACCCGAAAAATTCGCGGGTTCAATGACCTGTAATGATGAACTCCATAGTTATACGTACACTCGGTCAAATGCCACCCACTCATTGGCTGCTGTCTTGTGAGACGTTCCAGCGAAGCAGCCTGTGATTCGATAAAGCTTTGGTCGGGTGTTTCTCATTGGCCCAGAGTCATCTAGGTGAGTTGTGAACCAATAGCAGAGGCCGCACTGATGTATAACGATTTGTATTTTAGCCTATCGCGAGATGAATTCGCGAATGTTTCCGGTTTTTACTGATTACGCTTTAATGAAGTTTTTTTTTTTTGGAAATACGCCATTGCAGTTTGCCACTGTTTGTCATTGAAAAATTCCGAAAATCAAAAATAAATAAAAATTTGAAGATAAAAAATTTACAGAAAACAAGACTGAATGAGCTGATGTCGGACAAACGGAACCAACCATGAATCTAAACAAGTATTATGGAAAACACCACGACGACAGCACGGACAAAAAAATGTTCAACCATATAAACATCAGACAGCACAAGAATTCCGTTGAAGGAATTTTGTCATGGAAAAAATAATAATACAACACAGACGAACACAGTGGACTAACAACGACGAGTCAGATTAAATACAGGAAGACAACAAACCTTGACAACGCAGCAAATACATAAACACAGCGATAGAGATAAACAAGTAGGTACTATGGACGACATAACAACGATAGCACTGACGAATACAGAAGATTTCCAATGAGAACAGTTGTGACGTTTACACTGATTACACTGTACGTTATGAGAAACTTCAAAATGGGACATAAACAAAGGGGGGGAAATATGCAAACCGACAGAAAACAAGCTAAAATCAGTTGATGTCAATATTTAAACACATTGACAGAATAGAAAATTTCGTATAAGGTATTAGTCGGAAAAATATTTCAGCAGAAGGAATCCTGGGCTAATAACGTCTAGACTTTTGCTACAATGAACAGTAAATGATGACAAAAAAAAAAAACCAACTTGGGAAACGCAGCGACAAACAGACGAATACTGATGCTACTAAACAGACGGTGTGGGCAAGACAAGGAAAACATAAGACACGCAGAGGTGAACACAGCGATGTGACTGGACAGATATTCTGGATGCCACAAGCGACGATAGCACAGACGAACACAGCAGGAGTCCTACGACCAAAGAGTTCGCACGTTTCGGGAAATGACATCTGTTCCCGTTATAAGGTAAAAACATTGAAACATCCTTTCCAGTATTACTTTCCTTACAATGAGTTTTTTTTTGTAAATGGAACTGAAATTATCATGTAAAATTACAGATATTTGTAAATTTGTACATTTACCTACGTGAAAGCAACTGCATCGTTACAAAAAAAAAAGGTTCCCATTAATACTGTGTTCCGATTATTAACCGGACATTTATTCTTTGTGTTGTCCCAGTACCTCCAATAGTTAAAGCTATTTGTAAACCGTTCCCTGAATAGCTTCCCAGTATTAATTGCGCACATTAATGAGCACGATTAAAAAAAAATGACAAACTGTGGAATATTCGAATATCTTTCTAATGGTTTTAAAAAAAATTATGATTGTATCAAACATTAATCAATATTTAACAATTTTCGTATGCAAAAATTACCATAACAATGAGTTTTCTTTTGGTATTATAAATTAATTCTTGGCAACTGGTTCCTAAAGGAATCTTTTATAAAATTACAGAACAATTAAGTTATAGGTATCTGAATGCACGTTATTAAAAAGCGATGAGAGTGAATTTTTAAAATGCGCGCGCATCGTGCAACTAAATTTTCAAATGATGAAAAAAAGGCTACAAACAAATTAAAATTATGTATGTGCTTTTAAATCTTATACTTTAGTGGTTGATATTGAATACTGGTCCATATCAGTAAAGAATTTATTAATTGTGAATATTAGTGAAATACATTTTGTTTATAAACTTTTTTCTATATAAAAATGATTCTCATTATTAATTAAAATTTATCTCAATTGTTTTACTAAGTTAAAATTATTTATACACGTGTTTATATTCTATACTAACATTAGGATCTTCATTGTGGATAAAAATTTTCTCTGTGAGTGGGTGTGCATGTATAATATTCTGTGTTATAATTACAAAATAAAAAAAAATTACTTATAGGCTAATCCTCAATACTGGAATACAGATTCTACACAATAATAAAGCTCGAAAAATATGGTTATCTTTAATATGTGATGGTATATGGAAAATTATAATTAAGGATGTAAAATTATGAACAAATAAACCATTTGTGTCAGCTGAAATGTTTGTTAAACGACTGAAAGTTAGGTTGGGCACATCCTTTAAAAAACAATAGTTTTTGTCAACATTATAATTGGGTTACAACATTAATGCTCACCACGATATAGTTAATATTATAATGTTTTAATTATAAATCCCGGCCAACTGTTGTCAATGGTAGAGAACTAAATTCATACCTTAGGACTTCTGAAATTCCGACGAGTACTCAGTATTAGTCAACAGACTCGATTGTATTTAATTAATTTATTCACTCATAAAATATAACCTCATACGATTATCACTTCAAAAGGAAAAACACGGCCTTCGTATTTCTTTTTAATTATTTCCTTTTCGAGGATCTCAATTCTTCCATTCATTTTAAAACTCCTCCCTAAGCATAGAGTAATGTACATACAATATGACAATTCCAATACCATAGCACATACTTCAATATATCAAACAAACATGGCACTGAAAACTAAATATATATCCGATTCACAAAACCAATGCAAAACGTTCATCTGTAACAATGTTTCGTTACAATATTAATACTAGCTAATGCCCGGAATGCGTTGCTATGCCTGTTTGTAATTTTTTATTTAAGTTTGTACACACATACAAAGCACTTCTCTCTCTCTCTTTATCTCTCTGTAATTCTGTATGTCTTTTAATATAATTATCTTTATCAATCCATATCTCTCGATCTCCCTATCTGTATCTATATATATAGGCCTATATTTGTAGCTCACTATATGCATAACTTATCTGTATCTCTATGTGTATAATCATATAGGTATCTCTATATAAATATAGTTGTATGATTCTCTGTATATCTAACCATTTTTATCTCTTTATATATCTTCTCTATGTATATATATTCTCTTCCTCTATATATGTATATATCACACTATATATTTCCATCGCTGTGTATTTATCTATCACTCTCTATCTCTTCCGACTCGCACGTCATTATTATTCGGACCATAGAAAAGGGGAACTGACATAAAGTAGGTAGGGGAGACCGGGGCAAGTTGACGATGTTAAGCTTTGAAATGGCCTTTAACAGATAAATAAGCATATATAATATCTAATTTGGTACCAATACGAAGTACATACTAATTTCTACCTAAATATGTAAAAAGGTTGTATTACTTTGCGTAGTTCCGAAGTTATTGACAAGAAACCAATTAGTTAGCACATTCGTCATCTTGCCCCAGGAGTGGGGTAAGTTGACGAACCTATTGGGGTAAGATGACGAAACCAAAATATATATATTTATGGACAAAGTAAACAATAGTTTTATAGATATCCTACACTAAACAACGTGCAGGATGTAAAGAATATATATTGTAACATATTTGAACGACTTTGATATAATTCCTTGACTTCATAATTGGAAAAGTTTTCGTGCCACCACTCAGAACATGTGGAACACTGAATCCAGTCTTCATTTGGAGGTTCCACGTAAACTTCTTCACATGCAGGGCAAGAAACGCTATTTAGGCTTTATGGTTTTGCTACAGAATGATCAGAGCTTTGTTTTTCAGTTTTCTTAGTTTTTCTTTCATTTTTCTTCTCTTCATTCTGCTTCTTCTATCTATCTCTACGTCACTCCAACGCCTCCTTTCCGTTTTCCGCTTATAATATGCCTAGGCATCTACAAAAAAAATCAAACAAAATTGTTACGACTATTAACACAGGAACTATTTATAATATTTTATAATTTCATTATTATTTTTATTTTACTTACATGTTCGTCATATCTGTACATCATTGGTTTAAATAACACATATAATACAAAATAATGCTCACACTGTCATTACCTATGGCAAGTTGACGATTGCAAGGGCAAGATGACGAATTCGTCATCTTGCCCCCGTCAACTTGCCCCAGCAGCCGTATTTTTGCTTTACCAAAATCACGAACAACATTAACAAATTTTCTTCAACAATCTATACACTAAAATACTCCCAAAAGTCAGCATTTCATTTTACATATATAAACATTTAAAACAAATGGACTCTTACCTTCAATATTACAACAATGGCTCACGAAACAGACTGCCTCTCAAAACTGCCACATTCAAACTGACTGGAAAATTCCGCTGCACCTGCCTAGTAGGTGCAGATGGTGACACACAAGGTCACAGGTGCGCCAACCGTCTATCTGTGTTTCTGGATTAGTTACATACGATTCGTCATCTTACCCCGTTCGCCAACTTACCCCGGTCTCCCCTACTTACTGGTAATTATTCGATACTACTCACGCGCCACCTTAATTTTTGCTTTAACGGTTGGTATTACCGAAATCTCACCAAGACGGTGAGTGACCTTCCCCTTGTTTCGAAGGTCAAGTGTGGCAAAGCTTCAACTCATTCGGATGAACGATGCGTGAGCGTATGTAAGACGAACACACATACATTCATTTTTTATGTATACATAATATTGAATAAGTTACTGAGTATTAATTTAATTTTTTAATTTGATTCAGTTTATACTTTATTTATTTATTTTTAATTTTTATTTCTATTAATAATATCCACGCAATAGAGACCGGAAAATTCGCTCTTTCGATGACCTCTAGGATAGACTCCACAACCCTCTACACACTCAGGCAAATGCCACCTGCTCATTGGCTATTGACTAGTGACACCTGTCAACTGGGACGCTTGCGATTCGATACTCTTTTGGTTGAAGGTTTTCCATTGGCTCAAAGTCCTTCAGATAAACTGTAAGCCAATCGCAGAAGCAATATAAAGGTACAGTTGTTTGGATTATAGCATATCGTGAAATGAATACGGGAATTTTTCCGGTCTCTACCACGCAAAGTAGGGGCATGCAGATTTCGCGAAAAGATTTCGAAACTAGCTGAAAGTAAAAAAAAAAAAAAAAAAAAAAAAATGTAGCATCGTCTGTGTTTCGTGATTGGGTGAGTTTCTCCCAGGTACATGTCGATTGTAACAACACCAATCACAGTAACTCAGCGCGGAAGCAAACGCGTCCTGATTGGCCCGGTCAAACAACGCAACGACTTCTCTCGCAGACGGCCGCCAATCACAAGGAAGAAACCTCTGGTGCGGATATAACTTGTTGCAGTCTAATAGGCGTTCAGATCATTTCGCGGAAAAATGCCTGCCCCTTTACGCAAAGTAAAAGTTCGTTTAGTTATTGCTAGGGACACCTGTATTTCGCGAATACATATCGTGTGAATGTATTTCACAAAATACTGTAGCTTTTTCTAAGAGTCATGGCCAGGGACAGGAAATTTTCGCGAAAAAATCTGAACGCCTACTAGACTGCAACAAGGTATACCCACACCAGCGGTTTCTTCCTTGTGATTGGCGGCCGTCTGCGGGAGAAGTCGTTGCCTTGTTTGACCGAGCCACTAAGGACGAGTTAGCTTCCACCCTGAATTAGTGTGATTGGTTGTTGTAACAATCGACATGCACCTCAAAGTAACTCACCCAATCACGAAGCACAGACGATGCTACAGTGTTTTAACTTCCAGCTACTCTCGGGATCTTTTAGCGAAATTTTCATGCCCTAGTCATGGAAAATTGTGAGGGTGCAGCAGTGCGGTGACCACATTCTCATCGGCCCCGTCAAGAGCGGGACGACACCTCTCACCGACCTCAGCCAATAACTAGAGACAGGAAAAATTCGCGGATTAATTTCACGATATGCTAGAATCCAAACATCTGTACATTTATATTGCTTCCGTGATTGGCTTACAGTTTATCTGAAGGACTTTGAGCCAATGGAAAACCTTCAACCAAAATAGTATCGAATCGCAAGCGTCCCAGTTGACAAGTGTCACGAGTCAATAGCCAATGAGCAGGTGGAATTTGCCTGAGTATGAGAGGGTTGTGGAGTCTATCCTAGAGGTCATCGAAAGCGCGAATTTTTCCAGTCTCTACCAATAACCACAGGAGAAAAGCTACAGTATTTTTGTGAAATACCTTGACATGAAATGTATTCGTGAAGTACAGGTGTCCCTAGCTATTGCTTCACGTAGCGCGCGCACGCGAGCTGCCAGTGGACTCGTGCGGGAGGCAGCAGAAGCGAGGAGCGACAGTGACCCCAAGAAGGGAGGAGGGGGGGCAGCACGTGTGGTCCAGACCTAGGCGGCCCCGCCCAGTAGCACCGCCGGCGCCCATTGTGCGGCGAGGCCTGATCCCCGGCGAGCCGTCCTAACGCCGCCGAGACAATGGCGGGTGTATGTTGGCGGGCCTGCGATAAGAACCCTGCCCGGCGCAGGGCTGCCAACCATCCCGGCGTCTCTCCCGCCGCGGACACACCTGCGAGCGAGCCCCTTCATTGACCAGCTTAGCTCTACGCCTCAGATTGTTCCGGTGATAGGTACGGCCGTGTCAGTTATCGCGAAAAAGATTTCTTTGAGACCGATCGCCGTAGGGACAGGAAAAAATTCGCGGGTTCAATGACCTGTAGGATGAACTCCATAGTTCTACGTACACTCGGTCAAATGCCACCCACTCATTGGCTGCGGTCTTGTGAGACGTTCCAGCGTAGCAGCGTGTGTTTCGATAAAGCTTTGGTAAGGTGTTTCTCATTGGCCCAGACTCATCCAGGTGAGTTGCGAACCAATAACAGAGGCAGCACTGAGGTATAACTATTTGTTTTTTTAACCTATCGCGAAATGAATTCGCGAATTTTTCTGGTCTCTAATAATTAAGCCTTTCTGGACTACACGTTGGTCGATGACAAAGACATATCCTTTGGCGGGCTTGGTGACCACTTCTCCATGTTTACACCTGGCTCAGGCTCGTGGAGAGCTCTGTAGTTGTACAAGTGCTTCAAGTCTACTTTGCTGTACAGTGGATCTGTGAAATTATTATCGTGGCTATAAATATAACAGATAGCCCATGGATGGACTGGAAAAATCGCGGTTTCGATTACCGTCAGGAGAGAATACACTGGCAAACAACACCAGTTGATTGGCTGCCGGATTGTGATTCGTCAGAACTGGGTTCGCCTAGAGATTCAATACTCCAATCTTCCATCTTCGGTTGAGAAATTCTCATTGGCCCAGAGTCTTCCAGAAGAACACTGAGCCAATAATAAAAAAGCAGGTTTAATGTAGGTATAAGGTAGTGGAGGGTAAGCGTGCGCAGGCGGGAAAGTGTGCGCAGTTATGTTTTTCAGTAAATGGTAACACTGGTACAGCAACTGACATGCTAGTATTGTAGCGAGTTGGGAAAGAAGCAAGAAGAATGAACAGCGAAGATTCCTAATCGAATTCTGCGTTTTGTACAGGTAATATACTAGTTTTCACCGTATATAATGTATTATTTTGGTATGTTAATATAAGGGCTTAAGCCTTTGAAAATAATTCAATCGTGTTCTCGCAGTTGTCGCGTAAAACTTGCAGGCGTAGCTTACGTTTTCTGTAGCTCACTTGTGAAAATGTTACTTTTTATGCCATCTAGAGGGACTTTTATGAACTAGTGTTGCAGGCGTGCAAGTGTGCGCACCAATATTGTTAATGCGCACACTTACCCGCCTGCCTACACTTTGCCTCTCGTTCCCTGAAAAATACATTCAATTAGTTTATTATTAGTATTTTGCTATTACATAATTCCTGTATTGGAATCATAGGTTCATATTATTATTTTTTCCAGTTGTAGAAGTTGAAGAATTAGAGGATAAAATAACAGGAGAAGAAACAAAGACGCAAGAAAACACAAACGTGTCACAAATAGAAATCATTCCAATTGCTGGTACTTCGTCAGGACCAACTGTCTCAGTCACAGCGATTTATCCCTTGCCCAAAGCTCAAAAGCAAACCAAAAGGAAAAGAATTGGGCAGAAATCTGAGATTTTAACTGCAACACCTTACAAAAATTTGCTCTTAGAAAAAAGAAACTTAAAGAAGAGGAAGAAAAGAAAAAAAATTGAAAATGCGAAAGCAAGAGCTGAAAGAAAGCTAATAATCAAGTCAAACACTCAGTTGTTGAAAAACAACAAAGAAGAAAAATGTGAAACATCGAAGTTACTTAAACTAACATTCAATACAAGAAGTGCGTCCGATCAGCAATCTCCTTCACAAGACTACATCTGCCCTGGATGTGATGAATCATGCAGTGATGAGGACTGGGTGCAATGTTGTGAGTGTAGTGAATGGTGACATGAACTTTGCTCATCTTATTATCTTATTATTTTTATTGTGATTATTGTTTAAAGAATATGTGATGATTTTGACTGGGTGCGAGTAGTGTGTGTAGGGAATAGTAGCATCAGATTTATTGGTTGTATAAAAGGAAATTCTAAATGTTTTAATTATCAAAATAATATTTTACATTTATGTATAAATGTATAAATGTTCGTCCAGTACGATTTTATGTGTAAAAGTGAATACAGTGGGTACAGAAATATAAAGTATACAATGTACAACTGATAAGAATTATGCGCACACTTACCCGACATGCTGCGCACACTTACCCTCCCACAGAGGGTAAATGTGCGCAAATGCCGACTTTTACCATTTTGCTCATTAAAAGAGAATCTCCTGCTGTACAATTACTTGAGCTCTCCAGGACATTCTCCAATAATTATTCTATCATCCTGTATTATTAATTGTCTTCAAATGCGTATTGGTAAATATTTATGCCAAATATTCCACTAAATGCGCACACTTACCCTCCACTACCTTATGTATTTTAATTTTAACCTATCGGGAAATGAAAACCGCGAATTTTTTTTCCCGGACTCTAATAATAGATAGAGTCTTGTCAACACTGCCTAACTGAAATATCAACGGCACCTCTTTCAACCCTTCTTCCCTAATTTGTCCAGTCTTCGTTGACTAAGTAGGTATTTGAGTATCGGTCTGTCTCGAAGGCCAACAGCGAATGTTCCCGGTGTTCTATGAGTCGCTGGCCGTGGTCGTGTCTGACGGCGAGAAGAGCGGCGCGGGCCGAGAGTGCATCGCCCCGGTGAAGAGGTGGGGGGCGCCCCTCGGGGATATTAATTGTCGGCGGAGCGCGCGCCTGGCGGGGGGCCATTAAGGCGGCGCTAATGGCCGTGGCGGGTAAACAATGGGCGGCCGAGGTGTTTTGACTCGACGCCGGCGACAGCCCCCTGCTGGACCCTCTGCCGAGTCGGCACCTGGCTTCACGGTCACCCTGTGGCTGTGTCTACCTGCATTTAGCCCCTGTGCTGTGTCGGCACCTGGCTTCACGGTTACCCTGTGGCTGTGTCTACCTGCATGTAGTGCCTCTGCTGTGTCGGCACCTAGCTTCACGGTCACCCTGTGGCTGTCTCTTCTTGCATGTAGTGCCTCTGCAGTGTTGGCACCTAACTTCACTGTCACCCTGTGGCTGTGTCTACCTGCATGTTGTGCTTCTATCGAGTCGGCACCTTGCTTCACGGTCACTCTGTAGTTGTGTCTACCTGCATATACTTAGTGCTTCTTCCGAATCGGCATTTAGCTTCACGGTCCCCCTGTAGCTACATGTAGCCACAACCTTACACGTACCAACATATGTATTTCGCGATTACGTTTTGTGTCAAGGTACTTCACAAAACACTGCAGATTTTTCTTAGAGTCATGGCTAGAGACCTGAAAAATTCGCGGGTTCATTTCGTGTTATGCTAAAATTCAAATAATTACACCTTAGTGCCGCTTCTGTCATTGGTTCACTGTTAATCTGGAGGACTGAGGGCCAATTAGAGACCCTCACTCATAGAAGTGTCGAATCACAGGCCACCCAGTCGAGACGACTCACAAGTCAGCAGCCAATGAACAGTTGGCATTTGCCCGAGTGTGCAGAGGATATTGGAGTCTATCCTGGAGGTCATTGAACCCGCGAATTTTTCCGGTCTCTAGTCATGGCGAATTGTGGGCGTGTAGAAGTGCTGTACCCGCAGTCTTATGAGCATAGACCCATGATTACGTTAATTAATTTGATGTCAGGTTGAAATTCATAAATCCTAAATGTAGGCTATATACTTGACGCACGTCTTTTTTTCTATTAGCTGATTTCTGTTCCTTCACTGGAGTTGGTGTATGTAATATGGTCTCTCTAATACTAGCTGGTAGTAGACTGGCCCACTATCGTAAAGGGGAGTTTCCAAAGATTGTGATCCAAACATCAAAGCAATGCAAAGAAATACACATTATCTTTGAAAGATTTGTGCAATGGGAGTGCATGACTTGATGTAAGCTTTTGGAAATACGCCATTGCTAAAGCAATGTCTGTAGAAGAAAACTACAAAAAAACACAAAAGACAAAAAACACAAATTAAGCAAAAAATTGCTGTTGTCAACAGGATATAAACACCACATAATATTCCAACATAATATCGACAACAGCAATTTTTTGCTTAATTTGTGTTTTTTGTCTTTTGTGTTTTTTGTAGACATAGATACATGTGTTTAGGAATGGCGTATGTCCAAAAGCTTACATCAAAAGAAATACATGTTTGAAGTTCACCGTGTGTCCAAAAGAACACGCGAAATTTTCGGGTCACTAGCGATCCACGTGATAACGTCTTATAAATCGATGAACGTCGGCTGCACGCACGAAAAAGCATGAGTCATTGTCACGTTTCCGCCTGAGCCGAGCGTGCAAGAACCGGCCAACCACCGTGCGAGAAAATCTTCTATAATATCAAACAGCTTTAGGCGGTCAATTTAACTAAATGTTCGTGATTATATTAAAAAATATATATTTAAATCAAATTTGCAAAAAAAACTGTAAATAATATTTGAAAATTAAGAAAGTATGCAATTTTTCATCAATGTTTTCTTATGACGTTATCACGTAAAATTATCGTCCGTAAACCGACTTTACAGACAACTACCGCCCCCCCCCCTTTTTTTTTGCGAAAAATACGTGTCCCTACTTGTGCAGGGCGGAGATATAAGAGTCCGAGGTGGGGACCAGGCCGGGGGCGGGACACAATGGCGGGCCTCCGCCCCCGGGCGACGACATCCATCACGGCCCGCCGCCCCCGGCCCGTCTGGCCGCGCACCTGCCAGTGCCCCCCCCCCTTCCTCCAGGGGGGCCACTCCACGCTCCACGGTCAGTGTTCCTCCTGCGCCTCACGCGAGTTCAACACCGCGAGCTTATTTAGTGTGAGATCACCCTGGTATTTGATTTCTTTAGTTATCAATAGATAGGGACCGGAAAAATTCGCGGATTCAATGACCTCTAGGATAGCCTCCATTATCCTCTGCACTTCTCAAGTAAACACGCGTGTTCATTGGTTACTAAATTGTGAGGCGTCTCCACTGGGTAGCTTGTGATTCGACGCTTCTTTGGTCGATAGTCTCTCATTGGGCCAGAGAGCTCCAGTTAAACCGCGAGCCAATAGCAGAGCCAGCAGAATTATACACATGTTTGAATTTCAGCATATCACGAAATGAATCCGCGAATTTTTCCGGTCTCTACATATGAGTCACTGGACAAATTCGCGGATTCCTTTCGAGACAGGCTGGAATCCAAACTCGTTCAGCTTAATGCTGCGTCAGTGATTGGACCGCAATTTACCTGAAGGATTCAGAGCCAATGGCAAACACTCAACAAAAAAAGCATCGAATCATAAGAATCGCAGTAAATAGGTGTCCCGAGTCGGTAGCCAATGATCAGGTGATAGTTGCCCGAGTACATAGAGAATCGTGGAGTCTGTCCTAGCGGTCATTGAAACCGCGAATTTTTCCAGTCCCTAGTTATCAATAGGGGCAGACATTTTTCGCGAAAAAAAATCTGAACGCCAATTATACTGCAACATGGTATATCCTCATCAGCGGTTTCTTCCTTGTGATTGGCGGCCGTCTGCGAGAGAAGTCGTTGCTTTTATTTGACCGAGCCACTCAGGACACGTTTGCTTCCGCACTGAATTACTGGGATTGCTGCTGTTACAATCGATATGTACCTGAAAGAAACTCGTCCAATCACGAAAAATACACGATGGTACAGTGTTTTAATTTTCAGCTAGTGTCGGAATCTTTTCGCGAAATTTGCATGGCCCTAGTTATTATTCCGTGAATATTCTGTGAACAGTGCAGACCATAAGAAAAACATCGCAGTGCGACATTCAGTTTTCAAATACAAGTTGTTTAATTTACGATACTTTTTATAAAAACCTACAATTTTAAATAATTTTTTTTGTAAATATTAAACCAATTCGTCATTTTCAGTATCTTTTTCCCCCAGTATTGTAAACTGTGTAAAATAATTTTAAAAAAATATTTTTCGCAAGAGATTTTTTTTACACTTTGAAAAATATATAAAAAAAACTATTAAGTGTATTTGCATGTTTAAATATAAATGTCAATTTTGTCAATTTGGCTAGCGAGTCTGTATAGCCACCAATCAAAAGCTTGCACAACAAGCTATTGAAAGGTGCCCAGGCTAAAAAAAATAAAAGTGACAGTAGAGTCCATGCACGACAAAAGGGAATCTTCTTGCTTTTTAAGTATAGATAAGGATTAATTATTTTCATCTTACAAACAGCATTAAGATAATTCCGTAGCATCACTGCTGCGTCATTTCTACCTCTCCCCTGCCATCTTCCCATTCGACCGCTAGTGCATGCGTTGTAGTGGCGTCGCCGCTTACCCACTCTCCTCCTCTACCGGTTCCCCCACCACGCACCTAACTCTTCCCCTCGTGCGATCGGAATGTTCGTAACTAGAGACATGCGAAATTCGCGGATTCATTTCGCGATAGGCTAGCATCAAAACTACTATACCTTCGTACCGCTTCTGCGATTGACCCACATTTTATCCGGGGAACTGTGAGCCAATGGGCAACACTAAACCAAGAAAGTGCCGAATTACGGACAGCCTAGTTGAGACGTCTCACGCGTCAGTAGCCAATGAACAGGTGTCATTTCCACGATTATTTAAAGGACTGTGGAGTCTATCCTAGAGTCAATGAATCCGCGAATTTTGCAGGTCTCTATTCGTAACGCTCGAAAATTGTTGCCCCCTCAGTAAAGAAGTTTCACTTCAAAAACTAGGGTTATTTTTTTGTTAATTAAGCCAGTGGTTTGGTTAGGCACAGAAACCCGCGGGCCGTATTCCAGAGCGTGTCCGAACCGTATGCCAGTAAGTAGGGATGCGGAAATTCCGCTTGTTTATCAAGTCTTATGTTATAATTAGGGACCGGAAAAATTCGCGGATTCAATGACCTCTAGGATAGCCTCCATTATCTTCTACATTTCTCAAGTAAACACGCGTGTTCATTGGGTACTAAATTGTGAGGCGTCTCCACTGGGTAGCTTGTGATTCGACGCTTCATTGGTCGATAGTCTCTCATTGGTCCAGAGAGCTCCAGTTAAACTGCGAGCCAATAGCAGAACCAGCAGAATTGTACACATGTTTGAATTTCAGCCTATCACGAAATTAATACGCGAATTTTTCCGGTCTCTATTTATAATGCAAACCTTTTCACTCTCGCACTGTGCTCATGATTGGACCACAGATATTAGTACACGCCCCTCTAGGACCGTGAGCCATCGATGCCCCGCTAGGAGAGAAATAAGTGAATCATGTACTGCCAATAATCAATTACTGATGTTTCATTCAAGGATAAATCTTTTTTACCTTCGGTAAGACAATCGAATATTCAATGATTGGATTTTTTTTTTGTTTTGTAATACCGGAAAGCTATTCAGGGAACGGTTTACAATTATCTTAAAACTATTGGAGGTACTGGGACAACACAAAGCATAAATGCCCGGTTGAGAATCCTAGAACTTTTACAGTGATACAGCTGTTTTCCTTGTAAATTTGCAATGGATAGGGGCAGGCATTTTTCGCGAAAAATTTTTTTGATGCCTATTATACTGCAAAATGGTATATCCGCATCAGCGGTTTCTTTCTTGTGATTGGCGGCTGTCTGCGAGAGAAGTATACCTATGCTTTATTTGACCGAGCCACTCAGGACAAGTTTTCTTCCGTGTTGGACTATGTGATTGGTTGTAGGTACTGACAGTAGACATTTACCTGAAAGAAACTCGCCCAATCACGATGGTACAGTGTTTTAATTTTCAGATAGTCTGGGGCTGGGCATATTTTCGCGAAATTTGCATGACCCTACTGATGTTTCAATGAAGGATATTTTTTTTACCATCGTAAAGATAATCGAATATTCAATCATTTGATTTTTATTTTGGTTGTATAATACTGAAAAGGGTTTATAAATAACTAGAGGCATGCATATTTCGCGAAAGGATTCCGAGACCAGCTGAAATTCAAAACACTGTACCATCGTCTGTGTTCCGTGATTAGGTGAGTTTCTTTAATGTGCATGACCATTGTCACAACACCAATCACAGTCATTCGGTGCGGAATCAAACGCGTCCTGAGTGGCTCGGTCAAACAAGGCGACGACTTCTCTCGCAGACGGCCGCCAATCACAAGGGGGAAACCTCTGGTGCGGGTATACCTTGTTGCAGGCTAATAGGCGTTCAGAATTCTACGCGAAAAATGCCTGCCCCTTCGAAATAACTTAAAGCTATTGGAGGTATTGAGACAAACCAAAGATAGATTGATAGAGACCGGAAAATTTCGCGGGTTCAATGACCTTCAGGACAGACTCCAATATCCTCTACACACTCGGCCAAATGCCAACTGTTCATTGGCTGCTGACTTGTGAGTCGTCTCGACTGGGTGGCCTGTGATTCGACACTTCTATGAGTGAGGGTCTCTAATTGGCCCTCAGTCCTCCAGATTAACAGTGAACCAATGGCAGAAGCAGCACTAAGACATAATTATTTGAATTTTAGCATAACACGAAATGAATCCGCGAATTTTTCAGGTCTCTATAAATTGAGAATCCGACCACTTTTGCAGTGACACAGCTGTTTTCCTTTAAACGTGCAATGAACAGTTCTGTTCCGTTCAGGCACGGGAGACGCGGGAGGGGGCGCGAAGAGCAGCGGGTGAGGGGGGTGGGGGTAAGGCAGGATCGACGAGCGGCTGCGTGATCCATCACGACCCGGCCGCCACCTAGGGCGACATTTGCACCTGAATGCCTGCCCGGGGTCCCCTCCACGTGACGGATCACAGTCGCAGCCTTGACCCTTGCGGCCTGAGCTGTTCCCTCGAGGACTCCTACCAACACCGCGCTGACGACACGGGCGAGACCTAGCGGCAACAGACGTAACCACAATGGTGTCAGCCATTATTAATTATTAGAGACCGGAAAAATACGCGAATTCAATGTCGCGATAGGCTAAAATACAAATCGTTATACCTCAGTGCTGCCTCTGCTATTGGTTCACAACTCACCTGGATGACTCTGGGCCAATGAGTAACACCCGACCAAAGCTTTATCGAATCACAGGCTGCTACGCTGGAACGTCTCACAAGACAGCAGCCAATGAGTGGGTGGCATTTGACCGAGTGTACGTAGAACTATGGAGTTCATCCTACAGGTCATTGAACCCGCGAATTTTTCCGGTCCCTAATAATAAATCAAAAAGAAAAAAATTGAACGACCTTCATATAGTTACACTCTGCTGCCTATAAAAATTTAAAAGTCGGTTTCAATATCACCTTGGTTTGTATTTTGAGTATCTATTTACTTATATCTATAAAAAAAATACCTGTTTCATATAGCGGCGAAATGACCTGCTCGCTCATTGGACTGCAAAGAGGCATGCCCGCGCTAGCGATTGTTCCCGTGAGACTCGACAGGTTGTTGCTTGTTCGGGAATTTCCCTTGCCTCTGTTTGAACTCATGCCCTGGTTGAACTTGAGTTTCGGATGTTCCCGCAAGAACGGTGACGGCTCCGAGAAGTGATGTTCTCGCCGCTGATTGGTCGACGACCTCCCACTACCTCCCTCTACATACAACCGTAGCAAGTGGACTTATCCTGATTTAGTCTCTGCAAGACTCCCGGTCCCTCACTCAGAGGAAGTACCGTGTAAGGAAAAAAAAATGAAAGCAGGAATATTTAATGGCTCTGAAATAAGAAAACTCATTAAGGACCGTAAGTTTCGTAAATCCAATTAATGAGGCTGAGCGAAAATCCTGGACTTCATTTTGTTTCAGTATTCGGAAAATTTTCTGGGCCAAACAAAAAAGCAGAAAACTACGTTGAACTGTATATTATCTTTGAATGATTTGTGCAATGGGAGTGCATGACTTGATGTAAGTTTTTGGACATAGCAATGGCGTATGTCCAAAAACTTACATCAAGTTACGTTGAACTGGTTAACGATATGCTTAAAAACTCCAAATCCCGTGGGCGCAACATGAGTAGGGCCATGCATATTTCGTGAAAAGATTCGAAGACTGGCTGAAAGTCTAAACACTGTAGCATCGTCTGTGTTTCGTGATTGGGTGAGTTTCTTTCAGGTGCATGTCGATTGTCACAGCGCCAATCACGGTAGTTCAGTGCGGAAGCAACGCGTCCTGAGTGGCTCGGTCAAATAAGGCAACGACTTCTCTCGCAGACGGCCGCCAATCACAAGGGAACAATCGCTAGCGCGGGCATGCCTCTTTGCAGTCCAATGAGCCAGCAGGTCATTTCGCCACCATGAAATATATATTTTTTACAGATATATAATATAAATAAATAGAAATTCAACATACAAACCACTGTGACTTGATGTAAGTTTTTGGAGATAACACAAACCACTGTGATATTGCAAACCGATTTTTAATTTTTTACAGGCAGCAGAGTAACCATGAAGGTCGTTCAATTTTTTCTATTTGGTTTATGATACGTGAGTTTTCTTTTGTAGAAGAATTTTTCTAGTATTTATTTTATTCCCAGTAAAAAAAAAAGTTTTTATTATTTTTTTTAAGAAAACCCTAAAGATGATCCAGCTCAATTTTTTTCTTTTCTTTCGGGGAAGAAGTGCCGTGAGGATGAGAATGTCACAATACTGGAGTCAGGAACGCGGGCGTTGTGATCGCTCGTTACCGCCGGCTCCCACCTCAGCTGTTGGCGGAACAAAGTCTCCTCCCCCGCCCCTGGATCGTCCCGGGACAACCCTATCCCCCCCTCCCCTCCTGTCCCATCTCACGGGGTCACGTGACGTGGCTCTGTGCGCGGGGCAGGACTGGCTGGCTGACTGAGGCACGTCTGCCGAGCGGACGGTACAAATGCCTGTTGTGAGGGGCCGGGGAGATTTCGGCGGGGGTGCGGCGGGGAGTGTCATTCAGCCGGTTATATATGACGTTCCCGACGTCATTTTTTTTAACCCCCCACCCCCCCCCCCTTCTTCCCAAACCCTCCGCTCCTTCACAGAGCGATGAGTCTTCATCCATAACCCGCGGCGACTGTGTGCCGAAGGTTGCAGCGTCTACACGAAGATCTCGGCGGGTTCTTCTGGACGATTTTTCAAGCGGCTCCTACAAATTCGGTGAATCATCTTCATCCCTCCTCCCCCCCCCCCCTTTTTAACCCCCGTCCCCTCCACCCCCAAATTTCTGAGAGACGCGGTTCCCTGCTTTGTATCCCGGCGCGCCTTACAAATGCCTCCGCGTCCGGCCCATGCGGTGGAACTTTATATCACTGCGCGGACTATTTACAGTCGATTACCGTCTTCATAAAACACGCATTTGAGCTCGACGTTGACTTATCGCCCGGAGGGGCCCCACGGCTCGGTTAATTAAATATGCGCCGTTGCAGTCGCTTCTACTGGCCCGTTGCGTGAGCGGCGATAGACACGTCACACGGCGTCTTGCTTTCCCTGTCCGCTGCTGTCGCGTCCGTCGAGAAAATACCGTCTTGCACACGGGGGCAAAAATAATGTTCCGACTTTTAAAAAAAGATTCATTTATGGCTATCGTTGTTTTTTGTATTATAAAATTACGTTTTTCGAGGTTTTTCTTACGGGAATTTGGCGCTTTAATTTGTATTTTAAATTTATGTTTCATTCAAACACAAAACTTTTTTAACCATGGATAATATAGCAAAATTTTTTAACTAAGTGGACTTTTTATTGTGCTTATTATGTGCTCAGTTAATACTGGGAATCTATTCAGGAAATAGCTTACAAATAACTTTAACTATTGGAGGTACTGGGACAACAGTAAAGCATAAATGCCCGGGTAAGAATCCGAACCCAATATTACCGCGAAACACTATTTTGTAGTGATGAAGTTGTTTTTATGTGAATGTTTGAATTTAAAAATATCTGTAAAATCTACATGAATATTTATGTTCCATTAAAAAAATCATTTTCAGTGTATATTAATCTTAAATCATAGTAGCAACTTTGTAATATTGATTTTTCATCTATATTTAATAACGTAGGCCAACAATACTTTTGGTGCTGGGGTATTTGGAGCTCGGAGCTAATTTAGTATGAATTTGGTGCCCTGAATTGAAATATGACATTAGTTTTTTTTCCTAGGATGTCAAATTTCTAAGATATAACGTTTTAGTTAAATGTACGTTTTACATTATTTTAGGTTAAATCCATTAATCAAAACTCATGAAATTCTTTTTATTAAATTACACAAATATTATTATATGATACAAATATTATTATAGTATACAAATATCGTTAAATTATACAAATATTATTAGTATATAATAATATTATATATATAAAGATAGTACCAAGTCATCGATGGAACCAACTAGTTAGTAACTCAACATTTCGGAAGCTTCTTTTCGTGAACTTCTTGAATATATCTTGGAACAGTCCCTTTTTAAACTCCATCAATAATCTGCCATAATGTGCGTATCCCATCTTTATTGATAGCGGTCATCCATAATTTTAATATCTTGATGAAGTCTTTCACCTTGCTCCTCATTTCTGTCTACAAAATTTTCAGGAAAACGGTCCAGGTGGCTGTGTAAATAGTGCAACTTAATATTCATGATGCGCCCAAGGGATTTGAAATTTTTAAGAGTATCGTTTAACAGTTCAACATGGTTTTCTGCTTTTCGTTGGCCCAGAAAATTTCCGAATACTTGCAGCAACAAATGAAGTCCAGGATTTTCGCTCATCCTCATTCATGGAATTTACGAATGCTTGGTCCTTAATGAATGTTCTTATTTACGTGCCGTTAAATATCCCTGTTTTCATTTTATCCTTACACGGTACTTCCTCTGAGTGAGGGACCGGGAGTCTTGCAGAGACTATCAGGGTAAGTCCACTTGCTACGGTTGTTTCGATTGATTCCAGTAATATTTACTAGACAGAAATAACAGTCATCGGTGTGGTTTTTGGGTGCTCTCCAAACCATCGGTGCGCCGAATTTCGAACTTTTTTCTTTTCCCGCTAGTCCACTGGCGTAAATGTTCTGTACAAGTTTTACAAACCTGATGCGATACCCAAGATTTATCCTGATCACCGATCTTGACACCAAAATATCCATGATAAGCTCTCTTTACAAGATCTATTATCTTTTAACGTGAATTCTCCGCATACCCTATGTAGCAAAACACATCAGTAGAGACCCGCAAAATTCGCAGGTTCATTTCGTGTTATGCTAAAATTCAAATGATTATACCTTAGTGCTGCTTCTGCCATTGGTTCACTGTTAATCTGGAGTAATGAGGGCCAATTAGAGACCCTCACTCATAGAAGTGTCGAATCACAGGCCACCCAGTCGAGACGACTCACAAGTCAGCAGCCAATGAACAGCATTTGCCGGAGTGTGTAGAGGATATTGGAGTCTATCCTGGAGGTCATTGAACCCGCGAATTTTCAGGGTCTCTGCACATCAGGATGATTTAGGCCTATACAAATTATTCTACTGGAATTATTATTTTTTATCATTTTGCATCTATCCTGCACGGCTAAAACTCACAAACTGACCTCAAATTTAGTTGAAGCGTAGAAATCAACTATGTAATTCCCATCCTGGGATAGCCCTGTGACGAAGTGGCTTGTGTCAAACAGGCAGTTTTACTTCTTTTTTTCACACTTATCTCAAAAAGTATAGCTGATAGAAAAAACCTAATTTCATATTTATTTTCCACGCCCCAAAATATAGCTAAAATCTGTTCCAAAATCGTAGACACCAAAAAAATGTTTCTTGTTGACTTGTGTAATCGATAAAACATATGATTGCAATGTAGGTTACACATCTATACGCTATACCATAATAAACTTGTAACGGTAAATTTGTCTGTACTTTTTTATTTCGAAATTATAATCACAAGAAATTTTATAATAAAAAGCAAAGACAATTGGAAAAGCATATGTCTGTCTGTTTCGATAGTTACAGCAGCTATTAGCAGATTGAACGTTTTTAATTATTCTATTAAAGAATACTGCAACATTAAAAGTACAGTACACATCATAAACACACTCAACTGAAGAATTATTTTTGTTAGTTTTTAATTTAGTTCAAAATGACCTAACTTGAAGATGTTACAGCAACAAAGTATAATAAATTTTGAAAGCACCTAACTTATAAAAAGATAAGGAATTAACCAATATGCTGTGCTTCAAAATCGTAGATAAATGCAAGGGAATTTTTTTATAAATACATTTAATTTTTCATGAAGGTAGCGTTGAGTAGATAATACAGTTAAACGAATTTTTGTTTCGTTTCCGTTTTTTTTGTTTGTTTTATTTTACACACAATCATTCCAAGCTGTTTATTTCTGCTGAGTAGGTATCAGTTATTTCGCATGAATATAAATACTGCAAAATTACGCTTTGTGTGGCTGGCTGCATTAGCGCTACCGAAAGTCAATAGTCAACTACAGGTAAGGCGGTTTAAGACACGCCTATTGTTAATGTATTTTCAATAAGGAAATATATGGATTAAAATTTAATTACTTTGTGTGTTAAAATTTTTTATATTTGCATTTAAAACTAAAATATTATTATCAAAGTTTAACCCGATACATAGGGACCGGAAAAATTCACGGATTCAATTACCTCTAGGATAGCCTCCATTATCCTCTGCATTTCTCAAGTAAACAAGCGTGTTCATTGGGTACTAAATTGTGAGGCGTCTCCACTGAGTAGCTTGTGATTCGACGCTTCATTGGTCGATAGGCTCTCATTGGTCCAGAGAGCTCCAGTTAAACTACGAGCCAATAGAGAACCAGCAGAATTGTACACATGTTTGAATTTCAGCCTATCACGAAATTAATACGCGAATTTTTCCGGTCTCCACCGATACAGCAGATTTTTGATCGCTGGTAGCTCGTAGCTAATTGCTGGTTTTAATATGTTTTGAGCTGGTTGCCTTCCTCTGAACCATGCTGATGGTAACAGGTAGTGATTAAATAAAAGCTCTTCAGGTAAAAAGTGTTTTCACTTAAAAAAGAAGAAATTTTAATTTATTTTGCGCTTGGCGAAACTTTGCTTACAATTTTTTTAAAATGTTTATAGTGTTTTTTTACTCTATGCTGTGATAGGTGGCATATGTTTGTCTAAACAAATAACAGCTAAGCGTCCTGAAGAAAAATACGGGACATTAAAAACATTTCTTAAAAACAAAAAAAATTGGTTGTCTGTAAAGTCGGTTTACGGACGATAGTTTAACGTGACAACGTCATAACAAAACATTGATGAAATGATTGATCCAGAAGAAAAGGAACTATCATATTCGGCCTGAGACTGAGCCGTAATGGTTTTTGCAACCAAACCACGTAGGCATTAAAAATATTATATTCTTCGAGGAAGAATTTTTTTTAATTTTTTCAATCTTTTGCATGATAAAATCTACCTCTGCATACTTTTATGAATAAAATTGAATCATTTTTATTGAATTATCACTATTTTGTATGGATACAAAGGAGTGAAATGAAATGTGCAATTGAATTAATAAATTTACTTTTATTTGCATTCATTAATTCAAATATATTTATTACTAGTTGCGTGCGCCATATTTATTTTTACAAGTACAAAAAAAAATTTCGCAGCTGCAGGATTTCGAACCAACAACCTTTTGTTAATGTGTTAGGTACGCTAACCACACGCCCACGAGGCCATACTAATACAATGTAGTTTCAAATGTTATATAGATATATATTTATAAAAAATTTGTTCACGGTAGGGGTATAATATTAACACGATTTTATAACAAATTCGCATCTTAAATACACCAAACTTATTTATAATGTGTTACAATATTTTTTAAAACATTGTGCAAAAGATCCCGGGTGTAATTTGAATTATTATGTGTAACTGTAAAACACCATTGTTGGTTCAAAACGTATTTGAATTTTCAACATTACTTTTAAATAACCGTACCGATTGTGCTAAAAATCGGTGGACGATCGTTAAATTACATATTATTAATAATTCAAACGACGAAAATATGATTGAAAAGTCAAATCGATGGTTGTTCCAATCGAGTGGAAGAGAGATGCCACGCATGCGTACAATGAGCATGAAGAGAGATGCCACGCATGCGTAACATTAAGCAAACAGAACACATGCGTAGTGGGACATCCGTAGTGGGACACTTTTTCGTGCGTGCAGCCGGCGTTCATCGATTTATTAGACGTTGTCACGTCAAAAAAATTAAATAATCTAAGCCAGCGTTTTTTTGCAAACTAACTTTACGGTAAAAATTATTTCCTGATAAATCATTTTATCTACCTCCAGCGTTAGACAAGCAAATATGGCGAAAGCAATAGCTAAGAACATAGAAAATGAGCATACGTTTTTGCCTTAAGGGGCCCGCCTCGTCAGGGGTGTATGTGTGTTAGTGAGGCGGGATGATAAGCGCGATGCTCGCTGGTCCTTCCAGCGCGGTAAAGCCTCTAAGCGCAAGTCTCTGAACTGGCGCGCATTCGTCTCGTCGTCACAGGATAACTGTGAAATTTGAGCGGTGACCGTAACATTATATGGCGGAGAAATGAAGATAAAGGTGTTATGCAAGCCCCTTAAGTGCTTTCAAGAATCTGTACTGATTGTTTTATGCCTAAAAATTACTCTGAAAACACGCGTTTTAGGCATTTTAACGCTTCTAAAAATACAGTTTAAAAACTTAATCCGAAATTAAAAGTACTTTTCGGCCCTCAGCGAACTCTTAAATGCTATTCGTAAATAGGCCCCACTCGGATATCTTGAGTTGTTTTGAATTCGCGTTGTTTTTCCTGAAGCTCTACACACCGTATGTGTGCCCAGGTAGGCGGGGCCCTTAAGGCTGGATTGTAAACCTGTGTTCGTTTGACTGAACCTTGTCATCGTATTGTGGGACCGGACACGGATACAATAGTACATATATCAAATCACCTCCAGGGTAGACAGTACAATACTCTACATACTCCGGGAAATGCCACCTGTTCATTGGCTGCTGATTTGAGGGACATCTCAACTGGGGTAACTCGTGATTCGATACTTAATTGGCCAAGAGTCCTCCAGGTAAAATGTGAGCCAATAGCAGGACCTGCGCAAAGGTGCTTATAGGTACTTGAAGTCAAGCGTTTCGCAAAGTGAATCCGCGAATTATTCCGGTCTCTCACAATAAGACTCTTCCCTAATGATTATAAGCCAATTAAAAGCGAGTGAATAAGGCGACCAGGAAAGAAGGTAACACACGTGGCAGATTAATTCAATATAATCGGCATTTCTCTGATTGTCATCTCCCAGATCTGATCCGTGTTAATGGAATACAATTTTTTTTTTAACTTTGCTAATTCTTTATCTCTATTTCTGTAATTCTTAAATATTATCCATATTTTTTCTACTTGGAATTCATTGGGTGGGCGAAAGGGCACATCTTTTGTTTCAGTTCTATGATACGATCTTGATACTTTGACTTGAATATTTTCATCATACATTTACTTTATTTCTTCTAAATAAGTATGGTTTTTCTTTCTTCTTTCTTTGTTCTGGGCCTTTCTTTTCTTTGTTCAGTATTTCCAGATCTCGCACCATCATGTTCTCCGGCTGATTTCTCGCTTAGTCGATCTTATTACTTTATCTTCTTTCCTTGCGTCTCTAACGTTTTGTTTGCAAGCATCCTTTTTTTATTTAGGTTATCCTAGGAAAAAATTAATTCGCCGATTCATTTGGCGGTAGCCTGTGGAATCCAAAAATAAGTTTAACTTTTTTTTTTTGTTGCTGCTTCTGCGAATTGGCCACAGTTCGCCGGAAGGACTCTGAGCCAATAAAAAAAAAATCACTACAAAAGAAGCGTCGAATCGAAAGCATCCCAGGTAAGAGGTGCCACGAGTCGGTAGCCAATGAGCATGAGTGATTTGCCCGAGTACAGACAGTGGCGGATCCAGGAGGGGGGAGGGGCCATGGTGGCATCCCCCCCCCCCCCACCCTGAACCCTGAAAAATCTTCATCCCCCCCCCTCAAAATTCCTAGGGGCAGGCATTTTTCACGACAAAATTGAACGCTTATTTCTCTGCAACATGGTATATCCGCATCAGCTGTTTATTCCTTGTGAGAGAAGTCGTTACTTTATTTTACCGAGTCACTCAAAGCGCGATTACTTCCGCACTGAATTACTGTGATTGTTTTTTACTGACAGTAGACATGTACCTGAAAGAAACTTACCCAATCACGAAACACAGTCAATGCTATACCTAGTGTTTTAACTTTCAGCTATAGACTCGGAATATTTTCGCGAAAAGTGCATGCCCCTACCAATTCCTTATCATTAGGGACCGGAAAAATTCGCGGTTTCGATGACCTTCAGGTTAGACTATACGGCCCCACATATACACCAAGGAAAATAACGCCAGTTCATTGGCTGCTGACGTGCTAGTCGTCTCTACTGGTTTGCATGTGATTCGATACTTCTTTGGTTGAAGGTTTCTTATCGGCCTAGAGCCGTGGAGACGAACACTGAGCTGATAGCAGAAGCAGATTAAAGGTGTAATTATTGGAATTCCAGCGCATCACGAAAAGAATCCGCGAATTTTTCCGGTCTCTGCTTTTCATAGTTTACCAAACTTACTAAAGTATTATTTTACTGCAGTGCTGTAGATAGTATGACGGTTTTGAACCACAAATAAAACGTATCTGCTAAATATTTCAATTCTAAAACGTACTAAAGTTGTATTAGTAAGTGGGTGCCTACGTGGCAGCGATCTTCGAGGACGATTAGAAACACCGAAGGCCTTGTTCTTGGCAGAGTGTTCACGTCGCGTAGTTCCATTCTCCAGGAGAGCTGTGAACGGTCCCTGTGAAGACGGCTCGAGCAAGGCCGGGGGCGGTTGTGAGCGCGAGTGCTCCCCCCCCCCCCCCCCCAGTAGCCAGCGAGGCCCGGGATGAAGCCGTGCGACCGGCAGAGGTGTGGCAACACCCTGGGGGGCCGCTGTCAGCCCCCTCCCCCCCTTCTGGGCCTCCACGAGCCCCCACGAGCCCCCACTGCGCCAGGCTGGCGTCGCAGTCATTGAAAACACGGGCTAGAGCACAGCAGCAGGCGCGATTGAAATAGGTACCACTGTTAATATCAGCGCCAGTGAACGTATCCGACATCTGCCGGCAGTGTTAGTAACTAACTAGGCCTTCATCAACTACCACATGACCATACCGTGACGTCCGACCAGCAATTTCAAAATATAAACAAATAAGGATTATATCAAAAGTTTAGTTGACATTCCTAACCAGGTAACCACGAACCTTTTTGACGTGACGTCTAATAAATCGATGAACGCCGGCTGCACGCACGAACAAGTGTCCCGTTACGCACATTGTCCCGTTACGCTGTGTCCCGATACGCTCATTGTACGCTTGCGCCGCATCTATCTCTCTTCCACTAGATTGGAACAACCATCGATTTGACTTTTTCGAGGAACATTATACTTGAAACACTCCCATTCGTTTCCTACTTTTCCTATCATCGTCCTATCCTTTACAGAATAACACAGATTGGAAGGAAGTTAAATAGCAAACATGTATAAAAGTTATAGTTAAAATAACCTCTTCGTTAAAGTAATAAACATATTTGAATTAATGAGTGCAAATAAAAGTACAATTTATCAATAAAATTGTAGATTTCATTTCACTCCTTCTTTGTTTCCATACAAAATAGTGATAATTCAATAAAAATGTTTCAATTTTATTAATAACAGTATGCAATAATTTCATCAATGTTTTTTTATGACGTCACGTAAAACTATCGTCCGTAAACCGACTTTACAGACAACCAATTTGTTTTTAATTACAACTTTTGCTGGTGATTTATAAGTAATTGCATTAATTAATTTTTTTAAAAGCAGGAATTAATTACACCTGAACATTGTAATATCTCGACAATTTATTCCCACAATATGGTTGATGATTTATTATAAACAGTTCTCTAGTCCCGCCGAAATGGCTTCCAACTCTGCCCGCGACAGAAATAAAATGAATATTAATTTCCCTCCCATGCACACGACCGTTCTATGCGCTGTTGTGAACCAGCAGGTTGGGAAACTTGGCGGTTCGAATCTTGTGCGCGCGATCCACTGTTCTTTTTCCAGTTCTGCACCCGGCTTGAAACACGGGCCAACATCGCCCGTGTGTTGCGAGCCGCCCCAACTAAGCTGCACGGGTGTAGACGTCTGAACAGTCGATATTACATTTTACTGTTTTATTTCACCAAGAACATCGTCTAAAAATATGCATTAATTATTTGTTTCTAAGGAGTGTTGATTGAAAGAAGCCATCTTGTTTTCAACTGTTTTTTTTTTCAACTTTTTTTAGATAATTTGAAATTTTATTATAGTAAACGCGTTTGGAGTCCAGCCTGTCACGAAATTAATTCCTCGATGTTTTTCGATTTTATCTTTTAGTTGATGATTTATGCAAATATTATTTTTTTTAATGTTGAAAAAAATAATCGAATATTCAATAATTGGACTTTATTGTGGTTATTAATGTGCAATTCAGGAAAAAGTTTACAAATAACTTTAACTATTTGAGGCACTGGGACAACACAAAGCATAAATGCCCTTTGTTACTGCGAGCACTATTTAATTGTGACACAGTTGTTTTCATATAGCCTAAATGTAGTCCACAAAATTTCAAATATCTGTAATTTAAAGTGAATGTTTCTGTTCCATTTACAATATATATGTTAATACTCATATATATGAATATGCACATAGGACTATATACACATATGCGAACTTCAATGATCAGATTGCCAGACACCTTGCGAGCTGTTACCTGTCCGTATTCTGTACCGCCATACAGATATCTTTAATAATCAACTTAAAACCGAAATGAGTTACAAAAATTATTATTAAATTATTTAAAAGCAGTATTTAATCAGGTAAACAGTTACAGTAACAGAACCATGCATTTGGCTGATGAAAAAAAATATATGCAAAAAGAAACTGCCTACGCGCGTTTTACCGAAATATTAGCATCCATTCACCCAAAAAGCCACAAAATACATTTGAGTAAAACATAAACGAACTACTTAAGGAGTGCGTGCAGGAAGGAGACAAAAAAAAATTGTAAAGAAACAACGAAGTTGGAAGCTGGAAGTGATGAAGTTTACGAACCGAAACTGTGGTAACTACTTCAAGTCTAGTAAAGTGAGTAACTGAGTTACGTATAAATTAGGTTTTTTTTATTGCATGTGTCGCAACTTAACAGCCAACAACAGCCAAAACACCGCATGAAGAGGTCATTGTTGCCTGGAACATGTTCTGAGCCAGGCACGCTCAGTTAAATGTATTCCTCTCTGGTTTCCTGGAGCGAGTGTGATGTCGTCTACTTTTGTTGTTGCGTCACGAATATTATAAACATATGTTTACCAAGCATGATATAATTACTGTGCTAAAAAAAAAACACATGTGCGAATGTTGACAACCATTATAAAAAAACTTAGAAAATATACTTTGAAAATATTTGTAATACAGTAGAATCCCACTAATCCGAACTAATTGGGACCGAACCCTGTTCGGATTAGCGAAAATTCGGATTAGGCGGAATTTTGTCATATAATGCCATATATTGTCTTTTTGAGGCGTATTTAGTGTCTGATGTATCAAATATGTAAGGAAGGTGAGACGAAAAATACACCTTTATTATTTAGCGTACATATTTAGTGTCATATAATATTTTTAATTACTCATATATATAGATAGATAAATTATAAGTTTCTTATGTACATATTAACAAACGTACAACATTACTTGAAAAAACCTGTTTTTCTTTACTTTTCTTAGTCCTTAAATAATATTAAAATTTTTTTTTATCCTAGCCCTGTTCGGATTAGGCGGATTTTCGGATTAGCGGGGTTCGGATTAGCGGGACTCTACTGTATAACAAATGCAAAAGAGACGTAGTGTTAAATTTACATAAGTACCTATTCCTTAACGATAGGAAATGTCGAGAAAATTAAAAAAAAAGTGAGATTACATTCCAGTATTCGCTAGAGACGTGTAACATCTAACCTCGGCAACAAGCAGAGTCAAGTGTTCTCGTGTTGCAAATACACTTATAATAAGAAACTCGGACAGGAAATTAAACGTAGAATTCTTAAAAAATAATGCGGAGCGTGATATATGTACGCAAATGTTGTTTTCAACTACAATTATTGAAGCGAATCACACGTACTTTCCGCACCCGCCGCTAGAATTCGCTGCCGGAGCAGTTACGTCGAATGTTGAATCATTTTATTCTCAGACAGAAATTATAAACTATATAATGAAGCGGCTCCGATTGAAACAAAAAAAAACTTGAAAAAATACTAAACCCCAGTTTTGGACCTCATATATCTCATATTCGACAATTCGTTCTACTAAAATACTGCCCATCTTGTTAAAATTTATCAAAACGTTAATACTATAAAGTTTCCGTTTGGCTTTGTGAACTTTGGTTCGCGGCATCCGCCACAGATGGCAGCACCGTGGCTACACATTTCTGTTCCACGAGACTTCGTCGCATTCATCTATTATCTAAGAAATATTCAGATGACGCCTCCAAACCATTATTCATTGTCTGTAATAAGAGTAAAGTCTGTAATGCTTGTTAGTTATTGTAGAAGAGTTCAGAAATCAACTTTAATTGTGTTAAAGAGTTATGAATATCACAATCAAGATTTTAAGGAGAAAGTATAATCATAAATGTCATGAAAAAGTAATGACAATTAATTCCCTGGTACATGACACTGCGTTCACCAAGCAATCCATCAACAACTGATGTCATCAACATCCACCAACAAAAAAAAAAAATGGGTGCGTGTACTTAGGTACGCGCGTGAGAAATTATACTTCGTTGGCATCATTAAAAAATAGTTTTTAATTGCATGCAAAAATATTGCGTGGATTCCCTCCGCGCGGAAGAAATGAAACTTCGTAATGTGGAAATGAAAATAGGAAGGGGTAGAAATTGATTTTTAGTGAAATCATATTGTATCAAATAAAACTAAAAAAAATAAATCATGAAATCATTCAACGATAATAGCTGTTTATTTAATTAAGCGGACGGGTTCGCCCCAAGGAGAAAATTGACGCGGCGAGACCTCGTGGACATAGAGAAATGACACACACTCACTATTTATGTGTCTATGAAACGCGCATTCACTCTCGCTCTGTCTCTTTCTATTCCCCCTCCCCAGGAGCGTTAAACGTTTAACGCAACCTTGTTGGAAGTCGCATTAGAAGTATGACTTCAAAAATTCCAACCACGCTCAATCGCATTGCATTGTTGAATGAAAATAATTATAACTTGCAGTTCAAACTGATCATGTGTGATGATAAGGAGATGGAACTAAGAGCCAGGATGAGAGCTAAAATACAGTCTTCACCACGAGTTCCTGTTAGCTAGTATTTCTACTTGGATACACTGACTGTGGAATACAACTGAACTAAAAACAATAATAATTGCATTTTATGAATGTTAATATTAAACTTTCACCATACTTGTTGAGCAAGATTGAATGAAACTTGACATTCCGTTGCCCTCGGCCGGCATTGCAGCGAAGTGAAGCGTTTTATCCGCGTTCACCACGAAGTTCCACAGCGGCCACTAGATGGCAGATACAGTTAGTTTAAAATAAGTTAGATGTATTGCACTTCTTTCCGGTTTTTTGTCAATAAATAACCTATTATGTAATTGTAGATTGTTGTTAGTATTGATAAAGTGAATAATTTTATGTGTTACTTTACCTCAAACATTGTAAAAGTGACTCCCTTGAATTTTATGTACAAGTCGTTATTACAGTTACCTTATATATATTTTTTAAAGCGATGACATTAATTATGTAGTAGAAGTTACAATTATATAATATAATTTTATAATAGTCTGGTTACTCAGGAAGGGATATTGTAAATATGTATATATGTAATTCTTTTGTTTTTCTTTTTTTGTACCAATCAAGTGTCACCCTCCATGTATATTATGTATTACCAAGTGATCCTAATAAAGGACGCGAATTTTTTGGCAGGGTGGACCCCCTGGGGGGGGTCCCCCATTTAAAAAAAAAAAAAAAACTCAGGCTTGTGATACGTAACATATAAACTTTGGTAACGATAAAATTGTTGAGTTCTGATACTGCAGGTAAACTCATAATACGTGTTAATCGCGCTTATTGCTTATTTTGTTCTATAAACCGGGCCTTACAAACACCACATGGCAATACATTACGCTGTTAAACGCTGAGCGTAATCAATATTAGATGGATTTCAAAGAAATGCTATCTATTGTAGCCGTTACTATGGTGGGACTTCAGAACAATTTGTATATAGTTTTTATTTATAGTCCATACACCCCAAAAACATTGTCAACTCAAAAGTTTATAGGTATTTATCACAATTTTGTGGACATGATAACTGCCGCAATTATTCACAAATGACTTCTAAACTGATACATAAAATCTAGTAGTGGAAAATCTCGGTCGAGTTCGTTAACGGGAAATATCCGACCAAAAGGGTTAGAAATGGGGAAGGTTGTTTGAAAAACAGAAAAATCGCTGTAATTTCCATGGAAAATATCGCACACGTTTTAAAGTATTATAACTCGTAGGAGTAATACCACAATATTTTGTCTCTAAAAGTCTTTGATACGATTAACCCTAACTCCAAGGGGTTGAAAAAAACAAGGGTTGGAGAATAAAAAAAATTATAGCTCCCTTCATAGGAGTAACATCGTATTCGTACGAATTGTGTGTTAATCTTATAATTTTTATCTAAATATTTTGTCTGAAACATTTGTTGTTTAGACGAACCATTGCTGCAAAATTAGTAGAATTTTAAAACTTGGGATTACTGTTTCCTATTAGCTACTATGACTATTTTAGTTCACCAAATATATTTCAGGGTAGTTTCGTTACCACCAAGTTTCATTTGCACACCAATACGTTGGGTATGTACCCTAATATTTACGAAAGTGACTATATACGCGTTAATTCTGCTACACGTGGGTTCACCATCTTTGTGTCACATTTCCATTCAACGAATTCCGTTCAATTTTCAAGTAATCCCTCCTACCGAATCCGTATACCGAGAGCTAATGAGTTTTACACATTAAAAATCATGTTTGTTAGGCAAAAAAAAAATCTAGTCCCTACGCAAAAAAAACATTTCTGTACTTTTAAAATTTATTCCATTTGAAACCAGTTGCCACGAAATATTTTGTAACACTACAAAAAATATATTGTAAATTTGTATAACATATAGCCAGGGTTTTTCCAGATACTGAGTATTTCTTACAAAATTTGGAGCATAATTTTATATTTTAATTGCTATTTAATTTTAAAAAATAATTATTTTACACCATGGAAAAGATAATTGAATATTCAACAACCTGACTTTATTTCGTTGTATCGTGCTTATTACGTGCGCTGTTAACACTGGAACAGTTGACAGATACTGAGACAACACAAAGCATAAACGCCCGGGTAAGATTCCGAACCCAGTTTTATTGCGAACACTTTTTCTGAGTGATTCAAGTGTTTTTATATTAATGTACAAATTTACAAATTTGTATCTGTAATTTTAAATGTATATTTCAGTTCTCTTTACAAAAGAAAATAACGTATAAGTAAGTCTGTAAGTTAAAGCTACAGTAGACAGTTTACAACGTAAATTCTATCAAAGTTTTTGAGTGAGATGATAAAGGAAACTTGCAGACTTGTGAAGTTGGTAGAAATGAAGGCCTAATTAGCTACATTTCTCAAAGTTAGGTATGTCAGAATTATAGTTTCAGTAGGTAATTAGTAAAAATCAACAAATACAGTAAAGTAAAAGAATCCTTTACTTTTATTGGAACCTTAGCGAATCAAATAACTATTTGAAAAATGAACCTTGAATCCAGAAAAAGCCTCTCCACTTAAATCGTTTCAATTACACATTCAATCAAACAGCAGTTGATTTTTTTTCCGTGCAGATTTTCAACCATTATTAAAACTGCGCAGCACTATCGCAAAAATATTTCAGAAAGTGTAAGAATATTTAAAAAAAAACCTACTTTTAGTTTAATTTAACATACGAGAAAATACGTACTTGTTTTATAGTAATATAAACTTTTTGAGTATTGCGACTTACTGAATTCATTTATAACTAACTTACTAAGTTAAATAAAAATTATATATTATTCTAGCAGCAGCACTAAGTGAACACAGTTCAGAATTTTGGTGATAATATGTTAATTTTTTGTCTTTTCATTTTTGGGAATTATTTTAACAGATTTCAAAGTTTAGGTACTTAGGTATGCCTAGGTATATACTGATGTAAAAAAATTCAATGCTATAGGTGACTTAACATTTGTTAATTAAAAATTTAAAGCAATAAATAAAAATAATGTCATAGTTAATTTATATAACTCTAAGAATTTAGTGCACAAAGATATTTTTCTTTAATATGTTACTATAAAAATAAGTATCAAAATACTCTAACTTACAAGCTCAATGAAGTTAATTTTGTATGACGTAATATAAATAATCATAATCCAGAATAGTATTGATAAAATACTTATTGAAGACTTATGTATCAACTGCCAAATTAGTCGGAAAAATACAATATCAGTTTGAAGTAAGACAAGACTTACATAACTATATTTTATGAAAACAAATAACATTTACTTAAAGTATATTCACTGATTGTACTATGTAATTAAACTTGTGGTTTTAATATTTCTATTAGTTATTAGATCTTAATTCTGGAATTTACTTTTTCGCGTGTAGACATGGGTATTAGTAGGTATTTTAAAACAGTTATAAAATAATTCCTGGAAACGAAAGAGCGAAAATTATGCTGAGATAATTAAAATTCTGGATAATAATTGAAATTCTGGATAGCAATAATGTCCAGAAAAATTGAACATTTTTGGCTCGACTCCTTTCGACTAACTTACGCGCTGTTTAAAATTCAATGAAAACACTCAATGACAAGAATTTGCATTTTCAACTGATAAAATACTGGGCGATAAAATAAAAGTGTTGAGTTTAGCTTGATTGCAATTTTGAATGTTCATTATAAATAAACGTTACTTCTGCAGGTAGTATACTTTTTTTTTTCATACAAATATTTTATTTCAAAAGAAAAAAAATAACTGGTTTCGAAGCTGCAAGGAAATACATTATAGAGCAACGCTTCCACGGTGAACATGTTTTTAATTTGTAGCCTACATCCTTATGAGGTTTCTGGAAGAAACTGCACATCTGGGGTTTTAATTCCAAAGTGCTTTGGCGGTAATATAAATAATTGAATTGTTGAAAAATATTCCTGTTCATTGTTGCGTCGCTTATTGGCCTATGTTGACGCTACCACCCCGTTCTTTAGTTTATTACTGTTTACAATTATTTATAGACAATTTTTTAAAAAAGTTTATTACACAATCTAAATTACATGCATTTCCTAGCAATGAAAACACATTAAATGAACGTCTACAGAACGACAACAATGCAATAAGTCAAACATCCTGTTAGCTATGAATAATTGCCTGAATTTTCACAAATACTAAATATCTGAAGAAAAATTTTGTAACGAAACATAATGTGCAATGCTTATGTAATGAAAATTCGTAGAAATTTTTGTCAAACAAAAATAACCAAATTAAAATTCACGTAATTATAAATACATTTACTGGCCAACGAAATCAGTTTGTTTTTAGCCTGTACACTAAAGGAAAAGTATGCTTATAACATACAGCTTGTCTGTGTGTGTTTGTCACGTTTTGTCGATTGCTAATCAATGAATTTTTCAACATCCATTTTTAAATAGTGCGTTTGAAATTTGTGGAAACAATTTTAAAACACTAACGCTTAATTTTTTTATCGATTGTTATACAATAACTTTGAGAATATATATAATATCTAGAGACCTGAAAAATTCGCGGGTTCATTTCGTGTTTTGCTAAAATTCAAATAATTACACCTTAGTGCCGCTTCTGTCATTGGTTCACTGTTAATCTGGAGTACTGAGGGCCAATTAGAGACCCTCACTCATAGAAGTGTCGAATCACAGGCCACCCAGTCGAGACGACTCACAAGTCAGCAGCCAATAAACTGTTGGAATTTGCTCGAGTGTGTAGAGGATATTGGAGTCTATCCTGGAGGTCATTGAACCCGCGAATTTTTCCGGTCTCTAATAATATCACATGAAAACCAGTTACATATACGACAAACAAATTATAGGTATTGTTTACTCATAATTAAAATACCATTAAACCTTAACCAAGGTTTAAATGATTTTAGTTAATTTAAGTAAAAGTTTAATTTCATATTCATACTTAACCAGTTTTAATTTTTTTAGTTTGTAGCCTTGTTTACAATTTTTATATTTTTTGTTTAAAATGCACAACTAACTAATAAAAATTACTATTATTAATTTCAATATTAATATGTATTGCTTAAATATGTTTTTGGTTAAAATAACATTGATATTTCTTAATGATTATAAGTTTATTTATTTCGAATTTCATAATAATTCGGGGACTTGAAAAGTTTTCAAACGGACTTGATTAAAATTAGGTATTCAAGCATATTTTTTATTATTTACTTATATTTTTTTTGGTTAAAACTAATTATCAACTAATTACAATATTGCTCTTAATGGCAAAAATGGCAATAGCTATAAAATATAAATGCCATAATAATTGTAAATCCATATTTCATCGCGTTATCTAACTCGTGTACCATGAATTTAAACAAACTTATTTTAAAAAGCGATTAAATTGTTTAATTAAAATCAGTTTGCTTAACTGGTTTTATAAAAACTCAGTAAACCTAAACTATTTTGCATTAAAAGATAATATAACGTTTATTATTACAAATTTTGTAAATATTCTTACGCCCTTAATTAAATTTTCATCAAAAAATCTCAATAAACGATTTTTCATTAATATGATAAATATCGTACTTAAAATTAAAATGATAGATTATATAACTAAACCAATGCATCATACTCCATTTTTTAAATGGCCTTTCAATTAATTAAAATTTATTTACAAATAACACACAATGTTAAAATATATTTAGCTCATTTATTAAATAAAACATGTATACGTTCCTAATAAATAATATTTTATTAAATTTATTTAGGGTCTTAAAAGTATCATGACAGAGGTATTTTGAATAACCTATCATTACTGTATTTAATCACTGATTACTTCATTAAACTGACGTCATACATTTCAGTATTCATAACTATGCTGAATCAGATATTGAAATGTTGCAATGCGGGCATACTTATTTTCAAATATCAACTACTCATAATATTTCAAATATTAATTTACATGATATAACACGCTCTAACACAATTGTTATCACATGCAAGGAGTTTGAATTACAAGATTTATTATTCAGAAGAAGGAAATATATTGATAAATTAACTACAACAAACTGACTTTACAAGATAAATCTTTTTTAATTTAAACTAACAACTATTTGTTAAAAAAAGGAAGCAAATTTACGCTAGAGTAATCTTTGGCGCGACAGCAGTGACCTATGAATTAGTAACATTTTACAGTTCACAGGTTTTGAGTACTTTCATAGAATTTTTTATTTCTTTTCACAAAGTAACTATTTGCAAAAAAAAAACTTCAATCCGAGACTTTTTAAAAACTTCCTTTTAAAGTAAAATAACCCAAACAATGTGACTGTGTATTGTACACACGAATTTCAGCCAAACTTAACCACAACAATTGTTGTAGGTAGGCTACCTATATTTGGTGAAGGGATGGTTTGTGTCATTATATACAATCAATAAAGATAAAATGACCGCAATAACCTAGTTTCAAAACCATTTTTTTCGTCAATCCAGCTTATTTAAATGATTTGCTATAAAGTATAAGTGTTATTAAATTGCATTGTACGTTTGAAATACGTTTTACCCGGTATTAACAATTAGAGGCCTATAGCTACAAAAGGAAAAGTTTAATACAATAAAAAAATTTCTGAGTAGTCAATGAAAGATGCTAATAGCTACTCTATATATTACGGAATGAGTAACATGCCTGAAAATTCTGGTCACATTAGGAGCCATATCCTTAAATATTTATAAATATAGTATGCTCATTCATAGCTTAGGTATATTCCAATAGTAAACCTTGTGTTCCAAGAAATAAGAATAGGTATCGATTGAGAGATATGCGCTATAATCTGTTCGAGGACTCTTTTTTTTTTTTTTTTGTTAATTTTTCATTGCCATTGATTTGTTCTCAGTGCAAGGCTATTTGCGTGGAAAAATTCTAAGAAAGTTGGCGTAGCGAAATAAGTGAGGCTAGAGGTTTATTTGTTAGATAGCTGAAGGATTCCCCAGCGTCCTGGTTAAGGAATTCATTAAATTTTACGCGCTTAACTCGAGATAAAAAAAAATGTTTGTTTACTTTTGGTTAGTGTAAATTTATATTCATCGTAGTCTATGTCACTTTTGTAAGTTTTAAACAAAAGATACTAAAAACCCAAATGGTTGTTTTATTTTGTTTATATATTTATGATAGAAGAATAAATAACTTAGTGGAGACATCTCCATTTAGAAACATCCTAATTTAATTAAGTATGACCCATTAAAACTTCAACTGAGCTTGTTCCAAGTGTGTTGGCCAGTGTTTTAGTTTATCACAGAGCCGCAAATACTTGCTTGGAGGGTGATAGTTCTAAAACTCACGAAGAAAAGATTTAAAAGGTTAAGACCATGGAAAAACGCGGAATTTCAATAGAAAGTTTCAATTGTCAATGTTATGACGAGATGACGGAAGAGAGTAGTTACACTTCGATATTGAACGATTCAATCCTCTATTTTTTTAAACTGCTATACATGACGGATTAGAGTACGATTCAGGAAACATGAAACACATTGTTTTCAGTCGCCTAAGTGATATTACTACTGTTTATCTTTCTGCAATTTCACTATTTATGAAATATGGTTAGTATCCGTAGAATATCCGCAAATAGGTGGTTGAAATAATGCAAGAACTAAATACAAATATAATGGTTGGAAAAGCCTGCAATGTTAACTAGTAGAAGCTCCAGCTACCAATTAGCTGAATATGACTAGTTGTACGTAGGCCTATTGCAAACTATAACATAGCTATAAAACGATAAAAATAAATATTTTTTTTTGATTACACAGCACTTGATGCCGATAGAGAAATGTCTCGAAGTACCTACTATATTAAGCTCAGTCACCGAAGCTTGACATTTGTCAAACTCATTAACTCCTGTATTTCCAGATTATTAAAAACTTTTTAATCAGCTTTCAAAATGCGAAAGAGGGTGGAAAACATGCGAGCCAATTGTTTGATCATGAGAGCTTTTTTGATCAGTGTGCTGGTTCACTGCCAAGGTACTCCAATCAGATGATACAGAAGAAACGCCAGCCAACTTATTGACTGTGGAAATCAAACAAGCGAAAGTAAAATAACCGCAGATATAATTTATCAAAATCCAAATTAACGAAACGAAATTTGACCAAGACAATAATCTTTCCCAGTCTACTTTCACATTAAAAAAAAATAGTAGTGTTCGTTGAGTCAAATATATTCCCGGGGTTTTTTTTTCGTGTAAACTAGATTATATAACCTTCTGTCTTATGATTTAATATGTAATTTGCATTTAGAATACGTAGGCTACTTTCACTTCTTTTATTATTTTCCAAGGTTCTTTCGACAAATAGTAGAGCATAGTTCAACGTTTTTCGATGTTTTTTCTTCGTTATTAAGAATTAGATAGCCTAGTGCTAAATAATTACAATCATCCTTAAGTGATGAGGTATTTTTTCGCCTCGAGTGTTCAGAATTTGAGTAGTGGTTATTTCATAACATTGCGCAGAGAGAAGGGTTTGGTCGATAAAAATAAATGCATATGCGTTTGTAGGTACATGGTGAAATAAAATAAGTAAATATTTATATACTTGCAGTAACAAATATTTTGTTGGGTTAAAACAAGTTTGACGTGTGACAAAATTTTTTGCACACACTAAAAAATTTGCAGTTGAGTTGAAACAATTTTTTACCGAGTCAACGAAAATTTTTGCCAATACAAATTAAAGCTTTGAATATATATATATATATATATATATATATATATATATATATATATATATCCATTTAGAAACAAATATAATATTGGGCAAAAATTCTTTCATTCGATGTGATAAAACCTATTTTTGGCATACCTATCTTCTTGTACCTATGTGTATTTTTTCTTCTGAGTTATGTAGACTCATCAAACACTTCAAAGTATATAAAATGTTACTCTATGTAACAGGAGATTTACTAATGCAAGAAGGACTTTGAAATGTAAACACGTTTATACTTAGTATGAATCACTTAAATTCTTAATACAAAATTGTCTTAAACTTTTTCAAATACTGTAAACTTTTTGTACTTTTACAAGGAAAATCTTTGGAAACTCATCTGCCAAAGATATAACTTGTAAAACTGCAAGGCAGAGCTTTGTAAAATAAAATGGACAAAGCATTATATTTTTACAAGTGATATCGTTGGAAACTGAGTTTTCAAAGACTTTCCTTATAAAAGTGAAAAAAAAATTTTTTTACAGTGATTAATTTATTAGGTATAGGTACTAGTAGCCATGAAGTAGCCAACAAGTTAACGTTTAACCCACGAGTTCATTTCTACATCACACTTAATCCTTGTAAAATTAAAATAATAAATAGTTTTTTTTTAAAATTATATGCAACAGATATATTTATTTTAATTATGTGACTAACGTTATATACCTAAATGTATATTAGTAGAACAATTTTTCGCAGAAAAGAAGATATAAAATAGTCCTAGGGGCTGGCATGAACCGCACACTCTGCAGAGAATACATAAAGCGTTTGACTCCAAGAAGCAGGAGAGCGATAAAAGCGGATCGGTCCTGCTACTGTGAGTGATAAAAGGTGGTCCTACGAAGGACATATCATATAGGCCTAATACATAATGAATGGTTTTAAAGTTTGTTTATATCTATCTAAAAGCTGCGTAAATATATATGCCTACCCGCCGAATCCATTACAGGTTGTTAGTACAGTTTATTTATCAACAAATATTAAATTGTCACTGTCTTATTGTTTTTATCTTTGTTTTGGATGGTTAGTTATAAAAAAAATATAGTACCTAATATAACCTATGTTTATCTATATTAGTCTTACATACGATCACAGTAATAGACACTCATAAAATAATATTTGTTGTAAGTGTGAAAATCGGAATTTTGAACTATCCATATCTTCACCAAGAGCTGTTATGTAAATTAATTTTCAGTTATTTTAATTTAATTAGATTACAAATGAATGTCATTGTAACATGCTTTAAAGTTAAAATTTTTCCCTTTGTTTATCATTTTCTGATTTATTCTGGAAGTTGCTGTGATAGTTGTTATGGACGTTCTGTATTCCTGCCTCCGATTGAGAAAATCCAATCAGCAGATATACTTCAACAAGCGATGGGTCAGCTGACACAGAGAGAACTCGTGTTAAGGGGCCCGCCTCGTCAGGGGCGTATCTGTGTCGGTGAGGCGGGATGATAAGCGCGACGCTCGCTGGTGCTTCTAGCGCGGTGTCTCCTCTGGACTGGCGCGCAGTCTTCTCGTCGTCACAGGATAACTTTGAAACTTGAGCGGTGACCGTAACATTATATGACGGATAAATGAATACAAAGGTCTAATGCAAGTCCCGTAAGTGCTTTCAAGAAGCTGTACTGGTTGTTTCACGCCTAAAAATTACTCTGAAAACATGAGTTTTTAGCAATATTAACTTTTCTAACACTACAGTTTAAAAACTTAATCTGAAATCAAAAGTACTTTTCGGCCCTCAGCGAACTCTTAAATGCTTTTCGTGAGCAGACCCCACTCGGATATCTTGAGTAGTTTTGAAATCGCGTTGTTTTTCCTGGAGCTTCGCACACCGCATGTGTGCCCGGGTAGGCGGGGGCCTTAAAGTTTCTTCAGCGGAGCTGCTGTGCCCAGCCGACCTCGAGAGCAGGATTCCCAGAGGAGTGGTCGGTGAGAATGGAAGGTCTCCAGTCCTCGAGAGACCTGGAGCTGGAGGGAACTCGCTTCGCCAACTGATCGTTCCATTCTGTAGTCGCGTGTGTGATACATGGCGTCGAATCCCATTTTATTGACGTGACAACGTCTAATAAATCGATGAACGCCGGCTGCACGCACGAAAAAGTGTCCCGTTACGCACATTGTTCCGTTACGCTGTGTCCCGTTACGCTCATTGTTCCGTTACGCTGTGTTCCGTTACGCTGTCGGCGAGTGCAGTAATAATAGGTTATGTTACAATTGACTAAACAATTATGGTGATTCATATAATTGATGATAGATATTTGATTACAGTTTATTTATATGAAAACTTATTCATAATTATATTTAAACTTTATAGCTAAACGCCAGTTTTTAAAATTAATTACAAGTCATCTACACGTGAACTGTTTCGTCGACTGTTTATAAAGGGAAGTGAAAAGTTAATGTGGTTTTCATTGCTTAATACAACAACAATTTCGGCCATAAAGGTTAATTATTCTTGCATTTAAAAAAATCTGATTACTAGTATAATTTCAAGTATTTATTCTTTTATTATTAAAATAAAAATGATTCAATTTTATTCATAAAAGTATGCAATAATTTCATCAATGTTTTGTTATGACGTTGTCACGTTAAACTATCGTCCGTAAACCGACTTTACAGATAACCAATATTTATAATTAGGTATAATTTATTATTACAGCTTCCTTTAATTTAATGTTTCGTCACAAATTTTTGTCACCGAATGATGGTTATATGTTACCTAAAAATGTTATCGGATAACTTTTGGGGGGGGGGGGGGGGGGGAAAGTCATACAAACTTTCGTAATTGCGGTCGCCTGTGCGCCTGTGTGGCTTCTCGCATATCGCAAACATCCAGCCACGAAGAGCGACACAGCAACAAGGGCGAGAGTGCTGCAGCATCGACAAGAGAACGAACGACATTGTAGAGACAGGATTAAGGCCCTTGTCCACCCGGACACACAGCTCCAGAAGAAACCACGGCTTTTGAAAACTGCTCGAGATGTCACAGTTGCGCCTGTTTACGAAAACACATTAGAATGAGCTGAGGAGTTGATGAACTGTTCTTTTTCTGTATTTCATTTCAAAAACTATATTTTAGAACAGCAAAAATGACTATAACTTGTGTTTTCAGAATGAAACTTAAATTACGGATTCTTGAAAGCACTCAAGGGACTTGCATTACTCCTTTAGGTACCTTAATTTCTCCGCCATATAACGCCATGATTACCGCTCAGATCTCATAACTTAGTTGTGCTACGAAAGACGAGAAGACTGCGCGTCTGTCCACATCCTTGCCGTTAGAGGCGATGTTCCGCCAGAAGCACCAGCGAGCGTCGCACTTATCATCCCGCCTCGCTGACACACCGACACACACACTCCCCTGGCTAAGCGACGTTGCCTACAAACAAAAGTTCACAAGCTGAAAACTTTTTTTTTAATTTCATTGAAGTTTTACTTTCTCCTGCGGAACAGTTATAGCTAATCATACACATGGCAAATTCTACGAGTTCCTATAGTTCTAGAAACGTGTCGAATACGTATGAAATAAAATTATTGCACAAAAATGTCTGCGCTGACGATACGGGGGGGGGGGGGGGGGGGGGGGGGGAAGGCGTCAAATGAAAAATTGGTGTGTTTTTCTGGTTTTTGACAGCCTTTCTAGGTAGGTTAAAAAAATAAAAGCGGTGTTTTCGTTGGTATTTGAAGAAGATTGTTAGTGTCGGAGGGACTCACCTTCATGTCTGCAGGGCGGTCAGTGCAGCATCGCGACGCACGGAGACTACACGCCTCGGCCACTCGGCACGTCAATGAGCCGGGCCCATCCACGCCGGGCCTCGCCGGCAGCAGGCCCCGCCCCCCGGCGCGCCCATTGGCCGGCCGGCGCAGGGGCGGGGCCTCCCCGGGCCACGCCCAACGGCCCGCGGTAACGGATATGTTTCCATCGCCGCCGCCGCCCGCTAGACGCTTCACGCTCCTAGCCTTCCTCAGGGGCAGGCGCTCAGCCCCCCCCCTTCACACTCCACCCTCCTCTCCCCCCCCCCCTTCCCACGGGGATCTGCTACTGCACGCTTAGCGCCTCGTGAGACACCATACACCAGAGTTCTGCCGGGGTCGCACCGCAACGCCGAAATACCACAACGCCGAAAAATGTCATTGCAGGACTGCAGCAAAAGGTTAGGTTAGGTTAGGTTAGCACACAAATTAATTCAGTTGTTTTTTCAATTTGCTCCTGTGCCCCCCCCCCTCCCCGCAGCAACATATTTCGGCGTCGCGGTACCTACACAGCAGTTTTCTAGCTGTCTGCGTTGCGGGCAAATTTGGCATTCGGGGTTAATGGTATGCGGCGTTATTGTACGTTCGGCGTTGTGGTAACGACCCAGTGCTGCCTGTTTAGGTTGTGTTCCCGTGCTTCGCTTTCAAACTGCGTTGCCTTAGGGGCAGGCAATTTCGCGAGAAAAAAAAAATCTGAACGCCAATTAGAATGCAACAACCAGAAGTTTCTTCGTTGTGATTGGCGGCCGTCTGCGAGAGAAGTCGTTGCTTTTATTTGACCGAGAGCCACTCAGGACGCATTTTCTTTCGCACTGAACTACCGTGATTGGCGCTGTAACAATCGACATGCACCTGGAAGAAATTCCACCCAATCACGAAACACAGACAATGCTGCAGTATTTTTAACTCTCATCTAGTTTCGGAATCATTTCGCTAAAAGTGCATGCCCCTAGGCATTGTTTAGGAGAGCGGAAATGGCTAAAACGCGGGTTTAAAGAATTAGGGGCAAGCATTTTCGGCGAAAATATATATATATTAGACAGTAACAAGGTATACCCGCACCAGCAGGCGTCTGCGAGAGAAGTCGTTGCCTTATTCGACCTTGCCAATTTGTTTCCGCACTGAATTACTGTGATTGGTTGTAACAATCGACATGCACCTGAAAGGAAACTCGCCCAATCACGAAAGCACAGACGATGTCACAGTGTATTTAACTTTCAGCTGGTCTCGGGAGCCTTTCCGCGAAATATTCATGTCCCTGGGTCATGAAACATCAGGTAGCCTACGGATAAGCAATCGGGAGGACTTTCAATACGCCCTCATCTTCATTTCTCCGCCGTGTAATGTTATCATCGCCGCTAAGATCTCATAGTTATCATTTGCACGGCGCGAAGACTGCGCTCCAGTTCAGAGCCTTGCACGTAGAGGCGATACCGCGCTAGAAGCACCAGCGAGCGTCGCACTTATCGTCCTGCCTCTCAGACACACCAACCACTGGCCAGGAGTTGTTGGCGTCATTTCCTCTTCGATGCTGTTGTTTTAGAGTTATTCTTGTAAGTCTGCAGCTGCGTTACATTTTTCACAAGTGTTTACATTTCATATCTCTTGATGCGTGGCGTTTTACTTCTCGAAAATAACTGTTAAAGAATATCTAGCTGCGGAATGTGCCACCAATCAACAACTGCCACATACCTATGGTTATAAATGCGCAGGAACATCACTTGGGTGGGAGAAATGAAAAGCAAATGACAACGCCGTCATTTCGTGTGAGAGACAGCTCTAAGAGGCCAGCCTTGCTGACAGCTGCAGGGGCGTAACTGCGGGAGAAGAATACTCAACGTTACCTGGTGTATCGGACGCATACACATAGCGAGTAGTATGACCCAGCAATGTCAGAACGGAAAATAAAATGGCCTGTTAAGCAAGAAAAGGGATTATATATAAATAAAATGGATTGTTGATGGTAAATATGGGCTATTTTAAAGGCATTTAGTGCAAGAGCGGGTGAATCTCGAGAATAAGCAAGATCGATTTTCACGCTTGGTTGAAAATGACATTTATATTTATACTCGAAGCCACCAATACAGTACAGTGCGCTGAAATAATACTGCATGACTCTACAACATGCTACAAAATTCTAACACATAATCTGAATAGAAAGAATAGGCCTAAACCAGAATTTTTTTCCTTCAAAATTTCAGTTAAAATTTTTGTTTGGACAAGACACTTTTCATTGGAATACATTAATTAATTAATTAATTAAAATGGCTTTGTTATGGTTTTTGGTTCGCATACTCAAATTCTTGATTTTCAAACCATTCGTTATCTATTAATGTTGATTCCCGAGCCTCGATGCAAAGTGGAATATCCAGTCGTACATTGGCCTTTTGAAATTTCTTAGTTCATGTGGACTTCAGCGCAGAAGATAAAATCGATAGCCTACAACGTTAAAAAAAATACAATATCTCGCGATTTAATATAATGATAGTTTTGGAAACTAAGCTGCCAAAATAATTTTATTGTAATGCTACAAATAAAGCAGTATAAATTTTCTGAATAATTTCTGTGGCTTTTTACAAATTTTATGGCCATGCTGCAACGACATGTTCTTTTAAATTTAGATAAGCCATTAATTTTATAAATTCCACAGGAATGAGTTGTACAACTCACACACGAGTTAATATTTTACAAACCACTTTCCAAATAATTTCTTCGTAAAACTACAGAACTATTTCAGAGTGTAGTATTTATTATGTCTGTAATTTATTTCTTATGAGTAGGAGCATGTATATTTCGCGAAATAGTCTTACCTCTCATTAGACTGCAACAAGGTATGCCCTTGCTAGCGATTGTTGCCTTGTGACTGGCGGCCGTCTGCGAGTTAAGCCATCGCCCCGTCTGGCCGGGCCATTCAGAACACTGGTTGGCTGTGATTGGTGGGTTGACAGCAGACATGTGCCTGGAATAAACACAGCCAACCACGAGGCACAGACTATGTTTTAACTCCCAGCTAGTCTCGAAATCTCTGTGAACAAAAAAAAAGCCCCTGCTCATAAGTTAGGCTAGAAAATTGCAAGAAAATAAGCTGTGCTTAGATATTTATTGAAAATTGACAAGAGTTTGCAGTACCTCAATGATTTCCTATAGAATTTAAATATTTTTTTTAATAGGTTTAACCCCCTCTCTTCCTTTTCCGGACAAAAAAAAACCAAATTGTATAAAATAAGTAAACAACGTTTAATAGTTGACTGTTGACATAGACTTATGTTAGGTCTTGAATTAGCATATAAAGTTGTGTTCTCTATTGTAATTGTATGAAATGTTAACACCTTTTAAATAAATTACGAGTTCAATGTAGGTAGGTACTCTACCCAAAACAAAGATAGGATTACCTATATTTTATTTTTTATAAAATATATATGGAAAATAAACTTATGGGAGAAAAATGTAATACAAATGAAGAATTAAAATACAGGTATTGTTTTTTTAAATCGACGTGTACTTATAGTACACACAAGTAATTTTTTTTTTAATTCATACAAAATAGAACTTTGGAAAACAGTTGCTAAGAAATTATTTGAAATTCTACAGGAAAATACTGTAAATCTGTACAACACATTGTTTTGGTTAATTCTGCAGATATGAAAAACGTTTTGTGGAAACCATACTGAACATTTCATGTTGAGCTTATAAAAGTTGGCGCATATTTAAAAAAAAAAAAAATTATTTTGACTGATTTTTATTTCATAGGCTTACAACCTAACTATTCAAACCACGGAAAAGATTATCGAAATTTAAACAATGGGACTTTATTTTGTTTTACTATGCTTATAAATGTGCATTGTTAATATTGGAGAGCTGTTTAGGGAAGGTTTACACATCACTTTAACTAATGTAGGTGCTGATATTACGCAAAGCATAAATGTCTGGGCAAGAATCCGAACCCAGCATTTCCCAGCATTCCAGCTATACTTTTTTTGCAGTGATACAGTTCACTGTAAAAAAATCTTTTGTACTTTTACAAACACAGTGCTTAGAAACTCAGTTGCCAACGATATCACTTGTAAAATTGCAAGGCTGAGTTTTGTACCATTTACCTACCATTTCACAAAGCTCTGCCTTGCAGTTTTACAAGTGATATCTTTAGCAACTGAGTTTCCAAGGATTTTCTTGTAAAAAGTACAATTTCTTTACAGTGCACCCACAACAAATTTCGCGCACTCTCAAATAATTTATCTATAAATGAAAATAGACCGGAAAAATTCGTGGATTCATTTCGCGATAGACAATACAAATACGTTTACCTCTTTTCTGCTTCTGAAGGACTCTGAGCCAATGAAAAACGCTCAATAAACGAAATATCGAATCGGAATCACCCCTGGTAACAGGTGTCACGAGTCAGTAGCCAATGAGCAGGTGTGATTTTCCCGCGTGCATAGAGGATCGTGGAGTCCATCCCAGGGGTCAATGAAAACGCGTATTTTTCCAGTCCTTATAAATGAACATAGTTTTGTAAACTTACCTCCTGTCTGGACTATTCTTTAAATTTTAAAATATTTTTATATAGTCTTATGTTGAAATATAAGAGAATAATGTGTGGATTTTAGTTTATATAGCCTACTGTAGTTAAAAGTATTTTCGTTAAATATTATTTACGATATAGTTAAAAAAAAAAAACATTCGCTGGTAAAAAAAAAAATAATAATTTTCGTAGTAGCTGTTAGTGAAAATAATGATTAGTTAGGAATGAAACGCTGATTTTTTAAAGGAATTGTTTAATATGGCTTTAAATAATTCTGTAAGTATTTAAGCATGATTAAACATCAAAAATAATTATATTTGGTTTAATAATTACCAACGATAACTGTAAATATAGTGTGATAGATACAAGAATATTACCATGTTAAAAATATTGTTATTTTTTTGGGATAAACACTTCATTGCGAAGATTAAATATATAGCCCATGATTCTTTTTGTGCGTACACACTAGGCCTACCTTGTCACATCTATGCTGATAGCTTTGAAAAATAATATTAGTGTTTTTATTGCAGTATTTTACATTATTTTAGCATGAACGAAATTTTTTTGGGCCCGGGGGGGGGGGATATTATTACGATTTTTTTTGTGGTTCGTAGTTTGAAACTATCCTGTGCTCATGAGATGACTATACAGTAAGTTCCGTAAGTCCACGTGTTGGCTAGCAGTGACAAACTAAGTGTGGCTGCAAGGCTACAAGAAATTTTCGATTCCAAAACCTTTCACTGTGTTGTGTCAAAGTTGGAGGGTTATTACGTCACTAGCACAGCCATTTTGTTTGACAAGTTTAATGACGAGTTTCCATCAAACACTTTGCACATAGGACGAATTATTAAATAAATTGAATTTTGGATGCGATCGGCCAATCAAAATCGTGCCTAGCGAAAACGGAAACGGCATCCGTTTCCGGCTCAACGATTTTTGAAACTGTCGAAGAGCACATGGCAGATTAAAGAGGTTGAAAACGGTTAAAAAAAAACTAAAATAATGTTAATATGAATATCGTAGGTATGTGAAAACATTTTATGCGTCAAAATTAAATCATGTTTCTGTAATTTAAAAAATCTGAGCAAATTTGTTTCGTTGTAGGCTATAGCGAATATTTTTTTTATGATTTGAATTTATTCATGTTAAAAAATTTTAAAAATGCAGAAACATAACTAATGTTAACAAGTTAAAAATATCCGTCCAGCCCTGTGATGCATTATTTAATTTCAGAGTTCAGGAAAAAATAAATTGAAAAATTTGAGATAGGTCGGACCAAAACTAAACTTTGGTGGTTTGACATGATTTAAAACATTTTTCAGGTTACGTATCTGTATGTGATGGAGAAAATTGGAAGCCATTTTCTGTCAATTACTATCCCTCCAATTTCACTGTCAGATGTGTTGGAGACAGATATTGGACAGTGTGGCAGGGCACTTTAGCGCAGTCACACACAGGCACCCAGCGAGGGTGTAAAAGGGGGTCGAACCACGTGGAGCTCAGCACAGCAGCCTTCTCGAGGCCGCGGCAAACATGCTTCCATCAAGCTTAACTGGACTCACGAGTATTCGCCGCGTTCGTTCGTCTGTCCGCTGTCCGTCCGTGCGCCACCGAGCGATCCGCAACGATCCGCAAATCCGTCATTATATCTTCCCACGTGGATGCTGCAAACTTACCATGGAGGATTATTTTTTTTGAGTTTGAAGTACGGTAAACACGTGTGTGTTAACATATTTACCTACTTAAATATAATCTCGAGTTACAGTGCATTATTAATTACTAGGGACACCTGTATTTCGCGAATACATTTCGTGTCAAGGTATCTCACAAAATACTGTAGCTTTTCTCCTGTGGTTATTGGCTGAGGTCGGTGAGAGGTGTCGTCCCGCTCTTGACGGGGCCGATGAGAATGTGGTCACCGTACTGCTGCACCCTCACAATTTGCCACGACTCTTAGAAAAAGCTACAGTGTTTTGTGAAATACCTTGACATGAAATGAAATCGCGAAATACAGGTGTCCCTATAATAGGGACCGGAAAAATTCGCGGGTTCAATGACCTGTAGGATGAACTCCAAAGTTCTACGTACACTCGGTCAAATGTCAACGACTCATCGGCTGCTGTCTTGTGAGTCGTCCCAACGTAGCAGCAGCCTGTGAGATTCGATAAAACTTTGTTCGGGCGTTTCTCATTGTTCCTGGAGTCATCCAGGTTGAGTTGTGAACCAATAGCAGAGGCAGCACTGAGGTAATAACGATTTGTATATTTTAGCCCATCGCGAAATGAATTTCGAGTTGTATGAGACGTTTGAAGCGGCCGTCCGACGTCCGTCGCCACTGTTTCCGTCAGTGGACGCCGCCAGTCAAGCGTCGGCATATTCCCCCGCGAATAAAGTTCCCCGCGTCCACGCGTCTATCACCGGAGCCCTGGTCCCACGCGACGGGACTCAGCAGGGGGGGAGGAGGGGAAGGGTATGTCTCCCGCTGAGGTTCGCACGCAGGGACACATCCCCCCCCCCTAACTTCCGCCGCATTGCCCCGCCACAGTGGCCCGCCGCGTGGCCCGCCGCGTGGCCCGCCGACGCCTGAGCGCCCTTCGAGTGTCCGCGTATTTAGGGCTGTCCGCTCCGCCGGGCGCCGCCCCCTCGCGGTCAGCGATGATTCACTCCGCGGCTCGTTCACTTTGAACCTCCGCGCGCGCTGCCGGGGCTTATCCCCGCCTGCCTGCTTGCTCGCAGCCGCGCTACGGACTGGGCGGGTTCATCCTGCCCTGCATTCACGTTTAACTGCATCAAGTGCTTTACAAATAAAATCAATAACCTGACATTTGAAGAAATCCACATCATAAATAAATAAACAAAAGAAAAAACATAACCTCAACTTAACTACCTACTGAAAAAAAATATATACAATACTCGCAATATGTACCACACAATAACGTTAAAAATTCCTCGGAGAATAAAGATAAATATAAAAACTTGTATCTTTAAAAATAGAATGAATTAAGTTTTTTATCCTTGAAATATATATAAAAAAAATTAACACGTCATGTGACCATGTCGATGACGACTTACATGAATTTACTCCATATCCAAACCTTCCTATAGAAGTTTTCACTTTAAAAATTTGGTTGTCTGTAAAGTCGGTTCACGGACGATAGTTTAACGTGACAACGTCATAACAAAACATTGATGAAATGATCCCATTATTTTATGAATAAAAATTGAATCATTTCTATTGAATTATCACTATTTTGTATGGATACAAAAGAAGGAGTGAAATGAAATCTACAATTTAAATTGATAAATTTACTTTCATTTGCACTCATTAATTCAAATATGTGTATTACTTTAACGAAGAGATTATTTTAAATATAACTTTTATACATGTTTGCTATTTAACTTCTTCCAATCTGTGTTATTCTGTTAAGGATAGGACGATGATAAAGAAAAGTAGGAAACGAATGGGAGTGTTTCAAGTTTAATGTGCCTCGAAAAAAGTCAAATCGATGGTTGTTCCAATCTAGTGGAAGAGAGATAGATGCGTCGCATGCGTACAATGAGCGTAACGGGACAATGTGCGTAACGGGACAACGAGTCATCCTGTTTCGTGCGTGCATCCGGCGTTCATCGATTTATTAGACGTTGTCACGTCAAAAAAGGTATGTGCCAACGTTGGTGAGAAGCAGCCAGTGTCATCAGGTTACACATGTAAGTATGGTCGTGAGAGCTGAGGACTGCGCGGCCCAGCGGGGCTCTAAGGGGCGCACCCCCGCGGGGTCAGAGGTCGCGCTCCGAGTGCTCCAGCGCAGCCCGCAGGGACCCGGGTGGCGGCGTGTTCGACGACTGGTCGGATTGCTAACGACCGCCTCGGGCGCCGGCGGGCGAGCGCGCAACAGCGGCCCAAGTCTCGCCCGTCAGTGACTACTGTCCGCCCCGCGCCTAACTTCCCCACGGCTAGGGACACCTGTATTTCGAGATTTCATTTCATGTCGAGGTACCGCCTTAACTTCGCCACTAAAAATAAGGCAATAAATAAATGAATTTACGGTTATATTCGGGTATTTACCGGTACAAAGTTTATTTTCTTTTAATACGAATCCACAAAAATAACCTTGGCACAATAGAAAAACCTTTAAAAAAAACACTTAAGATTCCTGCGCAAAGACTCATTTCTTCTACGCACGTGTTTGGTCTAAAAATAAATAAAAAATAAAAAAGATCTCGGAAGTCCAAATATGCCTACTGCTAGTTCTAGGAAGAGCCATTTATCTGAGATTATGAAGTACTCTTTGTTCATTTGAGGCGTATTATTCGTTGAAAAGTTCGCAAGTTGACTGTAATAAATTTATAGCTCGTGGTTTATCTTTGGTGTTTCCGGTGTTACTAGCGCCTCTCTTAATGGGATAGTTCTATCTTAGATTATTTTGGTTCTAGTATTTACTTTATGGTAAAAATATTTTCAAGTCTTTCATAATATAACCGTATTTTATTGTTTATAAAAGGCTTTTTCTACTAAAAAAAAATTATTAGTTAAGGTTATTTATGAACTTAAAGGCAGATATTAATGTCATTCCTAGTACCTACGTACTGAAAGCATGAAATCATGTGGTATGAAGTTAACGGTTCGTATTTAGCCATCGTCTTAAAACTTTTAATTTTTAGTGTATAATTTACAAAATAAATAAAAATTAGGTTTACCCAAAACCATAGTAAACTTAGGTTTTTCAGAGTTTTGGGGTAACCTAATTTTTATTGATTTATGAATGATATAATAAATGTAAATAGTTTTAAGGCGAAGACTACACAAAAACTGTCAATGCAAAACTGTTCATGATTTAGAGTTTTCAGTTGCCTACAATCTTTACAAAAAAATTACTTTCAGTGTGACAGAAAGCTCCAATCATTAAATAGCTTTCTTGGCTCAGCGTAGTGTAGCACGAAAATTTAATCATGGTTTCGTCTTCAGACTTGAAAATCTACTTTTTCTTTTTTAGGGAATCCTTTCTTGGATCATTCTTCAATAGTAGTTTTGGTTCTTACTTTCATCACAACTTAAGATAAGTTAATAGCTTTATTATAAAGTGAAATTTTTAATTTTATGTTGAAATTACATATTTTAACTTATCTGCAACACCTTCAAACAACACATTCTCATTGTTACGTAAATATTTATGGTTAAAATAATGTGTGATTACAGTTATGATTGATGCAATGAATTCATACAAACAAGTTTAATGTGTTAATTTTTGAAATATCAATATAAAACGAATCAAGATAATTGCATTGAGAAAATGATAAGAGTCAGGTCTGTAATAGTCTACCGTTACAGTGTACTCAGTCGTATATTGGCGGAGTAGTGGCTACGGGAATGGCCTGTTGTGTGATTGGTCACTCTTCACGGTGGGCGGGCCTGACACCTGGCCAGCTCGCCTCTGGCGGGAGACGATTGGCGGACAGTGCTGCGCCATATTGGCGGCGCGTCCGACTGCAGCTCGGTACAGACAGGGCAGTCTCGCTTCTGAGTGCCCCTGCTGCTTATACCCTCACGCGAGACATTGCTTGGCGGGTTGCCTCTAGGTCGTGGTGCAGGGGCAGCAGCAACTGTCAACTACAGGAAATATTCTCGTATTTATTTCGTGATAGCAGGCACAGCGCCGACCCGTTTGATTTTCATTTTCCTGGTTTGCCTTGTTTTCTGTGAAAAATAATGGAAATTAATGGGAAACGTAACAATTTAATTGTAACTTGAATTTAATTTTAAGTGCTGTTAAATACCTTTCGATTTCAGTTGGTTTTTCATGATTTCGTATATGAAAAAATTAATTGCCAAATATTTTATTGTCTCATATAATGATGGGATTTCAACATAGTTTGATCGTTAGCACGTTTAAAAAACTAACCTGAATATAATTTATCACGAGAGAATATTTAACATTCTAAAACCAATTTTAAAAATCCATAATCGAAACTTCAGTTTCAGGTTGGCTTAAAAACGTTGTTACTAAGAGTTTATTTTCAAATATTTTAGGTTTGAGCCCCCGAACGTCCTTTTCTCTGGGGGTATCCCCCCCCCCCCCCCCTAGCGGCTGGTAAGACATTAGGGCCACTAAAATGTCTAGGGGCGTCACTGCGTCATAGTCTAGAATTGATAAACTTCTATCTCAATTTATCTCAGGACCCTGGGCCAATGAAAAGCACTGATACAAATAAGTCTGTAATCGCAAGTATCAAGAAAACCGGTCTCACAAGTGAGAAGCGAATGAGCAAGGTTCTTATAGGTAAGGGCCGGAAAAATTAGCATCTTGCTATAGATGCTAACTGTTTGCTAATTTACACTTTAAATTATATTTTTTCGGTAATTTCTGACATAGATGCTATTTTAGATAATTTTGAAAATAAATGTTTTCTTTTATGCTGATTTAGTTTGAAATTATCATTCGTTTGTAAAATACCTTCTATAAAATGCCACCAACTGCTACATTCGTAATGACTGTTTTCAAAATGGTGTTACAAAATATATCGTTTCACATTTAGACCTGACTCACATTATCTTCGTACCTGGCAGTTGTTAAGGAACTCGCGCATATATCTAATTAAATTTTTACTACCATAAATTTGTCACTGAAGACAAATCAGTTAATACACAAAAACAACACGACCACCATCTTTGTTGCAGTTTTCCTCTCGTCTCACGGACCTAACCCAAATAATTCGTATTGATTTGTAAATTGCTAAAATTTAAACCTCTAACTTTAGGTTTTTTAGAATATTGTACTACCAATTTTTGTTAATGAAATAACAATTTTAAAATTTTGTGGTTTTAATCTAAAATTGAATTCGAATTTTTTTTAAATAAAACAACTATAGTTCATACTGTTATTAAATTTTTTATATGTAGAATGTAAATAATAAATTTTAAATGTTTTAAGTTTAAAAATATAATTTCACAATAATAGTTGGTGATTTATAAAATCATAAATGGTAATTTTGGGGGAGATAGATGGTAAATGTCCGGCCCCTACTTGTAGGACTGCGGAGTGAGTGTGACTAAACTGCGGGGGTGTGGGGGGTGCCTCCTGACCTCAGGGGGTGGCAGGAGGGTCGGGCAGTGAAGCAGCCCCCTGGGACCGCTAGTTGCACCCCATCAGCCCGCGGCCAGGGGGTTGGGCGGGGTGTCGGGTTGCATCGAGACTTCCCCGCGCGCGCAGGGCAACAGTAGTGCATTAACCCAGCAACGACAGCAATGCGTACGAGACTTCAGATACAGAAGTTCATGGATTTTTTTTTCATGGAATAGTTCTGTGTGCTGCAGAAAACAGTTGCATGGAACTTCAATTCAACGTGGTTTACTGTTGACCACATATTAAAAGATTATTAGAGCTTATAAACAACTCCGTTATCGTGTGAAAGTTTGAAATAGACGCTAAGAGGATTTTTCTTTTAATTATTTTCGTTTTTTTTAAGGTTTCGCAACCAACCACAACGTACCTTGAAAACAAAAAAAAGTCTTTGATAGTTTACCTTATGCATGTAAAAATGGATAAAAATACACAAATAAATTATTTTATAATTTTTAACATTAATAAATTTGAATAAATTTTCAACTTATTTAATGATTTTCATTATTAATTAAAATTAAAAAAAGTCTACGTTAAATAATTAATATTACTCATGTGGTTATATTAATATTAAATACTGAATATTTATTTAACTTTTTAATTTGATTGAATTTATACTTTACCAACATTATTTAAAATATCACACCAGTCCTTTTATTATTTAATTTCTATTAATTATTTTCACGAAAAATTAAAGTTAGCATTTACTTCGCCATGTAAGTATAACTTCTAACGCGCGTACATAAGTACACGCACCCATTATTTTTATTAAATTAGAACGACATGCTGGTTAGTAGTTTAAACTGTTCACCTGGGTTAGTTTCTGACTAGACAACGGAAATAATCTCGATATATTCGTGCCCAGTAAAGGTTTCCTGCAGCTACACAACAAGAACTTAGAACATGAAATCTGTTCATGTGTTGCTAACGTGTGAAATAGTGTAGACCATCGGCGCACTAGGCCTTACACAAATCCCCACTTAAAAAATAACATTGTCCTGAAATCATTCAATTACCATCAAAATATGTGACAAAATATCTGAGTGGATCTTAAATATCTCATCATTACAGCTATGCAACTTCAATTAGCGGCAATTGATTCAAAGCACCCTCCTAATCCAGCTAACATTTCACAACTGTGTATATTTTGAGCTCTATTCAAAAAGATTTTCTGCTAATTATTGAACATTGTGTTTATAATATTTTTTTTAAAGTTCAAGTGTACTACTTTTACATTTTTTTTGGTATATGTACGATAACTAGAAGTAAAGTAATTTCACTACAAGGAATTCATTTGACATCTAATAATTATTCATTTCACGTAAAAAAAAATATTATGTTTTCACGTAAATGGACGCGTAATGCCATCATTCAGACAAGTTGTGAGAATATCTATTTCCTTATTTAAAGTAATATTTGGGGGAGATGGTACATAGATGAGGCGGTAATTTATTCTTATTGTAAAATTAAGGGGGTACTGTGGAGATGATTGGCTGTATCTTCACTATGACTATATAAATTATTATTTTCCCGCTTCCCAGAGAAATCAACACGAGGCTCGACTCTGATGACTTCTTCAAGTTGATGATAAAATTTTAATTCACTCATTTATGCCACTTGTTTAGTGAAACATTACTCAGACCCATCTAAAAGCCATAAGGGGCGTTAACCTTCATTTCACGTCACTATAATGTTGTTTTAACCAGACGATGTTCACGATACGATCATATAGCACTCTGAATATAGGAGGCTATACTAATTCGAAAGCTGTTCTGCAATAAAAAATAAGTGCAACTAAAATAGTTTAAATATTTCACATGGTCTTGCAGTTCCTTTTGTTTCGTTATGTATTAGAATACGTGTTATTTTAAATTCATAATCGTTTCTAAGATTCTAATTAGAATTACCACTTTAAGAGCACTCAAGTTATCGGCATAAAGTATAGGCCTACAACACTTTTTATTTTAGTTCATCCTTACTCGCTTATTGTTTAAAAAATTTTAACTTGTAGAACGTTAAAGGCAGTGCAATAAGGTGACAGTATATTCCGAAATTATAGTTTCTGAAAACTTTTTATTCGTCTGATGAAGATATTTATGTAATATTTATGTAAGTATTTGCATACTGTAGTTATTTATGTACTTGTAATTTTCCTTTGAATATTAAATGTTTAATATTTATATTATTTATTGAAGCAAAGTTATACTTCTTTAGGTATAAAAATTAATTGCTCTTTTTAATTTAAAATTTCTAAAAACTTACGTGAGATTTCTTTAGTTATTTTACTTTATTTAAATTTGTTATAATTTTTTAAATGTTTGAATTAATAAAAATACCTCACATAGATAAAAAAAAGTGACTAGCTGCACTCATACACAATCTTGTTTTTGTGAATGGTAAATTTTCCTGCTTAATTTATTGAAATGTCAAAATGTAGAAATAGATGAAATAAAAATTTATTATTATATATCGCTATATATATTGAAATTGGTAGAGACCGGAAAAATTCGCGAATTCATTTTGCGATAGGCTAAAATACAAATCGTTATACCTCAGTGCTGCCTCTGCTATCGGTTTACAACTCACCTGGATGACTCTGGGCCAATGAGAAACACCCAACCAAAGCTTCATCGAATCACAGGCTGCTACGCTGGAACGTCTCACAATACAGCAGCCAATGCGTGGGTGGAATTTGACCGAGTGTACGTAAAACTGTGGAGTTAATCCTACAGGTCACTGAACCCGCGAATTTTTCCTGTCCCTAGAAATTGGTATGAATGACGTTGATAAACTCCGACATCGTTTGACCTATCACCATGAAAGTTGGCACTTCAAAGTGTTTTGTCACGGAGAAAGATTTAATGCTATCCATTTTTGATATGACTCGCCGCTAGATGGCGCTGCAACGCATCAGATTCAAACCGATCGCCTTGAAAATTATTATATTGTGATTTTCACTGTCCTTAATCCTCAGTAACGACAGATAGCGATTGCGACTGTGGTTAGTGAACGGCAACTGAGTTTAAAATGGAATACCGTTTCAAAACGCTGGATAGATTATCGTTTGCATAGAAACCATTCGCTTGAGATATGGGTGTGTGAGGTAACTAGGCGAACACGGGCAGGACAATGTCTGCCGGTGCTGGTTACATTGTTAACCCCCGGGCGCGAGGCGTGAAGCAGCAGCCAATCAGAGCGCGGGCACCGGCAGATAAGCATCCCGCTCACAGAAACAACGGGAGCGCGTCGTCTCTGCCGTAAACTACCGTCCAGGGGAGCGTGGGCGTAGCGTGGGTCGAGCTGAGCGGCCGGTGGTATTACCTGCCGTGTGTGTGAGGGTGGGGTACCCGGCCCCATAGCTCATGTCGCGACCCCTCTGTCCCCTCACCACTGGAGAGACACCGCAGTCGGCGCGCGCGGGAGCCCCCTGCATGTAGGCTACCTGCACGGGAGCCCCCCCTGCCACAGGGCGACCCGCAAGTCGCTCACCTCCTCGCCAGAACTCTTTCACTCCACTCGCCGGCGTCGTCAGTGTGACTTCTTCAAGTTGATGATACAATTTTAATGCACTCATTTATACCACTTGTTTAGTGAAACATTACTCAGGACCATCCAACAGTCATAAGGGGCGTTACCTTCATATCACGTCACTTTAATGTCGTTTTAATGAGACGATGTTCACGATACGAACATGCAGCACTCTGAATACAGGAGGCTATACTAATTCTAAAGCTATCCTGCAATAATAAAAAAAATAAGTGTAACTAAAATAGTTTAAATATTTCATATGGTCTTGCAGTTCCTTTAGTTTCGTCATGTATTAGAATACGTGGACGGCGGGGAGGGTGTGACGCGCCCGATGACACGTTTGCAATTTTGGCACACTGGCACACTGGCACACTGGCACACTGGCACACTGGCATACTTGCACACTCGCACACTGGCTCACTGGCACACTCGCACACTGGCTCACTTGCTAGGGCTCAGGACACAGCCAACTGTCTGGTTGGCTGAGCGAGGCAGGGGTATCTGAGGTGATGACTATGCTGTGTTGCCCTAGTCTGGTCATGGCTGAGGCTCTAACACCTTTCTGATCAAAAAAGCAGTGGGGGGGTGGGAGTAATCCCTTGACAGCTCTGTCGTAATATTACTTGCTCTGGAATGTAAAAAGTATCTGTAAGCCACTCCCAATCTACCCTTAAAGGGCGCACATTTGGGAGGAGTGGGGGAGGGTGCCGACCAAAAGGTTGGAACATAGCTGGAACACTTGCACGTGCACAACTTTTGTGAAACAAAAAAAAAATAACTCCAGATATGACTTAATTTGTACACACATTCTCTGTTGATGTTGGTAAAGTGTTTTCTGAATTATATACGGCTCATCTGATTGACCTGTTGTTGCAGTTGGTAATATGTATATACCATGTTTTGATTTGTCAATATATATGTGTGTGTGTTTCAAGAAAATCATTTAAGAATACGCGGAGGGATAATTAAAAGTTCTATTTCGATATCTGATTTTTATGCTGTATTTTTTCAGGGGAGTGAAATTGGATGAAAAGGCGTGTTTTCAGAATAATTTCTTCGGTTCTTGAAACAAAAGGTTCAGTCCCTCAAAGCTACAGACTGGAAAAATTAGCGATTTCGATGACCTCTAGGATAGACTCCACAATCCCCTACACACTCAGGCAAAATGCCACCTGCACATTGGCTATTGACTCGTGACAACTGTCAACTGGGACGCTTGCGATTCGATACTTTTTTTTTTTGTTGAAGGTTTTCCGTTGGCTCGAAGTCCTTCAGATAAACTGTGAGTCGGGACGAAAACATTTCATGTCAAGGTATTTCACAAAACACTGTAGCTTTTTCTAAGAGTCATAGCAAATTGTGAGGGTGCAGCAGTATGGTGACCAAATTATCATTGGCCCCGTCAAGAACGGGACGACACCTCTCACCGACCTCAGCCAATAACCACAGGAGAAATGCTACAGTGTTTTGTGAAATACCTTGACACGAAATGTACTCGCGAAATACATGTGTCCCTAATCTGCTGTGAGTCAATCACAGAAGCAATATAAAGATACAGTTGTTTGGATTATAGCATATCATGAAATGAACCCGCGAATTTTTCCTGTCTCTGCTCAAAGCGCTCGAGGTTCTCGCATCGCCGCTCAGCGCAGGGTGTGCACAAGGAAAAAAACATTTCGTACCAACTTAGGCGAGAAAAAAGTACTAGATTTGAATAAAAAGTACTAAATTATAGTTTCTTTTATGGTTTTTTACAATTTAGGAAGTTATTATGACATTGCAATGCTCGAACTTAAATATCACACCACACACACATACATTCCATAGTTTTTAAAAATAATTACGCCTAGTAATAAAACATATTGGAGTTACTGTAATATTATTAGAGACCCGTAAAATTCGCGGGTTCATTTCGTGTTATGCTAAAATTAAAATAATTATACCTTAGTGCTGCTTCTGTCATTGGTTCACTGTTAATCTGGAGGACTGAGGGCCAATTGGAGACCCATCACTCATAGAAGCGTCGAATCACAGGCCACCCAGTGGAGACGTCTCACAAGTCAGCAGCCAATGAACAGTTGGCATTTGCCCGAGTGTGTAGAGGATATTGGAGTCTATCCTGGAGGTCGTTGAACCCGCGAATTTTACGGGTCTCTAAATATTATATTAAAGAAAAATGTACTAGATCTGTACTAGTCCACTAAAAAACTTATAAAAGTACTAGATCTAGTACGAAAGTACTAACTGTGGACACCATGCGCTCGAGGCTCGACGAGGCGACACCGACGGCCCAGGGACGGGCGAACCAGGCCGCAGCTCCCACAGCGCGCAGCCAATGACAGCGCCGCTCGTAAATCCCGCGAGGCGGGCCTCTTGATTCACTCCTTGATTCATTGGAGCCGCCCACACCGGCCCGCCTGCGCCCGGCTCTGGGTCCGGCGAGAAGATATGTCGCATTGAAACCCTCAGGTGCTTCCCCTAACCCCCCTTCCCCCCTTCCCCCCTCCGACCCACACGGCCGTAACTCCCGGACACACAAAACCAAGTGCTGACGGCGGTGAGGTACGCGCGCGTTTCTCACACCTGCGTCGCCTAGTGCCCGGGCGACCCCTTCAGATCAGCCGGGGCGTAGCGAACCATCGGAACAAATCACAGCCTCGGTGCTCTGCTGGCCTTGTCCATTAACGTGATTACAAAATGGCGTCCACGCATAACAACGAATATATAGAGTAATCTGTAAATATTATTATTTTTTTTTTAAGTCGCAGTATCGGCGGCCACAAAGAAACCGGGATCGCTTACACTAGCTGACACGAGCTACGAGCAGCCACGAGTCACACAGGACGTCGGGCGTGGCTCGGCAGTTGCTGGTCTGAGGGGCTGGTCTCGGTACCGGCGCCCACAAAGCCATCGGGCTCGCTTGCACTGGTCGGCCCGCGCCATGGACCACACATCACCTGCCGGGGGGCGGGTCCCGGGGATGTCCCCTCGTCCGTGGCCCACCTCGTGATCTCCCCCCGACCCAGACACTAGCCAGTCGCACCGACAAGCGTATGCACAGCTCTTTCACTGGGGTGACCGGGAAATTTCGCGGTTTCATCTAGCGATAGGTCTAGAATCCAACTGTGAAAAACCTTTGGCTGCTTCTGTTATTGGAGAACAGTTGAGTAAAAGGACTCTGAGCTAATGAATAACACCCCGACGAAAGAAGTACCGTATCACGAGCATCCCAGTTAACAGGTGTCGCGAGTCACCAGCCAATGAACAGGTGTAATTTTCCCGAGTACATAGATGATCGTGGAGTCTATCCTAGAGGTAATCTAAACCTCAAATTATTTCAGTCCCTAGACATGCCTCATTATTAGAGGCCGGAAAAATTCGCGAATTCATTTCGCGATAGGCTAAAATACAAATCATTATACCTGAGTACGGCCTCTGCTATTGGTTTACAACTCACCTGGATGACTCTGGGCCAATGAGAAACACCCAACCAAAGCTTTATCGAATCACAGGCTGCTACGCTGGAACGTCTCACAAGACAGCAGCCAATGAGTGGGTGGCATTTGACCGAGTGTACGTAGAACTGTGGAGTTCATCCTACAGGTCATTGAACCCGCGAATTTTTCCGGTACCTACTCATAATAGCACGGTGATTTTCCCAGACAAATTATAGGTTGAGAATTTCTCTTGACCCAGAAATTTTTACAGATTCATTTTGTTTTAGGCCCAAATTCACATTTATACGTATACTCTGAATCCACATGCTTTCCTGTTTGCCGATTCCTTACTGTAGAACCTCACACTTATTTTTTGGATTGGGTCAACGTGTTTTGTCCACTCCACCGCTAGCTTGTAGTTTACTGGCCCACAGCCGTAGAGGGGAGTGTCCAAACAATTGTGATCTAATCAGCAAATAAATACAAATGTATACTTGTTTGCAGTCTAGCTTGCGACCAAATGAATCCTGGAAATTTCAGAGTCTCTAGTGACAAAAATATTTAGGGTCTGGAATAATACGCAGTTTCAGTGACTCCACGAGCCTCTATGCCCTCAGGGAAATTACAAGAGCTCATTAGATAATGACTTTTGAGAACAGTTTACTGAGAAGCTTGGGATGCGATTCTTCTTTTGTTGAGGATTTTTATTGGCTCAGAGTATTTCATGTAAATGGTAGTCCAACCACTGAAGGTGGACTAGTTTGGATTCTAGCCTATCGCGAAATAAATCCCCGAAATTTTCCGGTCTCTACTATAACACTGCATGTCGTTAAAATGTTACGCTGCAAGATATTTGTCAAAAACACTGCAGCTCATTCTTACTCTTGTGACCGGCTATATAAAGTTACGCTCATCACTGATTCACTAACTCTGCAACGCCGAAGATGTATGTATCCCTTGGAGGCAAGCGTATCATGTAGCACGGACGTTAGCCTGTTCCATAGATTTGTGTGTATGAAATAGAAAAAGGAAATGTTAAAAATAGAGTAACGTTTGCAATATAACTACATAGGTGGAACACCCACTTGGTTATTAAATTAAAGTGTTTGTTGTATTCAGAATTTTTTCGACGGGTGTATAAGATGCCTTATAACCTCCTAGTAGAGACCGGAAAAATTCGCGAATTCATTTCGCGATAGGCTAAAATACAAATTGTTATACCTTAGTGCTGCCTCTGCTATTGGTTCACAACTCACCTGGATGACTCTGGGCCAATGAGAAACATCCCGACCAAAGCTTTATCGAATCACAGGCTGCTACGCTGGGACGTCTCACAAGACAGCAGCCAATGAGTGGGTGGCATTTGACCGAGTGTACGTAGAACTGTGGAGTTCATCCTACAGGTCATTGGACCCGCGAATATTTGCGGTCCCTACCTCCTAGTTTAAACAGACCTGAAGGTATCTGTTAGCGAGTTGCGGAGGCGTCTCACAAGACAGCAGCCAATGAGTGGGGTGGCATTTGACCGAGTGTACGTAGAACTGTGGAGTTCATCCTACAGGTCATTGGACCCGCGAATATTTGCGGTCCCTACCTCCTAGTTTAAACAGACCTGAAGGTATCTGTTAGCGAGTTGCGGAGGCGTCTCACAAGACAGCAGCCAATGAGTGGGGTGGCATTTGACCGAGTGTACGTAGAACTGTGGAGTTCATCCTACAGGTCATTGGACCCGCGAATATTTGCGGTCCCTACCTCCTAGTTTAAACAGACCTGAAGGTATCTGTTAGCGAGTTGCGGAGGCGTCTCACAAGACAGCAGCCAATGAGTGGGTGGCATTTGACCGAGTGTACGTGGAACTGTGGAGTTCATCCTGCAGGTCATTGAACCCGCGAATATTTGCGGTCCCTAGCTCCTAGTTTAAACAGACCTGAAGGTATCTGTTAGCGAGTTGCGGAGGCGTCTCACAAGACAGCAGCCAATGAGTGGGGTGGCATTTGACCGAGTGTACGTGGAACTGTGGAGTTCATCCTACAGGTCATTGGACCCGCGAATATTTGCGGTCCCTAGCTCCTAGTTTAAACAGACCTGAAGGTATCTGTTAGCGAGTTGCGGAGGCGTTGAGCAGAGAGCTGCAGGTGCGTCTCAGAGCCGCCGCCAGCCGCTCGGGCGGTCCTGCCAGGGATGCTGTCGCCATGGCAACGCGAGGTCCCGCCGGGGCGTGGCCAACCACCCCCCTGCTCTTGTGCGGCGCCGTCTCCGGGGTTATCGAGCTTTTCTGCACTCCCCCCACCCCTCCTCCACTGGCGCCAGCGCGTCACTTGCTGAATAAAACAAATACCATTTGTTTGCAATCGTTTTATAAAAAAAAAAAAAAGTTAAACTATGTTTTCCTCAATTCAATAATTTCAAAAAACCAGATAATTGTGTTTTAATTTAATATAAAGCTTACATAATGAATGTAAAAATTAAAAAAAAAATAACAGATGCTCGGTTTAAGTGTCAGTGAAACTCTGATATGTGGCTGAAAACTAAATTATATTACTACATATCTTCCATACGGATCTCTTAATATCCTTACATGAAAGTATTCAACCAGAATGATAATGAAACGTTTAAGAATTTTATTTCACAAAATAAACAAGTAACGTTTAGAAATTACTTTTTTACATATGACATATCTTTGATGCGAAACGTAACTGTTTTGTGCTTCCTTTTAACATTACTTTGCGGAAACCAATCGCCAAGAAATAGTTTGTAATAAAGTATGACTATAAAATTAATAAATTTAAATAGTATCGACTATAAGCGTTGTAGGATGTTGGTTCCAGGTCACAATTAAAGGGTAACTGAAACTGTATCAGATGCGCGAGTACTGCTTTGTTGTTTTCTCGTTTGCAGCGCCACCTATGCAAAATGGCGACTGCTGGGCGTAATTAGTAGAGTGGGAACCTGTAAACTTTACTTGGCAACAGGATGGAGCCCCTCCCCACTGGAATTTCTTTGCACGAGAGTGGCTGGACATCCAAGTCCCTGACCTTTGGATTGGTAGTAATGGTCGAGACGACAGAGCTATTTTTCTGGCCTCCACGTTCACCTGACATAACACCATGTAATATTTTTTTTTCTTTAGGGTTTTATTAAAGATCGTGTCTACGTTCCGCCGCTACAGAATGATTTGTAGGGACAGGAAAAAATTTTGGGTTCAATGACCTGTAGGATGAACTCCATAGTTCTACGTACACTCGGTCAAATGCCACCCACTCATTGGCTGCTGTCTTGTGAGGCGTCCCGGCGTAGCAGCCTGTGATTCGATGAAGCTTTGGTTGGGTGTTTCTCATTGGCCCAGAGTCATCCAAGTGAGTTGTGAGCCAATAGCAGAGGCAGCACTGAGGTATAACGATTTGTATTTTAGCCTATCGCGAAATGAATTCGCGAATTTTTCCGGTCTCTAATGATTTGCAAGAGTTGTGACACAGAATTGAAGAGGCTATTTATTGCTTCCATTTATCCGGACGTGATAACCTAAGTGTGGAAAGAATCGGACATTAGGTTGGATGTGTGCCGTATAACTAAAGGTGCACATATCTTACATTTAAAAAAAATACTATGTTATCTTACCTTTTATTTCATTTGTGATTTGTTGTAAATAGTTCTCAATTAAACTGTTATAATATACCATTGAAACTGGGACGTTATTTAATGGACGCTGTTGTCGATGTGTTTTCATAAGAAACACTCAGTACCATCTCAAGGAAAAGTATTTCATACAAGCCATGTGTAAGGGCTTGCACATTTTTGCGAAAAAAGATTCCGAGACCATCTGAAAGTTGAAACACTTTGTAGCATCGTCTGTGTTTTCGTGATTGGGAGAGTTTCTTCCAGGTATAGGTACATGTCGATTTTTAGAACACCAATCACAGTACTTCAACACGGAAGCAAACTAGTCCTGAGTGGCTCGGTCAAATAAAATCAACGACTTCTCTCGCAGACGGCCGCCAATCACAAGGAAGAAACCACTGATGCGGCTATATCATGTTGCAGTATAATAGGCGTTCAAATTTTTTTCGCGGAATAAAATGCCTGCCGAAAGCCATGTGTTGTACAGAGTTACAGTGTCTTTCTTGTAGTATCACTAGAGACAGGAAAAATTCGCGGATTCATTTCACGATATGCTAGAATCCAAACATCTGTACATTTATATTGCTTCCGTGATTGGCTTACAGTTTATCTGAAGGACTTTGAGCCAATGGAAAACCTTCAACCAAAATAGTATCGAATCGCAAGCGTCCCAGTTGACAAGTGTCACGAGTCAATAGCCAATGAGCAGGTGGAATTTGCCTGAGTATGTAGAGGGTTGTGGAGTCTATCCTAGAGGTCATCGAAAGCGCGAATTTTTCCAGTCTCTAAGTATCACCAACGATTCCAAGGGAGCCTGTCGTGAGAGCACTTGTGATTGGAACGATGTCGGACTGTTACAATGTTCGCAGGCTCTCACGGCCATTGTCTGATGTAGCTTTCGCTTCTGGGTTGTAGCCGCGTCCTTGGCGAATAATTAGGGACACCTGTATTTCGCGAATACATTTCATGTCAAGGTATGTCACAAAACACTGTAGTTTTTTCTTAGAGTAATGGCGAATCGTGTGCGTGCAGCAGTACGGTATCCACATTCCCATTGGCCCCGTCAAGTGCGGGAAAACACCTCTTGCCGACCACAGCCAATAACTACAAGAAAAAAACTACGGTGTTTTGCGATGTACCTTGACACGAAATGTATTCGCGAAATACAGGTGTCCCTACGAATAATTCAGCCGACGTTTCGGTCGGCATTGCAGTCCGCCATCATCGGGGAGCAGCTACCTACCGAGGACGGACTGTACCGAGCTGTCCCTCCCGCGGCGAAGATGAGGCCCGCGTCCCGCCGAGTGCAATCAGCCCCACTCGTGCCACTCGCGAGCCGCATCACGCGCCCTTTGTGCGTCGCGACGCTCGAATCAGGCGTCTTTGTTCCGGCGCCGCCGATCTGCCGGCCCCCCTCCCCCCCACGTGGTGCGGGGCGGGGCGATGGTAGCCCTCCTTACTGCTCGCTGCGACCAACAGATGTCGCTCTGTATCTAGGTGCATCGTTGTTGAAGTCCGACACTTTCTGACCGATCGCCATGAAGGTTGGCACTTTTACTTTCACGGAGACGGTTTCATGATATCCATTTTTTTTTTCAACTCGCCGCTAATTTTTCGAGCTAATAGGCCTACTGAGTATTTCTTACGAAACTTGAAACTTTATTCTATTCTTTAATTGATGTTTAATTCAAGCATATATATTTTTTAAAACCCTGGAAAGGTACTAGAATAATCGATGATTGGACTTCATTTTGTTTTATCGTTACAGACCCGAAAAATTCGCGAATTCATTTCGCGATAGGCTAAAATACAAATTGTTATACCTCAGTGCTGCCTCTGCTATTGGTTCACAACTCACCTGGATGACTCTGGGCCAATGAGAAACATCCAACCAAAGCTTTATAAGAATCACAGGCTGCTACGCTGGAACATCTCACAAGACAGCGGTCAATGAGGGGGCGGCACTTGACCGAGTGTACGTATAACTATGGAGTTAATCCTATAGGTCATTGAACCCGCGAATTTTTCCGATCCCTACCGATCGCCATTTACTTTACGATCGCACGTTTACTTTCATGGAGACGGTTTTTATGCTGTCCATTTTTTTTTCAACTCGCCGCTAATTTTTCGAGATAATACTGATTATTTCTTAAGAAAATTGACACTTTATTCTATATTTTAATTGATGTTTCATTCAAGCATGTATTTTTTTTAAACCATGGAAAGATACTCGAATATTCGATAATATTGGACTTCATTTTGTTTTGTCGTGCTTATTAATTCACGCAGTTTATACTGGAAAGCTATTGAGGGAACGGTTTTTCGAATAACTTAAAACTATTGGCGGTATGGGGACAACTCGAATCATAAAATGCCCGGGTAATCATCCGAAACTCAGTATTGCTGCGAACACTAATTTTATTTGTAGCGATAGATACAGTGTTGTTTCCATGTACCTACCTACACGTGCAAACGTACATGAACGTTTTATGTCTGCTCCACATTCACGAGTGCGGTGACGGGTGGGGTGTTGTAGTTTTCTCTGAGTGCTCGCACTTTTCCCTCGCCCATTCACCCCCCCCCCCCCCCCCTTGGGGTTGTGAGGACCCCGCTGTCGCGACAGCCGAGTCCTGGCTCGTTCACTCACGGGGTAGTTATCCCTCTGTCTCGAGGGTTGATACCGCGAGCACACGTGTGTTTCCGGAGCCACGTGGCACTGTTGGGGTTTGCGGGGTGCTGGGGGCGGGGGTAATCAGGGCCTGATAGGCGCCTCGATCACTCTCTACTCCTCCACCGAGGACAGGAGGACAGTCAAAGCCAGCAGCTCGCGGATAATCCGGGGGCCTGCGCCACAAAGGTGCGGTTCCTGTCGTCCGCACTTGTCGACGAACACAATTGTTCACGCATAGATTTTCAAAAGTCGTCACCAACAATGAAAAAAAAAAAAAAAACTTTCAGAGTTGCGTACCTACTTGTGAAAATTAAAATAAAACTATCGGAAACATATCCATACTTGTAACTTACAAGATTTGTTTTTATGTACCGGTAAGGGTTATTTTCAAGGTACGAATACATTTTGAATCATGATTATCGTTCGTGTTTTTTTTTTTTTTTCGCTCACTAGAGGAAGAACTGTACCACAACATATTTCTAGGAGAAATTAGTGAAATTGTAACGGTAACCTATCATAGCTGTGAGCTACATAGGTAGAAATTCGTTAGTAAACAACGTGTGTCAGCTAAAAGTTTAAGAGCTACAATTTTAAAATAACCTACGTTTTTATATTATTCTACAAATAAATCTATTGTTATCTTTTATTTAGTCTACGGGTGTTTGAAAGTTTACAAAAGTGTGTTTTTTTTTTGTTAAACAATTCCAACTGGATATTTTTTTCAAGCTTGTTCAATTTTACTCGTTGGTTACAAACTTGATCATTTGGGAAGACAGGTGCTCGTTGAAGATGTGGAAACAAATCGCCAATCCTCACTTCTTTCTCTGTTTCACTCTGAAATGATTTAGTGTGTTACTTTCAACCAGTCGAGAAATATTTCAATTGCACATTTGATTCAACGATTTGTTGTTAGGAAGATTGCCAAATATTTTTCAACGCCGAGGATAATTATAGTGGAATTTAATTTTTTTCTGTTTCTCCAAGTTTGTCATATATTCAAATATAAGATTTCAATTTTTCATCAATAAAGATTTATTTTAATAGCTTCGTAATCAACAATTTTCTTTTTTCTTCAGTAAAAGTTACAGTATAAATTTTGGCAAGTGGTTTACAAACTACGTATTATTTTATAAGTATAAAGAAAATATCCTGTGAGATAGTTATCTTTTTCGATTGTCACAAAACTGAACACATTTTTAACTAAACATTTGTATATCGCGAGAAAAAAAACACATTGCTTCCGATTGCATGTAAAATTTATTTTCATTCAAATATTGAAAAATTTTTATGAGTAGTTAATTTTACTTCTTTCTGCAAATTACCTGTAGTAAATTTTCAGGCATGAAATGTTGTTCATAATTAGTTTAACCCACAGGAATTGTTATAACCCATTAATAATTCTTAAAGGGATAATTTCGTAAATTTGCAGAATTTGAAGGATTAATTATGAGTATGGTCATTCTTTGAAATATAAAAAATAATAATTTTAGCCAGTTTGCCAATTTGAAATTTATTTTTCTCTGCTAATTGTCAGGTTTTATAGTTCACGGACAAGCTTAATCTCTATTTGGGAGGTAGTAAATTATAAGTTAAAACAGTTCAAAAAACCCATCAGATTGCACGCAATAGGGCCATGAAACTGTCGCGCTGTGATGAAAGGCCGCGTTTAATAATAATAATAATACATAAATGGGGATAACAAACGAGCGTAGCTGCCGCTTGGCGGTGTGTCTGGGCCAGACGGCCTAATGATGACTTTTACTCCGCTGTTGGCGCCGTCTGACGCGTGGTAGCGGCTGCTGGTGGCCTTGTTCAAGGCTCACTGCGACCCGCGCCTGGCACGCCTTATCCACTGACATGTGTTCATGATTGGACCGCAGTTATCTGGACACGCCCCTCTACGACCGTGAGCCAATGATGTCCAGCTAGGAGAGAAGTAAGCGAATCAGGTAGTGCCAAATAACAAGGATAAAAATGTTCTCGCTAAGAAATCAACCAATGGGAAAGTAAACATGGGCCCGAGCACACCTATAACTTGGAATTCTATTCTGAGGCCAGAGGAATCCGCGAAATTTCCGGGACTCTAACCATCGTTATTTTTTTTTTCGTGATTGGGCGAGTTTCTTTCGAGTAAACGTCGATTGTCACAACATCAATCACAGTAACTCATTGCGGAAGCAAACTCGTCCTGATTGGCTCGGTCAAACAAGGCAGCAACTTCTCTCGCAGACGGCCGCCAATCACATGGGAGAAACCTCTGGTGCGTGTAGTTATACTTACCTTGTTGCAGTCTAATAGGCGTTCAGGATTTTTCGCGAAATTTTCCCCCTCCTAAGAATCGCTAACCTCTTACCACTGAGAGAGATTAGTTCTAAATATTTTTTTTACTGAATAAATAGACAAAATAAACTGTCAGGTGCACAAAATGTTTATTTCGTAACATAACTCTTTAAGAACGATATGTTTGGGGTAGTTATGCGTATTCCTTTTTTTTGTATATATTTATTCTCTGATTTTAAATATTCTGTTTCAGTCTGTTCCAAGATGTATTTGACCTTGATGAAATCACACTTACCTTCTTTTTTCTTTTCATTTCATGAGGTAGACAATTTGTAAATTTATTGATAACCACGCGCTTCTTTCCTTTTAACTAGGTTTGTTGCTATCGTTTACACTGAAAATTTCGTTAACTATGGTTAGAGATATTCTTAGAATTATTAAATAATTTCACATTAATACAAATACCTCCCATTATTTAAGGTTTTTGGATACGATCACATCTTTATTTTAAATATAAAAAACAGATATCAAATTTATTTTACAGCATATTAGTTGACTTTAAGTTTACTTAGCATTACTTAAACGAAATCCCAAATTTTTTTTACCCCTCACCTCTTTTCCCACAGGGAAGCCGATGTAAAATTTAAGAACTAAGTAAATATGGCAATCTCTATTAACCAAATAAAACCCAAATTCAATCATTTTCTTTCTTTTAACCGTAGATGTGAACTCCAAAACAGTTATAATAAACTAATATTTATATTAATTAAAATCGCAGGCTTTCACGGCCATTGCCTGCATTTTCTTGTCTTCTGGGTGTAGGCCGTGTCAGGTAATGAGTTAGTCCACCTGATGATGGCAGCTGCAATGACTGCCGAAACGTCAAAAGACAATTAATTACCTGATTCGGCCTACACCGAGAAGCCAAAAAAAATATTTATATTGATTAAAATTAATTTTGCCAATAATTATTTTATAGATTCCATTACTGTTTTATTTTTTTAAATAATATTAACCCCTGTTAAAATTTAAGAGGTGATATTTCGGAAAATGTTGAGTGTTTATTAAACATTTCCTATTCTTAAATTAAGTTTTATTTTATCAAAAAATATTATATTTTAATGTTAAAACATTATTTCCAAAATTTCATCTTTTAGAAAGTAGAACTTCAGTATTTTGTAAGAAAGAGTAGGTAGAAGTTGCATGTCTGTCTGTAAATAATACCACATAACTTACATCCCGCTTGATTAGCTTCAGATATACGACTTTTAGAATAAAAAATAATTAACTACCTTTTGATCTCTTTTACGTCAAATATAGAAAAATTGTAAAGTTTAAAACTAATATTAAATTATAATTTTTACCTTACTCATGCGTTTCTTACAACCAGCTTTATTTGGTATGGAGCTATGAAATGTTTATGATAAAACATACAATTACTTCCTTTTCCTACCCTTATAAGATAAAATATGGAAAATCTGAAAAAATGACATTCGTAACTCTATGTGCTAGTTATTCATACTTAATATCTATCTCTTAGATCTAGTAAATTCGGAAGTATGCAATTTTTTCTTTGCTCCTAGCGTTACCCCTTAACCCCCCTTGTAATTAAGTAAAATAATAATTTTTAGTTTATTATTTTTACCATTTAACTAATATAAAACTTAATTAGTTTTGGAGATACAATTTTTTTAATAAAGGAAAATTTACCCCGTTTTCATCCCATTAAAAAACAATATTTTTAACGCAAAAAATGAGCAATAGCCTACGTAACTATAGATGCAGGTTTTTTAAATACATATTTTACTTCTAACTCTAATTGAATTGGAACTGTTCCATTTTTTTTTTTTTTTTTTTAACATAACTACCCCTTTTACCAACCTTAGAGTTTGAATAAAGCAAAATGGTAAAACAGTGGCTGGTAGTTTTCGTATGTGTATTATTAAAACTCAATTTATTTTTATTGTGCTTGATTAAATTATAAGTTTAAATCATTTATCTTAAAACCGTATTCACCTTTTTTCACACTTTATTGCTGGAATTTCGCTAAATGGTACAATTGCATTCGGTAGTTTTCGAATATTTATTAATGGTAGACAAAATATTTTAATATGCTTAATAATTAAATTCAGAGATATGATTATTAATCATAATATACTTACCATCTTTTATTTATTACAGGTTGAATTTCACAAAATATAAAAATTGTGGTTAGTAGTTTTTATATGTTCATTAATGGTACCCAAGAACATTCATACGTTTAATTAAATAATACTCTTCGCTTGGGAAATGCCAACGTAAAATTAAATAAATTTTTAAATATGAGGAAGGTATATAGACTTTTCTTGAACATAATAACATAAGTGAAAAAGAACATCTACGAACATTCTTAGTCCAGAATTCATAGAAAGGTGTATTAACTATCGTTTATAATACTACGGAATAATTTTGTTCAATGTTAAATTCTTTTGGTAGCAATGGAATAAGCGTGGCTGCAAAATAAAATCTTGCGCGTGCGTTGTTTTGCTTGTACTCATGTGTATTTTTTCAGCACTCAGGTTTTAATCTTTGAAACACAAGATAATACATTTTAAAGTAGTGTTTTGATTGTTGCATACTGAAAAATAAATCATATTAAACGAAACATGTTTAATATTCCCAGCAAAGAACGAACACAAAGAAAATCAAGGTTGCTAACATTTTTCTTTCGAAAACTTAACGACTTTCAGGTTGTTAGGTTTAGCCTACTCCAAATCCAGCACACTTCTCGGATTTCCAAAGAAAATAAGCGCGTTAGTTACTTTTTACCACGAAGAATTTATAAAGGTTTATACGGATAAAGTTATTTTGTGTTTTCCTAGAACTATATTTTTTCAATGCTGCGAATGTGAATCTGTACGTCAGAAAATAAAACTGTTTGCGAAATAAGTCAGTGGAAATAACTGATAAATAAAAAGGTTCATAAATTTTATAAACCATGACTATTGCATCATATACAGTTGCTCACGTGAAATAAAATGTTATTCCACCCGGCCATTACTATAAGCTGAAACTAGCTGACCATTCCAACCGTGGAAATATTCTCAATGTCTCGTCGTGTCAATCATTTAGGAGGATGATTCAAAATAACTGTGTAGGAAAGGAATAATTGCTGGATCCAAGATAGCGGGTCCCCTCGGGTGTGTAGCCGACCCATGGGGTTGATAAGGGCACGACCACCAGGGGTCGATCACTATCAGCTATCGGCCTCCCCCTGCGGCCGGCTTGTATGACAGTCACTACCGCCACTATCGCGGCAGCCGGATCACTGCTCGCCAATGACGCCGCCGTATGTCGCGTCATTGCCTTCTCTCTCCTCCGCAGCTGCCCGCCACTTGCAGGGGGAGGCCGCAACCACCCGTTCTTCTACTTAGAAGCGCGTGTTTTGGGCGAACACCTCAATTATTTCCTCCGTATCATTCTCGCGACGAGGCAAATTACTTTGGACATGCGTAGAGACCGGAAAAATTCGCGGGTTCATTGACCTCCCGGATAGACTCCAATATCCTCTGCACACTCGCGCAGATGCCAACTGTTCATTGGCCGCTGACTTGCGAGTCGTCTCGACTGGGTGGCCTGTGATCGACACTTCCATGAGTGATGGGTCTCTATTTGGCCCTCAGTCCTCCAGATTAACAGTGAACCAACGGCAGAAGCAGCACTAAGGCATAATTATTTTGAATTTTAGCATAACACGAAATGAACCCGCGAATTTTTCAGGTCTCTAGAACATGCGCCGTTTGCTGGTTTGAACTTTATATTACGGAATATACCTCGAAGAACTGACGCAGAAAGATGAATACACAGACACACAGAAAACAAGCGAAAATCAGCAGATGTCAAATGTTAAATGTAAAGACAGCACAGAGGTTTCCTTAAAAGGAATTAGAACAATATCGCAACACCGACGAATGGTCTGACAATGACGAGGCAGTTACAGACAAACAACAAGTTTTACATAATGTGTTATGAAATTAAAATGAAATTTGGTTCACACTACTGTACAATACATTTAGTAATAATTGAAGGGGCGATTGCACAGTTTAAGCTAGTTGCTATAATAGTTGGGGCTCTCCCGTGTAATCGATCCTGTTACTTTCCCTGCTTTCTATTCCGTCTACTCTACCCACGAGATATACCCTTAAGTAATATACTTGTAAACTAATTAAATTTATTTAAGCAAACAAATCTTACAATTTAATTCATCACACGTCACGATAAATTTAATTAGTTATTTAAGAGTAAAACTAATACTTATTCTGTTATTCAATACTGAAACCTAGTTTTAGGATTTACAATGTTGAAAAATGTGTATGTATTACCTTGTTAAGTAATTTATCCACTTACAGCTGAAAGTGTACGGCCAGTAAATCCTATTCCAGGTAAGTTGTCCCATTTCCGACAGATTCCTAAACGAATATTCAGACTTTTACACCTGTATATAGTGACGTAATAAACACTGCTCCACACTATTTTTTCATGTATCGATCACTATTTTGTTGATTTAAAAATACCCTTTTTAAAAATAAATCCCTGTGGGCTGTTTCGCCTGAGAACTCTACTTAAGGTCTTTAACAATTCTACTTTTTTTTGTTAGCTTTAAACTGACAACGAAACAAATATGTTGACAATTTTGATTCGTTTGAAATTGAACTGCTACGGATGCCTTGTTGCAATTTCGCATGTTTTGACACCGCTTGCAATAAAGCTGCCGTGCTATGCTCAAAGTTAATTTTGCTCGACATGGCATAGGACTTAGCTCCGGCTACTTGCAGAAGTCAGCACTTGTGAACTGGGGCGATTATCAGTCGCCAGCGTGGAATAATGTCATGTCCTTGCGGCCTTACAGACTGGCGCCGGTTAGTAGGTATGTGAGTGTGTGGTTGCAACAAGGTACAGTACGTGATTTATGCTTTGACGCATCAAAAAATCGGGATGAACAGTTGAAAATTGTAATTAAAGCTAAAAATGGGGGGGGGGGGGGGAGAGAGATCAAAGATGGCGGGGTGTAGTCCTTCTCAACAAAACAGAAGCAAGCGCGGTTACTCTGTCGGCGAACCGGCTTGATACATCAGCGACACTTGTCTTCTCCGGGGGTGGAGAAGGGGGGGAGGGAATGAAGATGGGTCAGCCCGCGAGGAAGTGCAACGCCAGTTCTCCCCCTGGGACGACCTCCGAGACGAAGGTCGCGCGCTGACCCCTGGCGGCGCCATCTTTGTTTGGTCTGGCGGGCCGCGGCTCATTAAAGGCATTGTCGGCGGGCGGCGGAGCGACTGGCGATGGCACCGCGTCGCCGCGCCTGCGGGCTACAACGGCCCAAGTTCCCCGTCGCTCGAGCTGCACTCTCAGCGTGTCTGCGTCAGTTCAACACAACTGTAACATGTTAGTATACTGACATGAGAACAACTGTGTCGCTGCAAACAGCGTTCGCAGCGACACTGGGTTCGGATTCTTACCCGGCCATTCATGCTCTGTGTTGTCACAGTACCTGGGTCTTGCTGAAAGGAAAAAGTTTTTTTATTTTTTTACGAAAATAAGCACATGAATTTATATTTTAATTGATGTCATCCAAGTATAATTTTTTTTAAAACCATTGAAAAGATAATCGAATAATTGTACCTTGTTTTGTTTGTACCATGTTTATTAACGTGCGCAATTAATACTGCCAAGCCGTTTACAAATACTGCGCACACTATATTGTAGTGATACAGTTGCTTTCCGTGTAAAATGTACATATTCACAAGTATCTGCAACCTTACGTGGACATTTCTGTTTCATTTACCAAAAAAAAAAAAAAAAAAAAAAAAAATTGGTTGTCTGTAAAGTCGGTTTACGGACGATAGTTTAACGTGACAACGTCATAACAAAACATTGATGAAATTATTGCATACTTTTATGAATAAAATTGAATCATTTTTATTGAATCATCACTATTTTGTATGGATACAAAGAAGGAGTGAAATGAAATCTACTATTTAATTGATAAAATTACTTTTATTTGCACTCATTAATTAAAATATGTTTATTACTTTAACGAAGAGATTATTTTAACTATAATTTTTATACATGTTTGCTACTTCACTTCTTCCAATATGTGTTATTCTGTTAAGGATAGGACGATCATAGGAAAAAGTAGGAAACGAATGGGGGTGTTTCAAGTTTAATGTGCCTCGAAAAAGTCAAATCATGGTTGTTCCAATCGAGTGGAAGAGAGATAGAAGCGGCGCAAGCGTACAGTGAGCGTAACGGGACACAGCGTAACGGGACAATGTGCGTTACGGGACACTTTTTCGTGCGTTCAGCCGGCTTTCATCGATTTATTAGACGTTGCCACGTAAAAAAATAAATGAATAAAGCAGCGTGGCTGCTGCCGCGAGAACAGCGCACATGGACCGCTGTTGCCCCAGCTCCCGTGTGGCTGATAGTCCTCGGAGAGGGGCGCAGGGCGGGGAGACATCGCACCAGACTCACCTGGGCCTCTCCTCCCAGAAGGAATCAGTTCCTGTTGTGCGCTCCGCGCCTCCTTATTAGTTGATTTTTTCCCCCCTTATCTGTTCCCTAACACCCCTTCCCCTGCCCGCCGAAATGTGGCGAGGGGGGCTCCCACAACGTCGCCTCGCATGATTGGTGGTTGGCGGTGAAGGGTTAAGGGGTTTTTGGCATCAATTAATCCCGATCGACGCACAGCTGCGCGGGTCGCCGGCACCAGGGGACGGAAGGGGGGGGGGGGATACTGCCGCAGCCTCCTGTGTCTCCTCCATCTGCCGCGAGCAGGTCTCGCTTCCACCACCAAGTACACGGACTAGGAGCCCGAGTGGGACGAAACAATCAACAGGAGGGATATGTCATATATCTAGAGACCTGCGGTTTCGATGGCCTTCAGGATAGACTGCACATACCCTTGTACACTCCGGGCAAATAACGCAAGTTCATTGGCTGCCGACTTGTGAGTCGTCTCAGCTGGTTTGTCTGTGATTCGATCATTCTTAAGGTTGAGGTTGAGATTCGTCCAGATGAACAGTAAGCCAATAGCAAAATTATCTTAGAGGTATATTTGTTTGAATTCTAGCCTATCACCGAATGAATCCGCGAATTTTTCAGGTCTCTACACATATCCTTACTAATATTATAAATGCGAAAGTAACTATGTCTGTCTGTTGCGCTTTCACGCCAAAACTACCGAACCGATTTAAATGAAATTTGGTACACAGATAGTCTAGAGCCTGAGAAAGGACATGGGCTACTTTTTAATGCGAAAAAAAGTGTTGTAAGGGGTTCAAAAGAGGGATGAAAAGTTGCATGAAAGTACTATCGTCATTTTTAGAGCTTGTAGCTTGAAACGTTTTTTTTTTTTTAGGTTGTTGATTCGATATAAATAAATACGACATTCAAAGTTTGTAAACGTTTTACCCTCAAGGGTGTAAAATATTAATAGGGAATAGGGGATGAAAGTTTGAATATTTTATAAGTTTGCGACAAGAGACAAAATTATTAGAGCTGCTCTGATGTAACATTCACGGAGTCATTACAAAATGTGAAACTGAACTGAAGTTAACGCGAGTAAGAAACTGCCAAGCACCGCGCTGTACACAATGAGCGCTGTGCAGCAACACGGAGTAGGTGGGGGGGGGGGGGGGGGGAGCGCGGCGTGGTACGGCGCAGTGTAGGTGGGGAAATATGCCTAAGTGTGCTTACCCGAACGGGCAGACACGCATGTGTCTTATTTGTAAAATAATTAGCCTAAATAATTAAAAATGCTACCCAAAGACACTATTCCACGCGGACGAAGTCGCGGGCACAGCTAGTATAATATATATAATATATGTTAACTTTATTATATATTAAATATTACTAATATTATTATTAACATTATATATTAAATATTACTAATATTATTATTAATAATACATTTTAATATATATAATATATATAATTATATACCTATTATATAATAATATTATTATTATTATTAACAATTTTTAATAATACATTAAATATTTATTACATATATAGAAAAAAGAATCAACAACTGTCAACACAGTGTTAAAAAATTTCATCTTCAATAGAAGAACAATGCTGGTTACAAATGAGCCGTGAATCTTTGTAAATATGTTGTTATCTTCGTAAATTAGCGTGTAGTTAAGTTCGCTTTCTTTTAACATGAATCCATAAAAACATTAATCTTGGTCTAATAGCAACGCATTATTAATATTGTATCGACTACTACAGGAACACTTTTATCTGTCAAAACTTGTGTGTTTACCCAGTTTTTTTTTTATTTTGCCGGAAAACAGAATTCGGAATTTGATATTCGGCTAAGTATCTACTAAGATGCAGCTGTCTGTAATTACGAAGTCTCTTCGTACGGGTGTGTGATCAAAAAATACGGCGCCTGAATTGTTATAGCGGGTACTGCTGACGCTGCATCTATTTGAATCAATAAGCCCGATAGTCTGACCCGTTGAGATGGTTGGTGTAAAATGTGAACAAGTTGTGACTTCTCAGTCGGCTTCCAGTGCCGTAAAAGTGATGTCATGTTTACCGTGTCTGTCGCGCGTCATGGATAAACACCCGGAAATTTCGCATGTTTGTCTGGAGTCAGGTTAGAATTCGAAGTCATAGGTATACTCAACCCATGTTTGCTTTCCCATTGGTTGATTTATTAGCGAGAACATTTTTATCCTTGTTATTTGGCACTACCTGATTCGCTTACTTCTCTCCTGGCTGGGTTTCGTTGGCTCACGGTCGTAGAGGGGCGTGTCCAATTAACTGCGGTCCAATCATTAGCACAGGGCGAGAGTGTGAAGGTTCCCATTCTAACTTATAATAATAATTATTTATTTCCCATTTTTTTACACTTTGTTAACAATATTCACTTAATTAACCAGGAAATTTAGCACTCACGAAAGCATGCTTGTAGGTATGTGAGTGCATCTAGTCACTTCAAATTACATGCGGTATTTTGACTATTGTAAACTTTTGTAAATGTATATTACTGAGAAATAAATATATAAAATATAACCTAAGAAACTAAACATTAGTTATATAAAGATGAAAGTTAAAAAGAGCAATTTATTAAAATTCAATATTATGTATAAACAAAAAAGTATAAATTATTATAAATTACAACATTTTTACATGAATAAATGAAAATATAATTAAATAAAAATTAGTATTTAAGTAAAGTACAGGTACAAAGTTATAACAATATATAAAACTTAATGAACACGCGAAATTCCCGTAACGGTAATCAATGTAATCATGGTTTTCAAACAACGCGTTAACATTGAATTTTGTTTGCGAAACGGAGTCCAGAAAAAAGGGTCTTGCTGAAAGTAAAAAGTTTTTTACATCATTCCCGACTTTGGAGGGCAATTACGAAGGAGCTGAAGGCCCTTCCAGAAATACTTTCAGTCATGGAATCAACATTGGGTTCAAATTTTATGTAAGCTTATTACTTCGTTCGTAATAAATTTATCCACCATATTTTTTTTTTATCACACCTCGTATATTTCAGAGTAAATATTCGATTGAGAGACCGCGAGTGTATGTAATGTTATTTTCAACAGTGATGCTGTTGTTGCAGCCACGCGAAATTGACACACCCAATAGTTAAATGCTTGCAATTGGCTCGAGATCTAATAAAATGTGTGAATTATTAGAGACCTTCGATACTCACATTCAGTCTAGAATGAAAATGCTTGTACAATTGTCCGCCCTGCTCGTTGGGTAACGAGTTAATTCCCACAATGAAAGCGCGTAGGAAATCATCTCACAAAGCCACATACGACATGGAGATAAAGTGGAACGTAGGAGGATCCAGCGATAGATAGAGATAATTTATTTGTATTTTTTTGTTGAACAAGAGATAATAATTGAGAATAGTATCTAAGGATGAGGGAAAAAGAAAAAGAAAAAAAATTTAAAAAAATATGGCAGCGTCATTTGATAGCCGTTACGAAAACTGAGGAGTAGACAAACAAAAGCAGAGTTACGAGGATTCCGTAGCATCACTGCTGCATCATTTATACCTCTCCCCTGCCGTCTTCCCATTCGACCGCTGGTGCATGCGTTTGAATGGCGTCGCCGCTGACGCACTCTCCTCCTCCACCGGTTACCCCACCTATACCTAACTATTCCTTTCGTGCGATCGGAATATTCGTAACGCTCGAAAATTGTAGGCAAACCATCCCCCCCCCCACCCCCCCCAAAAACGCAGGAAATGAGTTTCACTTCAAAAATCGTGGTCGAGTGACAGACGCCTGTCTAGTCTACAGGGAAGAGCAGGCGGCTAGCGGAGTCTCCAGGACCCGCAAACAAGCTTGTCTGCGGTGTAGGTGGAGGGTAACAGGGAAAGTGGGGGGATGGCGGAGCAAACAGCGCGCCCGCTGGCAGATGGTGTAAAGGGATTTGGAACGGCCGGGGGGACACGGTATTAAGTAGGGTGCCAATTGCCCCCCCCCCCCCCCTCCACAGACACGAGCCCCGGGGGTCAGCAGGTTCATTACACTGCCAATTACAGCGGCCGCCGGCGCACTGCCCCCTGGGTAATGCCATTACACGGCCGTGACACGCGGGCGCGCGTAACGGGATCACGCCTGTGTCACAGTCGGGCGGCGGAGCTGCGGTCACGTCTACTGCCGCCCCGACTCCGAGGACTGGCCTCTGGAGGAGTCTACTGCCGCCTCGACTCCGAGGACTGGCCTCTGGAGGAGTCTACTGCCGCCACGACTCCCAGGACTGGCCTCTGGAGGCGTCTACTGCCAGCTCGACTCCGAGGACTCGCCTCTGGAGCAGTCTACTGCCGCCTGGACTCCGAGGACTGGCCTCTGGAGGAGTCTACTGCCGCCTCGACTCCGAGGACTGGCCTCTGGAGTAGTCTACTGCCGCCTGGACTCCGAGGACTGGCCTCTGGAGGAGTCTACTGCCGCCTCGACTCCGAGGACTGGCCTCTGGAGGAGTCTACTGCCACCTCGACTCCGAGGACTGGCCTCTGGAGCAGTCTACTGCCGCCTCGACTCCGAGGACTGGCCTCTGGAGGAGTCTACTGCCGCCTCGACTCCCAGGACTGGCCTCTGGAGGCGTCTACTGCCGCCACGACTCCGAGGACTGGCCTCTGGAGCAGTCTATTGCCGCCTCGACTCCCAGGGCTGGCCTCTGGAGGAGTCTACTGCCGCCACGACTCCCAGGACTGGCCTCTGGAGGAGTCTAAGGCCGCCTCGACTCCGAGCACTGGCCTCTGGAGGAGTCTACTGCCGCCTCGACTCCGGGGACTGGCCTCTGGAGGAGTCTACTGCCGCCTCGACCCCGAGGACTGGCGTCTAGAGCAGTCTACTGCCGCCTCGACTCCGAGGACTGGCCTCTGGAGCAGTCTACTGCCGCCTCGACTCCGAAGACTGGCCTCTGGAGAAGTCTACTGCCGCCTCGACTCCGAGGACTGGCCTCTGGAGTAGTCTACTGCCGCCTCGTTTCCAAGGACTGGCCTCTGGAGGAGTCTACTGCCGCATCGACTCCGAGGACTGGCCTCTGGAGCAGTCTACTGCCGCCTCGACTCCGAGGACTGGCCTCTGGAGCAGTCTACTGCCTCCTCGACTCCGAGGACTGGCCTCTGGAGGAGTCTACTGCCGCCTCGACTCCGAGGACTGGCCTCTGAAGGAGTCTACTGCCGCCTCGACTCCGAGGACTGGCCTCTGGAGGAGTCTACTGCCGCCTCGACTCCGAGGACTGGCCTCTGGAGGAGTCTACTGCTGCCTCGACTCCGAGGACTGGCGTCTGGAGGAGTCTACTGCCGCCTCGACTCCGAGGACTGGCCTCTGGAGGAGTCTACTGCCGCCTCGACTCCGAGGACTGGCGTCTGGAACAGTCTACTGCCGCCTCGACTCCAAAGACTGGTCTCTGGAGGAGTCTACTGCCACCTAAACTCCGAGGACTGGCCTCTGGAGGAGTCTACTGCCGACTCGACTCCGAGGACTGGCCTCTGGAGGTGTCTACTGCCGCCTCGACTCCGAGGACTGGCGTCTGGAACAGTCTACTGCCGCCTCGACTCCGAGGACTGGTCTCTGGAGGAGTCTACTGCCACCTCAACTCCGAGGACTGGCCTCTGGAGGAGTCTACTGTCGCCTCGACTCCGAGGACTGGCCTCTGGAGGAGTCTACTGTCGCCTCGACTCCGAGGACTGGCCTCTGGAGAAGTCTACTGCCGCCTCGACTCCGAGGACTGGCCTCTGGAGAAGTCTACTGCCGCCTCGACTCCGAGGACTGGCCTCTGGAGTAGTCTACTGCCGCATCGACTCCGAGGACTGGCCTCTGGAGCAGTCTACTGCCGCCTCGACTCCGAGGACTGGCCTCTGGAGCAGTCTACTGCCGCCTCGACTCCGAGGACGGGCCTCTGGAGGAGTCTACTGCCGCCTCTACTCCGAAGACTGGCCTCTGAAGGAGTCTACTGCCGCCTCGACTCCGAGGACTGGCGTCTGGAGGAGTCTACTGCCGCCTCGACTGCGAGGACTGGCCTCTGGAGGAGTCTACTGCAGCCTCGACTCCGAGGACTGGCGTCTGGAACAGTCTACTGCCGCCTCGACTCCGAGGACTGGTCTCTGGAGGAGTCTACTGCCACCTCGACTCCGAGGACTGGCCTCTGGAGAAGTCTACTGCCGCCTCGACTCCGAGAACTGGCCTCTGGAGGAGTCTACTGCCGCCTCTACTCCGAAGACTGGCCTCTGAAGGAGTCTACTGCCGCCTCGACTCCGAGGACTGGCGTCTGGAGGAGTCTACTGCCGCCTCGACTCCGAGGACTGGCCTCTGGAGGAGTCTACTGCAGCCTCGACTCCGAGGACTGGCGTCTGGAACAGTCTACTGCCGCCTCGACTCCGAGGACTGGTCTCTGGAGGAGTCTACTGCCACCTCGACTCCGAGGATTGGCCTCTGGAGAAGTCTACTGCCGCCTCGACTCCGAGAACTGGCCTCTGGAGGAGTCTACTGCCGCCTCGACTCCGAGGACTGGCCTCTGAAGGAGTCTACTGCCGCCTCGACTCCGAGAACTGGCCTCTGGAGGAGTCAACTGCCGCCTCGACTCCGAGGACTGGCCTCTGGAGGAGTCAACTGCAGCCTCGACTCCGAGGACTGGCCTCTAGAGGAGTCTACTGCCGCCTCGACTCCGAGGACTGGCCTCTGGAGGAGTCTACTGCCGCCTCAACTCCGAGGGCTGGCCTCTGGAGCAGTCTACTGCCACCTCGACTCCGAGGACTGGCCTCTAGGGGAGTCTACTGCCGCCTCCACTCCGAGGACTGGCCTCTGGAGGAGTCTACTGCCGCCTTGACTCCGAGGACTGGCCTCTGGAGGAGTCTACTGCCGGCTCGACTCCGAGGACTGGCCTCTGGAGGAGTCTACTTTCGCCTCGACTCCGAGGACTGGCCTCTGGAGCAGTCTACTGCCGCCTCGACTCCGAGGACTGGTCTCTGGAGAAGTCTACTGCCACCTCGACTCCGAGGACTGGCCTCTGGAGCAGTCTACTGCCACCTCGACTCCGAGGACTGGCCTCTGGAGGAGTCTACTGCCGCCTCGACTCCGAGGACTGGCCTCTGGAGCAGTCTACTACCGCCTCGACTCCGAGGACTGGCCTCTGGAGGAGTCTACTGCCGCCTCGACTCCGAGGACTGGCCTGTGGAGGAGTCTACTGCCGCCTCGACTCCGAGGACTGGCCTCTGGAGGTTTCTACTGCCGCCTCGACTCCGAGGACTGGCCTCTGGAGGAGTCTACTGCCGCCTCGACTCCGAGGACTGGCCTCTGGAGGAGTCTACTGCCGCCTCGACTCCGAGGACTGGCCTCTGGAGGAGTCTACTGCCGCCTCGACTCCGAGGACTGGCCTCTGGAGGAGTCTACTGCCGCCTCGACTCCGAGGACTGGCCTCTGGAGGAGTCTACTGCCGCCTCGACTCCGAGGACTGGCCTCTGGAGCAGTCTACTGCCGCCTCGACTCCGAGGACTGGCCTCTGGAGGAGTCTACTGCCGCCTCGACTCCGAGGACTGGCCTCTGGAGCAGTCTACTGCCGTCTCGACTCAGAGGACTGGTCTCTGGAGGAGTCTACTGCCGCCTCGACTCCGAGGACTGGCCTCTGGAGCAATCTACTGCCGCCTCGACTCCGAGGACTGGCCTCTGGAGCAATCTACTGCCGCCTCGACTCCGAGGACTGGCCTCTGGAGGAGTCTACTGCCACCTCGACTCCGAGGACTGGCCTCTGGAGGAGTCTACTGCCGCCTCGACTCCGAGGACTGGCCTCTGGAGGAGTCTACTGCCGCCTCGACTCCGAGGACTGGCCTCTGGAGGAGTCTACTGCCGCCTCGACTCCGAGGACTGGCCTCTGGAGGAGTCTACTGCCGCATTGACTCCGAGGACTGGCCTCAGGAGCAGTCTACTGCCGCCTCGACTCCGAGGATTGGCCTCTGGAGCAGTATACTGCCGCCTCGACTCCGAGGACTGGCCTCTGGAGGAGTCTACTGCCGCCTGGACTCCGAGAACTGGCCTCTGGAGGAGTCTACTGCCGCCTCGACTTCGAGGACTGGCCTCTGGAGGAGTCTACTGCAACCTCGACTCCGAGGACTGGCCTCTGGAGCAGTCTACTGCCGCCTCGACTCCGAGGACTGGCCTCTGTAGAAGTCTACTGCCGCCTCGACACCGAGGACTGGCCTCTGGAGGAGTCTACTGCCACCTCGACTCCGAGGACTGGCCTCTGGAGGAGTCTACTGCCGCCTCGACTCCGAGGACTGGCGTCTGGAGGAGTCTACTGCCGCCTCGACTCCGAGGACTGGCCTCTGGAGGAGTCTACTGCCGCCTCGACTCCGAGGACTGGCGTCTGGAACAGTCTACTGCCGCCTCGACTCCAAAGACTGGTCTCTGGAGGAGTCTACTGCCACCTCAACTCCGAGGACTGGCCTCTGGAGAAGTCTACTGTCGCCTCGACTCCGAGGACTGGCCTCTGGAGGAGTCTACTGTCGCCTCGACTCCGAGGACTGGCCTCTGGAGGAGTCTACTGCCGACTCGACTCCGAGGACTGGCCTCTGGAGGTGTCTACTGCCGCCTCGACTCCGAGGACTGGCGTCTGGAACAGTCTACTGCCGCCTCGACTCCGAGGACTGGTCTCTGGAGGAGTCTACTGCCACCTCAACTCCGAGAAATGGCCTCTGGAGGAGTCTACTGTCGCCTCGACTCCGAGGACTGGCCTCTGGAGGAGTCTACTGTCGCCTCGACTCCGAGGACTGGCCTCTGGAGAAGTCTACTGCCGCCTCGACTCCGAGGACTGGCCTCTGGAGAAGTCTACTGCCGCCTCGACTCCGAGGACTGGCCTCTGGAGTAGTCTTCTGCCGCATCGACTCCGAGGACTGGCCTCTGGAGCAGTCTACTGCCGCCTCGACTCCGAGGACTGGCCTCTGGAGCAGTCTACTGCCGCCTCGACTCCGAGGACGGGCCTCTGGAGGAGTCTACTGCCGCCTCTACTCCGAAGACTGGCCTCTGAAGGAGTCTACTGCCGCCTCGACTCCGAGGACTGGCGTCTGGAGGAGTCTACTGCCGCCTCGACTCCGAGGACTGGCCTCTGGAGGAGTCTACTGCAGCCTCGACTCCGAGGACTGGCGTCTGGAACAGTCTACTGCCGCCTCGACTCCGAGGACTGGTCTCTGGAGGAGTCTACTGCCACCTCGACTCCGAGGACTGGCCTCTGGAGAAGTCTACTGCCGCCTCGACTCCGAGAACTGGCCTCTGGAGGAGTCTACTGCCGCCTCGACTCCGAGGACTGGCCTCTGAAGGAGTCTACTGCCGCCTCGACTCCGAGAACTGGCCTCTGGAGGAGTCAACTGCCGCCTCGACTCCGAGGACTGGCCTCTGGAGGAGTCAACTGCAGCCTCGACTCCGAGGACTGGCCTCTAGAGGAGTCTACTGCCGCCTCGACTCCGAGGACTGGCCTCTGGAGGAGTCTACTGCCGCCTCAACTCCGAGGGCTGGCCTCTGGAGCAGTCTACTGCCACCTCGACTCCGAGGACTGGCCTCTAGGGGAGTCTACTGCCGCCTCCACTCCGAGGACTGGCCTCTGGAGGAGTCTACTGCCGCCTCGACTCCGAGGACTGGCCTCTGGAGGAGTCTACTGCCGCCTCGACTCCGAGGACTGGCCTCTGGAGGAGTCTACTTTCGCCTCGACTCCGAGGACTGGCCTCTGGAGCAGTCTACTGCCGCCTCGACTCCGAGGACTGGCCTCTGGAGAAGTCTACTGCCACCTCGACTCCGAGGACTGGCCTCTGGAGCAGTCTACTGCCACCTCGACTCCGAGGACTGGCCTCTGGAGGAGTCTACTGCCGCCTCGACTCCGAGGACTGGCCTCTGGAGCAGTCTACTACCGCCTCGACTCCGAGGACTGGCCTCTGGAGGAGTCTACTGCCGCCTCGACTCCGAGGACTGGCCTGTGGAGGAGTCTACTGCCGCCTCGACTCCGAGGACTGGCCTCTGGAGGTTTCTACTGCCGCCTCGACTCCGAGGACTGGCCTCTGGAGGAGTCTACTGCCGCCTCGACTCCGAGGACTGGCCTCTGGAGGAGTCTACTGCCGCCTCGACTCCGAGGACTGGCCTCTGGAGGAGTCTACTGCCGCCTCGACTCCGAGGACTGGCCTCTGGAGGAGTCTACTGCCGCCTCGACTCCGAGGACTGGCCTCTGGAGGAGTCTACTGCCGCCTCGACTCCGAGGACTGGCCTCTGGAGCAGTCTACTGCCGCCTCGACTCCGAGGACTGGCCTCTGGAGGAGTCTACTGCCGCCTCGACTCCGAGGACTGGCCTCTGGAGCAGTCTACTGCCGCCTCGACTCAGAGGACTGGTCTCTGGAGGAGTCTACTGCCGCCTCGACTCCGAGGACTGGCCTCTGGAGCAATCTACTGCCGCCTCGACTCCGAGGACTGGCCTCTGGAGCAATCTACTGCCGCCTCGACTCCGAGGACTGGCCTCTGGAGGAGTCTACTGCCACCTCGACTCCGAGGACTGGCCTCTGGAGGAGTCTACTGCCGCCTCGACTCCGAGGACTGGCCTCTGGAGGAGTCTACTGCCGCCTCGACTCCGAGGACTGGCCTCTGGAGGAGTCTACTGCCGCCTCGACTCCGAGGACTGGCCTCTGGAGGAGTCTACTGCCGCATTGACTCCGAGGACTGGCCTCAGGAGCAGTCTACTGCCGCCTCGACTCCGAGGACTTGCCTCTGGAGCAGTATACTGCCGCCTCGACTCCGAGGACTGGCCTCTGGAGGAGTCTACTGCCGCCTGGACTCCGAGAACTGGCCTCTGGAGGAGTCTACTGCCGCCTCGACTTCGAGGACTGGCCTCTGGAGGAGTCTACTGCAACCTCGACTCCGAGGACTGGCCTCTGGAGCAGTCTACTGCCGCCTCGACTCCGAGGACTGGCCTCTGTAGAAGTCTACTGCCGCCTCGACACCGAGGACTGGCCTCTGGAGGAGTCTACTGCCACCTCGACTCCGAGGACTGGCCTCTGGAGGAGTCTACTGCCGCCTCGACTCCGAGGACTGGCCTCTGGAGGAGTCTACTGCCGCCTCGACTCCGAGGACTGGCCTCTGGAGCAGTCTACTGCCGCCTCGACTCCAAGGACTGGCCTCTGGAGCAGTCTACTGCCGCCTCGACTCCGAGGACTGGCCTCTGGAGGAGTCTACTGCCGCCTCGACTCCGAGGACTGGCCTCTGGAGGAGTCTACTGCCGCCTCGACTCCGAGGACTGGCCTCTGGAGGAGTCTACTGCCGCCTCGACTCCAAGGACTGGCCTCTGGAGCAGTCTACTGCCGCCTCGACTCAGAGGACTGGTCTCTGGAGGAGTCTACTGCCGCCTCGACTCCGAGGACTGGCCTCTGGAGCAATCTACTGCCGCCTCGACTCCGAGGACTGGCCTCTGGAGCAATCTACTGCCGCCTCGACTCCGAGGACTGGCCTCTGGAGGAGTCTACTGCCACCTCGACTCCGAGGACTGGCCTCTGGAGGAGTCTACTGCCGCATTGACTCCGAGGACTGGCCTCAGGAGCAGTCTACTGCCGCCTCGACTCCGAGGACTGGCCTCTGGAGCAGTATACTGCCGCCTCGACTCCGAGGACTGGCCTCTGGAGGAGTCTACTGCCGCCTCGACTCCGAGGACTGGCCTCTGGAGGAGTCTACTGCCGCCTCGACTGCGAGGACTGGCGTCTGGAGCAGTCTACTGCCGCCTCGACTCCGAGGACTGGCCTCTGGAGGAGTCTACTGCCGCCTCCACTCCGAGGACTGGCCTCTGGAGTAGTCTACTGCCGCCTCGACTCCGAGGACTGGCCTCTGGAGGAGTCTACTGCCGCCTCGACTCCGAGGACTGGCCTCTGGAGCAGTCTACTGCCGCCTCGACTCCGAGGACTGGCCTCTGGAGGAGTCTACTGCCGCCTCGACTCCGAGGACTGGCCTCTGGAGCAGTCTATTGCCGCCTCTACTCCGAGGACTGGCCTCTGGAGCAGTCTACTGCCGCCTCGACTCCGAGGACTGGCCTCTGGAGGAGTCTACTGCCGCCTCGACTCCGAGGACTGGCCTCTGGAGGAGTCTACTGCCGCCTCGACTCCGAGGACTGGCCTCTGGAGCAGTCTACTGCCGCCTCGACTCCGAGGACTGGCCTGTGGAGCAGTCTACTGCCGCCTCGACTTCGAGGACTGGTTTCTGGAGCAGTCTACTGCCGCCTCGACTCCGAGGACTGGCCTCTGGAGGAGTCTACTGCCGCCTCGACTCCGAGGACTGGCCTCTGGAGGAATCTACTGCCGCCTCTACTCCGGGGACTGTCCTCTGGAGGAATCTACTGCCGCCTCTACTCCGGGGACTGGCCTCTGGAGGAGTCTACTGCCGCCTCGACTCCCAGGACTGGCCTCTGGAGGAGTCTACTGCCGCCTCGACTCCGAGGACTGGCCTCTGGAGCAGTCTACTGCCGCCTCGACTCCGAGGACTGGCCTCTGGAGCAGTCTACTGCCGCCTCGACATCGAGGACTGACCTCTGGAGCAGTCTACTGCCGCCTCGACTCCGAGGACTGGCCTCTGGAGGAGTCTACTGCCGCCTCGACTCCGAGGACTGGCCTCTGGAGAAGTTTTCTGCCGCCTCGACTCCGAGGACTGGCCTCTGGAGCAGTCTACTGCCGCCTGGACTCCGAGGACTGGCCTCTGGAGGAGTCTACTGCCGCCTCGACTCCGAGGACTGGCCTCTGGAGGAGTCTACTGCCGCCTCGACTCCGAGGACTGGCCTCTGGAGCAATCTACTGCCGCCTCGACTCCGAGGACTGGCCTCTGGAGGAGTCTACTGCCGCCTCGACTCCGAGGACTGGCCTCTGGAGGAGTCTACTGCCGCCTCGACTCCGAGGACTGGCCTCTGGAGGAGTCTACTGCCGCCTCGACTCCGAGGACTGGCCTCTGGAGGAGTCTACTGCCGCCTCGACTCCGAGGACTGGCCTCTGGAGGAGTCTACTGCCGCCTCGACTCCGAGGACTGGCCTCTGGAGGAGTCTACTGCCGCCTCGACTCCGAGGACTGGCCTCTGGAGGAGTCTACTGCCGCCTCGACTCCGAGGACTGGCCTCTGGAGCAGTATACTGCCGCCTCGACTCCGAGGACTGGCCTCTGGAGGAGTCTACTGCCGCCTCGACTGCGAGGACTGGCGTCTGGAGCAGTCTACTGCCGCCTCGACTCCGAGGACTGGCGTCTGGAGGAGTCTACTGCCGCCTCGACTCCGAGGACTGGCCTCTGGAGTAGTCTACTGCCGCCTCCACTCCGAGGACTGGCCTCTGGAGGAGTCTACTGCCGCCTCGACTCCGAGGACTGGCCTCTGGAGCAGTCTACTGCCGCCTCGACTCCGAGGACTGGCCTCTGGAGGAGTCTACTGCCGCCTCGACTCCGAGGACTGGCCTCTGGAGCAGTCTATTGCCACCTCGACTCCGAGGACTGGCCTCTGGAGCAGTCTACTGCCGCCTCGACTCCGAGGACTGGCCTCTGGAGGAGTCTACTGCCGCCTCGACTCCGAGGACTGGCCTCTGGAGGAGTCTACTGCCGCCTGGACTCCGAGGACTGGCCTCTGGAGCTGTCTACTGCCACCTCGACTCCGAGGACTGGCCTCTGGAGCAGTCTACTGCCGCCTCGACTCCGAGGACTGGCCTCTGGAGCAGTCTACTGCCGCCTCGACTTCGAGGACTGGTTTCTGGAGCAGTCTACTGCCGCCTCGACTCCGAGGACTGGCCTCTGGAGGAGTCTACTGCCGCCTCGACTCCGAGGACTGGCCTCTGGAGGAATCTACTGCCGCCTCTACTCCGGGGACTGGCCTCTGGAGGAATCTACTGCCGCCTCTACTCCGGGGACTGGCCTCTGGAGGAGTCTACTGCCGCCTCGACTCCCAGGACTGGCCTCTGGAGGAGTCTACTGCCGCCTCGACTCCGAGGACTGGCCTCTGGAGCAGTCTACTGCCACCTCGACTCCGAGGACTGGCCTCTGGAGCAGTCTACTGCCGCCTCGACTCCGAGGACTGACCTCTGGAGCAGTCTACTGCCGCCTCGACTCCTAGGACTGGCCTCTGGAGGAGTCTACTGCCGCCTCGACTCCTAGGACTGGCCTCTGGAGCAGTCTACTGCCGCCTCGACTCCGAGGACTGGCCTCTGGAGGAGTCTACTGCCGCCTCGACTCCGAGGACTGACCTCTGGAGCAGTCTACTGCCGCCTCGACTCCGAGGACTGACCCTGCGGGGCGTGGTCCACCCTGCAGTGAGGGGAGTGTGTGGTGAGACCTTTCATACATTATTACACCGAATCACATAGTAATTACCATGATTCCCTTTGCCAGAGTCCTAACAAGATCTGCGTTTGTTTGTTAATGGTTCTCCAAGAGAAACGCTCGTCTGTTAAAATATTGAATGTTCAGTTGTCATTTCATGTACTTTATACACGGTTATTTTATTTTGTATTTATATTAATATAAATAACATGTATCTGTAAATTTGTAAATTTACATTGAAACATCTGTATCACTACAAAATATTTTTTGTAGTAATACTGCGTTCGAATTCTCACTCGGGTATTTATTTTTTGTGTTGTCCTAGTACCTCCATTATATAAAGTTGTTGAATAAGCATAATAAAACGAGTTAAACTCCAATTGCTTAATAAACGAATTTTTTTTTAGTGTTTTAATAAAATGTTGCTTGAAAGAAACACGAATTTAAATATAAAATCATGCGCCAATTTTTGTAAGAAATATTGTTATTTCGAAAAACCTATTTAATATATGTAAATGTTTACAATATATCCACGTGTTGTTCAAAAATTTATTATCTTTGTTGTAGTATTACAAACTATTTCTTAGCATCTGTTTTTCAAAGGAATATTTTGTAAACTACACAAAAAAATCCTGTGTAGGCACGAAGAATAAAACGTTACTGAATTTAAGATAGAAGCAATGAGCCTAAGTGTTAAGAGGCTAGTTTTCCACCGTTATACTGGCAAATGTGATGTTGCAGCGAAGGGTCATAACTTGAGTAGCGTGAAGCTAAGATTATGAATAAAACAACGCGTGACTGTCTACACAATAGGCACAGTGATAGTTCCTTTGCCTTATAACTTAGTAATCGAGTCCTTATTTCACCACCTAGGGCTAAGCTTCATTGCTGTTCGAGCTGAAACACAATATAAATCATGAAGTTTCTAAATAGATTCAGGGTGGCACCACAGACTAAATTTAACTGCAAAGTTCCTCGAAATATCTGTATTGGTAGAATTTTAATGTAATGGTACCTCCATGAACTTAGTACTTGTTTAAAACTTTAAAAAATTTATTTCAAGATAAACTATTACAAGTTGATCTGGAATGGTGATAATTATAAGATACTGAATTTGGCATTTGTGTTACAATAATAATGAATATTCAGAATATTAGTCTAAAACAGCTAAACGGGAACGAGTTATAAGAAAGTATAAATAGGGCCAAACCATTGTAGATATATGTTTGTAGCTTAAGGAAAAATTAACTTTTAGTTGGAAGAAATAATATTTCCAGTAGACACAAAGCAACAAAAAAACTTGTATACTTACTTTCACAAGAGAATCCTTCAGAAACCAAATGCCAAGAAATAGTTTGTGATACTACAAGAAATATATTGTTACTTTGTACAACACATGGCTTTAGTTTAAATTCCCGCACATATGAAATACTACGTATTTCGAGATAATACTGAGTATGTCTTCCAAAAAATTTGACGCAAAAAGTTTTATATTTTAATTGACGTTTCATTCAAGTATAAATTATTTATAATCGTTTCTTCGACATATTTGGCTTTATTCTGGTGTATCGTGCTTATTAACGTGCGCAGTTAATGCTGAAAGGCTTTAAGTATTAGAGGTACTGAGACAACACAAAGCATTATTCCCCAGGTGAGAACAACATTGTGTAGTTATACAGTTGTGTTTTCATGCGTAAATGTACAAATTAACACGATTGTTTTTTTGTTTCATTCGCAGTGTACTGTAATGACGGGAGCCCGGGTCGTTACCACAACGCCGAAATACCATAACGCCGAATGTCAAAATTGACCACAACGCCGACAGCTAGAAAACTGCTGTGTACCACAACGCCGAAATAACAACTGAATGAATTTATGTGTGTTCCTTAAATGTACCTTAACGCCGAAATACCACAATCAAACCTAACCTTACCTAACCTAACCTAACCTTGCGTAATATAACCTAACCTTGCGTAATATAACCTAACCTAACTTAACCTAGCCTATACTAGCCTAGCCTAACCTAACCTAGCCTAACCTAACCTAGTCTAACCTAACCTAGTCTAACCTAACCTAACCTTCGTGGCAGTCCTGCAATGACATTTTTCGGCGTTAGTGAAGTTCGGCGTTGTGGTACACAGCAGTTTTATAGCTGTCGGCGTTGTGGTCAATTTGGCATTTCGGCGTTGTGGTCAATTTGGCATTTCGGCGTTGTGGTGCGTCCCCCGGGAGCACCTAGGCGAGCCGCGAATAGCCCGTCGACGTCGCAGGTCTCGTCAGCGCCTGTCCGTGAGATCTGCGGAGGGCCGCGTGGCCACGGACAAGCCGCGAACACGATCTCTCTCTCTCTCTCTCTCTCTCTCTCTCTATCTCTCTCTCTCTCTCTCTCTCTCCCCTGAGCCGGGGGGGAGCGACCCCGCGCAGCTGAATGGCAAAGCGGAATAAAAAAAACGAGGCAGTGCGTGTGTGCTTTGTGATTTGCATGATGTTGTGAGGGCGTGTTGCTAATTCTCACCCCTATAGACTCCCACACCCCCTCCCCTCCCCCCTGCACATCCACCCACCCCCCTTAACCTTCCTTTGATCCGTGCCCGCCAGCAAACTGTTTTTTATTCGGCACGCCGGTCGCCGCTGGGAATCTGCATCTCAAACCACCCTCGCATTGGTTGGGGGAGAGGGAGGCCCTCTTCTGTCGTGTGACTGGCTCCTGGAAGCTGCTGCGACAGTCCTCTTGTCAGACGCTGCCGGCTCTCAGTCGCCGCTCTGGCCGGGGCGAATCTCTGCTCACCTGCACCGCGTCCATCATACCTTTGAATATATATACTGTATAGAAGTCGCCAGCCCAGGTTAAAATATCTAATACGGTTTTGAGGTAGTTGGTTAATTCACCGCCGCAATCGCCACCATCTCTAGGGGCATCGACTTGTGGTGGTCCCTAGCGGACAAGTGTCGAACTCTTCAAACACCCCTTCCCCCTCCCGTCGAACGACCTTGAGCTGCAGAGAATGATTGGTGGGGGGGGGGTGCGGGGAATGACAGCGGGCGACAGAGCTGCGCTCTAACGTGTAAATAACAACTAAGACGATACAGGGCGTTACGGCAGCGCACTGCAGCCGGTGAAGTTCCCAAGCTGCTCATCATACGCTTCTGAAAAACGTAGAGTAAATCCTATCCACTCGCGACTTCTATACAGTGTATATATATTCAAAGATCATACTGAACTGAAGCAGCTTGGCTTCCGGGCTGTAGCCGCGTCCTTGGGGAACAATTCACCGACGGTTTCGGGTCGACATTGACAGTCGCCATCATCAGGAAAGCAGTTAGCCTACTGTAGGTAACTGCTTTCCTGATGACGGCGACTGCGATGTCGACCGAAACGTCGGCGAATTGTTCCCCAAGGACGCGGCTACAGCCCGGAAGCCAAGGCTGCTTCAGACAATGGCCGTGGAAGCCTGCGAACGTCATTTAATACTTAACTAGTTACTAAATTTAAAAAAAAATTGTTATCTCTCACACACCGTAATTTTCATTTTTTTTTTGTAACTGAGAAAACAACTGCAGCCCCACAAAATAGTTTTCGCAGTATTACCAAGTTGTCCTAGTACCTCCAACAGATAAAGTTATTTGTAAACCGTTCCGTGCATAGCTTTCCACTACTAACAGCTCATCTTACTAAGCTTAATGAAACAAAATAAAGTCGAAATATTGAATATTCGATACTTTTTTCCATGCTTTAAAAAACAATAATGGTTGAATGAAAAAAATTTAAACATAAAATTATGCGCTAATTTTCTTAAGAAGTGATCAGTATTATCTCGAAAATCGTATTTCATATATATGCAAAAAATAACCATAGCCATGCGTCGTACTAATTTACAATATATGTCTTGTAGTGTAAAAATTATATCTTGGCAACTGGTTTCAAAAGGAATCTTTTGTCATAGCACAGAAATATTTTTCTGTGCAATGTTCAGTGCGGGAGCAAACGCGTCCTGATTGGCTCGGCCGAATACATAAGGACCTGTGTTCTCGTCGGCAGGCGGCCGCCAACTGCAAGGGAGAAACTGATGGCCGTACAGATCTTTTTGCCAAGATTCCCCGCCGCTGGTAATGACCTATAAGATTCGCGTTTTGTATCCCGGCGTCGATGTCGCGATTCCGTCAGGTGTGGTTCCGAGAGTTTGCCATCCGCAACCAATCACAGTCCTGCTGGGCGAGTCGAGGTAACACCGGGATCCAGTCGGAAGGGGCATTCGAGTGCGGGAACATCTGGAACGAGAGACTGTCCGAAATAATGACGCGAATGTCGCTGCGAGTCTGAGCGAACGAGCGCGTCTGGTCGCAGCTCGTGTGTCGACAACACATGTCCTATAACGGACAGCGCGCCGCAATGCGATTAGGGCGCGACCCGCAGCCATGACGCAGCTCGAGGCAACGAGGTTACCCCTGCCCCCGGCCGTGTTAAAGCAAGCACGTGATCCCGGTGACGTCACGAGGCTATGTCTGCCACCGGGGCACTGGCAACTATTTACACCTTAAATTTACCAAGAACGTTCATTACAAATAACTTATAATCAGTAGAGACTGGAAAAATTCGCGGGTTCAATGACCTGTAGGACGAACTCCATAGTTCCACGTACACTCGGTCAAATGTCACCCACTCATTGGCTGCTGTCTTGTGAGACTTTCCAGCGTAGCAGCCTGTGATTCGATAAAAAGCTTTTGGTCGGGTGTTTCTCATTGGCCCCGGAGTCATCCAGGTGAGTTGTGAACCAACAGCAGAGGCAGCGCTGAGGTATAACGATTTGTATTTTATACCTATCGCGAAATGAATTCGAGAATTTTTCCGGTCTCTAGCAATCGCTAGCAGTCTAATGGGGGGGATCTAATGACCGACTGTTGAGGCAGAGTGAATCCACGGACGCCTCGTGTCTGTCCACTAGCGCTCCTGGCGGACAAGGTGCGGGCGCTAGAGGGCAGATACAGGGGAATCTTGGCCGTGGAACCGCCCTTCCTCCTGGGGGGGTAGGGGGGTGGGGGGTTGGGAAGGGTTCGCAATTGTTCGCGTTACTCGCGATTCGTTTAGCAGCTACGCGCGCGGCGAAGGAGGAGGTTGGGTTGGGGGGGGGGGCAGGCCCGGAGAAATTGGATTATCCTCCGGGCAGACTCCGGAGCTCTCCGGGTGCAAGCCCCTCCCCCCTCACCCCCCCCCCCCCCCATCTCGTTCTCCGTCCGCGCGTCTTTCTTCGCTCCGGCGACTCGCTCGATTGTAAACTCAATTCCCGGACTCCCTCCCCCCCACCCCTCCCGCCACGTGTTCCACCCGCGCGCGGGAATAAAAATAGGGAGTTCCGCGGAGGACAGAAGAACTTCTCTCGGCATTTTTCCCCCTCTCCCCTTCCTTCCTCGTTGCTTTTCAGCGATGTTATATATTCCTCAAGTGCTGCATTCCTTCAGTTTAGACGCACCGCGCGGCTCTACAACCACAGCTTGTGTTTGTCCTCTATGGTGTTATGCCCAGGGTCTTCGAGGCCATGGTGGCTTGTGTCGCCGACTCAGAGGTCATACATAGAGACCGGAAAAATGCGCGAAATCATTTCGCGATAGGCTAAAATACAAATCTTTATACCTCAGTGCTGCCTCTGCTATTGGCTCGCAACTCACCTGGATGACTCTGGACCAATGAGAAACACCCGACCAAAGCTTTATCGAATCACAGGCTGCTACGTTTGGACGTCTCGCAAGACAGCAGCCAATGAGTAGAGACCTGTAAAATTCGCGATTTCAAATCCCTAAAGGATAGACTCCATGATCCTCTATGCACTCGTGCAAATTACATCTGCTGATTGGTTACCTACTCGTAACACCTGTTAACTGGAATGATCGTGATTCGCTAATTCTTCTGTTAAAGATTTTTCATTGGCCCAGAGTCATTCAGATAAACTGTGGCCCAATCACTGAAGCAAAATAATTTCAATAGTATTTGGACTCTATCCTATCGCGAAATGAATCCGCGAATTTTACAGGTCTCTACCAATGAGTGGGTGGCATTTGACCGAGTGTACGTAGAACTGTGGAGTTCATCCTGCAGGTCATTGAACCCGCGAATTTTTCCGGTCCCTAGTCGTACAGAGTTCTGCCCGGGGTTGTTGTGATCGCCAGATGCCTCACCGAGCAACATCTGCAGCTGTGGCAGAAGCAGTCAGACTGCTTGTCAGACTTCAGTCTCGCAGATGGGTGTTACTGGCGCATATCGCGCTTCTTCTGCTGTTGGCTTACAGTTCAACAGGAGGACTCTGGAACAATAAGGATCTTGCGGTCAAAAAAAGGGTGAATCACAAGTTGCCCATTCGAGACGGAGGACAAGTCGGTGACCAATAAAAATTGGCGACTCTCTGCTCTACACATGGAGCACAACTGCGACGGTTGCAATAGCTACAGTACAGGGTGTCCATAAAAGAATGTCCCAGTATCAATGGTACAGCATAACAGTTTAATTCAGACTATTTACAACAGATCACACACCAAAATGAAGATAACCTAACCTAGTTTTTTTTCTTACAAAAGTTCAATATGTGCACCTTTTTTTTTTTTTTTTTGCTTTGTTTTACGGTACACATCCCCAAATACGAACTTTATGGATATTTTGCCTTCCCACTTAGACGGAAAGTTGACTCGTCTTTGAACACCTCACGATCAAGAAATTCATCTTCCCGCTCAAAAAATTTCAAGTGCAAAAATTACAACGTACAACACCATAGCCATCTGGCTTTAAAGAATGTAGCAAGTGTAACCAGTAATGGAAGCATGTGTAAACGTGTCGTTAAAAACCTTCCACGCGGTAGTCTCTGGCAATTGAAGATCGAGACTTGCTTTCCGAGCAGGTTTCCTGGGACTGCGCGGGTACATCCTGTACAGACACTTTTGGACGTCCCGTGCTCTTCCCTTGGTCGTCTCGAACTGCCTGTGCCATGGGCGGGTGTTTTTGCCACACGGGGGGGGGGGGGGGGGGGGGGGGGGAAGCAAGTGCGGCTCCGAGACCAATTTTATTGATTAGTGTATATTTATGTTTACTTAAATATTTAATTTCATATGTTAAACTTTTATCTCATCGAAAGTTGCGTGGAACTACTAAGGTTCTGTATTTGAAACCTGTAATTCGTAAATAATATTCCAAGGCCAATTTCTGACCACTTTCATTTTTTTGCAACTACGACCTTTCTTTGTGCGATAACCCCTCCCGAAAAGTCATCCTGAAGCCACCATTTCAAGGAGGGGGGGGGGGGGTTGTCACAATAAAAACTTTGAGCTGAAATCATACGGAACACACAAAACCGCTTTTTTTTTTTTTTTTTTTCGCTGAGGAGTCGCCATTTTGCGTGCAAGTGAGAAAACAAACAAAGCAGTTTTAAAACTGAGTTGCTGTTCAACTGTGACCTGGAACCGAACACTCCACAAGGGTTGCAGTCGACACCAACTGGGACATTAGTTCACGGACACGCTGTGGCTGGGACCCGCCTGAGTGGCGGGGCTGTCGCCACAGTCGCTGCACAGCCACAATGCCACAGTTCCACAGTGCCACAGTGCCACAGTGGCTGCTCCACGCACGGTCCTTGGGCACACAAGCACCACTCGAGGCGCCTGCTGTAGTTGTGCCTCTCGTGCAGGGGCGGACGTCAGGATAAATATCATGACGTATTTTTTTTAATTCTGCTGTATTTTTTTAAATACAGCAGAATAATAAATTACTTTAATAAAAAAACGATGAACAAATTCGGATCGTAAGTATACATATATAATGCGATACTGTGTTAAAAAAAAATATAGAAATGAAACAACAAAAATATATAAATAAAAGGTAAAAAAAAAATAAATCATATCCAACCGTGTCAAGCCGGGACGGGCCGCTAGTTTAAAATAAACATTAAGTCTCCAGATACTGTAGACATTTTGAATAGGGTTTGAAAGTCAATGACTCCAGTTTTATCATATACTTTAATATCATCTTAACTGTGTGTTGAAATATTAATAAAATATTAATAAAATATTAAAAGTCTATAACATGTTCAAAAGTAATTTTTTTCACATTTTTGTGCACTATGGATAAGGAAAACAAAATGAATAAATTACTAATAATTTTTGGATTTAAAGGCAATGCTAGTGGCTACTGCGTGTTATTGTTTAAATTTATTTCAGAAAATTGTATTTAATATTTTAAAATCATACAAATTCAGATGATTTAAAAAGGCCAGGTGAAATTATATTTTTTTTTGTGAAAGAAACTAAACTACAAGACTTTTTATTTAAATCATTCGATTGCTTGAATTTATAACCTGCGCTCCATATTAATTTAATAGAATTATTTCTTGTACATACGCCATTGCAGTGCTGTCATGGGAAATAAAAAACACAAATGAAAAATTAGAAATAAAAATGAAGACATGAAATCCACATAAAACAAGCCGACGATGAACCTAAACAGGTGGTATGTACAACAGAACGACAGCACAGACGAAACACATTAAAAATGCGTCGTCCATAACACCTGTTTGTGTTCATATTTGGGTTTATCTGTTCGACATCAGCTGATTTAGGCTTGTTTTCGTTAGGATTTTTATTTCTTATTTTGCGTTCATGATTTTTTTTTGCCCCGTGACAAACAGTGAAAAAAATGCGAAGGGCGTATGTCCAATAAATTTTATTAAATCATATTTGCATGAATCATTTGACGAACTGCGTTGTAATTTTTTTTGAACACATATTTAGAGTTGTTTGAAATTAAAGTCTGGTCATTGCTGAACGCGATGCTGGCGGATGCCAAGCTCACACTTGTTGCTCCATCAGGCAACACCGCCGCAGGGTGAGCTGCAACTGTGCTGTCATCACAGCCACATGCGGGCCTCGAGGTCCGAGTGCAAGATCCGGGCATCGAACCACAGACCCCCTCGTGGAGTTCCAGGCCGCGGATTGCCGCCCCGCCACCTCCAGTTGCGAAGATAGATATTAGTAGAGACCCGGAAATTTCGCGGATTCATTTAGTCGCAAGCTAGAATGCAAACCTCCACACTGTCGCACTGTGTTCATGATTGGCACGCAGTTATCTGGACACGCCCCTCTACGACCGTGAGCCAACGACGCCCAGCTAGGAGAGAAGTAAGCGAATCAGGTAGTGCCAAATAACAAGGATAAAAAATGTTCTCGCTAAGAAATCAACCAAATGGGAAAGTAAACATGGGTCGAGCACACCTATAACTTTGAATTCTATCCTGAGGCCAGAAGAATCCGCGAAATTTCCGGGTCTCTAGAGTTTAGGTTTTAACGGTGATGTATATAACGTATGTTTGGTGACCTTGAGGTGTTGTGAGTCGGGTGGTTTGGCGGGGGTTGCAGTCAGGGCTCGAACCCGTGACTGTGCTGAGGGAGTATTTCAGGAGCACGCGGTGGGAGAGGATGTGTGCTGGTGTGATCTGGGTTCGTGGGTTCGGATGCCAAGTGCGCAGTGCGCGAGCAGCGAGTGTGCTCTCGTGCGCCCTGCCCTCGTCCCCCGGGGAGGGGGGCGGGGGGGCGAAACAAAGGAGGCGGGATTGCCCAACTAACCGGAAGGCTCTCTAGGGGTGCGAGGGAGGGACTACCCTCACCCCCCCCCCCCCCCAGTAGTGGCACCTGACCTGCCCTCCAGCCCAGCAGCACACGTCTCGACGTCACTACCCCTGTGTGACCCCCCCCCCCCCTCCCCAACACGAGCACAAGACCTGTGCGGAATCGGTTCCACAATTGAAATCTTACCATTAAAATCCAACAATGAAATTTCGCGACATACGTTGAAACAAATGTCATACTCTTTTACAGCATGAAACAACTTTTAATTTGATACGGTAAATAATTTTTATTTTTTTTGTTTTTCCAATATGGCGGCCAAAAAAACGCATTTTTGCGACATTACGGATGTATATACTTATCATGTTTATTAGGAGCTGTTACCTACCATTTACAATAAGAATAATTTGTCTGAAGTAGCTTGGCTTCTGGGTTGTAGCCGTGTCCTTTGGCAAAAATTATGTCACCGAGGTTTTCGGTCGACATTGCAGTCGCCATCATCAGGGAGCTGTTACCGAAACGTCGCGGTGAATTATTATTTGCCAAAAGGACACGGCTACAACCCAGAAGCCAAGCTACTTCATACGTTTGGTGGTGTCAGCAATTTACCTATGTTATCTACCAAATGATTATCCCACGGATAATCTGACCAGCAAATTTGTGAACACAGTTTTCCAACATGTTAATTTAATTTTGGGTTCTTTAAAAATTTTAGTTTACCATTCACCAACCGCGAAACAATTTTTTTTATTTACATTATTTGCTAGTGGCTTTTTTATAAGTTATAGCATTAGTTAATTATTAAAGAAGGAATTACATACACCTGAGCGTTGTAATATCTCTACAGTTTTTTCCCAGAATGGCTTCCTACTCTACTCTCATTGGCTGTTACGCCATGCGTCCGTAAAATAAATAAAATATTTTAATTTCCCTTCTATGCGCACCGTCCTATGCGCTGTTGTGAATCAGTAGGTTTGACAAAATTGCTGTCAAATGCTGTGCGCACGAATTATTTATTATAAAATTTTTTTTTTTTTTCAGTTGTCACCCGGTTTTAGGGGGAGGTTTGGCTACCGTAATTCTGGTTTCAACATTTTTCAGGCCATAACAATTCTATATCTTTTATCACTGAAAATGTTCTCTCTTTAAGTCGGAGATCACACATTACATTTTCAAGAACCGTTACTTTTGACATAATGATTTCAGTTGTAGTCATTAGTAAAAAATGAATTAAATACCAAACGCTGAACTCCACAGCAGATACTATTTTTATCAGCCAGCTACTATAAACTTCAAGAATTTAATACAATTTTATACTATGATCAAACTTTGACTGTTTAACCATAGAAATTTTTAAAGACAAAAATACTTTTGAAAGCAAGATAGCAACTTTCAGTTCGTAATTCAAACCTCAACGTAATGTCGCTTACGAGAAAGGGCCTTTTGATATAGGCATGGAGACTAGTTGTAGATGCGTTGGTACTAACAAGGACCAAATCAAACCTCACGATTTTACTTTTTGATGTGTAACATCTTAGCTTCCGGTGTACGCAATCTGGTGGGAGTAATTTCGTGGATGGAACGGAAGTCGCACGGGACGGAAATGTGTAATCACGGTGCTGCCATCTGTGGCGGATGGCACGAACCAAAGTTCACAAAGCCAAAGATTCGATTATTCAAAAAACAATCGCTGGGTTCCTCTGTTTGTCGCTGTGTTGTCCTAGTGTTTTTATTTGTCTGTATTTACTGTCTTGCTGTTGTCAGCTCACTGAGTACGTCTGAGCTGTGCTGTAGTTCAGACTGATTCCTTCTACGGAGTTCTCTGCGTTGTCAGTGCATCTGTCGTTTGACATAGGGTGATATTGGCTTGTTTTTGAAGTTATACTTCTAATGCGACTTCCAACATGGTTGCGTTAAACGTTTAACGCTCCTGGGGAGGGGGAATAGAAATAGAGAGAGCGAGAGTTAATGCTATTGTAAGGAACTAAGTAGAGAGTAAGAAAAAAATAAAGATCCTAACAGTTTGTAGTGTCGCCATATTTGTTTCAACTTTCAATACCCTTTTTGTATATTACAATTTAAATAGCAGAAAAAAATCATGTTTCATAGACACATAAATAGTGAGTGTGTGTCATTTCTCTATGTCCACGAGGTCTCGCCGCGTCAATTTTCTCCTTGGGGCGAACCCGTCCGCTTTATTAAATAAAACGCTATTATCGTTGAATGATTTCATGATTTATTTCATGAAAATCTTCTCTCATAAAAAAAGTTAGTTTTATAGACATTCAAAAGGTCTCTCTCTCTTTCTCTCTCTCTCTCTCTCTCTCTCTCTCTCTCTCTCTGAAAATCAATCTATGAATCGTTACAAATTTATTTCCTTTATTTTTTTTAGTTTGATTTGATACAATACGATTTCACTAAAAATCAATTTCTACCCCTTCCTATTTTCATTTCCACATTACGAAGTTTCACTTCTTCCGCGCGGAGGGACTCCATGCACTATTTTTGCATGCATTTAAAAACTATTTTTTATGATGCCAAAGAAGTATAACTTCTCACGCGCGTACCTAAGTACACGCACCCTTTTGTTTTTCTGTGTGTCTTGCATTCATCTTTGTTTGTCCTTTCTTCAGGTTTTCTCTGACACACGGTGTAAAATTGCAATGGCTTTTGTCCAAAATTTATTTATTTAATTTTTTTTATTTATTTCGATTTCAGTTCGACGCAGCTAAGACGTGCACGTATTTTATTACACTGAGCCATGAGTTGTAAACAACGTATAATAAGTTATATCTAGGAATAAAATAACATCAAATTAATTACTAAAAAAAATACAGTAATTACTGATGAATCATCTACTAATTCAAGTACTATCATAAGCCGTATAAAATATGGTATTAAATTTTAAAATTAATATGTAAAACCCTGAAATATATAATAAATATAATTCAAAATACTAAAATATATTTAAATACTAGCCTAAAACGTATGGTATATGGTTTTGAATAGAACACACACACACACACATATTCACTGGTAACTTGTATGTGGGTTTAGAAAGCCAATATTTTTAATAAGATTTTTTTTAATATCTCGGCAGACCTCTAGTGTCGAGGCTGTTCCAGGCGAGATGCAGCGACTGTGAAGGATTTACACTCTTTTTTTTTACGCACGGTTATTAAAAGTTCACGAATTGATTTCTAGCGGATCTTCCAAGGCTGTGTCGCGAGGTTAAAATCCGTTTCTCGTCGGGGGAAAAAAAAATTGAGAAGTGTCTGCTTTAATGTTTTTTTTTTTATATGTAGCATAAGTATGTATGTAGCGTGTTTAGTTCTCCGTAGGAGACAGTGCTCTGTCTTCCCCCCTCCCTTCTTGTGGGAACTGACCGGCGCTCGGGCGAGAGGCGGGCGGGGATAAACAGGTGATGCTGTTGGCAGGCCTGTGCCCCCCCCCCCCCCCCCTTGTGTACAAACAAGCCCGCGAGCGCGCGAGAAGAATACCAACTGCGCCGCTCGAGAGAAGAAGATACGGGAATGCCGGCGCGTCGGAGGGATAAGACGGAATCCTAACAAGTCCCTTGGAGGAGGCGGGCTCGTTCCTCGCCGATTCAATTACCAGGTTGAAGATACAGCGCGCGAAGAAACCGCCCCCTTTCCCCGGGCTCCTGCAGGGCCCCTGGGGCGGGTCCCGTGGGATACACACCCCTGCAGCGCCTGCCAGTCCCTAGTTCCCGCCTCTGCCGCCGGATGCTCCCGAAAAAAGGCATAAATCCTCGGGACGTAACATTACAATGTAATGGAAAAAAAATTTTTTTTTAAGTGAAACATCTTTGCTGAAGGGGCTACAATTCTCGAGCGTTACGAAAATTCCGATCGCAAGAGGGAAATAGTTAGGTCAGGTAGCGGAGGAGATGGCAGGGGGGAGGTAGAAATGACGAGGCAGTGATGCTACGAGCACCGCTTGTGTTTTGTCTACTCCTCAGTTTTCGTAACGGCTAACGATTGTCGCTACCATATTTATTTAATTTTTTATAGTATCTATAATTTATTTATTCTTGTGGAAAAGTTTGTCTGATTTGTGCAATTAACCTTATAAATGTCATTCATTTTTCATGTGAAAAAAATAGACTTAATAGGTTAGCTTTATAAGTGTAATTAATGTAAAATGGACTTATAGACGTCTGAGGCAGATTTTATAAGTATAATTTATGTTTGATTGCAGTGGTTTTTTTTTGTTGTTCTTTAATTTTATTCAGCTGGAGATCGTGATTTTAACATAATGCTTAAAAAAATTAAAAAGGCAGAAGCAGATAAGAGGTGTTATCAAAGGCAAAGTGGGAATAAACCGCCAAAAGAGGCGCCAATAAGTGCCAGTGAACGGATGCGTGAGTAGAGGCCGCGGGAAAAGGAAATTATTATTTTTCATTTGAGATAATATCCGTAGACTCCACGTACACTTTTTTTTCAATTTTTTTCATTTGGGATAATATCCGTAGACTCAACATAAACTTTTTTTTTTAATTTTTTCATTTGAGATAATAACCGTGGACTCCACGTACACTTTTTTTTTCAATTTTTTTCATTTGAGATGGTATCCGTGGACTCCACGTACAATTTTTTTTCAATTTTTTTCATTTGAGATAATATCCGTGGACTCCACGTACACTTTTTTTTTCAATTTTTTTCATTTGAGATAATATCCGTGGACTCCACATACACTTTTTTTTTTAATTTTTTCATTTGATATAATATCCGTGGACTCCACGTACACTTTTTTTTTTCAATTTTTTTCATTTGAGATAATATCCGTGGACTCCACGTACACTTTTTTCCTTCAAATTTTTTCATTTGAGATAATATCCGTGGACTCCACGTACACTTTATTTTCAATTTTTTTCATTTGAGAGAATATCCGTGGACTCCATGTACACTTTTTTTTTTAATTTTTTTCATTTGAGATAATATCCGTGGACTCCACGTACACTTTTTTTTTTCAATTTTTTTCATTTGAGTTAATATCCGTGGACTCAACGTACACTTTTTTTTTTTCAATTTTTTTCATTTGAGATAATATCCATGGACTCCATGTACACTTTTTTTTTCATTTTTTCATTTGAGATAATATCCGTGGACTCCACATACACTTTTTTTTTAATTTTTTCATTTAAGATAATAACCGTGGACTCCACGTACACTTAATTTTTCAATTTTTTTCATTTGAGATAATATCCGTGGACTCCACGTACAATTTTTTTTTCAATTTTTTTCATTTGAGATCACATCCGTGGACTCCACGTACACTTTTTTTTTTTCAATTTTTTTCATTTGAGATAATATCCGTGGACCCCACATACACTTTTTTTTTTATTTTTTCATTTGATATAATATCCGTGGACTCCACGTACACTTTTTTTTTCAATTTTTTTCATTTGAGATAATATCCGTGGACTCCACGTACACTTTTTTTTTCAATTTTTTTTCATTTGAGATAATATCCGTGGACTCCACGTACACTTTATTTTCAATTTTTTTCATTTGAGAGAATATCCGTGGACTCCATGTACACTTTTTTTTTAATTTTTTTCATTTGAGATAATATCCGTGGACTCCACGTACACTTTTTTTTTTCAATTTTTTTCATTTGAGTTAATATCCGTGGACTCCACGTACACTTTTTTTTTTCAATTTTTTTCATTTGAGATAATATCCGTGGACTCCACGTACACTTTTTTTTCTTCAATTTTTTTCATTTGAGATAATATCCATGGACTCCACGTACACTTTTTTTTTCATTTTTTCATTTGAGATAATATCCGTGGACTCCAAATACACTTTTTTTTTAATTTTTTCATTTGAGATAATAACCGTGGACTCCACGTACACTTTTTTTTTCAATTTTTTTCATTTGAGATAATATCCGTGGACTCCACGTACAATTTTTTTTCAATTTTTTTCATTTGAGATAATATCCGTGGACTCCACGTACACTTTTTTCCTTCAAATTTTTTCATTTGAGATAATATCCGTGGACTCCACGTACACTTTATTTTCAATTTTTTTCATTTGAGAGAATATCCGTGGACTCCATGTACACTTTTTTTTTTAATTTTTTTCATTTGAGATAATATCCGTGGACTCCTCGTACACTTTTTTTTTTCAATTTTTTTCATTTGAGATAATATCCATGGACTCCACGTACTCTTTTTTTTTCATTTTTTCATTTGAGATAATATCCGTGGACTCCAAATACACTTTTTTTTTAATTTTTTCATTTGAGATAATAACCGTGGACTCCACGTACACTTTTTTTTTCAATTTTTTTCATTTGAGATAATATCCGTGGACTCCACGTACAATTTTTTTTCAATTTTTTTCATTTGAGATAATATCCGTGGAATCCACGTACACTTTTTTCCTTCAAATTTTTTCATTTGAGATAATATCCGTGGACTCCACGTACACTTTATTTTCAATTTTTTTCATTTGAGAGAATATCCGTGGACTCCATGTACACTTTTTTTTTTTAATTTTTTTCATTTGAGATAATATCCGTGGACTCCACGTACACTTTTTTTTTTCAATTTTTTTCATTTGAGTTAATATCCGTGGACTCCACGTACACTTTTTTTTTCAATTTTTTTCATTTGAGATAATATCCATGGACTCCATGTACACTTTTTTTTCATTTTTTCATTTGAGATAATATCCGTGGACTCCACATACACTTTTTTTTTATTTTTTCATTTAAGATAATAACCGTGGACTCCACGTACACTTAATTTTTCAATTTTTTTCATTTGAGATAATATCCGTGGACTCCACGTACAATTTTTTTTTCAATTTTTTTCATTTGAGATAATATCCGTGGACTCCACGTACACTTTTTTTTTTTCAATTTTTTTCATTTGAGATAATATCCGTGGACTCCACATACACTTTTTTTTAATTTTTTCATTTGATATAATATCCGTGGACTCCACGTACACTTTTTTTTTTTTCAATTTTTTTCATTTGAGATAATATCCGTGGACTCCACGTACACTTTTTTCCTTCAAATTTTATCATTTGAGATAATATCCGTGGACTCCACGTACACTTTATTTTCAATTTTTTTCATTTGAGAGAATATCCGTGGACTCCATGTACACTTTTTTTTTTTAATTTTTTTCATTTGAGATAATATCCGTGGACTCCACGTACACTTTTTTTTTTCAATTTTTTTCATTTGAGTAAATATCCGTGGACTCCACGTACACTTTTTTTTTTCAATTTTTTTCATTTGAGATAATATCCGTGGACTCCACGTACACTTTTTTTTCTTCAATTTTTATTTTGAGATAATATCCATGGACTCCACGTACACTTTTTTTTTCATTTTTTCATTTGAGATAATATCCGTGGACTCCAAATACACTTTTTTTTTTAATTTTTTCATTTGAGATAATAACCGTGGACTCCACGTACACTTTTTTTTTCAATTTTTTTCGTTTGAGATAATATCCGTGGACTCCACGTACAATTTTTTTTCAATTTTTTTCATTTGAGATAATATCCGTGGACTCCACGTACACTTTTTTTTTCAATTTTTTTCATTTGAGATAATATCCGTGGACTCCACATACACATTTTTTTTAATTTTATCATTTGATATATTATCCGTGGACTCCACGTACACTTTTCTTTTTAATTTTTTTCATTTGAGATAATATCCGGGGACTCCACGTACACTTTTTTCCTTCAAATTTTTTCATTTGAGATAATATCCGTGGACTCCACGTACACTTTATTTTCAATTTTTTTTTATTTGAGAGAATATCCGTGGACTCCATGTACACTTTTTTTTTAATTTTTTTTATTTGAGATAATATCCGTGGACTCAACATACACTTTTTTTTAATTTTTTCATTTGAGATAATATCCGTGGACTCCACGTACACTTTTTTTTTCAATTTTTTTCATTTGAGATGGTATCCGTGGACTCCACGTACAATTTTTTTTTTAATTTTTTTCATTTGAGATAATATCCGTGGACTCCACGTACACTTTTTTTTTTTAATTTTTTTCATTTGAGGTAATATCCGTGAACTCCACGTACACTTTTTTTCTTCAAATTTTTTCATTTGAGATAATATCCGTGGACTCCACGTACACTTTTTTTTTTTATTTTTTTTCATTTGAGATAATATCCGTGGACTCCACGTACACTTTTTTTTCAATTTTTTTCATTTGAGATAATATCCGTGGACTCCACATACACTTTTTTTTTTTAATTTTTTCATTTGAGAAAATATCCGTGGACTTCACGTACACTTTTTTTTTCAATTTTTTTCATTTGAGATAATATCCGTGGACTACACGTACACTTTTATTTCTTCAAATTTTTTCATTTGAGATAATATCCGTGGACTCCACGTACATTTTTTTTTTCAAATTTTTTCATTTGAGATAATATCCGTGGACTCCACGTACACTTTTTTTCAAATTTTTTTCTTTTGAGATAATATCCGTGGACTCCACGTACACTTTTTTTTTTAATTTTTTCATTTGAGATAAAATCCGTGGACCCCACGTACACTTTTTTTTTTCAATTTTTTTCATTTGAGATAGTATCCGTGGACTCCACGTACACTTTTTTTTTAATTTTTTTCATTTGAGATAGTATCAGTGGACTCCACGTACAATTTTTTTTTCAATTTTTTTCAATTTTTTTCATTTGAGATAATATCCGTGGACTCCACGTATAATTTTTTCTTCAATTTTTTTCATTTGAGATAATATCCGTGGACTCCAAGTACATTTTTTTTTTTCAAATTTTTTCATTTGAGATAATATCCGTGGACTCCACGTACACTTTTTTTTTTCAATTTTTTTCATTTGAGATAATATCCATGGACTCCATGTACACTTTTTTTTTCATTTTTTCATTTGAGATAATATCCGTGGACTCCACATACACTTTTTTTTTTAATTTTTTCATTTAAGATAATAACCGTGGACTCCACGTACACTTAATTTTTCAATTTTTTTCATTTGAGATAATATCCGTGGACTCCACGTACAATTTTTTTTTCAATTTTTTTCATTTGAGATAATATCCGTGGACTCCACGTACACTTTTTTTTTTTCAATTTTTTTAATTTGAGATAATATCCGTGGACCCCACATACACTTTTTTTTTAATTTTTTCATTTGATATAATATCCGTGGACTCCACGTACACTTTTTTTTTTCAATTTTTTTCATTTGAGATAATATCCGTGGACTCCACGTACACTTTTTTCCTTCAAATTTTTTCATTTGAGATACTATCCGTGGACTCCACGTACACTTTATTTTCAATTTTTTTCATTTGAGAGAATATCCGTGGACTCCATGTACACTTTTTTTTTAATTTTTTTCATTTGAGATAATATCCGTGGACTCCACGTACACTTTTTTTTTTCAATTTTTTTCATTTGAGTTAATATCCGTGGACTCCACGTACACTTTTTTTTTTCAATTTTTTTCATTTGAGATAATATCCGTGGACTCCACGTACACTTTTTTTCTTCAAATTTTTTCATTTGAGATAATATCCGTGGACTCCACGTACACTTTTTTTTAAATTTTTTTTCATTTGAGATAATATCCGTGGACTCCACGTACACTTTTTTTTCAATTTTTTTCATTTGAGATAATATCCGTGGACTCCACATACACTTTTTTTTTTAATTTTTTCATTTGAGAAAATATCCGTGGACTTCACGTACACTTTTTTTTTCAATTTTTTTCATTTGAGATAATATCCGTGGACTACACGTACACTTTTATTTCTTCAAATTTTTTCATTTGAGATAATATCCGTGGACTCCACGTACATTTTTTTTTTTCAAATTTTTTCATTTGAGATAATATCCGTGGACTCCACGTAGACTTTTTTTCAAATTTTTTTCTTTTGAGATAATATCCGTGGACTCCACGTACACTTTTTTTTTTTAATTTTTTCATTTGAGATAATATCCGTGGACCCCACGTACACTTTTTTTTTTCAATTTTTTTCATTTGAGATAGTATCCGTGGACTCCACGTACACTTTTTTTTTAATTTTTTCATTTGAGATAATATCAGTGGACTCCACGTACAATTTTTTTTTCAATTTTTTTCAGTTTTTTTCATTTGAGATAATATCCGTGGACTCCACATATAATTTTTTCTTCAATTTTTTTCATTTGAGATAATATCCGTGGACTCCAAGTACATTTTTTTTTTTCAAATTTTTTCATTTGAGATAATATCCGTGGACTCCACGTACACTTTTTTTTCTTCAATTTTTTTCATTTGAGATAATATCCATGGACTCCATGTACACTTTTTTTTTCATTTTTTCATTTGAGATAATATCCGTGGACTCCACATACACTTTTTTTTTTAATTTTTTCATTTAAGATAATAACCGTGGACTCCACGTACACTTAATTTTTCAATTTTTTTCATTTGAGATAATATACGTGGACTCCACGTACAATTTTTTTTTCAATTTTTTTCATTTGAGATAATATCCGTGGACTCCACGTACACTTTTTTTTTTTCAAATTTTTTCATTTGAGATAATATCCGTGGACTCCACGTACACTTTATTTTCAATTTTTTTCATTTGAGAGAATATCCGTGGACTCCATGTACACTTTTTTTTTAATTATTTTCATTTGTCATAATATCCGTGGACTCCACGTACACTTTTTTTTTTTCAATTTTTTTCATTTGAGTTAATATCCGTGGACTCCACGTACACTTTTTTTTTCAATTTTTTTCATTTGAGATAATATCCGTGGACTCCACGTACACTTTTTTTTTCAATTTTTTTCATTTGAGATAATATCCGTGGACTCCACGTACAATTATTTTTCAATTTTTTTCATTTGAGATAATATCCGTGGACTCCATGTACACTTTTTTCCTTCAAATTTTTTCATTTGAGATAATATCCGTGGACTCCACGTACACTTTATTTTCAATTTTTTTCATTTGAGAGAATATCCGTGGACTCCATGTACACTTTTTTTTTTAATTTTTTTCATTTGAGATAATATCCGTGGACTCCACGTACACTTTTTTTTTTTTCAATTTTTTTCATTTGAGTTAATATCCGTGGACTCCACGTACACTTTTTTTTTTTTCAATTTTTTTCATTTGAGATAATATCCATGGACTCCATGTACACTTTTTTTTTTCATTTTTTCATTTGAGATAATATCCGTGGACTCCACATACACTTTTTTTTTTAATTTTTTCATTTAAGATAATAACCGTGGACTCCACGTACACTTAATTTTTCAATTTTTTTCATTTGAGATAATATCCGTGGACTCCACGTACAATTTTTTTTTCAATTTTTTTCATTTGAGATAATATCCGTGGACTACACGTACACTTTTATTTCTTCAAATTTTTTCATTTGAGATAATATCCGTGGACTCCACGTACATTTTTTTTCTTCAAATTTTTTCATTTGAGATAATATCCGTGGACTCCACGTACACTTTTTTTTTCTTTTTTTCATTTGAGATAATATCCGTGGACTCCAAATACACATTTTTTTAAGTTTTTCATTTGAGATAATAACCGTGGACTCCACGTACACTTTTTTTTTCAATTTTTTTCATTTGAGATAATATCCGTGGACTCCACGTACAAATTTTTTTCAATTTTTTTCATTTGAGATAATATCCGTGGACTCCACGTACACTTTTTTCCTTCAAATTTTTTCATTTGAGATAATATCCGTGGACTCCACGTACACTTTATTTTCAATTTTTTTCATTTGAGAGAATATCCGTGGACTCCATGTACACTTTTTTTTTTTTAATTTTTTTCATTTGAGATAATATCCGTGGACTCCACGTACACTTTTTTTTTTCAATTTTTTTCATTTGAGTTAATATCCGTGGACTCCACGTACACTTTTTTTTTTCATTTTTTTTCATTTGAGATAATATCCGTGGACTCCACGTACACTTTTTTTTTCAATTTTTTTCATTTGAGATAATATCCGTGGACTCCACGTACACTTTTTTTTTCAATTTTTTTTCATATGAGATAATATCCGTGGACTCCACGTACACTTTTTTTTCAATTTTTTTCATTTGAGATAATATCCGTGGACTCCACATACACTTTTTTTTTTAATTTTTTCATTTGAGAAAATATCCGTGGAGTTCACGTACACTTTTTTTTTCAATTTTTTTCATTTGAGATAATATCCGTGGACTACACGTACACTTTTATTTCTTCAAATTTTTTCATTTGAGATAATATCCGTGGACTCCACGAACATTTTTTTTTTTCAAATTTTTTCATTTGAGATAATATCCGTGGACTCCACGTACACTTTTTTTCAAATTTTTTTCTTTTGAGATAATATCCGTGGACTCCACGTACACTTTTTTTTTTTAATTTTTTCATTTGAGATAATATCCGTGGACCCCACGTACACTTTTTTTTTTCAATTTTTTTCATTTGAGATAGTATCCGTGGACTCCACGTACACTTTTTTTTAATTTTTTTCATTTGAGATAATATCAGTGGACTCCACGTACAATTTTTTTTTCAATTTTTTTCAATTTTTTTCATTTGAGATAATATCCGTGGACTCCACATATAATTTTTTCTTCAATTTTTTTCATTTGAGATAATATCCGTGGACTCCAAGTACATTTTTTTTTTTTCAAATTTTTTCATTTGAGATAATATCCGTGGACTCCACGTACACTTTTTTTTCTTCAATTTTTTTCATTTGAGATAATATCCATGGACTCCATGTACACTTTTTTTTTCATTTTTTCATTTGAGATAATATCCGTTGACTCCACATACACTTTTTTTTTTAATTTTTTCATTTAAGATAATAACCGTGGACTCCACGTACACTTAATTTTTCAATTTTTTTCATTTGAGATAATATACGTGGACTCCACGTACAATTTTTTTTTCAATTTTTTTCATTTGAGATAATATCCGTAGACTCCACGTACACTTTTTTTTTTTCAAATTTTTTCATTTGAGATAATATCCGTGGACTCCACGTACACTTTATTTTCAATTTTTTTCATTTGAGAGAATATCCGTGGACTCCATGTACACTTTTTTTTTAATTATTTTCATTTGAGATAATATCCGTGGACTCCACTTACACTTTTTTTTTTTCAATTTTTTTCATTTGAGTTAATATCCGTGGACTCCACGTACACTTTTTTTTTTCAATTTTTTTCATTTGAGATAATATCCGTGGACTCCACGTACACTTTTTTTTTCAATTTTTTTCATTTGAGATAATATCCGTGGACTCCACGTACAATTTTTTTTCAATTTTTTTCATTTGAGATAATATCCGTGGACTCCATGTACACTTTTTTCCTTCAAATTTTTTCATTTGAGATAATATCCGTGGACTCCACGTACACTTTATTTTCAATTTTTTTCATTTGAGAGAATATCCGTGGACTCCATGTACACTTTTTTTTTTAATTTTTTTCATTTGAGATAATATCCGTGGACTCCACGTACACTTTTTTTTTTTTCAATTTTTTTCATTTGAGTTAATATCCGTGGACTCCACGTACACTTTTTTTTTTTTCAATTTTTTTCATTTGAGATAATATCCATGGACTCCATGTACACTTTTTTTTTCATTTTTTCATTTGAGATAATATCCGTGGACTCCACATACACTTTTTTTTTTAATTTTTTCATTTAAGATAATAACCGTGGACTCCACGTACACTTAATTTTTCAATTTTTTTCATTTGAGATAATATCCGTGGACTCCACGTACAATTTTTTTTTCAATTTTTTTCATTTGAGATAATATCCGTGGACTACACGTACACTTTTATTTCTTCAAATTTTTTCATTTGAGATAATATCCGTGGACTCCACGTACATTTTTTTTCTTCAAATTTTTTCATTTGAGATAATATCCGTGGACTCCACGTACACTTTTTTTTTCTTTTTTTCATTTGAGATAATATCCGTGGACTCCAAATACACATTTTTTTTAAGTTTTTCATTTGAGATAATAACCGTGGACTCCACGTACACTTTTTTTTTCAATTTTTTTCATTTGAGATAATATCCGTGGACTCCACGTACAAATTTTTTTCAATTTTTTTCATTTGAGATAATATCCGTGGACTCCACGTACACTTTTTTCCTTCAAATTTTTTCATTTGAGATAATATCCGTGGACTCCACGTACACTTTATTTTCAATTTTTTTCATTTGAGAGAATATCCGTGGACTCCATGTACACTTTTTTTTTTTTAATTTTTTTCATTTGAGATAATATCCGTGGACTCCACGTACACTTTTTTTTTTCAATTTTTTTCATTTGAGTTAATATCCGTGGACTCCACGTACACTTTTTTTTTTCATTTTTTTTCATTTGAGATAATATCCGTGGACTCCACGTACACTTTTTTTTTCAATTTTTTTCATTTGAGATAATATCCGTGGACTCCACGTACACTTTTTTTTTCAATTTTTTTTCATTTGAGATAATATCCGTGGACTCCACGTACACTTTTTTTTCAATTTTTTTCATTTAAAATAATATCCGTGGACTCCACATACACTTTTTTTTTTTAATTTTTTCATTTGAGAAAATATCCGTGGACTTCACGTACACTTTTTTTTTCAATTTTTTTCATTTGAGATAATATCCGTGGACTACACGTACACTTTTATTTCTTCAAATTTTTTCATTTGAGATAATATCCGTGGACTCCACGTACATTTTTTTTTTTCAAATTTTTTCATTTGAGATAATATCCGTGGACTCCACGTACACTTTTTTTCAAATTTTTTTCTTTTGAGATAATATCCGTGGACTCCGCGTACACTTTTTTTTTTTAATTTTTTCATTTGAGATAATATCCGTGGACCCCACGTACACTTTTTTTTTTCAATTTTTTTCATTTGAGATAGTATCCGTGGACTCCACGTACACTTTTTTTTTAATTTTTTTCATTTGAGATAGTATCAGTGGACTCCACGTACAATTTTTTTTTCAATTTTTTTCAATTTTTTTCATTTGAGATAATATCCGTGGACTCCACGTATAATTTTTTCTTCAATTTTTTTCATTTGAGATAATATCCGTGGACTCCAAGTACATTTTTTTTTTTTCAAATTTTTTCATTTGAGATAATATCCGTGGACTCCACGTACACTTTTTTTTTTTCAATTTTTTTCATTTGAGATAATATCCATGGACTCCATGTACACTTTTTTTTTCATTTTTTCATTTGAGATAATATCCGTGGACTCCACATACACTTTTTTTTTTAATTTTTTCATTTAAGATAATAACCGTGGACTCCACGTACACTTAATTTTTCAATTTTTTTCATTTGAGATAATATCCGTGGACTCCACGTACAATTTTTTTTTCAATTTTTTTCATTTGAGATAATATCCGTGGACTCCACGTACACTTTTTTTTTTTCAATTTTTTTAATTTGAGATAATATCCGTGGACCCCACATACACTTTTTTTTTAATTTTTTCATTTGATATAATATCCGTGGACTCCACGTACACTTTTTTTTTTTCAATTTTTTTCATTTGAGATAATATCCGTGGACTCCACGTACACTTTTTTCCTTCAAATTTTTTCATTTGAGATAATATCCGTGGACTCCACGTACACTTTATTTTCAATTTTTTTCATTTGAGAGAATATCCGTGGACTCCATGTACACTTTTTTTTTAATTTTTTTCATTTGAGATAATATCCGTGGACTCCACGTACACTTTTTTTTTTCAATTTTTTTCATTTGAGTTAATATCCGTGGACTCCACGTACACTTTTTTTTTTTCAATTTTTTTCATTTGAGATAATATCCGTGGACTCCACGTACACTTTTTTTCTTCAAATTTTTTCATTTGAGATAATATCCGTGGACTCCACGTACACTTTTTTTTTCAATTTTTTTTCATTTGAGATAATATCCGTGGACTCCACGTACACTTTTTTTTCAATTTTTTTCATTTGAGATAATATCCGTGGACTCCACATACACTTTTTTTTTTAATTTTTTCATTTGAGAAAATATCCGTGGACTTCACGTACACTTTTTTTTTCAATTTTTTTCATTTGAGATAATATCCGTGGACTACACGTACACTTTTATTTCTTCAAATTTTTTCATTTCAGATAATATCCGTGGACTCCACGTACATTTTTTTTTTTCAAATTTTTTCATTTGAGATAATATCCGAGGACTCCACGTACACTTTTTTTCAAATTTTTTCTTTTGAGATAATATCCGTGGACTCCACGTACACTTTTTTTTTAATTTTTTCATTTGAGATAATATCCGTGGACTCCAAGTACATTTTTTTTTTTTCAAATTTTTTCATTTGAGATAATATCCGTGGACTCCACGTACACTTTTTTTTCTTCAATTTTTTTCATTTGAGATAATATCCATGGACTCCATGTACACTTTTTTTTTCATTTTTTCATTTGAGATAATATCCGTGGACTCCACATACACTTTTTTTTTTAATTTTTTCATTTAAGATAATAACCGTGGACTCCACGTACACTTAATTTTTCAATTTTTTTCATTTGTGATAATATACGTGGACTCCACGTACAATTTTTTTTTCAATTTTTTTCATTTGAGATAATATCCGTGGACTCCACGTACACTTTTTTTTTTTTTCAATTTTTTTAATTTGAGATAATATCCGTGGACCCCACATACACTTTTTTTTTAATTTTTTCATTTGATATAATATCCGTGGACTCCACGTACACTTTTTTTTTTCAATTTTTTTCATTTGAGATAATATCCGTGGACTCCACGTACACTTTTTTCCTTCAAATTTTTTCATTTGAGATAATATCCGTGGACTCCACGTACACTTTATTTTCAATTTTTTTCATTTGAGAGAATATCCGTGGACTCCATGTACACTTTTTTTTTAATTATTTTCATTTGAGATAATAACCGTGGACTCCACGTACACTTTTTTTTTTCAATTTTTTTCATTTGAGTTAATATCCGTGGACTCCACGTACACTTTTTTTTTTCAATTTTTTTCATTTGAGATAATATCCGTGGACTCCACGTACACTTTTTTTTTCAATTTTTTTCATTTGAGATAATATCCGTGGACTCCACGTACAATTTTTTTTTAAATTTTTTTCATTTGAGATAATATCCGTGGACTCCATGTACACTTTTTTCCTTCAAATTTTTTCATTTGAGATAATATCCGTGGACTCCACGTACACTTTATTTTTAATTTTTTTCATTTGAGAGAATATCCGTGGACTCCATGTACACTTTTTTTTTTAATTTTTTTCATTTGAGATAATATCCGTGGACTCCACGTACACTTTTTTTTTTTTCAATTTTTTTCATTTGAGATAATATCCATGGACTCCATGTACACTTTTTTTTTCATTTTTTCATTTGAGATAATATCCGTGGACTCCACATACACTTTTTTTTTTAATTTTTTCATTTAAGATAATAACCGTGGACTCCACGTACACTTAATTTTTCAATTTTTTTCATTTGAGATAATATCCGTGGACTCCACGTACAATTTTTTTTTCAATTTTTTTCATTTGAGATAATATCCGTGGACTACACGTACACTTTTATTTCTTCAAATTTTTTCATTTGAGATAATATCCGTTGACTCCACGTACATTTTTTTTCTTCAAATTTTTTCATTTGAGATAATATCCGTGGACTCCACGTACACTTTTTTTTTCATTTTTTCATTTGAGATAATATCCGTGGACTCCAAATACACATTTTTTTTAAGTTTTTCATTTGAGATAATAACCGTGGACTCCACGTACACTTTTTTTTTCAATTTTTTTCATTTGAGATAATATCCGTGGACTCCACGTACAAATTTTTTTCAATTTTTTTCATTTGAGATAATATCCGTGGACTCCACGTACACTTTTTTCCTTCAAATTTTTTCATTTGAGATAATATCCGTGGACTCCACGTACACTTTATTTTCAATTTTTTTCATTTGAGAGAATATCCGTGGACTCCATGTACACTTTTTTTTTTAATTTTTTTCATTTGAGATAATATCCGTGGACTCCACGTACACTTTTTTTTTTCAATTTTTTTCATTTGAGTTAATATCCGTGGACTCCACGTACACTTTTTTTTTTCATTTTTTTTCATTTGAGATAATATCCGTGGACTCCACGTACACTTTTTTTTTCAATTTTTTTCATTTGAGATAATATCCGTGGACTCCACGTACAATTTTTTTTCAATTTTTTTCATTTGAGATAATATCCGTGGACTCCACGTACACTTTTTTCCTTCAAATTTTTTCATTTGAGATAATATCCGTGGACTCCACGTACACTTTATTTTCAATTTTTTTCATTTGAGAGAATATCCGTGGACTCCATGTACACTTTTTTTTTTTAATTTTTTTCATTTGAGATAATATCCGTGGACTCCACGTACACTTTTTTTTTTCAATTTTTTTCATTTGAGTTAATATCCGTGGACTCCACGTACACTTTTTTTTTTTTTCAATTTTTTTCATTTGAGATAATATCCATGGACTCCATGTACACTTTTTTTTTCATTTTTTCATTTGAGATAATATCCGTGGACTCCACGTACACTTTATTTTCAATTTTTTTCATTTGAGAGAATATCCGTGGACTCCATGTACACTTTTTTTTTTTTATTTTTTCATTTGAGATAATATCCGTGGACTCCACGTACACTTTTTTTTTCTTTTTTTTTCATTTGAGTTAATATCCGTGGACTCCACGTACACTTTTTTTTTTTTTTCAATTTTTTTCATTTGAGATAATATCCGTGGACTCCACGTACACTTTTTTTTCTTCAATTTTTTTCATTTTAGATAATATCCATGGACTCCACGTACACTTTTTTTTTCATTTTTTCATTTGAGATAATATCCGTGGACTCCAAATAACTTTTTTTTTTAATTTTTTCATTTGAGATAATAACCGTGGACTTCTCGTACACTTTTTTTTTGAATTTTTTTCATTTGAGATAATATCCGTGGACTCCACGTACAATTTTTTTTCAATTTTTTTCATTTGAGATAATATCCGTGGACTCCACGTACACTTTTTTTTTCAATTTTTTTCATTTGAGATAATATCGGTGGACTCCACATACACATTTTTTTTAATTTTTTCATTTGATATATTATCCGTGGACTCCACGTACACTTTTTTTTAAAATTTTTTTTTTTTTGAGATAATATCCGTGGACTCCACGTACACTTTTTTCCTTCAAATTTTTTCATTTGAGATAATATCCGTGGACTCCACGTACACTTTATTTTCAATTTTTTTCATTTGAGAGAATATCCGTGGACTCCATGTACACTTTTTTTTTAATTTTTTTTATTTGAGATAATATCCGTGGACTCAACATACACTTTTTTTTAATTTTTTCATTTGAGATAATATCCGTGGACTCCACGTACACATTTTTTTTTCAATTTTTTTCATTTGAGATGGTATCCGTGGACTCCACGTACAATTTTTTTTTAATTTTTTTCATTTGAGATAATATCCGTGGACTCCACGTACACTTTTTTTTTTATTTTTTTTCATTTGATGTAATATCCGTGAACTCCACCTACACTTTTTTTCTTCAAATTTTTTCAATTGAGATAATATCCGTGGACTCCACGTACACTTTTTTTTTCAATTTTTTTTCATTTGAGATAATATCCGTGGACTCCACATACACTTTTTTTTCAATTTTTTTCATTTGAGATAATATCCGTGGACTCCACATACACTTTTTTTTTTTAATTTTTTCATTTGAGATAATATCCGTGGACTTCACGTACACTTTTTTTTTCAATTTTTTTCATTTGAGATAATATCCGTGGACTACACGTACACTTTTATTTCTTCAAATTTTTTCATTTGAGATAATATCCGTGGACTCCACGTACATTTTTTTTCTTCAAATTTTTTCATTTGAGATATTATCCGTGGACTCCACGTACACTTTTTTTCAAATTTGTTTCTTTTGAGATAATATCCGTGGACTCCACGTACACTTTTTTTTTTAATTTTTTCATTCGAGTTAAAATCCGTGGACTCCATGTACACTTTTTTTTCAATTTTTTTCATTTGAGATAATATCCGTGGACCCCACGTACACTTTTTTTTTTCAATTTTTTTCATTTGAGTTAGTATCCGTGGACTCCACGTACACTTTTTTTTTAATTTTTTTCATTTGAGATAATATCAGTGGACTCCACGTACAATTTTTTTTTCAATTTTTTTCAATTTTTTTCATTTGAAATAATATCCGTGGACTCCACGTATAATTTTTTCTTCAATTTTTTTCATTTGAGATAATATCCGTGGACTCCAAGTACAATTTTTTTTTTCAAATTTTTTCATTTGAGATAATATCCGTGGACTCCATGTACACTTTTTTTTCAATTTTTTTCATTTGAGATAATATCCGTGGACCCCACGTACACTTTTTTTTTTCAATTTTTTTCATTTGAGTTAATATCCGTGGACTCCACGTACACTTTTTTTTTTCATTTTTTTTCATTTGAGATAATATCCGTGGACTCCACGTACACTTTTTTTTTCAATTTTTTTCATTTGAGATAATATCCGTGGACTCCACGTACAATTTTTTTTCAATTTTTTTCATTTGAGATAATATCCGTGGACTCCACGTACACTTTTTTCCTTCAAATTTTTTCATTTGAGATAATATCCGTGGACTCCACGTACACTTTATTTTCAATTTTTTTCATTTGAGAGAATATCCGTGGACTCCATGTACACTTTTTTTTTTTAATTTTTTTCATTTGAGATAATATCCGTGGACTCCACGTACACTTTTTTTTTTCAATTTTTTTCATTTGAGTTAATATCCGTGGACTCCACGTACACTTTTTTTTTTTTTCAATTTTTTTCATTTGAGATAATATCCATGGACTCCATGTACACTTTTTTTTTCATTTTTTCATTTGAGATAATATCCGTGGACTCCACGTACACTTTATTTTCAATTTTTTTCATTTGAGAGAATATCCGTGGACTCCATGTACACTTTTTTTTTTTTATTTTTTCATTTGAGATAATATCCGTGGACTCCACGTACACTTTTTTTTTCTTTTTTTTTCATTTGAGTTAATATCCGTGGACTCCACGTACACTTTTTTTTTTTTTTCAATTTTTTTCATTTGAGATAATATCCGTGGACTCCACGTACACTTTTTTTTCTTCAATTTTTTTCATTTTAGATAATATCCATGGACTCCACGTACACTTTTTTTTTCATTTTTTCATTTGAGATAATATCCGTGGACTCCAAATAACTTTTTTTTTTAATTTTTTCATTTGAGATAATAACCGTGGACTTCTCGTACACTTTTTTTTTGAATTTTTTTCATTTGAGATAATATCCGTGGACTCCACGTACAATTTTTTTTCAATTTTTTTCATTTGAGATAATATCCGTGGACTCCACGTACACTTTTTTTTTCAATTTTTTTCATTTGAGATAATATCGGTGGACTCCACATACACATTTTTTTTAATTTTTTCATTTGATATATTATCCGTGGACTCCACGTACACTTTTTTTTAAAATTTTTTTTTTTTTGAGATAATATCCGTGGACTCCACGTACACTTTTTTCCTTCAAATTTTTTCATTTGAGATAATATCCGTGGACTCCACGTACACTTTATTTTCAATTTTTTTCATTTGAGAGAATATCCGTGGACTCCATGTACACTTTTTTTTTAATTTTTTTTATTTGAGATAATATCCGTGGACTCAACATACACTTTTTTTTAATTTTTTCATTTGAGATAATATCCGTGGACTCCACGTACACATTTTTTTTTCAATTTTTTTCATTTGAGATGGTATCCGTGGACTCCACGTACAATTTTTTTTTAATTTTTTTCATTTGAGATAATATCCGTGGACTCCACGTACACTTTTTTTTTTATTTTTTTTCATTTGATGTAATATCCGTGAACTCCACCTACACTTTTTTTCTTCAAATTTTTTCAATTGAGATAATATCCGTGGACTCCACGTACACTTTTTTTTTCAATTTTTTTTCATTTGAGATAATATCCGTGGACTCCACATACACTTTTTTTTCAATTTTTTTCATTTGAGATAATATCCGTGGACTCCACATACACTTTTTTTTTTTAATTTTTTCATTTGAGATAATATCCGTGGACTTCACGTACACTTTTTTTTTCAATTTTTTTCATTTGAGATAATATCCGTGGACTACACGTACACTTTTATTTCTTCAAATTTTTTCATTTGAGATAATATCCGTGGACTCCACGTACATTTTTTTTCTTCAAATTTTTTCATTTGAGATATTATCCGTGGACTCCACGTACACTTTTTTTCAAATTTGTTTCTTTTGAGATAATATCCGTGGACTCCACGTACACTTTTTTTTTTAATTTTTTCATTCGAGTTAAAATCCGTGGACTCCATGTACACTTTTTTTTCAATTTTTTTCATTTGAGATAATATCCGTGGACCCCACGTACACTTTTTTTTTTCAATTTTTTTCATTTGAGTTAGTATCCGTGGACTCCACGTACACTTTTTTTTTAATTTTTTTCATTTGAGATAATATCAGTGGACTCCACGTACAATTTTTTTTTCAATTTTTTTCAATTTTTTTCATTTGAAATAATATCCGTGGACTCCACGTATAATTTTTTCTTCAATTTTTTTCATTTGAGATAATATCCGTGGACTCCAAGTACAATTTTTTTTTTCAAATTTTTTCATTTGAGATAATATCCGTGGACTCCACGTACACTTTTTTTTTCAATTGTTTTCATTTGAGATAATATCCGTGGACTCCACGTACACTTTTTTTCTTCAAATTTTTTCATTTGAGATAGTATCCGTGTACTCCAAGTACAATTTTTTTTTTTTTTTCAAATTTTTTCATTTGAGATAATATCCGTGGACTCCACGTACACTTTTTTTTTCAATTTTTTTTCTTTTGAGATAATATCCGTGGACTCCACGTACACTTTTTTTTTATATTTTTCATTTGAGATAATATCCGTGGACTCCACGTACACTTTTTTTTCAATTTTTTTCATTTGAGATAATATCCGTGGACTCCACGTACACTTTTTTTTTTTCAATTTTTTTCATTTGAGATAGTATCCGTGGACTCCACGTACACTTTTTTTTTTCAATTTTTTTCATTTGAGATAATATCCGTGGACTCCACGTACAATTTTTTTTTTTCAAATTATTTCATTTGAGATAATATCCATGGACTCCACGTACACTTTTTTTTCAATTTTTTTCATTTGAGATAATATATGTGGACTCCACGTACACTTTTTTTTTTTTAATTTTTTCATTTGAGATAATATCCTTGGACTCCACGTACACTTTTTTTTTTAATTTTTTTTCATTTGAGATAATATCCGTGGACTCCACATACACTTTTTTTTTTAATTTTTTCATATGAGATAATATCCGTGGACTCCACATACACTTTTTTTTTAATTTTTTCATTTGAGATAATATCCGTGGACTCCACGTACACTTTTTTTTTCAATTTTTTTCATTTGAGATAATATCCGTGGACTCCACGTACAATTTTTTTTTTTTTTTCAAATTTTTTTAATTGAGATAATATCCGTGGACTCCACGTACACTTTTTTTCTTCAAATTTTTTCATTTGAGATAATATCCGTGGACTCCACGTACAAATTTTTTTTTTTTAAATTTTTTCATTTGAGATAATATCCGTGGACTCCACGTACACTTTTTTTCTTCAAATTTTTTCAATTGAGATAATATCCGTGGACTCCACGTACACTTTTATTTTTTCAAATTTTTTCAATTGAGATAATATCCGTGGACTCCACGTACACTTTTTTTCTTCAAATTTTTTCATTTGAGATAATATCTGTGGACTTCACGCACACCTTTTTTTTTTTTTTTTTTCAAATTTACCCTAGTAGTAGGCATGGTTGCCACTTTAACGTTACCGCATATTTCGTAACGGACGTCTGCGCAGACGACGACGACTGCCCGGGTCCGCCTCGATGCGACACGGTTACCCGCGGCGTGGCTTCACCTCGCGGCGTGACCGACTCCTGCGACGTGGGGCAGCCATCGGTCACCATCCATCATCGCCGCCGTCAGCGGCCTGACTGCAGCCAGCGCCTCAGGTCGAGCCGTCAGCTAGCTGCTTCTCCTCGTATCCGCGCGGGCTGACGCAACAGATATCCTTATCCAACGACGGAAAATATATGTGCGCGATGAATTTCGTTTTTTTTTTTCCAGACTCCACAATCCTCTATGCACTCGGGCAAATCACACATCTCCTTTGTCTTTATTGACTCTTGAGAACTGTTGACTGGGAAGCGTATCGACGTGATGACGTCTTATTAATCGATGAACGCCGGCTGCGCACGCACGAAATAAAAAATTGTCACGTTCCGCCTGAGCCGAGCGTGCGAGAACCGGCCAACCACCGCGCGAGAAAATATTATACAATATCGAACAGATTAAGGCGGGCTTTTTTTTTGAACTAATGGTTCGTGATTATATTTAAACAAATTATTTAAATTAAATTTGCAAAAAACTAAATAAATAATATATTAAAATTAAAAAAGTATGCATTTTTGCATCAATATTTTCTTAGGGCGTTATCACGTAAAATTATCGTCCGTAAACCGATTTTACAGAAAACACCCCCCCCCCCCCCCTTTTTTTAAAATAATTTTCTAAAACATCTTAGCGTAGAAAGTTTTACAAGGAAAATCCTCGGAACCTCAGTTTTCAACGAGACCACTTGTAAAACTGCAAGGCAGAACTTTTGTAAAATTGCAAAATGGTACGAAGCTCTGCCTTGCAATTTTTTACAGGCGATATCGTTGGAAAATAAGTTTCCGAGGACTTTCCTTGTAAAAGTTACCAAATATATTTTATTTTTTTAACAGTGTAAAAATGACGAGGCAGCGCGGGCTACCGGACCGTATATTTCTCTGTGAAATAATGAATTCGCCACTCAATATTCCGGTCGGGGAGTCGCGGAAGGGTTCTGTGTCCCCCCCCCCTTCCCGGAGGTAGTAGGGAGGAGTGGGGGGTTAAATGGCACCCAACGAGAGAGAGAGAGTGTGTGTGTGTGTGTGTGTTCCGAAACACAACCCGCTCGCCCGGGGCTAATCATATTTGCTGGTCCGATGAAAGTCAGTATTATTCGCGCGGACTGACCGCAAAGCGAACTCGAAGCCGTACCGGGGCGAGAGAGAGACAGAGAGAGAGAGAGAGTGAGAGAGAGTGAGAGCGAAGCAAAGATGGCGGTGCCGCAGCGAAACATCGCACTATGGTGAACACAACGGGTTCTCAACCACACGACAACCAAAAACAAACAACTGTGTGTGAAATGTTTCCTTGCTGTTACATACGTACCAAAACCTACGGCAGGTTTCGAACTGAGAAGGGGGGGGGGGGGCTACAATTTTTGAGCGTTACGAAAATTCCGATAGCATGAGGGGAATAGTTAGGTACGTGGTGGGGGAATCGGTAGAGGAGAGTAGTACCTATACGAAAGTTCCTCCTGCATAGCACATAATTTTATGGAATACCTTGTTGTTTATAGAGACCGACTGCTACTAAAAGTTTTTACTTGTGAAAAAAAAAATTGGTGTTTATCATTTACCTGTTTTTTTTTTTCAGAATGACTACAACTGTAATACCTAATACCCTCAAAAGACAATATTTTATGGAGATAGAGAAATCAACAAGTATTAAAATTAAAAATATGTTTAAAATTATTAAAATAATTAAGGATGGGCTCAAAAATAATATTTCAATTTTATATATATATATATATATATATATATATATATATATATATATACACACACTTATTTCAACATCCAACACGAATTAGGAGATACTTTGCTCAATATACAAATCTATTTTTAAATAAATTCATAATGTTGTTCTGATTGTTATAAATTATGTTTGCTGAGTGCTCACCACCTGTGCGAAATTTATTTACAATTGAAATCTTACTGTTAATTTTAATCAATGAATTATTGCGATGTATGGTTTAGTAAATAACTATAATAAATGCCAAATGTTTATTCCGTGACATCTGACCTGTTATTTATGTATCCAAAATCCCCGAGACGTCTCTCCTACACAGATGCCAACCTTTTCTATAGGTCGTCTGTTCGTGAGGACATGCGTTCAAGAATCCTGGGAGGCCAGCTACCCGCCACACGCGCGGGAGAGGCTGGTAGAGATCTCTCCAGGCTGTCGCAGTGGCCTGCCCCTTCTACTGATCGCCTGAAGGGTAGGCAGTCTGCTACGCACGCTTGAACTGCTGGTGGTGGAGCCTCAGGGCAGTAACGCCTGGGAGACCGGCTATTCGCCACACGTACAAGAGAAGCTGGTAGAGAACTCTCCAGGCTGTCGCAGTGGCCTGCCCCTTCTACTGATCGCCTGAAGGGTAGGCAGTCTGCTATGCACGCTTGAACTGCTGGTGGTGGAGCCTCAGGGCAGTAACGCCTGGGAGACCGGCTATTCGCCACACGTACAAGAGAAGCTGGTAGAGAACTCTCCAGGCTGACGCAGTGGCCTGCCCCTGCTACTGATCGCCTGCAGAACAGATTCATAACTGATTTTCAAATTAAATTAATTTTATGGTAATTCGCCATTACTGATTTGCACTTGTCATAGAAAAATCTCAATCATAGACCAAACAGATAAATACATAGATACACGGAGAACTCAGCGTGGAGGGAATTTAGTCAGGAGAAATACAACATGGACGAATACAGTGGATGACAACGACGAGACAGGTGCTTGTTTGTCTACATTTACGTTTTTTTTTGCGATTGTGTTGTATTATTATTCTGACTTAATCCTTCTACGGAATTCTCTGTGCTGCAAAGACTCATTACATTTGAAATCAGCTGTGTTTATATATTCGTATCTGTTTGACATTCTTTAGGTAATTTTTTTCCCACCCATGATTTTTCAGTATGAGTCAGAATTGGTGTATGTCCGCAAAAAAAAAATGTTTGTAATCGATTTTCACCATTTCAAGAATCTTTCAAAGAACATCTTAGGTTGTGTCTCGACAGGCAACAGGACCTAGCTGTAGCCGAGATTCCAGGCCAGTTCTTCTTAACTCTCGGGACATGTAGCTACTCCGGAGACTGTTGTTTGACGAACCTGCGATCCCGCCTCGCACAGTTGATACTGCCTGTATCAGCTGATACAGCCTCCCAGCAGCCCCTGCACGTGGCTGGTGCGATAAGGGGGAGGGGGGACCCTCCACTGCTATCCTAAACCCACTCCTCCCCTCCCCCCCCCCCCCCCCCGGCTGTTAGGAGACCGCAGAATTAGACCCCAACCACACGTGAATGCAGTTGCCTCGCGGTTCGCAACCTAGACTTCGTGATCATAGTTGATTCATATACCTTCTCTTAAATAAAAAATAATTATGAATGGTTTATTTGTGTAATAGATTTTTTTTAGATATTTAAAAAACCACAATGTGAATTTATATATGTTTATGGGAAAGGATTAAAAAATCATTACTAGGAAAAAGACCAGACACCTGTAGGTTCATTATCACCAGAAGAATGAGGTATTTTGTTTGATTTTAAGTTATTTAGGAGTCAAATAGCTTAAGTAAATTGTCTTTAATCGTACAAGCTTGGAGCCACGTGCCCAGATGCAACCACAGAACAAGTGGGGCTCTTACAGTGGAAACTGACCATGTTTTGACCGACATGTGATGCTATCTGTTGGGTGGCAAAAAAAAAAAAAAAATATCATGCAGGAGATTCAAATCCGATATGTCAGCTTTATAATGATAGTTTAACTACTTAAATACTAGTTGCTTAATAAAAGAGAATTAAATTGAGCAAATAAAAATCCTGTTTTGTAAATAAAAATAAAAGAGTTATTGATGCAGTATTTCTGTAATCATGTAAACGGTTTCCTAGCGCTGGATAGCTACATATTAAAAAGTTATTTGCTAAGCAACCTTCGGGGAACTTCGGGTGTGGCTCTCTCATCTGTGAAATGAAGGCCGCAGTGTAAACAACGAGATGGAAGCAAGATGGAGCCTGTGACACGGCGAGCGGCCAGTGCAGAGTGACGGAACATGGAGTGGGGGGCGGATCCAGGGAGGGGAGGGGGGGTTGCGGCCGGACAAGGGGCCAGGGGGCGGGCTTATCGAGTTAGCAGACTCTGATTTCCACTTGTCCCGGCCCCTGACGCTTGCTTGCTCGCTCGTCCCCGGGAAGTGACGTCATGAGGCTTGTCCGAACCTGCGCGCGCAGGTACACTCATCTGCACTTCTCGCGTACTCATACCATTACAGAAACATTGCCATCTCGAAAAGCGTTTTTTGACGTGACAACGTCTAATAAATCGATGAACGCCAGCTGCACGCACGAAAAAGTGTCCTGTTACGCACATTTTCTCGTTACGCTCATTGTACGCTTGCGCCGCATCTATCTCTCTTCCACTCGATTGGAACAACCATCGATTTGACTTTTTCGAGGCACATTAAACTTGAAACACTCCCATTCGTTTACTACTTTTCCTATCATCGTCCTATCCTTAACAGAATAACACAGATTGGAAGAAGTTAAATAGCAAACATGTATAAAAGTTATAGTTAAAATAATCTCTTCGTTAAAGTAATAAACATATTTGAATTAATGTGTGCAAATAAAAGTAAATTTATCAATTAAATTGTAGATTTAATTTCACTCCTTCTTTGTATCCATACAAAATAGTAATAATTCAATTTTATTCATAAAAGTATGCAATCATTTCATCAATGATATGTTATGGCGTTGTTACGTTAAGCTATCGTCCGTAAACCGACTTTACAGACAACCAATTTTTTAGGTTTTGTTTTGATTGAGTACGCTTTAGTTCCCTTACAGTTTCCACTTGTAATACTTTACTGGTATCTATTAAAATATTCAAATAATAAATATATAAGTTATCAGGTGTATAACAATGTTGCAACAAATTTATAGTCTGCACATATACAGATCGTGACTTACTTAACAAAGGTAGAACTAAAAATATAGACTGCCATAAATCCATGAGTTTGTAATTGAAAGTAAAATGTACTATTCAGTGATTTAATTTTTTTTCTTTCTGTGATTGTTTCGGTCTGATTAGACATCAAACTTTAAAATGTGATCACGTGATAAGCATTTACTGGAAGTAGCTAAATTGATAAATAATTTTGAAAATGTTTCAACTAGTAAAAGTTATCGGTAAGGACCGGAAAATTTCGCGGGTTCAATGACCTGTAGGATGAACTCCATAGTTCTACGTACACTCGGTCAAATTCCACCCACTCATTAGCTGCTGTCTTGTGAGACGTTCCAGCGTAGCAGCCTGTGATTCGATAAAGCTTTGGTTGGGTGTTTCTCATTGGCCCAGAGTCATCCAGGTGAGTTGTGAACCAATAGCAGTGGCAGCACTGAGGTATAACGATTCGTATTTTAGCCTATCGCGAAATGAATTCGCCGATTTTTCCGGTCTCTAGCTATCGGCAATACCTTGCCTACATTTAGGAGATTATGATTTCATCCGACCGTCCGTCGACAGTTAAAAATGAGAAGCTTTTGACGGACGGGCGCGACGCACCATTCTGAGTCCGGTCCAACACTTATAGCGGTATTTAGTCTTTAGACGTGGCCTTAACTTCAAAAACGTGTGTTCACAAACGACAAAAATATAAGAAAAAATTAATAAATCATTTTCGTAATTCAATTTTTGCAACCCATGCACAAATAACAATTGTAGTTATACAAATAGCTAGAGACCTGCAATATTCGCGGATTCATTCGGTGATAGGCTAGAATTCAAACACATATACCTCTTAGATAATTTTTCTATTGGCTTATTGTTCATCTGGACGCATCTCAACCGGTTATAAACCCTCAACCAAAGAAGGATCGAATCACAGACAAACCAGCTGAGACGACTTACAAGTCGGCAGCAAATTAACTTACGTTATTTGCCCGAGTGTACAGGGGTATTGTGCAGTCTATCCTGAAGGCCATCGAAACCGCGTATTTTGCAGGTCTCTACAAATAGCATTGCTAGGGGCAGGCATTTTCGCGAGAAAAAAAATTATGAACTCATGTTAGACTGCAACGAGATATACCTGCACCAACCGTTTACTCCCTCGTGATTGGCGGCCGTCTGCGAGAGAAGTCGCCGCCTTGTTTGCTTCCGCACTGAGTTACTGTGATTGGCGTTAACACGGTCAGTCGTAACTGACTGGACTGACGAGCTGATAGCTGACTGTGGACTCGTCAGCGCTGCCGTGTGTGGACACAGCGTCACCAGTCCATCAAGTAGCTCGGGTTCTGGGTTGTAGTCGCGTCCTTGGCAAATTATTCGCCAAGGACGCGCCTGCAACCCAGAAGCCGAGCTACTTCAGACAATGGCCGTGAAAGCCTGAGCACGTCAATCAGTCCATCAGATGAGTCTCGTGGCAGACATCTTCGGTTTTGCTCTTTGACGGCTGCGCATCTCTTTTTTGACATCATAACGTCTTATAAATAGAGACCGGAAAAATTCGCGAATTCATTTCGCGATAGGCTAAAATGCAAATCGTTATACCTCAGTGCTGCCTCTGCTATTGGTTCACAACTCACCTGGATGACTCTGGGCCAATGAGAAACACCCGACCAAAGCTTTATCGAATCACAGGCTGCTACGTTGGGACGTCTCACAAGACAGCAGCCAATGAGTGGGTGGCATTTGACCGAGTGTACGTAGAACTATGGAGTTCATCCTACAGGTCATTGAACCCGCGAATTTTTCCGGTCCCTACTTATAAATCGATGAACGCCGGCTGCACGCACGAAAAATTGTCACGTTCCGCCTGAGCTGAGCGTGCAAGAACCGGCCAACCACAGTGCGAGAAAATCTTCTGCAATATCAAACAGGTTAAGGCGGGATTTTTGACTAATTGTTCGTGATTATATTTGAACAAATTATTTAAATGAAATTTGCAAAAAAACTGTAAGTAATATATGAAAATTAAAAAGCATGAAATTTTTCTATCAATGTTTTCTTATGGCGTTACCACGTAAAATTTATCGTCCGTAAAACGACTTTGCAGACAACCCTCTGCCTAACTGAAAGTGCAACTGGATCGCAACATCCAGACTCTGCGACGGAGCCGGAGCTGCACCGACCGTGTAACCCGGTCGCACACGCGCGCAGTCTGTGGTGTCGGCGGGACAACAGCCCTGATTGTTGTGACAGCAGCAGGACGTGCGGCAGTAACGAGGTTACGTCAGGGCCGCCCCTCCCCTGCCACTACCTCCCCTCCCCCGCCAGGCCCCGGCACTCGCTCGGCGCGACGTCAATTCTGCATGCAAATAATTAAAAGAAATAAAACATTTAAATACTGTTGGTAATGTATATGCTACAATCAAATTTTAAAAAAAGTTAAAATACTCATTATTCAAAAAAAATTTTGGTTGTCTGTAAAGTCGGTTTACGGAGGATAGTTTAACGTTACGTCATAACAAAACATTGGTGAAATGATTGCATATTTTTAGGAATAAAATTGAATCATTTTTATTGAATTATCACTATTTTGTATGGAGACAAAGAAGGAGTGAGATGAAATCGACAATTTAATTGATAAATTTACTTTTATTTGCACTCATTAATTCAAATATGTTTATTACTTTAACGAAGAGGTTATTTTAACTATAACTTTTATACGTGTTTGCTATTTAACTTCTTCCAATCTGTGTTATTCTGTAAAGGATAGGACGATGATAGGCAAAGTAGGAAACAAATGGGAGTGTTTCAAGTTTAATGTGCCTCCTAAAAGTCAAACCGATGGTTGTTCCAATCGAGTGGAAGAGAGAGAGATGCGGTGCAAGCGTACAATGAGCGTAACGGGACACAGCGTAACTGGACAATGTGCGTAATGGGACACTTTTTCGTGCGTGCAGCCGGCGTTCGTTTTATTAGACGTCGTCAAAAATTATTTAATATAGTAAAATTATCGAGATGAACTTTAATTGATAAATTATACATACGGGAACATAACCTCACTTATGCAAATACACTTGAAAGAGTTTACAAACAAAATGTATATCACTAATACTCACTAAATAATCGTTGTTAATCATACAGACCAGTGTTTAACATCATTCACTAAAGTATGCGATTTAAAAGCACATATATATTTGTATGTAGTATTTTTAACCTGCAAAATTTTCATTGCATGGTGCGTGAACATCGTAAAAATTCACTCTTTTTACATAACGCACCTAAAGAAGTATAACTAAAAAAAAAAAATAAAAAATTGCAATATTACATAACCTTGCCTTTTTGGAGTATTTTGAATGTCACTCACCTAAACCAACCAACCAACACAGAATTTCGTTGCAGAACAGGAGGGAGGATGAATGATAGTTTTGTTAAGGATTTTGGGGGAGGTGATGTATGCCCCGCCCCCTTGCAAACGCTCTTGACTATCACCTACCCTCCTCTATGTACACACCACACAGACATATATACACACAGTGATAGAGAATAAACTTTTTCTAACAACGATCATATAATTAAATGTTAATGTACAGGACCAATACTGACGAGAACTTATAAAAGGGGACAATGGAAAATTTGGTGATAAACAAGTATTTTGATGATTAATGATACCTATTTAATAACAGCTGCAATTCTTAAATGTCTAAAACCATCATCATAACACGTGCTCAGCACTTTTCTGCTTCTAGATACAGATATTGTTTTTGTTTCCCTAGCTATGATGAAGCACCGGGTTTTCCAGGAACTGGAGTTTACAACTTTTCCCAGTAACCCCACTACATTTATTTAAGCTTCCCTTTAATTATACCCTTAATGAAGAGATACTGCGGTCATTGTTCTGGATATCCTCTACTGGTATCAGGGAGGGGGGGGGGGGGTTTGGTTGTTTGTATCATATCATAGGAGTTATCATTCCTGCCTTGTGCCAAAGGTAAAGAGTAAATACAGAGGTAAAGCACAGACGATACTGTGTAAAAGCACAGACGATACTGTGTAAAAGCACAATTTTTGTGGACAACATCTACAGTACCTAAAAACATGTGACTCATTTGCTTGACCAATAAGCACCAAGGAAAAAAGAAGTATAAAATTGACATTGAAACTTTTCAACTTACATTGAAAATATGTCTACCACCATCAAATAAAAAAAGGTTTAAAAAAAAAAAAAATTCTCATTTTTAGGATACTACGTCATTATCAATATGTAGTATAAAAAATAATACACAGTAAAGTATCTTGCTTCGGTGAAAAGCACTCACTCTATACATGTGTTAGCTGTTTGGCCAGACAGCTTATTGTTAAAAGAGTGAATGGAAGAAATGAACACTAAAAATACAAAACCTTTACACTATCAAAGAAACGTGTGATTTGTGGGAAAATGCTATAACATGACCAGAAACCATAAAAATAACCATTGTAATAACCATAATAACCATAAAATAATTTCAATCAAGATAATGCAAGTACGGATATAATTTTATTTCCTTTAAAACTTAACAAACCATTGTATACATATCTCAACAGAATATCAAAAACAATACATGGAAAAAAAAATACAAAATGGTTCTTTAATAGACACAAAGACAATATTTTTACTTTCCATAACAGGCTTGCGTTGTAAGACACAACATTTCATATTTCACAAAGGTAATGCAAATCTTTAACAGCAAAATCATATGAACAGCTTTTACATGTTTCAATAATAGATCTCAATGGCATAGGAGACGCATGAACCACACTTCCACCAGCTTTTACAACAAACCCATATATACAAACATACAAAGAAAATTCACCTGTAATACACTTCCACCCAACTGCAGCCACTTATATTTAGAAATAACAAACAGCTTGGGTTACAAAGAGATTGTGCATTAAAACAATTCAAACAGAACTCAGTTTTTGGCACTTAGAAATAACAAGGTTCATACTATCCGAAGAAATGCACAGATTATCTGATTGTAAGCATAATTCTGCCCAAATATTAACTGAGAGCACATGTGCACGACATTGCGAATGTTGTATAGAGGAACATTTTCCTGCGAAATGCTACTTGATTGGAATATGCGTGTGAAAATAGTGAGAAGGGTGGGAAATGTTTTGTATCTACTAACTGTCGTATTTGAATTTTTTCGCTGTAGGTTTAGTTGGGTAAAACAAATTACACATGACACAGACTATCAGGAAGGTGAGAAATGGTTTTTAACGTCCTTTTTCAGTGCACAGTACGTAAAGTGCTATTACAAAACCAAACAAATGCAAACAGTTTTAGCAGGGAGCCCTGTCTGTTCAGAGCTGTATCCGTCAGCGAGGCGGGATGATAAGTGCGACGCTCGCTGGTGCTTCTAGAACGGTATCGGCTCTAAACGCAAGTTTCTGAATTGACGCGCAGTCTTAATGATATTTCAAGGGAGACCATAACATTATATGGCAGAGAAAAAAAGATAAAGGCAAAATTTAATTCCCTTAAGTGCTTTCAAGAATCTGTAATGGTTGTTTTATGCCTAAAAATTACTCTGGAAACATGCCTTTTTAGCCATTTTAACTCTTCTAAAAGTGTAGTTTGCAAATTCTGAAAATGCTTTTCGTAAACAGACCCCCACTCGGATATCTTGAGCATTTTTCAAATCGCATTATTTTTCCTGAATCTCTGCGCACTACGAGTGCCCAGGTGGGCGGGGGCCTCAACATCTGGAGACATCATGGTCTTCAGAGCGGTGGTGACACACCGAGGAATGAATGGGCAGGCAGAATCTCCCTTGCCAGGAACGGAGCCCTCGGTGGGAAGGATGTCACACGTCCCCTCCCTGGCTTGGCCCTCAGAAGACAGCCCGCTGGTTCACGAGGGATGGCGCGGGGAAACAAAGAACCAGCTGTGGCGCAACCAGACACCTCCCAGTGCACCGAGCTTGGAAACATCACCGCGAGAGTTCAGGACTACGGAAGGCAAACCACGAGGGAGATGCCACGACAAAAGATCCTGGGAGAACAATTATAACTAAAGACCGGAAAAATTTGCGGGTTCAATGACCTCCAGGATAGACTCCAATATCCTCTACACGCTCTGGCAAATGCCAACTGTTCATTGGCTGTTGACTTGTGAGTCGTCTCGACTGGGTGGCCTGTGATTCGACACTTCTATGAGTGAGGGTCTCTAATTGGCCCTCTGTCCTCCAGATTAACAGTGAACCAATGGCAGAAGCAGCACTTAGGTATAATTATTTGAATTTTATCATAACACGAAATGAACCCGCGAATTTTTCAGGTCTCAAATTATAACATACTCAAGTAATGTTTCATTTTGCTGTGATGGATGCAAGACGTAGCATCTTGCACCTGCGCACATACTGGACGATCGCACACATTCAGTCGAAAAGTCAGCATGCGAGAAGCAAATGCTTGGAGTAAGCACAGCTCAGTTTACTATACTTTGTACTGAGCTGGCACAGATTTCAGGTGGCCAAGTCTATTTGACTTTCTCACAATGGTGTGGCTGAAGAACATACAATGACCATCGAGATGGCTTGCTAATATGTTGGAAATAAGTATCAAACATTATTGTCAAACAATAATGTCAAATACCAGCAAGCCTCTAACGACAGCTAGTGGGGCTGAGACAAACAATGTGTTGTGTGTAGCACGAGATAGTTTAGCAGGCTTACCTCCTACAACATGTCCAAGAAAGAAACAGCGGAAATACCCTACCAACATTACAAGAGTATTATTAAAATAAAATCTATCACAATTTGTGGAATGTTATAATTTTTAGTATGTTAGTAACTCGAAACAAGGTAAACAATTTTCTCCTCAAGTGTTACAGTGAATGGTCTTAAATGTGGCAGTCTACATTTCCAAACATTCCGCAGTCCGGCACCAATGAACTCTCAACTTTAGATAATTTTGGGAAATTCTTCATAGTTTATAGTTTAATCAGAGGTTATCTTTATTATTGGTTTTCATTTCAGAAAAAGGTTGCCCAATTTATATAGCGGGTTACAAGTCACGCTTCATACTATAACAACGTTCGATGTCGGGCAAGTTCGCTAATCCGGCGTGGCTGAGACCTTGCACCTGTCAGTTCAAAGAACTGTCACTGTAGACAGACAGCCAATTCCTTTCAGCCGTTTCATTTGTACGTCAGTGAAAGTATGTTTATATTGTACAAGAAACTCAACTATTATTATATTACAAACATTTATTTACTACTTACCTTATGTGAAATCACTAAAAAAAAAAAAATTATAATTTGCAGAAAATAACATGCAAACTTTTGGAATTCACACTACAATTGCAAGTGACTCAATGTTAACAATAACATAACCTGATAAAAATTATAAATGAGTATATTCTTGCACTGACAAACAAAATGCAATATAGCCAGCTGAATGGAATGAGCTGAGTACAACGTATTGCCAACCTTCAAACTTTCAGCTTAGATTCAAATTTTTAAGACATGTCCAGGGCACACTCCCACCAACCTAAGCGCTGACAACTTGACAACTTTACTAAAGAACTGCTGGTTTAAACAACAGCAATTGCCACGGCCCACATCAATATTGCGACAACCTCTCACGCAGCAGCAATTCACGGCTACACCAGAGATTCAAAATCACAAAAGGAAGTTACATTATCAAAAGTGCCACTGATAAATGGTGTGATATTAAAGTTATCTACAATTTCCACGATCAACAAATCATAAACCTTTATTGCTGTGCGATGTACATATTTAGAATATTTATTCATAATAGTCTTCAAATAACAATATTTTCTATCCCTCACACATCAAGAGTACCTATTAACATTTATGGAAACTGAACTAAAATTTAGGGAGGAATGAATTAAAACCAAATATTAGACGTTTTAGACAAAAGTGCAAGAGTATGCACTGATATTACTGATAATTATAAATGTGATACAATTTCTCCCCCAACCACACAGGTAACTAGTCATTCCACTGCCCACATCTCTGACTTAAACTAACATACTATTTTAAAAAAACCAGAAAGAATTATTATTCTAATTATTTTAATGGAGCTGTTGTATTTTAACAAGATTTTAAAAAAATATTAGATGCTGTACTAAAGGACTCTGTATCAGTTAAAAATATCCATGAACAACATAAACACATATCTAACAAATAATAACCACTGTACTTGATAATATTACCTATTATGCATTATGTAAGGACGTCGCTAAAAAATACAACTCAAGTATAAAACAAAGTTGAAAAAACAATATATTAAAGTATACATATAAACTACACATTAATAATTAATTATTGGAAAAAAAAAATTCTCAATAAATGTGAGGGAATGACATTATTTTTGAACTGCAAAATTTGAGCAACAATTTAGCAAGTACAAATCACACGAAGAAATTGCGTATCTCAAAATAATACATACTTTCAAAATTTTTAAATGCGATAAAAAATATGGTACACAGTATAATAATACAGCTACACAATGCAAGATAAATTACTTTAGGCAAGATACTTACAAAATGTATCACATTTCAACAAGTCTTGAGAAGGCACAGCGAGAAAAAAGTGGATGTGAACCTAAATCATAAGGAAATACTACAAAAAATTATACAATTAATTCTACATGAGCAAAACATAAACTGACTTGAAAAAAATTTGTTACCCTTTTATAGTAACTATGCATGCAATGTATGAGTTATATTTAAACCCTCATGATGGAAAAGGTTTTTCATCCTAACCAAACAAACAAGTTTGCAATCAAGTTTATCCTGAAGGTCAACGAACCCACCAAATTTCCAGGTCTATAACGTAACAATGTATGCACATAAAACATGCACGAATTGAAGAAAATGCTTATAATCATAACTGCAAAAATTGTGGGTAATACAAAATTAATTAAGATTTGTATTAATATTTAATGAAAATAATTTAATTAGCTACTACCATTAAAATTAATATTGATTTGTAAGTTGCAACTTATACTTCATTCAAACTATATAAAAAATTTTAAATTTATTTTCTTCACCACATACAAAAGTACAAAAATTTTAAAAAATCTCAAACCAAATGCTCCACGTTTTAATTACTTAACCTGAAATCACGAGCACTAACGCACACACAACTCAGCACTGAACCGCTAACAACAATATTACACTTGAAGATGCACGCAAAAAAACTAATTGCAGTCTTTAGAACCATTCATACATACTTTAAAAGATCTCAGTTTATAGCTGTAAGTTACTACCTTGACATATTCTTTGATATTACTATTAATAATAACAATAGCAAAACTATTTCAGGAATTACTTCAAAGAACTGCTACCATCTGTGTTTCAAAATTTGCACATAATTTTTATAAAAAACATTACAAAAATTATCTATAATATTTACTTCAATTCTTAAACTAAACAAGCCATTCTCTACTTTGAGTATTATCACACATTTACATCAAAATTTAGCCACCAAAATTCCTGATTTTTATGACAAAGTGGGAAAGTTACAGACTACTTAAAATGGCAGTAGAGCAAGAAGAAATTGGGCAAAAATAATAAATGATAAGCTAATGTGAGTTCTCTCAACTCTTCAAAAAACCAAATTTGTTTGTTTTAACTTCTACAGAAGCCTACAACTGTAAAAATATTTATACTCTGTGAAACATCCTAGTAATTTTCTATATTATTACCAAATTTTATACTGAGAATGTTTTCTTTCTTTAACACAGCACAGTAAAAAACTTAGCATATACTTACTCTTCATTACCACTTCTTGTAGAGCACTTAATGATATTAGTAAAAAAAAATAGACCAGTACACACATAAAGAAAACTCATTTTAGTGTGACGTGATGTATCGCTGGTTGGACCAGTTTCCTCAGGAGAAAGAGAGCACAAGCCTAGGTTTCTTTTTGTGTGTGGTCCAAAGTACTTGTGTGAGTGTCCTTAGACATTTATCTCTTTACCTTAGCACCTCGAAGCCTGTGTTTACTTTGTTAGCACAGCTTCGAAGTACAGAGGAAAGTGGTCCACAGCTAACGTAAGGTCCAGAAAGCCTTTCATAAGAGAATCTAATAACTTTTTTTTTACAGTCTATATCCAAAATCCACACAGAGTGCAAAATACGAGTTCACTTTTCGCAGCTAAAATAATTTGTGACCATAAATTTAGCATGTGAAACTTTATTCTGAATGAACATCACCATGCCTTATTCACCAAATCAACAGAAGATAAAGTAACTAATGTTATACACATGCATACTCCTACTTTGCTGATTTACTTAAAAAAAAATCCAATCACTCATTGTTTTTGGTTTGAACATTGCATAACACAATTCTGATCACAACTGGTCATAAAAAAAAATGAAAAATGTATTGTCCATCAAAAATGATGGTATCAGAATTGGAACCTGAAAAATTTTTATGAAAATATTTGCATGGGCTCTGATTTATCTGAATTTAATTGCAAGCTCTAAGAAAGCAATATGTACTCATTTATGCTAGCTATACTGCCAAGTAAAGCTTAAGACTGCAAATCCCATTGACAAAACTCTGTATAGATTTCACACAGGAACCTCATATTGCTTTCAGAAAGTAGGCACAGTAGTAACACTAAGAAAAATACGACAACATGCACTTTAGGCATAATCTTAACAGTTCTGTGCCCCTGCAAAAAAAAATTACCATATTTGCATACATAAATAAACACTTAGAAAATACCAAACTAATACAACAGTTATAAAAAGGATTGTTTAATAATAATGTGGAAAAAAAACTTTGCTCATACATTATTAACACACTGCACAAAAACACTAAGTATTCACCTTACACACAAAGTCTGCACTCTAGTTGCATCTGGTGTGCTTAAAGGGGACGAACACACAGACACGGTTAATTAATCCCCACATCTCCGCAACGAGGGTGTTTTCTCAAACGCCTGTCAGTTCCAAGAGTAACAGCACTCAAAACAGAGTATAAGACCGAAAACGACAGAAACACTTGACATTCATCAGCTTTCGCTACCTCGAGTCTTGGTCCTTAGCAATCCAGTCGTAAACAGCATACAGCAATTTACCGCGCACACACGCATACACTCACTAAATATTGTTCAGATAATACCCGTACCATAAACCTTCGCATTGTCAAGTGTAAGTGAAAGTTATTCCTCGCCGTCCGAGGGCCGACACAAGGATGCAGCTGGAGGGGGCAAGGGGGGCAAGGGGGGAACGCCCCTCACGCCAGCCCCGGGCTCGGACCAGAGAGCTCCACGGCCTTCGACAACACCTCCTGGATGTCCGTGGACGGGAAGTTCTGCAACCCAGGGCACACCATGCGAGACCACCACCCCCATCCACGCACTTGCAGTCTGGTTTCGATTCCCATCCCGATCCCTGCCAGTGCTCGAAAAGTTGTCCAGATTGATGTGTGTGATTTTTGAACTTCCCGTTGCCACCGGTTAGCAGAACAAAGTTTTCAAGTTGGCTGCCTGCCCAAGGTAGGCAGCCCCGCAGCTTCCGACAGTTGTCTGACCCATCAGCTGTGCTATTTGTGAATGCTTCCTGCCATTCACGTTGTTCGCGAGTGAATAGTTATTAATTTCCGAGTTTTATATGGATTTTGCAGACTTTTAAGTAGAGCTGTACCCACACAATTTTGCTGATAAGCCAATACGCAGATATGCCAATTCATCTGTTGTCAATCCACCGATTCCTAACCCATACGAGGGAAGAACACATTTTGTTTAAAAGATTTTTTATAAACATACTAAATTACCCTAAATGTCTCATTTTTACAAAAGAATGCAATGCAAATACACGTGTATTTTAGTTTGAGTAAACAAAAGTTAATTAAAAAGAAAGATAACCTAAGATTTTCTGAATGAGATTTCTTTTGCACAGGGACATGTAAAAGTAATTTTTGTTATGTGAAGCCTTAAATAAGTATGTTATTTTTTTAAATTCAACTTTAAAAACTTGACGTAAATTAATTTATAAAAGTGTCAGACACAATATAAGGAACTTTTTTTTGCAGTTCAAGCATTTGGTATTTTTCTTTGTTTGTTGTGGCAGCCATGATATAAATAAATCAGCTTTTGTTTGTTCCTAACCTTACCATATGGTGATATATTTACTTATGAATTATTAAATTCAAAAACGTTATTAAAACACAATGTTTAAGTTGGATATGTACAGCAGGCACACTTAGTTAAGAAATGATGAGAGTTCAAAGTATGTAGTATTACGAAAAAAGAAAAGGGTTCTCGTAAATTTTTAGGTTATGGCAGATACATTCATATTTCAGTAATATTGGCCGAAAATTAACAAGCGTACTGTTTATCGGCAGGAATGCCAATTCAACTAAATATCAGCAAAATCGGCTTCTGCAGATTCATATCAGCACAACTGTACTTTTAAGTATCTAAACAGAACAGAATGAATGGATGGTTGACAATGGGTCATTAGAGATGGAAAGAGGCGAAGGTACGAGAATGAAGCACTGACTGAATGAATGGGTTTTATAAAATGGCAGCACACAGAAAAAACTCTCCGACAGACAGCAGAAACCGCCACATTTTTCAAATAAAAATATGTCCTTACCTGAAGAAGTTTGACGTTCGTTGGGAAGTCACCACACAGCAACATATCTCGCAGTAGGCTGCACAACAGAAGAAACCACGTAACTACATAAAGCATGGGCATTCAATGTGAGAAAACATTCAAAGGTATGCATGTGCATTCCAGGGGGAGGGCGTGTGACCTCCACACGGAAGGGAAACTGATACGCAGTTTCATCGCGACTCGTGAGGTGTTTGAGGTAGAGCTAGGGTGAGAGGCTGAGGCAGCCCGTTCCAGCAACATTGCAAGTGACAAGAATTAGTGGTTTTATTTTTGCGCCAGTTTAGTTTTTAAAACAGGAGATTGCGGTGTCATTGTTTTTATTTTTATACATCGTGTTTACTCATAAAAATTGTGTATTATTTAACAAATATGAAACTAAAATATTTAATACTTATTTCACCAAAATAGTCTCATTTTGACAGACATATGATGCACTTATACAATAAAATTATTTGTAATAAGTATGTCTCAAAAAGAAGTACTCAGTAAAATTAAAAGGGATATTTTTGAGTGTTTGAAAAATGTGCCAACTTGATTAATGTAAAATATGTAATTTGTAACTAATAAAAGTTGCAACAAATTATATTAATCATTTCCATCCATTTAGTTTACACATTTTGGTGGGTATTTATAACATAGAAATTACTTAAAATTATCAGTGAATGTTGGCAAACAACAAACTCATGGGGTATTATGTCTAATATTTGTTGCCAAATAAATATTCGTTATTTCGAAGTGTTAGTATTTGAAGTTCAATTCAATACGAATAATAAACTATTCGTGCATGTATTTGAAAAATTTGAATATTCGCACGGGTCTAGTAAATACACTTGGTACCACGAGGAGGTAGTGGAGCTGCCTGGTGCCGACTTCCGTGTGTTCGCATCGCACTCATTCCGGAGGTCTGTTGCATTCTGCCGGCAACTGCTCCGTCATCTCAAGCTACAAGAACTTTCTGCCTATGGAGTTGGGCCTACTCCCGGTTCCTCAGAGACAGCGAGGGGGCAGCATATCACCTAGATGGAATACTTGGGTGGGGCAAAACCCTGAGGAAAAAAAGAACCTACAGGCCATTGAAAAGCTTGCTACGTTTCCCACTCAACCCCACCAGGAACAGAACCCAGACTGCCTCCGCTCGACTACCCACCGTGGCCTGGCGCTCGGGCGGGCCAGCGCTGGTTGCGAACGAGACCCACTCACACGATCATGGCGCAGCAGATGTGTATGAGGAACTGGAAGCGCTTCTCGTCGGCGAACAGGGAGTCCCAGATGCGGAGCACGTCCGGCAGCGGGAACTCCTGGGACAGCAGCAGGGTCAGCCACCTGCAAGCGCAGGACACGGCAGAGTTAACCATTGGCGTAGCTGTGTTCATAAAGTTGGGGGGGGGACAAATAATGATTTTGATGTCATGTAAACCCGTTCCCCGGGGGTCCTCCACCGGAAAATTTTGATTTTAAAAGTGCAAAAATAGCGCTTTTTAAGCAATTTTTGTATCTAACCATTGGATACATCTATGTTAAAATTATTATTGTTTCCTTAAGATGAAATCTGATGAGTGAAGAAATTACAAATAAAGTTGGGCAGAATAATATTATAAAATAAAAATATCACGGTCTATAAAGTTGGGGGGGACAGTCCCCTCCACCCAAAAAGTTCAGGGGGACACGTCCCCCCTGTCCCCCCCCGGTTCCTACGCCCCTGGAGTTAACACCGTCCGTGCAGCCGCGAGCAGGGAATGCGCCGTTCACGGAAACGTTGGAGGAAATGCCGGGACCCGACATGACGTCGCGAGCGGGGGAAAACGCCCGCGACAGGGTTCCGCACCTGAAGCTGTAGTACTGAGGGTAGAGCTCCAGCTCCTGCAGCCGGGCCCACACGGGGAAGTCCTTGGCCTTGAGCTGGTCCCCCAGCCGGCACATCATGCCATTGATCCCGCACTCCGCCTCGTCCAGCGACTTGATGAAGAAGTCCCTGATCTCCCCCATCAGGTTGGTGAAGCAGAAGAAGCAGTCCGCCTCCGCGTGCTCTGGACCCAACACCCCGCGCTCCTGTCTCCGTGGCCATGCCAGCGACTAGCCGCCGCTACCTTTCCAGACATCTCACATGTACAGTTCCGCAGTATAAACAAACAAGACGATTATTCATATCAGCATTAGAAGAGAAAATTTCACATTCCTGCTAGGCATGCGAGAATACTAGTTTTTTGATGCGCAGCGAATATCAAATTGAATGTTTAAACTATGTATTCGCCAAGTCGAATCGAACTGCGAATATTGTTTGTGGTGAAGCTGTATTACATTTATTCATATGAAAAACAAGATTAAAGTAAAAAAAATATTTATCATTTAACATTTGCAATGTTTGAACTTATTAAATGATTAACAAAATGCATCCTACATATAACATCATTCAATAAAAATTATATAATAATGGATTGGCACCTTTTGAATTTTTAAGTAACCAACTTTATTCAAGCAAAAAAAAAAAAGGATAAATATTTTCAGATGCGAAGCTTTTTGCAAATCAACCGAAGCCACGAATAAATGGAATTTCAAATTTCCTGGCGATGTTGAATCAAATATTAAAAAGAGCTTTGATTTATTTGCTTCGTTGAAGCTTCGTACAGGCCTAATATGTATCTGCATGATAATCAATTACAGGACATGAGTTAAATAAATTCTAGTATAAAATTGGACCTTCCCCTGAAATAATTAGAACTTGTACTGTGTGTATTTCCACTAGCTTCCCTGCTCCCCTGTCCAATAAACCTGTCAAGGGGACAGGTGTGGGCTAGGCTTCAAGACTGCTTTCAATCCTGCACGGTTGAAACTTCCTAATACATAACAGGGCCTTTTCACTAACTTAAACTGTGAAATTTTTCTGCAGCTTTAAAAACACATACAAGATCATGTTAAGCTTTTAAAGAAAAGTTCAAGAAGGTGAAGAGTAGATGTTTCAAAACAAGTGACTTTCAACACATCCAGGAATATCACATTTTTCAGTCTGAATCAAATTTGAACATAACCACAAAATATTCTTGAATACGATTATGGCCTTTGAATAGCAATAGTATGGAAAATATGTTTATTTTAACACAATTACTATATGTATAGTTTGAAAGCCGTATTTTAACAAATACTCCTACATGGTTTTGTGTCTATATTACAACAGCTTCACTACACTTTTAGTGCAGTCAATAAGTGCTCAAAAGAAGGGTGTAGAGTGCATGGAATATGCGAGAATTTTTGACTTGGGGACCTTGTTAGGAGTAGTTAGAAGGTAAACATACTAAAAGTCCCCGCCCTTTGGAGGTGAGCTAAAGGTGGGAGGGGGGTGGGAGGGCCTTTTTTTTTTTTTTTTTTTTCGCTTATATCTTAGAAGCAGTGGACCATAGAAACAAATGATCCAAACAAAAATGAAAGATAATAAAATTTCCTATAAAATGTTTTCTGTACATATTTGTAGAAATCCCAACGGTTTTCGAGATATACGTTATTTAAAACTAATAATTTTCGATAAAATAATTCTCGCATATTCCATGCATTCTACAATGCGTTTATTGACTGGACTATTTGAAAACAACTGAATATCTGTTATTTTAAAGTAAGTTTGAAATCAAATGAATATGAATAACAAATGATTCATGCAGATATTTAAAATTTTGGATGTTCGCAAAGGCCTGACTTCACTGGAAAGACGCTGGGTGCAGAGTTGTAAACAGTTGACGGCATGTTTGTAAAAGGAGGAGGAAAGCGCGTCACCTCGCCACTCGACGCCCGGGTCGCAGGCGAAGCTGTAGTAGATGGGGCCGATTATCTCGTTCATGCCCTGCACGTAGCCCTGGCCCGGGTTCAGCTTGGCGTAGAGGAACAGGATCCGCTCCACCACCTCCCAGTGGGCCTCCTGGCCCTCCGACATGGGGGCGTAGTCCTCGGTGGCCTTCTTCACCGACAGCGCTATCTGCACACCGGCCCGGCCCCGCTCGCGTCACTCTCGCCAGCACCCCGGGCAAGTGACCGTACATACACACTAGCTGAGGTACCCGGCATTGCCCGAGGTGAAAACATCAATACTGAGTTTCAAGTCTGTAAGACACAAAACTTGAAAAAACGGGAAAATTTGAGTTTAGAGTCCCATTGATTGCACTATCTCAGTGCATCGAGACTACACCAATCTTCAGCAAGGCAGGTAACCCCTCGGTAAGACGTGACCAACGCACCAAAGAACAGCGCGTTACAAATTCAAGGCAATGCCATCTATTGACGAGGTTCTGAACTAAACTGTTATTAGCACCTTCATAGTTCGCTGGCAGCTGCGATATTTACCAAGAAAATGGGTTTCACCAAGGAGAAGGTTCGGAAGTACAGTGCGGCAGACATAGAGAAATGACACAAACTCACTGTTTGTGTGTCTATGCCTTACCGCCTATGATTTTCTATTGTAAAACTGATTTGATCCCCTTTTCACTCCCTCATAATTATATATACTCTATGTTATTCTCCAGCCCATAAACAATATATATGCCAAAAATCATGTCGATCCATTGCTCCGTTGCTGCGTGAAAGAAGGACAAACAGACAAACACACTTTCACATTTTAATTATTTTTGTAGGGTTGAATGTATATTAAATACCTCACAAATATTTTTTGTCACATTATTCTGTTCAATACACAATAACTACAGTATGGTGCATGTATCAGCCCTGTGCTACTCTTATGGAAGGAGTATCAACTTTGATCAGCAGTAGCGACAGTGATTAAAAGGTAGGCATTATTAATTTCTTTAACAAGTTCACTTCACAACCATCAAATGAATTTGTATCAATGCGTGTGTGTAAACAGTTTTTTGTTGTGAGTTAAAAAAAAAAGGCAATTTATTACAAATTCATAAGCGTGATAGTATAAAATATGATCAATAATGATATGAGTTCTTAAAATACTTCTTAAGCAATCAGAATTGCAAAGAAACACACCTGCTGAAATTTGTAATGAGTTAGAGATTTGGCAACAGCGTGCACCATAAGCCATGTACTGCAAACTAAGAATGAGATGGTCTATACTTGTAATTTGTCTTGGGAAGAAACAAAATTTAAGGCAAAATGACCATTACAACTTCACCATACCTCTGGATCTCATTATTTGCTCTCTATAAAAATCGAATAAATAAGGTGTGTTAGTTTCAGATTGGCTCAAGTCACTTAACATTATTTTCATTATTACACATGATTTCAAATTTGTAAAAAATAGAAGTTGGATCTACACAATCGAGTTGCACTAATACCAAGGCCCACAATGTATAGAACATGATGCATGACACACAACACATATCTATATAATACACTAACAGAATATTAAAATAATCAGATACCTTTAACAGCACACATACATATATTTTTTATTTATTCATTTAAAAAAGAAATGAAGCAAACCTAAAACGTACCTGCTGCTAGGGACAGCAAGAAAAGAACAACACACAAAGTCAATAACAGCACGTAAAAAATATTTCATACAAAGACTAACTGAAATGAAGTAATACCATACTAAAACTTGCAAGCTTTCGAACACATTGTCAATTTTACAAAAAAAATATTAAATTAAAATCAAGTCAATGTTTTATAACTTATAGCGTTATAGGTAGTTACTAGAAATGCCCGGCATGAGTTGCAATGCCTCAATCAATTTTATAATTTTTTAAACGTATACTAAGCATCTCTTTTTATCTCTCTATGTGTATCTCTATAACTCTATCTTTCTATTTATATCTCTATCTACATATCTTTCTACATATATATCTCTATATATCTTTCTAGCGGACCCGACAGACATTGTCCTGCCCAAATGTACTTTTTGTGAGATATGGATATGGCGGTAAGTATTTCTACGCTGGACATTTTGTATCTTCTCATTATACATACCCCTCCTCTTGGGCACGCCACTGCCGTTACCAAAAACCTTTCCCATGGTTACGCAGAAGGCAACAACAATGCAAAAGCCCGTTGCCATGGAGGCTAATTATCAACAATGCTTAGTTTTTTTTGCTTTTAAAGCGTGTTTTTTTAGTTTTTTCTTAACTCAGAATCGAGATAAAATATCCAATTGTGAATCTAAACCATCCTCGAATCCCCGTGAACTCACACAAAAAAATTTCATCAAAATCGGTCCAGCCGTCTAGGAGGAGTTCAGTGACATACACACGCACACAAGAAATATATATATATAAAGATTAAAAAATTATTTGACACAGACAATAATAATAACAAATAGAATTTTTTTGTTTAAATTTCTTATCAGAAGATGACATTCCAGTACACCTGTTCCTCAAAGTAACGTTGTTTGAGTTGCAAGGTTTTGAAGTAATGATGTCAATAAATCACAGCATGATTTGAAGTAGCGCTGTTTTCTTTTACGTGAATTTTATTTCCGTGCGCACACAATGGCAATGGCACTTGATTAGCATTAAACACAATGCAACAAATTAATAATGTGACGAACCCACAAACAATATTATGCTGTTTCCTTAATAGCTATTTGCTGCCTTCATTAATTATTCATCTACGATGACGGCTTTATGTTTATTTTACGCCATACCGTATGTCACCTGCATCTCTGGACAGTAAAGCTAGAAGCTATGAGGGATAGGGATAGTGTAACACGCGCCTACTAGAATGCACTCATCGCAAATCATGGCAGACACACATTTAGTAAACAACAGTGTCGGAATTACGTTAACAGGTTACCCTGTTGTATCGCATAATCGTCACATCGATATTTTAGGGCGTCAAAATTTGGATAAAAAGACCTCTCGTGTAAACGTCAGCCGCTATTAGATATTCAGTGCTTTGTGTAGGTATATTTTCCGTACAAAACAATGTATTTTAAAGTAGAAATCTAATATTTTTTTTGGACACTACCATTTACTTATTTAATTAAAGGAAATACGAAGTTGTCTGATGTGTAAATTTTCTTTTAGACATTTTTAAACCTTATAAACTTTATCTGTTCGCCTGCGTCGCCGCAGTGTACATACATTCGTATAGTTTATGCAACTACGAGGAGCCATAGTTACAGATTTAATAAAACAATCTTTTATTACATATTTCTTTTTGCAGTTTAAACCACTATGATTAGTCATAGACTACATAAAACTTTTTTTTGATACTTTTTCTCACAGGGGAAAGGCAGGTTAGTAATAATAGACTATAGGATGGTCGGTCATAGAGTATAGAATAGAAATATAGATCATGGAATCAATTTTGTAAAAAAAAACTAACGAACTATTATAAATTTATCTATATACAAAAAGAATGTGACGTGATACGTTAAAAAACAAAGTTTATATTTGCTATATACCAAACAACATCTACATGTTTGTGAAAAGTTTATTTAAAAAGCTTTTTCATCGTAGACCTGTGTAATTAAACAATAAGTTATTAAAACTTTTGATTGAATTCAATAAATTTATGGAGTTGATCCTATTTATATTTTTTGAGATAGTTTCTGAAACCCAAAACTGTTTTTATTTTGTAAAAACAATCAGTAATTCTGAAGCTTTCAATCAATGAGAAAAAAACCTTTAAAACATTTTTTCTTAATTTCCAGGCATGTTTTCAAATAATTCTGCAAGATGGCATTGTGATATTGTGATACATCAAATAGTTTACTATTTCATTTTATCCAGCAATGGTTAAGTTAGGTATAAATATAATAACATGATATTGTAAAATAGGTTGGTCAGTACAGGTTAGCGACATTTAAAATACTGTAAAATCATTAGGAATTACCAATTTAAACTGTAGCCAACAATCTCAGCAATGAAACAAGTGCTACAAAGAAGCATTTTACATTTGTTAAAATTTTTATTTCTTATAGGTTATTATTTCATTTCTAACTCTTGAAACCTCGATTTGGATTCAATGGGTGGAATCAAGGCACCAGGGGTGTAGCCAGGGGGGGTGGGGGGGGGGGGGGGTTAAGGGGTTCAACCCCCCCCCCCCAGCACCAAACCTTTAATTAATTTCTTATTCATCACTCAAACAAATTTCATATTAAAATTAATAAAATTTTTACCATTACAATATTTAAATTTAAGTACCGAAAACTGCTAAAATAGCACTATTTTACACCTTAAAATCCAAATTTTCCCGGGGGAGGACCCCCGGACACCCCCCTTTAATACGAGAGGGCTATGCTTCTTAACACCCCCCATACACAAATCCTGGCTACGCCACTGCGAAGCACTCTTTGGGTTTCGGATTTGAGAAAATTGGGATTCGACCCACCACTAATTTTAACTATACTCTGAAGAAGATGGCTTGGACACACCACTACATGACAGCTACGGTAAGTGTAACGAGCGTTCGAATTTGATGAACACGAGTGGTATCGGTTGTGTAGTTCCTGCTGTGCTGGCGGAGCGTACCTTGGTGACGCCCAGGCCTTTGCGCTCCACGTTGGCCGACTTGAGCACGTTGTGTTGCACACGCACATGCAGTCGCTTCACGCCGCTGCTGTGCGCCACGGGCCGGCACGGGAAGTCCGTGGCCTGCTGGAAGAACGAGATGTCGGGGCACAGGCGCCTGCAACAGACGTCCCGGCATGCAGCCCTCGGCTTGTTTACCCGTATATACCCGTATTATGGAAGTTTACCCGTACTATGGAAGTTTACCCGTGTTATGGGAGTTTACCGATATTATGGGTGTTTGCCCGTATAATGGGTGTTTGCCCGTATAATGGGAGTTTGCCCGTATTGTGGGAGTTTACCCGTATTGTGGGAGTTTACCCGTATATACCCGTGTTATGGGAGTTTACCGATATTATGGGTGTTTACCCGTATAATGGGAGTTTACCTGCATTAAGGGTGTTTACCCGCATTATCGTAGTTTACCCATATTATGGAAGTTTACCCGTATTATCCGTTGTCTCCCGGCAAGGTCAGCCCCGGTGCTCGTCGCAAGCGACGGAAATGGTGGAAACTACAGTGTTTTCTCCATCAGTTATCCACTCACACATCACGCCTCATCGTTCCCAACGACCTCGACATCAACGAGTCAGTAACAAAGACAAAAATTTTATGGCACTTTCGTGGTGTATTAACTTGAATTTTGGTGTTGTAGACATACAACATGCATCCGAGAAAGAGACTGTCCTCCCTGTGACGTGTTGCCAAATTCTGGAGTGCTTTAAATCAGCCATGATCATGATTATGTTCCTGATAACTACAGATACCTAATAAGTAAGTACGTGTTCAGCCCACTCACCTACCACCAAAGAGATTTAGGTTTGAATACTGGCGGTGTATTGTAGAAAAGTGTTTTTTTGTAAGTAATAAATTATAATGGACTCATGTTGTACACTAGCCAATAAGGTCTCATGACTTCCAAGTGTCTGCAAATGTTCGCCCTAGAGGTTGACCTAGACAGGTTTAACATCTTTGCAGTAACAGTCTACCTGCAATTGTTTAAAGAGTAGTGATGTAATTAGCTCGTCGGAACACTGGCTCACCTGACGTCCTTGTCGATCTGCAGGAGCACTTCGTTGTCTTTGAAGAAAGTCTGCCACTGACTGTCGGGGTTCAGGTTGAGCGGGTGATCGGCCAGAGTGACGTCCCTCCGGCTGCCGTCGTCCGCCTGGGGCTCGCCCGGCATGACGATCATCTCCTCTGCGGACACGAGGCCCAGCTGTCAGGGTCGCCTGCGTTTCCCTCCGAGCGCAACCAGGGTAAAACCATGGCTCGCACCCTCTCGTGCAATCAAAAATTAAGGAGGTTTTAAAGATCCCTTTACTTCACCACCATCAAGACGTAGAAAACTATTTCTATTATCACAAAATCACTCAATAAAACAACAATGTTGAATAGTCCACGTTAGTTAGTTCAATTATTACAGATAAGCCTCTATTGTCCAAAATTATCTCTAAAATTTGCAGTACTATCACTAAGTTGATCACCAAGTTCAAAGTAAGGCATTAGTTTAAAGGTGAGATACGAAATACGCAAAAATTAATTCAAAACATTTGTTTTATATATGTATATATATAAAACGTCCAATCACGGGCCCAAAATTTGCCAATTGTACTGTGCATGCGCAAACGTTGTTTGCTGCCAAGTCGTAAACAAAAGATAATTAAACTGCCCAAATTTAGCCAGTTTTTTTACAATCAGTCTTTATTGAGTAGTTTTTAAGGAATCTTAGTGAAATATCATGAAGAGCCTTTATTCAATTAATAACAAATTAAGGCCTTTTTAAGATTAAGGAGGCATATGAACCCTAAAAAGTGTCCACAAAATGGGAGGGGGGAAATGTTTTTAAATAGAATGTAAAAAAAAAATTTTCAATTCTTGTGCATATTTTATAAATTTGTAATCTGTTAAAAAAAAACTCTTACTATAAATCTGACAAACTATTTACACCGAGACTATAGTAACAATAAACACACACTGTGATTGCCTAACTTATTTTTAGTACTATAAATAAATCATTGCAATTTAGTTATATGTATTATACATTTACTACATCCATTAGCTAGTTCTATTCCCAAACATGAGTACAAGCTTGCTATTAAGCTAAAATCTAAGTTAAACCAGTTAATTTGATGTTAATTTATACATAACATTGGTAGATTTCAAACAATTTAAATTCTAACTTAAAATTTTTTTGTTAGAAAAACAACATTTACAAATTAGGGTAAAATTACATTTATGCTGAAATTTTCATTTTAAAAAAAACAGAAGCTACGCATCTATTCAAACAAACTTATTTCATTACATTTTAGAATCAATATTCCCGAGAATGAAAAAAAATATATGTATATTTAACAAAAAAAAAATGTTACTCACTTAAATTGGTTACTTTTTATCAGGCACTAACTTGAGTTTGATTTTCGGCACACTAACATAAAACTAGTTTTCAGAACTAAATTGGTAATGCCTGCGTGGAGATATGTGTTTATCAAATTGAAATTAATTATTGACTAACTTGAACATCAGTGTGTAAGTGTGTGTATAAGTGTGTGTAAGTGTGTATAAGTGTGTATAAGTGTGTGTAAGTGTGTGTAAGTGTGTGAGTGTGTAAGTGTGTAAGTGTGTGTGTGTGTGTGTGTGTGTGCGTGCATGTTCGCCACACGCAGTGGCGTAGCCAGGATTTGTGTATGGGGGGGGGGGGGGTGTTAAAAAGCATGCCGCCCCGCCCCCTCCCCCGTATTAATGCATGGGGGGGGGGGGGGTCCTCCCCCAGGAAAATTTGGATTTTAAGGTGTAAAATAGTGCTATTTTAGCAGTTTTCGGTACTTAAATTTAAATATTGTAATGGTAAAAATGTTATTAATTTTAATACGAAATTTGTTTGGGTGATGATTAAGAAATTAATTAAAGATTTGGTGCTAAAGGAGGAGGGGGGGGGGGGTTGAACCCCTGAACCCCCCCCCCCCTGGCCACACGCAAGAAAGAAGCGCACGCTGCCGACGGGCCGGGGAGGCGGTGCTCACCGACGAACTGCTTGTAGAGGTCTCGCTTCCTGGCCAGGGTCTGGCTCCAGGAGCGCCGGGCCGGGGGCAGGTAGTTCAGCAGCAGCTTCCAGCACAGCGCCCGCCGCCCCTGCTCGTCGGGGATCCCTGCGGCGCGAGGCACACGCAGTCAGAGCCACGCCCCTTCCCTACAGCTGTGCTTGCCGAGCACGCACAGGTCTAGGCCCCGCACTGCTCCCGTGTCGAGCACGACGGGAACCACACATTTCGACGATGAACTTACTAGCTTCAACTCTCGAACCCGTCATAAACCCATTTTCCTCGCCAGAGAGGCACCGCAATATCCCACCACCCCTCGGCCGGGACCAGGACGGACCACGAACTCAAGGTACGAGTTAGGGTATTTGCCCAAAACGGCACCCACAGGAACTCCCGCCTATTGCGGTCAGTGAGTTTTCGGTTAACTTCTTAAAAAGATGAAAAGCAACTGCAAAATTTACAGGCACGGAAAAGGTACCAACTAGTAGAGTACGCTTTACGAAAAAAACAATCTGTTGATAAAGAAACCAATATTTTATTATCTAATGACCCGGAGAAAAAGTACAAGTAGCCTGGTACATGCCTTTCACACGGTGCAGTTTCACAACATTGTTAAAATTGCTAATGTAATTAAAATCATGAACAGCCTTAATAGCACAGCTGGTTGATGAAGCTCGACAGCTGATAGTCTAAACATAAGCCTGCAAAAATATCATTCTATATATATTATATACATTATATAGAGGTATGTAAAAAAAAACACAATAGGTACAAGCTTTATGCAGCGAAACAGTATCGACATTTCAAGAACTAATATTTGTTCCCGATCTTGGCCTATTTTTCCGAGTTTCAAACATATTTATATAATGTTACGACTTATGTGGGTTCGTTAGGGATAGCCCAATTAGGATATTTTCACAGTTTTATTAATCACTAATATTAATATTAATAACAAATAATTTTCCTTCAAAATGTCCAATTACAAATCACCAGCACTTAAAAAATGTTTATTCTCACATCACTCAATGTCTGTCAAGTTCCGCAATTCGCACTCCTCACTGGAGATAGGCAAACCTTCATGTATCACAATAGTCGAACAGTTTAAAATCTTGAATAAATATTGCCATTAAAAGACAATGTTATAAGCTTAATTATAACTATATATAATTATAACTATATGAGAACACTCCAGAAAATTAATAGTATATTTTCAGTGATTAGTCACTCACAGGGACTCTGCAGATGAGTATGTGAAAAGGTGGGTCAGGTTGAGTATGAAATAGTAAGGGAAGGGAGAACATTACGGGATAATGTTCTTATGGCGTGGCTTTTCCATAAAATTCCAAAAATACTTTTTTTTTTTTGGACACTACAGAATGTTCTTATATTTACCCTGAAAACAGCGTGTATATATTCCTGGTTTCTGAGAAATCACCATAATCAGATTACGTTACCGAGAAATCGTGTGAACGGTTAGTGAAGTCAGGACAGCTACATCTTAAATTCTGTAATTTCCAAGCAACCATTAAAAATACTTTACAGTACCTACTTTTAAAGTAGTTATACCAACCCAACCAACTATCCAGAATATTTTGAAGTACTTTCAATGTAGCTTACCTAACATAACTGACCATTCTCACGATTTAACTAAGGTTCTCCAAATCATGTTCACACAAAGACCTACATGGGAAAACGAAAAATTGTGGCAGACGTGTCAATGCACAAGCAGTGTATGATAAGTTATAAACGGTGATCTCTCAGAAATCAGCAGAGATTCAGAAATGCTGTTTTCAGGGTAAACACAGTATCGTGTCTAGTGTTTAAAAAATAATTTTCGGAATTTTATTACTACTTCACGGAAAAGCCGCGCTGTAAGAATATTACCCATTACGGTGAGAAAGTCACTAGAAGAAGGGGGAGGAGGGAAACATGCCTCACGAGTGGAAGCTGCAGAGGGTCCGAAGGACCATGTAGCATTATTCCATAGTGATGCTGCAGATGTGGAACAAGCAGAATGGACAGCTGATGGAGGTCCTATTTCTATTCCAATTCCATCTAGCACCCACCTCTCCTCCAAAACTCCCACGCATTCTCTCGTAATCTCTTCCCTTAACACCAGATACGTGTGTTTTACCTTCTTCATCCTCCTCTACACCCTCTGCAACTTTCCCTTCAATCTCCCTTCCTCTTTAGAAACCAATCTGTAGCCTACTCTGCTGTTCAGCCTCTTTACAACTTTTAAATGCCATACAAGCCTCTCTATCCATCTTCTCTCCTGAAACATGTCCCATATCTAGTAGCTAAACATTACCAATGGCATATGAGTCTGCTCCTCCCTTCACCACTCCAGCAACGATCCACGTACATTTTCCAGCTACTACCCCCTTCCTTGAAGACTGCTGTGAGTGGGCACAAGATTGCACCCTACTTCCCTCTGACTCTCCTCCTCCGAGACATTTCATTCTCGTAGCGTTCGCACTATCGTTTCCTCCTTTCTGTTCCTTCCTCCTTAACAACTTTCCAAAGTTCTCCTTCCTACTTTTGGGCTTTCCCCTCACACCTCGTTGCCCCAGCTATACCCACCCTCCTGCCGCACTCAATATATCCGTCCTTTGCGATCTCTCACCCCTTTCCCTCCATCAGCTCTGTTGGGCTGCTAGAATACTCTCCCTTTCAATCACTAACAATTCTCCTCCACTTTCCTTTCACCCAACCATCCCCCCCCACCCCCCAGCGACCTCTCAAGAACAGTCGCAGCCGCATGTCCCAGGAATGGCCACCAGGTAGAGGCACAGCGATCAGAGATAAATGTAGACCCCCACCTCTTTTACAGTAACAAGATAACATGCCATACACATACTCCATGCATGGATTTACACTGACATTACAATAAAAATTAAATAAAGAATTTATGGTGTACATATTTATTTCTAATAAAATGTATAACCATATTTAGAGGCAAAGTCTAACCTTGAAAACAAATCTTTTTCAAGTGGCATAGATCTATTTCATCTGCGTTTAGGGCTTCATCGATTTCTTTTAATCTGAAAGCAAAAAAGAATAATAATAATTTAATTAGTTCGCGATCAGCTTCGCTTTGTAGAGCAATAAATGAAAAAATAAAAAATATCAAATCACCTCGCTTTGTAAATAGCCATAATACTGCTGCAAAAGTATCCTTGTGATATGCTTGTACAAATTTCATACACTGTTCATATAAAAGATTCTATGTAACACACATGTCTATCGTAAGCTGCTTCGCGCTTCCACAAAATTCTCTATCTCTCTAGCTGTCTACTTTTGACCAACAAGTGCCGACAGTCCCTAGAACAAGAAACGCCTACTTTCAGTTACGCCAAACCAGCGTCAAATAACGTCTTTTTGATGTTGTAAAAAGATGATACGTCATCGGAAAATTTTCGAACTGTCAGCTCAGCCCGACTTCAGACAAACCTATTTCCTTATTATATTTTCTGAATCATCTGTTATCGTCAAAATAGTAAATGTTTACTTCTCGTCTATTAAAATATAGACAAAAGACGACGAGTTTTGACACAGGTAGAGAATATTTTTATGTTATGATGGCAGTCCTGATGTGCGATGAACATCTGTAGATGTTGCCAGTGAAAAAGGTGATTATTTATTTCTTTACGGACAACATTGTTTATTTTTAACATTTATTTGATGGTTGTGAGATTCTGATTGACATTATTCAAAACCACAATAGTTGTTATCTTTAAAGGTATATGCATACCGATGCAGATTGTTTTATTCGAAAGACGTTAAGTGAGAAAGTTTTGACAGTTGTGAATTAACATTGTAATTACAATAGATGAAACGAAACTGTTGTCAGAAAAGTGTTTATAACAGTTCGATGTGAAAGCAATGTAGTACTAACAATTTTGGCTATTGTAATACACAAATCTGTGTTTCATTCTTTTTTTAGGGTTGTTGGAGTGCAAGTGGTTCTCAAAATAGAACTACATGACAATGCTACCGTTTTGTGTAACACCTCAAGACTGCGGGCCAGAGTCGCTTCTCGACCTGTGTTTCAAGTACATCATCCAGCATCTGAATATTGTGTGCTCAGTCGATCCCTTCACGAAGGATTATCACTTAATTGATGGGCTTGCTCTGCCGAGAGAGCTATGTGAAAAACTTATTGAAGTATACCAAAAGAGTGGCAAAGAAGTCACTGATGGTTTTGCAAACATTTTTCAAAACCCGCACACGACGAGACTGAAAAGAGTGCGCCTGAGAAACTCGCCCATCACGGACGACGGCCTGAAAGTGCTGCTCAGACACGGCCTGGTGGAGCTGGATCTGTCGAACTGCTGCAACATCACCGGCGCCTCACTGACTCACATCAACGAGCACGGCGACTCGCTGGTGTCCCTGGTGTTCGGCTCCTCCGTCAACATCCTGCCCGAAACTGTCGTGCTGGAAGAGCTGCGAGACAGCTTCAGTGCGTATCACAAGCGAGGGCACGTGTTGAGGACTCCTAACCTGCAGCGCCTCGCCATCAGGAATGTTTTCATCGGCGGGGATAAGGCGTTCTTCCAGCTCCTCGTACGACCGTTGCACAAACTGGTACACCTCGACCTATCCAACTGCTTGGATCTAGGTCCGGACTTGTCCTACCTCACGGAACTGAAGTATCTGACGTCTCTGGTGCTGCACAACGTGCAAAGACTTCAGGAGTCGCTGCCATCCATATGCCAACTGAAACAGCTGAGGTGAGTACCAACGTAGTTGGAACAAGTAAAAGCTTTTGAATTTGCAATTGCACAAGCCCGCTGGCTAGAATTTACACTATGTACTTTCCTCTCGCTTGTCTCTTGAATTAAGCCCCACACTCCTTCTCCGAGACGTTCCCCTGTCGTGCTCACTACCATTGAACATCCTTTCCATTCATTTCCGCTTAAAGTATACCAAAGTTCTTCCTCCTTCTTCTAGGTTTCCCCCTCGCAAGTCGTCTCGCCAGCTATCCCCGCCCAGTACTTGATACACCCCAACTAGCCTATGTCAACCTTCCGTCCTATGGGCTCTACCACCGTGTTCCCTTTGGTGGCTCTGTTGGGCTGTGGAAAGGGGCGACTGAATTGTTGCCCATTGGAAGGGCAGCCCTTCAGGATTTTTCTGACAGTGGTTTATTTGTACAGAGACTGGAAGGGCAGTCCATCCAATTTCTGAAAACACGCTCCTTTAAGAGTTTAAATAATCCTGAAAACTTGCCCCTTGGATGGGCAGCCCATCAGGATTTTTCTAACAGTAGTGTTTTTGAAAGCTTGTCTGAATTGTTGCCCCTTGGATGGGCAGCCCTTCAGGATTTTTCTGACAGTGGTTAGTTTGTAAAGTGACCTAACCTAACCTAACCTAACCTAAACTACACGCAAAACACTTTTCACACAAACCTGTATAGACCATGCGTTTGCAAAAATAAAAAATTTAAATGATGTTTATGCTGCTGTGTTACACACTAATATTACAGACCATTTTTCTACTGTTATTAGTTACAATGTTGTGTGTCAAAGGTCTCTTAGGAAAAGGGTAACCTAAGATTCAAAGACATGGGACGACATTCTGTTCGGGTGGAGTCGTGCATCTTCGATTTTTTTTTTTAAGTTCATCACGTATAGATAATAAATAAACTGACAACAGTTGGGTAAGCAAAAGATTTGTATTCTATCCATTGTTGTAGAATATTCATAAATTGTGGGAAGATTTAGTTATTATTACTTGAAGCAACTTCCAGGTAAGGAAATATGGTATTTCTGGTCAAGTTTGTGCCGTTTATAGTTCCCGCATTAATTTAATTAATTTTTTTGCGGAAATTACAAATTTTAAAAAAATAATATTTCTAGTTTCTTTTTAAAGAGATTAAAATTTAAAGTAAGGTTCGGCACAGATATCAGAATTATTCAGGTGAGTGGACCTGTGTTAAGTCCCCGAACACATCATTATTAGCATTGTACTTATACAACAACGTATTATTTATTTACTTATTTATTTATTTGCACCCAATAGATTCAATTTTTGAACTGTATGTTCACAGAATATAGGGCTTGTCAGTTTGATATACATTACAATAAGTATTTATTTATTTATTTATTTATTATGGCCTTCTATACAACCCAAGCAGATGGGAAGAAGTTGTCAATTTGCAGAACCACATTTCACATACATATATCATTAGAGAACCGCAATAAAATACTACATAAGTATTAAATATGAAAACAAATACATATTTAAACAAATTCAAACAGATAGAAGTTGTCAGTTTAAAAGCACAATATATATAACAAACATCATTAAAAAACAACAATGAAACATATATATATATATATGTTACACATATGATCATAGACAAATAAACAATTTATAAAAACACATTACATATAGCAAACATCACTAAAATACAACAATACAGAAATACATATTTACATGATACAAAATAAAATAAAATACTATTTATCAAAGAATTCTTCTAATGAGTGGTAAGCTTTTTGTAGTAAAAAGGTTTTAAGTTGAGATGCAAATGTATGGTTATTACTATTTTCCATAATACTTTTTGGGAGTTTGTTAATTAATTTCATGCCCATATAAAATGGATTTAGTGTATATTTTTTGGTTCTATGCTGTACATTATGTAATTTATCAGCGTTTCTTGTTAAATATTTATGTATATCACTATTTTTTACTAATTGTATATTATTGTTATAAAACAATATTGTTTTATATATATATATGCTTACCACAGTCATTATTTTATTTGTTTTAAAAATTTGTCTACAGTGACTTCTGTGTTCCTTACCACATATAATTCTCACAATTCTTTTTTGTAAAATAAATATTTTTTTCCAATTTGAGGAATTCCCCCAAAATATAATACCATAGCTAATAACAGATTGTATATTTGAATAATAATAAGATAAGACAGCACTACTGGAGCACAATTTTGTTAATGTATATATACCAAAGCATGTTGAACTTAATTTTTTGCAGATGTTATCAACATGTGCAGTCCAGGAGAGAGTGTTATCTATAGTAAGACCAAGGAATTTATTACTTTTTACATAGTAAAAAATATCATCACCTATCCTAATGTTATTTTGTATTAATGAATTGCTTCTCCGCAATGCGAATTGCATAATAACAGTTTTATTAGAGTTTAAGGTAAGATTATTTGTAGAGAACCATCGCAATGTATCAGTAAGTGTTTGCCTGGTTTTTGTTTCTAATGTATGTCTATTTGGGTCCATAATTAATATACTTGTATCGTCGGCAAACAATATTGCATAACCTAATTTTAAGCTTGTTGGGAAATCATTTACATAAATGTTAAATAAGATGGGACCCAAAATAGAGCCTTGCGGCACACCTTGTGTAACATTTTTTGGCTCAGAAAAACATGCTGTCGTATAATTATTTTCAGTAAATATGATTGACGTAACTTGTTTTCTATTATTAAGATATGATTTAAATAAGTCATGAACCACACCTCTTATACCACAGTTTTCTAGCTTAATCAAAAGTAGATCATGGTTAACACAGTCAAATGCTTTTGAAAGATCGGCAAAGATGCAATTAGTAAAACATTTTTTGTCACAAGATGTTAGAGTATTATTAATAAAACGAAAAATTGCTTGCTCTGTTGATTTTCCTACCATGAAACCAAACTGATGGTTAGTTATTAGTCTTTGGTTATTTAGAAATTTAGTCAAAGAATTTGCTATAACCTTTTCTAGAATTTTTGAAAAGGAGGAAAGAAGAGCAATAGGCCTGTAACCATCCATCTGTTTTTTGTCACCTTTTTTATAGATTGGTACAATTTTTGCAAACTTAAGTCTATCAGGAAATATACCTTGTGATAGACATTCATTAAATATGTATGTTAATGGGGATTTAATCCAATTGGAGCATTTTTTTAAGATTGTGACTGGAATACCATCTAATCCAAAGGAATTTTTATTTTTTAGGCTATTTATAACATTGACAATATCATCTGTAGTAATAGGTTTTATGAATAACGACTTATGATGCATATGCATAGGTTTATGATGGTCAATATCTTGATTATAGTCCTTGTATTTAAGGTTTGTTTCCATTTGTATCTTTTGTGGGATTTCAATAAAGAAATTATTAAATTTATTCGCTATTATTGTACTGTCAGTCACTTCTACACCGGAGATATTAATACTTAAGTTATCACAACTTTTACCAGGTTTTATTTCATTATTAATCATATTCCACATCTGTTTTGTTTTATTGACAGCAGAAGTTATTTTCTCTGTATTGTACTTTTTTTTTGCCAGTAATAGCAGTTTACTATAAATACTTTCATATTTTTTATAGTATGCCTTTTGGGCAGGGTTAGATTGCGACCTTAAATTTAATCTAAGTGATTTAATTTTTTTATCTGAAATAAGTAGACCTTTTGTCATCCATAACACTTAAAACATATAAAATATATACATGACTTATAGACAGTATCATGTAGGTACATAGGTAGAAATACATATAAAAAAATGTAGATAAAACTAACTTAATTCAATATACATGTTAAAAATTGATAAGTTAATCTTAAAAGCTCTTATACTATAAAGGATACATTGTTTCAGGCTTTACTTGAAACACACAAGACTATAATTCAAACATTATTTTTTAAATAAAAAAATTACAAGTAATCATATAATTCTTGTATGCTATAAAAACATTGGTTTTGAAACATATTATGAATTTTTTTGTTATAGATTTCCAAATTTACTTCAGCAGTTACATGCTTAGGTAATCTATTATACAATTGTAAGCCTATATAAAATGTGCTTCTACTAAATAAAGAACTTACAACAATGCAGTTTGAAGCAGTCAAGTTCTAGCATTCTGTTTTTGACGGTAAACTAAATTCCAAGATATGTACTGCATTTCAATTTGATTGTTTCAATTGGCAAGCAGTTTGCATAAGAGCTTCGAAGGCCATTTAAATAATTATTAAATTGTTCACACAAACCAATTTTCTTACAAAAATATAGTATTTTCTGCCAGTTATATATTCTGAATTGTGGCATGAAAAAGGCTTAAATAGCACCTATTTGGACCTTGAAATCATATTTTTTTTTCAGGGGAAGGGCCCCCGGACCACCCGCTTTATTGGAAGGGTTGGGTGAATAACCAAATGTGCCCACCCCCCACCAAATAGAAATCCTAGCTACGCTACTGCGCCCTTGTATCGCATTCTAGAAATGAGCCTCATAAATATCTAAAAATATATATTTTTCCAGCTCATACTACATAAACAAAGTACATCATAATATAAACTATAATCAAATCACACATTTCAAACAGAAATATTTATTACCTGCTTTGACATGCACTCTACTGTCTCTTACAGAAAAGGAATATCCTTCATTTTTAAGCCAATCCAAAAAATTATTATATTTTTTTTTTTTCAGAATTCACGTATCCGGATATGGTCTGTTCACTTTCATTAACAAAATAAACAAACAACCATTTAATACGCAGCTAAGACAAACATTTTGTAACTACAGAAATAGGCTTACGTCTCTTATACGAATAACTAAAGACAATTATTATAAAAGAAAAATTGCTGAAGCAAAAAATGATTCTAAAAAAGTTTGGAATATTATTAAAGAGGTTACTGGCTCAAACAATGAAAAAGTAGATATTAAAACTGTATTAAATGATAATAACATAATAAATGCCATGTCAAATCCTGAGCAAGCTGCAAACACACTAAATAGATATTTTACAAATGTTGGAAATGCTATGGCTTCAGAAATCATTAAAAATAATTCTAGCAAAATGTCCAAAAATTATTCAGTTGCTACAAAAATTGTTCAAGGGTCTTTATTCTTAGCTCCTGTGTCAGAATATGATATACAATTAATTATTTCTGAAATTAAAAACCTCCAATGCATTGGGTTCTGATAAGATAAGTGTAAACATATTAAAAGAACAAAGATATAAATTGTGTAAACCTCTAGCTCATATAGTAAATTTAAGCTTAAGTTTAGGGAAATTTCCTAGACGTCTCAAGGAAGCGATTGTCATACCATTGCATAAAGGGGGTAGCTTTGCATCCTCAAATTTTAGACCAATCTCTATATTAAGCAACATTTCAAAAATTATAGAAAAATGTGTTAAAAAACAATTAATGTCATTTTTGGTTAATAACAAAATACTGTCTGTAAACCAATTTGGGTTTAGAAAAGGCTTAAGTACAAATGATGCTCTAATTAAAGTAACAAACTTTGTGCACAAAGCCATAGAACAAGATAAAAAATGTATTGGTGTAATGTTGGATCTTGCTAAGGCTTTTGATACAGTCTCACATAAAATACTTTTAGATAAACTGGATCAATTAGGAATAAGAGGTTTGGCAAATACTTGGTTTAAAAGTTATTTGGAGGGTAGATCTCAGAGAGTCAAAGTAAATAATAAATTAGGAGACATCCTACATATAAATATAGGCGTCCCACAAGGCAGTGTTCTTGGGCCAATTTTGTTTCTAATATATAGAAATGATCTATGTAACTTAGACATAACGGGGCAGATAGTTTCTTTTGCAGATGATACTGCAATTTTATATTCATCCGACAATTGGCCTTCGGTTTTTGAAACGGTAAATAACTAACTTAAGAAAGTCAAAGAAATATTAGATGATAGTTTTCTTTCTCTAAACATAAATAAAACCAAATATATTACTTTCCCTGCCAACATTTTGGGTCAACCTATCGAACATGAACTAAAAATTCATGTATGTAACGAAATAAACGTTAGCTGTGAAAAATGTAGTGTCATAGATAGAATACAGGATATAAAATACTTAGGTATAGTGCTCGACTCTTTTCTAAAGTGGGATAAACATGTTTCTTATCTTACGAACAAGATTCGAAAAATGGTGTATAAATTCGTTGAACTAAGAACAATATTATCTATTGAAGTGGTTTACTTTGCTATTTTTCAGTCTGTTATGCAGCATGGCATTCTGGCTTATTGCTCTTTTTAACTTTCATCTTTATATGACTAATGTAAAATTTCTTAGGTTATATTTTATTTATTTATTTAGTTCTCAGTTATTATACATTTACAAATGTGTACAATCGTCAAAATACCCCATGTAATTTGAAGTGACTAGATGCACTCACATACAAGCATGCTTTCGTGAGTGCTAAATATCCTGGTTAATTAAGTGGATATTGTTAACAAAGTGTAAAAAAAGGGAAATAAATTATTATTATTACTACCTTTTTATAGCTTGAGTATAAAGTTTAGTAAATATTTCCATAAAGTAATTTTAAACTTCTGAAAATATTTTTTCCCGAGGCTAGAGATAGATGTTACTATATGTACCCTGAAAACTGTGTTTCTATATTCGCACTGGTTTCTGAGAAATCACCGATAATAGATTACATTACAATACCTTTGCATTTATGCCACCGGCGCAATTTTTTTCTTTTCTGTGGGGGTCTGTGTGTGTATGATTTGGAGACCTGTAGTTATATCGTGAAAATGGTTGATTATGTTAAGTTAACTACATTAAAAATACTTCAAAACAATGTGGGCATTTGGTTATGTCAGTATGGTTACATAAAAAAATACTGTGAAATTGTGTGAATGGTTGGTTTACATCTTAAATTGGTAATTCCTAAGCAACCACTAAAAATTTATTTCAGTATTTTTAATGTACGTATACTAAACTAACATAATCAACCGTTCCCACGATTTAACTTGAGTTCTCCAAATCATATACACATGCAGACCCACACAGGAAAGCAAAAAATGGTGGCGACCACGTCAATGCACACACATTGTGAGGTAAGTTATAAATGGTGATTTCTCAAAAACCAGTAAGAATTCAGAAATGTTTTCAGGGTAAATACAGTATCGTGTCTAGTGTTTGAAAAAAGTATTTTTCTGAGTATGATTATTGCTTCATTGAAAAATCACGCTGTACGAATATTATCCTTTAATTAATAGAAAAGATGAGAAAATGAAGTGACCAAACCCTAAACAACAAACACGCACTTGCACATTCTGTCCTCCGAAGGTAGCTACGCCTGTTCCTATTGGTGACGCTTGTCCGCAGGCACCTGGATGTCTCGCAGGCCACGGAGAAGCAAGGGATATTCAGGAACGAGAACCAGATGCTTGCTCTTCTCGTGGAGAGCTTGCCCCACCTGGTGTCCCTGGACATCTCCGGCACGAACCTCGCCGGCACAGGTGCGTCGCAGGCGAACCGAGACACGGCCTTTGATATCCTAGCATTTGCCCGGCACTTCACAGGACATGTGATACTGACTCCCTAAGACAGCGCCTGACTGCAGAGTGCCAGCGTGTGGCGGGAAGTCGCCCAGCAGGAGTCTGCGGCCGGCACTCTGGCACTCTGCAGTAGCCGCACGTGCTGTTTTACACACAGCCACACTTTCATGTATATTATATTGTCTAAGAAGTGCATTTGAATTTTTCACCAAAAGGTGGTGTTGGAACTTAAAGAAGGGCCTTTTTTTTATTATTATTATTTATAAGTTTTTTCTTTTACTTTTCGAATTTGATTAATTAACTTCGCAAAGTAAGCAAATATTTTATTTATCTCTGAGAAACAATTTTTATTATTTGAGTATGTCGTTATAATTCATTAAAGATTACTCAATGAGACGATTCACACGCTGTGTAGTTTTTCAAGTCGTTCTTCGTTAAAAAGAATTATTTGTCAAATACTTTATATCTATCAGAAATAATTTTCATTTGCAAATTATTAAAATAAATTAAAATGAGAATAACTTAATTGTGTATATTAAATTGTTTGTTATATTCATCATTTTTAAACGGGTGCCTTACTTAGGTGCCTTAAAACTAACTAGTTGCTTATAATTAGTTCTGTCAGTTCAATGAATTGAAGTCAAATTTATATTTCAACTCAAACATGACCTGATAGCTTGTATATCATCTGGTCTACAGTTTAGAATTAACCATTTGTGTTTAGCCTTTGTTGTAAAATTCTTTAATTTTAGGATATCATTAATTTCCTAAATCTATAAATTCCTCCCCCCCCCCCCCCGCCCCTCAAAAACCTGAAATACTACAAAGATTTCCGAGATGTTAAAAAAAAAAATTTATGTATGATATAAATTAAGTTTGACAAATGCTACATATAAATGGTATGTATATTCCTGGAGCATACTAAATGATTAAATGCTTTTAGTTCATGCTAAGAATTAAATATACATTTGTCTCTAGGATTCTGAAAAGCATTTAAAAACACTTATTGAATTTAAAACCATTTACATACCATCACCCTTGTTTTATATTATGAATTCAATTAAAATTAATGAGAAAAAAAACAAAATTAGAATTAATGAAATTGAAAATTGACAGAAAATCTGAGACTAAATGTGTTACTATTGATAATATTTTTTTCAGTTGCAGATTGTTGGAACCACTAATGATTTTACAATTTATTATTGTCAGCTTAACGTTTTCCATCGAATAAAGGAACTGCCATAACAAGGTCAAATTTTTCAATAATAATCCGAAGGAAGCTGTTGAATGGTCAGATCACAGACTGGATATTTCGCAAATGGGAAACACTTTGGACTTTCATCCGTCTGTTCATTTTGCTGATGATGCATCCACGTCACTTCACCCCTCACCGTCTGTAACGACCCCTTTCTCTGAAAGATATCAAGCCATGATTCATTTTTTCGTTCATTCCAAGATGACGTCTTTCTGATTCTGTCTGCCCCCTGCTCAAGGGAGCTCACCTAGTCAGGGGTGTGTGTGTGTGTGTGGGTGAGGCGGGTTTACAAGTGTGCCACTCGCTGGTGCTTCTAGCGCGGTGTCGCCTCTGGACTGGCGCGCAGTCTTCTCCCAGTGCATGGGGCAACTAAGAGATTTGAACAGTGACACATTATATGGCGGAGAAATAAAGATAAAGGTTAAAGGCAAGTCCCTTGAGTACTCTCACGAATCTGTACCAGGTGTTCCATGTCTTAAAATTATCCTGCAAACATCTTTTTTAGTCATAACTCTTCTAAAAATACAGTTTAAAATAAAAATTAAAAAGGCACCACTTGGATGTCTTGAGCGGTTTTCAAATGGTGTGGTTTTTTCTGACCACAGAAGCAGCGAAGTGAGGCGTGTGTGGCACTGACACATCCGTGAACAAGGCAGCCAGAGCTAGCGCGCTGTGCTACACGCAACTGTGGGAGTGGGTGTGTTTTAACAACCCCTCGGGTAGTTTCACTTATTCACGATCTGGAGGTCTAAAGATACAGCTTGGTGAAAATATCATTTTTTAGGCTAGTTGGAAAGTGGAAGACTGAAATATAATGTTTTCAAGGAGTTGAATTTTAGACTATAATTACAAGCCTTTTTTTCCCCCCTTTTTTTTGTGATTAACCAGATTGTGCATGCATTTAAATGTTTCCTTTGAAATTTGTTCATATTTTTGAACTCCTTGTGATCCCTTTCCACTCCTGGAAGATCTGGAAAGTCAGGGAAAAGTCAGGAAATTGGTAATTGGTCTGGGAAAGAAGGTCATTTACTTTAAATCCTGGAAAAGACATGGCAATTTACCCAGTGAGAGTAATTCAAGGTGGAAATGTCATACTCAAATCTGCTACCACCTAAACTCTGAAATAATTTTTTTTTTTCATATTGTTGATAACCCACAAAAGTTTAAGTTGATATAGCGTTTCCATTCTTTTTAGCATAGTCATACACACTTTAAAATAATGTAGGATATGGTTCTGTTCGAAATTAGGAAAATTGAGAGAGACCTAGGCTAGCTGTGGGGATAGAAGGGTTTGAATTTTTTTATTTATTTCAAAAAATTGCAAAATAGGAAAATTATTTTTAGAAATTAGGGAAATTGGATATTTTTGTGAGGGAAATGTTATGAAAGTTTTATTACAGATCCATGTTGACATTCTGCAAGATTCATACTCAGCCTTAATATCCTTAAAAAGTCCTTAATTTGTCTTTAATTGAATAAGGGCCCTTAAAAGTATTTAAATTTCACTAAGAATCCTTAAAAACTCCCAGATAAAGACTGATAGCATGTAAGTAATGGATAAATGATGATATTTGAAAGTTTTATTGTTTCCGACTTGGTGAATATTGGGCAATGTATCTCAATTTTAAGTAATAAAAAGTTTTAAATTCCTTTTTTATATATTGTACCTCACCTTTTAACTAAAAAAAATATTTGTTTTGCTGTGTTAATTTGAACTCATAAAGTAAATGTTAAATTGATTGGATAAAATGTTAGGACTACAATTTTCAGATAGACGTGTTGACTAACCAAAGACATTATTTTTTGTGCATTAAATATTATAATTGTTATTTTCTTGAGGTATTTTGTGATATTGCAAATAGTTTTGTACCTCTTGATAGTGGCGAAGTTGATGGAAGTAAACACAAACAGGACCTTAAAAACTCCTTAATAGTAAGAAAGGACACAATAACAATATGCAATATTGGTGCTGGTTTAAGGTGACATAGATTAAAAACTTTCACCTGCTCACACATACAGAACTTTATTCAAGAGGAAGATAATTTTTGACGTGACAACGTCTAATAAATCGATGAGCGCCGGCTGCACGCACAAAAAAGTATCCCGTTAAACACATTGTCCCATTACACTGTGTCCCGTTACGCTCATTGTACGCTTGCACCGTATCTATCTCTCTTCCACTCGATTGGAACAACCATCGATTTGACTTTTTCTCGAGGCACATTAAACTTGAAACACTCCCATTCGTTTCCTACTTTTCCTATCATCGTCCTATCCTTAGCAGAATAGCACAGATTGGAAGAAGTTAAATAGCAAACATGTATAAAAGTTATAGTTAAAATAATCTCTTCGTTAAAGTAATAAACATATTTGAATGAATGAGTGCAAATAAAAGTAAATTTATCAATTAAATTGTAGATTTCATTTCACTTTTTCTTTGTATCCATACAAAATAGTGATAATTCAATAAAAATGATTCAATTTTATTCATAAAAGTATGCAATCATTTCATCAATGTTTTGTTATGACGTTGTCACGTTAAAACTATCGTCCGTGAACCGACTTTACAGACAACCAATTTTTTTTTATATTGAAGAAACTTTGTGTAAAAGGTATTTGGACAGTCACATTATTGTCAATATGCAACACTTGAGTGGTTTGTAGTTCCAGGTTGTAACAGTCGCCTTGCATCACCCAACACAACGTACTGCCCTCATTGAGATGTTGAGCGGGGTTGTTGGGGAACACCCCTCTTGCCCCCCCTCGCATCTGCGACCGAGGTCAAGGTCACTGTCCGGCGTGTCGGGCGAGGGTCTCACTCGGCCGTGTGTTTGAGCGCAGGCGTGGCAGAACACAGCCCCAACTCCAAAGACTGCAAGGACTCGATGCCCCAGACCGACATCCCGGGCCTCAGCTCGCGGGTGAACGCCCCGTTCGACTTCCTGGGACTGTACGGGACGCACCACGCCGCCTGCCGCCGCCACGACATCCCCGCCAGGAACGTGAGTGCTTCCTTCGCGACGGCCGACGCCTTCCGGATCACGCCACCCTAGCGATCAGTCACCGAAATAAAGGCAACACATTCAATTCCACGCCAGTCTTCAACGTTTTCAATATTTTTTATCACGGGTGTTAAAAACATTTAGAAAACGTATTATCTTTGAAAGATTCATGTAGTGGGAGTGCATGACTTGATGTAAGTTTTTGGACATACGCCATTGCTAAGCTCATGTATGTCTGTAGAAAAAAACTACAAAAAAACACAAATTAAGCCAAAAATTGCTGTTGTCAATAGGATATAAACACCACATAATATTCCATAACAGACATACATGAGCTTAGCAATGGCGTATGTCCGAAAACTTACATCAAGACATTTAGAAAACAGTTGTAATAAAACTAGATAAAAATTTTTTTATGCATAGCTATCCAATATTGGTCATGTTAAATTGTTATAGGTTAAAATGGTGTAAGTGAATTTTGGGGCAAGAGTAGTCAGACCACCTCTTAATTTTTATTAGCTGTTATCTAAAATTATAAAATAAAACTCGTCTTTGCCTAAATATATTATATTTTTAAGGTGGGGTCTCACATGCAATGGTGAATTTTTATTTTCTTGTCATTATTTTAAGGTAGTTAGGGATCAGGTGGGAAAATTTTCAGAACAGAAAAATTTTAGGAAGATAACTTTTCTGGAAAATATTTTCCTTATTTATCTTACCATTATGGGTTACTGCAAAAATTAAGATATGTTGATAAATATTGCATGATAATTTAATTTCTGCAGTTTGGTATCTGTTGTTTAAAATACAATTTTTTGGTTTCTATCAGTCGGTAGAGGATAGCATGGGTCCTACTAACCAACCCTTAAATATTAAATGAGCCATTAGGTTGTAAAGAAAAACAGAAAGTTGTGTTTTACTTGGTTCTTTTTTGTATAAAAACATTGAAAAAGAATTTTTTGTGTGTGTGTGTTTTTGTGTGGGTGTTTTTGTGTGTTTGTGTTTTTGTGTGTTTGTGTTTTTGCGTGTGTGTTTGTATTTTTTGTGTGTGTTTTTGTGTTTATGTGGGTGCGTGTGTGCGACTTGGAATTTTTCCTAAAAAAAATTTTTTTCTGGAACTACAACATCTGTGAATGTAATGCTATAATGCTGTGGCCAGATTGCCGGGGACCTGAACGAGGTGCAGATCTTCAACGCGGCGGCGGCCAACATCGACCGGCCGGCGATCCTGCAGAAGGTGCTGAACGACCTGTACCACCTGTTCCGCTACGAGACCTGCCACGACCCCAGCCACGCCATGAAGGTGGTGCTGGAGGCGATGGACCGGCACCTGGGCGAGAAGCACATCCAGATCTCCGGCAGGTCGGCGTCCGTCCCCGGCGTGTTCCTGGGGTGTCTCCTCTGAGCGCGTACCTTCTCGTTCGTTACAGGGCCACCAGGGGCGTAGCTAGGGGGGGTGATTTGGGTGTCCAAACACCCCCCGAAATATTAAAAAAAATATATGTATATATGTACTTATGACAAAATTTACACTTGTCTAGCTGTTGCAAATGCACTTGGATAAAACCAAGAAAGAACCCTCGAGCCGATAACCCTTAATATTCAGCAATGAGTTTTCAACAGTGTCTCGTTAAAATTGTCATAAAGTCGGGACACAAATTTATATTATTTAAATCCAATATTTTAATTACGAAAGTGATTTAATAGCACCAATTTGCACATTAAAATCAAATTTTTTTCCGGGGGAGGGCCCCCGTACCCCCTCCCTAGTACGGGGGCAGGGTGTAAGTAAACTAACTACCCCCGAAAAGAAATCCTGGCTACGCCCCTGGGGCCACTGTGAGATTTCAGTGGTAACAATTACATTCATTGGGAGAGAAATAATGTTAAAGGTTTAATGCAAGTCCCTTGAGAGTCCTTACGAGAATCTCTAATTTATCATGTCTTCATTCAATAAAAATAGTGTTGTATCCAACAAATATGAAATTAAAAAAATTTTCTTGATACTCTTTCACCAAAAAAAATCTTTAGTAATAAGAATTTATTGAACAGAACTACTCGGAAAAATAAAAATAAATTGCCGAATGTTCTGAGTGTTTGATAAATGTGCCAACATCATCTATGTAAAAAAATGTGTAATTAACGATACATGCAAGATTTTGCAATTCATTTCGTTCACACATTTTGATACAACGTTCATGGCTCGATATATATTACGTTCAATGAATTGGCCATGATAAAAGGTTAACAATTTTTTTTTAAATTTAAGTTAAGCGATGTCAGATTGCTTTGATTGAGTTTGTGTTTTTCAGTTACGTTTCCATGCCGAATGGTGTGTGTTAACTCGCGCGTGCTTTGCGGTGTTGTTTCCTGTTTCGTCTTGTTCCGCCGTGTGATGTTCGGAAGTGAAGGCGTGAAGCTGTGACTGTAACCGGTGCGTGGTGTGCTCGCAGCGCCACCTTGTTCTACATCGTGAAGGGCAAGGACCGCAGCCTGCTGGACATGAAGACCAAGCAGCTGGTGATCGGCACGCTGCTGAACGGCATGAACATGTACCGCGATGACGACACCATGATGAGGAACGGCTGCCTCACGCTCTGCCAGTTCAGGATCCCCGACGACGTGGTGAGCTCCCCCCGGCCCTACGCACGTCCCTTCCCTCCCGTCCTGCGACGGAGTCACAGTCTTCTCGTCGTGCGTAGGACAACTATGAGATCTGAGCGGTGACCGTAACATTATGTGGTGGAGAAATGATGATGAAGGTGTGGTGCAAGTTCCTTGAGTGCTTTCAAGAATCTGTACCGGGTGTGTCACGCCTAAAAATTACTCTGAAAACTCACATTTTCTTCCATTTTCACTCATCTAAGGGAACAGAAATACTCATTCGCATCATATTATTAAATGCTTTCTGTAAATAGACCGCACTCGGATATTTTGAATGTTTATCAAATCACGTGGTTTTTACGGAAGCTCTGCACACTGTGTGTGTCCAGGTAGGCACAGCCCTTAAACACCCATGATGCATAAACTCGGTCTTGATATCACCTGAAATTGATCCCAGATTGACTGTTGAGAGGCGATTTGCCTTATGCCTACATTACCTTGGGTCCGACTGAGCACCGAAGAAAAGTTTATTTTTTTTATGGTTTTGTATGGTTTTGATGATGACTCCCGGACAAGATTTTCGGTGACAGTTCGGTATCTTTTTATTTTTGTAACAGCAAGCTGTTAGTCTGGGTGAAGGAGGTTGAACCGTGCGTGTGTTGTGCCAGTTGTTCGACTACCGCCGCCTGGTGTCCATCCTGCTGCACATCGTGTCGGAGATGGAGCAGGAGGGCTTTGTGCAACGCATCGGCATCTACCTGCTCAACTCGCTGGCCTGCCAGGTGGACGGCTTCCAGAAGCAGCTGCTGGGGGACCTGGGGGCCATCAGCGTGAGTCCCCGCCGTCCCCGCCGTCCCTCTCCGTGCCGAGACCAGAAGTGATGAATAAGCCGGAATCAGCCGATGTCAAAACGCTAAATCAGTAGATGACCAGAAAACTCGGCAAAAATGAATAAGTCATATAAACAGGGACAAGATTGTACGGTGACTTGCAACCAGGGGCGCGCAAAAACGGGGTGGGGGGGGGAATAGTATTTTGCCCCCCCCCCCCCCCCCATCCCCTTCCCTCTGAAACCTTGAAGTGGGGCCAAACGGGGGCAAAGAAAGTGCTGTGTAATCAATTTTTAGATAGTAAAACTGCTTAAATAGCACCATTTTCCACCTTGATATACAAATTTTCCCCGGGGTAGGACCCCCGGACATCTCCCCCCCACCCCGCCCCACCCGCTTCAATAGGGAGGATCGATGTTTCTTTATTAAAAGGTATATTCCCTTCCCCTTTGGAAATTTAGTTGTTGCGCCCCTGCTTGCAACCAAACTGAAATAAACACTGAAAAGCATTTCAAAACACTGCCTAACACGAAAGGCAAGTTAATACACCATGTAGGATCAAAATGCAAGTTATATCATGGAATTGAGCAGCATTTAACAAAATTTAATTCAAATCTCATAAATCCAAGGAATGTTGTTATTTCCATACAAAACTATTTTTACCAAAGTCTGTGGATCAGAAAACTTTTTTTAATTAATTTTTATTTGTTCTAAATATATCTGTTCTAGACCAATTTATTAAAAGTTATTTTATCTTAGGAATGCACCACATAAAGTTTACCGTTATTTTCTTTGGAAGAAGTATCACAAAACAACTTTTATAAAAACAAAAACAATAGCACATTTTAAAAATAAAATTGGGCTAAAAATAAAACCATAAAAAATACACAGCACAGATAAACACAGTGGACTTAACGACGACAAGACAGTTGTAACGGGAACAAAAAAAACGACCTTGGACAACACACAGGCTACACAGTAACGCACATGGCGAACCTAGGGATGAAACTGCACAGATATCCTGGATAATACTGCAGTGGCTTACGTCCATGGAAAATGTTTTTCAATCGGTCTTCCCCCACTGTAAGAATCATTAAAAAGAACGTATTTCCTCGGTTTGTCATCTCGCGATCCGTCACTCACAATTGAAGTGGTGGAGGTCGGCGTGTGTCATAATAACCATTTGCTGGTTGGGATTCGGGATCGTAGTTGCGCTGGATTAGTGAGTATGCCGTTTCTTAAACATCAGAATGGTGTGATGGTCGTACAGGACCCGCTCCGCGGTAAGCAGAGTGTTGAGCTGCGGGTGCTGAGAGGCGTGTGTGTGCGCGACCGTGTTGCAGCGCATGCTGGGCCTGATCGAGGACCGCCTGGCGCGGCGAGTCTGCGACGACGTGCTGGAGGTGGCGTGGTCCACCATGTGGAACGTCACGGACGAGACGGCCGTCAACTGCAAGCGCTTCCTGGACGGCGGGGGCATGGAGTTCTTCCTGGGCTGCCTCAGCGTGAGTCTGCCTTCGTCGAGTTCACTTCGATAAGCAGTCGAGACCATCACGGTCTGGATGGTGCTACTTCGAGTTCACTTCGATAAGTAGTCGAGACCATCACGGTAGGAATGGTGCCACTTCGAGTTCACCTCGATAAGTAGTCGAGACCATCGTGGTTTGAGTGGTGCTACTTCGAGTTCACTTCGATAAGTAGTCGAGACCATCGTGGTTTGAGTGGTGCTACTTCGAGTTCACCTCGATAAGTAGTCGAGACCATCGTGGTTTGAGTGGTGCTACTTCGAGTTCACTTCGACAAGTAGTCGGGACCGTCACGGTCTGGATGGTGCTACTTCGAGTTCACTTCGATAAGTAGTCGAGACCATCACGGTAGGAATGGTGCCACTTCGAGTTCACCTCGATAAGTAGTCGAGACCATCGTGGTTTGAGTGGTGCTACTTCGAGTTCACTTCGATAAGTAGTCGGGACCGTCACGGTTTGAGTGGTGCTACTTCGAGTTCACCTCGATAAGTAGTCGAGACCATCGTGGTTTGAGTGGTGCTACTTCGAGTTCACTTCGACAAGTAGTCGAGACCGTCACGGTCTGGATGGTGCTACTTCGAGTTCACTTCGATAAGTAGTCGAGACCATCACGGTAGGAATGGTGCCACTTCGAGTTCACCTCGATAAGTAGTCGAGACCATCGTGGTTTGAGTGGTGCTACTTCGAGTTCACTTCGATAAGTAGTCGAGACCATCGTGGTTTGAGTGGTGCTACTTCGAGTTCACCTCGATAAGTAGTCGAGACCATCGTGGTTTGAGTGGTGCTACTTCGAGTTCACTTCGACAAGTAGTCGGGACCGTCACGGTCTGGATGGTGCTACTTCGAGTTCACTTCGATAAGTAGTCGAGACCATCGTGGTTTGAGTGGTGCTACTTCGAGTTCACCTCGATAAGTAGTCGAGACCATCGTGGTTTGAGTGGTGCTACTTCGAGTTCACTTCGATAAGTAGTCGGGACCGTCACGGTTTGAGTGGTGCTACTTCGAGTTCACCTCGATAAGTAGTCGAGACCATCGTGGTTTGAGTGGTGCTACTTCGAGTTCACTTCGATAAGTAGTCGAGACCATCGTGGTTTGAGTGGTGCTACTTCGAGTTCACCTCGATAAGTAGTCGAGACCATCGTGGTTTGAGTGGTGCTACTTCGAGTTCACTTCGACAAGTAGTCGGGACCGTCACGGTCTGGATGGTGCTACTTCGAGTTCACTTCGATAAGTAGTCGAGACCATCACGGTAGGAATGGTGCCACTTCGAGTTCACCTCGATAAGTAGTCGAGACCATCGTGGTTTGAGTGGTGCTACTTCGAGTTCACTTCGATAAGTAGTCGAGACCATCGTGGTTTGAGTGGTGCTACTTCGAGTTCACCTCGATAAGTAGTCGAGACCATCGTGGTTTGAGTGGTGCTACTTCGAGTTCACTTCGACAAGTAGTCGGGACCGTCACGGTCTGGATGGTGCTACTTCGAGTTCACTTCGATAAGTAGTCGAGACCATCACGGTAGGAATGGTGCCACTTCGAGTTCACCTCGATAAGTAGTCGAGACCATCGTGGTTTGAGTGGTGCTACTTCGAGTTCACTTCGATAAGTAGTCGGGACCGTCACGGTTTGAGTGGTGCTACTTCGAGTTCACTTCGATAAGTAGTCGGGACCGTCACGGTTTGAGTGGTGCTACTTCGAGTTCACTTCGACAAGTAGTCGAGACCATCACTGTGTGAACAGTGCTAGCACTGATCATAATTAGTTGCCTCCCATAACTGAGAACACGTGTATGTTTTTTTTTTTAAAAAAAAGCCAACTGGTCCTATTTTTGCATAGTATTTGTTCACTGGTTCAGCATTAAAATATTAGGTTCAATATTAAAAATATATATACAAGCCAATGAACTATTTTTTAATTTGTTTGAGTGTAAACCAGGTTCTGCATTGTATATCTTGCTTGTGAACACAACTGGGCAACACACGTATGGACTTCGTTCTATTAAATTTTATTTGCATGGTGTGCACGTGTTTCATTCCATACTAAATTTCTCCCTCATTGCACCTAAAGAAGTGTAACATCCAAATATTTTTCATTATTGGATTTAGTATGTGGGCTACTTGAATAACTGGTGTATTGGGAGGGTTTCCTCACATAGAGTAATGTTTTAAACGTTTGAAGATTTCCCAGTGGTGGTAGGATTATTGATTTAAATAAAGAATTAATGATCAAGGGAATTTCAAAAATTGTCTTTGTATACTATTTGATAAAATGAAAAACCTTTGAGAACTTTTTTTTTCTCAGTACCATCACTCTATATTTTTTGTTCAAATAGTGCATAATTTTAGGTAGAGGTGGGACGATACCACATTTTTGATACTCGATACTGTATTGTTTTTTCAGTTCGATACTTTCGATACTTTTGATACTCCAGGGAAAAATATTTTCCCATTAAGTAACAATTATTACAAATAACATAAATTATTTTTAAACTATATAAATGCCCTCTTTATTACAAAAATACAAACTGCAAACAACTTTAAAGACTTGAGTATAAAAATGTAAAAATTAATATAAAAAATAGAAGTGAAATACAAAATGAGAAACAGTGGCCTTACAAAATGTTATGAAGTCCTTTCTTGGAGGGGGGGAAAAGTTACTAAGCCTAAATTAGAAATTGAAAAAATAAGGCTATTGTAAAAAGAAAATCAGAATTTTTTCCTTGTTTGTTTCATTTTACAAACAACTTTATGCAATAAAACAATTTTCAATAAAATTTTAACTTGAGAAACGTAAATTACAAAACAATCCGATCGTAAGAAAACAATAACAAACGGGTATATTCAGTTCAAAGATTAATGAATGCACAAAAATGAGATCCGTGCCTTGGTAAAGCGCGTGCACCATTTTAATAATCATTGCTAGTTTGCGCCACTAGTCTCGCTTGGTGCTGGCTATAGATGCTACTAGCAAAGTGCACAGTCTTCCTGATACTATCGTACTACTAACGTAGTTTATCAGGAGGAATATAACAAAAAAATTTGTGCACTTTAGGACTTTTCCGCTTTGTAGAAACGTATGAAACGGGAAATTAATGATTTTATAAGTGTATGTTCCTGGAAAGTAAACCATTGTAAATATAGTACTTTCGGCGGGACCAAAATTAATCGGAGTATTACACGGAAAATGTATGAAATGTGAATGTATCATCGAGGTTCTACTGTAGTTGTATTTTGTACGATGGCTACTCAAAACTTAATTCAATACAAATGAACAAGCATTCCGGTATCGAAAAAATGTATCGAACTTACAGTTTCGATACTCGATACTTTTCGATACTGTCAAGTATTGAAGGTATCGAGGTATTGAAGTATCGAAAATCCCATCACTAATTTTAGGTCAATTACATTGTATATCTTAGTTGGTAGATACAACACCCTGAGCAATTTTGATTGGTTTGCACACTTGTGTCAGCGAAACCTAAATGCCCTCAATTTCAAATGAAAGACGAAGGACCGAGGGCCGACATCAGTGCCGTATTTCTTAACGCAGCAATAAGCCGAGGCGCAGGCCGTAAAGACTTCACTTGTATTCTACTGGAGACAGATAGATGTATGGTGCGATTCATATTCGAGGGCGTCCCTTGCGGTGAAAATGTTAGATTTTTAATGCCCGAAATCAAAGGTGCGACCCTTCCGCTGGTAAACATGGTATGTGAGCAGGGCCGCAACTAGAGTCTCTGGCACCCAGGGCACGAATGGATTCATGCGCTTCCCCTCCCCCCTCATTTTTTGTGCACATACCAACCACACCAATAAAGCGGGGGGGGGGGGGGGGTGTCCGTTCCTAATGGTGACCTTATCATTTTTCTCAGAGTATTTTAAAATAAATATATGTTGAGACTGTTATATATTGTAAATCAGATTAGACATTCCTGGCATGCAAGTTAAAAAAATCTTTTTTTACCAGTTACTACCAGTTGTAGTAGAGGAATTACAATGCAAGCGATTCCGGCGCCCCCCACAGCTTTGTGCCCGGAGCGTATGCCCCGCTTGCCCCCCCCCCCTAGTTACGGTCCTGTATGCGAGTGTGAGCTACTCCTTGTGTGTGTGAGCTACTCCTAGTGTGTGTGTGTGTTCTACTCCTAGTGTATGCGAGTGTGAGCTACTCCTAGTGTGTGTGCGTGCTACTCCTAGTGTATGTGAGTGTGAGCTACTCCTAGTGTGTGTGTGAGCTACTCCTTGTGTGTGTGTGTGTTTGTGCTACTCGTAGTGTATGTGAGTTGAGCTACTCCTAGTGTGTGTGTGCTACTCCTAGTGTATGCGAGTGTGAGCTACTCCTTGTGTGTGTGAGCTACTCCTAGTGTGTGTGTGTGTGTTCTACTCCTAGTGTATGCGAGTGTGAGCTACTCCTAGTGTGTGTGCGTGCTACTCCTAGTGTATGTGAGTGTGAGCTACTCCTAGTGTGTGTGTGAGCTACTCCTTGTGTGTGTGTGCGTGCTACTCGTAGTGTATGTGAGTTGAGCTACTCCTAGTGTGTGTGTGCTACTCCTAGTGTATGCGAGTGTGAGCTACTCCTAGTGTGTGTGTAAGCTACTCCTAGTGTGTGAGTGTGAGCTACTCCTTGTGTGTGCATGTCCGTGCGTGCTACTCCTTGTGTGTGTGCGTGCAGGTGTTCCCGGAGAAGGAGGAGCTACTGCGCAACATGATGGGGCTGCTCGGCAACGTGGCCGAGGTACAGTCGCTGCGGCCGCGCCTCATGACGCGGCAGTTCGTGTCCGTGTTCGCCGAGCTGCTAGACTCGTCCAGCGACGGCATCGAGGTCAGCCCTGTCTCCGCCATCCTTTTTGTTTAGGTGTTCCATAGTTTGCAGACATTCCCGTTTTTTTTTCGGTGCTGCGTTGATTTCCAGCACGGTCACTTTATTTACCGTATTGACCCGAATATATATATTGTACCGTGTGCGGCGGGCTTTATATATACGTAACAAAGAAAACAAAGAATACAGCTTGCCGGAACAAAACAAGTGGCTAGCTGCCATGGTGAAGCATACGGCCATGAATAACTTCGGTGACGTGACCGCGAATATTTGTCCATATTACTCTCTGTCCTATGAATTTTAAAGAATAATCTATGATAATTATGTTGTTTGAAATGTTGTTACATAAATAAATAGTGGATTACTGTGAAATTATTAAAATAGCTTTTGAAGCAATGTACCAAATTCCTATAAATATGACGTCTTCGTGCGTGTTCATCAATGTTCGTTTTACAACAAAGAAATATTGTGGAAAGACAGTTGGCAGCCGTGAATTTCCAAACATTACATCCGAAATGTTCTTAACATTTTCTGTTTGTAAACGTAAACAATCATTCTGAAAATAGCTATGATATTTTAGTACAAATATTTCTGTAAAAAATCTGAAAATAAATTACTGTAAATGTTAACATGTGATTGTACACAAAGTACAAATATGAATTGTGTAATAAAAGGTTGCCATTTTGAGATGCTTCAACATTCACATTTTTACTCAAGAACAAATATTTTAATTTTCAACTTTAAACAATTGTGAATTATTGCAATATTGGGTGAAGATATCGTTTTCCCCGTGTGAGGTAACGAAGTTTTAGTTAATATAAAAAATCTTGAACATTTTGTTTAACAATGTTTCTACTGTAGCTTTCAGCTTGGAACTAATGTTTGCGGTGCTGACGTCTTGGGTGCGAAAATAAGGCGACTTCCAATTTTCGCATCTCTCGTTTATGTAAAAATGGTTGCCTTATATTCGGACCAATACGGTATTTTAAATTCGTCACGTGCCCACCAACAGCCGAGGGCTTGGACGTGGGGCAAGACACATGTGAGACGAGGACAGTAGTGATCCGTGCTGCTACGCGGACACTCGAAAACCGTCGGCCAGGCGCTACCTGAGAGGAATCCACAGCAGGTAGGCACATCCACGCCGGCCCACGCACGGAAGGCGAGTGGACCACGTAGCAGCAGCGACCAAAACAAAACCAAACAAATACGGTCATGTACAATAAACGTTTTAAACAGAAAACAAATACGTAATGATAGAATACATCACTAGGGACACCTGTATTTCGCGAATACATTTCGTGTCAAGGCATGTCACAAAACACTGTAGCTTTTTCTCAAGAGTAATGGCGAATCGTTTCGCGTGCAGCAGTACGGTGACCACATTCCCGCATTGGCCCCGACACCAGGTGTCTCCAGACACCTCTCGCCAACCACACCCAACGACTACAAGAAAAAAAAAACTGCTGTGTTTCGCAATGCACCTAGACACGAAATGTATTCGCGAAATACAGGTGTCCCTATACACATCACTGTTAATAAAAGGAAGGTGGAACAATCGACGTAACATTAATCAGGAAATTATTGTGTAGAATGACATTAACCGTTAATGAACAACAAGAAACACTAGTAAATTACGCTGAACTGTTAAATAAACTACATATATAATGCAGGGGCGCAACAACAGGGGGGAGGGGGGGGCAAAGGTATTTTGCCCCCCCCCCCTCCTCTGAAACGTTGAAGTGGGGGCAAACGGGTGCAAAGAAAGTGCTGTATAATCAATTTTTAGATGATAAAACTGCTTAAATAGCACCATTTTTCCACCTTTAAATACAAAACTTTTCCGGGGGGAGGTACCCCTCCGGACCCCCCCGCTTCAATAGGGGAGGATCGATGATTCTTTGTAAAAAGGTATATTGCCCCCCTTTTGGAAATTTAGTTGTTGCGCCCCTGGTGTAATGTATTGTTCAGTTGTGTCTGCGTACGAGGTGTGTGTTGCCGCGGAGAGTGCGCGGGTGCGAAGGGGCAGGGACTGCAGCGGAGCGGGGGTTTGCGCGCCAGGTGAGCTACAACGCGGCGGGCGTGCTCTCCCACATGGCGTCGGACGGCGCGGGCGCGTGGACGCTGGACTGCCCCCGGCGCGAGGACGTGCTGCAGCGCATGGTGCAGGCCATCGAGCGCTGGGACCTCGACACGGAGCGCAACATCAACTACAGGCACGTGTGGGGACAAGAGCACGCTAAGTATGTCAGTGCAGCGCTCAGCAGCTTGACAGCACTTCAATTAATTATTAATTAAAAATTATTTTGTCATGTGTAAATTCGATGAACGTTGTTATACATCAGCGTGAATTGGGAAAAATTAATATTACATTGTTTGATCCTGATCTTGCATTACTATTTAGTAACACATTTTTACATTAATAACAACTTATTTTTCAAACAATCAATTTTTTTTTTCTGGGTAGTTTCGTTCTAGACAATCTTATTACTAATTATTTTACTGTATATTTGCATCAATTGTCAGTCATAGTGTGACTTTTTTGTTGAAATAAGTAAGTATTAAGAAATGTATTGGTTTCATATTTGCTGAATAATGCACTATTTTTAGGAATAAAGACAATGTATGAAAATTAAAAAAAAAAAATTAGCACCAAAATGTGCTGTTTTAAAAATGAAGTTGACCTAAAAATAAAACCATATAACCTTATCCGCAAGTATAGGTCACTGTATAGTCCTCCTAACAGTCATGAAAGTTGTAGAGGTCAACAGAGTTATCAAAAAGTCAATTTTTTTTATTAAGTTACTTTTATTTTTATCCATTACATGTTACAAGTACTATATCTTGGGGATTGGTAACAGGATGGTTTGGAAAAAAAAATTAAATTATCTAGTAAACTAGAGAGGTTATCACTGATGAATTTTTTAATTTACTTTATTTCCTCTAATAGTTTTCTTCTAATCTTTTTCCTTGAATATTGAATCCTTTGAATACTAAGAATTTGATGGTTTTCAGGAATTTGAGGTTTTGATTGGCCTATCTCTACAAGTAATAGTTTGTTTCCAAGCAGTGAGTGTGTTGGATATTTGGAAAAGGCTCCTTCGAGAAGTGAGGCTCAAGGTAATGGGGTAATCCTTATTAAGAGCAAAGCTGGCATAAAGCACAGTGCGTGCTCGAAAAATCATGGCAAGGGTTGAGGGCAACTAAGTGTCCGGGTGCAATTTTTTTTTGGGGTCCCCTCCCCATTTTTTAGTGCACAGATTTTCAAATCCCACTGTTAAAAAGGACTTCAAACTGTACAGTTTACAATAGCCATAACTGTAAATGTGACTTGAGCGTATTGCGATGCATAACTTGTAGGTTTCCAATGAATTTTATTAGCAACTAGCTAATGCCCAACATGCGTTGGAATTTTAATCTTTTTTTTAATTTTGTATTTATAATTTGTTTGAAGTAGGTACACACATATAAATCCTTTATCTTTATCTCTGTATATGCACTGTTATCAATATTTCTCTATCTGTCTCCTCTATATACCTACATTTATACCTACCTATATTTTTATTTATCTTTTTACCAGTCACAGATGTGACACTGGCATATGAAAACAAAGTTGTATCAAAATTTCAAAACAATCGGTGAAGAACTTCCGGAGTTTTAAAATTTAAAACAAACATTTACATTTTTATTTACATAGTTAAGAGTTTTAATTTTGTCCTACCCTCAGGGTAAATTCGTGCATTAAAAAAAAAAAAAAATGTTGAAACTGGAGCGGGCGGGTTGGCGGGGATTTGGCCTTCCCTGGCCGCCTGCGACGACGGGCCTGGTTCGATCCCAGTGCCCGGCGCGGCCCGGATCTGTGGAGCGTCTCGCGAGCGTGTGTGCGACCGTGCGGTTGTGCCGTGCTCGCAGGTCGTTCGAGCCGATCCTGCACCTCGCCAAGATGTACCACACGCCCGAGTGCCAGCACTGGGCCGTGTGGGCCCTCGCCAACTTGACAGAAGTTTACCGTGAGTAGTGCCTCTACATCCTCCATATCTCTGCTGTTATCTACGTGTGTGTGCGTGCGTGCGTGCGTGTATTAAAAAATAATGACTGCAAATTTCTGGGTCCAGTTGAGTTGAGTTCGGTAATAAATACTAGAGATGTACGAACCTGCAAATTTTTAAGTCGAGTCGAGTCGAGTCGAATTATACAATAATTAGTTCGAGTCGATTCGAGTCGAGTTTGTAGATCATAAATTCAAGTCGAGTCGATTCGAGTCTGAATTTTTATTTGAATCTTTGACACTTAAGTTGAGCTTGAATATTTGCACTTTACTGCTAAGAGTCCTTAGACTGGCCCACGTAATCAAATATATTTAAAATACAAGTATTAATACAAATAATTCATTTAGAATAAATTCTTAACTGATATAATACAATTCAATAATTGAGGTATAGAGCATAGAAAAAAGTATTTTTTGAATTTTTAAATTTTATTTAACAAATATTGCCCAACTATGAAAATTAAAAAAATTTGATATCTCCTAAAGTATTTGGAATTTCTTATATCTGCCGGCTTTAATGAAAAGAGGAATTTTAAGAGCATATAATTAAAGTATTTTCAGAATTTTTAAATTTTATTTAACAAATATCGCCCAACTATGAAAATTAAAAAATTCGATATCTCATAAAGTATTTGGAATTTCTTATATCTGCCGGCTTTAATGAAAAGAGGAATTTAAAGAGCATATAATTAAAGTATTTTCAGAATTTTTAAATTTTATTTAACAAATATCGCCCAACTATGAAAATTAAAAAATTCGATATCTCATAAAGTATTTGGAATTTCTTATATCTGCCGGCTTTAATGAAAAGAGGAATTTAAAGAGCATATAATTAAAGTATTTTAAGTTTTTAACATTTTTTTTCGCAAATACCGCTCAACTACATATTTACCTTATTTTGGACCGAACGAGTTAGCTGCGGCCTGCAGCATTCACGAGTCAATAAAAAAATGAATATAATTTAGGCTTGTTGGCGCGAAGGTTAGGTTACGTTTCACACAATCATTAGAACATTTTTGAAAACTTTCACTTATGGGAAGTGTAAGGCCGTGCTACAATTAACGCAACATTACAATAAACGTTCCCATAACAAATATAATACATTTAAAGATTATTGCTACAACACCAACGCCGTTACGTTGCCGGCCAATCGCAAGCTGGCACTTCCAACCAATCCATGCTTTTGTATTTGTATTAAATAGTTACACTTTATAAAATACTTTCACTTTATAAAATACTTTATACTTCATAATTAATTTTAATTTGCCACTTAATTTGGATAGCAAACAATTATACAAAATGCACTCTCGCCGAACGTAATAGTGTAAACAAACACGGAAAAAAAATTCATGTTCGCCACCCTACACTTCCTAAAATTAGTGGAGCGCAGTTGTTTTTTTTAACTGCCATTTCGTGATTGGTGGCGTATCAGTCGCAAACATGCGCTCTGTAACACAAATATAACGCTACCGTTAATTTATTATTGTAACGTTGCGCCGATTGTAGCACGGATTTACTAAAAAAAAGTAATATTTGGGCCGATATTAAGATTATAAAATTTAATTTGTGTTTTGTTTATTAAAAATGTGTTCGTCTTCTTTGCTATGTGGTCACACCTGTTAAGTTGGCAATATGGAAAACTAAAATATAAATAATATGGCCGATTGTCGTCATTGTTTTTAAGTACGTGTTTCGGTCTTACGTACGTATTTTTAGTGTCGGCTGAAGTCACGTAAGGAGATATTAAGAATTGTAATTCAATTTTATTATATTTTATCATCGAGTTTTATCCAATTTCCTTTCGAGTTTCGCCCCGTCGAGTAAAATAAACTCGAATGCCGAGCCGAGCCGAGCTGATGCTACTCGCTCGACTCGACTCGAATTTTCGAGTCTCGGCCCATCACTAATAAATACCCATGAGTCGAGTCAAGTCGAGTCAAGTTCTTAAAAGTCGAGTAATTGCAGTAATTTTGGAGAATAATTTTATGGTCCTGGTGTTTATGTTAATGTACCATTAGCATTACATTAAAGTTTATAAATGTTTTCAATAAGTTGGTCATTTGTTTCAAAGTAAATAAGTAAAATTGCATTATGAGTTATACATATTTATGATTTCTTTTAAAATTGGGTATTTTATTCCTATTGGATTCTGGAAAACTAAGCAGGTGTGAAGGCCTTTGAAGTCAAGGAAAATTGTGTGGGGTAGTGAATTGATTAATTAATGAGAAAATTTTTACAGCAGTTCAATATTGTTTATCTCATTATCAATTATTTTTCTAGTTTGCCAGTAGTTCACCATTTTAACGAGTGGTTAGGTTTGGTCAGGTTAGCTACATTGTGTCGCCACTTGACCGGGAAAATCGGGAAACCTTGAGTAGCCAAGATTGGTTTTGGTGCTGGGAAAACCATGAAAAACCTTGTCAATTTTTTTAAAGCCAATGGGAATTATTTGTTTTTCTATCAGTCTGAAAAGAGCTTAGTTGTAAAACTGCCCATATTGCCTACGGACAGCATCACGTATGCCATTTTTGAGCGCTGTATGCCATTTATTTGAGCTTTGTTGGGAAAAAACCAAACTACCTTTTTTTAACCAGGTTTTTTTGGTGTAAACCAGCTTTTTTTTTTTTATTAAATTAGTTATTTTTATTCTTAGCATTTACAAATAAAAGTTATAACACCAAAGAACTGAAGTCCAACAGATCTGAACATCTGACTGGGACTTGACCTCAGAAAGGGTACTATTTACCCACAGGAGGAGGATTCTCCATGGAATGGGTGTTTCCCACAAATAGGGATTTACAGTACAGTCGGAGATTTCCCACAGAATAGGATTTTTTTATAATAAATTTTTTTTTACACTTAAATGATTACAGCTGTTCACCAATTAATTTAATTTTATAGTTTGTTGCTTGGTATAATTTAAAACTTATTCAGATAATTTAAATGATAAAATGATAATATCTTAGTACTAGTACCTATATAATGTTTTGTTCCTGTGAATCACAAGAAACGTCTAATGAGCAAACTATTGTTGTTATCACAGTGGAATTAGACCCTCATTTAAAAATATTAAGATTATTCTAGTAAGAAATACGTTATTTAAAAAAAAAAAAATATTTTTCTTTATGTATATATGTATTTAAAAGCCAGTTGGTTGAAACCAGCCAACCCTGGTAAGGGACGATGCCTGGCTGGGTGTGGGTGCCTGGGGTCGAACGCAGAAGGGGGCCGGTAGGGGGTTTGCCCCGGGTGTCCGCACGGCAGCGACCCCACGTGGACGCCGGGAGGGCCAGGCGAGCGCCGTGCGCCCTGTTGCAGCGGCCAAGTACTGCTACCTGGTGGAGGCGGAGGGCGGGCTGGCGCTGCTCTCGGAGATCGTCCAGAACGAGCAGCCGTACGCGCGCATCAAGGAGCTGGCCCTGCTGGTGATACGGCACTGCCGGGAGTTCAAGGAGCGGGGCTACGTCTCGGGAGACGCCCAGCTGGACGGCTAGCTCCGTCGCCCTCGGTGGCCGTCAACCGCTTCCACCCCATGTACAATGCATCTTTTTCTTTTGTACATAACCATTTTGTAAAAAAAAAATTAATTCATATGTAATGTATGTTTTACTTTGAATCTTGCTGAGGCTTATGTATAAAATTTTGATAAAAGTCAGCTCTACGTGCTTGGAAAATGTTTTCGTGACCAGCCACGTAACTTTGGCGTAGCCGTAGGATTGTGATTCTTCCGTGTGCGTCTCTGTTTCTGGCCGTGTGCGTGCCGTCACGGATGAAGTTCGTACGTGGATCGAGCACGTCCGTTCTAATTGTGATTGTTACTGTAGCAAGGGAGAATGTTGTCTTTTTGCTGTCGAATGCACATTTAAATTGTCTTAACTCCTGTTTTCTGTTAAGTGTAACACGAAAGCAGACTTGGTGAGTCAAGTTGTTGGAAATTTTTAAAAATTATGGAAAGTAATGTGTAGATCACTGAATTTGTGTACAGTTTAAAGAGAGAAAAAAGTAATATTTAAGTAAATAAGACTTTGTAGGTAAGACTTTTTTTTTATTATAATTGACAACAATTATTTTTTTTTGTAGAGTAGGAATAAACCAGTCTAATAGAAAGTTTGCGAGATTATTGAGGTTGTGTGGCGATGCAGGCTGCTGTTCCTAGTACGTAGGGACTGGGCAAAACCCAGTTTGTCATAAATAATGTAGGGAAAGTCATCTCCAAAAGCTGGGTGTAAATTTAATTCATCCTAGTGTGTGAGAACAGCTGTGGCTACCAGAACACAGCAATGGTAACTTAAATAAAAACAACCTTGACCATAACATTACATTGTTCATTTATTTAAAAAAAAACTATTTTTATAGCAATATTATAATATGTATAGTACCAATAAATAATTTTGTCATCTGTAATTTGGAATTCTAAACAATCGAAAATAACTTATTATAGATAAATATCAGACATTCAAATTATTTTTTTATATTTTATTTTCAAAAAAAATTTTTTTTACTTGTATATAAGATCTTAAAGTTTTATTAGATGGAAAAAAAAGTTCAAATCGCAATACTTTTTGTTTTAGAAGAAAAAAAATTTTCTTTTTGCCCCAAAATTTTTTGATAAGAAAAATCTTCGTCCCACCCAGTTGTAGACACTTGTGATACAATACTTTGTAGTAAAAATTACAATTTATGAGCTGTAAATAAATGTTGCTTTCAATTATAAAATATTTAAAATCTTTACAGTGTTGTTCATTTTGTGTGTGGTGTTCAACAGTCATCAGTAAACATGAAAATGTTGATGTAAAATTATGTGATACACAAAGGAAATTTAATTTAATACCTATTTAAGGATAAGTGAAGGTGAAATTACATGCTTATAATCTAGAATTTAAGTTTTATAAGTACTTCGTAATTGTATTGTCTGTAGAACTGAAGTTTCTCAAAAACCTTAATAAAATGAACTAAATCACTGTAGAATTTTTTCAGGAAAAAAAAAATTATTTAGAAATCAGTCATGCGAGCTTTATATTAAATAAACTAGAGAATTAGTCGGTAAGACATTTGGAATAATATTTGTCAGCTTTTGGGCTGAATTTTGAAGCTCCATAAAACATGATTGTATCCGCGACATATTTGAAGTTCATCAACAAGAGACTGGTGCTGATGTATGGGTAGCATTGTTGTGAGAATGGTACATGAAACAGAAAGGCTTTTTTTTTAATAGTTTATTTATATTGCTGTATCATTCTGCAACTTGAAAATACAATTTTTTTTATATATCTTTGATTATTTAGCTACTCACATATCACCATATCCAAAATAACCAAATGGTAACAATTTATAAACTAACAAAATCTAAGTTTTATGTGAACAAACTTACAAAATAACAATAGAAACTATGTTAAATTACATAATTTGTTCTGAAGTGAGAATTATACAGTTCAAGGAATAACTTTTTACATTATCCCTCTAATCATGATGGTAATATTTTTAAATGAGCAGTAAGTTATCTATTAAAAATAAATGACCGTTAAATGTTTTAAGAAAAGTTGCTCAGTCCTAAAAATACAACAATTCAGACAACAGATTAAGATATATTACGGGAAGATAATAAATAACAATGTTACCTGACTTACGAACTAGTGCTAACCCTAAATGAGGGAACGGCTGACGAGAGAGAGAGTGTGTGTGTTCCAAGCTGTCTCAGTAACCCCAGCAACAACTGCATATCTCCGACACGTAGGCTTCGAATTGCCACACCCAGCATCCTGCCAGACACTTGTACTTTTGACCAATTCGTCGGGACTGTCGCAGTTGAAAAAGTAAGAGTACACGTGTACATATTAAATATTTACTTCACTACGTTCAGAACTGCTGTTATAGGTACTTAGTCTCTCCCGGCTCTCAACGAAATTTAAAAATGAATCACGAACTAGCCTAGCTACGTACATACATATTGGACTTAAATCTATAGGAATAAACCCACTCTCAAAAAAATAAATTCATTCTTTACTTAGGCCTACATAAATAATATTAGCACTCTTTAAATTCTTACTATACAAACACTGCAAAGATTTTTTTTTTTTCCTCGCAGTTGTGTTTTCCTCGATAGCCAACGGTTTTCAGCGACGTCCTAAAGTGACGACTAACTACGATACACAGAGGTACAAAGCATTTTTAATGATGATAGTGGTAAGAGGGAATCTCAAGGAGGAAGCAGCGGTCTAAGGGAGTTCTCCCTGAGGCGTGTCGAGACATTGGAGTGCCCCACGGGGGTGACTGGCGCGGGGGCTACTCCACGCTCACCACCTCCGCGACGGGACACGTCACGCCCAGCAGCTTGGTGTTGTTCATGGCACGCATGGTGCTGGCCAGGTCCGGCGTGCAGAAGATGGGGTTGCCTGCAACAAGCACGGCCCTCTGTGGTCCTCTCCCGACACCTGGTCCCTATCTGAAGAGAGGGCTGGGTTTCTTTTCGTTTCTTTTAAAAAAAAAATTGCAAGATAAGTAAATTATTTTTTTCAAAAAAATAGGCAGGAAAGTGTGAAATTTTTGTCCATAAGAGTCATGAAAATTCTACTACATATTTATGTGTGGTCAGCCCCGGACAAACATGACGGGACCTTCTAGATACTGGATAGTTCACGCCAAGGACTTTAGAGCGTGCTGCCGTATAGTGCGCACGGGTCACCAAGGATCCCGCGCGAACGGAGGAATGAACCCACTCGACGTCGCGTGGTTCGTCTGTTGGCGTGGGCACGTGCCGTCGTCTCCGGAGGAAGCAGTGACGGAACGCGCCGGGAAGGGAATCTGGATCGCCGCAGATGGCACGGTGGGAAGAGTGGTTCAGTAGCTTGACCTGTGCTTGCAAGATGCGCTCGAAGCGTTGTGTGCGAGGGGAGGAGGATCGAGTGAGAGGGAGAGGAGCCTCGCGCCTACCTTGCAGCTCCACCCTGAGGGTGCCGGCGACCCCCAGGAGGCGGCAGTGCGGCGCAGACGCCAGCTCCCGCCCCACCACCTCTATCAGGTTGTTGGAGAGGTCGGCGTAGCAGAGGGCCGGCAGGCCGTGGAAGTCCTTGTCCAAGGTCGTCAGGAAGTTGTTGCTGGCGATGAGGCGCTCCAGCGAGGGCAGGAACGTCTGCGGCACCGGGAGACACGGATTCCTTCGCCGGCACATTTACACTGGACGTGTTTGTTACACCGCAGTGTTGAAAATTTTATCAAATTTAATTCATTGAAAAGTCATGTAACATCATTAATAAGTAGAGACCCGGAAATATTCGCAAATTCATTTCGCGATAGGCTAAAAAAAAAAATCGTTATACCTCAGTGATGCCTCTGCTTTCGGTTCACAACTCACCTGGATGACTGGGCCAATGAGAAACACCCGACCAAAGCTTTGTTCGAATCACAGGCTGCTTACGCTGGAACGTCTCACACAAGACAGCAGCCAATGAGCGGGTGGCATTTGACCGAGTGTACGTAGAACTATGGAGTTCATCCTGCAGGTCATTGAACCCGCTAATTTTTCCGGTCCCTATTAATAAGCTATATCAGCGGCTATCTTTTCCAAGGTATCGAATGCTCCGATTCCTTCAAAGATTTTTGTTTTTGCTTTAGAGACGTACTAGATGTATCAATTAAAAAACAAAAATATATATATATCATATCTTCTAAAGATAATACCTAATTGATTAGAAAAACAATTAAAATTAAATTAAACATTTGGAATGATATAAAGTAAATGAAATAACTATCTAATGTATAATTTCTGGAATTAAAGTACATTTACCCTTTTGGAAGGGCACATTTGTAGTCTTTGTTTTTTTCTATTTACAACAATGTTTTTTTTTTTATTATTCAATGTTTATTTTTAGAAGTTACAAGAAGTTTTGGTATATTTCATATTTAATACTGTTAATTTTTTATTATACTTTGTACAATAAATTGAAGCATATTGTGCTGTGATGGTTCCGGGCAGATAGGTTTTTATCGATTTGGCTCTTACTGAATTACAAAAAAATGTATTTTAATTTTGAATAACTTTTTTAAAATTGAAATTAATGTAATAATCATTTTCTTGCATTAGATTCTCATGCAAGTGAAAGGAGCAAAACATTACATAATTCAGGGGCGCAACAACAGGGGTTGGGCAAGGGTATTTTGCCCCCCCCCCCCCCCCCCTTCTGAAACCTTGAACGGGGGCAAAGAAAGTGCTGTGTAATCAATTTTTAGGTAATAAAACTGCTTAAATAGCACCATTTTCCACCTTGAAATACAAATTTTCCCTGGGGAGGACCCCCGGACCCCCCCCCCCCCCCCCCGCTTCAATAGGGGGGATCGATGATTCTTTATAAAAAGGTATATTGCCCCCCCTTTGGAAATTTAGTTGTTGCGCCCCTGCATAATATATATTATTTTAAAAATTTTTGATATGGATAGAACGGAAGGGGTATATGGCCATGAACTGTTCAGAAGGCTTTGATAATGTAACACAAAGATTAATGAGAAATATGGAAAATGTAGGTCTTCTCTAACCTCTTGGGCATCCATTGGGATATGAGAAGGAAAGGGGGATTTTCCACAGAAAATAGGCCTACAATATCGAAATTCCCACAGAACAAATAAAGTTTGGAATGATATAAAGTAAATGAAATAACTATCTAATGTATAATTTCTGGAATTAAAGTACATTTACCCTTTTGGAAGGGCACATTTGTAGTCTTTGTTTTTTTCTATTTACAACAATGTTTTTTTTTTATTATTCAATGTTTATTTTTAGAAGTTACAAGAAGTTTTGGTATATTTCATATTTAATACTGTTAATACATCCATTGGAATATGAGAAGGAAAGGGGGATTTTCCACAGAAAATAGGCCTACAATATCGAAATTCCCACAGAACAAATAAATATTGATAACAATGGCCAATTTCAAAAAAATTGATACATTTTGAAAAGCTGTATTTTAAAAACTATTGGGTTTACAGAGATGGTTCTGGACTCAAATTGTAGCAAATTTAGTCAATTTTGAAAACGTATGCATAGTTATAATTAAAAACTATTCTTTATAAATTTTGTTACTCAATACCTGCCTGGCATTTGTTGCTCTGAAACAAATATTATCAACAAATATTCACTTAGCATAATATCATGGATGTAAAACGTTGTGCAAGTCTGCGTAATTATAATCACTTGCATGCCTTTTTTACGATATATTACACTAAGCGAGTATCTGTGGGAATTACTTACAGTTTTGCAGAGCAACAGGTGCAAGGGAGGTAATGAGTTGGAATGAAAGCAATGCCTTGAAGACGAGAGAGATGGAGCCGAGAAGTAGGGAAGCCTTCTTTTCACAGACGAGAGAGCCAAACTCCCGATCGTGCATCTTCGTGGGGGGGTGGGAGGGGGGCCGGTTTCATTTAAATAAATATGGCGGTGTTGATTAAAGGATACTAATGGTCAATAAGGTTATGTTAGTTACATTATAAATACTTTAAAACGTGGATGGTTGATTTGGTTAGGATGGCTGCACTAAAGATACGGGAAAAGAAAAGCGAGCATGAACTTGGGGTTTCGGCTCTCTCGTCCGTGGAAATGAAGGCCTCCCGAGAAGCCGCACCTTGGAGGTCTCCTCCAGCGTGGACAGGTGGTTGTTCGACACGTCGAGGAAGCGCAGGTCGTCCAGCCCGATGAGGTCGTCGGGCGAGATGGCCTGCAGGCCGTTGTGGCTGAGCGACAGCTTGCGCAGACCCTGCAGCCCCATGAGGCTGCCCGCCAGCGAGCGCAGGTTGTTGTGCTCCAGCCGCAGGTCCAGCACCCGGGTCTCCGCCTCCACCAGGTTCTGCAACAACCCCCGCCCCTTGGTTCGCAGCCGGCTCCTCCCCTTCCCTCGCTCCCCTCAAATCCCCCTCCCGCCAGCCCTTCCGACGTCCGCGTGACGTGGGCTCCTCCTTCCGGGCCTACCAAGTGCCACACTAGCGCCTTCTGTGGGAAAAAAAAAACAAGTTAAATGCAAAAATTTTTCCTCTTCGACATTAATTGAAAGAGTTGAGGGTACAAATTATTATTATGTGCGATTTTTTCCCCCCCTTATCTATTGTCTAGTAATTTGAATATTCGCAAAGGTGGGTTGGTTACCCCAGCTACGGGAGGGGCGGCAAAAGTCACGTTTGCCCAGGGTGGCACAGTGGCGTAGCAAGCAGGTGGCACAGTGGCGTAGCAATCGGGTGGCACAGATGATCTCCGCCAGGGGCGCCGGAGCAGGAAAGGGGGGGGGGGGGGGGCGGGTCCCGATGCGACGGTTTCGTGTTACTGAACCCTCCCACCTCCCTTCTTTAATCCGAGAGGGGACGCCATTTTCGATTCTGGCCAGGGGCGCCAGTCACCTCAGCTACGCCACAAGGGGTGGCAGACCTTGGTCGCATCAGTCCTGTCCCCACGTGCAGTTGGCGCTGCCGGGAGCAGAACCTGCTAGGCCCTGTGAGGTAGCTGTTCCCTCGACTACCCTCCCGCGGTGTGTCTGGATCTGCGTGTTCACGGGCAGCCCCCCAGCTGACGTCGTTACCTCAAGGCTCCGTCGCTAGCACCAACTCCGTAGGGGCATAAGGGGCCATGAAAAACCACACTTTTTTTTACTTACCTTTTTAATAAGTTTTTTTGCTAAAGAAGCACAATTTTTTTGTTTTTTGTTTTTCAATCATTTTGTTAAGACAGATTTATATTTTCATGCATAAAATAATAAATAGCAATGCGATATTTTTATTTCATGAATTTCTCAAATTCTTTGTAATATTTTTGAGGTTCTGCTTGGATATTAAAAAAAAAAATTAAATTTTTCTTGAACAAGTCTATCATCAGTTACTGAATAATCACACTTGTCAGCGCTGGCATTGCACAACAGCTACACAACACTCAGGTGGCCACTGTTAGACACCAGCCAAAGATGCTGTTCCCACCAACAAAAGGACAGTGGTAAAGTGGTTTTATCCCCCCCCCACCCCCATTTTTTCCCCTCATTTTCCATCCCCTTGAAATGAAATTCTGCAAACGCTCCTGCAATTCAGTATGTGAGACAAAATCATAAAGCAAACCTTGCATTTGACTTGCAGAATCAAATTCATCCCAAAAATTGTTTATATAATCTTAGGTTGATCGTACATTTCCTTCCAATGAATGTTTAGCTTGAATTAAGTTTAGAATTTAAACTTGCAGCGAGTCCTGGAAGCATCTACTAGTGAACTACCTGCAAGCTTGCACCGAGCTGCGTATGACTTGAGATGCTTGCTGCAAGCTTATTGGCTCGTCTTGGTGAGCTGCCTGGAACACCCTCTCAGCCAGGTGCCCGGCTACTTATATTTTTTTAATTGCTAATATTTTGATTGCAATCTCTTGAATGAATAAAGTGCGAACTAAGCTAGTTTGGGGTTTTGATGTTTCCTACTATGTTAGAGCTATTTCACTGCACAAACTATAATGAGGGAAACCACATATTTAATTTGAGAAGATTGTAAGAACTATCCATTTTTGGAGCTGTACTTTTTTAGGCATGTTATGAAAAAATAATGAGAATGAATTTTTACTATGCATGCACACCATGTAAAAAAAATTGAAAGGGTGAAAAAAAGCTAAATACAAATAAAAACTGTATTTTTGCTTTTAAATCATAAATTTAGTGATTGATATTCAATATTAGTCAATAAAATTTAAAAAATATATATATTTATTATGAATATTAGTGATAGATATTATGTTTATTAACTTTTTCAAGTAAATTTTTTATATAAGTGACATTTATTTTCCCATATGTATATTTTATTTGATTTATAAATGATAAATTATTCACTATTATTATTTTTAAAAAGAATAAAAATTAGTACCATAACTAAAATTTATCTGAATTATTTTACTAATTTAAATAATTAGTTTTATGTTAGTATTGAATACTGAGAATTTAATAAATTTTTAATTAATTTAATTTATTAACTGTATTTATGGTATCACTCCAGTCCTTTTATGATTTTTATTTCAATAAATTATATGCATTCTAAATTAAATTTAGTTTTGTATTACACCAAGTAAGTTAACTTCTAATGTGCATTCATACTAAATGTAATTCATTTTTATTTTAATGAACATGTGGTGCCTAGTGAAGTGTGTCAGGGGATGTTACACGGGGGAAGCCTACAACTCACGTAGTTTCGGTTCCCTACCACGTTTGTGCAACTTCGGATTTCTCTCAAAGATTGAAATTTAAAAAATCGAAGGGTTAGGTTAGGTTAGGTCAGTCACAACATGCTTGTTTTCATTGGAAACTTCCGATTTAGCGGCTGAAGTGGCGTTAATACCAAAACGCAAAACTTCGGAAATCTTCGGGAACCGAAACTACATGAGTTGTAGGCTTCCCGTTACACGGCCTCCCGCCGAGAGAGCGCAGGCAACACCGCCGAGTCTCGGAGGTGTCGGTGCAGGAAGGGCCACGGGGCGCGGACGCACCTCCATCTGGCCGCCGAGCTGGGAGATGCTGTTGTAGGACAGGTCCAGCACGCGGATGCTGTTGAGGCCGCGGATCTCCTGCAGCGAGAACTCGGGCAGCTGGTTGCGCGACAGGTTGAGGTAGCGCAGCGCGCGCAGGGGCAGCAGAGAGCCGTTGAGCGCCCGCAGGCGGTTGTTCTGCAACTGCAAGTCCTCCAAGGACTCCAGCTCCAGGAAGTCGTCGGGCGAGAGCTGCGAGCGACACAAACATCCATGCAACGGCGACTTCAGGATGACTTTTCGGGAGGGGCTATCGCACGAAGAAAGGTCGTAGTTGCAAAAAAATGAAAGTGGTCAGATATCGGCCTTGGCTGGATCAACCTTGGATTATTTGCTAGTGGAAAACATTGGCGGTTGGCAGTGTCACCATGAGCTGGTGGGATTTCTTAAGAGTTCTCCAGTTTTCCCAATTCATTCATTCTATCAATGCTCGGTTTTTAACTTTACTCCTCGTCGTCTATTGACCTCGATCCTTACAAGATGTTAAACTCTTAAGTGATTCAACTGTCAATTCTTTCTTAAAAATTACTTAACTCAGTTATTATTGCTTTTGTACTTCTCAGTAAGAATTCATATTCACAAACTAAGCAATACTTATTTCTCAAGTTTTCATGTTCAAATACGGAACCTTAGTAGCTCCATGCAACTTTTGATGAGATAAAAGTTTAACATATGAAATTAAATATTTAAGTAAACATAAATATACACTGATCAATAAGATTGGTCACGGGAGGGGCTATCGCCCCCACCGCCCCCCCCCCCCCTCTTCTGGAGCCGCGCTTGCATCCACACAAGCTTTTTCCAGGCAAACAGAATCAAGTTTCTCCAGATGTTACGAAAATATAAATGTACCATTTCACACGTATGGGAAATTCACAAATTTAAAAAAAAAAGGAATAATCACAGACCAATAATGGATATAGTCATGTGCATGCTTCAACGAGTGGACAATAAAACAAGCATTTTTGTTTGCAAGTGGTATTCCAACAGATACACACATTTAATAAGAATACAAAATGTTACATATATATATATATATATATATATATATATATATATATATATATATATATATATATATATATATATATATATATATATGCCTAAATATATGTATGTGTATGTATATGTATGTATGTGTGTGTGATATATATATATATATATATATATATATATATATATACACACACATACATATATATACACACATGAAATCACATATTTTTACGTACGAACTCTTACCGCAGTTTCACTGACACTTACAAGAGTGGTACGAGAAATTATAACTTTGTCAATGTGTCGTCTGTGTCCGGCGTTGCACGTTCCTGACCATTCTATCGGCACGAGCTCGCGTGAGATCAACTAGGTCAGTGGTTCCCAAACCTTTTTTTCAGCTGGCGACCCACCTTTCCTTACAGGAATAACTCCACGATCTATCAGTCCATGGTGGAGTGAAAAACCTTATTTGTATCTTATCCCTTCCTTATGTATATAATTTACCATCAAATTATATATGTTTTTTTTGAGATAGCAATTAATTATTGATAAACAATTTGTGTTCTGACCAAATATAAGCACATTGTAGCAAAACTGTTATTTATTTAACAATATATATGTGTCTGCATTTTGACACAATTTGATTTGTTTCGATTTTTTCATATCTATACTGATGATGGTTCATTCGATGGTTTCTGATTGTTTCAGGATCGAGTCGCGACCCACCTGCAAACCCCTTCCGCGACCCACCGTTTGGGAACCGCTGGTCTAGACCATAAGTAGAGGGTGCGAGCCGATTCTGAGTCTCTTTCAACGTCACAAACCCCCCTCTTCCCCTCATCGTCTCTTCCCCTCTCACTCACAGCTGTATTCCTTCCTCAACCTCTCCTCTTCTTCACCCAACCCCTCACTGCAAAGGACATTCTTAACTATCAAATAACGCTCCAGCTGGCAGCCTGGTGGGAAACGACAAAATGTCGCCCCCGAAACAACCAGCGCCATACAAACCAAAGAGAACAGCAATGTAAAAGTTCCCGCCCCTTGCTTAGTAGTTTCTTTCTACTCTGTCCAATTCTTCTTCCGGAACCATCCTTCTGTTTCCTGTAACCAACCTGCTTGTCAACAATGCATGAAATTTTGCATTCCGCATGTAAGTGCCCAGGGTTTTTCCCTGTGTCTATGCAGGTTTTACCCGGGCCCAACTTATCTAGTTTTTAGTCTAGGATAGTCAGTGAGGGGAGTTGGTCATGGCATCAATCGCTGCCATGGCTGGCCAATCCCCATCCTAGCACAAGATGCATGCTTCCTCTCCCGCATGGCTTAACAGCTGCATGATTCGAACGTGTAAGCTTCGGCCTGAGACGCACTTTGAGTCTTTCCCTAACCCGGACCCCTCCCGAATACACTTAGTTTTTAGCAGGGGCGCAACAACTAAATTTTCAAAGGGGGAGGGCATATACCTTTTTATAAAGAATCATCGATCCCCCCTATTGAAGCGGGGTACTATTTAAGCAGTTTTATTATCTAAAAATTGATTACACAACACTTTTTTTGCCCCCACATCAAGGTTTCAGGGGAGGGAGAATACCCTTTCCCCCCCCCCCCCCCCCTGTTTTTGCGCCCCTGGTTTTTAGTTAGGTTAGGAAAAAAAATAATCGAGCACCGTTTAGGTAATGTTCATAGGAGAGGGGGGAGAGGCTGACCTCGGCGATGGCGTTGCTGTGCAGGTGCAGGCGCTTGAGGGCGCGCAGGCGCTGCAGGGCGCCGCCCAGCTCGCCCAGCTCGTTGCAGTGCACGAACAGCGACTCGAGGCGCGCCAGCCCTCGCAGCTCCGGGGGCAGCCGCTGCAGCTGGTTGTTGGCCGCGTGCAGCAGCTTCAGGCCGGCCGCTTCCCCCGCCGGCAGCTGGCCGTCCAGCGAGCGAAGCTGGTTCTCGTTGATGAACAGCCACTCCAGCGAGGACAGCTCCCTGCGGCGACACCAAGACACTCCCTCCCGTCAACCCCGTCTACGGCAGCACGCTCTACAGTCCTCTGCGTCGTGCCCGCAGACACGCACCCCAGCATCCAGAAGGTCCCGTCACGCTTGTCCGGGGCTGACCACACAAATACCTGGGACACACACGCATGGAAGGCGAGTGGACCATGTAGCAGCAGCGACCAAAACATAACCAAACAAATACGGACACCAGTGGCGGATCCAAAAGGGGAAGCACCAGGGGCAAGTGCTTCCCCCCCCCCCCCCTCCCCCGAAAAAACCAGTTGTCTGTTACATTAATATTGCCGACAAAAAATGATTGTTTCTGAAACCAATAAAATATTTTAATATAATTAATGAATTTCTTGTGGAATCATAGAATCTGATGGTTGGATGTTGTGTGTAATGTGAGTAGATTAAATGCAAAATTTAGTAATTTTAAGACTTTTTTTTCTCCTGCTATTCTGAAATCCTAGAGTGCCCCCCTCCGAGGTGAACCTCTGGATCCGCCACTGACTGACACAGCCTGGCCTGGCCTGGCGGCTCAGAGTTCAGAGCTTGGTGACTGGGAGTCAGCGGTGTCCCAGGCTGGGCAGGGATCCTCCACTTCTGGAGTCCGGAACAGGGTGTTTGCGTCACCACCCCGCACTGCAGCGCAAGGTAATGTCTGCCCTCGCCGCCATGGCTGGGTACATTCTGGCCTCCTGAGCCGATCCCCCACCGTCATCTGCCGACGGTGGGATCTGCCCCAGTTTCAAACCTGAAGCTGGCCCATGAGTGGCAGGATCGTGCAAGTCAGTTGGCAACACTGCATCCGGGCAGGTAGTTACTGTTGGCATCTCTGCACCTGAGTTAAGTTAGTTGGAAACACCGCACCTGAGAGTGCCGTTAGTTGGCAAAACTGTACCTGAGAGTGTAGTTAGTTGGCAAAACTGTACCTGAGAGTGTAGTTAGTTGGCAAAACTGTACCTGAGAGTGTAGTTAGTTGGAAAAACTGTACCTGAGAGTGTAGTTAGTTAGCAAAACTGTACCTGAGAGTGTAGTTAGTTGTCAAAACTGTACCTGAGAGTGTAGTAAGTTGGCAAAACTGTACCTGAGAGTGTAGTTAGTTGGCAAAATTGTACCTGAGAGTGTAGTAAGTTGGCAAAACTGTACCTGAGAGTGTAGTTAGTTAGCAAAACTGTACCTGAGAGTGTAGTTAGTTGGCAAAACTGTACCTGAGAATGTAGTTAGTTGGCAAAACTGTACCTGAGAGTGTAGTTAGTTGGCAAAACTGTACCTGAGAGTGTAGTTAGTTGGCAAAACTGTACCTGAGAGTGTAGTAAGTTGGCAAAACTGTACCTGAGAGTGTAGTTAGTTGGCAGCACCGCACCTGAGAGTTTAGTTAGTAAGTTGGTAACACAGCAGTTGGCAACACCGCACCTGAGAGTGTAGTTAGTTGGCAACACTAAACCTGAGAGTGTAGACAGTATGTTGGTAACACAACAGTTGGCAGCAGCGCACCTGAGAGTGTAGTTGAGGTCGGACAGCTTGTTGCGGGCGAGGTGCAGGTGCCTGAGGGTCCGAGGCAGGGACTTCTGCTCCAGCTCAGAGATGTCGTTGGTGCCCAGGATGAGGCTGTGCAGCTCCGGTATGTCCTGCAACACCACACACCATCAGCGAGGGTGCTAGAGACTAGAGACAGCCCTTCGCCACTGCACTCGGCGGAGTGCTGCCAGGAAACTATGGCAGTCCAGCTCGTGTCTTCCCGAGGAATAAGATCCCAAGGACACCACATTGTTCAAATAGTTTTGGTACCATAACAATTTTTTTTAATCTTTTAATATTGCAGATTGGCATTCGTTTAGGCAGAGGTCAAACAAAGTATATTTTTAAAAAAACGTCAAATTGTCTATTTTTATACTCATAGTCATTCCCAAAAATTAATTTGATTCTCTTCATCTCAGAGAAAATTACTTGTACCAGTCCACTTTTGGATTGTGGAAATCTTTTAAATTATAAACAATGCTTTAACCAGAAGAAGAAAAAAACGGTATGAAACTACTGTGGCCTAAAAAAAAATTTAAAAAAAACAGCTGGAGCCGAGTTGGCTCGTTTGGTTAGTACCCTCTCCTTAAACGTTGCGCTAATCTTGAATTCTCCCAACTAAAACAAAGTTGTTTTTTTTTTCCGGGATATTCTGCTCCTATTGTCTTCGGAAAAAAAATTTTTAAAAAAATGCAATGTGTTGTGCTGTTAAAACTATTTATTAATTTTTTTTTATTTTAAGTTTTCAAAGCACTTCGTCAAAAAATAGATGCCAATCAACGAAACTTTATATGACACGAACCTCTTATACTCTGTTGCAAACGCAATGTGCAATTATTGCTCAGCTTCTTATATATGTTTGTTACGGAAGTTTATCGCTATAAACTGTATACTAAGAAGAAAAACAGTTATGATATGAAAAAAAAAGAATAATTATATTGTCAAACTGAAAAGGTTAGAAGTTCATGGTAACTTTTAAAATAAATAGATGTACTACAAAGCATTCCTAAACCTGGATTCATAACTAATTTTTCTTGAACCCTACGATTAGCAGTCGTAATAACAGACATTCATTTCAATATAAATTATAGTTTCAACGTGATACTGTAAATAAAATATTAAATAGACATAATGTTCACATTTAAAAATGTTCAGAAAGTGACATTGGAATTCTTGTAGCTATGTTTTCGCTCATATTATTGGCGTCATAAGAAGCCTTAACGATGCACAAGGTTCTATTTTACAACCCAATTAAAATCAGAAAAAAAATTGTTCACTGCCTAGGTTATCTCTTAGTTCAGATACTTTGTTGACTGCTGTTGGCCACTCAAGAGAAAAAATCTTGAAACTTATTTTTTTTAAAGAAACCTCTCAACACAACAATACAACAGAACTTGAATTTATATCTTCAGAAGAAGGGGAAGTATCTTCAGCTGTCATTTTATCAATTTTTATGTTTTATTAATGTTTATGTTATGGTATATTAGGTTTTACACGCACGCACTAGCTGAAGAATTGCTTGGGAATTCTGCAAAGCGAAGACGCTTCATTTCGGATGAACGAAATCAGATGAAGGCAGTATTTTTCCACTTATTTCGGAGGTCAAGTGTGCATATTTGTTGCATTTTCATCAAACTCGGAATAAAACTAGATTTGTGTTTAAAAAGGAAACAAATATGTATCTTACCCATATGTTTCAATACAACAATTACTTAAATATTATTAAAATGATTAAAAGTTACAGCTATAAAAAGATTAATATTGCTTAGAAGTAACGGAAAGGTAAGTGACATTATTTTAGTCCAATTGCAGATCAACAATATATTTGTCCGCGTAAATCACACCGCGTGGCCCTTCTGCAGGCTTCCTGACGGATCAGTCTGAGGGTCATGCCTTATGCTCTCGTCAGGTCAATAAAAAAAAGTAAATCCCATAAATACTCATGTTTTACATTTACAAGGTTTCACAACCTGGCTATGACAAAGCTTCACCCGGCGTTTACATTTTCATTCCACATTTATTTTGTGCAAGATATTTTTACTGATGCATTGCATATGGTGTTTACTTGCAAATTTGGTCATCATATACATGATACTGTATATCAATGGTATTTGCAAAATGTGAGTCAGATATTTATAGATATGTTCGTCTGGCTAATAACGTTGAGTTCGACAAGGAGAAGAACAATGACTAAGGTGAGTTCGACCGGCATTAGGATGATGGCTAAGGTGAGTATGGTAGGTAGAAGAGGAATAACTATGGTGAGTATGGTAGGTAGAAGAGGAATGATTATGGTGAGCTCGATAAAGAGAAGAGGAAGTTCCAGAGCGATCTGCACAGGGAGAGCAGGGAGAACAGGGAGAACAGGGAGAGCAGGGAGTACAGGGAGAGCAGGGAGTACAGGGAGAGCAGGGAGAACAGGGAGAGCAGGGAGAACAGGGAGAACAGGTGGAACAGGGGGAACAGGGAACACAGGGAGAGCAAGGAGAACAGGGAGAAGAGGTAGAACAGGGAAAAGAGGGAGCACAGGTAGACAGCTAGAGCAGGTAGAACAGGGAGTACAGGGAGAGCAGGAAGAGCAGGGAGGACAGGGGGAACAGGGAGAACAGGTAGTACAGGGAGAACAGGTAGTACAGGGAGAACAGGGAGGACAGGGAGAGCAGGGAGAACAGGGAGAACAGGTGGAACAGGGGAACAGGTAACACAGGGAGAGCAGGGAGAACATGGAGAACAGGTGGAACAGGGGAACAGGTAACACAGGGAGAGCAGGAAGAGCAGGGGGAACAGGGAGAGCAGGGAGTACAGGGAGAGCAGGGAGTACAGGGAGAGCAGGGAGAACAGGGAGAGCAGGGAGAACAGGGAGAACAGGTGGAACAGGGGGAACAGGGAACACAGGGAGAGCAAGGAGAACAGGGAACACAGGGAGAACAGGGAGAACAGGGAGATCAGAGAGAACAGGGAAAAGAGGGAGAGCAGGGAGACAGGGAGAACAGGGAGATCAGAGAGAAGAGGTAGAACAGGGAGAGCAGGGAGACAGGGAGAGCAGGGAGAACAGGGAGAGCAGGGAGAGCAGGGAACACAGGGAGAACAGGGAGAACAGGGAGATCAGAGAGAACAGGGAAAAGAGGGAGAGCAGGGAGACAGGGAGAACAGGGAGATCAGAGAGAAGAGGTAGAACAGGGAGAGCAGGGAGACAGGGAGTACAGGGAGAGCAGGGAGAACAGGGAGAGCAGGGAGGACAGGGAGAGCAGGGAGAACAGGGAGAACATGGAGAACAGGTGGAACAGGGGAACAGGTAACACAGGGAGAACATGGAGAACAGGTGGAACAGGAGAACAGGTGGAACAGGGGAACAGGTAACACAGGGAGAGCAGGGAGAACATGGAGAACAGGTGGAACAGGGGAACAGGTAACACAGGGAGAGCAGGGAGAAGAGGGAGAACAGGGAGAAATGGGAGTACAGGGGGAACAGGGAGGACAGGGAGAGCAGGGAGCACAGGGAGAACAAGGAGGACAGGGAGAACAGGGAGGACAGGGAGCACAGGGAGAACAAGGAGGACAGGGGGAACAGGGAGGACAGGGAGAGCAGGGAGCACAGGGAGAACAAGGAGGACAGGGAGAACAGGGAGATCAGGGAGAGTAGGGAGGACAGGGAGAGCAGGGAGATCAGGGAGAGTAGGGAGGACAGGGAGAGCAGGGAGATCAGGGAGAGTAGGGAGGACAGGGAGGACAGGGAGAGCAGGGGGAACAGGGAGGACAGGGAGAGCAGGGAGATCAGGGAGAGTAGGGAGGACAGGGAGAGCAGGGAGAGCAGGGAGATCAGGGAGAGTAGGGAGGACAGGGAGGACAGGGAGAACAAGGAGGACAGGGAGAACAGGGAGATAACAGACCTGGAAGTCCTCGGCGGCGACGCGCTGCAGCTGGCTGCGGCTCAGGTCCAGGGTCTTGACGTGCGGGGTCTGCCTGAGCACGTGGCGCGGCACTGCGCCCAGCTGGTTGTCGGCCAGGCTCAGGAACTGCAGGCGGCCCAGGCCGGCGAACACGCTCTCCTCCAGCACGCTGCACAGTCACAGTCGCAGTGTCAGTCACAGTCACAAGCACAGTCGCAGCTACACTTCCAGCCCCACAAGTGTCCACCGTAAACAGTGATACCCGCGCCATGTGTTCCAGGAAGTCACATGGTACCAAGAGCCCATAAACAGAATGTGTGGTTCACGGCTACAAAAATGTGTAAGATGTAGAACTTAACGCAACCCACAAAGCACAGTTATCGCTCCTATTTGAGGCAGAAGTGTTGGTTTTGGAGACTCGCGTGCGAGTTTGTTAGTTACACTTTCATATGTCCACTTTTGTGGGTCGGAAATTTTGGCTGGACTAAAATTAAACCACGTGATGCCACGGAACTGCAACACTCTCGACCGTTGTGGCTGCATGGTGGTATACCTTCCAGGCGCGCCCATAAACTTCACAAGCCTCGAGTGGTTCAACACTCGATTTTTTTTTTTTTGCGCGACCGACGAAGATGAGGATTAGGCTGGGAAGGAAGAAAAAAAAGAGAATCTTGAGAATGTAGTGTCGGCAGGGAATGGAGACCATTCAGCGAGCTACTACTGTGCTCCTATGTACCACTTCCTCCCTGGGTTGTTCAGTGTAAAAGTGCTGTATGAAACCTTGACGGGCTGACACCAGAGACCTTGACGGACTTACTGCATGTGTCACGAGTGTGACAGTCACCTGCCAAAAGCCGGGTTGCAAGGGGGGTTGGAGGGTACTTCCGGAGGAAGCAACACACGTAAACGGGTTTGTTGATTAGCAATAGACCATTTCGATGATGTCATTTAATTTTTGAATTGAAACTTCTTCAGGCGCGATGGGAGTAAAATTTCAAGTCCGAATTTTAATGCAACGGTCTCGTGAAACATTGTTGTTTCTGACGCTAGTAGGTTGCGGACGGTGCAGAGAACTGGGCGGGGCGTGCGGACTTGCTGGCATCTAGTAAGGGAGCGTCTGGGCGGAGGGCAACACAACGGGATTTGAGGTTATTGTTGTGCATCGCGCCACGGGACACATTCGCAAGAAAATGGTGTTATTTCAAGTACGTATTATTTTAGCTGTGTAACTAAATAATTTTTCAAGTGAAATCTCTTAGGGCACGATTTGAGTAAAATTTCAAGGCCGAATTTTAATGCAAAGTTTTCGTTGACCATTGTTGCTAAACGTTCCCGACGTGGAAAGGACAAAGAATAGGTACTGGGCCATAGAGATATTCTTACAAGTCGAGGTTTCAATTCCCAAAGAATTTTCACTTCATCACGTGTACTGATTTACACGCGCCCTTTTTTTATCGTCTGCACGACGTTACGAAATCAATAGCGCGCACTGAGAGAAAGGTTTCTTTGCCTCAACAAAATGTTTGTTTATATATGGCGAAATAAATATATTTTGTTAATTCAAACAAATATTTGGTAGGAAATATTCTGTTGACCCAACAAAATGATTTTGTTAACTCAAATGTATATTTGGTTAGGTGTAACAAATTATTTTTGTTACTTATTGAGTTTGGCTAAGCTAACAAAATATTTTGTTCCACCAAGTAAATATTTGTTTCACCATATATAAACAAATATTTGTTTGATTCAAACAAACCTTATTCTGTGCGGGGTTTTCCTCAGCGACGAAGCAAAATTTTACTGCAGAGTAGTTTGCTACACGGTGCCAAAAATGAACTTTCTTCGTGCTTGTACACTGTTGGATATTTAGATTTGTAGAACGAACAATACTTGGGGAAAAAAATACTAAATCCCGGCTTTGGATCTGATTTTCGACAAGAAATTTTATTAAAATACTTACTTCGCATTTTGTTAAAATTCGCTAAACCGTTAATACTACAAAGTTTTACTTTTTTTTTTTTTTGCGCGCGATTTACAAAGCTTGTGCTGCCCCTAGCGGCTGGGTGACGATGCAAAGCGTGCAGCAGTTTCCTGCGTGACACGTGACCAGCTAGCGGTGTCTTCGCGGGTCGGGCGAGTTGTGCCGGTGTTGCGCGCGGCCTTGTGTCCCGCGGAGGTCGCGACCTCTGACCTCGCGGGCCAAGGCGCTCGTTGCCGTCAGCAGCGCCCCTGGCGGCCCCCCTCCCTCCCTCCCCACTTGTCTTCAACACGGGAACAACCTCGGCCACGAGTCATTGCAGGTCGGCAGATTCCGCGATCTCTTCGTGTGCTGCAGACACTCATAAAGCTGTGCAGCCAATCAGGGACGTAATCGCCGAGGTTTGTGCCCGCAGACCGACCCATCATGCCCGATCACAGCGTGGTTCCTTTATCTTTGCAAAACTGAAGACGAACACACACACGTGCATTCATGAGAAGCCCAAGATGTCCATCAAGTTCTGTCCCTGCCCGAACACGCCCGAATAATTCACCTTCGGCCAACCTCGGGATTTGTTTTATTTTTGCGCAGGAAAAACGAGTTCAAATATTGAAAGTGGCCGGTTAGGTTAGTTACATTAAAACACTTTAAAACACTATGGACGGTTAGTTAGGTTAGTATAGCTACATTAAAATAAACAGAGAAATATAAATACATATAAATAATCTCGAGGTTTGGCCGAAGGTGAATATTAGGGCGTGTTCAGGCACGGACAGAACTTGATGTACATCTTAGGCTTCCCGTGCATTTATAGCTATCCTATTACCTGTCACAGTTGTGGTATAGGTATATAAAAACACGCGCTCATTCGAATGCAACGCTGTGTCAGAATTTCAAAGCAATCGGTGAAGAATTTTCCGAGATTCAAGATTTTTTTTCTAAGTTAAAGCAGAGTATTATTCACATGAGTTTGTGCGGAAAAAAAATTTCCACGACACCTTTATTTACATCTGGCGTTAGCCAGCGCCCGGCAGTCATATGCAACACTGCGTGACACAACCGCTTAGCCGGTTGTCTAACTGCGAAGGCGTCAAGCAAACATTCAGGCTCATGTTTTACTCATTTACCTGCAGAGGTGTGAAAAGTATTAAGACACTATTTGATTTTTTTCGTAAAAAAAATAATTTAAGCAGTACATTAGTATTTTGTGTGTATTTAATTGAGTTTATTTGTCAATACTACGTGATTGAGTGATCCTATAAATTATGTTCAATAAGGATAACTATGGAATATCAAAAATTTGCTTTTTCATCTGCATTTTGTGGCGGACTCAGTCTAACGGTCTACTGACAGAAATGTCAAGTATCAGCTGATGTAATCAATGTCACGTGAGTTTATTTACAAGGAGTACTTCAACAGACACATATTTGGATAGATTACTAATCGCCGTGGTGTACTTGGAAGAAGTAAATTGTTGTATCTAACAGGAACAACCGTTGTAGTTGAACCCAAGGCACTTGAACTGGCCATGTGGTAGCCCGAGGAGTTGGACCGCCAGACACACGGCTCCGACAGCTGTGATCCGGAGAGTGCGTCTCTCACTTCTCTACTCTATGGCTCGCTTCCGAAGCAGCGACAAGAGTAACTTCCGAGACCTTGCGCGTATTATAAAACGTAAAAATTATCTATAAAATTTCATCGTGTTTTTATTTACATCTTTCCACGTGGAAGTTTTGATGAAAATTTTTAGTAACGTTACAATACAAGTATATAGCTATCTCTGCGTCTGGCCACAGTTAAAAAAATTTCACCTTAGTAAATTTACGGTACTGAGTGGACGTATCTTGAACTTAATTTTATGATTATTTATAAAGGGATCAAACTAATAACTACCGTTATTAGTACTAGCCACACAGCGCATAATCAATCGAGTGGTTCCTAAAGGTCTGCGGCGAACCTAGAAATGTTTTTACCGTGTGTCTCGGAAACACACTAATGTAGCTGAAGACACGGGAGTGACTTCCGAGGGGAAACACGCGTGCAGTCGACTATCGCGCACTCTCGTGAGGACGTGAGGAACTGTCGCGACAGCGCCTTGCGCCGCTGTTGACCGGCGCTCGATGCCCGCCGCCAATCAGCAGCCAATGAGGGCGCCGCGCAGGTCACGGCGCCCGAGGCCGCGGGAATCCCCGCCGGCAGCGCGCCTCGCGGCCACCTTGGCAACCTTCACCAGCCCTGCTGCCACCTCGCCCGTGTCTGGGCGCCATCTTGTCATCTCGTCGGGTGTTCAGTTGTTTCCGCCATCTTGTCGTAGCGTGGTTCAACTGTTTCCGCCATCTTGTCATAGCGATGTTTAACTGTTTCCGCCATCTTGTCATATCGATGTTCAATTGTTTCCGCCATCTTGTCATATCGATGTTCAATTGTTTCCGCCATCTTGTCGTAGCGATGTTAAATTGTTTCCGCCATCTTGTCATAGCGATGTTCAATTGTTTCCGCCATCTTGTCGTAGCGATGTTCAATTGTTTCCGCCATATTGGATTCAGATTTTATTTTTCTTCTAAAATTGATTCTATCCATGCGAAAATGGAAAAAAATTATTCCTGGATATAAAAATATCGGGGTTTTAGAATTGATTTATGTTATATTGAATCGCATCAACTGATATAGAAAATCTTTTTTTCGACAATAACCAGTGACTGAAGCCTTTTTTTCATGAACCTATTGAAATTAATTTCGAAATACCAATCCAGAAAGTATGGCAGACGAGTTGTATCTTCCCTACCCTCTATCCACACTTTGTAATAGTTCTATGTTCACGAACACACGAGGGGATAGCTGAAGATCAACAACTGTCTGACTACTGCTCAGGTATACGAGTGTTGACTTCAGCATTTGTCCACAGAGAGGACTTGTGCCCCCATTGTCAGAGCTGGTGAGAGGTGGCAGTAGCACGAAGACTAGCCCCTCCCCCTTCTCCGTCTAATGGCAACGACCGCCAAGTTCCTCAATCACGGAACATCCCCGCCCCACTCCGCTCGGTAGCGAACCCGCGCTTCCCCTTGTTTGTCGAAGAGTGTGTTGATGTTGGTGCACTGAACACGACCTCAATGGTACACTAATGATATTGAGTAACATATTCATCCCGCTGGACAGTTGTCCTGTAAATAGTCCTCGTTTATCGTGAGGATGGTTAGTTGTATTATTGATTTTGAAGCTTAAAATACGTTTCCGCACTGAACAAAAATAAACCGAGGACTAATGGAATGTACGGGGGCAACACAAAGCATAAATGTGCTGGTAAGAATCCGAAACAATTATTCCTGCGAACTCTATTTTGTAGTGATACAATTTTTTTTCATGTAAATGTTCAGATTTACAAATATTTGTAATTTAACATGAATATTTCTGATCCGTTTGAAGAGATGGCATTAGTATTTAAGTAAATTTTATATATTGTTATTACTTTGTACTTGTACTTTACTTTAAATATTAGTTTTTATTAAATTATATTTTCATTTATTAATGAAACAATGTTCTAATTTATTCGTTTATTGGTTTTGGGTTATATTAAATTTTAATAAATTGCTCTTTTCATCTTCATAAAACTAGTGTAAGGCTTCTTAGGTTATATTTTATTTATTTATTTATTTCTCAGTTATTATACATTTAGAAATGTTTACATTTGTCAAAATACCGCAAGTAATTTTAAGTGACTAGGTGCACTCACATACAAGCTAGCTTCCGTGAGTGCTACATTTCCTGGGTAATTAAGTGAATACTGTTAAAGTGTAAAAAAGGGGGAAATAAATTATTATTATTATTATTATTATTTACAAAAAAAATTGGTTGTCTGTAAAGTCGGTTTACGGACGATAGTTTAACGTGACAACGTCATAACAAAACATTGATAAAATGATTGCATACTTTTATGAATAAAATTGAATATATTTGCGCCACGGACTCTGCAGCAATGCTAGTAGGAACGGATTAGCAAATAGCAATGGAAATGTTACATTGAAATGCATGAAAACAGAATAATTACGCCACGGACTCGGTCGCAATGCTAGGAGGTTCAGGTTAGCAAAGAGCAATATAAAATGAGCGTAACGGGACACAGCGTAACGGGACAATGTGCGTAACGGGACACTTTTTTTCGTGCATGCAACCGGCGTTCATCCATTTATTAGACGTTGTCACGTCAAAAAAGTTACAGTGAAAGCTGGTCATTGGAGATGTTACGTGTGATGCTTGCAACGCGACTGTGATTGACGAGAAGTGAGTTGTTGTTCGCAAGTGGGCGGTCAGCGCGAGACTCGAGGTGGACTCATACATGAGCGCACGGCCCCGGGGCTCATGGGACATGAGCGGCTGCTGATTGGTGGGTGCCCAGAGCCCGGTCACGGTTCGGTCGGTGATTGGTCGAGCAGCCAGCCCACCACAGGCTGCTGGAGCTACTGCTCGCTACTTCTCGCCGGTCCGTGGGAGAGTTGTTTGCTGTCGGCCAGCCGTCGATAACCTCCGACACACTGAACCCGCGTCGAAAACACTCGCCTGTCCTTCAGCCAGTGAGTCAGCTGAACTGGTTATACGAATCGCACGAGTGCAGAACTACAGCTCAGGTGTGCGGCTTTCGCAACAAAAAAAAATACATAGTTTAAATAAATATAGTTTAAAAAACTAAAAAAACATGCTTTTAAAGATTATCAAACTAAAAAGTTAAAAATAATTTAAAAATTTAATTTATGACAATAGTATATAAGCGATACTAGTATAAATGAGAAAAAAGCTTGAGGCGCTATGTGCCATATTTTTTTGTATATTAAGCGCCCCATGCTTTTTTCTCATTTATACTAGTATTGCTTATATACTATTGTCATAAATTAAATTTTAAAATTATTTTTAACTTTTTAGTTTGATAATCTTTAAAAGCATGTTTCTTTAGTTTTTTAAACTATATTTATTTTTAACTTTTTAGTTTGATATTCTTTAAAAGCATGTTTTTTTTTAGTTTTTTAAATTATATTTACGTATAATTATGCGCGCCTTAGACCGCTCGGCTAACGAACGTAATGAAATTGGTGGGACATTTTACAGTGATGAGCCATTCACTCTTAGTCGAAAGAGTTACAGACGGACAGACAAACAAACATACAGGTGAAGCTAATATAAAGCATGTAAAAAAAAATCCCTTCGAATTGCCAATCCAAAACAATGTTCGCAGGCTTCCACGGCCATTTGACTGAAGTAGCTTGGCTTCTGGGTTGTAGCCGCGTCCTTGGCGAATAATTCACCCGACGTTTCGGTCGACATTGCAAGTCGCCATCATCAGGGAGCAGTTTACCTGCGGCTACAACCAAGAAGCCAAAGCTACACCAATCCAAAAACTTTTGGCAGGCGAGTTGTATCTTCCCTACCCTTGTGACTACAGAGCTATGGAGCTGTCTGGTATTAGTATATGGTGTGTTTGACTCTACCATACAAGTCAGTCACGCTATCATCACCCTGGCTTTCTTTGGAACACAGCTCTCTCTGCACACGTCCAACTGCTGGTCTGGTTCAGTGAATGAACGAGTCAGAGATCCCTGCTGGGAAGCCTTCTTTTCACAGACGAGAGAGCCACACCCGAAGTTAAAGCTCGCTTTTTTTCCCCCGTTCTATCTCATTGTATAAACCGGTGTGGCATTGAATTTTGCGGTCGATTAGGATAGGTTAGCTACATTATAAATACTTTAAAACATTGCGGTTGGTTATATTAGGTAAGTATAGCTACATTAAAAATACTGTAAATTCATTTTACGGTTGCTTAGCAAATAACTTTTTAATATGTAGCTATCCAGGGCTAGGAAACCGTTTACATGATTTCACAGTATCTTCAATGTAGCTATACCCTAACCAAATCAACCGTCCACAATGTTTTAACGTATTTATAATGTAGCCAACCTAACCTAATCGACCACTAGTTACTATGAGTTGTCGAAAATAAAAAATAAAAAAAAAACCGAAGATGCACGATCGGGAGTTTGTCTCTCTCGTCTGTGAGAAGAAGGCTTCCCGCGGACCGAGGGCGACTCCTGCGCGCGCGCGGGTCACGTGATGCCGGGGTCGCTGTTTGCGAGCCGCGGCCGGCTGTGTCTGTGTCTGTGTCTGTGTCTGTGTCTGTGTCTGTGTCTGTGTCTCTGCTGGCTGTTATCGCGAGTCTGCACGCAGCGCGCTGCGCCGCCGGCGCCGGCCGCCCTACGCGTCGGTCGCACGAGGCCGGATCACAATGCAACGTTCCCGTCGAACATCCTCGCGAGACGTTCCCGACGCCAAAACGACAGAGCATATGCACTCGGCCAAAGATTTATTTTCCCCTGACCTAACTAATAACTGTGTTTGGGAGAAATTCGGCGTGTCTCAGTCCGAAGCCTAAACGCTCTACTCATGCTGGGCTGAAGCCATGCATCGTGTGCTAGTGCGCTTATATTCCCGTATGTATAATTTATTTTCATCATGAATGAATAATTAAGACATTATTGTTTCATACATAATTAATATTAATAAATAGCATGTTTATTAAAATTCATTTCGATTATTTTAGTAAATTAAATTATTAATTTTATACACGTGATTATACTAATTTTTAATGATGTGTATTTGATTAATTAATGTTTTTTTACAATAAATTTTAAAGAAGGTTCAGTGTCTTAAATAAAAGAGAAGTATATTTTCAAAAGCGGGTGCACAAGTACGCACACCTTCCATCGCGACACACAGTGTCTGTCGGTGTATTCCAACTGCCCTGCGGTGCCGCCGCCGCCGCCGCCGCCGCCGCCGCCGCCGGCACCTGGTCCCCAGAGGAATGTCTGGTGAAAGCATGTTTCCGGAGGCCCGAATGCCAACGCACCCGCCCGCCTTCCGCCCCTCCCAAATGTGCGCCCTTTAAGGGTGGATTGGGAGTCTGCTTACAGATCTGTATAGTCCAGGGCCCCGCCTTACTGAAGCTACCGGATCCAGAAAACATGTCCCCTCCACCACTACAGCACCCGCTGGGCTGGAAGAGTGGCTTCACAGGAACCTGGAGGCTGAAATCCCCAGGTGGAGCCACGTCCGGGTAAGGGTTCGAGTCAGCTGCTTCCACAGCCCGGCAGATATAATTGCCATGAGACGAGAGAAGTGTGACGCTGCCGGAGCTGCTAGCGGCTGGTGGACAGCGGGCAGGGGTGAGGCGGCGACCAGCTCCGAGGTGACCGCGCAGTGAGGACTCTCGCTGCCGGCAGTTGGCGACCCTGCACGATGAAGAGCGGCGACACAGCTCCGGTGCTAGCCTCGACGGCCACGAGGCGGTGGTCGTACCGCGGCTCTCTGTCTTGTCCGAGGAGGCCCGCACATGCGACACACTCGGTTGTCCGCCTTGTGATACCCTCTGCGGGGGACTCCTTCGAGTCGACCACAGTTCAGGAGGGATGTCCTCAGCCTCTCCTTGTCGCTCCACCAGGAACACCACCAAGTTGTGTCGGCGGTGTTAGTTCGGCCCTAGCGGCAGTCGCCCGTCATCAAGTCCGACAGCTGTAGCCCTGAAGCAGTGTACCATTCATCTCAAGATTCCCATATGCTACGACAACGATCTCCGTGTGTATTCAGAATTTTTTATTTTCATTTTCATTCCTGTGCGCGTGTTTCAAAACACTAAAAAAAAAAAAAAAAAACTCGTTCTTCAACTAGCAGGAATTCTTACACAACTACGTCGAATATATGTATAAAAGTATCTAACTCTGTCTTAGAACCCAACGTAAGCTACCTCACTCTACCTGAAGGTCATCGTAAAGTGATACATAGGACGTTCGAGTCGTCGCATGAAAAAAAAAAAGGGGGGGGGGGGGGTTATCTGTAACGTCGGTTTTAGGGACGATAATTTTACGTGATAACGTCATAAGAAAACATTGATGAAAAATTGCATACTTTTTTTTAATTTTCAATATTATATACAGTTTTTGCTAATTTAAATTTAAACGATTTGTTTAAATATAATCACGAACAATTAGTTAAAAAGCCCGCCTTAACCTGTTTGATATTATAGAAGATTTTCTCGCACGGTGGTTGGCCGGTTCTTGCACGCTCGGCTCAGGCGGAACGTGACAATTTTTCGTGCGTGCAGCCGGCGTTCATCGATTTATAAGACGTTATCACGTAAAAAAAAAACGTTTGTTTGACGGCGCGGCGCGTGGTGTGTGCGCAGTGCGTGATGTCGGCGTGAGCGACGTGTTGCCTGCCGGGACAGGCGTGGGTCGCTTGTTGAGGGGCCTTAAGGGGCCCGCCTCGTCAGGGGTGTATCTGTGTGTTAGTGAGGCGGGATGATAAGCGCGACGCTCGCTGGTGCTTCTAGCGCGGTGTCTCCTCTGGACTGGCGCGCAGTCTTCTCGTCGTGCGTATGAGCGGTGACCGTAACATCATATGGCGGAGAAATGAAGATACAGGTGTAATGCAAGTCCCTTAAGTGCTTTTAAGAATCTATTCCAGTTGTTTTACGCCTAAAAATTACTCTGAAAACGCGCGTTTTAGCCATTTCAAGTCTTCTAGAAATACAGTTTAAAAACTTGATCCGAAATCAAAAGTACTTTTCGGGCCTCAGCGAACTTTTGAATGCTTTTCGTAAGCAGACCGCTCTCGGATATCTCGAGTAGTTTTGAAATCGCGTTGTTTTTCCTGAAGCTCTGCGCACCGCGTGTGTGCCCGGGTGGGCGGGGGCCTTAACTCCGCGCAGTTCGTGTCGCGCTACCACGCAGACACTCGAGGCAGACGGCCCACGCGCGCTTCCACTGCTGTTGTTCCGTCAACAACTTCCCGGGGTCGCCGCCACTCGCGAACAAACACAGCGTGTCGCTTCGCAGTTGGAATCCACGGAGCGGGGTTATTACCTCTTGCACTGCTGTTGAAGACCGTCAACAGGAGACAGTTCAGTCGCAGGGCACGTACGGTGGCAAGTAACTGCGTCAAACGCCGGCGGCTTGGTCACGTGTCACGGCTACTCACGAGTACCAACTGTGCGATGCCAGAGACGGCTTCTGTACTGCAAGGCTCAAATATACCTGCGTCAGTGCTGAACGGTTAAACTACAGTAAACTCTCTATTATCCGCGCATGCTACGAAAAATACAACACATATTTAAATCTGTATTTTATTACAAGTGAGCAAATTTGAACTCTACTGACGAGTGTATTGTGTGCGGTATACAGTAAAACGCCACAGGCCTCTTCGGAACTCACGCAGTGTCTAATGAAGTCTCTGAGTACGTCCTTGTTACGAAGCAAGTACCGAGCACTTTTATGTTTACATTACTGAAATGTATTGTATGTTAATTATTCATTAAAATACTAAAATTTTAACATCATTTAAAAATTTTTACTGTTCATTGTAAATTTTACTGTACATAAATTTTTAGATTTTTAAGTTGAAATTAATGTTTCCTTTTTTGTTTCCCATTTTTGGCTCTTTTGCGGATTATCCGCGATTTACACTATCCACGGTGGCCCTGCCACTTAATTTCGCGGATAATCGGGAGTGTACTGTGGTATTAATGTAAAATTGTTACACAGTAAAATTTAATTTGATAACATCACTAGCTGTACCCGGCCACGCGTTGTTGTGACTCGGTCTAAAATGAAATGAATAGGAAAGTAAATCAAAGTATTCTAGGGAACATAGATCCACAGAGGAACCACATCATTCGGTTTAAAATACTCTGCTTTGCGTTGCTGTGCTTATGCTGTGGAATCAAAGGAAAGGAAGAAAAAAATATTTTTCTCGCGTGAAATCTTGTTATTTTATTATCTTTTTTTATTTTAAGGTTAGTAAATGGACTAAATTTTATGTTTGTCCGTTTTCCGTATTAACATAAACCGAATCTTGAGCATGCGACGTATAATTGTCCATGAGAGAAGCATTCGTTTTCTAAATTCAAACCGCACTCTTGCAAAGATTGCCCTTGCGCTTTGCTGATAGTCATAGCGAACGCAAGGCGTATTGGGAATTCAAGCCGTTTCAACTCGAGCGCTATGTCGGTCGGAATGAGTCGTATTCGTGGAAAAAGCACGTCTTCACCTTTATGAGGTCCAATCAGAATTGTTGCTTCAATTAGACTTTTCATCATTGTTTTAACTACTAATCGTGTGCGAATGCGTAACTTTGGCTGATTGATGTTTTGGAGTATTATAATTAGTACTCCAATTTCCAAATTCAGAATGTCTGACGGTAATCCGGTAACATCGAGTTGAAAGAAGAAATTCTGTTGTAAAAGTCACTACTTCACTTTGGTTTATCACGGAGTCAATGGATTTGTATGTCACTGTTTCACCTAGGATTCTGTTTACATTGCCATTTTTAGCCGCTAGAATTGCTATTTCGCTTAACCATACGTGATTCCGATAATTTGTTTCGATGCTTTGGAAAACCTGGTCTACTAATTCTTCCTTCGAATTCACAATATTGCAAAAATTATATGGGAAGGTGATTTTTCCTGTTTCTTTATTTGTAGGTACAGTGCCGTTAGCGACCTCGAGAAATTGTCTTGAAAATATGTCGGCTTTTGGATCAGTTTGAAGCTGAACTCTCATATTTGTTGTTAAATGGATTTTTTTGACTGTGCTCCAAAAAGTTTAATATTTCAAACAGGCATTCAATCTATCAACTGGTGTTGAGCGAGTTATAACTGGAAGTGTTTGCCTGAAGTTACCGGACAGAAACACCAATGCTCCACCTAATTGTACTTGATCATTTCTCAAGTCTTTCAATTTATCGTCTAATGATTCCAATGACTTCTTGTCAGCCAACTCGTAAAACACGTACAATAGCAAACGAAAACGAAAGACGGCGGTAATATATATATATTTGTGGGTGCATTCCAAGGAGAATATATTCAAATCCGTGAAGAGTCTAATCTCCTTCCTTGCTAGACCTTCCCGAGATAATTAGGTCCTAAACTACATTTTTCAGGCTGTGAATAAAATGTATAAAAATTATATTTAAAAAATATTTTTTTTTCTTTTCCAAAAACGCCCAGACTAGTATTTTTTTTTTCTAACCAAACACTAAATATCAAAATTCATGCTTATTACTATGAAAATGACGGACTTCCCGGAAAATTTCCGATTGTTTTTTGGAAAACTTTACCATAAAAACACTTGCATATTGAAATGCAACGTTGTGTAAACATTTCAAGTCAACCGGTCGAATACTTTTTGAGTTTTGCGAGCACAAACATACGGAGGAAGAATTTACATGTATGTTGTAATAGTGTTATATTTACTTTATTTTCATTGCGACAGTGACATAAAATTTTAAATAATTATGCGTTGGAAATACTTTTGATAGCCGCTTCAATATCTTTGTTTTCAACTTCACAAATTTTATTTTTGACGTGACAACGTCTAATAAATCGATGAACGCCGGCTGCACGCACGAAAAAGTGTCCCAATACGCACATTCTTCCGTTTCGCTGTGTCCCGTTTCGCTCATTGTTCCGTTACGCTGTGTCCAGTTACGCTCATTGTACGCTTGCGCCGCACCGACAGAAGTACTTTGTTTATACATGTGTAATATGAAATAATTTCTACGTCAAATGTACGTAAGAAAAAAAATCTGATTACTAGTATAATTTCGAGTATTTATTCTTTTATTATTAAAAAAAGTAGCATCTGTCGGCGAGTGCAGTAATAATAGGTTATGTTAGATATTTGATAACAGTTTATTTATATGAAAACTTGTACATAATTATATTTAAACAAAAAGTTAATGTGGTTTTCATTGCTTATTACAACAACAATCTCGGCAATAATCTTGCATTTTAAAAATCTGATTACTAGTTTAATTTCAAGTATTTATTATTTTATTATTAAAATAAAAATTATTCAATTTTATTCATAAAAGTATGCAATCATTTCATTAAAGTCTTGTTATTACGTTGTCACGTTAAACTATCGTCCGTAAACTGACTTTACAGAAAACCAATTTTTTCTTAATAAGGATATATATCATGAATAATATTAAGTTTCTTTGATTAATATCTTAACTCTCGGTATGCAGCATTTAGTGGGAACCATTTCGTGATTTGACAGACGTCAAGGAACGGAAGTGTGTAACATCGCGGTGCTGCCATCTGTGACGGAATGCCGCGAACCAAAGTTCCAAAGACAAGGGGAAACTTCATAGTATTAACTGTTTAATGAATTGTAACAAAATGGGCAGTATTTTAATAAAGTTCCTTGTATAAAATCAGGTCTAAGGCCAGGATTTAGTATATTTGTTTCATGTCTTTTTTTCGCTTTTATCGGAGCCGTTCCATTATATGTTATAAAATTTCGTCTGCTAATCAAATTATTTAATAGTCGATTTAGCTGCTCCGGCAGCGAATTCTAGCGGCGGGTGCGGGAACTACGTGTGATTCGCGTCAAGGTTGTAGTTGAAAACACGTTTATTTATCACGCTCGGCTTTATTATAAAGAATTCTACGTTAAATTTTGTGTCAGAGTTTCGTATTATAAGTGTATTTGCAACACGAGAACACGCGAATTTGCTCGTTCCCGAGGTTAGGAGATAAACAAACCTGGCGAGCACTAAGAGACTCGCTGCCTTTTTAACAGTTTATCTAGTAAATGATAACAAGTACGAATATGAGATAATTTTTGTATCAAAGACAACATTAAAGAAAAACTCTTATCGTACGGTACAACGCAATAAAACTGGGGCGTTGAATACGTTTCAAAAATGAAACAGATTTTGCCTAGAATTCGTGTCACTGTTATACACGAATATTTGAGTTTTTCGAATGCATTGTAAAGCATAGCGCATTAATAATTTTTATATTTTGCTCCTTAATGAAAATAAATAAATAATAAATTGAGACATGTCAGCAGTGGCGCACCCAGGGGGGGGGGGAGGGGGGGGGTTTAAACCCCCTCCGAAAATGTGAAGAAAAAATATAGAATGAAAAAAGTAAAAACATTCCCAGTCCCAGCAAAATAGGTACGATGGTCTATGGGCAGCGCTCAATCTACCAAACTTTGCGAGATGTTTTCACGTCAGTGTATACATTATGGTGTTAGTATTACATTTGTAGTCTGCTACCGTGAATTACTTTAATTTTTTTACAAATTAGTTTGTGTTATATAAAAACTTAGAATTGTTTGTGCGCTACGTTTATCTCAATTTTTGCATAATTTTGGACTGTATTTCTGCAGTTTAGTACCGTACTAAAAATTATTCTTTTTCTACCAGCAGTATATTCAATAATTAGATACAAAAACTTCTTAAATAGCACCAATTTTCACCTAGAAATCCAAATTTTCCCGGAAGAGAACCCCCAGACCCCTCTTTATTTTTGAAACGGTGTTCCTTTATAAAAAAACAAACTTCAAACCCCCTCCAAAAAAAATTCCTGGGTGCGCCTCTGCATGTCAGCCCTTGGGTACTACCGATCTATTCGTCATCGTCTACGTCCTCGTCTACGTCTCAAGCATTGTCGCCCACGCAGTGTTTGCACAACACAGAGCAACAGTCGTGCAAACACCAGATGCACGTCAGCAAAACAACTTCAGCAACACTATCACGGTCTTGTCTGTGTCGCAGTTTAGTTACAAAGTTATTACTTCAAATGCGATCCAAGAGGACTAGGTTATAAAAAGGCATTCGGGCTCATGAATTATAATACATAATACGAAAAGGTCAGAAGTTAGTGTAAAAAATATTATATACAATTTTAAACTGTAAATAAAAAAAAAGAACTCACTTAGAACTTAATCTCTGGACTACATACCACTCGGCATTTAACTACCTTACGCGTGGATAGGAAGCCTCACAATGAAGGTTTGGGTTTAAAACCAAGCAGAATTATAATGGCACGTTTTTCTTTTTTTTCTCTTTTATCATAGCTGGGTGTGTTAACAAGCCAAACCTATTTACCTGTACAATGAAGTTTAACGTAAACGACGAAGTAGCTTGGCTTCTGGGTTGCAGACGTGTCCTTGGCGAATAATTCACCGACGTTTCGGTCGGCATTGCAGTCACCATCATCAGGGAGCAGTTGGTAGGTAACTGCTCCCTGGTGATGGCGATTGCAATGTCGACCGAAACGTCGGTGAATTATTCGCCAAGGACACGGCTACAACCCAGAAGCCAAGCTACTTCAGATAATGGCCGTGAAAGCCTGCGAACATTATCAACGTAAACGATATTTGATGTTAGGAATTGTTACTGTAGTATATATTTTTAAGCTATGGTTTCATGATTGCTACGGCAATGCACAGGTGTTGTGACAATGAACGATTAACTTTATTTTACTCCATCATTACATAAAATAATTATCAAAATAATAACTGATAGTTTTAAATGGTCGAAGTAAAAATCAAACCTAAAAAAAAGTTATAGGTATTTAATTTATCAGCGGAACCAAATGTTTATATGTCACTGTCACTGTGGTTTATGCTAGTTATTCAGTGGTTCTGGTCCCTTGACGTGGCTCGCAGGACTGTGACGACACACACGCCGCCGGTTGGTTCGTGGGAAGCCTTCTTTTCACAGACGAGAGAGCCAAACGCTCGATCGTGCATCTTCGGTTTTTTTTTGTTCATTGTAAATAAATATGGCGGTGTTGATAAAAGAATACTAATGGTCAATTAGGTTAGGTTAGCTACATTATAAATACTTTAAAACATTGTGGACGGTTGATTTGGTTAGGATAGCTACATTAAAGATAAGGGGGGAAAAAGCATGAACTTCGGGGAACTTCGGGTTTTGGCTCTCTCGTCTGTGAAAAAAAAGGCTTCCTGTTGGTTCGCAGTCGCGGAATGCGGTAGGTGTTTCGGAGGAGGTCACATGTCTGCGGCAGCGAGTCGGCAGAGTTGCGGCGAGCGATTGGCGCGCCTCTTGACGGGTGTGTACGTGAACTACACTATCGGCCATTTGAGAGAACAGGTGCAAATAGCGCGCTAGTGAATGGATAGGATTTTAAATCAATCGGGCTATCCTTCATTACCCTCCCAAGCCACATTTTGTACCAATATATTTACACGAATTTCTCGCAGGAATGTTTTTAAAACGTCTTTTTACATATTTTTTTTTAAAAACGTGTTTCAGTATTCAAAATAATTTTCACTATGGTTAATTTCTATGAAAAAAAATTAAAACAAATTTTATATTATGTTTTATATTAAAATAAGGTTTTTTTCATAATTACGGTGAATATTTTGCTGTTATTGTTATCAAGGATAAAAGCTTTAACTAGTTTGCGATGGTATTTTTGTGATAGATGAATGTTCTTTAAGACAATGCTGGTCGGGTTTGTTTGAAAAGTTTGTACGTCACGCGGATGTACAGAGGCTGTGTCACGACTGCAGGGTTCCGAACAGGGGCGCAACAACTAAATTTTCAAAGGGAGGGTGCAATATACCTTTTTATAAAGAATCATCGCTCCCCCCTATTGAAGCGGGGGGGTCAGGGGGTCCTCCCCCGGGAAAATTTGTATTTCAAGGTGGAAAATGGTGCTATTTAAGCAGTTTTATTATCAAAAAATTGATTAGACAGCTAGTGGAACTAACATATCCGACTTGTACAGCACTTTCTTTGCCCCCGTTTGCCCCCACTTCAAGGTTTCAGAGGGGGGGGGGGGCAAAATACCCTTGCCCCCCCCCCCCCCCCCTTGTTGTTGCGCCCCTGATTCGAACCACTCGGCCACTGAGAGGCCAGCACAGCGGAGTCTGAGCTTATTGTTGTGCACCGCGCCACTGACCATATTCGCAAGAAAATGGCCTTCTTTCAAACGCGTATTGTTTTAATTACTTGCGTAAATCAGCATTTTTAAACATTGTTAATTGATTTTTTTTATAGCTGTGTAACTAAATATTTTTTTTTTCACTAGTGTAATGCTTTTCACGGTTTAGTTTGACAGAGTAATTATTTGTCACGAATTTTTGAAGTGAAACCTATTTGGGTGCGATGAGAGTAAAATTTCAAGGCCGAATTTTAATGCAACGTTATCGTGAAACATTGTTTGGAAACGTTTCTGGCCCCAAAGAGATACAAAGAGGGCACTTATTAGTCAAGATTCGAACTGACAAAGAGTTTCGCTTCTACCACGTGTATCGAGTTACACGCGCTCTTTTTTTTTTGTCCGTCTAGTGTTCTGTTAATAATATGTACATTGATGCGAAAAGGAAAATTAAATTTTAATCATCTTTCAACTTAATGTGCTGGCCAATACCTATTTAAATTCATGATTTCTAATTAGAAAACTTTCGAATATTTTTTTTTTTGTCGCGTACAATGATGTGATGATACCGGAAATTCGAATTTAAAGCACGTGTAAAATTGACCCCGAGGATAATTTAATCGAGATGAATTAGCAACGCTATAATCGATATTTGAGTTCCTGGTTGGGTGAGTATCGTAGTTTGGGCCTCCGAGTCCAGCGGCGCTGGTCGGGACTTGTCTGGCGCTCGCGGTGAGACGGCCAGCAGACACCCGGGGGCCGGGGGCGAAGCCCGGGGAGACATGGCTACACGAGGTCCCTTCCGCCCTCATCGTAACCCGACACGCCTCACGCACAGGCGCGTAGGAAGCAAATATTTAATGGGGGGGGGCAAAGGAGAGTATCATTATAAGTGGTGGATTTAACAAGGGGGTGTCCGGAGGCTCTCCCCCGGTAGAAAAAAAAAATTGTATTCTAAGGAGCCGAATGGTGCTATTTAAGCATCTTTCGTAAATAAAAATGCAACGAGCGGAAACATTTACTGGTCTTATATCCCACAATAATATTTCCGCTATCAGCACTGTGAAACGTGAATATTTAGAAGAAAACAAGAACAGTTGCCGCGCCGTATTTATTGTGCCTGTACACTTATCGAAAAGTCTCATTTTATTTTAAGAATAAAGTAACGTACAGACAAGAAAATCCCACAACACCAATAAGCGTTGCAATGAAGACAATTCCTCTTGTTCATCTGATTCAATGGCCGGGCAAAACAATCACTTTGCCCGGCCATGAAATGTTATGGCCGGGCAGTCGCCTGGGTCGCCCCCCCCCCCCCACCCCCGACGGTTCCTACGCGCCTGCTCACGCACCCTGTTCCAAGCAGCCTGCGCGTAGGGTTACCAGACGTCCGGCAAAAGGAGGACATGTCCTCCTCTTTATGTATTTTTTTTGCGTCCGGCCGGATTTTCCTTAATGCTCCAAAATGCCCGGCTTTTTTATAAAGTGAGATAATTCCTGCAGTTACACTCTGAGTAAAGCGCGCGGTGCGCGCTAATGCGCTGTCCGCAGACAGCTTGACAGGTAGCAGCACATGCAGAAGCACGTGCTTTTAATATGCTGTATACGCGTAGTTTGTTTGATTCTTTATACTGAAACTGTATTAAATGCCAAAACATTGTAAAATATCGTACTCCATTGTAATTAATTCATGGCTTTTTAAAAAAATATATTGTCCTCCTTTTTAGTGAAATGTCCTCCTTTTTCGAGGTGAATGTCCTCCTTTTTTGTCTGGCAACCCTAACCACGTGTCCACGCCTTAGAAATTGTTCCGAAACCACACGCTCAGAGCTTCTCGGACCCGTCGAGCAGTGTTCAGATCACGCGAGTTCTTGTGGAGGCCTGCCCGGGCCGCCACAGGGTCCCAGCGGCTCCGGACACCCGCTGAGTGGTCATTAGCGCGACTCGTCCTAGCGGGTGACGGTTATCCGCACGCAGCGTTTTCTCTCGTTCATCCACTGCGCGATGCCCGGACGATGTCTTCCACACACACATACGCAAACAAATTATTTATAGTAACAGTAAGATAGTTTAGCAGGGATTCTCGTTACGACTTCATGACGCGTTCAGGCGTGCTGTCATAACTTGCAAACACAAGTATAATTTTTTTAAATTATAGTGTTTCTAACTTGTGTGTTTCGGCTTTGTGTATTTATAAGTTATGTGTTTCCCAGTTATGGAAGTTCTAAGTTGTGTGTACTTAAGATAGTTCAAAGTTGGGTGTTTCCATGTTATGATCGTTCTAACTTAGGACAGTTCTAAGTTGTGCTAAATATGTTATGTGTTTACACAAACATGACATGTGTGGTTCCTGCATTTAATACTTAACAGTAATATACGTGTAGTTATGACTTTTTTTTACGAAATCATCAAACACATGTCTTGAAAGCATAGTATGTAAATATATTAAATAAAAACCAAAGTACAAAAAGGTTGTTTTATTTTCCCTGGTGAAATCATTACTTAACATTTCTATGCATAAACGTTGGAATTCTAAACGTATTTTATCTACTTGAAGAAAGTAAACTCACTCATGAAAATGACATGGGTTGTACAGGAGAGGTCCTGTTCAACATTCTGTGGTTCTTTTCAGCCAGTCTGGACGATTTACAGTCCTTGCCGAATGTTTCATTCCAGCCGAGATGACAATTGGATACGAAACTGCGAGTACTGACAGTTGGTCAGTCTGGACAGGTGAATGACAGGTGAAGGACACGTGGAGAACAGGCGAGTGACAGAAGAAGGACAGGAGAAGGACAGGTGAACGACAGGAGAAGGACAGGTGAAGGACATGTGAAGAACAGGCGAGTGACCGAAGAATGACAGGCGAGTGACAGAAGAATGACAGGCGAAGGACAGGCGAAGGACATGTGAAGAACAGGCGAGTGACAGAATAATGACAGGCGAAGGACAGGTGAAGGACATGTGAAGAACAGGCGAGTGACAGAATAATGACAGGTGAAGGACATGTAGACAGGTGAAGGCCACTCACTCACCGAGTTAGTTACCACATATCTTTGTCATTACTATTGGATTGAATGATTTCCTTGTGAATTAATTCCGATCGCTCTTATGTATTTGTGGTGCCATAAATTTTCAACCAGATATTTATCCACGTTATTTTTTAGCTGTATTAGGTCACCCAACTGACAATAACTATGCATATTTGTGTATAGTATTTAGTAAATATATGATACAAAAATTATAGACGAAATATATGATACAAGGAATTTGTCGTAATAAATTTACAGAAAAATCCCAGAAATAGTAATGGAAAAAAATGAAATAACAAAGATCAAGCCTTAACTGGATTTCATGAAGTTGTTGACAGAGACAGAAATAACAGTCTGAAGACGATAACAAACTGTTCAGCTCAGCTGAAATACGCTTTGTGAAGAACGTATTTTTTTTTCTTTCGGCGGACCACAAAACATTACGGACCAAGTTACTTCTTGAAAACGAACAATAAACATTATTACTGAAAACAACATAAATTAAGTGATTAAAATTATTGTCGAAATGTCATTATATTGAAATTTAAGTAGTTTAACTAAGTCCTGCTGATTACTACTTTAGACCATACGTAACGAAAATATAAAATGAATTATTATATATTACCATTTCGGTTTATTGAGGCACTCTACAATGAAACTCTCTTTCTACTCCATTACGACCAGTGTTTTTCCTTTCATCTAGAGAGGCCTATCTGGCTTCAGAAAAAAAAAACACGCGATTTGAAAACTGCTGGTGATGTCTGAATGGTGTCTGCATTTAAGAATACTTGAGAGTGTATGAGTACTTCTGTTTCCGTATTTGGTTTTTAAACTGTATTTTCAGAAGAGTGAAAATGGATAAAATACATGTTTTCAGAATAATTCTTAGGCATCTGACACCCGGTACAAATTCTTGAAAGCGCTCAAGTGACTTTGCGATACACCTTTACCTTCATATCTGCGCTTTATAATATTATGATTACCACTCAGATATCATAGTTGGTCTATGCACGACGAGAAAACTGCTCGTCAGTTCAGACAGAGCCTTGCGCTTAGAGGCGATACCGCGCCAGAAGCACCAGCGAGCGTCACACTTATCACCAACACAAACAGACGTCTAACTGGGCCGGTCCCTTCGTTGCAAAAAAAATTGCCTTAGATTCTAATGGATAGGTATCTCGGGAACATATTATTAAAGACTAAAATTGGGGTTTAAAACAGTATTCCTAATAGCCGAGTGAATTATGCGTAATTTGATAACCAAACACCGTGTGCTATAGAAGCGACAAAAAGTATTTGTTTTTGAGATACTTGGACTTGCATGCTGGTTTCACTCGGCCAACTAGAGCCAACTTAACAACAGCTGAACCTACCGTAGCGAGCGAACCTGTTGAAAAAATCAATAGCTTCTCCCAGGCGCTTGAAAACTGATTATCATTTATGTCCTCGCGCGGACAAAATTTGGATTCGACATCGGCAGATCTGATTTTTTTTTTCCTTTCAATTATATAAGTCTACAGCTAATAAGATGCCCGTCGTTTGGTCGCAATGGCGGATCCAGGATTTTGGTTTGGGAGGGGCTTGACCCAGCTGAGGCTAGGCTTTATCAAGGCAAACACTAAAACAATAGTGGACCCAGATGCTTTTGGAGGGGGCTTGAGCCCCTTAGCCCCCCCCCCCCCTCTGGATCCGCTACTGATTGGTCGTACAGCTTTCGAACATGAACTCCGTGACTCTAGCAGTTGGGGAACAGTACGTGAGTAGTGTTGATTGAACGACAGGCACGGGCGAAGCCCTGAAGACCGAGGTTGGAGCCCTCGCGAGGACATGTTTTGGAAGGAACACTTGCCGTCGTCATGGAACACGCGGGGTGCAGGATCACTCGCAAACAAGAGCAGCCTCGGCGAGACGCGGTGCAGGATGTCACAAGGTGTCACAGGGTGTCACAGGGTGTCACAACGAGAGGCTGTACAGGGTGTCACAGGGTGTCACAACGAGAGACTGTACAGGGTGTCACAGGGTGTCACAGCGAGAGGTGTACAGTGTGTCAGGGTGTCGCAGCGAGAGGCGGTACAGGGTGTCACCGCGAGAGGCGGCACAGGGTGTCACAGCGAGAGGTGTACAGTGTGTCAGGGTGTCGCAGCGAGAGGCGGTACAGGGTGTCACAGCGAGAGGCGGCACAGGGTGTCACAGCGAGAGGTGTACAGTGTGTCAGGGTGTCGCAGCGAGAGGTGTACAGTGTGTCAGGGTGTCGCAGAGAGAGGCGGCACAGGGTGTCACAGCGAGAGGTGTACAGTGTGTCAGGGTGTCGCAGCGAGAGGCGGCACAGGGTGTCACAGCGAGAGGTGTACAGTGTGTCAGGGTGTCGCAGCGAGAGGTGTACAGTGTGTCAGGGTGTCGCAGAGAGAGGCGGCACAGGGTGTCACAGCGAGAGGTGTACAGTGTGTCAGGGTGTCGCAGCGAGAGGCGGTACAGGGTGTCACAGCGAGAGGCGGCACAGGGTGTCACAGCGAGAGAGGCGGTTACCTGAGGTCGTCGTTGTTGAGCTTGAGTGTGCTGACGAGGAAGCCCAGGCCCTGGAAGGTGTGGTTGTCCAGGTCCGCGAGGCGGCTGTGAGACACGCGGAGCGCGATGTCGGCGTCGGGCGAGAACTTGCCGCGCAGAGCCTCGGCCACGGCGCCGAAGGAGGCCATGCGCTCGCACACGACGGCCGTGGTGTCGCTGTAGTGCTCCTGCACGCGGCACGAGCACGGCGAGATCTCGCGGCGCTCGGGGCAGTGCAGCGACGACCCCACGGTGAGGCCCAGCAGCGTGTACAGGAAGGTGGACATGACGCGGGGAGACGACTCGGCCATGCCCTGCGCGGAGCGGCGACCGTGCGGGAACTGAGCCCCCGCCGCCGGCGCGCGCCGCCCCTCACCCCGCCCTCGCGCGCCGCCCCCCTCCCGCCCCCGGGGGACGGCGGGCACAGCCGCTCCCCGGGGGTCCGCGATGACGCCCCGCCGGGCGCCGGCGCCTCGCAGGAATGCGCGGCGCGTCAAGAGAAGCGCTCCTTGTGTCCCCGCGGGCGCCAGGCGGGATTCCTCGAGGCTGGATGCTGCGCGACCCCTCTCATACACCAGCTCCACCCGCGGCGATAGCGGCTGACCCGGCCGCTGATAACAGGGTTTCCGCGCGCCCGGCTGGTCTCCCCTGGCCACACTCCGCCCAGAGCGTCTCTCCTCCGTGCAACCCCCTGGCCTTCACCGGCAGCCTCCAGCAGCCAGACAGTCCATCAACTAATTACCCTCGTGAACAGACACCACTCGGATACCGCGATCAGTTTTCAAATCACGTGATTTTTTTTTTTTTCCTGCAGCGCTGCACAACATGTGTGTGTTTTGCGGGGGACCTTTAATGGGGCGACTTAAATGCTGTCCCTTGGAAGGGCTGCCCTTCAGGATTTTTCTGGCAATGGTTTGTTTGTACAGCGACTGGAAGGGCAGCCCATACAATTTCTGAAAACACGTTTCTTTAAGTGTTCAAATAATCCTGAGAACTTGCCCCTTGGAAGGGCAGCCCATCAGGATTTTTCTGACAGTGGTGTTTTTGAAAGGTTGTCTGAATTGTTGACCCTTGGATTGGCAGCCCTTCAGGATTTTTCCTGACAATGGTTAGTTTGTAAAGTGACCTAACCTAAACTAACCACTGTCAGAAAAATCCTGAAGGGCTGCCCATCCAAGGGACAACAATTCAGACAAACTTTCAAAAACACTGCTGTCTGTAAAATCCTGAAGGGCTGCCCTTCCAAGGGGCAACAATACAGCTCTACCCCCCCCCCCCCCCTTGAATCGTCACACTTATTTAAGTTCGCTCAGAATCCTTCAAAATACGAAATGTGTTGTCAACTGTGTCGCCCTAACGCGTGGATCACGTCCCGAGGCTGAGTGCAGGAATGAGTCCAGGTGTCAAGGCCGTTGCCAGGGTGTGCAGTAAACCTGTATGTCATTCTTTAACGAGTAAGTTTTATTTGTAATGCAATCTCAGGGAATAGCAGACTTTTAGAACTACACATAGAAAATTAAGTAAGGTTTTTGCTTGAAAAAAAAAGCTGAACATTTTATATTCCGGTTTCTTATTTGAGTGTTTTAAATACTTTTTTTTTCTGAATACTTAGTCAATTATTTGATGATTTCGTTAAAATTAGTTATAAATACACACAAATCATATCGCGAATTTGTCACAGTTCCAAGGTCAATCTGACTTCTTTAACGTCGCGTCCAGCAACGGCATTCTTTCCGATGATTCCTTCTGGAGCCGTCCTTGTCAAGATAAACTGTTTACATGTTCGAGAATGGTGAATTTACTTAGTGCGATCTTGAAAGATCTGCATTTTGCACTCCAAGAGAAGCGGCCGAAAGAATAATATCCAGTCGAGAAACGCATTATGTGACACTGGCTTTAGTAAATTGATTACGGTTCTTCAGGGAGTGTGACGTAACACCGTGACACGACAGAGGTCATTCAAGTGTGCAACCATTTGCATTACGTACTGTCGTCTGTCAATAACGGCAATTTCGCGGGTCCGTTTTTCAATGGCGTGTTTTACTACCCGAATGCAAACACTATCCTTTAACGGCCCAGCCTACCTGAGCTTCAGAACAAACCACGAGATTTGGAAACAGCTGAGGTGTCAGAGTGCCATCTGTTCACGGAAAAGCTGAGGATTACTCAAGTCCGGTTACGCTCATTGTCCCGTTACGTCATTGTCCCTTTACGCTTGCGCTGCATCTCTCTCTCTCTCTCTCTCTCTCTCTCTCTCTCTCTCTTCCACTCGATTGGAACAACCATTGATTTGAATTTTTCTAGACACATTAAACTTGAAACACTCCCATTCGTTTCCTATTTTTCCTATCATCGTCCTATCCTTAACAGAATAACACAGATTGGAAGAAGTTAAATAGCGAACATGTATAAAAGTTATAGTTAAAATAATCTCTTCGTTAAAGTAATAAACATATTTGAATTAATGAGTGCAAATAAAAGTAAAATTATCAATTAAATTGTAGATTTCATTTCACTCCTTTGTATCCATACAAAATAGTGATAATTCAATAAAAATGATTCAATTTTATTCATAAAAGTATGCAATCATGTCATCAATGTTTTGTTATGACGTTGTCACGTTAAACTATCGTCCGTAAACCGACTTTACAGACAACCAATTTTTTTAAACTGTATTTTTTTTTAGGATACTGCAAATGGCTAAAACCCCGTGTTTTCAGATTAATTTGTATGATTGAAACACCCGGTACAGATGCTCAAAAGCACTGAAAAGGGCCTTGTCCGCCATGTAGTGTCATGGCTACCGCTAGGATCTCACCGACACAAACACGCCCCCGAACAGGCGGGGCCATTGTTACTGAGAAGGTTCAGTTTTCCTCCGAAGAGTTAAGCGAGCCGTTACGGCACTCAGGGTCGAGTGACGTAATCATCTGTCCACTCGTGCAGACCTTCCTCGAAGACGACGCAGCTGTCGGACAGGGTTATCTGTGCCCCGGGGTGTAACGGCAATTAGATTAATGTGCCTCATTAGCGTCCTCGAGCTTACGCAATGAGCTGACCTGGGCTTCCACGTGGCAAGTCTCGGCGTCAGAGGGCTTGGCTGGCAGTGCGCAGTCAGACGCGTCACTGCAAGTTACACTCGCAACAGCGGTTTCTCCCTCGTGATTGGCAGGACGAAGAACCAGGTCTGTTTTCAACAAAAAAATTATTTGTCCTCGAGGCCCTTGGTTCGTTTCGACGGCCAACGTGCAACTGTTTTGTCGCAGGACTGCTGTGTTCGTCTGTGTTGCCGTCGTGGCGATGACAATAAGGAGAAGCCTAAGATGTGCATCAAGCTCTGTCCCTGCCCGAACACGCCCGAATATTCACCTTCGGCCAACCCCTCGGGATTTGTTTTATTTTTGCGCAGGAAAAATGAATATCAAATATTGAAAGTGGTCGGTCAGGTTAGCTACATTAAAACACTTTAGAACACTATGGACGGTTAGTTAAGTTAGTATAGCTACATTAAAATAAACAGAGAAATATAAATACAAACCAGAGGTTGGCCGAAAGTGAATATTCGGGCGTGTTCGGGCGGGGACAGAACTTGATGGACATCTTAGGCTTCCCACTTACTTCTGGTCTGCACGGCAGCAGACATAGTTTAGAGAATTTACGTGAAAGGAGTGTCGGGGGCAGGGAGGCAGAAGAGGAAGTGTATTTGTTAGTGTGCTGTACTAAACCCATACTTAGACGGGGATTTCAAATATACTGAGGGGGTAAAAAAAACACTTAATCATTTAGGTCACACTTTGTCAACTCTCAAGATTTTAATATAATTATTTTATGATCTATATAAATAAAAATTTAGATGTTTGTAAAAAATATAACTAATCTCAGAAAGTTCTTTACCGAATTGCTTTGAAATTTTGACACAACGATGCATTCGTATACGTGCGTGTTTTAATATACCTATGTCACATTTGTGACCCTTAAAAAGGTAGATAAAATATAGATAGGTAAAAAATATATATTAATGAATGTTTGTGTGTTCGTCTTCTGTATTGTAAAGATAAACATAGGATTATATAGACATAGAGACGGAGATATTTAGAGATAGGCTATAGAGCGAGGGATATGTGTAGAGAAATATAGATAGGGAGATAGATTGAGGTATAGAGAGAACCGTATAGATTGAGGTATAGAGAGAACCGTAGATATATAGAGACAAGAGTGATATGGAGATACATGTATATATATGTATATATTTTTACATAGAGAAAATTAGCAAGATTTAGAGAGATGCTTTATATATGTGTACCTACTTCAAATTACAAAAAAAAAAAAAGTGTGCTTTATCTTTTTTTTACATTTAACCAGACTGAGCCACAGAAACGTGTGGCCGGCGCAGCTAGTAAAAATAAAAGTAAAATAAAAAATGTATTTCATAGACATAAAGTATTTTGTTCACTAAAATGTAGGTAAACCTTAACCAACGCATAAAAGGTTTTGATAAACTCCATGTCCACTTCAGTGGACGAATATATTGAAAGTCTTCAACGCTTTTCTAACGCCTTGACAAGTCGTCATCAGAACTATGAAGTAGATGAGTTGTTATCTCTCCGGTTTTTTTCCCCCCTTCAAGCTGCTAGGGGATGTTAGGGGCTGTTAATGGACAGGGGGCGGGGGACGTATACGGGGTGGAGTTAAGGCCCTGCTACACTCGCAGTTGCGTCTGTCTGGTGTGTCGGGTCGTTACCACAACGCCGAACGTACAATAACGCCGAATACCATAACACCGAATGCCAAACTGACCGCAACGCCGACAGCTAGAAAACTGCTGTATACCACAACGCCGAAATACAGTAACGCCGAAAAATGTACCACAACCTAACCTAACCTAACCTAACCTAACCTAACCTAACCTAACCTAACCTACGCTAGCCCTAACCTAACCTAACCTAACCTTTGTGGCAGTCCTGCAATGACATTTTTCGGCGTTAATGCATTTAGGCGTTGTGGTAATTCGGCGTTGTGGTACACAACAGTTTTCTAGCTGTCGGCGTTGTAGTCAATTTGGCATTCGGCGTTATGGTTTTCGGCGTTATTGTACGTTCGGCGTTGTGGTATTTCGGCGTTGTGGTGCGTCCCCTGGTGTGTCTGGTGTCGGACTCAGGGGCGCAAGTGCTGACATGGCGCTTGACGGGCTTGTGACCTGCGACAGTCAGCACCATCTGCATCTGACGTCATGGACAACAACCGTCAATGAGAAGTATTAAAGAGTATAAACAAACTGCAAACTTGCGCTAAAATAACTAATTTCCATACAGACGTTTTAATTTTAGGTTTTCACCAATTCGTCTTGGATACCATTTTGTTGAATTTCCTCACCCCCTTCCATTCGCCCCACGGGTTTGTTGCTTTGAGAATGACAATGAATCATCCGAAAATATCGATAAAAACATGCGTGTAGGCGTGATACTAACAGGTTTTAACCCAAATATATATTAAACCCTTACTGTTAGTTATTTTAAAATTTAAGAAAGGGGGTTGTCTGTAAAGTCGGTTTACGGACGACAATTTTCCATTATAACGTAATAAGAAAACATTGATGAAAAATTGCATACTTTTTAATTTTCAAATATTATTTACAGTTTGAGCAAATTTAATTTAAATAATTTGTTTAAATATAATCACGAACAATTAGTTAAAAAGCCCGCCTTAACCTGTTTGATATTATACAAGATTTTCTCGCACGGTGGTTGGCCGGTTTTCGCACGCTCAGCTCAGGCGTAACGTGACAATTTTTCGTGCGTGCAGCCGCGGCGTTCATCGATTTGTCAAGACGTTATCACGTCAATAAAAATAGTATCTAAATTCCGTCATAACATAATTAAATTATTATATATCTTATGTAAAGCTCTCGAGAAAAGCCGAGATGAATGTCTGCTGTCCTCTAGGCAGTACCACGTGGGAAGCCATCTTTTCACAGACGAAAGAGCCAAACGTCCGATCGTGCATCTTCGGTTTTTTTTTTTTTGTTCATTGTAACTAATGATAACTAATGGTCAATTAGGTTAGGTTAGCTACATTATAAATACTTTAAAACATTGTGGACGGTTGATTTGGTTAGGATAGCTACATTAAAGATACTGTGAAATCATGTAAACGGTTTCCTAGCCCAGGATAGCTACATATTAAAAAGTTATTTTCTAAGCAACCATAAAATGATTTTACAGTATTTTTAATGTAGCTGTACTTACCTAATATAACCAACCAACAACAATGTTTTAAAGTATTTATAATGTAGCCCATTTATCATAATCGACCGCAAAATTTAATGCCACACCGGTTTATACAATGAGATAGAACGGGGGGGAAAAAAAGCGAGCATGAACTTCGGGGAACTTCGGGTGTGGCTCTCTCGTCTGTGAAATGAAGGCGACTGCGCGCGCGTGGTGCAGGGCCTTAAACAGGACAGCAACCAGGAAAAGTGACATGGTTACGATTGCACGCGAAGAGTGCACGGGAGAGCATTTCTCGCCCTAGCTGCCGTTCCGTTCCCTCCCGCCGTGCACTCGGTGGTCATGTCCGCAAGGTGTGTCGTTCAGCTTACAAATGGCACGGACAATTTCAAAAAATTTCTCCCGTGCGTAGTATCCAAACAGCCACGTTTCGTAAGAGCCCGTCTACAATAGTCCGAACCTGTGTGTGGTCCGTGTCCTTATCCGAATGTGAGTGACGTCACATTGTCTCACCGAAAACTGCCCTGTCCACATTTGCGATGTCCGATGTCCGAATGTATTGATTTCTAAAGTTGTCACCAGAGCGCAGTAAATGTGCCAAACCAAATGTTTTTGTTTATTGTTTTGGTGCTTTGTAGTTTGAGATTGAACTTATGAAAGTTGTGGGAGTTCAATATTATATATTCCATTTCCTTTAATAACAAAAACAAACACCACGTTTTCAAACAGGAACCGGAAATTCAAATATCGTGTGTGTTCTGTTCTTTTCCCGTGTCCGAAGTACACAGGTTGGGACAAAAAGTTCAAATTGACGAATGTCTTCGGACGAGGTAGGTTCGGACCTTAGCCCACTTGACGCATGACGTCAGAGGGTCACGTGGACCAATCAGCGACGAGTGTCCTTCGGACACAGTTTAGGACATTGCTATTGTAGACGGGCCTTAACAGTCAAATGTCTCCGAAAGTGACTACACACTTACCACCAGTTCAAACAATAACCTCAGTTCGACGCGAAGCGTGGACATTCGATAGCGTGACGCCGCTCTTGGAAAAAAAAAAAAAAAAAAAAAGCGTCATCGGTTTCTCAATCAACCTTTCACAGCATCCTTCGGCTGGGAATAAAAAAAATATAAAAATAAAAACACATATCTAGTCTGGAATGCACGAGTCTATAATTAAGTCCTAAAAAAATCTAAAATAACCAACTTAAAAACAGCAGGGGGGCTATTTTCGGCGGAGGAATGTGGGCATTAATAACGCGGCCATAAAACAGATCCCCTGCGGAAGAATGCTTTTAACGAATAACGTATTTTTTTTTTTACGACGACGTAAATCCCTGCCTCGCAGCGCGCGGGTGTTTTCCACCCCCTCCTCCCCCCTCCTTCCCAAAGGCATGCCATGAGGGCGCCGTCACGTGGTGGGGGGCTTGGGGCGCATCTAGCATCTCTTCTGCTCGCGATGCCGATACCAGCTCACAACCTGCCGTCACACTTCAAGTAATTTGTTGGACGCACGCCATTGCCTGTTTTGCACCGGTTGTCAAAGGAAAACATCTTGAACGGACAACAAAGATGTACACGCAAACCCACGGAGAAAAAGCCAAAAATCAGCCCATGTCAAATGTTAAAAAAAAAATTCTAGACAGAAGTGAAAATCCCATGGAAGAAGTTATTCGGAAAAAAAATTACAGCACTGTGGACTGCAACGAGAACGACGAGACGGTTGCAACAATAACAGTAAATACAAACCACCACCTTGAACAGACGAACCACGTTCCAAACAAAACAAATAATCTGTTCAACATGACAGCACGGACGAACATTTAGGCTTCGACGACGAAACAGCGTCTTTCGGGAGGCGACATCTGCTCCCGTCATGAGGCACAGATTGATAGAAAACAAATAAAGCTTCGTGTATTTGTAGGAGTGGTCCGGGCTAGCGAGGTGCCTAGGTGCGTCTCAGGTGAAGCCTACACTCCTAGACGTGCTGGGACTAACCGTGACAAACTCCCGTCTTTAATCTAGACTAAAACTGTGTTAGATGAAGTTGTATAAATGTAAAACCTTTACAGAATCCGGGAAACACCACACTTGAGAACAGGGGCTTGGGTTCAAACCCTCCCCTAGTGTATAACACCTGTCAAAGACTACTGTAAACATTTGTTTAAAAACAATACTTAAGCAACTGTTTGACTACCAAAGTAGTAATGGACGCAGAACACTTCATTAGGTCATGAAATATCAAAGAAAGGCGAGATTGCAACATCAACCAAAGCACCTGCTGCGTCCACCACATCAGGGGATTTGTCCAATAATTCTTACCTCCACGGTCCGCGCGATTGTAGCATTCCTACTGCGCAGCTCGTGATGTATTGGTCCAGGCATACCATCAGCAACTTCAATGTCCCAATACTGATCGCTGATTGGTCCACGTGACTCTCCGACGTCATGGCTAAATGTGGCCTCACACGTACATGAGTTACATTCGATACTGCCTGAAAGTTGTTTGCCAAAAAGCTTTTAAAATAAAGTGTGTTCATAAACGAAGGTCAAAGTTTCAATTGTATAACATTTAATTTAGACTATTTACAACAAACTATACATTCAATTTAAGGTAAACTGGTTTTTCTTACAAATGTTCAAAATGTGCACCTTTATAGATATATGGCACACATCCAACCTTAAGTCCAACACTTCCCACACTGTGGTTAACAAGTCCTGAGTAATGGAAGCAATAGCCTCTTAAATTCTGTCTCAACTCTGTCAAATCATTAGGTAGCGGCAGAACGTAAACACAATCTTTGATTAAGCCCCAAAGGACAAAAAAACCTCACAGACCTGTCGGGTGAACACGGAGGCCAGCGACCAATCCAACGGTCAGGGACTTCTACGTTCAACCACTTTTTGCCACGTAGGGTATCAGTTAATATTTAAACGAATCTCACGTTGAACTGAAATTACAGATACTAACACTCTTAGCAAACTGCAGAACACGTAACTCTATACGCTTACGATTTACCATTTGTGTAAGTGGCGCTGCATGTGAGAAAACAAAGCAGCACTCACACATACACTTTAACTTAATTTTTTTGAGTTACTCTTTGATTCTGAACTTGAACCAAAACTCTACAAAGCTTACAGTTAATACTATTAAAATTTATACCTGGGACATTCTTTTATGGACATGCTGTACTTGTCTTTTGAAGGATTAGAAATGGAATACAGGTCTGCTGACGTAGTGTTGCCAACAGATGAGGCAGTCTACTGTCAGGTAGAGTTCCTTAATACCCTCGTCTTACCTGGTCTTCCTTCCCACAAATTCCGCCTAAAGATTGGAATTCCTGCCATACTATCATGCAACCTTAACACGCCTAAGCTTTGTAATGGGACTAGACTTCCAGTGACAGCTCTACATAGAAAATTTATCAAGGTCAGTGTGTTCACCCATTGTGCGTCAGGAAATTTGTATTCATACTGAGAATACCGCTTATACACCCGAATACGCCTTCCAATTTCCCTCAAATTCTGCTTTACCACAATCATAATTAAATCACAAGGACAGTCACCAAAGGTGGCATTTACTAATCTAAGAAGCAATTGCTTCAGTACTACATGGTCTGTTCAAAAGTGAGCCCCAGAAGTAGCCTGGTGTTTTTAGCACCAGATAATAGAATCACATATGTGGTATACAAAGAAGTTGTTTATTAAAATCATAAATTCTAACTTCCTGTCTGCAGCTTTGCAGATGTAGGCCCATATTCAAAGACACAAAAAGAAGAGTTTAGGTGTTAAATATGCTAGACCTGTTTTCAAGTGCACAATAGGACACGGCCAGTCCCTTATTTTATGGGCACAGATTTCGGCGTCCTATCCATTGCCGATCACTGTTGCCAAATCCTGCGCATGTGCAGAGCTCACTTTTTAGTTTGTTTTGTCCAAATGGCGGTCCTGCATACGGCGCCATTTCCCGTACATATTCATATTCAGTTTCGTAAATATCGGGGGATGAACCTACCAAGTGCATTGGTGTGCCAAATGATACTTTATGGTAGCGAAACTACTCTGGAATACATTTTATACACTTTAAAGGTCACAACAATAAATAATCGCAACATAAAGTGTACTTGAAAAAGTTAGAACAACACTATTTAATTTGTGCAATGTGCTGGCATCTTCTGGATTTTTGCCATAAAAAGTGTATAGATGGTTGCCAAATGTCCGCTAGAATGCATTGGTACCAGTTTCTAGCTTCACGCAGGACACAGTTTATTAAAACGGGTGCTTTTATGTTCCCTTACTGGTATTCGGTTTGGACATGATCTGGAGTACGGTCTGCGAGTTATGTTACGGTTGAATCCTAACTAGGCAGTGCATATTCGCTACCTTACCCATAAGTATTGAAATAACTCCCCTAGACTTCACTGTACAGTTTGTAAATACTTAAAATTTTGAAAAAAAAGGAACAAATCGAGTCTTTTTCTGTCTTCATCAGATTCAAACAAATTTACCCATAACCCCCTTTCTCAAAACCTTAAATTATAATGTTGGTACTACTTGATGTAATTTTGCACACTTGATGTTTAAAATAAAAACTAGAATATGTAGAATATATAAAATACTTATTTTTTTTGTTGCATTTTCCAATGACATTTTGCAGATTATAATTTTATTCAAGCAAAAATCATGGTTTTATAATGGCGTGTTTCAAACAAAATCAAAAGTTTCTAAACACATAGTTTACTTCCTTATTAGCAGTGAGAATTTAAATTTTTTTTACTACATATTTAGGAACTCTCAACTTACTGATATTAAATTGGGTGTTTGGTGTCCCATGCATGACAACTCTGATCAATGTTCCATGAAATCTGTCTGCTTCCATGTCATTCTAGAACATTATGTCATTAGCTCGGTGTGGATTGATTATAAGGGATTATATTTTCCCTTGGGATCAATTTCTACTCTTCTTTTTTTAAACACAACTGCTCTATGAAACAAACACATTCCTTCCAAGAATAGAATCAAAATTAATGAACTTTATTTATAACACAATATTATTGTGAACTCAAGGATCGAGAAAGCAAGTTTCAAGCAGTGCAAACACTTATCTGCCCTAGGTGTTACGAAAGGATGCAGTTTGACAAGCACCAGTCGTGCCAACCTCGCTCAAGGGCTCTGGATCTCCTCAAGTCTCACGAACAGCAGGGGTGTCGACTTCATTGAAGAGATTCTTGGCATCCGCGCGGCTGCTCAAGCGCTCTGCATTTCAGCGGCGTGACGTCGCTGCGCAGAGGGCCGTGCAGCACACGCAGATGTGCTCACCGGACAGAAGTGTCTCGTGCCGGGAGCGGACGAGTGCCCGATGCTCGGCGGACGCTCGGTCCAGGAATGCTGGCTAACGAGCTCTCCCGCTCCCGGGACCTTCAAGTGGTCGGCAGCGCGCTCGGGCCGGGCCAGAGGCAGAGAGAGAGGAGCGAGGAGAGGCGATAAGGGACCCCCGCCAGTTTACCAGACCACCCAACTGACCTTCACTTCAACCTCGCAAATAACCATGAAAATTCTACGTGTGCGAGATGGTGCGTGTGCTGCAAGACATTGGAACATAAAATGTTATTTTCGGCGCAAATTTGTGTTTCTTCCCCCATTTTGAAAAGTTAGTAAAGCAGGAGACAAAATGAAACACGCATGTTGCTGTGTGCGCTCTGCATCTGCTTGAAGATTGTGGAACTTCGAGCATGCGTGCGAAAACATGTACAATAGGCTGATTTTGCTGTCACGTAGGTACTGTGTACAACTGTTATCTTAAATATCTCATTCACTCGGTGCAAAACATGAAAAAAATTGGATCTTCATATGGGGTCAGGAACACAACAAACTGTAAAAGTACACTTCTGTACACCTGATATATATAGAGACTTTATTAATCAATTCATACATTTCCAGTGAATGGTAAAGATAACTTATAGATGATACTCTAAAGAGACAATCATAGTGCGTAATATATCAAGTATATTGTATCACAGGAAGCAGGTCGAAAATATAAAGGACAACCAAAAAAAAAATGAGGCAGAGAAAATCTGTTTGACATCAAATTTTATAACCGCTTCCTTGCAATAAAGTAACTCATGAGTCAGAAGATCATACATAACCAGTAAACACATGTCTGTGATACCTGACAAGAGGCCTCGGCACTTGCCAATCAGACACTGAGCCCAACGCTGCGAGCTTAACATCACAGAGGTGTGCCTGACCAGTCAACATAGGTTCCAGAGTGCTTCTACCATTCAAACTGCTCCTAAACATACATGTGTATTCCAGTGGCATTATATGTGCTGCCAAATTACAGGTGTGGCAAAAATTACTAGCTAGTTTCTTGAAATCACTCATCATGATGTCACTTACACTCATTCCTCCATAAAACCCTTCTCTCTCCATTATTACAGTTACACGATTGTTTTAAACCATGGACCCTGCACTAGACACTATGATTTCACTCAACATATACACAAGAGTCAAACAGACACCATTTTACAATACTATAAAAATGTGCCTGTAGGAAACAAAATCAGTACGATGGCTAGACACGTAATTAACACTGCAGTTATAAAACCATGCGAAAGCCGCGCAGCTGTAAACCAACAACACGGTGATAGAAAAAAACAATTGACAACAAAAACAATATGCCTAAAACTCAAAAGTCTTAGAACCTACGATAAATTTGTTTAATAATTCGTGTTACATGATGCGAAGGTGGCACTACTTGGAGAAGTACTTGGCGGTGTTGGGGAACCTGTCGGACGAGAAGTCCGGGCTGGCGGCGAGGCGGTCCTGCACTAGCGAGCGCACGCGGTCCGCATACGCTGCCTGGATGGCCGGATCACTGCCGGCCGCCTGACTGGCCACCTCCCTCAAGGGGCCCGGCCCCACGCCCGCCGTCTCTATGGCGCTGCGCACCGTGTCTGCAAGCAGCGCACCGCCCTCAGTCCCTGGTCTAGTAGGTGCCAACACCACTCCCACCACTGCCGGCTAACACTTGGGAGTGAGTTTACTTTGACCACGACTCCTCTAGTACACAAAACAGACAATAAACATAACTTATTACTTGAGCTTAACATTTCAAGCAAGATAAAAACAGGAATATTAAGAGGAGGAATCAGCCAAAGTCTGAATTACAGAAACCTCCTACTGCTAGGGAGCGACACAGGAAAAAAAAATCAGGAAAACATAAATCAACATGACAAGAAATTGATTCAAAATTTGGGACCTCTGTAATTGTGAGTCTAATATCTTATCACTATGGCACCATAAATCATCACATAAATAACTAAAAAAATAAATGTAATTCTCCTTTCCTCCCTCACTACCAACCTCCATCCATCATCACCAATTATCCTCCTTCCCTCACTGTTAATTCTCCTCCGTCCTTCACTACCAAACCTCCCTCATCACCACTTTACAGGCACAGCTCATACAATTTGCAGCATACATTTATCATCTTCTGAGGCACGTAAATTGACTCAAATTGGACAGTTTACAAAGTAGTACCCATGGCTTACATACCCCTTTGCACAGTCATTATTTGAACAGAGTTTGTAAGCATTGTCTTGCGACAGTAAGTGCTCACAACAACCACCACGTGGCGTTTGCAAGTGACAGTTGAGAAGTGGGCACCAACGGTGCTACTTTGAGAACTGTCATATTTGAGACACTTTTACCATTAAGTTACTTACCAACTTATAACACTACAATAATTTTAAACGTAACATTGGCATATATGTTCAAGTCACTGGACATCACATAAATGTTTTAATCTTCATATTAATGTGGAAAGGTTATTATATCTTGGACATGCTGCTGAAAGATACAAAAGAAAATGTGAACACTTAGATAACATGAAAATTATTTCTCGTTTACAACATGGTGACTGAAAAACTCAAAGCATTGCTCTCCATCTGAACGCCCACTAACCTGTAATAGCTTGGTTAAGGTTCCCCTGAGGTTTTGCCGATGTGACCACTTTGCGTCGCTTCGACGGCATGCCGGACAAGTATGCGTCGCTGAAGGGCGGTTGGGAACCCTGCCTGCGCTGCCGCTGGACATCCCGAGATATGATGGGAACCCATTCCTGCACACAAAATCATTTAACTGTTAAAAGCAACTTCCAAGGCTGGACTTACAAACAAAAACATAAGATAAAAGGAACACACGTTTGATCGTATTTTTTTATGCAGATGTGCCGTGCAAATGCTTCCAGCCCTCGAAAGCAAATTGCTTTCGTTTTTTCTTGTAATGTAAGACGTTTTAACACAAGAATTTGTTTTAATTATATGTGTGTGTGTACATAATTACAAAATTTTAATTCTGCAATTGTCCAAATTTGCATTTTCCTCTTAACATTAGTTTCTTAGTGACACACGTACCTTTATGTTGATAACATTATTAAAATAAATTACCTGTATTTGCCCAAAAGAAATAACCAGAATATATATCACCCCTATTTAAAAAAAAAAAATCTTACAAAATATTTTTACATTTTGCCTTGCATCTTTCCACCGTACTACAAAGGAAACCTTTTTATTATCCTCGGTACATGAAAAATAATGTGAAATTGTAAAAACAATTGGCTAGGTAGGGACAGCTATATTAATATTACGGTCACATAAGTATTTATAAGGTAGCTATTTTAACCTCACCTAAATATACCAACTATTTTGTGTAATTTTAATATAGGTAACCATTCAAACAATGAAGTACTTGTAATGTAGCTAACCCAGCCAACCAATCTCACAATTTTTAATGTAGCTAACCAAACCTGACTACTCTTTAAAAAGGTGAACTACTGGTAAACTAATTCATGTATCATGGGTAGGGCCTGGAAAAATTAGCATCTATTTATTACATAATTAGCATTTATGATGTTGAAAATTAGCATCTATTTTCCAGAAATTAGCATCTATTTTTGAGAAATTTGCATAAGATATTAAAGTTACATAACAATACAAGAAGTTGTAATAGTGTTTATACCCATTATGACGAATTTTAACACAAACCAAAATCATTAAACGGTATTTGTAAACAAACGTTTGACCACTAGTAATTTCAGATGGAAACAAACTGACGATTCGAGTTGACCAACTTCAGTACGCTAAATGTGCACCACAAAATGTATGATTTGTCCCTATGTAAAATATTGATCAGAAAAAAAATTTGAAGACTAAAGTGATTATCAACGAATGTAAAAAACCGCGTACTAAAATATTTGTAGTAGTTTTCAGCATTTAAAATATTTTCATTTTTATCTTTGCAAGTTCACTACGATCCCGTCAACGACCTAGATATTTTCTAGGTTGTTGGTTTCCGTGATGCGCTTCCCGGGAAATTTTGTTTTGTTAGGTTAGATACTCTTCATGAACAGGCAACACACGATGCAATGGCGAACGTAGGCGAACGTGATGTGATCTAACAAAACAAAATAACTGCGTCGATAAGTAGTGTGAACATTCTTTTCTAAACAACATTCAACGGTATCTTGAGTAAATCGTAAAGAATAAATTTACAAAATTACTTATTCTATACTATCATGCGTGATATTTGGTTAAGGAATGTTTTATAAATAAAGGTTAGGATTCGGATTTTATTCCTTCAACAAGCCTTGTCAGAAGCTATTGTTTACGGTAATTGTGTTATGGTGGCTATTTTCAAAAAAAATACTTTGAGGAATGTGTGTTCAAGCCATTTTGTTGCATTCTATAGTGGTTTTTCGCCCGATAATGGCAATTTTACCGCGATTTCGCAAATATAGCATTTATAACAACAATTAGTAAAAAATCGCATCTAACCTCAAAATTCGCAAAAAAATCGCATCTATCGCAAATTGCGAATTTTTCCGGCCCCTAATCATGGGTCTTTTAACGCCTGACACTGTTGCCAGTGCCAGACATGGGTTACGGGAACCGGGAAATAGATACGCCATTTCCAATCGCGGCATGTTGCCGGCGAGCGCCCGGCTAGGTCGAGAGGTAGAGGAGACCCATCCCAGCTTCAGGCCCCACCGGCCCGCCCCCCAGACCGCCTGCAGAGCCGGCCCCCTCTGCGGGAGTGTGAGCAGCAACGACACGGAACCACGCCTCTCACATCCCTGGGACCCCTCGGTCACCCAGTTGCTCGCGTAGAGGGGGCGATACTCACCGACGGCACCTGGCCGTGCCAGGCCTCGGAGCCCAGCAGCACCTCCGGGACCTCCGGCACTTCGTCGCGAACCTCCGGCGCCGGCTGTGCCCCCTGCGCGGCGTCCGTGTCAACCTCCACGTCCGTCTCCATCTGCTGCTCCTGCAGCAGTCCCCCGAGCCTCACCTTCCGACCCCCGTCCCGCCAGTCTACCCGGCTAAACACCACGCGCGCTTCAGTGCCGCCTTTGAATGTATATACTGTATAGAAGTCGCCAGCCCAGGTTAAAAATTTCTAATACGGTTTTGAGGTAGTATTGGTTAATTCACCGCCGCGATCGCCACCATCTCTAGGGGCATCGACTTGTGGTGGTCCCTAGCGGACAAGTGTCGAACTCTTCAAACACCCCTTCCCCCTCCCGTTGAACGACCTTGAGCTGCAGTGAATGATGGGTGGGGGGGTGCGGGGAAATGACAGCGGGCGACAGCGCTGCGCTCTAACGTGTAAATAACAACTAAGACGATACAGGGCGTTACGGCAGCGCACTGCAGCGGTGAAGTTCCCGAGCTGCTCGTCTTGCGCTCCTGAAAAACGTAGAGTAAATCCTATCCACTCGTGACTTCTATACAGTATATATATTCAAAGGTACCACGTTTTATCACACAAGCGTCGCACCCCGAATTTAAGGCGTCAAAATTCGGAGGAAAAAAAAATTCTCACGCAAACGTCGCACGATTTTTTTTCCAGTCCCGCTGTTAAAAGAGTACGAGCGCACCATGTAGGTAACAAACACGATGAAGCACCGTGCAACAGCATTCGGTTTTCAAGTTGCTGTCGGGCAGTTAGGTGGCAGGGTGGTGTCTATCCAGGTTCCAACCTTGAAAAAAATTCCTTAAGACCTGAAATTTTAAGTATTATGCATTTTAATTGTTCAATACGGTACACAAAAATTTTCGACGTTTTAAATATTGTCTTAAATGTTTTACACTATGTCAATTACGGCCACTAGAAACAGTTTATACACTTTTCGTAAGTTTTTTCAATTCCATCTCTATTTCTAATAATATAATTTTTTTTTTACTCTTCGAGCTAATTTTTTATTTTTTATTTTGAGTAACTCATCCTGTCCGTTCTTTTTCATTCTTGGGTCTTCCTACCTTCTTGCTGAGGGAACTGCAAAATTCTAAAATAATATTTTTTTGTTAGGTACTGCAATATTACACAATCTGAGTTGTGAGTACTCTCACTAGTCCAAAACACATTAGCCTAAAATTAAAATACCTACTCACCTGAAGTGAAAAGCTGTTATTCACATTGCACAAATAACAATCTAAACAGCGTACGTTCTAACAACGTATGCTGTGTGTAATATTCATCAACGAAAGAATATTTGTTTTTTTGAAGTGTTAGTATACAAGGTCGAATTGAACGTGAATAGTTTATCATTCATATTCGATAATTCAAATACTCGCACAGGCCTTGTTACGGTATGTTCTATTGGAAATTATTAATGATATAGTGTTATGTAAGATAAAAGTGACTTTGTGGAGTATTAATTTGGCACAATACATGCCTTTAAACAACACCCAAATCATATTAAGGTCATATTTCAGGTCAAGATTTTATATTTACAGTAATTACAGATAAACTTGTAGACTTTTTCAATTGTTTAACTTTCATGTAATGGAAAATATTTACAGTGCATACTTTTTGCATAATTAGCTGCCAAAGGTAAATTTTTAACGTTTTTGTGTTGTACAAATAAGGAGAATTTAATTCAATGCAGAACTGAAACTTTTAGTTTTAACTGCAATGCCACCAGCTACTTCAATAAATAGTTTGAATTTCTTCCAGAAAATATTAATTAATATTACCTGTAATTTCAAAATTCTCAAAATTGTTACGATTTTTACAGCCAAGAAAGATGAAATGATTTTTTGTGATAGAAATGCAAACCATATCATGAAGTAGCCAGTGGCATTGCAGTTAAACCTAAGAAGTTTCAGTTCTGCAATAAATTAAATTCTCCTTATTTGTACAACACAAAAACGTTAAAAACGTAACTTTGGCAGCTAATTATGCAAAAAAGTATGCGCTGTATATATTTTTCATTTCGTGAAAGTTAAACAATTGAAAAAAGTCTAAAAGTCGGGCAGTGATTAATATAAATATAAAATCATGACCTGAAATGGGACACACCCCCTTAAGAGTCCCTCACAGCAACAACGCTCGGTCATTGCAGCGTGACACAGCGCACTCACCGGGGGCACAGACGCCTGCTGGGTGTCGGCCGAGCCCATGCGGTACACGACGTAGGGCTGTATCTCCTCGGGGCCGATCGCCAGCTGGGCCACCGAGCCGCGCACGAAGCCCAGGCAGCAGTTCACCGTCGTCTGCTGGATCAGCGGGCTCACCCCCTGCGTTATCTGCATCTGCGCACGTGCGGGTACGAGCTCGAACAACTGCCTCACTCTCCGGTGGCGACACTCTGTTTGGTACTCAGCGCGAACCCTTGCACATAGAACTGTGTTGCGAGTTGACTTTGTGGCACTCGTACCGGGCCAAGTGATAAGACACAGTTTAAATCACCGGCGCCCCAGCTTTTTACAGCCGGCACCGTGTCGGAACACTGCGAGGGTTGGCGTCCGTAAACCGCGAGAGTGGCATCCCTGCGGCGAGGAAACAAAAAAACAGTCTTCGTTTTCCATCGGCACGATGGCGGTAGGTCGCGATGGTGCGGGCTGATGCTATCTTGTGATTTATTTTGCATCGTCGGTTAAAACCATCTCGATACAGTCCACAATGTTTGTCATCATTAACACTGTTTGACACATCCCACACATCGGAAACTCAAAATGACTACGTAAATGTAGTCTTAAAACTCGCACACAAATACATAAGATTCATCTTTGTCTTAATTTTTGGCGGCATACAATTCAATTTTTCTGCTACAGTCTCTATTTAGGGCCAACAAATTTATTTCCAAACGATTCCTACTATAATTGTCTGCTTTTACTTCAGCATAATGACCAAAAATAAAAATTAATTACCTATTCATAAACAAGGAATTCTAAACTACCAGCAACGACGAACAATAATTTTAGACGTTACAGCAAATAAAAATCTCAAGAAAATATTTTTACTATAACAGGAAATATCAATATAAAAAATTACCAAAATCTGTAAGCTTCTACATGTAAGACACTGGAGATAAACAGTTAAGCTATCATCCAACACAGCCGAGTGCAGTGTTGTAGTTTCATGGACAAAGCATCAATAATTTTGGTGACATAATTTAATGTACTATGTTTGATTTAAACTACAACACGTTAGTTTCAGTCTTTTGTACGTGCCATTTGATGTGGCGTTGGCATGCATCGAGATGATGCCCTCGACATACTGAACCAAACCTGTAACTAGGGGCAAGATTACACTATGAATTGCAATAAAACTGAAATAACAACAAAAAGCATGTGAATACACCTATTCTACCAAAATGTTAGTTAATACACCATAAAACATCAAAAATGTAACTACTATCTAAAATTTATCAGCAATATTAATCAAAATTTAACTCAAAAAAACTTAATATTAAATATATTAAATTCAATTACTGTAATGTATTCAACATGAATTTTTTACAAAAATGTACTAAATAGATTGGAAAAATTTTATTTAATGTATTTTTATCTTACAAGTGTTAATAGCAATTCATTTTTACATTACGATGTTGGTACAATTTTCAAACAAGTACTTGCAAACTTATTTACACTCCCGATTATCCACGAAATTAAGTGGCAGGGCCACCGAGGTTAGTGGAAATTGCGGATAATCCGCAAAAGAGCCGAAAATGGGAAACAAAAAAAGAAACAATAATTTCAACTTAAAAATCTACAAATTTATGCACAGTATAAGTTACAATTACAAGTAAAAATTTTTTTTTAAAGATGCTAAATTTGTAGTATTTTACTGAATAATTAACATACAATACATTTCAGTGATGTAAAAATAAAAGTGCTCGGTACTTGCTTCGTAACAAGGATACAGTACTATACATACTCTGAGACTTCATTAGACACTGCGTGAGTTCCGAGAAGGCCTGTGGTGGTTTACTGTGTACTGCACACAACATGGACGTCGCAAGAATATATATTTTGGGGGGGGGGGGGGGACTTCAATTGATTTAGTTGTTGAGGAATGTCCATCCCCTTGGGAAAAAAAGTGGGGTTTCCGGGAAAATTTTTGGTTTGAAGGTGGTTTTTAGGCATTTTTCTTTCCTAAATATTCTCATTATATATGGTTGTAATATATAATTTAATTTTTCTAAAAAAATATTTTCAGAGAACAAATTTGTAAAAACACAGTTAACATATCTGCATTCTGTATCGGACCTGATTTTGATTTTACACGAAGATCGAATCAAAAAAGTGCTCTCGCATTACCACGATTGGACTAAATGCACCACACGCAACATATTGGTTATATCACAGAAATAATATTTTTAATATAACCACGAAACTAAATATATTATTGGAGGGGACGAAATTGAAGACTTTTAGTATTGGGGGGGGGGGGGGGGGGGGAATGTCGTCGTCGTCCCCACCACCCCGGTTACGACCCTCGTGGCACACAATACACTCGTCAGTAGAGTTTAAATTTTTGCTCCCTTGTGATAAAAATACAGATTCACACATGTGCTTTTATTTTTCGCAGCATGCACAGATGACAGGGAGTTTACTGTGACCGACACGGCCGGGCGGCGGGAGACGTACCACGTAGCTCCGCACGATGGCTTCCAGTCCCTGGGCCTTGTCCACGCAGCAGTACAGCAGGATCGCCTGCAGCTCCTGGGTGTACTGCCTCCACCACGCCGCCGTGGCGCTGCCGAAGTTGCCGTTCTCCCCTGCGCAACATGCCGTCACGCCCTTGAACATATATATACTGTACAGAAGTCGCACAGCCCAGGTTAAAAATTTCTAATACGGTTTTGAGGTAGTTGGTTGATTCACCGCCGCAATCGCCACCATCTCTAGGGGCATCGACTCGTGGTGGTCCCTAGCGGACAAGTGTCTAACTCTTCAAACACCCCTTCCCCCTCCCGTCGAACGACCTTGAGCTGCTGTGAATGGTGGATTGGGGGGTTGCGGGGGGAATGACAGCGGGCGACAGTGCTGCGCTCTCACGTGTAAATAACGACTAAGACAATGCAGGGCGTTACGGCGGCGCACTGCAGCGGTGGAGTTCCCAAGCTGCTCATCATGCGCTCCTGAAAAACGTAGAGTAAATCCTATCCACTCGCGACTTCTATACAGTACATATATTCAAAGGTCAAGCTCTGCAAGGCGCCTCGTCCATACAATACAACTAGTCACGGTACCTTACTGCATTTTTCTCAACATTCGCAACGAAAACTGGCGTTATTTTGTTATTTTGTTCCTATGTGCCCCTTTTATGAGACAGCATTTAAGATTCAGACATGAAACCAGGGTGTCCACAAGGAAAAAAATATTTCGTACCAACTTAGGCGAGAAAATAGTACCAGATTTGAAAGAAAAAAAAAAGTACTGAATTATAATTTATGGTTTTAAAAATTTAGGAAGTTATAATGAAATTGCAATGCTCTAACTTAAATATCACACGACACACACATACATTCCATAGTTCTTAAAAATCATTACGCTTAATAATAAAACATATTGGAATTACTGTAATATTATTATATTAAAGAAAAAAAAAGTACTAGATCTGAGCGTAAATGTACTAGACCACTAAAAAACTTATAAAAGTACTAGATCTAGTACAAAAGTACTAACTGTGGACACCCTGCATGAAACTAACACTTATGAATAATTTCACACAAATTCTATTTCATAATTGTTCAATGTTACTTCTAAAGGTAGACGGGAATGGGATTTTTGCTTCAGGACGGATTTATCCGGGATCGGGATAAGGGGCAACAGCATTGAAATTACGTCCCTTCACTTGGTAGGACAGAAAAAAAAATATTCACTATTTAAATGTAAATATTTATAAGTCTCTCATAAACCAACCACAATTAATAGTCCAAATGATTTCAAGTTTAAAAAAAATATTGACGCATAGAACAAATAAGCAGCACATAAAGGAAATGCCCTATTCTACTTCAAACTTTCGTGAAGAAAAAATAATTCTTTCACATATTCACGTTTTATCTAAAATATTGCCAGCACTAGAGTAAATACGTTCACTGGCCACCTCCGTTGCTGGTTTATTTGTTAAAAAAATTGTCAACTAATTTTTTAGCTTTATGATGTTGTATTACATGCCTGTGCATTCCTATTGAACCATATTCAGTTTTCAGGAGAGAAGGGCATAAGTGCACTGCATCCTTTTATCAGGTAATTTCTTGAAGAATATCCAAACAGGCACTGAAGTCACAACTATGCCACTACTGTCTGGCATGCCAAATTTTAGAAACGAACAGCATGCAGGATTTATACTCAGAGAAGTCAGCGCTTCCAACATATATTTTGGGCGGCAAACCTTCGCTGGTGAAAAGTTCCAAGATCTCAGGAAGACGGACTTGATGGTAGAGGTTCACAGTTGAGATTATGTCTACGTCTTCCCTGATACGGGCTTCCAGCTGAAAACATTCACACCACTTGGTGTAAGCAAACAAACCAGTGACTTTGACACACACTGTCTCTCAAAGACAGAAGAGTTTAGAAAAAACCCACCCATAGCCCACAAGTGACAGAAATGTTACTGCATGTCAACTTGTAGCTAAGCATTACTCAATTTTAATTTCAAACCGTAGAAATAAGTTATCACATGCACAAGATTCAAGATGATATGTAAACAGAGACTGCAGCCCTCTCCACCATGTTAAGCCTCTTTTCAATTTTTTTTTTATTTGTTTGAAGTAGGTACACACATGTAAAGCATCTCTCTCTATATATAGACACACACACATGCGTACACACACACGCACCAAATTTGTTAAATAAAATCATTAATACTAATAACGTCTGGAGCAGATTTAATCAGAATAGAAATTAAACTGTTAAGCATGTATTTGATTAAATATGTAACAGAATAAATAGCTTACAAACAAGGTACTGGAAGGTATGAAATGTTTTATTATATTCATAAGATAACAAATTAAATTTTTACAATCCAAAAATACCAAAATGATCACGTCCTTTGGATATTTTATGTCATAGAATGATATTTCAGTACTTTGAGTTAAGATTATTTAAAGTTTGTTAATTTCACTATTATCAACTTGGGCTTTGACACTATATGGTTTACTTACATGGATAATTGTGTACTGACTTACATTTAAGTATAATTTTTGTTTTTACCACAGTTAAACATAAAATTTTATTATTTATTAATGTTGTAACATGCCCACCAACAGCCGAGGGCTTTAGCGGTGGGCACAACACATACGTATATAAAAGGACAACATATAAACAATACAAACAAAATACAAACAAATAAAGTTTAAAATATAACTATTAAAGATAAACATCAAAATATAAAATGCATAAAAAGAAATACAATACATGGATATTATAATGAAATAACTAATTGCCGACATCATTATAAATTTGATAAGAAAATAACACATATTATAGGCTCATGTAAACAAAAACAAAAAATTACATTATATAGCTACACTTTTACAGATTAAGATTATCAATTTTATTGAAATTAGAAATGAGTCGAAAAATTATATCATTCTTTTCATGGTATGTACATAGATAGGGTAGATGTTGAATGTCTGTTAAATTGGGGAATCCTAATGCTTTGACCTTGACAATATTGAATTCTTTTTTTCTAATTATACACAGATGTCACTGCAGTCATAGCAGACGTTTATAAAGCACGCAAGTCGCAAGACGTCACCAACGCTATAACTTAAAAATTAAAAACAGTAGAAAATAATTTTTTTTTCCCCCTGGGTTTTCGTTTCACGAGTCACAAGTCACGATTTATCATCCAAATAAAATAAATGTTAAAATAATTTTATTTGAAAGAGTCAACTTTCTTGCCTTGTGTGTGATAAGTTTTAAAATTATTGTAAACGTGATGTATAGTATGACGTAAAGAGCAACAGGGAAATCTATGCACGTGACTTCCTGCGTCTTTAGAAGTTTCCGGAACGCGCGTCTCAAGTTGTGGCCGCCGGGAAACGCCGAGAAGTTGGAGCTTCGCAGAAGCTCGCGTTGCAACGTGACCTTAGGCCATCACTAGAGCCACGGAAATTTCGCGGGTTCATTCAGTCGCAAGCTAGAATGCAAACCTCCACACCGTCGCACTGTGTTCGTGATCGGACCGGCAGTTGTCTGGACGCGCCCCTCCACGCCCGTGAGCCATACGATGTCCAGCCAGGAGAGAAGTGAGCGAATCACGGGTAGTGCCAAATAACAAGGGATAAAAATGTTCTCGCTAAGAAATCGACCAATGGGAAAGCGAACATGGGTCGAGCACGCCCTATGACTTTGAATTCTATCATGAGGCCAGGGGAATCAGCGAGATTTCCGGGTCTCTATCCTACACAGAGCTCCCGCTGGCAGGACGCTGCTCACCAGCGTGTCGAAGTGCGGGCGAAGCAGCCCCAGCAGACGGTCCACGCCCCGCGCCACGCTCTCCGAGGAGGGGGCCTCCCCCTGCAGCACTCGGGTCTCCGCGAACTCCCGCAGCTGCGGCCGCAGCGCCTGCAGGGGCCGGGTGTCGCCGGCGCGAAGCAGGCACAGGTCCTGGAAGGTCAGCCCGCGGGCCTGCGCATGCGCCCGCCCGTCACTCCGTGTCAGCTTCACACATTCCGATATGTTTCGTACTGAAACTGTTACCAGATAACGTGAAAGTCAAAAGACGATAGCCGGACGTCCGATGACGCCGGTACCAGATGAACCAACCGAGTCTTTCCCTGGTGGCCACCAGGATCGCTCGAGTTAATGGCAGCAAAATGGTGCCATGTTTGAATTTTGAAGCGTCCAACACTTGGATTAGTTAACATAAATCTAGGGTAAGCACTATTTACAAATCCAACACAATAAATGGAAAGAAAAAAAAATCAACTATTCCAACACCTATCACACCTGTGAAATTTTAACACGTTAAAAGGTTTCCACCATCCGTCACTTCCTGCTCATGTAAGCTTTACGAATTTCGATAAATGAAAAAAAAAAATATTTTGAAAACTGACTATTCCAACACCTATCCCACCTGTGAAATTTACCACGTTAAAAAGTTTCCACCGTCCGTCACTTCCTGCTTGTGTAAGCTTTATGAATTTCAATAAATGGAAAAAAAAAAAGTTTTAAAAACTAACTACGTATTCCAACACCTATCCCACCTGTGCAATTTACCACGTTAAAAAAGGTTCACTCCGTACTTCACGTGCGTTTTGTTCACAATTACTGCTGTACCATAGATGTAAATTGTTCAAATAGGATTGTATAGGGAAAAACAAAGTGCAAGAATGCCAGGATGCTAGCGCTACGTGGTAGTGCTGGCTAACACTAGTGTACTCGATACATCGAAGGAACATAACATTCGCAGTTACGTTGTCTGTTCGCACCCTTTTGTCTTGAAAGAAAGAGAAATTACAAATCCTTCTATTCCTGTGTTTTTTTCAGATGCACGTAGGTAGTCCTATATTATTTTAGTTTGTCCACTATTCGGCAGTGACAAAAATAAAAAAAAAACAAGTATTTTCTATTGCTCATAAAGAGTTTAATTTATTTCATCGCCATTGTCACGAATAGTGAATCGTTTTACAGAAATGTTGCAGTATGTCTTTAAAGACAAATAAAATAGCAGCTGGAATAATGATGATTGAAAAATTGTTGGCTCAGTTCAGCAAATTCAAGCATCGGGTGAAGTGGTTAAAAAATTTAAATTTGTTTATAAAACTTGATGAGTAACTTGGTAAAAAAAAAAGTTCAAACACTGATAAATGCTAAATTGATATTTCCTGCTTATAATGTTTATTTCCTTATTACCCCTTGAAAAACATAACAGAGTTCCACTGTAGGTATTTTAACAAATAGAATGTATAAAGGAATGGATATAAAAGAAGATTTGAAAAAAAAATTGCTAAAGGTTTTTTATCGCACATTTAACTCTGACCCCTGTTGTGCATTATGATTGCCGTTTTAATTTGTTACATCGAAAGATCCTGGATGCAACAAAAATTGTGATGTAACAATGAATAATAATTGTATCATTACATCAAATAATCAGCAAATGAATTTTTTTTCTTCTTTCTAAAATTGCTTGTATTGTAATATTTTTTTTTGTTTTTTGTCCAGTATCTTTCGACATAACAAATGAAAACAGCAAGCATCATGTACCCGCAGGATCAATCACACAGGATCACGCCATCGGGATCAAGGGATGAACTTGGATATCGTCACATTACGAAGAGAGGCGATGTGCCGTGGACCAACCAGAGTCATCATGAAGTCTGTTAGCAGGTGCTCTCCTTCGCTCTCCGGCTGGGCCGCGAAACTCTGCAGCAGATCCACTAATGACGGGGTCTGGCCCTCAGCACCTCCCGAGAATACCTGCAGAGCAGCGGCAGACAACTCCAGTACCTTCAAAAACCGAACCCCCCGCTTTGGTTCCCAAAAACAATCACGTGTTAACACCTTTGTAATACCGTGGTTAATCACATAATTGTCGCAGTGTTATTTCAGGGGATCAATATTAAGATCAGGGGCGCAACAATAACCGGGGCAAAGGTATTTTGTCCCCCCTCTGAAACCTTGAAGTGGGGGCAGACGGTGGCAAAGAAAGTGCTGTGTAATCAATTTTTAGATAATAAAACTGCTTAAATAGCACCATTTTCCACCTTGAAATACAAATTTTCCCGGGGGAAGATCCCCGAACCCCCCGCTTCAATAGGGGGATCAATTATTCTTTATAAAAAGGTATATTCCCCCCCCCCCCCCATGGAAATTTAGTTGTTGCGCCTCTGATTAAGATGTGCCTGCACAATGCCATATCCTGTCCAATTAGGTCAGTTTGGTCCCACCATTTTCTCAGTAAGATACAAGTTATTTTTTTTTCCATAAAAGATATTGCCCAAAAACTTCTTATATCGTATAAAATAATGTGTTTTAAAGTTTAAATATTTTATTAGTTCCGATATTACTGCTTACGTAATTAAATCATAGAAATACGAAACAGTCCAGTGTGTAAATTTTCTTTTCTAGACATTTTCAAATGTTGCAACCTTTATCTGTTTGTCTTTGTCGTTGCTGTGTACAGAGTATAAAAAGGTAGCAAGTGTTAGTTGGCATTATTCAAGTTTGGTTACGTTGACGGCTTGACGCTCATATATAGAATATCAATAGATTAACCATTGTATGTAATACACGCTGTCTAGTGCCGAGTGAACAACATTGGATAGCCCGCACTCTTTCGTAGTTAGAGTGTACTATAGTTAACTTTACCTCAACAAAAAATGCTTTTCTCACATAAAAACCGCACCCCTACATTTCAAACTTGAGTTTGGTATAAAATGTCTGACAATTATGCGATAAAATGGATATACACACGTATCAAAGAAAAAAATTATTTTCAACCAAAAATAATATTGGCTACATTTTCAATCAACGGTAGGATAGACACAAATACACCATGTACCGTTAATAGGATAACTTTTGTGATGGTAGACATATTTTAGGTGAGCAGTACTAGTATTTTAGTGTTACATGTGTGGTGGGATTTAAATGTTTAAAATCGGAGTGAATACAGTAAACTAATTTGGAATAATTATGGCAAGGCTGGATATAGACGTAATGGAAGCATTGAAGCTTTTTAAATGACTGAGGCTCCCTAATTAAAAAATATTTTAGGTACTGCTTCATTGCACGTCTTGCTATTGCTCTCTGCAGTCCAGTGTGGTTTACGACATTTGCAAGATTCGTGTTGGCAGCACCTGCAGCCCTCACCTGAAATAACGGTAGCCCCTGAAGGAGAGACTGCATCCCGGACGTGTTGTCCGGCGTCTGCACAAACACCACAAACAACCAATCACATTTCTGCATCACTCACAGCTGTCGTGGGCTTTCATCTACCGTATTGGCCCGAATATAAGGCGACCCCGAATATAAGGCGACCTGCAGTTTCAGGAGGCCAAACAAATGTAAAAATAATTTTTGGTAGAAATTAATGTGAAAATTCATTAGACATACATTTTGTGTTGATAAATCGTTTTTGCATTTATGTATAACAATTAATTTATATTTATCACTTTACTTATTTAAAATAAGTTTGAATGGCCTACCCTAAAAGTCAAAAGAAAACAATTAGAAAATATTTACACTTTTAAATATTACACTAGAAATTTTTTCGTGTTTACTCTAATGAAGCTGCATAATTGTCATCTTCAGAGCTGTTTATTTGTCTAGAGCTCGTTCCCCGCCGTTCCACAGATGTGTGATTGTTCATTTTTCACAGTTTACTGTATCTACGAATTTAAAATTTTTACAATGGCTATTAATCACTCTTAAAATACAGCATTTAACTTTCCGTTTGACTTAAGCTACGTATTACCACAGAACAAGGTGTATTACTATTTAGTAGTGTGTTTAACGTAAAAAAAGCAAACAAAGAATGCATCTTGCCGGAACAAAACAAGTGGCTAGCTGACATGATGAAGCATACGGCCATGAATAACTTCGGTTACGTGACCGCGTATATTTGTCCATATTACTCTCTGACAGAGAGAGTCTGTTCTATGAATTTGAAAGAATAATCTATTATAATTATGAAAGGTTTTTACATAAATAAAGAGTGGATTATTAAAATAGCTTTTGAAGCAACGTACCAAATTCCTGTTAATATGGCGTCTTCGAGCGTGTTCGGCAATGTTCGTTTTACAACAAAGAAATATTGTGGAAAGACAGTTGGCAGCCGTGAATTTCCATACATTACATCCGAAATGTTTGTAAACGTAAACAATCATTCTGAAAATAACTGTGATATTTTAGTACAAATATTTCAGTTAAAAATCTGAAGATAAATTACCGTAAATGTTAACACGCGATTGTACACAAAGTACAAATATGAATTGTGAAATAAAAGGTTGCCATTTTGAGATGCTTCAACATTCACGTTTTTACTCAAGAACAAATATTTTAATTTTCAACTTCAAACAATTGTAAATTACTGCAATATTAGGTGGATTTATTGTTTTTCCCCGTGTGAGGTAACAAAGTTTTAGTTAATATAAAAAATCGTGAACGTTTTGTTAAACAATGTTTCTACTGTAGCTTTCAGCTTGGAACTAATGTTTGCGGTTCTGACGTCTTGGGTGCGAAAATAAGGCGACTTCCAATTTTTGCATCTCTCGTTTATGTAAAAATGGTCGCCTTATATTCGGACCAATACGGTACTTGCGATGCCTCGGTGATTCGTGTTTCAGGAAAACTCTGCATGTTCCTGATTCAAGTGTTGGATTCAAAGGAATGACAATAGGCATTACTGTTAAAATTCTAAGGAATCTCAGAAGTTTTTCAATTTTCCCAAAGACAAAGTCGAAGAATTTTAGCCTTCAATTCGACTTAAGACTTTCCGAAGCTTCGCACACCCCTACTGATTACTGTAACTTAGATTATTTGAAACACCAGTTCTATCATATTGCACTATTCACAATATCAAACCATTAAAACAGCCAAGCATCAGGCATATTATAATATGATCAATGCCAATTTCATGTCAAATGCCTAAGAACTCCAGGCAAAAGTGTGTAAAAAAAAATTGAGAAAATTTGTGAACTAAATATTTAAAAGCAGTCAATGCATTGAAAAATAGAGTAAGTGGCATAATAAAGTGAGAATCTAATAATAAAACTCTTCCAAGACAAAAAGTCTGTACATTGAATGAATTGATTAAAAAAACTATTGGAAATTGCTATTTACATTTTTGAAAAAACCAAAATATAGTTTTTAAAATTTTTTTCCAATTGTTGGAGTATCAAATGAAAACTACTTGACTGATTTTAATGAACTTTTTTTTAATTAGAAAGGTCTTAGGCTAACTTAAAAACCAGGCTGTATATAATTACCGAATTCCACCCCCAAGGGGATGGAAATGGGGTACATATTTGGTGTTTGTTTGGTTAACAGATATTTCATTAAATGAAAAGGAGGTAAGTGTAATTTCATCAAGGTAAAATATATACTGAAACAATTTAAAACAGAAGTTTTAATATCAGATACTTGATCTATACTAAAAATTAAAATAGGCCTACACTTTTCTCCAGAGTGACCAACCACAATGCCCTGCAGGGCGGGAAGTTTAAAAATGTTCAAAGTCTATAACACTACACTAAACATGCTCAAACTATACACGCAACAAGTCGGAACAACTACTTATAAGCATAAACATCTTCAACGGTAATTCACGTCCGACGCGAAAAACCAGCGGTGTTATTCACGCAATGCGCTGGAAAGACCGGCTACAATTAGCTCTCTCTGACAAGACGTACGTGCGCGCGCACGTGCGCACCTGCAAGACGCGTAGAGTCGGGCGAAAAAGCAAAAAACGCCTCGCTCCGGCGCGGAAATGTTTTGGAGATGTCTTGTAACTTTTTAAATTTTTTTTTTCGGAAAACTGGTTCCGGATGTCGGGAGTTCCGTTTGTGGGAATCACGGTCGAGGGGTGCTCTACGGTAATAAGAACATCTGGAATTGCATGAGATATCCTTGAATGACGGTGAGTGTCTGTGAATGGTGGGTGAAAGGGACGGGTGTAATGTTTAAAATTTTTTTTTGGAAAAATTAGTTCCGAACGTTGGGAGCTCCGTCTGTGGGAATCACGGCCGAGGGGTGATCTGCTGCAATACAAACACTTGCAATGACGGCGAGTGGAAGGAGGAAGTTAGGGCCGGGAACTCACCGCGCCCAGGAGCCCCCGCAGCAGCTGGGCCAGGCCAGACGCCCCCTCCTCGCCCGGCGGCCCGCCGGCCCCCTCCGCCGCGATGTTGGCCGCCAGGCCCCCGAACACGTCCAGGAAGCCCAGCAGGTTGGGCTGGGGCGCGGGCGGGGGCTGCGCCTGGGCGGCGGGGGGAGGCGGAGGGGGGGTCTCGGCCGCCCGCGCCGCCTGCTCCGGCTGCTGGGCGTTCCCGCCGGCGCCGCGCGGGGACCGGTCCGTGGTGAAGGTCACCGCGGGGCCCAGCCGCGGGGCCCGAAGCCGCCGCCGCCCGCTCCTGATGTGGTGCGAGTTGCACGGCAGGAACGGGTCGAAGTTGCTTGTCCCCAGCGCGGCTGCACACAACACCATCCCCCGTTCCCTCCACAACTGCCCGACCGAGAGAGAAAGGCAGCATCCACACAGCGCCATTCCCCGCTCCCTCCACAACTGCCCGACCGAGAGAGAAAGGCGGTATCTGAACATGACAATCCATGCTTAGAGACCGTGAAACTTCGCGGGTTCAATGACCTCCAGGATAGACTCCAATATCCTCTACACACTCGGGCAAATGCCTAACTGTTCACCGGCCGCTGATCCGTGAGTCGTCTCTCGACCGGGCGGCCTGTGATTCGACACTTCTATGAGTGAGGGTCTCTAATTGGCCCTCAGTCCTCCAGATTAACAACGAACCGACAGAAGCAGCACTAAGGTATAATTATTTGAATTTAGCATAACACGAAACGAACCCTGCGAATTTTCCGGGTCTCTATCCATGCTGCACGGGACTTCCGATTACAATTACAGCAAGCATTTACTCTCCCTTTCTTATGCAGTTTCTGTCATCACTGTCATTTTGGTGTGCTCTGATAACAGACACAAGTCACAGAGTACAAAAAAAATTAGAACCAACTTAGTAGAAGACTCAAATTAGTTTTCAATGCATCTGAAATACTGTATTTTGTAAAGTAAAATATGAAATGATAATTTTGGAAATACATTTACCTGTTGTATTTCATTAAGTGCAACTGTTAATATTCACTTTTATATTTCGAAGATATCATAAGTGAAAGATAACATTTTGGTTTCTACCGTTTGTGAATATATTATAAAATTTCCTCATTAATAGTGACTAACTGCTACAAATTGTTTCTCTTGCAAACTAATAATTGCTGTTTAAGCTGAATTATTTTTCTCTCTCAGGATGACCACGTGTTCTTATAAAAATTTTTTTCTGAGATAGGAGAATTTATTTATGACAAAATCAGCCAGCTTTATTAACAGTAAAAGTGTGCCTCTAGTAATAATACTTCCACTAATTTACGGTCTTAAAAATAAAAAATTAAAAATATATTTAATGGTGGTGTAAAACGCAAGATGACATCGAGGACTCACAGTGCACGGCGGACGGGGCGAGATGCACGTGCGGGCGGGAGGTGGAGCGAGTCTGCGTGGCCGTGGTGGGGTGCGTCGCCGTGTTGCCGCGCGCCTGGCTGTTCTGGCCGGCCTGCGCCTGCGCCTGCGCGCCCGAGGCCGTGCCAGAGGCCGAGGCCGTCACGGGGGCGGCGGCCGCCGTGCCGACGGGCGTCCCCACCCGCCCCATCACGTGGCCCGCCATCGCCTGCATCAGGTTCTGGATGAACTCCGGCGCCGGGAAGTTGGCCCCCGCTGGAACAACACCGCGCCGCGCCGCTCGCTGCTACTCGCAGAACACGCCCGTGCCTTTCTAATCCTCCACGCGATTCCTCCCGCCATTTTCAGAATTTTTGCGGTGGTCCTAAACGATTGCACTGCTACCCAATAATGTATTTTGTACATACGTATTACTATGGTATGAGTGAATGGGTCTGGGGAATGCATGATCGCCTCACCGGCCTGCTCGCCCCCGCCGCCCATGACGCTGCCGTCCAGGACCCGGGTCTCCATGGAGTCGATGGTGATGCTGGACGGCCCCACCTCCATGAACACCTCCACGTCCGCCGGCGAGATGCTGAAGGACTGCGGCGAGAAGAACGTTCCCCCGACTGCGGGGGAGCACACGCCGGCTTCAGCTCGGGGCGACCACTCCCTCACAGGGCTTGTCAGGGTTACCATCGTCACTTCCATCGTATTACAAAAATGTTAAAAAAAATTATCATCACTATCACGACCACTCCCTCACAGGACTTTTCGGAGTTACCATCTTCACTTCGATCATATTACAAAAATGTTAAAAAATTTATCACTATCAAGATTTTGGGGTGAACTCAAAACAGATTAAAAAAAAAAAAAAAACCAAACTGTTCCTTTATATCATGAAATTAAGCAGCATTTAAACTAAAACTTAATTCAAGGAAATCTTTTTAATTTTGAAATTCGAGGTGGGGAAAAAAAATAGTACCAAAGATCATAGATCAGAAAAATTAATTTAATTTGTTCTATTGTGCATTTTTTAATGAATCAGATTTAAACCATAAATGCTTGCTATTTTTTTTATTGTTCTAAATGTATGTTTTAGACCCAATTTATTAATAATTATTTCACCGTAAAATTGTAACACGTAAAATTTTATCCCTGTTCTGGTGTGAAGTATTACAAAAAACTGCTTTTATAAAAAAAAAAAAAAAACAACACAAAAATACTGTGTGTATTGGACTAAAGATAAAACAGTAGAATCTTGTTGTCCCTAGTCACGTGGAATCCCGACAGGTTGGAGGCTGGTGACATCGAGCAACGTCGAGCAACATCGAGCTCTCACCGGTGCGAGGCGTCCTGGCGCGGCTCTGCGCGGCGCCGCTGCGGCCGGAGTTGCGCGGGCGGAACGAGCCGTTCAGCCCGCGCGTGCGCGACCGCGCCAGGTTCTCCCCGTCGCCCGGAGCCTCCGAGGGGGGAGACGATCCGCCCCCGTTCTCGCGGGGGACCGGGGCGTCGTCGCCGGGGCCCCGGGGAACGTCGCTGGCCTCCGCCGCGCCGGCCGGCGCCTGCGTCTGCGCCTGCGCGGCCGGGGCCTCCGTCGTGCTGTCTGCGTCGCGCATCACGAACTGCCCGTTGCCCGTGTTGGTCCCGCGGTTCGCCACCAGGTTGAACTGGGCCTGTGTGTCCCAGCCACGTCGCACCCTTTACACTCTCCATCTCCTCGCCAAGTATATCCTCACAAAATCACTCCCGAACTCACCTCCTAAACATACAAGTAGCTTGTTCTCTGCTGCCATAATGCACGAACATTTAAGACTAGGTAAATTAGGGCCTGAGTGTACAAGACACATTGCACCTTTACACTCTCGCATCCTCGCCAACACCCCTATTCTTCTAGTATATCCTCACAAAATAACTCCCGAACTCAACTCTTAAACTTACAAGTAGCTTGTTCTGCTGCCATAATGCATTAACATTTAAAGAGTAAGTAAATTAGGTCCTGCGTGTACAAGACACATCGCACCTTTACACTCTAGCATCCTCGCCAACACCCCATCCTTCTAGTATATCCTCACAAAATAATTCCCGACCTCACCGCCTGAAAATACAAGTAGCTTGTTCTGCTGCCATAATGCACGAACATTTAAGACTAGGTAAATTAGGGCCTGCGTGTACAAGACACATTGTACCTTTACACTCTTGCATCCTCGCAAACACCCCATCCTTCTAGTGTATCCTCAAAAAATAACTCCTGAACTCACCTCCTAAACATAACAGTAGCTCGTTCTGCTGCCATAATGCATGAACATTTAAAGAGTAGGTAAATTAGCAAGCAAGATCACGAAAATGAAATTAGCTTGAATAACTTTGCTGCCATCAAAGTCATTAACACACTGTGTAAGGCGACGTCATGCTAATGGAGCATCGACAGCATTAGGAACAAGGTACCCTGAGAAAATTGATTTGCGCACATCTGCCACATTTCACACTGGCGAATATTTTGGATTTCACTCCGCCAGGAATTGAACACTCAACTCGGTCCTGTCTTAAGACGTGAGGTTTGACCACCTGCGGCCGCCTGAATCAGCAGAGGGCAGCGCGGACCACTGAACTCGGTACTGTCTTGAGACGCGAGATTTGACCACCTGCGGCCGCCTGGATCAGCAGAGAGCAGCGCGGACCGTGCAAGCGACGCACGGCACTTGTCAGTCACCTGGATGGGGATGCCGGCCTGCAGCACGGCCGAGTGCTGGATGAGCACCGGGCGGCAGCGCAGGATGCGCGGCGGCGGGGAGCTGAAGTCGCACATGATGTCGCTCATCGCGTGGTAGGCGTGCGACAGGAAGTGCATCACCTCAGACACCAGGAAGAACACTCGCTGAGCGCTCCTGGCCTCACTTGCCTGCAAGCACACACACTCCGCGTCTCCACATGCCACGCTACACACACTCTCCTTGTCTCCACATGCAACGCTACACACTCTCTCCTTGTCTCCACATGCCACGCTACACACACTCTCCTTGTCACAACATGCCATGCTACACACACACACTACTAGTCTCCACATGCCATGTTACACACTCACGCTCGTCTTCACATACCACACTATACACATACTCCTTGTCACCACTTGCCACGCTACACACACTCTTCTTGTCTCCACATGCCACGCTACACACACTCTCCTTGTCTCCACATGCCACGCTACACACTCTCTCCTTGTCTCCACATGCCACGCTACACACTCTCTCCTTGTCTCCACATGCCACGCTACACACTCTCTCCTTGTCTCCACATGCCACGCTACACAAACTCTCCTTGTCACCACACTTCAAACACCCTTCAATTATCACTGACGGTAGGTTCAAGCCCACTTTTCTGATCACAGTATCAAATTTAACTAGCAAAAAATGCATCACTCAAATAATGCTATTCTGGACTAAAAATTATATAAATGAAAAAAAAAAAAAAAAATTCCATTACTAGAAAAAAAACAGCATTCAAGTATCTTCATTCAGACTTCTGTGATTCTTCATATTTAGGGATGGTGATTTTTCGTTTTCGCGAAATAGATGCGAAAATATGCTAAATTATATTTTTCCCGCTATAAAATGCGAAATCTAGACTATTCCGAGATAAATGCGAAATCAAGGTAAAAAAACGTAGATTCGTCTTCACTCTACACAATTTATTTACCGATTGTATTTCGTTTCAGTTGAGTATCAAAAGAAACCATTTTATGGCGTATTCAGCAATAGTACATATCTTATTGTCACGTCATTCACAACACTATTGTTCGTAAATATTGAATGAAAAATGGCCATTCGTGCCTCGCGATTGTAAACAATGCAAAGAACAACTAGCTGGAAGAGTGTCCGTCATCTTGCAGAGTACAAGTTTTTAGGCCACCATATTGCGACATCTCTGCTTCGCCGCGCCCATTTTCTGTCTGTGTTTCACGTGAAAGCCGCGTTCTTGTGTAGTCTGTGGAAGGTGGTGTGTTTACAAATACGTGCACACTCGTGAATGTATTGTATACTGTTATTTCTCGTGGTAAAAATGGGACGAAACGTAATTTCCATTCGCGATCGCATAAATGAATACAAAAATGAACAGTTCTACGAAAGTGATACGAATATTTTAATGTGCAATTTATGTAATCGCCGTCTGGAGTGGAAAAAGATGTACTTGAAAAGCACATTAAATCTGAGGGACGTCAGGCTGCAAAAAAAAGATTCACCGAGAAATCGGATGAAGAATAAAAGTTGGTAAAACGGCAAGCAACGGTTTCTGGCATGATCGAAAACTAAAAGAAGGCGAAAATTGAAAAAACGAGTTTCAATAACATTATTTGTGCACTCTACATCAACTATGGCCATGAACACGGCTAAAAAAATATTTATTGTAATTTTAAGTATTCAATTTATTGCACTCATAAGTGCTAAAAAATTGTTTGGAAACCTGCCAAGATAGGCTATCTTTGTAGTTGTGTTAGATCTTTATTTCTGTGGTTGTTAATAATTAATATGTGTATTATTTAATGCTTTTTAAAAATATACTTTTCTTCAGTATTGTAAAATGAGAGAATTGGCTAAATCTTGTTTTTAAAAATGCTACAAAATGCTAAATTTCAAATTCAAAATGCTGTTATTATTTTAAATGCTATAAATCACCATCTCTATTCATATTATATACTGAGTATCTTTTAAATTACAGGAAAAACATTTCAATACTTTCATGTTCTACACTTTCCTGCCATTTAATCTACGTTCATGTGGTCATGAATAATGTTCCCAACCTTAGCAACTACTCATACAATTTTATGCTATTATTAACGTACATAACCTAACCACTCATTAAAATGGAGAACTATTGGTAAACAAAACTACTTAAAGTATAAGAACACCCTCTTGGAGGAAGACTGAAAAACATGCTAGGACGTAAAAAAAAAAACTTTTTTATGGCTTTTATTTGTGATTATTATTTCACTAGACTTCACAGCCTTATACATGCTTTTTAATAATATTTAAATCATAATTTTATCTATTTCTAGATAAGTGAATATTTATAAAAAAAAACTAAGGTTACATAAAGAAAAAAGGTTTTCATACAAAATTGATATTATTCGACGCAATGAATATTACTTTTTGAAATCCAGTTCAGGTATCGTTTATAACTTTAAGTTTTTTGTATTGTTACGAAGTTGTACTTTGTATGAAAGTTTCGGAAGCAATCTAGCATGCACAGCCGTTGCACCACCACCGAGTTTCCAACCCTCAGTTGTTCACCGCTGTTGGCACGGACCTGTATGCGTTTAACTTCAAGCATAAACCATAGACTAAGTAGAGGGTACCTTCCACAAACAACTTGGTATCAACCCCCTTGTGCAGTAGTTACTAGTGGGCTCTCAAGGCGTCCCACAAGCCTCGGGACTCAGAAGATTACGCACACGGCTGCTCAGCGAAACTCACAGAAGTCTAGGGAAAGCTCTTTACTGATGTCGAGCGGTACAAGGAGTATCGACCGGAGATCTCGGCAAGGATACAACCGGAAGACTCACATGAGTATCGACCTGTTTGGACTCGAGCGCACACACGACTAGGGTTACCAGACGTCCGGCAAAAGGAGGACATGTCCTCCTTTTTATGTATTTATTTGCGTCCAGCCGGATTTTCCTTAATGCTCCAAAATGTCCGGCTTTTTTATAAAGTGAGATAATTCCTGCAGTTACACTCTGAGTAAAGCGCGCAGTGCGTGCTAATGCGCTGTCCGCAGAATCACCCCACCAGTAAGTAGTTCTATGACAGCTTGGCAGGTAGCAGCACATGCAGAAGCACGTGTTTTTAATATGCTGTACGTATATGCATAGTTTGTTTGATTCTTTATACTGAAACTGTATTGAAATGCCAAAACATTGTAAAATATCGTACTCCATTGTAATCAATTCATGGCTTTTTAAGAAAACACGTTGTCCTCCTTTTTAGTGAAATGTCCTCCTTTTGCGAGATGAACGTCCTCCTTTTTTTATTATCAGTGTCTGGTAACCCTACTCACGTCGTCGTAGTGTCTGGTAACCCCACTCACGTCGTCGTAGGCGGGGTCGTCGCGCATCAGCCGGTGGTACTGCTGCAGGAAGGGCAGCAGGCGCTCCTGCACTGCGCCCAGCTCGTCCATCACGCCCGCCATGACGGGGGCGTGCGGGGGCGACGCCCGGTCCTCGGCGGGGGGCTGGGGGCCCTGCCCCTCCCCCTCTGGCACCACCTCCTCCCGCTCTGCGGGGACACACGCCGGTCCAACCTCACAACACCTTCTACACCTTCGACATCCAGCACATGTTCGAGGAGAAAAATACATCATGGCAGGGGAAAACACGTGCTTCAGAAATGGAAGAAATACCCACCAACCAGTAAAGTGCTGAATTACGTGCACAAACAAGAGACTGGGAAATGCTGCAAAATGCCAGAAAACTATGGCATACATGCCTTAAAAAAAACTGTGTTTACATTTCGGTATCGAACAATTTTAAATTCTCGTATAAAAAAAATTTACAAATAAAAAAAGTTACAATAACTGTCAAAAGTTTAATCAAAATAATATACACATGGACAGAAATCTATTGCCTTACAGTAAACTACATCAACTCTAGCTCCGTGTGCAAGCTTTGCCGTAGATATACAAAACTGTCCCAGTAATCAATATTATACATATAATTATTAAAAAACAATGTTACGAACGTGTGCAAGGCCACGTCACGCGCAGGTGCAGAGCTAGCTGGGCTGCATCACATGCCGCCGTAACATGAGATGTGCCGTGCACACCTGGGTGGCCACTTTCCCTCCCTCAGCCCTCCTGTCCCCGCGCGGCGCTGTTAGTTTGACATCCGAAACCTGACAGCTGCAGAGTTACGCGAGCCGCCGACACGTGTTTCGAGAGATTTCTGCCGTCGGGTCGGCGCGGAATGACGCGACTGGCCCCAGCCGCGCTCGGGAGTTCTGGAAGGTTTCTGGGCCTATATATGTGCCCGGGACGCCAGCCTTGGGGAGAATGGAGTTGAGGAGAGTTCTGAGGAGTTGAGCAGTGAGAGTTCAGACGGGAGCTTTCCCGCGGCGGAGTTTCCGGGGCAACAGTGTCGCGGGTGCGGCAGAGTAGCGAAGTCCTTGAACGAAGGTTCCAGGGCAAGGAGTTCAGTTCCGGGCGATAGTGTCGCGGGCGCGGCGGAGTACCGAGCGAAGTTCCGAGCGAGGAGTAGAGCGGAACCTCGGCGAAGGGAAGCGAGTCCCGCGGCGGAGATCCACAAGGGGTGCTGCGGCGAGAGTTGCGCCAGAGGTGCGGCCCAGCGAGGTGTGTGGAGTGTGGAAACTGAGTGACTGGGGAAGCAATATTTATAAGTGCAATTGATTATTTGCCATTTTAAATTATTTGTAAGTGACATAAGTAGTGGCAATAAATAAAACCGTGTAGTGATAAAAAATCTTATAAAAAAGGGCTCTCCTTTACGAACCCCCGTAAATCGTAACAATAATATAAAAATATTACATGTTGCAGGAACATGCACTTAAAAACCAAAACATAACTTTTTAATCAAAAAAAATGGTCTCGCGTGTTATTTATTACACTCAATGTGTCTTGTCTCATTTTCAATAAAAGCTCACTGTTCGGTAAAATAATACACGTGGTGTTGCGCTTATCGTGGGGATTCGGCGGATGGATACTATTCCTGCAAGTAGTCATCCGGCAACACTGTCCGTTTGTAGAGCAGTGGACTTCAAGATGGCGCCGCGATAAGCTACTCGGTAATTTTGTCGGTGATCTGGCACAGTTTTTAAGTACCGTATTTACCCCAATAGAGGCCGACCTCGATTCTAGGCCGACCCCTAAATCCTGTTCACTGTCCATTGGAAAAAACAGTTAGTTGTCATCCTCCACATTAGAATCACAATCACTTGTATATTTTCTTCTTCCTCACTGTCATCTTGCTCACTTCCACTTACTCTGTCTTGCCACAAATCATCATCTTATAAATATTATAATAAATATAATATATCTGATAAATATTATAATAAACACTAAATTACACCTTACGTTATGTACCACGTGTTTACTAACAAAGTTTTTTTGTAGGTTAGTTTGTCACTGGAATCTGATCATAGATTACAGTAATATATCTACTAACAAAAGACGTCAATACCAGTATTGGAAGTTAGAAAACAGTATTTATCTATGATGAAACACCAGTTGTGCCAACATCCATGATGTTTCATGCTCAAATGTGATGCCATTTTGCAGTTACACTGTTTCATAATGGATCACACCCTAATAAGCACAGATGTTGGTAACTCTGCCGGCTAATGTTTTGTTTACCTATAATTCTTACGTATGTTGCTTGCATACATACAGTATTCCCCAACCAATATATTAGTTAGTGAAATTGCTATTGTCCACGGAAAACCAAATCCAATTGTGTAAATCATTAAATGCGGTTATAGTACTACAGTATTACGATAAGTAATTATTTTAACTGACTTGATTGAGTGCTTTTTGTCTTGATGTGCGGTACTAGGCCGACCCAATATTTTCAAGGTAATTTTTGGAGATAAAAACCTCGGCCTCTATTCGGGTAAATACGGTATATACACAACACACAATGCGCTCGTGACGCATGTGTACCTGACACGTCCAGGTCCTCGCCGGCGGGCGGGGGAGCCGTCGGCACGTCGCGCTCCTCCCCGCCGCGCACGATGGTGATGCTCGGCACGCCCGAGGCCTGCGAGGCAGACACGGCCGCCGCGATGGCCGCCGCCGCCTGGCTCAGCCCGCTCGTCGAGGCCGCCTCGGGCGCCTCGGGCACGCCGCCTTCCGGCTGGCCACCCGGCTCGCTGCGGGCACGGCGAGCACACACGCGCGCTTGACACGGACCCTTCGCCCGCCTGAGTACTGGAGTGTTCCGTGTCCACTTTTCTTGGGTTTTTTTATGCCATGGACACGAAATTAACATTGGTATTCATTTGTACTATATCCACACACAACGTCTAGGCACATAAAAAAAGTGTTTGTTCTTAATTTAAGACCAATGTTATCTTGTTCCATGTCATGATGTTCATACTTGTTTGAACTCTTTCCAAATGCTTATATCTCAGTTCCGACTTCAACGGACATAGAACACTTCAATTCTCAGGCGACGACTTGCGGTGCTCTGCGTCAATTCAAGAGTAGCTTAATGGCCTCGGTGCACGGGCGTAGATGATTGGGGGGCCAGGGGCCTACTTACGCTTACAAAATCACGTCTGAAACAGGGTCGATAAACGTAAATGCCAAAATTATGTTTTATGGAAAACACTCCGTTTTAAAGTTTCTGCTTATTGTATGCGTATTGGCCAACAAATGGGTAGTACCATATCCAGAGGTAACTTGTGTTGGTTAAAACCCATGCACAAAACTCTCAACCCACCCCCCTTCCTTTTTGAATCCTAAAGCCAACAAATTTGTGTCCTTGGCCTCACGGACAGCTACACGAGTACTGTATACTGGAGAAGGAACCAGCTGTGATCTGCAGTAAGTATCCACCCAGCATTTGCCTGGGGTGGTCTCAAGTGGCCAAAGGGGAACCAAAATCAGGAAGGCTCTACAAGGAATCGAACTCTGGTCCAAGTCCTGTGTCTTACAACTGTGCCACCGTGCCATCAACCCCACAGAAGCCCAACCACCTAGTAGATCAAGACTTGAAGCCCAACCACCTAGTAGATCAAGACTTGAAAGCCCAACCACCTGGCAGATCAAGACTTGGAAGCCCAACCACCTAGTAGATCAAGACTTGAAAGCCCAACCATCTAGCAGATCAAGACTTGGAAGCCCAACCACCTAGTAGATCAAGACTTGATTCCCAACCACCTAGTAGATCAAGACAGCCTCCACAACCAACCTCGAACTCACCATGACCCACCTGGTTGCCCAACCTCCTCACCCCACCCCATCTCGTCGACAAGCACCGGGGCGTCATCGGGATATCCTTGAACACTCCCCCCCTCCCCCCAGCGGTGGGAACTGCCCTCCAGATATCACAGCTCAGGCACTGGCTGACTGTCTGGGTACCACACCCCTCACACTCCCGGCTAACTCGTTTAACATTTAAAATAATAAAAAAAAAGCCACGCACAAAATAACCTGTGGCCACAGTAACAAGGAGATAGCCCCTTCCTAGCGCTCGCGGATCCTGACAACTAGGAACAACCTAACGTTGTGCTATTTTTTTTCTATTTGGTGGTGCCGTGTAGCAGGCAGATAGTTGTGGAAACGACACGGAAGGCGCGGGAAAACACGCAAGACGTGACCACGCGCCATTTTCCTAAAAACACCTGTTAACTTCTTGAATGAATGAAAGAATGAAATGAATTAGGACACAATGTCTCAAACACTGGGGGTCATCAGGCAGAGAGAGGTTACGGGATGAAAACGAAACGCTGACGGCAACCCCCCAGGTCTGATTCACAGCTGACGGAGCCTCACCCCTCGTCCGGCTCCTCGGGAGGGGTCTCTGCCCCGGGCGACTCCTGGCCCTCGGGACTCTCCAGCTTGGTGAGCGTGGCCTTGGCGCGCGTCAGCATCTGCATGGCCAGCGTCAGGCGGCTGCGCGACAGGCTGTGCGAGGGCTGCGGCGGCTGGATGCCTGCCACCCACACACACCAGTCCTGCCACCACCCGACGCACTGGGGCCTCGAGGGGCCCGCCCGCCCGGGCACACACACACCGTGAAGAACCACGCCATTTGAGAACTGCTCGAGATACCCGAAAGTGGGGTCTGTTTATGAAAAGCATTTAAGAATGCGCTGAGGGCACACAAGTAGTATTTTTTTCCATATTAATTTCTGAACTGTATTTTTAGAAGAGTTTAAAGTGGCTAAAAGACATGTTTTCAGTGTAATTTTTAGACATAAAAACAACCGGTACTGATTCTTAAAAGCACTTCAGGGACTTATATTACACCTTCATGAAAACACCGCCTAGCATGTCAATATAACATCCAAATGAAAGTTAACACACCATTTAGGGTTGATATGTAACAAAATACATTAAATCAATCATAAATTTTAAAAAAAAAACTTTACTCATATTAGACAAATTTTATCTTTTATCATGGTCAATTCAATAAATGTAATTTATTGATCATGAATTTTGTAGTAAATTGATGGAGAAAAAAAAATTAACATTACACTGTTTGATCTTGCATCTCAACACGTTTTTACATTGACATGTGCCATTTTTCAAACCCTTAAAAAATTTGTGAATTAAATTTTTTTATTTTTTTTTGTAGTTCTATTCTAGACATGCTTATTACTAATGAATTTAATGTGTAAGTGTATCAGGTGTCAGTTTAAATGAAACTATTTTATGGGAAAAGTGTTAAGGAATATTTTAGTTTCATATTTGCTGAATAATACCTAATTTTTAAGAATAGATGAAGGCATAAAAATACAAACAATAACAGCAACAACTCCTGTTTCAAAAAAAGAAGTTTGAAGCGTACAATGACGTTGTACCCCCGTCAAAGAAAGCTCCAGCCGGCAACGGAGATAAAATACAAACAGATGTAGAAGTACCAACAAGTCCCTACAGGTAGGAACAATGTGAAAAGTGTTACGAGTTCCCCTACGTGTTTCAACACTTAATTAAGGAAAACCATTTCAAAGGCAAGGCATATTTATTCATAATAGATACAGTAAAACAATTTAAGACAAATAAATTATACTCCACTAAGGTACAATAGTAGTATACATGGATAAACATAACACACACACGTTATAAGTCATACGTACGAGAAAGAGGCCCTCGCCTGCCTGTTCAGGGCGGGAAAATTCCAGTCCTACTGTCAAGAATTCAACCTCTTCACTGATAATCCAAGCCCTTGGCTGGCTTTTAATCATCCCGCTCAGCTCGGAAAACTAGGCCGTCGGGTCTAGGTTCCGGATTGTACATTCGCGAGAGCAAACCAGCCGCAAAGTTTTCAACCCCCATTAACGTGATTCATATCCTGGGCGTACAAGGAGGAAAAACCTACCAAGTCCATGAGATATTCATACGACAAAGTCCAGTTTAATGTGTTTCATGACAAGTAATATCATATGACCAGTACATTATTATGTTAGATTAAACATTTTTCAGTACCGTATATATATTTAACGATATTTTAACAAACCCATATGAATATTTAAAAAATTCAATTTTTCCTCATGATTTCACTACGTGGACTTGAAGGGTTTTTCCTTGTACGCCCACGATATAACCTTGTCCCCGCTCGCTGACGGGGGGATCAGCCAGCGACCGTCGAGGGGGCGGGTACCTTGGGCGTCCATGAGGTCCGCGGGGAAGGCCATGGCGCCCAGGTACATGGCGTTGCCGTCGATGCGCGGGTGGCGCGCGGCGCGGCGCCCTGGGGGGCTGGGCCCCGCGCGGCTCGGCTGGTCGGGCCCCGGGGGCGGAGCGCCGGGCTGCGGGGGCGGCCGCTGCACCAGGTGGATCACCTTGCCGTTCACGTCTGCGCACACGCACGCACGCCCGTGACCCCGTCGGCATTGCTCCCCGCGGTCCAAGTCGAGTTACCAGGACAACATGTACACACCAACACACTGACGCACTGACGCACAGCCGTGTTTGGTTCTCACAGCTCAAATAAAGTTATCAGAACAAACACAATCTAAAAATTTGGTTTGGTACCTACTGAAATGTTAATTCACTCGTATCCAACCAGCCAACGTCCCTTTAACACCCTCACACAGTCGTGTTTCCTCGAGACACCCGTCCTGCTTGCTCCTCACAGTCCAAGTCAAGTTAAGAGAAAAACATGTACACACCGACACACTGACGCACAGTCGTGTTTCCGAGAGACACTCATTGGTTTGAATCTCACAGCGCAAATAAAGTTACGAGAACAATACACAATCTAAAAATTTGGTTTCGTACCTACTGAAAAATTAATTCACTCGTATCCAATAATCCAATACACCTTTATCTTTACAACCTTGTAATCATAAGTATTACAAACGGTAGGAAATCATTTTAAATGTCGGGAACCAAATGTAAAATAGAATACCATTTTCAGCTCAGTACCGATAATCTGAATTTTGAAGAACCAAAATGGTTAGCAAGAATATATTTTTTTTTTTTTTAATTTCCAAACGTTTGGTGAAGTGATTTTTGATCATCTATAGAGATGTCCTGTAACACCTAACGGAACTAGACAATCGGTAGCTGTGCATGGTAATCAGTACCACAGTGCATACCCCTAGAAAATATTTAAAAAAAAAAAAAAATAACACAAAAGATGATGATGTGTCGCGAAAGCAAAACAGTATTTTTTGATGGACACAACACACGTGCAACTGAAACATAGCACTTACCATATTCGCTGAGTGCTTTCTCATCCTGCAGGACCCGACCACAATAGATCATACGCTGTACGTCGACCGGTACGTTGATGGTCTCTGCTATTCTCTCCTTCAACTGCTTCACTGTGGTCTGCAAACATTTCACCGCAACAACTTTCACATTCTTCCTGCACCACAACGCATGCTTCACATTACAAGCATAGCGATCTGGAAAATATGTATTACCTACAGCAGGAGCGGAAATCTGAAGGATTTGTAACTCCATTATCATTAACACTCCCATTTCATTTCACAATTACGATTTTGCAAGCGCCTCCACTGTGGGGGGAATTTTAAATTCAAGGGGGAACAGAAAGTTAACACTGCGCAAATAACGATATCAAACAATCATAGCACTAGTATACCTAAATTTACACAGAATTAAATTATCCATTATTCTAAAAAAGCATAAAATCTTCACATTAAATACCAATGTCAATTACTTATTTGTAGAGACCAGATATTATGGTTTTATTTTCAAACAAATATCATTTTTAAAACAGGAGATTTTGGGGTTATTGTTTTTATTTTTTTATGAAATCTGTTTATTAAAAAAGATAGCATATTATTGAATAAATATGATACTTAAACATTTCCTGAAATTTATTTCACAAAACAGTGTCTTTTAACTCATAAATGATGCACTTTTTCAATATAACGATTTGTAATAAGCATGTTTTAACTTTTCAAAACAAATGAAGTAAATTGATTAAATATTTTGTTTTCGAAAAATATTTAAGCTCATAATGTAAAAAAGAGTACCTAAAAACAGTTGCAAGATTTAAAAAGTTAACTTATTTTAATCTTTTTTTTATTAAATTGTGGAACAAAAATCATTCTAAAAAAATAACTTTCACTGAATTTAATATTCAAAACATTACCTATGTATTTCTCATTGAAGTTAAGATTTGTTTGAAAATTCTGATTAGGTTCATGATTTTAATTGCATTGCTTCGTGGTTTATTAGGTTGAATTTTGGTGTTATATGTTGTATTGACATTTTTCTCAGTGTTATTTTGGTTTTATTGCAATTCACAATAATAATCTCGTCCCTACTTAATAGTTTTTAAATATAAAAACAAATCAACCTCCATACATCATATTAAAATCATTAAACTAGCAGAAGGAAATCTGAACGTTGTGACATGCGGAAACACTCGCTACGGTGGTTACTTACATCATCAGGAACAGAAAATGGGTGATTCTGTGAATCGAGTGTTTTCACAGTCAAATCAATCATGGCTAGGCCCTGAAAGAAACCAGAGAAAGATCAAAATAGATCATTAGTATTTACATTGAAACAAAGAACAAGGACAAAGCAATACAAGCAAAACATTTTGTACTGTATTTTAGACAAGTTACAAAGAAACATACTACAAACACTCGAATGTAGACTGTAAATAAAATGGTTGATTCCCGTAAAAATAATAATTACACGTGGCATATTTTTAGAACAGCAATAATTTCACGTCGATGTATAGTGCACAGTCATCGACTTTCACAGCTGCAAGTTAAAAACCTATGATGCTGAATGCTTGTGTGTCGCTAAGTGAAACATAAGGTCAATGTCACAAGTTATGTATTGCAATCTGGGTCCCACTGTTCCAAGCACACAAACAGCCATGTTCAAACAGTAGGCAGAGTGATATAACCCATTCAGGACAGCCCCCTTGCATATCAACTCTTACGTAACACCTACCAACATAACGATAACACTGTGTTTCTACTTAAAAAAAAAAAAAAAAAAAAAAAAAATCCGTCAATTTTTTGGTCAGTGAGTTTCGATGATTTCTGCTAAGGGAAATTTATACTTTGCGTTCTATACGGCTCTCCATTCTTCCTCTATGTAATCTTTCGTGCTCAAATCCAGTTCTGCATACTTCATTAGCGTTTCATGTTCAAAACCACAAACTCATTAGTACCATCTCAAATTCTTTGTTTCCATTTACGCAATAAGGTGACGACTTCATTTGTGAAAAAAAATCAGCAATTAATGTTTTCAAATATTCAATACTACTGTTAAGTAGATTCCTAAGAAAGAATACTTATGGCAGGCGTTATCATGGTACGATTTCCCTAAAATTGCATTTTTTTATTTCTTGCTATTGTCCCTAGATCTCAAAACTAATGAAATCTAGTGTCAGTTCTATGGAACTTATAACTACCACAATTTGGCACAAATTACTTCCAACCTGATACATAAAAATGTACAGTTGGAAAATCACAGTTCAATACATTCATGGGCAAAGTTGTACCGAAGGCTATAAATGGAAAAAAAAATTTTTGAAGGAATATAAAATCACTATAACTCCCTTAATATTAGGTCTCATCACACAAAAAGGTTGATAATTTTATTTTTATGCCATTCTTTGCTCTAAAATTTTGTTTCTGTAAATTTTATCATGATCTCTCTCTTGCATTTGTTATTTGTGAACTGTATATGTCACACGAGCAATTATAACTACGAAAACCTCTACAGCTCTTTACAACCATAATATGACACTAAATAAATATCTGTAAAATAAACCTGTGAGATTATATAAAATTTACAGAAATAGTCCTTAAATAACAGCAGTGCCAAAAAAAAAGTAATTAAATACCCAACAACGTAACATGCCAGACCTAGCCTTAATATGACAAACATGGCATCCATTTACAGTTACTATACCTCCTAAAGGCACTGTCACAGTCTCCAAATTTTGCAGTCTATTATTTGTCTCCTCCCAAATATTTGACAAACCAGTTCAAAGGGTAGAATTGGATGGAAAATAGCTTCCAATTTAATAAAAGTTTACTTTAGATCTGAGCTATCGAAAACTTTTATATTTTAATCTCAATTTGTGATTAAATAATGCACAACAGGGCTGGATGGAATTTTTTTTGAACTTGATTATATTTGCGCATTTTAAAATTTTTTGAATATGTATAAATTTTATTCATAATAATATTTGTTACATAATAAAATAAATGTTCAGTAATTTTTTAATTTATAGAAACATAAAATTTTTATACATGAAATGTTTTCACATTATGACATTTATATAAATATTATTTTAGTTGGTTCACTTTATAACCTCTTTAATCGCACATATGTTCTTCACCATTTTAAAGAATCATTGCGATGGAAACGGATGTCATTTTCATTTTATCTAGGCACGATTTTGATTGGCTGATCGCATCCAACATATTCTAGAATTCGTCCTATATACAAAATATTTTATGGAAACAAGTCACACAACTTGACAAAAAAATATGGCTGCACCAGTGACATTTTCGGTGACGTCATAAACCTCCAACTTTGACACAACATATTGGAAGGTATTGGAAGCGAAAATTTGACGGTGTGGCAGGGCCTTAAGAAAAGGACCAAAATTTTTTGTTTGAAAGGTTTTACGACAACATCGACAATTAGCTTAAAGGGTGAAGAAAGTAAAGTTTGAAGGATGAAAAAATCTAACTCCTTACAGGACATAAAATTAAATGCATTCAAAGTTATTGCAATACCTTTAATATATTTTCTAAAACACTGTCCAAAACAATTTTTACTTCTAGGAGGTAACAAGAATGAGGTACCAGAATAAAAAAAATCCCGTTTGGCCATGCCTACACACACAACCTCGACTTAACTCTTTCAGTTCATTCATCCACCTAAGTGGACAATTTTTTTATCTCAATGTTAATGAACATGGAGTTTATCAAATCTTGTTTGTGTGGGTTAAGGTGAACATTCCAGTAGTCATCATACTTAGGTATAGGCTATAAAATAAATAAATTACATTTTACTTTTATTATTATAAAATTATTATACCTAAATATATTTTAAATATGTAATGTGTATAATTATTACCATATCAAAAAAAAAATTCCCAAATATCATTTAGTTACAATAAAAAAAAATTTAATTAGGTATATCTTAGGAATTGACAAAGTGTGACAAATGGTTAAATGGATTGAATCGGGAAAAACGTGACATTGAGGTCATTAATGACGTGGAGTGACGACAACAGACTGGAGCATTTCTGGAATGAACCGATGGGGAAACGGAAAGCACCATGATAAAACCCACCGCCGGCCACTGCAATGTGCACCACGCAAAAAAAACAGGGTTAGACTCCGCCAGGAATCGAACACGGATTGCTGCGGTGGCAGCAATACCTCAAGGCGAAGTCTTTCCTTAATAAATTTTTTTTTAATTTGAAGTATATTTTTCCTCAATTTTTTTTTATATTATGTAAAATGGTATTACAAGACTGTAAAATATGCATCACATGATAACAATGTTAATTCGCCGTATTATGTTGATGTTTATCGATTTGTGCCATGATAAGAATGTGCAATTGCGTTCTTGCGATCGTCATTAGGGAATATACTGTGTAGCTAATTAATTCGTAGCATAATTAGGATATTAAAGGTTTAAGTTATAAATGGTTTTCTTTCACTGCCTTTGGATGTGTTGAATTTGGTGTACTCGCAGTGAATTTAAAATTTATTACTTAAGATGGTCGAGAGAAAACGATTTTATGCAATATTTGATATTTCACGATGAAACACATAATTTTGTTCATTATGAGTTATTTAACTTTTTTTTCTGTGTTTTTTTTTTCCCCTTTATATTAGCATGAGATTTGTTGTAAATGTTCGCAAAGGTTATTCAACATTTAGTGATTAAATTTAGTGATTTAATTTACAAAGCAGAGTAAATCATTAATTTCTGGGCTAGGTAAAACATTAAATTTCCCAGGTTAGGTGAAAAATCAAACTTCTGTAGTTTGATGAGAAACATAAAATTCTTTAGTTAAGTGATACAATAAAATATCATAAGTTAGGTGATGCATACAATTTCCAAGGTTAGGGTTTCATTTGTTGTGGTAGTAAAAACAAAGTGTAAGGTTTGTTAGGTTAGGTCAGCTACATTTAAAATACTGTAAAAATCATTAAATTTATAAATGTTCACAAAATGTAATATTATTCTTATGAGTGTAATGTGGAGAGCAGTAATGTGGAGAACCTTGTAGCTCAGAAAATGTATGTGGTTGAGAAAAAAAAAATATCAATTAATGATTCGGGGTCATTAAAAATCTATTTCAGTATGTTTGCAATTAAGTTAATTTTGATTTCCATATTTTCCAATTTTTTAATACTGTCAAATCTTTATATTCCTGAATTTTATCACTACCCCAATACTGAGTACCTCAGGATCCAGTTTTAATAAATAAAAAGCCATTTCGGAGAAATAATAAATAAAAATGCTAATATATATATATTTTTTTTTGGAAAAGCCTTTACTCTAGAGGTTTTACAACCAATAAGAATACAGCATTGCCACTGGCGCTGCTACTGTTCTCAGTACAAAAACTACACAAGCTATCATCACATATCATTGGCTTACAATGAAAACCTTGCTTCTCAGAAATAAAAAACTTTACAGCAAAAGAAAAGAAAAACTTTTAAACAAAAATTTGTAAAATTTTATACTTTTTTAAATAAATAATATCATCTTTAAAAAGTAGTTATTCATATATGAAACCAAAGTTGAGATACAATATTTTCATTCAAGGCCAAGGAGAAGTTCCAAACATACAGCTCTTTAAATAAAAAACAAAAATAGTTCATAAATAACCTGCAATATTTTCCTACTGTCAATGAATATTTGTTTTATAATCAATAAAACTATACACATGTAATTGTAAATTATGTTAAGTGCATTTTTTATCACCGTCTCCATTTTTCTTGCTTATATGCAGACATTAACCAACTACACACTGCAGAAACAGAGGCGTTTCAGAGATTAAAAGATTAGAAGAAATATCTGTTAATTTGCTTGTTTCATTTGTTGTCTTAATTCAACTGTCCAACTGTTGAAAGTAGATACTGATTGGAATTAGATGGGATAAATCAAAAATATAATTTTTATTGACATCTTGAGTTCATACTATCTTTTTTTTTCCTCTTTTGAACAGGACTGAAATATTACAAGTAAATTTTTACCTGTTAAAGATTGCATAATGGTTGTTTTGTGAATGATTTTCATTAACAAATTTACTAAAATAAACAAAAAAAGTCAATGTAGCATGTACCAACTGGAAAGATATTATTTTTGTAATCAAAATTAATGAAATAATCACTGTTTATTTGCATTTGTATGATCATTAGATGTTTCTCTATTTATAGTTAGCTATTTATATATTCCAAAAAAAGTGAGATTTAGTGCAAATTTTGTTTTTTACAATGCCACAGGTTGTGTACATTTTTACAAAGGGTATGTTTTAAATAGAATATAAGTGTTTGCAGTTTTGGGTAACAAAAGTGAAGGGTCAGTTACGTTTGATCAGGGATGTTCAAAATACTGCAAAATCATTAAAATGTTTCAAACTGACACAAAATTGAGTTTTTAAAGGTGTTTGACAGGGTAACAATAATGTAATTGTGGTTGGATCGAAACAGGTCCTGGTTATCATTAGAAGAAATTTATAGGCCATCAGAGATGATTCGGAGTTAGGGTGGGAAATGTTGCAGGGGGTGAGGGTGGGAAATGCTGCAGGGGGTGAGGGTGGGAAATGTTGCAGGGGGTGAGGGTTGGAAAAGTTGCAGGGGGTGAGGGTGGGAAATGTTGCAGGGGGTGAGGGTTGGAAAAGTTGCAGGGGGTGAGGGTGGTAATTATTTAAGGTGGAATGGGGCTGGGGAAAGATGGGAAATAGGTTGTGTAGAGAAGGGTATAAAGGGAGGAGAGACCACGAGTGGAAGATACAGAGGGAATGGAGACAAACAGAAAGAGGGAGGCAATCATTCCTGGTGACGACAGGGTGAGCGTGGAATGGGCTGGAGGAAAAGGTGTTGGAAGTGAGAGGGGAGAAGGACCTACAGAGAAAGAGTAAAGGAAAGAGGGAGTCCGTGAGGGGCGGACTCGTTGCCACCGGGTGGAAGCCTAACTGCACGCTCATGTCAAAAAGTGAATAGTCATTGAGTTACATCAACATTAAAAATATTGTAAAATGTTAAAATGTACGAATTCTTGCAAAATGGTGTTTCGGTAGTATTGAAATGGCCTTCAAGTTGAAATCCGAAACAAAATCAAATGTGATGGAAAATTAAATTATTCTAAATAATTGCTTATAGAGATTCCAATGATTTTCAGATCAGTATATCCTGGGTTATAATGCTTATACACCAACATTCCCCAAAATTTACCTGTACTTTGTCACCCTCCCATTAATGAATTTGTTTTCATAATTCCATCAAAATTTTAAAATGCCCTTTTGTGGGATAATCAACAATAGTACTTAAAAACATCTTTTGGATATTTTTTTTTTTTGTTTCACATAAGCAGTTACTTTTAAAATCCACCCCCAGTACATCCATGCAAACTTGCAAAAAAAAATATTTAATTGATGCAATAAACTAATTTTTTTTTTGTCATTACTTATTACCTATTTTTCGCCCAATATTCTCCAACTCTTTTCAGTATACTTAAACTACTAAAATAAAACTGCTGATTTACACAATACTGCTTGTTGCTCCTACAAACACTTCTCTCGACCACTGACACTGCACTGTACACATACCTTTGGGTATAAAGATGTATTATCAACCTGTATTCAAAATACCCAACGATCAGCAATATCGAAAACTAATTATAACGTAAAAGAACAATCTGGTATCACAATACAATCAATATGCTTAACAAATAAAGCAAATAACCAAAAAACGCCCAAGATAAAACAATTATCATGTATTGCAAGTACCTTTCAACGCTAGAATCAGATACGCAATTGAACGCACGAACAATAATTCATGTAACAATGTACTCGCTGTAAAGCACACCTAAACCGAATATATGTAACCACAAATACCAGCAACTATACGATATGCACAATATCCACATCAATAATTTTCCAAAACATTTTAAAACATTTCATCAGGCAAAGTAACTTCCATTCCTGACACTAACTCAGACAAATGACAAACACAAAATCACAAATCAACGATTTGCAACGATTAGTAGAAAAGGGATGGGACACCTTCCTGCCAACTTAAAAGCTACCATGCTGGCAGAATTTGAGTAAAGTGGGTACAAATACTACACATGTTTTGAAAAGAAAAAACAACTTAATACTGTTGGTACCAGAACATTCCAAACCTGCGTCATGAACACGTAAAAAACATCCGTGGGTGGGTAATCTTTTAAAACCTGGATAATGGTAGGTTATATGCACATTTTGGATGTAAACAGAACATTAGTTCTTATATCCAAGAAGTTGGAGTTTGATAGTCCGTGAAGATTACGTTACCATTTATTTTTAATAGAAAAGTAGTTTGATGACAAATTTGGGGTCATGGATTAAAATCAGATGATTTTGGCAAATCCAATTCAAAACTTCAGCTAAATGTAATTTTATTATATATAATTTAAATAGTATTGCCATCGCCCGGGGTCTTGAGCTCGATACCCGGGATGAGCCTAGTAGTTGCTGGTGTCTCTGTTGAAGTGTTAGTTCTCCGGGAGGGCGTCAGGCTAGTCTTAAAGAATCTAGCCATTGTTGTGGTGGGTCGTCGGCCCCAGCGTGCATTAATAAGCTCCTAGGTTAGGGTATGGTGGCTGAACACAATACACACACGCACGTAATTACCTGACAGTTGTTACTTGAACGGATGGGAAACGCCGGGAACAGCACGTCCGTCCTAGTTGATGACCCGTTGTCGACTGCCGTTGACCGCAGCCGACCGAGGAGGGGCGGCAGCGTTAGCCTGCATAGGCTAGACTAGGGGTGCAGTCTCACAGCGGGGTCCGGTACTGGCGGGGTGGAGACCGGACTTCACTGTCACAGGCGGTACGACATCAGTATATATAATTTTAATGGCATGGCTAAAACTGATAATAAAAATATACAGCAAATAATTTACCACAATGGTTCTAATTACTTTTTGTCGTAGCCCTGGATATCACCCCCCGTGATGCTGGTTGCATAGTATTCTCAGGGAGGGTTGAGGCCTCGTGGCAGGGGAAATTAACACTATCCGAGCTACAATGATGTTTCGACAGTTTGACCACAAGTATTTATTGAGCCCTTCGCGTAATCTAGGTACATGGGCAATCCGCGGCACAACACCCGTCCCTCCGCGGAGTGAGGCTCGGCTGCACATGTTTGGGGTTGGGCAGGTGCCAAGTGCGGACTGCACCCCCTGGTTCTTTATGCGAAAGATGAACTGTCTCTGCCCCTTCCCTATGATAGCGAGAAACCAATTAAGTTGGAACGCCGTCCCCAGCGACGTGAAGTCCGTCCCGTTGCGGCATGCATGTGTCCGCCGATGCGCGCAATGTCCTGCCTCAAAAAACCAAGAAAATACTTATTTACAATTAAATTAGTTACAATGGTGACCGATAGCGTAATGCCCGTGAACGTGAAAGTCCCGATCGCCCGGATCCAATCTCACCAGTTCTGGCTCACGTCTCGCTGCCGCACTCGTCTCGCCGTGCGACCACCTTGCTCGGCCGCCAGATGACTACTGCCTCGTTGCCCGGCGACTCCCGTCCCAAGACACATATGTCCTCTCCGGCCGCCAGACTCCGACTCCCTCTCCTGCCGCGCGTCTGCCTCTCCGCCCTACCTCCCCCCATCACGGCGACACGTGCAGCGCTCGGAGAGATTCCGGGTGTTGGCCTCGGCTTCGTCGCCCGGTTACAGCAATTAAAATAATACTTTAGAAAGACATATAACAATAATAACATTTAAAAAATTACTGAAAAATAATACATAAAAACAACACATGACCCCTTATTAAATAAAAAGTACGTTCTTAATATATACAAATTAAAATGTCAAACTGCACGGGCAGGGGTGGTTCAGGAGTTGGCGCAGCATAACGGACTTTATGAGCAGGGGAGACACTTGTGTCGACGTCATTTTATAGCTATAAAAAAACTGTAAAATAATACAATACACTGCTATGTACAGTATAGGAATATTTTAATATAGAATTTATGAAGAAAAAATATGATTTAAATAATGAAAATATATAGCTTAGTCAGTTATTTTTTTGTGGATGAAATCTTAATCCAATCTCTTGATGAGCTCTGGGCTGTCTCGAAATAAGGATAGGTGAATACTGTGCCCCGTGATTTCTCAGGGAGGGTTCTTAACTGTGTGGCCGAGAGCGCAATTAAATAAAATCGGTTAGATTTCAAGACTGTAAGTATTTATTTCAGGACAGTCACTCGTACATGGTGCTGCCACAGCACCCAGCGAGTTAACGTTGCAGTGCCAGAGCACGGTCCTGCGCACAGATTGAACAAGGGAGTCCTCGTTACGATCGCGAATACGATGTGGGTTTGACTGTATAGCAGAAAGTCCGTGGGTGAAGAACCACGGTTACTAATGCGGAAACCAAAGGGTTCGGTATATGGTACACGTTAACACAATATGAATACACAACACAGAACAATCAACTGTAAAAAATTCCACTAACGTTACAAAGACACTGTTTTAGGTCATGTGTGCGACGGCTATGTGATCAGCACTGTGTATGCATTAAAGATTCAATTTGTTAAGTGGAACACTGTCACACCGGTGCTGTGGTACAATACAAGACTAATTTTAACTCTTAAACACTTGCGAAGGCTCTCGCGGGCACATTCCTAATATGTGTAGACTCATCCTACAGCAAAGTCCTGTGGGAATTTATGATTACATAATAATAGGCATGTGCACTTAACGTCCTTAGATGGCCCGGTGCGGGCGACAAAGAAAAATGTTCGTGAGCGCGACCTACTCTGGAGGATTAACCACACACATGGTTCTTTAACTACTGAAAAAATAAGTGAAAACTCACGAATGTGCAATGGCAATAATGTAATTAAGGTAAGTGGTGAATTTGGCAGAAACTTCACCAAGGTTGGGGCTGATGCCAAAGGATATGAAAGTACTTACACTATTGCAACTAAAACAGATGAACAAAGCGATGAGGTTCTCACAGTGCGTGCAAACTCTGGCACCTGAGTTGGTGAGTCAACGATTGGTGCGCTTCTGGCTATAAAGCATGATTACATTTTAATGAGCAATTACTTATTCAAATAAAAAAAAACACAAAGTCTGATAACTATTTCCGGCAGATAGATATGTGTGGCTCCTGCGGAGGAACAGTGCATCACATGATAGTCGCGTGGACTGCTATCGATACAACACTGTTGTATTGGTCGTTTCGAATTGAAAAAAAAAAGCCCTTATGCTAGAGACTAATACCAGACAGCTCCAAGATTTTTGTGAGAAAACCTGGCAATGTTGTCACATCAGTTCGATAGATGTCCTGTATGAACAATGTATCTGTTTAACACAAGTGGTACCAACAATATTAAAAAATATATATCTTTTAGAAAAACTTATTTTAAAAACATGAAAAAAAGGGGGATAAAACTCAAGTGCTTCAAATTTATTAAAAAGAAGAAAATGAAATTTATAATTTAACATCACGCCTGATGACGAGAACCGATGTGAGTTCCGATAACGTTACAACAGTTTTGTCTTAGATAGCCTACTGTGTTCGTCTGTGTTGTCATGACTGTTTTGTCAAGAATGTCGGCTGTAAAAGCACTATCAACAAACTTGGACAACACAGTGAACAGACAGTACAAACCAAGAATTATCCACCTACACGGGGTGATACTACGCAGGTATTTGATCAACGGGAAGTCTACAATTCATGTAGTTTCGGTTCCCTGCAAGAATTTCCGAAGATTTCCGAAGTTTTGCGTTTTGGTATTAACGCCACTTCAGCCGCTAAATCAGAAGTTTCCAATGAAAACAAGCATGTTGTGACTGACCTAACCTAACCTAACCCTTCGATTTTTTTTTAGTTTCAATTTTTGAGAGAAATCCGAAGTTGCACGAACGTGGTATGGAACCGAAACTATGTGAGTTGTAGGCTTCCGTTTGATCAACACAATGACAGCAATTGGCCGACCTCCATGGCCATGGAGGTAATAATCTATGGAGTTATTTTATTTTTTTTTATTTATTTATAGTTACTTTCCGTCGACCAGAATGAGCAATTGCACAATGGCGTAGAACATGTCAGCATATACAATACAATACAAAATAAAAAATAAATCCATAACATAGTAAGATAAAAGTTATAAACAATATCATGATTAAATACACATATCACAATCAAAGGGGTATAGCATACATGTATTGTACACATATATTATTAAGGTGTCCGTACACAAAGATATTTTAAACATAAACACACAAATATACACATAACATAACTATTTTATATATATATACACACACACACACACACACACAATTCAGATGTTAACACATAAGTATAACCAAACTTGAAGCATCCTAGCAGACGATGTTGAAAGACAAGGATAGAGCTAAAGGTGGCAAAAACGCCAATGTTTACATTATTTCGAATGGCATCGTTTTAATTTTTCGCTGAATATACGTAATGGTGAAAGCTTGTGCAGCTTTTGGTTGCACTAATAGATTCGGCAGTTGTGGTGGATTAAGTTTCCACAAGTAAGAAACTGTTATTTTCTTTTTGTAAATGTATAATGTGCGTTCATACAGCGAGAGATAAATTTGGCTTTTAAATTTTCCTAACCTAATTTTAAGTGCTGTTGGACGACGTAAATAGTATTGTAAATAGTAAATGTATATGTAAGATATTATATTTATGAACATGTAAATTTAATGTGCTTTTAACGGTCGTTACTTAAAATATGGCGAGTAAACGGAGCGCACACGTACGACGCAAGGCAGATGCACTTAAACTTAATATTTTACATAAATTTTATTCTGTTGACTACAAGCTTGTCATTGTTTTGTCTACCAATTGATAATGTAGTAAAAGTTCCATAATCACGTATCCAAGTTGATATCTTGGTCCTGACGGCATGACCCTGTAATATCTAACTGCAGTATCTCGAAAACCAGTAGAAATTTAGAAACGCCGTTTTCAAGGTAAGTAGAGGAACGTCAATAGTGTTTAAAAAAATGTATTATCAGAATTTTATTATTTTATTTACGGAAAAGCCGCGCCTAAGAATTTTACCCTTTGTTTATTGTCACTTGTCAAGTGTTTATATATAATCAAATAGGTAACTTATATTGTGAAATATAACTTTGCTGACGAGTCCTATACACTACTTGTACCATATTTGTGTAAAAGTGTAGTCTCCTGGAAAACAAAGAATGTAATTGAATTCAGTGGGTTCATAAATTAAACATTTGGACTAGGTAAGTTGATTAGCAAAAAAAAAAAAATTTGCGCATGAACAATTTTAATTATGCATAAAATCACATTGGCCTACCCTAGGCACTTTCAACTGTTGATGTAAATTAAATTTTAAGGAATATTAAAACAGCATGTTTATTTATTCACAATGCACGAATCTTGAGAAGTATCTACATGTAAACAGCAACACACACTGTGACTTACTCTACACTTTCGCAACCTTAGTACAATTTTCTCATTAACTGTTTTTAAAAAAATGTTTTATTTGACTACAGTTTGCAGCATAGCATTTCGTGGAATCCAAAAACTCGTTTGAATTGAACATTCGTTAGTTTTGCTTATTACTGTTCTGTGGTTGTAATCTAAAGTATAGTGTCGATTTCATAACACTTCGCATCAGTCGTCGCAGTACATAAATAATAATATTCACAGTAAAAAACAATATCAAGACAATGTTAAAAACCAAGTATTATAGTTGCTCATTGTATTAAACAAACATGCAGAATCGTAAATACTTGAATGTGGTATTGGCAGTTCGTACACTGTCTGTAATTAAATCTTTCCGTTACCGTTTAAATGTGAAAGATATGCTAGCCCTCCTGCGTGGTTCTTTATTACTAATAATATAAAAAGAATAGTTTCATATTTAGATTTTTTGCACGCACATTTCCTAAAGCGTCATACAAATCACATTGCTGTCTGCTATTCTTTTGCCACCCGCAATATGGCGGTACATGTAAACAATCGTCGTGCGCATGCGCAGTCCGAAGATTATATTTTGGGTACAGGCTTCATTGATTACCCTTGAAAAGTACGCCTGCTTCCACTCCATAGACTATTACCTCCATGTCCATGGCGTAGTCGGATGCACACTATATTGTCTCTGGCACACGGTGCGAGGGGCTTAGGGTTCGAGACCCGGGTACGGCATTGGTGTTAATCTACGTGCGATAATTAGATAATGAAAATTACCCCATGGGCATTGGCGCACCGCTGAAAGGCCACACAAAATTAATGAAGTGAAGTGAAGCGACTACAGCATAGACGAACTCAGAAGGTTTCGGTGACGTTGCGGGATCTCACATTGGTTCCTATGGTCAGGCCTGATCTTGAACTGACTTAGGATTGTTCTCTGTGTGTTAATATTTTCATTTTTATTTTGAATTTGAAGGTTTTCCAAGCTTGACAGTTCTAAACTGCAATCGCATATGCCAACAGGATTGTATTAAATAGATTTAAAGATATTTCATCTTAATAAAACTAAACATGCCTATTTTACACCACTCAAATGTTTTAGTTAAGAAAACAGTAAAAAAATAAAATAAAAATTTTGGTTTTTCTAAACTTCCACGTGATTAGCTTCGAAGATATATTTTTTAATATATATTGATATCTACTTATTAATTTTACATCCCCTTAGGAGTGTTTTAGGAGTTAAGTTTTCTAAAATTAATAAAAAAAATAAATGGTTTTGTACATTATTTTAACTTCGGTAAATATTTACAATCGCGGTAGATGCCAAAAAAAATGCTAAAAATCTGAAAATACTTTTATTCTGTGCCCTTTCACTTCCTCTTTTCAAAACAACCGGCGGAGGTAAGAAATTCCAAATACTTTAGGAGATATCAAATTTTTTAATTTCATTATATGTAGAGTCGCGGTAGATGCCAAAAAAAATGCTAAAAATCTGAAAATATTTTTATTCTGTGCTCTTTCACTTCTTCTTTTCAAATCAACCGGCGGAGGTAAGAAATTCCAAATACTTTAGGAGATATCGAATTTTTTAATTTTCATCACAATACCTGCGTAGTATGCGGTGATGACCATTGTTTCTTGTCATAGATAATAAGGTTTCTTGTTTACGAGTATCATGTTTCTTATTGGACAATTTTGTCACGTGACTGTTCCGTGATTGGCCAGTATTCAAATGAACCAATAGGTGATTATTTATTCCGTGATTGGTCAGTATTCAAATGAACCAATACGTGATTATTTATTCATTTATTGTTCAATACGATGTTTAATTAATCGGTCAACTTCTGCCATTTGATCATTCGATGTTGTAGTCATTCTGGGGAATCGTCTATCATTATTTTGATATATTCTGTCTTTCAAATGGCCTGTAGTATGGGAAGTAAGGCAGAATGTGCCACGATATGGTCGACGAGTTAACCACTACGTCGGGTACCTTGCGGAATTCATGTTTCGTCGGAGGTATCGCGACGTAGGTGAACGACTACATCATTTCCTTCTAATGGCAAAGGAAATGTACCCGCCTCCAACTTAGGTGAGTTTTTAACGTTTCTAATTTTAAAGTATTTTTATTTTTTTTTGGATTTTGTTGCGCAAGTAATAAGTAAAAAAAAATTACGTGAGTTGTTAATGTTCATCATTTGTCCAGGTTTTGTTAGGTCAGGTCAGTTACATTATAAATAATTTAAAACTAAAGAACCATTAAATTAAATTCACATTATTTTTAATGTCCGCTTAGTTTGAAAGTATTTATAATGTAACTGACCTGACCTAATCGACCATTTTATTTATTACGCATTCACTAACACACGTCAAAATAAAAAGTGGCGACGTTCGAACGGTTAAGCGGGCGTTGTATTGCTAAATTAAAAAATTCGATATCTCCTAAAGTATTTGGAATTTCTTATCTCCGCCGGTTGATTTGAAAAGAGAAAGTGAAAGAGCATAGAATAAAAGTATTTTGGATTTTTAGCATTTTTTTTGGAATCTACCGCGACTCTACATATCATGAAATTAAAAAATTCGATATCTCCTAAAGTATTTGGAATTTATTATCTCCGCCGGTTGATTTGAAAAGAGGAAGTGAAAGAGCATAGAATAAAAGTATTTTCGGATTTTTAGCATTTTTTTTGGCATCTACCGCGATTGTAAATATTTACCTTAACTTCTGTTCGATTAGCTTTGGAAATCCTTTTGTATAAAACCTTATTCCTCACTGTTCACTCCTTAGGCCAAATTTCATCATTACATATACATTACTGCATGAGCAAGTCAAAGATTTAACTAACATAAAAAGTTAATCCAAATACACTTTTGGAGTTATTGCGTGATGCTGGCACACACAAACAAACAATAATTTTAAAAGCTATTTTTTTAGTCCTATGTAAACTGTCATTTATATATATATTTTTTTATAAAGCCTGTTTCAAGCTTTACTTGGAGTTGAACGATACAGACTCACATTAATGCATTGTGGAATAAACTTGAATTAGGCTTGCAGCTTGATGCAAGTTTGACTCAAGCATGTTGTGAAAAGCTTGCAGCAAGCTGGACCTGTGAAGACCAGAGTCGGCTCCAAAGGGGCTGTTGAAGGGTTGGAAACCTCCTCTTAGTCTTATTTCCGATTGCAACTTGTGTAGGACAAAGCAGTGGTGTTTGAAGTGGTAAATTTTTTTTGTTACAACTTAGTAGTGTCACATCAGAATCACCAGGTGACGGAAGTGAGAAGGTAACTGATTTTGTGTGTAACGTATGAAGCGAATGTTGCTCGATGGTGCAGGTTTTGAAGAAAAAAAAAATTGTTTTGGATTGAAACACCTTTGCAGCCAGTTACTGATGGTTGCAGCAGCGGTGACCTCGCCAGAGGCCTGTGGATGCCTTGTGGCCCCGCTCCTTCCCCGAGCAGCAGCGACCGGAGGCCAGACGCTCGCCCGTCCACGCAGCAGGTGAGAGTGTACCCAATGATGTCAAGGCCCGATATCAACCACCATAGTGGGTTTTACATTTCTCGCTGACTACAGACTCCCAAGAGAGATTTAGAAGAAATAAATTTACCCTCAGATCGTTAAAATTTACCACAAAAAAAAAGGGGGGGGGGGGGGGGGGTTTGTCTGTACAGTCGGTTTACAGACGATAATTTTACGTGATAACGTCATGAGAATACATTGATGAAAAAAATTGCATAATTTTTAATTTTCAAATATTATTTACAGTTTTTGCAAATTTAATTTAAATAATTTGTTTAAATATAATCACGAACAATTAGTTAAAACGCCCGCCTTAACCTGTTTGATATTATAGAAGATTTTCTAGCACGGTGGTTGGCCAGTTCTCGCACGCTCGGCTCAGGCGGAACGTAACAATTTTTCGTGCGTGCAGCCGGCGTTCATCGATTTATAAGACGTTATTGCGTCAAAAATATTGTATTGTATTAAACCATGTGTGAAAAAGTAGGTATTGAATCTCTGGTGGTGGAACAACAAAATTAGTCATGCACAATGTTTTAGTTATGTACACTACTCTGATTTTTTTACAATCAGGAACTAATGTTGAGGACACATATGATGATTAAATTAAAACCAAAAGTAATATGCGATGCTTATGTATATGATATGTATAAAATGAATAATATTGTCAGTCACTGAAATTGCAGAAGAAGCAAATGAGTGCTGGAACTCCCTTGAGTGTAAAAATTTTACAAGTCTTGTGCAGGAAATAGTCTCTGGGCAATCGGGGAACAGCTAAGGGGTGAGAGGGAAATCGGGCAAAGCTCACTAGTCAATAAAAAGCCTTGCGAGGACAGGACGTAGTGTAGGGGTCGGGAAAGGGTTTAAACTTCACTTGTAATGGTTTTGCACTCAGGGTTGTCCAGAAACTTCTCACTCCACCTACTAAAAATGCAGTTAACCAACATGACAAAGAAGACCGAGCTATTAAATGGTTCACATATCTGGCTCAAAATATATCATCCTTGAATTACATATTTTTTCCAGAACTGTATTTATTTTTTCATAAACTGTTTCACAAGAAAAGAAAAAGAAACATATATGTATGTGATGTTGAATTTCAAGACTTTTGCGGCACAATACACATTTTTTCAAAGACTTTCAAAATCGTAATTCTGGCCCTTTTTACACTTACGTATTTTAAAACAACTTTTAAATGAATATCTATGGTCCAACCTAAAGCTTGTGCAAAGAATTTTGATACACACTTTTTAATTATATTTAATATAGAGTTACTGCTTGAAGTTTCATATCTACATGCAGCACAATGAAAATACTGAATTCCCGCTTAGTCTTGTGTGTAGAGACTATGTATTGTGCATGTTCCTTGAATAGTTAGCTTTTGATGTGCTATTTTAACTCTTTGCATACTAAAAGTCAAATCTGCTGTGTACTGAATGACATCATTATAGTTGAACATTTCAGTGTATAAGGAACTATGCAATATATATTTTTTTGTAGCATAAACAGAAGGTGTATAATGTAGGATCTATAAATACAGTTGCAACCTCAACAGAATAGTGTCAATGTAGATGAAACAGAATTGCTCTGCAACCACAAGTATATTGCGGAGTTATTGGAAAAATTTGGTAGGAGTAGTTCCTTGAATTGTGTTGTTATATTATATATCTTGTGTAAATAGCACAGTTTATGTGTTTTTGGACAGGAATGGGTACCTTCCGACCTTGTTGATTTTTAAACATTAAAAAATTTGACCATCACAATTTTCTCTCCTTATTGACCGCCTGTTTCTGTTGGTTACAAACTTTCTATTAGTAGTATCTCCATGATACTACTTTGTAACTGCAGAATACTGGGATTAAAAAAAAAAAAACCACTGCTATGCCTTGCTCTCGAAAATCTGTTGCGGAGAGATCTGAACTTAAAACGGGAACGTTGTTTAGCCCTTATGTTACAGTATTCTGATGCTATAATCAACTATTTTTAACGTAGTTTATGTGTTAACCGAAAACCCATTAGCTAACTGAGGGTTCTGGGTAACGAGATTGTGTTCTTACAATCAGCATTTCACCAAGTTTAGCGTGAAAATTCATGCCGGTTTCTAATAGCATTGCCAGACTAATACCAATACCAGTAAAAGAAAAACAAAATGGAGTTCTTTGCGGGTGAAGACCTGTCCAGAGCCACTCTCGGCTGCGGCCCGACCATTCAAGCCGACGGAGTGGCGTTGTAGCGGTTAGGTCCGCCACGTTTGAACTGCGCGCGCCGCCGCGGGCCTCCGGCACTCCGCTCCCCTCCTCCTTCACCATCCTTTTTCCCCTCCTAGTGCTTGTTCAATATTTACTCGTTTCCCCCCCCCCCCCCCTGATCAACGCATGCGCGCGCTGCGGCGCGATCGCTGCAACCATGTGGGGAGCCTTCTTCTGCTGGTTTGTTTAGTCAGGCTCGGTTGTCAGCGGTAGCTGATCTGTTGTACTTCTACTAGCATGTAGTCCGTTAGGTTCAGTTTGAACTACGTGCGTGTGCGACCTCAGGGGAAAAATGTAAGTTGGTTTGAGTCGTGTGTGAGGCGGTGGCCCTTACCCTAATGTAGAGTCATTTATTCTTGAATTTGTTCTGTCTAAATTCCTTTTCGGCCGCCACCATGAAAAATATGTTTGGATTAATGAGTTCAATTAACTTCACCTTCAATTTCGTTTTTGTCTGTAACTGTCTCCCCCTGAGACGGCGTCGCACGTATTTGTTTATTATGTAATAATGTAAATTCTTTTTTAATTGTACCTGCACTTTGCAGTAGTTTTGTAAAACTTAATGATGTGAATTTAACTTCATACTTGGCACTGCTTTTGCTTCGAGTCACTGCGCATTGTCCCCTTTTGATGGTCCGTTGTTTGGATCGCTTACGGTGTAGCCGGCTTACCTTCGAAATTTATTGATGTTAACAAGCACGTTTTGTCGAAATCATTGTTCCCGATTTATGTATTTAGCCTTGCCTAAATTGTTTTCACTTAACATTATCAGAAATGTTAACATAATGTTTTGATTTGAATTTGAATAAAGTGTCTGTGTACCTGAAACCATTTACCGTGCATACCTGATCTGCTCCATTCACGTGTACCCCAGTCCATGCCAGGTTCTGGCCTCCCATCTCGCCTCCAAAGCATAGTTAGGCTTTTCAGCGTTCTCTTGTGCTCTACTCTGCAATGCGCTCACGGCAGGCGCAGTGACATAGTTGCTGCCGTGAACCTCGGCCGGTGGAGACTGTCAAACTGACACCAATATGTAAATAACTAAGGTTTTTGGCGATCTTGGTCAGATGCTGAGTTACTATCGACTATCAACCACGTAAATATTTCACCTTTGATTGTGGACTTTTAATTCTGATCTTAACCTTTAAAGTGAACACTATAATTGCCTGTTTTTAACTGAAAAATAAAAAAACTTCAACAATTTTTTTTGTGCTTTATTAAACTTGCATACTTGTCAATAATAAGTTTCTACATTATTCTTTCTAAAAATAGCGCACCTAAAATTTTCTTAACATTTTTCCTTAAACAATAAAAGAAAAAACTGTTGGTAAACACTCATTTCACATGAAAATCGTAATCTTAATTTTGTCATAATTTACTAAAAAAAATAAGTTACATTTCTATGCAACCAACTATGATTTGTTATAAAGAAAAAATTCCTTCATCATAATTTGCATGGCTCACAAGGAACCTATTAAGACAGTTTTTTTAATGACTGACTAAATTATCAAGTTAATCACAGTTCCATTTTCTAAGCTAGATGTAGGGCCTATGTCCAATCAGCCTTCAGCAAATGGTGCAGAACTCCGGGTTGCAAGGAAATATGTCCCCTTCGCACTGAAACACACAAAATCATATTAGATAAATCAATTAAATATAACTTAACATTGATAAAGTATGTATGAGTTGGTATGAGATTACTTCATGGAATTATATACAGTTTTACATTTGATACACGTGTTTTTAACTTATTATATAAATACAACAGTAAATTACAATGATTTACCTTTATAGACATGAACAAATAGTTGGTTACTGAAATCTTGAAATAAATTAGGAAGTGTGATTTTTCTGTGTGCTGTATGCATCTGAGAAGCTGTCAAACATTATTTAATGTTTTATTTATTTTTTATTTTATTTATTTTAATTATATTATGTTATAAATATAATAATATTTTATTTTATGTTTATGATAATTAATATTAATGTATTATAATATTTGTTACATATTTATTTTTATATTAATTTACACCAAGAAAGCAAGTATCAACTAAAAAAAATTATTGATTTGCTTGGTATGTTTTCATAGCTACTGGCTCCTCCCCCCTCATCACGCAAACAACTAGGTAGGTTCAGTTCGCACAGTCCCATTTTATCTACACTGTATTTGCCATAGGCAGAAGAAATACATAAATGGCTGGTTGTCGCACAGCTAAGAAATGTAGTTTACCTTGTCGATACCTTCTCCCCCATCAGCGCGTGCGCGTTATGGGCGCACTTGCCGCTCTTGTACGTTGCCCAGTTGGCGCACTGTTTCCCGACGAAGCCAGTCCTGGTGGTTATGGACTCCTCGAAGTACTTGTGGGATCTGGTGTGGCTGCAGCTGCCTGTCACGTCGCAACACACACACACACACACACACTTGTGTTTCACTCGACGGCAGGTTTCAGTCACACCCGTCCGCGCACGTCCCGTCTCGGGGGAACCAGTGCTCAAGGGCGGACAGCAAGTGGCTTCCCGCCGGACCAAAACCTGTTACTTGATTCTGCGATCCCGTGCCAAGGATTAATTTAAGAGAAACTCAAAAAACACTCTAATGATTTATACTATGCCTCATCCGGGCTCAGTTACTTTTAATACAAACATTTAAATCAGGCCTAGCTTCGGCCAAGTTCGAGTCCGCCTGGCAACGTCTTTGTTAACGAAAACCTAATAGCCTAAATACTAATTACATACAGCACTAATTAGGTCTGCTGGAACACATAGCACTTGGAACTCATGAGAAAAGGTTTACAAAAATAATTGTTATTGATTTATGGGGGACGCCGCACTGCCACTAAGCGCCCTCTTGCGGTTGTCCGTGGTGCTCAATTTGAACACACGCATGTCTACTACGTATATCGGCGGTACAATTGCCGGGAAGAATGGGGAAAGGACAGTGGAGTCGGACCAGGCTTATGGGGCGATGCCCCGGCTTACGTCAAATTTAAAGAAGACTTGTTTAAAACAATGCAGAGCGTGATACATAGACCTATATTGTATTTAAAATAAATTTCTGGACGCAAATCACACGTAGTTTCCACACCCTTCACTAGAATTCACTGCCAGAGTAGCTGCATTGGTTATAGCATCACTCAATTACCGAAATTTGAAACTACTTAATGAAATGGCTCTGATGAAAGCGTAAAAGACATGGAAAAAATGTTAAACCCTAGCATGGGTCCTGGTTTTTCGACAAGTAATTTTAAAATCCACTAATCAATTAGTACTATAAAGTTTCCCTATGACTTTGTGATCTTTGGTTCCTGCCGTCTGCCGCAGATGGTGAAACATTTCCGTTCCATGCGACTTCCCTTCCATTCACAAAATAACTCCTACCATATGCAGTATACCGAGAGCTAAGATGTTTACACAGCAATAGTGCTGTAGTGATACAGTCTTGACTCTCCTCCCAGCCCCTGGACGACCCAGGGCTTGCCCCGGAGCAGACACTCACCCAGGCCGAGCTCCGCCATGTCGTTGTTGCAGCCGGGCTGCACCATCCCGCCGCCGTTGGGGAAGAAGTCGGCGTGTCCGATGGGGTTCTTCCAGCCCAGCACCCCGGCGCACGTGTGGATCACGTCCACGAACCCAGCGTCGCTGCTGTCCAGTCTGTCCGCCGCGCTCTCCCCCACCCCGAACAGCGGTCCCGCGGGGTCCAGCCCTGTGGGGTCACGCCCCCCACTACATTGTACCACGACGGAGACCCCTGCCCGGCTAGCAAGAACATGCTCGTTTGAAACTTGAATAAAGCTTGTCATGACAAGCTTGAGCAAGCTAATGCCAAGACACGCCAATAGCAATATTACCACAGCACCTAGATCCATAGTACAAGCCATATTTCCAAGGCCCTTGCTGTATAAATAACATCGCCAAGCCACAAATATTGTGATGTCACGAACTTGCAGCCAATTGTGAGAGGCTACATCAGATAATTTCAGTCTTTTAATACGTTAAATTTTGAAAACTCTGGTGCTCGCGAAAATAATTTTATTTTGTTGTAGTGTAATACAATTACTCAAATTACATTGACTAGAGCAAAATTACTTTCCCTGGAATGATCTTTAATGCCAGTATACTAGTAAGGTATGTCTGCAATATCTACAAATCTGTGATAGACTTGCAGGGCAAGCCTAATTCAAACAATCAAGATTGCTGAAAGCTCATGTGCTATGTGGGTAATAATGCCATGATAAACAACAACAATGAAGGTAATGTTGTCGACTCACCGGTGACTCTGGCAACCTTTCCCCTGAAGCGGTTGGCGGCGACGCCTGCTATGTGCGCGCCCAGGCTGTGGCCAATCAGGTGCAGTCTGGCCGAGCTCAGCCCCGAGGCCACCAGCGCGTCCAGCAGCTTGGCCACACGCGCGCCAACCTCCACCACGTGGCCGCGCGCCACCGGGTACAAGGCGCTGGCTCCAGCCGACCAGTCCACCTCTATCACGTTGTAGTCGTCGCCCGCCGCCATGTAGCCTGCCAGCGCGGGAACGACACACTGCACCCGGCGACTAGCAGCTAGACTATGTGATCACTCGACATAGCCGCGCGCCATCGGGTACAAGGCGCTGGCTCCAGCCGACCAGTCCACCTCTATCACGTTGTAGTCGTCGCCCGTCGCCATGTAGCCTGCCAGCGCGGGAACGACACACTGCACCCGGCGACTAGCAGCTAGACTATGTGATCACTCGACATAGCCGCGCGCCATCGGGTACAAGGCGCTGGCTCCAGCCGACCAGTCCACCTCTATCACATTGTAGTCGTCGCCCGCCGCCATGTAGCCTGCCAGCGAGGGAACAACACACTGCACCCGGCGACTAGCAGCTAGACTATGTGATCACTCGACATAGCCGCGCGCCATCGGGTACAAGGCGCTGGCTCCAGCCGACCAGTCCACCTCTATCACGTTGTAGTCGTCGCCCGCCGCCATGTAGCCTGTCAGCGAGGGAACAACACACTGCACCCGGCGACTAGCAGCTAGACTATGTGATCACTCGACATAGCCGCGCGCCATCGGGTACAAGGCGCTGGCTCCAGCCGACCAGTCCACCTCTATCACATTGTAGTCGTCGCCCGCCGCCATGTAGCCTGCCAGCGAGGGAACAACACACTGCACCCGGCGACTAGCAGCTAGACTATGTGATCACTCGACATAGCCGCGCGCCATCGGGTACAAGGCGCTGGCTCCAGCCGACCAGTCCACCTCTATCACGTTGTAGTCGTCGCCCGTCGCCATGTAGCCTGCCAGCGCGGGAACGACACACTGCACCCGGCGACTAGCAGCTAGACTATGTGATCACTCGACATAGCCGCGCGCCATCGGGTACAAGGCGCTGGCTCCAGCCGACCAGTCCACCTCTATCACGTTGTAGTCGTCGCCCGTCGCCATGTAGCCTGCCAGCGCGGGAACGACACACTGCACCCGGCGACTAGCAGCTAGACTATGTGATCACTCGACATAGCCGCGCGCCATCGGGTACAAGGCGCTGGCTCCAGCCGACCAGTCCACCTCTATCACATTGTAGTCGTCGCCCGCCGCCATGTAGCCTGCCAGCGAGGGAACAACACACTGCACCCGGCGACTAGCAGCTAGACTATGTGATCACTCGACATAGCCGCGCGCCATCGGGTACAAGGCGCTGGCTCCAGCCGACCAGTCCACCTCTATCACGTTGTAGTCGTCGCCCGCCGCCATGTAGCCTGTCAGCGAGGGAACAACACACTGCACCCGGCGACTAGCAGCTAGACTATGTGATCACTCGACATAGCCGCGCGCCATCGGGTACAAGGCGCTGGCTCCAGCCGATCAGTCCACCTCTATCACATTGTAGTCGTCGCCCGCCGCCATGTAGCCTGCCAGCGAGGGAACAACACACTGCACCCGGCGACTAGCAGCTAGACTATGTGATCACTCGACATAGCCGCGCGCCATCGGGTACAAGGCGCTGGCTCCAGCCGACCAGTCCACCTCTATCACGTTGTAGTCGTCGCCCGCCGCCATGTAGCCTGTCAGCGAGGGAACAACACACTGCACCCGGCGACTAGCAGCTAGACTATGTGATCACTCGACATAGCCGCGCGCCATCGGGTACAAGGCGCTGGCTCCAGCCGACCAGTCCACCTCTATCACGTTGTAGTCGTCGCCCGCCGCCATGTAGCCTGTCAGCGAGGGAACAACACACTGCACCCGGCGACTAGCAGCTAGACTATGTGATCACTCGACATAGCCGCGCGCCATCGGGTACAAGGCGCTGGCTCCAGCCGACCAGTCCACCTCTATCACGTTGTAGTCGTCGCCCGCCGCCATGTAGCCTGCCAGCGAGGGAACAACACACTGCACCCGGCGACTAGCAGCTAGACTATGTGATCACTCGACATAGCCGCGCGCCATCGGGTACAAGGCGCTGGCTCCAGCCGACCAGTCCACCTCTATCACGTTGTAGTCGTCGCCCGCCGCCATGTAGCCTGCCAGCGAGGGAACAACACACTGCACCCGGCGACTAGCAGCTAGACTATGTGATCACTCGACATAGCCGCGCGCCATCGGGTACAAGGCGCTGGCTCCAGCCGACCAGTCCACCTCTATCACGTTGTAGTCGTCGCCCGCCGCCATGTAGCCTGTCAGCGAGGGAACAACACACTGCACCCGGCGACTAGCAGCTAGACTATGTGATCACTCGACATAGCCGCGCGCCATCGGGTACAAGGCGCTGGCTCCAGCCGACCAGTCCACCTCTATCACGTTGTAGTCGTCGCCCGCCGCCATGTAGCCTGCCAGCGAGGGAACAACACACTGCACCCGGCGACTAGCAGCTAGACTATGTGATCACTCGACATAGCCGCGCGCCATCAGGTACAAGGCGCTGGCTCCAGCCGACCAGTCCACCTCTATCACGTTGTAGTCGTCGCCCGCCACCATGTAGCCTGTCAGCGAGGGAACAACACACTGCACCCGGCGACTAGCAGCTAGACTATGTGATCACTCGACATAGCCGCGCGCCATCGGGTACAAGGTGCTGGCTCCAGCCGACCAGTCCACCTCTATCACGTTGTAGTCGTCGCCCGCCACCATGTAGCCTGTCAGCGAGGGAACAACACACTGCACCCGGCGACTAGCAGCTAGACTATGTGATCACTCGACATAGCCGCGCGCCATCGGGTACAAGGTGCTGGCTCCAGCCGACCAGTCCACCTCTATCACGTTGTAGTCGTCGCCCGCCGCCATGTAGCCTGCCAGCGAAAGTTAAGTCATTGTCTACATAAGATTTTGCAAAACCATAATTTTGGTACTTCTTGATGTAATTTCGCATACTTGAAAAAAGTTACTGACTACATATGTGATAGGTATGGGCCCGTGTCGGTACTCCTTGAAACCGCAGTTGGGGGCAATCTCTGTTGGCAGCTAAGGGTATATGGCGGGATAGTAGGTGCTAGGGGGTGCCGAAGTTGGGACTGGTTTCCTCAACCTCTCGGCGTAGCTGTTCGGTCGTTATAACCATGCCGCGATCCGAAACAACGTATCTCTTTCCCGGTTCTCGGAACCCATGCCCTATTAGGTTCTTCGAAATAGGACATGTAGAAGATCCATCTCATCTCCAACTTGGTTATGCCCAAACGGGATTGGACGCTGTGGGAGCTTGTTGTAGGCCCGTAGGCTTAATGAATGTGGCTACATTTACTTTTGAAAACAAAATCTAAGAGAAAGGAACATCACTGTCTTCATTATATCTCGAACACCACCTTATTTCTCATTCCACCCCTTAGAAAGGTATATTGATACTTACCTACTGATGAAATTTTGCACACTTGACATTCAAAACTAAACTTAAATTACTGTTTACATCTTTTTTCAAAAAAAAAATTACTTTTCTCTCTTTTCAAACATAAGTTTAAATTTCTTAAATAAAATATTACATTTTTGCTTTTTAATTAATCTCTCTCTAAAAAAAAAAAAAATCTCTTTACACTAAGTAAAACTCAGGCACAATCGGGTACTTAGGCGTAAATGTATATAAACAAATATTTAATTCTTTATCCATTGTGCTGTAAAATATATCTCTGTTACAACAGTTATTTAACCGAATTTTTATAATTATTATAACAATTAATTTAAATTTAGTTCAGTGTGTTCAATCAAACAGAAGTACTTAATACTTCTAACACGCGTTCATAAGTAGTTGCACCATTTAAAAACATATATTCTAAATTACGTCGAAAAATCTTGAGTAATTATTTTAATAAATACATTTGAAAATATATTTTCATAAGCTTTTAGCTTTAATTTATTATTTTAAGAGATAAAATTAAATAAGTCTTTGACTTTATTTCTCGTGCATGCTAAATCGCCTTATATAAACATTATGCACTCCACCTGTTTCACTCAACATAGAAACAACTTTTTTTATGATCACCCAACCTGGGAGCATGCCTCAAGCAAGTGTGGTTTTGTAATTACTTCAAAACGCTGCCAGGACTATGTCTCACCTGCGCGAATGGCATCCAACTTGCTAGCGCTCGACATCCACCCGTGAATGACGAGTTTGGTCTCGTGTAGTTTGTTGAAGTTGCCAAGAGAAGTCACGTGGTCTTCCAGAACAATCGTCTGAGCAGACGAGGGGTTTCTCCTGTCAACACGGATGTAACTTTTGCATCAAGCTTGCCAAAAAAATGTGACTGATACAACATATGACAACACGTAGAGCTATCATGAATTATATAGCTTCGAATCCTTACATTAATGTTTTATTTTTCCAAGTGTTTTTTGGGATTAGTTTTTAGTGTTTTTTTTTTTTTAATTTATATTATTCATTAAACTTCCTTAATTTATTGTATTCAATAGTGTGGTCTTCAGTGTAAAAGTGTTTTTATTTTTATAATGTAGTGTAATAACACGAGTAAATTGCAAACCGGCCAAGTGCTGAATTTTGTTCGTGTATAAAATAAAATAAAATAAATAAATAAATAAATGTAACTTGAGCATCGGTGTGTTTATACTTGTAAAGTATAAGCTAATTATAATAAAACTTTATGTAAAAAATTAAAAAAAAAAAAATACAGAGGTGGCCCTAGACTCTGGGGGCCCATAATAGTTGGCAAATCGTTTAGTAGGGGTTGGCGGTAGAGAGATAAGACTATTTCTGCCCCGGTATCGCCTCGAAGGTAGGCAACCCCTGAACCCACGACTGGCGAGTTGACCACATTTTGTACTCCGAAGTCACCATGATAGCCAATGGGAAGAGATACCTTCCTTCAGCTTGGGATAGCTGGAAGACTGTATGTTAACACGCAGTCGTCAGTGACACGTAAACTGTCTCATATTTAACAGTTATCAAAAATAGAAACAGTGGTACCTATTTCCTGACTGTCACTTGCAAAGCAACTAATGAAGTTTGTTTACCAACACCAACCCCCTCGTGGTGTTGTTTTCAAACCGTGTTGTCAGAACAACAGAGGCAGAAGTATATGTAGAACATTGCTACCACTTTTAAGAAGAAAAAAATTTGATGATTTCCACGAGACATACATAATATATACTTGCCTGCATTACAAGTGTGGCGTGAGGAGTTGCCTACCTTCAAGGCATATCGGACGAAGGTTTCTAATGACCGTAGAGTTTGTAAAGTTTAAAAACTAAAATAATGTTCATATAAATATCTTATGCGACAACATTTTAGTGTATAAATGATATATTTCTATGACTTTAAAACATTGATTTAATTAATAAATGTTAAAAATGTAAAAATGCACAAATATGATAAGTTCAAAAATTCCATCCAGATCTGTTTGATTTCCAAATTGAGATTAAAACTGTAAATTTTGAGATAGCTCGGACCAAAAATAAAATTTGATAGTGTGAGATGATTTAAAATATATTTGAGGTTATTTGAACAAATATATTTGAAGGAGAAAATTGGAAGCTACTTTTCGTCCAATGCTACCCCTCAAACTTTATTGTTAAATGTATTGGCGATAAATATATTGACAGTGTGACAAGGCATTAAATCATGTCTCACTATCAAAGTTTATTTCTGATCAATTTTAATTTTAATTTTGAAATTCACTGTGCTATTTGTTGATTTTGTTTTTAATATACCAATTAAATTCACAATAAAATTTGCTACATAATGAAATGAATGTTAAGTGATTTTTTTTAAGTTATAAAAACAAATAATTTGTTAAAACTGTTTTTTTCTTGCATGCAACATTCATATCAACATTATTCTAGTTATTTCAATGTTATAACATCTTTATACGCCCATGTGCTCTTTGCCATTTTAAAGAAACGTTGGGACGGAAAACGGTCTCATTTTCGTTTTCGCTAGTCACGTTTTTATTTGGCCGAATGCATCCAAAATCAAATATATTTTATAACCCATCCTCTATGCGAAATAGTTTATGGAAACCTAAAGACCCTGTAACACTATCAAGTATTTGTCTCCAATATATTTTTGAATCGAGTTGGAGGGGTAGTATTATATGGAAAATGGCTTCCAATTTTCTCCATCAAATAATTTTGGCCAGACATATTTGCCTCAAATATGTTTTAAATCGTGTAACGCTATCATGTTAATTTTTGGTCTGAGCTATATCAAATTTTGCAAATTTTTTTCTCAATTTTGAAATTAAATTGTGTATCAGATTTGTGAATGGAATTTATTAACTTCTTATTATTTTTCTGCATTTTTAAAATTTTTGAACATGAATAAATTTAAATCACAGTAATATTCGTTACATAATGAAATAAATGCTCAGGTATTTTTTTAAAGTTATAGAAACATAATTTCATTTTCAAGCATAAAATGTTTTCACATATGACATTCATATTAACATTAATTTAGTCATATAACTTTTTTTTAACATCTTTAATCGGCCATGCGCTCTTCGCCGTTTTAAAGAATCGTTGGGAAGGAAACTGGTGTCATTACCGTTTTCGTTAGGCACGGTTATGGCCTAGCCGATAGCACCCAACATCCAACATTTTAGAACTTGTCCTATATGCGAAATATATTATGGAAACTCAAGTCACCCAACTTGACTGTGCTGGGTGACGCCATAACCATCCAACTTTATCGGACGCAGCATACTGCATGGTGTTGGAAGCAGATGTGTGATGGTGTGAGGTGGCAGGGGCTTCAAGGACGAGACGAGTCCTGAAGCGAGTGTTTCACCCACTTGGTGTACAGGAGGAACTTGACGTCCTTGGTGACCTGGAACCGCTCCGCGGGCACCGCTCCTCCCTCCGCCGCGCCCTGCTGGCCGCGAGCGGCAACTGGAACAACCCACAACAGCTGTTCGCTTATTGCCATTCTGCTGTCGCTTCTGCACGGCGGCACAGAGAGCCAAGCGTTTTGAACACTTATTGGTGTGCTTCTTTCTGGTTATACTTCTTTAGGCACGTTATTTAAAAACAAATGCTACATAGAAATAAATATTATATTATTTGTGCTTTCAAATCTTATACATACTTTATTTATTGTCAACATTAGTGTTGGAAATTGTGTTCATAAAACTTCTTGAAGTTTATTTTAAAGTGTGTTTACATAAGTGAGTTTATGTCCCCATATGTATAAAGATGCCAGGTTGCTTGATTGTCACTGGCAGGAAGTTTCTATGGAAGGTTTAGTAGTCTCCTGGCCGTTTTCGTGAGATTATGTTCCCATATGTATAATTTATTTGTATTATAAATTATTACATTATTTTTTAATGAATAATAAAATTAATAAATTATAATAAACATTGCATATGTATTGATTTTTAATATTAGTTAAAATTTATCTAGATTATTTTACTAATATAAATAACTAATATTACACACTCATTTACATTAATATTGAAAACTGAATAGGCCTATATATTTCAATTTTTTATTATTGAGTTTATACTTTTCCAAACGTACATATAATAAATATCACTCCTGTCATTTTATTATTTTATATCTATAAATTTTTCGTATGCAAAATTAAAGTTAGTTTTTTATACAGCAGGTGAGTATAACTTCCACTGCATGTACGTATGTATAAGCAACCTTACCCCCTTTTTTTAAATTAAATTTTCCGCAGCAATTTTTATTTAAAATTTAATCCTAAAACGTTTTCTAAGTTTTTACTACATTTAAAACTTGAAATTTATGCTTTCTTATCATTTAATTTAATTTACTATCATAATTTCTAAATTTGAATTATATATTTTAATCGCACAGTTTCAGATTGTTTATTATGGTTCCGTTTAGAGCCTTTCTAATCTTCGCCGGATGCTCTGTGCAAACGCCCATCTAACCCTTAGTTCCGGCAATAATTTAGACTATGGTTCCGGGGTGCTGTTACCAGGTGCACGCCATAGAGCGCAAACGTTTTATTCACAGTTTTGAAATGTAATGAAATTATTGTTTCATGTATCGGAAAAAAAGTTGTATTTTGTAAGGTCAAAATTGGAAAGATTAGTGTGGTAATAAAATTTCCCTGGGGTATTTCATCATGAGCATCCTTTGATAGTTACCATTTTTTTTAATATTTTTAAAGAGATGTAATCGAAAGACGCCATTTTGGTTTCAACCGTTTTGGTTATTATTTATTTTATAAGATTTTTGATTCTTCTCAGCATTGCTCATACTTTCATGGATTCCTTTGTATTAATATAGTGACTGACTGTTATAATTAGTTTCTCCTATGAAATAATGATTGTATATTTTTTAATTTGTTTTTCTGTAACAATGAATGCATCTGTAATAATACTGACTGTTGGCAATATTTTATGTTTTTTGAAAAACCAAGAAATAGTATAATTAAAAAATATATATTAAAACTTATGATTAACGACAGTATACAAAACTCCCTCCCTCTCTTTTATATGCTCAGTACTGCATTATAAACGTGAAACAGAATGTATTCTTCCTCGGGGTAGCAATCGCCATTCCACCCTTTACTTACTCTATGATCAAGTGACTGTTGGCAGTTCCTTGCAGTTTCGCCTCGCTTCTTCGTGTTATTTCGTATTTAAAAAATCTGCCTTCTTGACCTTTATTTCTTTTACTTACCTAACTTTTTTTTTGTTTGCAACCGCCTACGCAACATAGGCACTCAAAATAATTTCTAAAAATCTATAAATGCCATTTTTAATGTCGACGATGAATGAATGTATGGGCTTTGTTTAATAGAATTTCTTGGACATACGAAATTGCAGTTTCGCATTATTTGTCATAGGAAAAATTCATAAATGCAGAATGAGAGATAGATTAAACCCACAGAAAACAAGCCTAAATCAGCTGATGTCAAACATATAAAAACAACGATGTACCTAAACAGACATCAAACTTGAACTCGTTAAAACAAATATCTATCAGATAGCACAATAATTCCAGGGAAGGAATTCAGTCACGAAAAAAAAAAAAAAAAAACAGCAAAGACGAACAGTGGGCTAACGAGACAGTTAGACCAATAACACTAAATGCAGACAGACAACGAAACCTGGACAACATAACAACTATGAAGATACACACGTATTATGGACAAGACGACGAAAACCCCGAATAACACAGTAGGTTTACCATGACCAAACTGTGGTGGCGTTTCGGGAACCGGCACCTGTTCCCGTCTTCAGGCACAAACAGGATGAACGAATGGGCTTAATGTTTAGTCATAATCAAGTTCACTAACGACAATGAGAGGTGGTGGTATCTAGAAGAATGCAGCATCGGCGGAATGAATTGGTGGAGGGGAAACCGGCAGAGGCAACGACTGCCACATCTCCCACTTAAGTCATCTGGGTTTGAGACCGCCAGGGAACGAATTGGATCTCCTCAACAGGACGGGAGTGCTTTGATGGCCGGAATAGCGCATGTAGTGAACTTGACTCCAATATATTAGACAATAGAGTTAGAGGGGTAGTACTGAATGGAAATTTTATTCTTTTCAAATATAGGTATTGTATGCATAACCTCAAATATGTTTTAAATCATGTCACACCAACAAAGCTTATTTTTGGTCTGAGCTATCCCAAATTTTTCAATCTAAATCTCAATTTGTAAGTTAAACAGTGCTGGATGGAGATTTTGAACTTATATTTGTGAATGTTTTAATTTATTTATTTTATTTTTTAACATGAATAAATTTAAATCTGTGATATTCGTTACACAATTAAATATTTTAATGTTATAGTAACATATTTCATTTTTACACGTAATTTGATTTTTGCATACGACATTCATATTAACTTTTTTTTTTTTTTTTTTTTAACTTTTGTAACCTCTTTAATCACCCTTTGCCATTTTGAAGAATTGTTGTAACGGGAACGGATGTCCTTTCCGTTTTCGCTAAGCTTGATTTTTATTGGCATACTAACATACTTATTTAGAACCAGTCCTACATGCAAATAAATTGATGAAAACTCTAGTCATCTAACTTGTCAAACAAACATGGCTGTGCTTATGTTTTCGGTGATGTCATAACCCTCCAACTTGATTAGACACAAGATAGTGGAAGGTGTTGAAAGTGAAAATTTGACAGTGTGTCGAACACTACGCAGGTGCTGACGAGAATGTTGAACCAGCCCGGGGTTAGTGAAAATTGCATGGATGAGTAGGTACGGCAACAATATCTTCATCACGGCGATCTGACGGCAACTATTGAACATTTATGAACAAAAAAAAAAACCATTTCATGCCATTTACAGAAACCTGTCCTAATTCGATACGTAATCTGCAAGATACCCGGGGACAAGCGACCTTCCATATCACAATACAGTTGCATCAAGGTCCACGGCTGCTATCTCAGAACAATGTTCCCTCGCTGAGTCAGCCAAAGATATGGACACACAGCAGCTTATCGCTGGCGCCGTCACGTGAGCGATGGTAGCTGCAATCACTTGAGGAAAACCCTCGTACGATGTTACGTCAGCAAGGGCGTCGCCAGCCGATGACGCGGGAGGGGGGATTTGGGGGGGGCCAAGTTGTGGGAAAAGTATGTATTTTTTTGCATTTGGCTACATTTTTTTGAATCTCTCGGGCTCTAAGGGTGGGGGGGACCCCCCCCCCCCTTGGCATAGCCCTTGTACGTCATCATACGTTTTCAATACCTACTTTCTCCAATTATAGTTAAAAAAAAAAAAAAAAAATGTTAGAATTCGTTTGTACACTTGACTATACGCCAATTAACATTTTATCTCTAAAAAATTACTGCAGACATGACAATTTAAATACAATTTCACCTTATATTTTCCTTGGCTGATGAAAAGTAATTTTTGCGCAGAAAGTGCTCAAAATAATGTGTTTTACCAAATATTTTGTTTTACTTTCAATGCTAAAGTTATGCGCTTATACACGGTATCCATATAAGAATGTCCCAGTTACAATGGTATACAATAAAAGTTTAAATTAGACTATTTACAACAATTCATACATCAAATTGAAGGTAAACTAACCTAGTTTTTCTTACAAATGTTCAATTTGTGCACCTTTAGTTATACGGCACACATCCAACCTAAAGGTTAACAAGTCCGGAGCAATGGAAGCAATAGCTTCTTCAATTCTGCCTCAACTCTGGCAAATCCTTAGGTGGCGGTGGAACGTAGACATTATCTTTTATAAAGTTCCAAAGAAAAAATTCGCATGGTTAATGTCGGGTCAAAGTCATGAAATTATTGTATTGTCAACGGGATTACGTATACTTACAAAGTTTCAAATCGATACAACAATTATAAATAGTTCAAAATTGATTTACAAGATTTGATTACATAGTTATTAGTGAAGCTAATAAAAGTGTGTTAAAAAAAACTAGCGACAGATTAGGCTACAGCTGAATTATGCACGCTTTGTTTTGCATCGCGCAGCAGCTCAGACGAAGTCTCATGGCGGAGTGACAGCCAGGATTACAAACTTATCGAGCACCTACCAGCTTAGCGCTCATAAATTATGAGTCATTTTAGAGCTTCGGTGCGAACCGCCGTCCTTTACTTCACTAGTCACAAGAGCTCGGTACCTAGGTACTTATTCCTAACCACCGGAGGTCAGTTCAGGTTCCATTTCCCACAGTTAGAGGACACTGAAAGCTAACATGCAGCCAGATAATGGCTTTGCAGACTGAAAATTAGACTAGAATTACTTACCTGCTAACAGAATTTTGGTAAGTAAAATGATACTTACATGCTGAGAATAACAAAACTAAAAGAAGATGGTTAAGTACTGGCATCATGATGCAAGTGTGACCAACGCCTCCGTGAAATATGACTATATTCAAGAACTTGACATCATAGCATTTTTATACAGGGTTGTTATCATCGATATTGTTCTGCTTTTGTGCAAGGTCAAGTTCCTGATTAACACATTACACTTGAAATTCTTTACAAGCACCAATTAATTGCCATTGTAATAAACCGTCGTGCTATCAGCATATGCTGATAGAATACAACATGACACAGGTTCATGAGAGGGGCTTGTCGGCGAGCCGAATGTCATTATGGTGGGTTGAAGGGCATATTTCTGAGCTGAGGGTGGTGTCTGTGAGATTTGTGTTGGTGAACTGAGTGTGTGGTTTATTTGAGGAGCATGTTAATGTACTGAGGGGGAATGTTGGTGGACTGGGGGCAGGTTTGTGAGCTGATATCTGTGTTGAGTGCTATGTTAGTGTGTTAATGGTTGTTAGAAAGCTTGTTCTTTACATTGTAACCTCAAGCCGAGACCAACTCAAATGGATAGGAACAGGAAGGGTTTTTCCATGCCAGAATGTAGTAGTTCAGTGAAGACATTTATTAACAAAGAAGTCGCTAAACACATAATTATGGAAAGATCTTTAATTATTCCAGTCTACTCGTTAGTTGTCAACCACATATTGACGGGGATGATAGCTTTCCTCATCCATCATCTGTGAACAAAAAAATAAACCCTATAAAGAGTATAAAATGTATTAAAGGGACTACAAAACAATCTGGAAAATAACCACTTAAATATTGTCGACTGTGTGTGTAGTTATACAGAAAAAGTATGCATTATAGCCGTTTATCAAATAATATTCCACAACTTCCATCAATTTTTAAAATCAATTTTATATTTACTGACAGACACTGAACATTTGTGTTTGTAAAGCAGTAAAGTATGTATATTGTTGTTCAACAGCAGTTAATAATCAATAGTTCAAAAACTAATTACAAAATTCGGCCTAGTGGCTCCACTGCCTACAACTTGCGAGCATAAATTTACTGTTCACGCTATGTATTTCAAAACTATCGCTTTGCATAGGCCACCTACCATTTTTTTGCAATGGACTTTTAACACAATCATTCTTCTCACATCTTCACTCATTGTAGTTTTTTCCTTCACGAAAATGCCCCATAGTCAATTAAATTGACATTCATTATTGAACCTACATGTAAATATACATATTTAATAATTAAATTGAGGCAATTATTTTCTCAATATGCGAGTATAATTCATCTTTTCGCATTAGCCTTGCTATTTATGGAAACTAATGCTTCAGACTACCTGATTTCGAATAACACAAGCATTTTTAGGAACGAATTAGTCATGCTAAGTGAGGGATAGGTGTAGTGTCCTGATAACGCGAAATTCCAACTTGCACACTTCTCTTCTCGCCTGTAACACTGCAGGGGTGTGTTTCCGAACATATTGTTACATGCGGGGAAAACAGGTCTGGAAAGGGTAGCCCAATTAATTAAATATAGCTTTATTAATAATATTAATTAAATTACAATTTAAATGTGTGTCCACAAATAACTTTCTCCGCTGGAGACAGAGGCTGTCTACCGGTCCTCTCATCACACCACCTCGCACTTTCTCACTCGTCCGCCACACACACACATCCCAGATGCACCAATCTTGGCACACCGTCCTCCGCTATCGTTCACCAAGGTGCCATGCCCCCTTTCACTTCACAGCCTGTTCATATGTCTTTTAGCCCCGCTCTGGAAAGGTCTCGTAGCCCTTCAAAATCATCATGTCAGGGTCGACTCGACACCCAAAGGTCCGAGAACAATGGCTTCCTATTTACACCACTTCACGCGCAGACGGAGATCTGATGTTACGCAGAGACCGTAAGAACAGAAAGGCGCCGCTCTATTTGGAGTGACAGGCGCTATCCGTCCCCTGGGATCCCAGCTAGCCAGCACGCCGGGCCGAATGGCCCGCCTCTAGCATCCTTATAACAATACTATCGACAAGTATTGCTTGTTTTTGCATTGTTACCCATTGAATTTATCCCCAAATTTTCTGAACACCCTGCACAATAATAAACGTAAAAAGTGTTCAAAAATTGGTGCGTTCTAAAGCACATAGTCACAGTTGTGCGGCAAGCAGGACGCTCCAACTGTCACAAGAGTAGGAGTACTTCACTGGGCCTCAAGGAAGAAAGACCTCTACTTGAGTAACCTCTTGTACGATAATGATGGTATTTCTTGGCTGTACCAAGACATACTAAACTACTTGGGCAATGCATTTTTTGTTTGCTTGCAATCTGATTAAAATATAATAAATGCTAATTTTATGCCAGTAATAAACCAACAAAACTGTTTGTATAACATATGTCACATATAGAAAAATTCTTTATGGAAGACTGTGGACCTAGGAGCACACAGAGAAAACGAATATCAAGTTCAACAGTAGGCATACAAATGCTTGTTCTAGAATGCAACATTTAAATTATAACAAAGAATGTATATAATTTAAAAAATATGCATATGCATATGTAGTTGGAAACAATGTCTAAAGGTACTTAACTTAGCTGCATCAATATCACTATGCTTTTAATTACTAAATGGAAAGAAAAAAAAGAGCAGTATGTGTAAACATTAACATTCAACCTCTGTAACAAGGAAATTAATGTGTTTTCATGTTGAAAATGAATTTGTAATAAGAAACTCAGACATGAAATTTAGCGTAGAATTCTTTAAAACAATGCTGAGCTTGATGAATATAGGAAAAGTATTCATTTTAGGGAGGGGGGGGGGGGGGGAGAACAGTAATAACTTTTTCCCTTTTTTAAAACCTTACTATAATTCTGTTTAACAAGATGGTGCCATTGATTTCTCAGGACTAGCCAAACAGGAGTAAAGAATGTTTCACGTGTATACGCCTCAATACTGAACCTGCGACATTTCCTCAAGACCGGAATTATCACCGCCCGAGTTCTTGACGAAATTACTTTTTTTTAGGCATGTTGAGGGTGAAATTCTAGCATGCACAAGAAATGCAAGATACAAGATATAATCGCCACTATAAAATAAAATACTTAATTTATTAGCCAGGAAAATTGTGTTGGAACACTCATATACAAAAATATTCAACTTTTTTGTTGGTTCTGTTAAGAATATTGAATGAGGCACTCACTTTGAGTTAATTTTTTAAACTAAAAGTAGCAGACCAATATAGGTATAAATTGAAACATAATAAACCTGAAACATTTTAATAATCTAAGTATATGTATGTACGCTATATTTGTTTAAGCTTTAATGACAGAAATCTGTCTAAATACTATTCCAAGCAAACCACCCTGAGTTAATTTAACCTTAAAAGATTTAATAGTAAATATTAAACCAAAAAAATTCTATTATTCAAAATTAACTAAGCATTGTGAAAATTGTAATCTGTTTTAAGTTATTTCTTTATATGACTATAAACTATACCAAAGCATTAGAGGATAGTATTATTATGAAGTTTAATTTAGCACACCAGCATGCTCAGAACATTCCCCCAGACATGTGGATGAATCAGTGGGTTTGCCATCTTTGAGAATTCCAGGTCTTCCACATTTGGCAGGGTAGCGATAGTACATTTCCATTCCATTCACGAAAGTACACCTACCGAACGCCGTGTACCAAGGTCAAGATATTTACACATTAAAAGTTTCCGATATCGTCCATTACAAAACATGATAGAAAAATTATCTCATACTTCAATAGCAAACCTAATCTTAATTGATAACTGATAATATTTATTGTCATTAAACACAGGGTGCAATAGCCATTGTCATTGAAAATACATGATAATGATAATAATAATAATAAAACATCTTAACAATAAGATAATCTTAAGATAGGGTGAAGACAAACTGTTACTACAGCTATGTAGTTGCTGGCTATCTTCAAGTACTGGACATCCTGTATGGCTTTTAGAGCAATGAGAAACCTGTTACTTGTGTAACAGTGTGGGTTTGCTAACGTGTAACCACTGTCCTGTTAAAACCCACCACCTACTGCGACAACCAGTTCAACAAGTTGACCCTCAGCACCTATTAACGTCTAACTTAAGGTCCCAGCTCCCAGTTCGGACCGATCAGCCAGAACAGAGTTTAGATCGAATCGAGACCCTCTGCACACACAATCAGGCCACGTGCTCAGTTCAAGACAATCAGTCTGAACCGTCACACCATCAGTCTTGAAGATTGCTGTTGCAGTTCGATGTTTTGTTTCATTGCAGAATATGGCAGAAACTTGGGAAATTGCAGTTGCACTTTTAGTTAGGAAAAGGGGAAAAAAAAAAAAAAAAAACATGTAACCAAAGAGCATAAACAAATATGTCTGCCACGACACTCGGCTGATTGATTGGACTGGCGAGACTGTTCCCACACATGACAGTTCGGACAGGAAGTCAGTTCCGACTGATCCGTCCACTGTCCTTGCTCACACACAACAGTTCCGACTGTGAAGTCCGAACTGATCATGTGTGTGTGGGGGGGGGGGGGGGGGGGGGCCCTTTAAGAACTACATGTACAGTGCATACAAGCTGCTTGAACTCTCGGTAATAAGCATGTCCAACTTTTCGAAACAAATAAAATTAACGTGAATAATATTTTTGTGTATGAAAAATATTCTACGGTTGTAATGTATAAATTAGTTATAACTGTTGCAAGATTAAAAAAGTAAACATTATCTAATCTTTTTTTTATTATTAAATTGTAGAACAAAAATCATGCTAAATAAATTACTTTCATTGAGTTTAATACTTGAAAGGTTATTAGTTAACTTTTTTAAATAAATGCTTTTAGTTTCATGATTTTTATTGCATTTTGGTGCTTTGTGGTGTTTTAACTTTATTTTTTTTATGTTTTATGGTGTATTTACAAACTTTTGGTGGTATTTCTGTTTTATAGCAATTCAGCATATTTGTCCCTAACTATAGGTTATTTAACATTATCAAATTCAAGGAAATAATTAAAACATTTATTATCAAAACTGTATTATTATGCTAAAAACAAAAGAATGCAGATCCAATATTAAAACAAAAGTATCAAAACATACATATAGAGAGTTACAATATACACATTCTCAGAAGGCACTAACATTACAGAGTAAACTATGCTTTATCTGATCAGAGGCACTATTTACGAAAATTCCCTGATTACAAACACCAAAACTTCACACACAGCTATTTACAACAAAATACAAATTTTTAATACTCTAAATAAAAAAAATCAGTTGACAGTAATAAATATACATATTTGTTGATCTGTCCTTCCTGAGGTTAGTTTTCCATCCAAAATTTATTTCTGTATTAAAAACCTACGTGTTTGAAGATCAGTGGCAAGTATTGTAGCGCACTAGTCTGAACACAGTGAGGCCAGTTATTAGTTATCGGAAACAAATCCGCTGAATCATTAAATAAACCACGTCCACAAGACAGATGTTAATTGTTTTGGTGGTCTCGCAGAAAAGAACCAATTTTCCCTAGAAGAGTAACTCGTATTTTTAAAATGCGCACGGACGAGACTTTGCGTCGCTCACGTGGGATGAAAGACGTGTACGAAAGCAGGTGCGTCGGCGCGGAGTCCACCTGCTACTTCCCGACTCCGAACAGGTCCAGGACCGTCCTCGTGGCGAAGGCGATGGAGGTGAAGGCTCTCTCCCGGTCCCGGTTCCTGAGCGTCCACCTCGGCTCCCGCACGGGCAGCGGCGCGCGCGCGGCCGACCTCGGCTCCCGCGCGGCTTCGGGCAGCCGCCTCGCGCGCTCGCAGTAGAACACCAGGTACTTGCTGAAGTCCTTCACCCTCTTGATCGCCTGGAAGGGGAAACACACGTGGCAAGAACAGCACCGCGTTTCATCGAAACTGTGCGAATTAACGGAGAAAAAAAAAAATATTTATCTTCGCTACGGCAATGCTCACTATACACGCCTTCTCGCGAGCGCGCCACTGGCGTGGCAAAAGCCGTCGCCATGGATACTCGGAAGGCATCAGCAATGCAATCCATAGTTCTACGTACACTCGGTCAAATGCCACCCACTCATTGGCTGCTGTCTTGCGAGACGTTCCAGCGTAGCAGCCTGTGATTCGATAAAGCTTTGGTTGGGTGTTTCTCATTGGCCCAGAGTCATCCATGTGAGTTGTGTGAGCCAATAGAAGAGACAGCACTGAGGTATAACGATTTGTATTTTAGCCTATCGCGAAATGAATTCGTGAATTTTTCCGGTCTCTAGCAATGCAAAAGCCCGTAGCCATGGCAAAAAAAAAAATATCAATAACATGGCAAAATTACATCAATCTTAATATTCTTAATTTTTTATGGTATATTACACTTCCGCCCACGTGGCATCCGGCATAAGGACCGCTCAAAACTGACCCCACTTTTAATATGAACGAACTTGGAATGGGATCTTAACTTGTATTTTATGCGCTTGGTTGTGGAAAAAAATGTGGTTTTACTGTTCCATATCTCTGGTTCGATCATTGTAGCGAGATAAAATATACACCAGTTTTTACGTCTAATCATAAGCTTTTAAACACAAAAGGTTTCATCTAAATCTGTGCAGTAATTTTTGGTGCAATGCTCAAACTATAGTTATTTTTCTTACAAGAGGAATCCACACAGAAAAAGGTTTTTCCATTACAAATTTCAAGCGTTAAACATCACTAATGAAGAACAAACAGAAGAAACCTATTGAAAACGACGCTAACAAAAAGTTTTAAAGACAATGTGCAGTTAAAAGGAAACTACTTAACTTCGTAAGCATTGATTTAAAATTTTTTTTAACCTTAGTTTTGTTATTGTTACAGAAAAAAATGTAGCTATCCACGCGTCAACATTTGGGTTGGTTCTAAACAGGCACTATATGTTCAAACTAATTTGTCTACTTGATACAACACACTGCTATTGCAACTACTTCTCCAGTGACAGAAAATTTAAATTTAATTGAAATTTAAAATTACGCATAAATTTCCAATGTTAAAGGGGGACACCAAGATCAGAGCAATTAAGCACGTACATGAGCAGAAACACCTTCCCCTAAAAACTTTTTAAACAACCACATTCCCAATCAATATCACATTAATAGCATTTAACAACTGTTCTCAAAATGCACATTAAACTTACATTGAATGACGATGAAAAATAAGCACTTAAAAGACTATGCGTACACACACAAACAACGTACAAACACAGAAACCACACATACGAAGCAAACAACTCACACACCAGGTAAATATTAGGAAAACCCCCCACATTAAAACATCTTGATTCTTTTTTTTTTAACAATGAAAGGTTATTAGTTATTATATTGGAAAAGTGCATCATATATCAAATAATATCACAGTTTTGGACAGATAGTCACACGTGCATGCAGTATGACAGCAAGGGCCAACCTTACCACTTCACATCTTAAAACTAACATGGTTCCTTCTGCATATGATCTTACTACAAGGTATGCTAGATAAAATATTTTAATGCAAACAAACATTAGTTATTTCTATTTGAGGTGTGTATATCGAACATGGATAGTTCATCATTTGAATTTATATCCGAAAATTTGATTGTTCACACAGGCCTGATATTTAGACAATTTATTTGCAGTTAGGATTCTGCATGTACAGAATTTTTTTTTTTTAGTCAAATACATTCAGACCAAGGACCTCTAGCAGCACTGTGATGAACGAGCTGACATACCTGCAGGTTGGCACGGTCGGAGCCAAGCAGCCACAGCACCGTGAGGCAGTTCAGCACGGCCTGCGCGTGCTTGGTGGACAGCGCGGCGGACATGATGCGCAGCACACAGTCCACCAGCCACTCCACGGTCACCACCTGGAACCAGTGCCAGCCTAGAATTAAGCATTTAAAAGATATTACATTTAACATTATTAACATAGAGAAAGGTTTCAAAGTTCAAAGCAATATCCAAAACAAATATAGAAGTTAATTAATATGAAAGATATATAAATTTGGCACAAATAAAAATGTTAACAAATACTGAAAACATAAATTATTTAAAATAAAGTTTCAGTGTTCTGTGATCTGATGTAGTATCACAGTGCACACGAGCAATAAACGTGCGTGCGACTTTCAAAGAGAAGAGAGTCTAAGAAACAGCAACCGACTAAAGCAAAATAAAATTTTTGCCTGGCAAAGGTTATTATTTTTCAACTTCCTGAAAACCTACCAGTTTTGACATTAGCTGTTACTTCAAAGGTAATAAGTATTACGACCTGCTTGCACTTTGACGCCTGTTTAACAAAAAATAACATATTTCTTAGGATTAGGTTATTTACTTATTTAAATTTGTAAAGTGTCCCCGCGGCAGTTTGGGAAGTTTTACTGGTGGGCACAACATACAAACAGGTACAAAGGACGTAGTACCTACAGGCAGGCAAGCACCTGACCCATGTCATGTAGGCACTATGTACCAGCAGAGCAAAATGCATACTCACAAGAACTACAGCAAACAAACACAAAGAACATAAATAAGACAACACAAGTTGACACATCTTTTAAATTTTTTTTGCATAGTTAAATTTTTTTTTTCAATCTCTTCTTAATTATTAAAGCATAAAAAAAAAAATAATTGCCAAGTGCACATCTAGCTACTGATGAGTCAACTCCCAAAACATGAATAGTCCTACACGAGGAGACCTGGTTTTGGGCACAGACATTGTAGAAAGAGCCGAGACATTGAAAACTGGCTCTGTATTTTCCAACTCTTATGTGAAGGCAATTACTTCATAGTACGGGTAACAGAGACTCCTACCATCAGGAACCAAACTACATCACCCTGGGATCACCTTTCATCACACGCCATGTTCCTCGACACAGTGGAAACCGACCTGTGAGCAGCATTTGAAAAAACGTCGACTCACCTCGAGGACACTCGCAGACACCCGATCATATATTAGGAGGTTGATGAGAATGCGTAAACTCCAGTTGTAGATGTCCACATACGGCTCCGACCTGTTTCCCCCAGAACAGATCTCGCACAGCTTATGAACAATGTTGTGCTGGCATACCTTGACGCAGAGTTCGGGCGACAGTCTAGTGACGGTATCTGAAATGGGAGAACACTAATTACTCGCCAATGATAATTCAATGCACAACTGAAGATAAAACACTGAACCTAACACCACTGCTACAGACTGTGAAACTAATCTAAATTGTAATGCTGCATGCAAAGACTTTTTTAAATCCCATTTAAAAGATGAAGATTACAGAATCTGGGTGTGACATAACCTGTAAAACTAGCAGACATATCTGCGAGAGTGATAATGAAATTCCCGGCGACGAGTAATTCAAGCATAATTCCAGGTTTTTTCCCCGAAGACAAAAATTCATGCATATTTCCCACATTTCCCGAAATTCAAGGCTGGTGGCCACCCTGTGTTAGGATCACCAAAACCATCGATCAACACAAATAGTGTACAAACCAGGTTAATATGGCAATAATTATAATTCTTTTAAATTTTGTTCTGAACTAAATGAGTTGGTTTTCGCAGTTCACAAATATTTCCTTTCTGGATGGTGTAAATTTCTTTCTAGTTAAATTTTTTTACAACAACATTAATTTTTATTTCACAGTAAAAGTTGGTCGTTATTGATTATTAACACTATGATCAAATCAAACTTAATTACTGTAAGTCAAGTCTGATCACAGGTACAGACATGCAAACAGAGAAATGGAAAGCAACCTGATAAAACTAATATGTAAATGAATTTCAGCATGCCCGGCACATTTCAATTTACAATGCGTTCAACTGACAAGGCAAAAGTCACACCGGTTATAAACCATACAAAGCTATTTTCAATATTGAAACATTGCCCCCAATGGCTATGCTACACAAGTCAAAATATTAATATTTCCTCAACTCCGATGCTGTTGATTCTTACTTATATTCCCAGTTTGATTTTAATTCTGGATTACTAATTTACAAAATTTGGGAGAATAAGATTATTTGCATAACATTACACGTGAAATATAACAGCTGAGGAAGTGCGGTTGTCTAATATGGCTTTAAAATAAATTAAGGAAGCCTACAGATTTTTAGTACTAAATGCTCTATTTTAAAAGACTTTTGCACCCTACTAGCAAAACAAAAAAAAAACCTAATGTGACACTACTCCACATAAAAATATTTCCAAATAATTACACACCAATTCATACAGATTCTCAATACCGACAAAACTTACAGAGTTGCAAGAACAGAAGAATCTAAAAATTGACTTGACATCATTACTTGAAACCCAACAACTAGTACACTTACCTAAAGTAATGACTGCATGAGAGAGAGTGCCAAGCGAAGTATACTTCGCCAGATAGTGAACACTCTTCTCAAAAAGACACTTTAGAGTCTTCTCCGGGTCGTCGGGACGAACAGTGCGCACTCTAACAACCGATTTCCTTGCCTTGTAGCCCCGCCAAAATCTCTGGATAGTCACACAAGCAGTAACGACTTGGTGATGCATCAATTTAAACTGGCGACGTTGCAGGAATACACGCCAATGGCACTGAATTTTAATGGCAGCATTATGCCTAGCCACCACTACACTGTTACCAGAAATATTCTTTAAATTCACATCGCTCAGCTGCTTCCTTGTACAGCTACCTCTCCACACTGCTTGGATGAAAGTTGCTGCTTTGTTCTTTGCCTTCAGCTGTGCCAATTTCGGCTGCTCCAACTTCAGCTGCTTCCTTGTAGAGTAGCCTCTCCACACGGCTTGGATGACAGATGCTGCTTTATTCTTTGCCTTCAGCTGCTTCCTTGTAGAGTAGCATCTCCACATTGCTTGGATGACAATTGCAGCTTTGTTCTTCACCTTCAGCTGCACCAATTTCAGCTGCTTCCTTGTAGAGTAGCCTCTCCACACTGCTTGGATGACAGTTGCTGCTTTGTTCTTTGCCTTCAGCTGTGCCAACTTCAGCTGCTCCAATTTCAGCTGCTTCCTTGTAGAGTAGCCTCTCCACATGGCTTGGATGACAGTTACTGCTTTATTCTTTGCCTTCAGCTGCTTCCTTGTAGAGTAGCATCTCCACACTGCTTGGATAACGGTTGCAGCTTTGTTCTTCGTCTTCAGCTGCTTCCTAATAGAGTAGCCTCTCCACACTGCTTGGATAACGGTTGCAGCTTTGTTCTTTGTCTTCAGCTGCTTCCTAGTAGAGTATCCTCTCCACACTGCTTGGATGACTGTTGCAGCTTTGTTCTTCGCCTTCAGCTGTGCCAACATCAGCTGCTTCCTTGTAGAGTAGCCTCTCCACACTGCTTGGATGACGGTTGCAGCTTTGTTCTTCACCTTCAGCTGTTCCAACTTCAGCTGCTTCCTTGTAGAGTAGCCTCTCCACACTGCTTGGAAGACAGTTGCAGCTTTGTTCTTCGTCTTCAGCTGTGCCAATTTCAGCTGCTTCCTTGTATAGTAGCCTCTCCACACTGCTTGGAAGACAGTTGCAGCTTTGTTCTTCGTCTTCAGCTGTGCCAATTTCAGCTGCTTCCTTGTATAGTAGCCTCTCCACACTGCTTGGATGACGGTTGTGGCTTTGTTCTTCACCTTCAGCTGCACCAATTTCAGCTGCTTCCTTGTAGAGTAGCCTCTCCACACTGCTTGGATGACAGTTGCAGCTTTGTTCTTCACCTTCAGCTGCTCCAACTTCAGCTGCTTCCTTGTAGAGTAGCCTCTCCACACTGCTTGGATGACGGTTGCAGATTTATTCTTTACCTTCAGCTGTGCCAATTTCAGCTGCTTCCTTGTAGAGTAGCCTCTCCACACTGCTTGGATGACAGTTGCAGCTTTGTTCTTCACCTTCAGCTGCTCCAACTTCAGCTGCTTCCTTGTAGAGTAGCCTCTCCACACTGCTTGGATGACGGTTGCAGCTTTGTTCTTCACCTTCAGCTGCTCCAACTTCAGCTGCTTTCTTGTATAGTAGCCTCTCCACACTGCTTGGATGACAATTGCAGCTTTGTTCTTCACCTTCAGCTGCACCAATTTCAGCTGCTTCCTTGTAGAGTAGCCTCTCCACACTGCTTGGATGACGGTTGTGGCTTTGTTCTTCACCTTCAGCTGCACCAATTTCAGCTGCTTCCTTGTAGAGTAGCCTCTCCACACTGCTTGGATGACGCTTGCAGCTTCGTTCTTCACCTTCAGCTGTGCCAATTTCAGCTGCTTCCTTGTAGAGTAGCCTCTCCACACTGCTTGGATGACAGTTGCAGCTTTGTTCTTCACCTTCAGCTGTTCCAACTTCAGCTGCACCAACTTCAGCTGCTCCAACTGCAGCTGCTTCCTTGTAGAATAACTTCTCCACACTGCTTGGATGATAGTTGCAGCCTTGTGCTGAGCCAACAATTTTGATGTGGTTTTTTGTTTGATATGATTTTTGTAGGCAGCATGTTGTCTCCAAGCCTTCTGAATGATCAAAACAGCTTTAACCTTCTTCTGCAGCTTTGATCTCCACCATTGTTGTATAACAATGGCAGCTTTGGCAAAGAGTGGTGCCTGTAAAACAGAAAAAATTTTCAAAACATTGTTCTAAAACATAAGTAATTCAGTTATTAATCTATAATCGTTAAAATATACTTGGATAATTATATTACAGTTTTTATAGAACCCATATATGTGACAATTTTTAAAATGATACTTATATACCAATCACTTATGGTTAATTCTGTCTGTACAAATTAATAGTTCTGAGTAATGCTTAGGTTCAGCTGATAACGTGATAAGTAGATATAAATTTATAAACATTCAATTTTTCATGAAATGAAAAATCTTGCCTTTTAAAATACTATTAACGCCATGTTATTTTTAGTATAAATTAAAAACCCCATTAATTTTTTGAAATCATTAAAATTTTAAGCTTATTTACATCTACATATCAAAAGAAACTTACCAAATGGATTTATTTTGATTACGTGCAACAATGTACAAGATAAATCGGCAAGAAAACTACGTAGGTTGTATTCGAACAAAAGAGTATAAAATAATTATCTAGCAAAAAAATTGCCTTTTCCAAATATGAGGTAAGAAATTAAGACCACAGTCACACAACACCAAACTCTAGAGTTGCTACAAACCTCAAACTTGTAGATCAACTGCCACAATAAGGACAGTGTCTTCTCTCTGTGTCCTTCCACAATGTCCTTGACTGTGACGTCTTCAAGGACGTATCCTTCGTTCTGCAGAGCTGTCAAGGCCACTTGCACATTGTGCTTCTTCTGCAGCAACGAAATAGGCGGGTAGCGAAGCTGCTTCGACAAAGTTGTATTCTGGAGGATGATTTCCATCACCCGCCTGCAAACAGTCACTCAAAACCTGAATTAAAATGATTAAATCAAACGTGTACGCTGGAATGTTCAATCGAACCAGCCATGTTAAACTACTGCAGCCAACGTCATGTTTCAGAGAAAAACTGTTTAGTGCAGGGTTCTGTCGAGTGTCAATTCCGTGCCGTAAACGACTGAACGTGGACCTGATGCAAAAAAGGGCATAAATGACACGCATGGATCAAGGTGGGTAAATCTGTCTAAGAATTATTAGGTTACCCCCCCCTCCCCCCCCCAACCACCTTCTCAAACCAACCTTTATTTCGAACCACATTCTCGGGAACAGTGAGGGAGGGCAAAACAGGGTTTTACTGTATTCACACTTTATTATAATCACCTTTTTTGTAGTTCTGAATAATTTGGAATTTGTATTAGAATTTTATAATAATAAAAAAAGAATACTTACATTCACAAAATTCTATTAAACACACAAACTAAGTAGTCATATGGTTGGTTTCAGTATAAATTAACCAATTTTGGAATTTTCCTATTAACTTTTACATCATTTTGTGCAGGTAGTGAATGTGTGTGTGTGGAAGAGGGGGGTGGGGAGTGGGAATACAAGTGGGTGCAGAATGCCACCTCATTTCCAGACAAAAAGAGGACAGAGGGTACACATCAGTGCTGCATTTCTACCACACCAATAAGCTGAAACACGGAACTAAGACTTCACTTGTATCCATGGAACTACTGAAGACATATGGTACGACCCATATTCGAGGATACTTACAGCAAAATTTTTGGATTTTTATGACAAATTATTGGCAAGACCTATACGCAGGGCAACCCTTCTGTGGGTGAATACGGTTTTTATACTTGAGCTGTCAAGGAAACTGGCTCATATCCCAATTGAAAATTGGTACTTTCTTTAACAAGGCTTTCTAGGTTACATACTTTTTCAAATTTACTTTCTTCTTGCTTATATTAATATTTGAAATTATAGCTGGTAAAAAATAATATTCAAATAATTTTATTACAATCCCAGATCCAGTCTTGCACACACCCACATAACGCACCATGAGTACAAGACTATCGTAACTCAAAAAATTGAGTTTGTGATATATTTTTACCATAAGCAGGAAAATATCATTATCTAGGCACTGCAAGACTATCACAAAATTATACTTACTTTTACGGGACTTATGGCAAATAAAGTAGTGTTGCACCCTGGAAAACATTATACAAGAATATGTGCAAGACTATGACAAATGAGTTGCGATAGTACTGCACTGATTTTTGAAGTTACGATAGTCTTGTACTCAGGGTGCGAATTAATGTCACGCCAGCTCGTTACTGCCATCCAGCTCGGGGAAGACGGAAGGTGAACAGGCGTGCCGCGCACGTACGTCAAGCGGACGCCGTCCCGCAGGTCCTGACTCAGGTTCGAGACGGCGTAGTCGTACTCGTCAAGGTACGTCTGCTCGTGGGTCACCACGTAGCCCAGGTGCCGCAGGTAGCTCGTGATGTCCCCCATCTTGGAGATGATTTCTCGGGTCAGCGTCACCAGGACGTCCCTGCTCTTCTGCAAAAGATGTAGCGCACACATTTAAATGCCAAGCTAGTCAAATAGCACAACAAAAATTTAAAAATTTAACCACCTCCACAAAAGTGTCTTAAACTGACAAATAGGACAGAAAAATTCGAGAACCAGCAATCGAAAGTAACTGAATCATACAATTTTGTAGACACAAAAAGCTAAGTTATTTGTAAAAAAACACTAGATGGTTTAAGTCAGGGGCGTAGCCAGGGGGGGGGGGGAGGGTTTAGGGGTTCAAACCCCACCACCCCCCGCACCAAATCTTTAATTAATTTCTTATTCATCACTCAAACAAATTTCATATTAAAATTAACAACCTTTTTACCATTACAATATTTAAATTTAAGTACCGAAAACTGCTAAAATAGCACTATTTTACACCTTAAAATCCAAATTTTACCGGGAGAGGACCCCCGGACATCACGCTTTAATACGGGGGGGGGGGGGGGGGGGGGGGGGGGGGGGGGGAGGTAGGAGAAACCCCAATAAAGAATCAGAATAAAACACCGGTTCCATCTCTCCCTCAACGCAACTGCTCTTTCAGACAGTGGACGGGAACTCACCTTGACGACGGCGTTCTTGCAGAAGAGGCAGGGGTTGTGGCCGACGAGCTGGGCCGTCTTGGCCCGGTCCAGCAGGTAGACCAGGAACAGCAGCTTGCGCAGGATGAACTTGTTGATGGCGTCCTGGAAGCCGAGCAGCTGGTAGTTGAGCACGGTGGGGTGGGCGTACTTGGCGGCGGTGCGCGGGTCCCACAGCACGCGCGTCCTGATGAACGTCGCCAGCCCCAGCATGTCCGAGTTGGAGCGCAGGGGGATGGTCTCGTCGTACAGGGCCTCCAGGCAGATGCGCAGCCACAGCGGGTTGTAGCTCAGCAGCAGCTCCACGATGCCGCACCTCAGGCCTGCCGCGACGAGACACACATCTCACTCTGCTAACAGGCTGTGTATGTACTTAGCTAATCTTGGGAGCACCGCACACGGCCCATTTTATTCTCATCTAGCTGACTGTTGCACTTTAATACGAATGAACATCCGCCCATTGGCTGCAGTAGCTCGAGAAAAAAACACAATGTAGTTTAGGCCTCTATTCACGTTATAACTTAGCAGTGTTTAGTGGGTTCCTAAAAAATTTATACCTTAAAACATTTTGCACACCCAAACTATTACATATTATCGAGTCAAATACTATGAGAAATTTTCTGGGTGTTTCAGTACTAGGTCTGGGTCAATAGAGATATCCGATACATTAGTAAGTAAAGTACCACTTGCTAATTACTTATTGTACTCTTGTAAGGATGCCTAAAACTAAAATAACATGCGCACAGAAGTGCAGCGTACCAGAACAACGTACCCACATCCTTGTAGACCAGCCTGTCGGGACGAACACAGATCTGTTTCTTGTTCACGTGGCTGGAGACCTTCCTCAGGACGCCCATGACGCTCTCGGAGCAGAGCAGAGCCCTCGCCGCCTGCCGCAGCCTCTCGAGGCGGTAGTGGGTGTTGTATCGAGACGAGACGGCCTCGCGGGACGGCGCCAGCTCCAGCGTCTTGCTGCGACAGCTCTTCTTCCACAGCTCCGCGACGTTCACTACAGAAGGGGGGCGGGAGCGTACCAGTACAGCTGGGCGCACAGACAAGATTTGACCGCCATGATTTCCAACCTACCGATTCACAACTGCACGTAGTTAAGAGGCAAGATTATATGGCGAACAGCAATAAAAACCAAAATAAAAAGCCGAATTAAGTCAATACACTGCCAAACACCAAAATGGAGGTCAATAGCTCAGCATAACACCGAAATGCAGCGAAATTCACCTCGAATCACCCCATAGTTATAAAAATATACAATTCAGTTCATAAATCTTATGTTAAGGTTTTTAATTAACAAAAATCAACTCTTATGTCTTAGGTAAAAAAAAAAAACTATGATTTCTTCTAAGTTAAGCAGTCTTTAGTTGCTATCATAGTCATAGCTAAAGGACAACAGAGAAACATCGCAAAAAAAATGTACATTTATAACAATTGAGTTTTTTTTACACTGTATAGTTATATTTTTTATCATTCAATGTTTTTAGTTGTAGATTTTGGTTAAGTTACTCTCAACACTATATTCAGTAGTATTGTTTAACGTAAATATTTGAAGTGTCTTACCACGAATTGATTTGTTCTTGACATGCACTTATTTCAAGTTTTTAAAATTTTTAAAGACAACAGAGGCTATATCCACTATTTTAAAATGATGATATTTGCTTTGACGTAGCAGCACAAAACCACGGCTCTACCTGTCGGCATGGAGGTGTAGCAGTCCAGCTGGGCGGGCGGGGTCAGCAGCGCGTTCAGCCACTTGGTGTACTCCAGCTCCTGCGTCGCCATCCACTGCTCCGTCTCGTACACGGCCGTGCCCCCGAAGGGGTTCCCGCCGGCCCCCCACCGTCCCCGCCGGGACGCCGAGACGCCCGCCGGCGAGAGCAGTGCCGCCACCTCCTGCCTGCTCCTGCCCGGGAGCAGCTTCAGGGTCCTGAGGGTCCTGGCCGAGCGCTTCATCTTCACGCCGGGGCTCCGCAGCACTGCAGACAACCTCGCTGCAGACTTCCCTCACTCAGGGTGTCCACAAGGAAAAAAAAAATATTTTGTACCAACTTAGGTGAGAAAGAGTACTAGATTCAAAAAAAAAAAGTACTAAATTATAATTTTTTTTATGGGTTTTTAACAATTTAAAAAGTTATCGTGACATTGCAACGCTCGAACTTAAATATCACACCACACACACACACACATGCATTCCATAGTTTCCTCGCTGGAGACGTCCGTCCGAGCAATCACCCTCACTCATTCTGAATTAGTCGTAGTTTAATAAATGATCATTTAAAAAAAAAACTAGCTGCAGTACCCGGCGTTGCCCGGGCTGAACACACGGAGCTTTATTGTCCGCGAGTTAAAGCAAACTGGATAGCGCTGTATGACAAGTGTGTTGAACATGGAGAAACGTCACACAATTATTGTGCACAAGGAAAAAAATATTTCGTACCAACTTAGGCGAGAAAAAGAGTACTAGATTTGAAAAAAAAAAAAAAAAAAGTTACTAAATTTTAATTTTTTTTAATGGTTTTTTAACAATTTAAAAAGTTATTATGACATTGCAACGGTCGAACTTAAATATCACACCACACACACACATACCATAGTTTTTTTTAAAAATAATCACGCTTAATCATAAAACATATTGGAGTTACTATGATATTATTATATTAAAGTAAAAATGTACTAGATCTGTACTAGACCACTAGAAAAGTTATGAAAGAACTAGATCTAGTACGAAAGTACCAACTGTGGCCACCTGCCCTCACTCCTCCCAGACAATCAGAGCGCTAAACTGCACGTTGACCTGAACTTGACGTCACACTTCTTCAGGCACGTTGCGAAAACATGAAGTTAAATTTTTAACAGGCACGAGCAACAAAAGGAAAATAATACAAGTGCATTTAAATCACACATCGCTGATTGATTACGGGTACATATCATTTAAAGTTTTTTTTTTTTTAAACATCAGTGATAGAAAATGAGTTTTGTTCCTGTAAGGATAATTTGTTTACATTATAAATTACTGAATTAGAATTAACATACAGCATATTCATTGATTTACATTACTAAACTTTATCGTTATAATTTTACTAAATTCAATAATTAAAATTAGTCACATGTTCATATTCATATTGAATACTGAGAATTGTAATACGTATTTTAATTTGATTGAATTTATATTTTAATAACTGTATATCACTGGTCCTTTTTTTCTTTTCTATTAATTGTTTGCAGGCTAACTTAAACATGTTAGTTTTAAAGCTGGCCTTTTTAAACAAGATTTTAAAAAAGTAAATTTGTAGTCCCAGTATCTAATTGGATGCAGTGTGTATATTTTAGAAACTTCTGAAAAAAAAAAAAGCCTGTTACTCCAAAATAAAGGTTATTTTTTTATACAAAAAATTAAGTATTCTTTTTTAAATTCAGACCACCGTTAGTTAGCCTATAAACTGTTTACAGCTCTTGCATAGAGTTCTGTAACTTTGCTCATGTCAAGTTCACCCACAGAAGTTTCACGTTTGTGACCCAGCAAACTGCCTTTCCCAACCAATCACACTGCTATTTCTCCCTTCTCTATCTCCCAACCATATGCCTCTTCTCAGGGGGACAGAGCGCCATTATCAAAGGAAATCCTTCCCCCACAAACCATTTGCAACACTGAACATCCTATTCATGTTGCCAGGAATTTAAACAAGTTTGCAGTAACCAGGATTTCGGATTTACCGATATCGTATTAACAAAGTTTCACTGCAGCTATTAAGGAAAGAGAAAATTATTCTTAGTGGATTCAACAAGTTATAAATTTATTGGACTGTGTTTAGTGCCATTTAAGTGCCGTTGCTTTTGCATGGAATTTTACAAGTTGGTAATAATATAAAGTGTACAGTTTAAATACATTTAAGTGTAGTTTAAGATATTTTGGAAAATATTTTAAAATTTTACAGCACTAATAGCAAGTCTTATGGCAGCGAATTATGGTAGACATAGAAAACTTCAGTAGGGGATTAACATTAATATAACGAATTAAACAAAATTTACCTGTTAAAGTCTAAATTCCTTAGTATCTCGAGAAAAATTCTCAAGGATTCATTGCATAAATTGCCATAAAAATAGTTAATCTCGAACAGCAAAATTTTTAAGCTCCGACATTACCTTTGGACAACTTCTCACGTTGCACCCTCAGAGAAGACTTCGCCGACTGCTGCCTGCAACTGACCGCAAACTTATGCACCGAGCCCATCTTCGGAGGCGAAATTTCCAGCAGGACTGGTGCCGACGGCACCGGTGGGTCGGCGTTCTTCCCGTCGCTCGGAGAGAGCGTCACGGCGGAGAAGGACCGGTCGCAAACTCGGGGCCCGACGGTGAAGGAAGCGTCGCAGACTTGGGTCGCCAAACCGCCAGAGCCGCTCGCATCCAAGCGTATGCCCTTCAGCTTGCTGCTGAAGCTATCGACCGGCAAGGGCTCGTCGTCCGACTGGAGACTGTCCGTGTATCGGTCCGAGCCGGACGAGCCGGACTCGACCGTGGTCCTCTGGTAGGTGTTGCTGACGGTGAGGCAGTCGGGAGTGCGCTCCACCGTCACCGTGTAGGTCTCCCGGCGCACGGGCGTGGACGCCGCGATGTCCGGCCACTGGAACGAGGTGCTGAAGGCGGAGGGCGTGAAGGTGTTGGAGCAGCCGGGCAAGGGGCTGAAGCTCGCGTGCTGGTTCTCCTTGTCCTGCCAGAAGTGCCCCGTCTCCCGGGACACCGTGTGGCGGCGAGGCCGTCCCGGGGACCCCCCGGAGGTCACCGCAGGGCACGCCTTGCTCTGCCTGCCGCTCGCAGCCTCGTACGTGTTCCGGGTCGACAACGGTCGTGCCGATTTCTTCTTGCCCTGAGAAACAATATCATGGATCCTTGCATTCAAGAATTCACTAACTTTGAGGAATGAAAAAAAAAAATTACACAATAAAACCCTATTTAAAAAAATTTAATAAAAGATAGTATATTATTTCATAACGAACATATAGGTACTTATATTTAACAGAGTAAAAACCACTTGCGTCCTAATGTGGGTCCCGCACACAAAATCTCAAACGTGGAGGTTACATACCACAAAAAGGGTCTGCAACATCGCAAATGACTTGTTAATGTAATTCAGGCTGGTATTCCAAGAGACAAAAAGAAGGGTTTAGGTGTTGAATATGCTAGACCTGTATCCTAACAATATTCCTAGTGCACATTACTGCTCCCAAATGCTTATAGATCGGATTTTGGTGTCCCGTCCATGAACTATCTCTGTTGCCCAAACTTCTGCCCATGTGCAGTGCTTACTTTTTATGTGATCAATTTTTATGCTTTCACTGCGGGCATTACATTTTTAGACAAGAAAAAAAAAGAAAACAACAAAATAAAAAAAATTAAAAAACATGAAAAATTAGAAGGAAAAAAATTGAAAAAATTATAAAATGACAAAAAGGTTGCTGCAAAACGTGAACAACCCCTCCCGCCAGTACCCCAGTGGAACTAACAACAGATAGGCACATCCACAACTGGCCAACTCGTGCAAGTGGACGCGCCACATACTTGTAGTGACCAACAAGGAACGAATAGTAACAAAGAGCAGACACTCCAAGTAACATGAAACTAGGATAGAATGAGCACAATCATGATAATAATAATATAATAAAACATTGACAACTTTAAAATTAAAAACAAAAAATTATAGTTAACGGTTAGAAGGAACGGTATTTGTGATCAGATATATACATGTAAACAAACGTAAAACTATTTTATAGCACACACTTTTATTAGCGACTTTTAATAGCCGAGAAAGACGAACACAAAACATGGTTCTGTAAGGATACAACCGACTTCACATAAAAATTAAAAAAAAAAAAAAACACTTCCTGTACCAACATGACAAAACATTAACACAAACTAATATAAATGTTAGAACCATAGGCTACATAAATATAATCATGTAAACTGAGTCATTGTATTGTTTTCAACATTAACAACACTAATCAAATTGCTAAGGGAATTGCAAGCAGTTCTAAATTATCGAAAACTCCAATAAAAAATGTGCCGTCGCTGCGAGGTCTCCGAGGGAGCCGCCACGAACCTTGCGTGGCGTGTCGGCAGAGAACAGGAAGACTACGTCGAGCAGCAGGAACCGGCCCGCCCTGAGCTGCAGCACGTCCCTCCAGCTGCCCTCGGTCTGCGGCCGCCACTGCACCTCCAGCGACGCCTCCTGCTGCGCCTCCAGGGACACCCGGCCGGGGCTGATCATGGCCCCGCGCTCCGCGGGCAGCATCCTCGACACCTCCACCTGCGCACCGGCCCCTCGGCGTTCAACTCCTCATCATCTGTGATCACTAACAATTTGACATTTCTAATAACTAGAGACCGGAAAAATTCGCCAATTCGTTTCGCGATGGGCTGAAATACAAATCGTTCATACCTCAGTGCCGCCTCTGTTACTGGCTCACAACTCACCTGGATGTTTCCGGGCCGATGAGAAACACCCGACCTAAGGCTCCATCGAATCACAGGCTGCTACGTTGGGACGTCTCACAAGACAGCAGCCAATGAGTGGGCCACATTTCATTGAGTGTACGTAGAACTGTGGAGTTCACCCTACAGGTCATTGAACCTGCAGATTTTTCCAGTCCCTACTAATAACCATATCAAAGAGATTAATCCTAATAGTATATATAAATCCAGTGTCCTGATGTTTGTTTCCAGTGAACTTTTCGCCAAGTCAACCAATTTCGATGAAAATTGGCATTTATGAGTAATTTTTTTCCAACTTGAGAGATAGGATAGTTTTATTAGTTTTTATATTACGATTAATGGTCTTAATTTATAATTAAATCATAAATAACCGATCCCCATGGGTAAACAAAAAAATCATAGGTCATAGACATACAAAAAGTAATTGTGTGACATTTCTCTATGTCCAACACAGTCATATAGCGCTATCCAGTTTGCTTTAGCTCGCAGACAATAAAGCAACATGTGTTTAGCCCGGGCAACGCCGGGTACTGCAGCTAGATTTTTAAAATTATTATTTATTAAACTACGACTAATTCAGAATAACTTAATCCAAAAAGTAACGTGTATGAAGCCAAGTTGATTAACAAAAAAAAATTTAAGTTTGTTTTCTGAAACGTACAGTAGAGACCCGCTAATCAAAATATCCAGCTACCTGAAGTTTAAAATAAAAATAATAATAAAGAAAGGAACTGGTTTGGTATTTTGAAAGTTATTTTTTGTCATCTCGACCCAATTATCCAACATGTGGACAAGGGCTGGAAGAATTCACCCTGAAAAAAGATATCAGAGGCAACTGAAAACCGTGACTTTTCTTATTCCATCCGTGCTATCAGAGATTTTGCTTCTCCGAAGTGGCCGCGGTCCACATAGACCCGGTTAACAGAGACACCACCAGTTGGAACAATGCAGAGCACGCTGTCGCAGGGCGAACACGTGACTACCTGCAGCTTGCTGTCCGAGGGGTTCCTCAGCCGGAGCGTCTGCCTGGCCACCGCCCCCACCCTCACATGCTGGAACTCGATGGTCGGGGGTTTGTGGAAGGGCGCCAGGATGAGGAGGGGCGCGGTCTCCTCCTTAGGGCGACACGCGACGCCCTTTGTGGGCGTGATTTTTATCTGAAACAAAAGACAAAACCATCACGAGTGGTAACCAACTCTGTGTCGTTAACATAAAAAATTTGCAGACCACACTGTTTGAATAACCCTACTTAAATCATCACGAATGTGATTACATGCAACTATGATGTGCCATGAGCTCTAAACACTCTGAAAAAAGATAAAGAAGAATTAAAAAACTTACATATGTAATCACAACTGTTAAGTTTCCCAATAAGAACCTTACGTGAACTAGGCCTGCAATAATGTAAAGGACACTTTTGTACTTAAGTCTCCTACTTAGGTGCATGCTGGGTATCTAGATAAATCAAAATTATTATTTGAAAAGTTGAGAACTTTTAAGGGGGGAAGCCAAGCAGAAAACTTGTTGTACAGGAACCAACATCCAGAAAATTAGTTTCCCCTCTAATGCTTAACACCACAAGTGGGCTAGTAATTTTCCTGTAGGACGTACAGCTCTCTGAAGACATGCCACCGAACATCCTGCCTTCAAAGTGGCACACAGCCACGCTTTGTACACTCTCTCGACTATTGATTTAGACGAGTGACATTCCAAATATGGTTTTGATTTTTTTTAGTGAAACTTCTTTCGGCACAATGAGTAAAATTGCAAGGCTGAATTCTAGTGCAACATTTTTTTGAAAAGTTTCTGATGCGTAATTGACAGAATAGGTAATTGGCCAAAGAGATATAAAGATAACACTATATTATATATGTGGCTGGGCTCATTTTAGTTATTGTGCTTCGCCCAAAAACAAACTAAGAATAAGACAGTGTGCGCATGCGCTTGTTTCAGAAAATATATATAGGTACCTATACAGTCAGCTATGTTTAAGCACATATCTAGGTGATAGTAACTAAAGTGGCAGTATGGGACAGATTAGGTCCAACCCATTTAAAATGTTCTAAAATTGCAACTAAGAATTCTAGCAAAATTTTTGGTCTAAATAAATTCCGCAAGGTAAAAGTTCTGCATCGTGTATGTGTATACATTATGTATATCCTGTGGTAGCAACATGTTGCTTGAAGTTCTATTTTAGTACATTGAAAGATCCTGGACATAAAAAATTTGTGATATAACAATTAGGTAATTATGATTGTAAAATGTATATACAAAAAAAAGTGTGTTTAAATTGTGAAATTAAAGTTGTTTGTAATGACCAGGATCTACTGAATAATGTCTTGAAATTAAAAGATTCCTTGGTTAGGTATGAATCTGTAAATAACACATTTTTACTATTTGGAAACAACCACAGAGTCCTAAAATAAAGGAAAACCTGGTATAAATATAAAATGTCCACTAGAAAACAATATTATTATTAATTGTAGATGAGAAAAAACAATAGTTCCAATGTTTTATTCAAATAAACAAGGTCAAGAGACTGCAAATTTAATCTACAGAACATGGGGCTGCCCCATTTCACTCAAATGTTAGTCAGATCGAACATACTTAGGTTCCGATCCCACCAAATGGGGCAATTTTATAATCCAATAAGCCTGAAGTTATCTTGCCTTCACAAATTAAAAACTTCAGCAGTGCACTTGATAAAAAAAAACAGCTAATCACAAGAAAGAAGCCTGTTTCGAAGGTCGTATAAAAGTTTAAGAAGTTAATAAACTAGGCCTAGCTAAATATGATTAAGACCAAGTCAACAAGATAAATTATACACATTTTTTCCGTCTGCTTGTCACAATTGATTTATTCCCCGCAATAAATTATCAAATCGCTAATCGTCCAAACATTGGCATTTTGAGACAAAATAATACCTACACTTGACATAAAATTCAAATTCATTGCAATGAGGCACACGCCTGCAGGCAACCAATTTCGACCTACCCAACCCTTGTTCCTAGTGTATTTGATATAACTGACAAGTATTAATTACAATAGCTTTTAATAATGAAGGCGCCAAATAGCAGATACTGTAGGGATAAAAGGAACTGCGTTTGTAGAAAGATTAGCCGTTAAAATAAACAAAATAGACAAATTCTATATGCGAAACCAAAATACAAAAGACGTCAAAATCATAAACAATGTACTTACCTCCATATAACTTGCCATTTCTTCTATTTTCAATGCACACGATTAACATCAGTTGAAAAAATTCAAATTTCGGATATTTATAAACTGTCCAGCCATAGAGAACATAACAATTATAAACAACAAAACTAAATGTCTTCAAATAAAGGAGTGTTCCGAACGTACAAAATAATAATCTTATTACTATAATATGAGTGAAAAACTGTAGCCCCGATGTGATGCAATCACTTAGATTTTTCATGTCCAATGTTCGTCTCGGTTTGTTGTTATTATTCCTTTTGGAGTAAATAAACGTACTACTATCATTACCATTCAATAAGTTAGGGCGCCACAGAACAGCATTCTGCAATAACCATGGCTCGTCCACTTTTTCCAGTGGAGCATGAAATGTCACTGCACTAAAATAGCATGTCCTCTTTAGCTGAGTAGTACCATGAATATAACCAAATTCGAATGTTTTCGCTATTGTTCGTGCTTGTAACTTTACATAAATTCCTAAACAAAAATTGATTTTTTCACTATTATCTTCGAACCATTTAATTTTGCCCTGCAATTTACCAACATTCTGTATATGTCGACCTCCATAGGGTATTCAGGCGCATACCCGCTTTTGATGCAGGGTGTTCTGGGCTATAATGCCAAATATGCCATGGGTGAACAATTTGCACTGCTTGAATAAAATTCATATGATTGATGTCGTACCTCCTACGATATTAAAGCCCGATCTCCACCCCACCAGTACTATTCCCCCGTTGATTTAAGGCACCTTCAACCAAATGGTCTCAACTACTTCTTGCGCCGTTATTTTACAGCCTGCCGCGAGCTTCACTAACCCGACGAGACACGCCAATCAAAGGATAAGAAATTGCCAGACCTATTTATATGACCGTGCCCCGGACCATTGCCTGTTGAAAACTGCCAGAGTGGAAACGGTGCCGCCTCACGCCATATTCACAAATGAAATAGTAACTATTTTATGTTGAACTTACAAAAGAATTATATAGCAATTATCTTGATTTATTTCTCTGAGCGGAAATGAAAATTCGGAAAGGTTAAAAGTGTAGTTAAATTTTAAATGTAAATAATTATTTTGTAATATTTAAGCCATAACTACACCATTTATGACGAGGCTAATTCGCCATTATGAAATACACTAGTCTTATAATTCTTAAATAACACAATAAATTCTACTCAAAGCAAGGCAAATATTATTCTACTAAATACATTTAAGAACAAATATTCAGCACTCATAAGAATATAAAATAATTGTCAACACACAAGTAGGTAACTATCAGCAGGTACCATGTGTTGTATATCCTATATTTTCTTTTTCACTTCCTTTTCTCATAATTCATATTATATGACTTGTTGGAATTTTACAAGTGAAACACTAAAACATTTTGATCCTAAACTTAAAAATAATTTCATTTTCAAAATCTATTTCAGTAGCTCTGCAATTTGATTCAGAACCTTCAAGATCGTACACAGAAATTCATTTCAGGTTCGCGGGAATAATAATATAATTTTAGGATTTTCCAGGTGGTGGGGAGGGGATAGAGAGAGGAGGATAAATATGCTCCTATAGATGCCCCTATACATATTATGACTTGGCCAACCAAATGGCTTTGTTCAAGCCAACTAAGGAATGACTTACCGAAGTGAAGCCTTTACGGTTGTTAAAGATGCTAAGCACTTGTTCACTGTATCAATGTTAATATCTGGCTCAGATCACCGCACTAATTGTTGAGTAATTAAACAGCTATGGTGGCAATACCACTCTATTTACTGTACTTTATTGAAAATTAAAAAATAAATAATATTAATGCTACACCAAACTATTTCTTTAAACAGAACACTTAACAATTAATTAATGACCACTGCTTAATACTACTTCTCATTATCATATTCACCAAAAAAACTGACTATAGTAGTCTAGTTTTATTCACTGAATTTAACAGGAAAGAATGAAAAGGGTAAAAAAAAAAAAAAAAAAAAAGAGTAATTAAGACACAAATTAAAAACACACAAAACTCTTTATTTCATACTAATGTATCATCAACACAAAATATATTCTCTATTTTACAGGCACACATCATTCACGTATATATATATGCAGGACTAGTCTATAGTTCGCCAAGGGTTTCCAAACATAAAAATATGCCCAATGCCGTACTTTTATAGAGGGGATAGATATTTAAAACCTGTTACTGGCTTGCTGAGCCAATACAATATGTTTTTCCATGTAACCGACATCCATGAGTTCATCCAACGCATAAATGGATGGTGGAACGAAGATGCGGCACTTGTAGTCGCAGTTGCTGAATACATCAACATGCTTCATTTTAAGTAAAATTTTAAAACACACACCGCTGATGAGAATTTGTAGAGGGGCACTATTTTTCAAGTAGCTTTTGTAACTGCAAAAAGTAAAAAAGTCAGAAAATTCTAGGAGACGAAGCTTCCACTCTCAGCTTCCACAGTTGTCTCATCTAAGCTTCTGTAGATGTTAACAAGGATCCGTCTCCATGATCACACGTGATCCACCAATGCCACAGCTTCAAGATGAACTCATGGATGCAGTTACTAAACACCAGTCGATACATCTGCTGCTTATGTTATGTGCGTCGTACTTAACGAATTGACAATGCTGGGAACCCTGGAAGAACTTACGGCTAATCCAATACATACGAAACACGAGAATTCTATACTAGGATGTATTAAATTTTCATTGGCATTCATTACAAACAGTGCGAAAACTAATTACAATTCATTTTTTTATCAATAATTATTCCAATGCCTCTTTATAATGTCCTCACAAAAAGTTCATAAAAATACTCGGAATATCCAATGAAAACATTTCGATGTCTGTGGACCTCTCACTAAGCTTATTACGTGTTTACATCCGCCTCGATGCATACTTTCTGCAATATGCATCACGGCACAATGCCGTTCAATCAACAAACATTACAGCCACTAACAGTGCATTACGAAACCAACCCACATACAAATACTGCATTTTATTTTCTCAGAACATTTCTTTCCTTTAAGGTTCAATAAGTTTTAAAAAGAAATCCAATATTTAAAATAAACATAATACTACATACAACATACAATAACACACACAAATACAGTAGGCAGAGCCAATGGTAGTTCTTACTTAAGCAGATAGCTTCTGTACTATGAGGGGTGTTTTTTTTAAGCTCATACGGGCTGCGAACATACGTCTGTTGACAAGCCACAGATGGCATTATGGAAACATCTGACGGTGTTTACGTTTGTTTGTAGGTATTTAAAATGCTTCCGCCGACTGTAAAATACACTCTGTGATTAGTTAGGTGTGAAAGCAGGTGAAATTCATTGTCAGATCTGATCAGTGAAGTGAATGGAGAAAACATCATTGCCACGTAACAGTACGGAAAGGAGTTAAGAGATTTCAAAGATGGCCGCACGAAAGTTCACGACGAGGAACGAAGTGGGTAACCTTCTGTCATTACGTAAGCTTTAGTGCATAAAGTTGACGAAAAAGTGAAAGAGAACCGACTTTTATGATTTTGTAGTTATCTGACGTGCTGCAGCGGTTGTTAAATCAGGCGGCAGACTTCTATGCGGATGGGATTCAAAAGCTGGGCGTACGAAACGTGCCTTAATATTGGTGTGAATTATTATGTAGAATAGTAGAGTAAGGAACAGGCTTTCAAGTAAAAAATAACACTGTTGAGAAAAGTCTACTTTTTTTTAAAATTTCAAAATGGCACCTACTTAACAAAAAAAATCACGGCCCGTACTTTCTGATGAAGGAATTTTTTTTTTTCAGTGGACTGCACTCCTACATGGAAGGAAAACACACTCTGGTACAAAGTAGTTCAAACCACAGCACAGACGCTCCGGGTAGCAGTTTCACTCGGAGAGCGCTCGCTCGCTCCCCCCCCCCCCTCCTTACACACACCCCCCCACCCACACACTCCCACTCACACACCCCACCCACCCACACACACACACACACACACACACTCGGAGAGCCAGTGTGCCTCCTTGTTCAGAGCAACAGAGTGGAAGATGCCAGGCCTACATCCACGAATCTCTCGGCAGACAATCTGGTTGGTTTAGTGAGAAGAACGAGGGAAAACTGGATGGTGTTTCAGGCAGCACACTACACTAAAGGAGCTGAAATAAACAAGAATGCACTTGATACCTCGTACCGCTATAACCTGGACTCCAAGGAACTAAAACCTAATTTTTGCCTGTCTTCAAGAGTCTTTAAAATTACTGCAAGCGAGCAACACTGCCTACAGGGCGATCACTGCCACGCTGTGGTACAGATGAGTCTCACCACCGTACAGAGACTGTTTAGCCATACAGTGACTCTTGCGTGAAAAAAACTCTGTCTATTCTGTTTCTACACATCTGATGGAAAATAGTCTTTAAAACCCCAAGTTTAACTCGGAAAAACTGACTAATTGTTACTTAGATGGCCTTTTACACAAGTCAGTAATTGTGACCATGTAAGAGTGGATATTACGTGAAACACAGTTTCTCGCCAAGAAAATAAAATGCAGTAAAATGTATATGGACTAGTACTAAACCAAAAGTAATAAATAACATTCTTAATACCTAGACACCTGCATTTGTAATTATTTTTACTGTTTCAATAGAAAACATAATTAATAGAATATTATAAAACTGGCCATATTTCTAGTCAATAACTATCAATGTTTCAACATCTATCAGACTGAAAAATAATGTCTCAATTTTGTGATGTTCTTTGTTATGATTAGTTGAGTTAAGTTTAAAAAATAAAAATAATAGAATATTACAGATTAATTTGTAAAATAAAACATAATCAATTAAAAAAAATTGTACACAAAGAAATTTGTAAAAGAAAAAAACTTATAACACATAATAGTTTCTTTGGTACCATAACTAGACTGGTCAAAATAAATTATCCTAACGAAAGGTAAAATACATAAATAATTTTTCTTTTTAGATCTTCATGAAGAAATAGTCTCTGGTGTGTCTGGTAAGCAACATCACACAATGAGTGTTTCTAGCTTCGCAAGCACATTTACAAAATGGACATCACCACAAGCAAGGAAAGCACAATTCACAAAGTCACAACAGGGTACACTGCATACAATTTTGAAATAATTTTCTACAAATAAAAGTTGCACTTTCTGTTAGTACTTTCCCAACATATTCCATGAGCATGTTTCAATTTTACTGCACTGACCTGCTCTAAGTGCACACCGCACGTGCCCCGAGAGCAGTAGTACCAACCAAGTAACTCGAGGCAACCTTCCAGAAACATCTCCCAGAATCCGAGCAGCCGTTTGAACATGAGCTAACAGTTGCGGGATAACACACACTTTCCTAACCTGGAAGACCAACACTACAATAAGATAAAACTTTTTTTTTTTAACCAAACTTGGTGTTAACTCGACTGCTGAAGTCATGCTGTGAACTTTACGATGTTTAGCAATAAGTTCGACTCCGATAGTGGAATGAACGAACGATAAAAAAAAGTTATGCAGGACCAAATTACCATAAACTCTGTAACAAATGGATGTTGTTTGGAGTAAAAATTACCCCATCAACATTTGCTACAAAATATTACAAAAAAAAATCATAAAATCATACTTTTACTCCCTCCAAAATAAGAGCAAGTATGAAATGCTAAGCCACATAATAAATACTTTCCGTAATCTAAAATATTGTATAAGTACATGAAACCCACAAAGATACTAACCAAATTTTAACATAAGCTTTGGCAAGGATTTAGGTTGTTTCCTGTTTGAATTTGTGTTTCTGTACCATGTCTGTTCGTAAACTTCGTAAATTCAGGCCCCAAATTTGGTCACGCTAATAATCGATGTAAAGTCTAAAATGGCACCTTAATGCAAGATGACCACCATAACAATTGCTTATTTATTTGGTGTTTAAATATCTTACTTGCGCAATAAACAAATTTTGACCAAAAAAAAATATTCCCCTCAAGTGGTAAAAATGAATAAACTTTTTCAAATCACACAGATTTTTTTCTTATCATATTTCTTGCATTATGCTTCTTATTATAAAAAATTTAAATCTACATTCAAAATAATATTTAAGCCACTGAATCTAAAAATTCTTACTCGAGTATTTGATGCCTCCACAAGCTACACACCAAGATGCTAGCCGTACGACAGGAATAATGGAGAATGTCATTTATAATTACATTGTGATGCATAACATAATCAACAGACACCTAGCAGACAGCCCAGTAACATTTTTTCGCAGTAGCACTGACTTATATTTGAATTTTCATTAGAACAGATTTTGATATATATATGTACCTAACATTGCTTACAAATAAGAAGTAAAAAAAAAAATTATGAAAAATATATTTTATACTTTAGTTTCACAAATTAAAATTACTGATCAAACCTGGTTTAGCTGTTAGAAAATGTATCACTAGAGGCAATATTATATCTCAAACAGTACAATGTGACAAAAGAAAAATAAAATAAAAATCAATATACATATACATCAATTTCAAAATTCAAGGAAAAAAAAAACACTACATAGATTAGCCCGCTGAGAGGTTCTAAACGTTCTGCTAAGATTAGTGGCCTGCTACGCACTTAGTTTAGTTTATCTACTACATATGTAATTATGAATGTGATGTCGTTTGGTGTATTTAGTGATAACTTTATACACAATAAAGCATCCATAAAGACAGGACTACAACAAATAAAAGAGGAGGGGGGGAACCCTGAGAATAACAATACATGGATATCCTAGACAACGAATGGTTCGCTTCCACATGGACGGCAAGTGTTCCTGTTGTTGTAAAACATGGCATTACTGAGCAACATGCTAATTGATGATAGTTTTTCATCCTCAGCTTCTCACAACAGTAAGTCTAAAAAATTAGAAGATTGTCGTGTATGACCGGTCTTCAACTCACGCAATGTTGCTCGCGGCGTGTTTGCACGAGGTCTGCACACCCCACGGTACACACGTTTCTGTCGCAGCGCCACATAAAAGGATCAGCAGGGAAATTTAGTTTTAGAATGTTGGCAGCAAAGAACATGTATTTTAGTTTGAAACCACGCGGGAACTGTAGGTAACCGTTTTTGTGCGTTCTGTATCCACGAGTTAGTATCTTGTAATTACACTCTTTCTACGTTGCTGGATTTGAAAATAAGGCAGTTAAAACGTTAAAACTGTTCTCTCCCGTTTTGTTTATTAAACTGACAGTCGATACCTTCATCACCTAAATCTCACAAGTTGACCTCGTCTCGTTCCGACAACAGCAAGCTTGAAGTAAAGAAGTGATTGGATGTACACTGGCGTTTTTTCTTGCATTATTACACAATTCATCTCTTGAAGAGTATGGATATAAAAATAATTCCATTTAAAGTGCAGATTTTAAGAAAAATTAATTAGATAATTTCCAGAAACTTTAAATTTTTAAAATGATTTTAAAGTCAAAAAACAATATAATCTTGCCTCTTGCCCACATTCAGTTTGACCACAAATACTTTAAAACCTACAAAAAAAAAAGCCCTCACATGTATTTTAAAAGAGACATATAAGCAGTTCTGCTGTCATTAATAAAAAATACTCTACTCTGAACTTTGTGCTGCCTATTTCGCATGCAAAATACTGGATTGCAAAGTGCTACATGAAATAAAACTAAGGTACACACACAACACATGCACGCCACAGTAAAAACAATGCACTACGTATTCAGACTTGTTTTAAACTGGATCTAAATTCAGCTGAAACAAAAAGGTACTTCAGCAGAGTCCCTATTCGCCAAAATGTTATAATTGTTTTCTTACCGTTCAGAGTGAGTCAGGGCGGAGTTCTTTAAATGATTCGTGCTATGGGGAATTTCGACGTAAGCCATTGCAGTTTTGCACTGTTTGTCATGGGAAAAAAAAAAATTCACATTTGCAAAATAAGAAACCCTGGACATCAAAGCGAATGGATGGATCCAACGATCAAAACTAAAATGGTAATTATGGACTACACAACGAAAACAGCAAAGATGAACACAGTCAAACTTTAAGTATCGGACAGCACAAGAATTCCACGGAAGGAAAAAACAACACAGACGAACACAGAGGGCTAACGATGACGATACAGTTTCAACAAGAACAGCAAATGCCTGACGACAGGAACAGATGCCAGTTCCTGAAAACGTCGCAACTGTTTTGTCACAGGAAGCATAATATGTTCGTCGGTGCGGTCGTTGTGTTGTCAGTCTGCATTTACAGTTCTTGAAAATATCTCATCGTTGTTCGTCCACTGTGTTAAGTCTGTTCTGTTATTCTTTCACGACTTCATTTCTTCCACGTAATTTTTGTGCTATCTGATATTTAAAGTTTGAATGTGTTCATCTGTGCTGTCATCATTGTGTTGTCCATAACACCTGTTTAGTTTCGTCATTGGATCCATTTGTTTGTTGTGTTGTTCAGAAATTATTTTGGATTCTTGAATTTTTTTCCATGACAAACAGTGCAAAACTGCAATGGCATATGTCCAAAGAATTGTATTTTCAGAACTGTGATCACTAATATAATTTTCCTTCTGCACGCAATGGCACCTTTCAACCTGTAACTTTTAAAATCTGTGGTGTATTTTAGTTTTAACCCTAAAATTAATTTGTAGATAACAATTTCACAAGTTCAAGTTGAAAGGCATCCACTAATCCTAAAGGTTCATAGCCACATGTAGATTGTGCTATGCCTTTACCGATTGAGGGGGGAAATACAAGCAACAAAATAGGGTTTGTGTTCACTTACAAACTGCAGAAAATATTCCAACATCAAACAAGATACCCAACATCATCACGTTAATTTGTAGCAAATGACTTAACTTGTGCAAGTTCTATACTAACAGTCCTCTTTTGTTACTTTTCACATTTACTAAATTACAATTTGTAGTTAAAACTAACACACCGTGCATTTTAAAAATTACAGGTCAAAATAGGACAAAGGAAAATCCCTTGAGATGACTAGATATCCTAAAATAAATGCAATCATAAATTTTATTACAGAGTGCTCACAGCTTCCATAATGAAAAATCATAAGTAAATTCACGAAAAATCATTACGTAGTAAATTTTTGAAAAAGTTCATGAAATTAATATACGTACTCCATTCTGACTCACTCAAGTAGTCTATTCCATTATCTCAATATGAGACACTTAGGTAAATATGCGTAGATAGCAGATTAATCATTATTCATAAATGTCTTTCCTTTACATGAAACGGAATCTCGATCGAGGCTGAATTCCACTGACTTCTCCAAGCCCACTACGCGCATGCAAACACCGGTCGACTACTGTGCATACAGGGGCATCGACCACACATGGTCTGAAGCACAGACGAGTCACGCGCTGACTTTATGTTGCGAAAACCGTCAGCACGACTTCGTGATCTTCTCGTCAGTGAGCTATGAGAATGTCGAACATTTATATAAAGTAGAGACAAGATTTTATGGTTTTACTTTTAGTCCAACTTCATTTTTAGAACAGAAGATTCCTGTGTTAATTTTTTTTAATTTTTATAAAAGCTGTTTTGTAATACTTACTAATAGTGGTAAAATTTACATGCTGCATTTTTACAATAATTTTTTTTTTGTAATAAATTGGTCTAAAACAGATAGATCCAGAACAAAAATAAATAAATTAGTGAGCGTCTGTGGTTAAGAAGTGATTCAATCAGAGATGCACAGTAAAACAAATTAAATTAATTTTTTCTGGTACATCCAATATAGTGAAATATTTTGTTAGGAAATAATGACATTCCTAGAAATTCAAACATTAGAAGATTTACTTTTTTTTTTATGATTTGCATTAAATTTTGGTTAAATGCTACTTAATTCCATTACATAACTTGCACTTCAGTGCTACATGCTGTAATAACTTGCATTTCGACGATATGCAGCATTTTGACATGCTTTTCGTTATTTCCGGTTTTATCTCAATTCACCATATAATCTTGTTCCTACTGAGTACAAGTGGACGGTCTCCGGGTAAAAGGTAACAAGTCACATTTTGGTGATTTTTAGTCAACAAGTCACTTAAACTCTTAAGTATACTCAGAATATGTAATGCATCATCGGCAACTATGTTGGTAAATAAAAGGATAATGCGAGAAAAATTTAAGTATTTAAATTCAATTTTTATCTAAGAGTTTTTTGTTTCTCCTGCAAAAAGTGAATTCTTGACTTGTTAACTTTTACCCGGAGACTGTCCAAGTGTACATCCCAATCAGTGCACTTCTAAACAGCAGCCAATATAAATTTTGTAAAGAAAAATATCACGGACGAATTGAAATAAATTGCATAAAGCTAAACATTGAGAGACATTTCAATCTTCTATATTTAAAAAAAAAACCTAAGACACTTGGAGAAACTATTTTCTTCTATACAATCAACTCCTGATTCTACGACCCTGAGCAGTTTAAAAATTTTGGTTTCAAAAGACAGAAGATTAAGAAAGGCAGAAAATTAACTTTGGAAATTTATTTTGGGCACAAGAAGTGATTCTCTAGGCGAGCCCTGTACTACCCAAATGTCGCTTGTCGGTCGTAGGGAAGATCCCTGTCAACCGTCGCCAGGTTCTCATATGGCAGAGCGAAGCTTCGAACAAGCCAATCAATCAAAGCTCTATTTCATATTCAATCTGACTTTGCCAGGATATTTCCCATTAGTCTTTATTTGAAGCTTCGGCTGTGATGCAAAGCTTCGCGTCTGAATGTGAACTTTCAAATTCGTTGCAAAGCTTCAAATCATTTGAAGCCTAACATTCGCTCACGAAAATATAATTTTTTTTTTTATTGTGCTGTATTCGTTTTGCTTGAATAAAGTTGTTTTACTTAAAACAAATTAAAAAAGGTCAATGACAGATATTTTAAACTTTTGCTGTAATAAGCCTCTGAAAGTGAACTTTGTGCTGGTTCATTAAATTGTACGAAGCTTATTTTGGTGACAACGGGCGGTCGGACATACACTTTCAATCGTACCACTTACACTGCAAGACATCTACAGTATTTATAAAAGTAAATTAATAGTGAAATAAAACATGTCAGTATATTCTAAAGAATTCAAACAGATTTTTTTTTTTTTTTAAATGAAAGTGGTTGGAATATGAAGAAGGGTCAAATTAGTCCAAATTACAATACTGACCCCTTCAAAATAAAGAACCTCTTTCACAGGGGTATATAATCAAAAGTTGACTGTAATTTGTACATTTAAAAAATGAAATGATTATCAGAACTGGCAACAGAATGTGGTGGCCCTAACGAAGCTGCTGCCCGCTACTGGACCGGGAGTCAGGGCCCAGATTATCCAAGCCGGCAACAGAAGGTGCTGCCCGCCACTGGACAGGGGGAGTCACGGCCCCCGGGCTCAGTCGGACGAGCTGTGCCTGGTGTGGGGCGGGGGCAGAGCGTCACCGATGGTCGAGTTGTGCCGCGTCTTGCGCGAGCCCTCGCTGTCGTTGTCCACGCTGGGCTGCACCGACTGCAGCAGGGCCACCGTCCGGTCAAAGTCGATGGTGGCGTAGCCCGCCGAGGCCTTCTTCGGGGACTCGGGGGGCCCCTCGGGGACCGGGGGCTTTACCCCGTTCAGGTCCAGCACCGCGTAGTTGACCTCCCGGAGCGGGGGCGGCGGCGGCGGCGGGGGGAGGGGCGGCGCCCCGGGCAGGTGCTTCAGCACCTCCATCTCCCCGGGGCCCAGGTTCTCGTAGCAGTGGCGGGGCTCCCAGTCCTGGGGGGCGGCCGCCGCGCCCGGGAACACGTTCATGTACACGGGCGACTGCCGCGCCTCTCCCGGCACCGGGCACGGCTGGCAGGGCTCCGCGCCCTGGCCGAGCGTCGGCGAGCGCGCGTCTGGCACGAGAGAGAGCAAGACCGGACTGACAGCTGGAGCCACACCACCACCAACGAGACTCACTTGAACGTTACTTATCATCATGTGTTTCCCCCTCTTGCCCATCCATTCTCCTCCACAGCACGGTTAACCCGCAAACCGGACCACCCGCCCCCGAATAATCAGCAGTATACTGTACATCTACTAGTTGCACAGTTCAATCCTGTAAAGAACATGTTTCTGAAGAAATTTCCACCTCAGATTTCTATAAAGGCCTGTACAATGTATAAAGCCAATCCCCAATAAAGCCAAATGGTGGAAAGAAACGTTTACAGTGTGCAACAGATGCTTCCACGGGCAGAACGTAAGAACGATGGACCATTTACGGAAGTGTGCAGAGAGGAAGAGATTTTAATCATTATCTACGTGTTGTTTGTAAATAGTTTTTACTGAGGTAACACGACATAACTAAATCACATTAAAGCACAAAACTACAAAATTTAAAAATATTAAATGATCTTAAATATTCGAACTATATCTCTCTCCACATGTAAAGGTAATGCATCATTACTGTGGGGAGAGGAGGTTCCCGAGATGCTCACCACTCGACAGTTCCACGTTGATGTAGGAGGGCGAGGCCGGCGGGGCAGCGTCCCGGGGGTCCCCCGGGCCCTCCCCGGCGCCGAGCGACTGCTTGAGCGACGCCCGGCGGTCCGAGCCCGGCGAGCAGCTCTCAGGGGCCTCCTCCGCGGGCGCGGGAGGAGACACGGACGGCACCAGGAGCGACGGCGAGGGGGAGGTGGTGTCCTGGGGGCTGACGGGCCCATTGCTGCTGCTGCCGACGCTGCTCAGGCGGGCCCCCCGGAGCGCCGGCCGCACCGACGACGGCTCCAGGTAGTTGGCGTCGACGCCCACCCTGGCCGGCACGGCGGGGCCCCAGGACTCCTCCCCGGTGCTGTTCCGCACCTGGATGTGCGTCTGCAGCAGGTTGAACAGCTGCTCCGCCCTCTGGCAGCGGAACGCGTAGATGCCCGGCCCGGTGGGGCAGCGCCTGCCGGACTCGAAGCTGAACAGCTCGGCATCGAAGCCGTACCGCCTGAGGCAGCGCAGCGGCCACTTCACGGGTGCCTTCTTGCGTTGGTACAGCACCAGATCCGTTTCCGTGATCTCCAACTGGCCCGGGCTCAGTTTGTTGCCCAGGTCATCCACGTTCATCACCTGAGGTCCAGGGAGACAACATTCTGGCACGCGCCACACCAACACTCAACACAAACACACAAGTTACAACTTTCGGAACATGCTTACCTGGAAAATATTAGGATGAAGATCATTGATATCTGTTTTGCTGGATATACAGCCCATTCTTCAAGTCCTGAAATATAAACAGTTCATTACTCATGAGTTTTTAATGTAACAGTTTAGAATTAATTATGTAATTAAATGAAAATATTTTAAAACATTATTTGTGCAGTGTTCGGACTGTGTGATTGGCTTCTAAAGCAGAGGAGACCACAACAGGGCAGAGTGGACTTGGCTATAGGAAAAAGTATTGGATGTAAGCGGTGCGACGGAACTATAGAGAAACTTAAATATAATGCAAGAGTTAAGTACGGGGGACGCCTTGCCACCGGGCGGAAGCCCGATTGCAAATGTAAATTCTAATCTTGTAAGGACTCAGGTTGAAATTCCGATCCGGCTATCAGGATTTAGGTTTTCCATGGTTTTCCCAAAATATTGCATAAAAATGGTGGAATGATTCCTAACTTCATGCCATTGCGTTTCCTGTCGCAATATACCTGGTTTGAATCGCTTTGTTACCGTCTATTGACATCATTGTCGAAGAGACGTAAAACCTTTATAAAAAAACTCGCAAGAAAGTAAATTATTTAGATGTCATACAATTAATACTTATTAGCAAAACAAACATTACAAATTGAGGAAAGCTATTGTTTTTAACTGAGACAGTAAACGTTCCACGCGATAACAAGTATGAAATAACGAAATTACCTTTTCGATTCGTAACTTGCACCCATTTCAATTTTTAAATAATTATAGGAAATATGTGATAAATTTCTCACAAAGGACAAAATTTGATGTTTAGAAATAAACCAAACAAAATAAAGTTCATAGATTACATAAATCTAAAAATAAATGCCTATTTGTTAATCAGACTGCAGATGGTACCACTAGCGCTTAGCATCAGTAAAGTAAATTACAAAATTAAATATAAAACTAAAACATTGATACACTTGCGATTGGGTTTCCGCCCAGTGGCAAGAATCCCCCCCGTACTCGCCCAATTTCTTAAGCCTCTTCCTTAAGTCCTTTCCTTTTCCCACATTCAGTATCTTTCCTTCAAACCCATTCCACCCCGTCCTCACCAGGAATACTTGCCTTCCTCTTTCCGTTTTTCTCCACTCTCTCTCAATCTTCCACCCATGATCCCTCCTCCCTCTATACACCTCTTTGTTCTACCTGTCTCCCAGCGTCCCCCAGCCCCACACCCCATGTCAGCCTAAAAAACTTAACCGATACCTCTATTTTCATCCTTCTGTGTAGTGTGTCCCATCCCAGCTCCTTCATCATCACCGATGGCCTATGCGTCTCACCCTTCGACCTTGCCCTCCTTCTCCACATACGCATCGCCTTTCTAGCCGCTCTACGTTGCACCTTTTCCAGTTCCTTAAATTCTATCCCTAGGTATGGTTCCCAAATAGCAAGCTCCATATTCAAGCATTGGCTTTACCCACAATGAATACGTCTTCTGTATTTTTCATGCTGTCCCCTTTAGTGTCCTAGCAGTCAGTCCCAGTTCTCTCCTCCCCTTCATTACCTCCCGCTGCACCTGGTTACATCAACCTAGGTCGCACTGTAGGATATACTACCAGGTACTTGTATTCCCCCACCTCCTGAATCTCTGGCCCCTTCCAACTCTATATTTGCTTAGCAACCTTTCTTCTACTTGTGAATATGACCACTTTAGTTTTGTTAATATTTTTCCCCATTCCATTTGCCCTTGACAAAACGTCCCGCTTCTTCAAGTTTTTCTGCAGGTGTGCTACGATTTAACGAATGCAAATTATGAAAATTAAATGATTCAAATTGTTAAGGCTTGAAACTGGTTGAAACAAAGGAGACGTCTTTAGTTTCTTGGTTCTCTTTCCCTATTATAAAATTCTTCCTGGTAACGATTTGATTTTTCGGAGCGTACGTTTCACACATAGCTGATAAATTGCTAGTTATGTTGTTACTTCTATGATGTTTATGTAATATTTATAATGTTTAAAAATTGAAGTTGTGAATTTAATTTTAATTAATTCGGGAGGTGAGAATGGCAGATTCTGAAGTTCGAAAGCCGAGGCGAACTAGGGGAACGCCTTCGTATCGGTATAGAAATTTCTTCGCTTTAGGAGTAATAGCAGTTAGTTCAGCGTGGGGTTTGCTACTTCAGTACGTAAACGTTATTGTTACGTAAATTTAATGTAACACGTCTCTAACACCTGCATTAATAAACTCTGAATTATAATATCGTTAAAATATTGTACATAATTAGTTTCAAAATATACGTGTATGTAGTGTTATTAGTGTTTTTAATAATTAGCTTTGTTTTCAGTGTTGTAGTGCTCCGTTGATTGATTTACTTGCGGAAGCCCAATTGCAGGTGTAAATTATTATTATATGTATTATTATATGGGTTTCCGCCCAGTGGCAAGAGTCGCCCCCATACACTCCCAATTTCTGAAGCCTCTTCCTCATGTCCTTTCGTCGTCTCACATCCAGTATCTTTTCCTCAATCCTATTCCATTCCCGCTCTGACCTCACCAGTAATACTTGCCTTCCTCTTTCCGTTCTTCTCCTCTCTAAAAGTCAAGGACGTAATTGTGGTCAAGAACAGTGACTGTGCAACCTGTATTAAGCTGTATGTTGCACGTGTTGCTGCACTGATCGATGTAACAAACTTTTCTTAACCTAATGTGTCTGTGTTTGCCTCTGGTGGCAAGTTTTCTGCAAGGTACTGGTAGCGTGAGCTACATTCCCGAAAGCATGCAGACAGCATGTTAATGACATAATTCGCACTCGCACAGCTTAGAATTAAAAGCTGCACAAACACAAACAATCTATTGGGAAATAATATATTCTCTGGTAAAGAACCACTCGTATAATTTGAAAGAATTTTAATATCAAGTCTGGATGCTGATAAAAATGTTGGGCTGACACTGTATTTGCCAATTGTCTTATGTTGAATCCAGTGGAAAGATTTTCATTGCAAAAAAATAAAATAATTTTTTTTAATAGTTACTGAGTTTTTCGAGAAACCATTTAGCAAAGATGATGAGTAATTGTGTAGTTTATGGGCACCTTCAAATTTTGACTTATCATCCCATAAAGGATTACTTTTTTTTAAACAATTTTAGTGTTTTAATTTTTTGGATGACTTGAGTTTCCATCAGATATTGTACGTATAGGTTCCAAAATATGTTGTATGTCGGATGCGATCGGTCAATCAAAATCGTGCCGAGCGAAAACGGAAATGACATCGCAATGATTCTTAAAAATGGAAAATAATGTTAATATGAATGTTTTATGCTTGAATATTTTATGTGTAAAAATGTAGTTATGTTTCTATAACTTCAACAAAATTCTCTGAAAATTAATTTTATTATGTAACGAAATAGTATTGTAATTATTACTTATTCATGTTCAAAAAATTTAATAATGCACAAACATAATAAGAAGTTTAAATATTACGTCCAACACTGTGATGCATTATGTTATTTCAAAATTGAGAAAAAAATAGAAAAGTTTGTTATAGCTCAGAAAATAAACTCTGATAGTGTGACAATTTAAAACATATTTGAATTTATCTGTCCCAGTGTATTTGATGCAGAAAACTGGAAGCAATTTTCCGTCCAATACTACCCCTCCAACTCGAAAATTTGGCATTGTGACAGGGTCTTTACTTTACCTACTTTCAAATCAGTTGTTAATTTCAACGATAACTGAAATATATTTTGTGCCTTGAGTTGAGGGCCTTAACATAATTGACCGTAATGTCGCGCTGGATGGAAGTAATGCAAGGTAAACCATTTTTTGTTGTTTCAGTTACTCTCCGGGTGGACAGAAGTTGAAGAAGCTCATAGAGGAGGGACTGCTGGAAGACTCGGTGGCCCTCAAAGAGAAACGGCAATTGTTGAATATGTTCATTGCCCCAAAAAGCGTAGAAAGTTTAAAGAAAATTTTGGAGGATGAATCCAAGTAACATTCAAGCAATTTACTGTAGACTTTAGTAGATATTACTGTTTTTTTTTTTTTGTTTTTTTTTTTTTTTAAATCTTTCAAAATGACTGATGAAGCACGCAGGCCAAGTTATCGCTCACATGTAACAAAAAGAAGTAAATTAACACTATCCTTAAAAAGTGATTCGTTTATTAAATGCTCTGACAATGTTAAAACTGGTCACACCACATTACGAGATGAATTGTCTCAGCATTCCACAAGAAATGTCGGTAAAAGGTTGGTACTTATATATTTTTAATGTTTAGGTTTTGATATTGTCTTTACTTACATTTATTTTTGTCTGGTCAAACCTGTTCCGTGTTTGACAATACATAATCATTTGCATTTTCTTTATTACACTTGTTGAAATGCAACAGCAACAAAAAATGTGAAATTGCAAGATATCTTTCAAAATTTCACATTTAATCTTGTAATTTATACAGAAAACAGGGGCTAAATTAATTTGTTACGAATTTTTAATTATTTTCCTCTGAAAATACAATTTTTTCAATTCTAGTGTTCTCATCCTTAAATTGGGGGAAATATACTTTACGCAACTATACACCACTCTTTAGTCTGTAGGTATTCTGTTTGTTTTACGAACAGAAAAATATTAAATTTAGAGAAATGTCATGGCCATGACATCGACATTGGTCTTGACGGACCTAACTTTTGTGAACTGACTCGTCTCCACTGGAGGTTTTCCGTTTCATACACAAACTGCGCAGAATGTTTTCTGATTCACGTTTAAGTTCGGTTTCGATTCACTCGTAAATGCATTTTGTGTCCGAATTGTACCTCAACGAGTAGGATGTGTCCCTAAAGTAATTTGGAAATTTTTTATTTGGAATTTTTTTTATTTATAATTATTTTATTTGTAACCTTTAAAGTTAAGGTTTGTTAAGAATAGAGATTTATCGTAAAAATTGTTAATGATTTATTTATGTTACATTGTAATCAGTAAAGATTTGGTAACTTATACTCTTTCAGTAAGACTTTTTTTTTAATTTCAGCCTTGCTGGTGATGAAAACAACCTCTCCGTCTCCTGCGAGACCAGAACGAGCGCAGAGCGCATAAGTAAGGCGGAGGAAGATGCAGTAAGTGTTGAAAGTCGTTCAGTGAAACTGGAAGAAGACGCTGCGCCCAACGCTCGCTCACACGCTGACGAAGCGAGGCAAGTACTGGATGTGTCGTCAAGTTCGGACGAACAGATAACTCGTGGCGCCCAGCCGCCCGACTTAAATGAGTGCTCGTTAGGAGGAAATTTGTTTGTCGATGACACGCCGGGTTTGAAATGCTCGCTCCAAGCGACGTGTAATACAGAGGCGAGCGTTCCAGCAGGCGGGGTATCGAGAGCGGAGAAGGACGCGTTGATCCCCAACTGTGTCGATAAGGAAGGGTTGTTGGATCTGGAAGTTGAAGAAGGCGATGGCGCTCGCAAAGTGGAGACGTGGCTGGACAACCAGGACTTCACGGAGCGTCGCGACGCGGGGGGAGACCCGGGGCCCGGGGCGGGCGGGCGGAGCGTCACCTCGGAGTTCTTCAGCGAGGGCACGGCGACGTGTCCCCTGTGCTGGCGGAGGCTGGAGAGGAAGGCGACGGCGCACCTGAAGCTGTGCGCGGCCAGGCACGGCGTGGGCACGCAGCAGCTGCTGGAGGCTCTGGAGCTGCAGCGCAGGCAGGCGGGGGAGCGCAGCGCCCTGGGACTGCCCCCGGGCCCCGTCGCCAGGCCGCCCGCACACAAGAAGGTGAGCGCTCTCTCACCCTCTGGCGACTGTTTCTAATAATGAATAACACTGTGTGGCGCGTTAAATTTTCAGTTTGTCAATTATCACAAGTACTATTTCCATTAAAATTTGCACCGCATCGAGTTCTAGTTCATGTCCATTTACGTCCCAACTTAACAAAGTCTTCTCTCCAATAATGTCACGCGGGCTTTCGCGGCCGTTGTCTGAAGCAGCTCGGCTTCTGGGTTGCAGCCGCGTCCTCGGGCGAATAATTCACCAGAATCAAATTATTCGCCCGAGGACGTGGCTACAACCCAGAAGCCAAGCTACTTCAAATTCTTCTCTCGCCGACAGAGTTAAGAAGGCCCCCCCCCCCCCCCCCCCCCAGATTTGAAGCTGAATGCTGAAGAACATAGAGTATATAAAAAAAATGGGAATATTTTATAAAGAAAATATTATTTATGATATTGTCTTTTGAGTCAAATTAAAATAACTATCCTTTGGTTAGCACAATAATTAGCAGAATAGTTATTTTAATATTTTATTTTGGTTTCTGCTTGGTTTCGCGAGGTCCTCGGAGGGGAATGCCAGTGGCGTGGGACCCGAGCGAGTCCCAAGTGGAGGAGTCAGGACAGCGGTGCTGTGTGTGTGGCAGGGCGCGGCGAAGGGGGACGCCAGCCTGGACCTGGCGCTGGCCCTGTCTGTGTCCCTGCGAGAGGCGGAGGAGCGGGAGGAGCGGGAGCTGGGGCAGTGCCTGGTGGAGCCGGGGGGACTGAGCCCGGGCGCCGTCGGGCGCCAGCGCCGCCTGCTCGAGACGTTCGGCTTCACCAGCTCGCGCCCCGCGCTGCCGCCCGCCCGCCCCAGGACAGGTCCGCCCCTCCTCTTCCTCTCTGAACGTGCGTCCGTCGCCAGTTCAGATCTCCACGCTTTAAGATTCATGATTTTAGAAGTAATAATTTTTCTGGTCAAGGAAACTCATAAAGAAAAATTAATTTTGGCTGTAGAAAACACTGTCCTTGTATTAAAGAATTAGTGTACATAAAATATGTGGCTAGATCAAGAATTTTTGTAAAAAAAAAAAAATATTTTTGCAAGAGTTACCATTAAAACTTCTCAAGAATTCGGAAATCAGAAAATACGCTAGTAATTTATTTCTACTGTAAGATATATTAATAATTTTTTCAGTTTAGTGTCCAGATTTATATGTTTTCAAGTTGAGATTGACACATTTTATAAAATATTGAAATTATTGCCTGTTTGGTGTAATATCTTAGGGAATCAAACGCACGAATGGAGATAATCTGATGGTTTTCTTGATGAATTTCTGGTTTTGTCGTAATCGGTTGTTCGTGCTTGGTCGGTGCGACAATATCTGGGTGTTGCACCGACTGACCTGATAGCCGGCGTGTACGGACGGTAACGCGAGGCGGTCCCGGGCAGGTGCGACGAGGGCGCGGCAGAGGAGCTACCCGCTGCTGAGCCGCTCGCGGGCGGAGAGGGAGCGGCTGGTCACGGAGAAGGTGGCCATCGTGCTGATGGGCGAGGAGGGGGCGGAGCGTGCGCCGGCGCTGAGCCGCGATGCTTGGCGGCACGTCGCCGCCGTCTCGTCTCGCCTGCTGCTGAGCCTCCGGGATGCCGTGAGTGTCCTCCTCCTGTGAGCCCGCCAGTGGGCCTACTAGTAGCTCTTTTTGTGGGAAGCGAATACCATATCGACTTTTAAAAATATTTGCGAAGTCTAATCAATTTACTAGTATGGTTCTCGGCGAAGATGTATTACACTTATTTTATAAATACAGGATTGAAGTTAAAAAAAAAATTTAACATTTGCAATGTTTGAACTGATTTAAGTGATTAACCGATCAATTCTGTGGGAAACTCCCATTCTATGGAGAATCCTCTTTCTTGTAAGGAAATATTTTTTTTTGTTTAAGTCCCAGTCAGATGTGCAGATTTGCCGGACTTCAGTTCTTTGATGTCATAACTTTTCTGGTTCGTGTATGAGCGTATAGAAAGCGGGATGTTGTATAACTTTCATTTGAACATGGTGAGAACCGAAATAATAAACGTAATAAAAACCTGGTTCAAACAAAAAAAAATGGTTTTTAGGTGTATTTTTAATAAATTTTTCTTCTCTCTTTCTTACTATTGAAATGTAAAAGTACTCTGTAATATTTGTATTAATTGACTTGTTCTATATCCCGGAGTCCTTACCTCCATATCAAATCAAAAACTGAATGAATAAATAAATAAATAAACCTGTTTTTTTTTTTCTTCGAATCCTGTATTGTATGGCCCTTGGATAAGTTTGTAAAATGACACCTGGCCTTGGAAAAGAACGCAGTGTGCCACACCAGTGCCAGGAACATCTGTTGCGCAGGAGAACCGGCTGTGGGAGATGGCGCGAGACGCGTCGGAGTGCACGGACACCAGTGCCTACTACGTGCGGGCGCTGGCGAGCCACATCTCGCCCTGCAAGGTGGCGCCGGGGGCGCGGCTGAGGCGCCTCTCCCAGATGCAAGGCCGTGCCAGCACGCCCGTCAGTACCGCACGCTAACCTCGCACGTCCTCGACCCCGCTGGCGTCACTGCCACGGAGATAGCTAGCCCGGGAACGCCTCCCACCTTGCGCCGTTCATGTATAATCAAGGAATAGCAAATAAAAACTTTCTTAATTGCTGTGATTAATTATTTTTTTTCAGCACCTTCACGCACACATCACAAGAAAACGGTAACATCTCATTTATTTTCTTTCTTAAAAGAAATGCACACAGAAAATTAAAGACAACCAAAATGGTTTAATTCAAACCAGATTCTGTTTATAACTATATCACAACAAAACACACACAGTTTTTTTGTGTGCAACAAGTATTGTTGCAGTTAACCTAGTTTTAGAGCATAACATGCGTAGCACAGTGTACCTACAACTTACTTTATTAGTTAATTCATTCACAGAGTAGTCTCCACAAATTCATTCGTTGAAGGACTTCAAATGATGTCGCATCTCGCACAGTATATTAATGTTATCTGTTTTCTTAGTTTTTTTGTTATATTATTCTTTGTTGGATTGTTATTAAGTTAAGTATAGCAGTGAATTTTAACAAGATGGGCAATATTTAAAAAAAAAATATTTTTTAAATTCATTTATCGGAGCCTTGCAGCTATCTCTGCTAACAAATTTCATGATTAAGGTAATGAGTTCTAGCAGCAAGTGCAGAAAGTAAGTGTGTGATTCGTATCCAGAAATTTTAGTATGAACTTGAAAAGCAAATTTTTTTATTTATCATGCTCTGCATTATTGTACAGAATTCTATTTCAAATTTCATGTCTGAGTTTCATATTATAAATTTATTTGTAACATAAACAATATGAGAACACTTGAATTTGCTCGCTACCAAGGTTAGATATTTACTACAAATCATTGGCGAGTACTGAAAAACTTGTTCACTTTTTTTTTTTTTTTAAAGCACTGGTTGGTTATTGAACTGTTATTTTGTATTGTTTTCCTATACTTAATATAAATAAGTGTTAAATAAAAATGTTACACTAACTTTTTATTCCAGAAGCAGTCGTCGGACAGCGAGAATGTTGATCGCATTGGGTTGCCGGTCGTCTCAAGTGGAGACAGATCTGTGAAGACGCCCAGTCAGCAAGCAAGGGAGAAGTTGAAGAAAGTCAGAAAGCTCCTGGACTTCTCGCCGGCGACGCAGAGTCCCGGTCCGGGGAGGAGGCAGCGGAGGGCGGACCGGTCGGGCTCGCTGAGCGCGGACTGGGCGTCGGTGCTGAACAAGCGCGCGATGAGCGACGTGACGGTCCTCGTGGCCGGGGGCCGGGAGATTCCGGCACACAAGCTGGTGCTGTACGCCCGCTGTCCCGCGCTCCTCTGCGACCTCATCAAGGAGGAGAGCGGCGGGACGGTGCGGGAACTGCTGTCGTGGGCGGACGTCCCGTACGGAGCGGCGCTGGCGTTCCTCGAGTTCCTGTACTGCGGCACGCTGAGCCGGGCCCTGCGTCTCGGGGACGAGCTGTCGGGCTTGAAGGAGCTGGCCCGGCGGTACCAGGTGGTGGAGATCACCCGGCACCTGGCGGTGATGCGCAGGGTCCGGGCGAGCGTGTCCTTGGACGGTGGCTACGGCAGCAACACCAGCACCGCCTGCAGGGCCGTCGAGGCCGGGAGATCCGCTCGGAAGGCTGACACCACCACGGATTCTCCCGACCCGCGTAGGGGAGACCAAAAGGCACGTACCACTCCAGAACCTCAAAAACTAAACTCGTCTTGTGACGATGTGCGTGCGTCGCAGTGTTATTCCCCGGACATGTTCGACGAGACAACGCTAGAAGAACACGCTGCTGAAGATGGTGTATCTCAGGGTAGTCGAGCGTTTGTTGACTGCTTGTTGAGCCTGATCAACAAAGCAGATGCGCCTGGTTCTGACAAAACGGACGAAATGGACGTCTGTCGCTCCGGGTCAAAGACGTCTGGTGACGGGCAGATTACAAAGGAAAGTGAATTGCATTGTGGCCTATTAGGTGGATCTAGTGAAAATATATTTCTAAAAAAATATACAGTTAGTGAAAATCAGAACAATGGAGATATTAATGAAAGTCTTTCGAGTGAAATTTTGTCAACTAATATCCATGCTCAAACATTCACTGAAACAAATGTTGAAGGCAGCAGAAAATGTTCACTCACACCTAACGCACATGATAAAAATTTCGTCAGCAGTGTTACAGCAGGAAATACTTCCCACCTTCCGATCATGGACTTGACCCAGGATAGCTCAGATGAAGAAATGTCTATGCAAAGAAGAAGAAAATCAAATAAAATTAACAGCGTACGTGCAGGTGAAGAGCGTGATAAAGGATCATGTAGTCCTGGAACTTGTGAAGTTTCTCCTCTCGGCAAGGAGGCGGGCCCACGTGAAACTCCAACGAAACGAGACGGGCCAAAAGAGTCTGATCGTGGTGGGGATTCCGAGCCGGATGTCGCATTCGTCGACAACGTGTGGGATGATTTTGATGACCTGGGGGTCGTGCCGAACTTGTTGTTCTATTCTTCACCTCCTTGTAAACCAGAGGTTTTCGGTCCCAGCCGGGACTCGGGGCGGAAGTGTCGGAGTCGGGGCGCGGAGTCGAGTCCCGGGAGCGGCGGGGGAACGCGGCCGGAAGCGGGAGCGCCGTCGCCGGGGAACGCAGACTGCAGTTTCAGGAACCTGCTGGAGGACTCCCTGGGGCCCGGCCTGGACAGCAGTGCGCTCTGGCGCGGGGAGAGCACCGGGGCCGGCACCCCGGAGGAGCCCCGGGAGACGGACCTGGACGTGACCCCGCTGCCTGACTACAGCACCATGAAGACGCCTCTGCTCAAGGTACTGCTTCACAGAGCCACGAGCTTGTCACAAGGACCCCTGCAGGGTTCATGCGTCTCCTTAATCCCCTTCATAAGTCCTTTCCTATTACTTAAATGTCCTTAATTTTCACATTGGATCGTATCAAACCCCTTAATAAACATGTTATACAGAAATTAAACACTCATTATGTTTGTGAATTTTTTATTATTTTGCTTTAATCTCTTGACAGCAAAGCTGTAGTAGGGGAATGCATTTTGTGAAAGTTTCTCAATGGTATTTAGCTCTTCTAAAACTTTTTCTGCCTACATTTTATTTGTCAGTAGTAAAGTAGCAGAATTTTTTTGAATAATAGTAATATGTAGTTTCAGTTATGGTAAACTATGAGTAAAGACAAACTACAGTATTGATATTCGTGTACATCTGAAGACATTTAATGTCTAAAGGGCTTCTTAACACTAAATTTTTGTACGGTTGGTGTCCGCTTGATAATCATTAAACTTAACTATTCAAAAAAATTATGTTCATTGTAAAATTCTTGTTATTTTTAATATATCCTCATGGTTTTGTTTCATAAATTTATGTACCTGTTTGCCTGTTTCTAGTTTTGTCTTGTTTTTTACTTTGTATTCTTTGTGTTGTGTACTGTAGTCCCTGCAGGTATGCACTTGATTCTCTGCTGGTAGTGCCCACCTAAAAAGTTCCCAAACTGTAGGGGGGACATGTTAAAAATTTAAATAAATAAAATAAATAAAAATTAATGTAAAAAGGTAGGAACCATGCCCTGGCATGACACACCTGATTGTGCTCCGGGTGGCTAGGAGCTCGCCGTAACCTGGCAGGTTGTCGGACACTGAAGTAAACTACAGGCGTGCCTTCTCCCTGGTCTTCCACGGCTGTCGGTGCCTCGGGCAAGGTCGGCCCTAGGTGGATGTGAGGGGAGCTGATGTGGAGCAGCGATGGATAATGGGAGCACTCTGAGAAAACCTCACCAGCTCACTGTAACCGTCACTGGCCCCACCAGCCAAAAGTCTCTAGTTTTTGCATTTTCATGGCATTATTTTTTTTATTCGGAACAATTTCTACAGACAGCCCACTCGCAAGCTCTAGTGTCGCGAATTTTGTTGCCAGAACTGTGCTGCAAGTTATCTGTTATTTTTAAAACACAGTAAATCAAAATTTTTAAAAATTTTACTAATTGGGTTTTGGTTGCTCAGGAGAAGTTAATTCGATGAGTTATCACAGCAGGGAAATGTGTAGAACTGGCTGTCCAACGTTGCTGCGAAGCTGAGCCTTGGTCTTTGAGTGAGTTCAGTGTACAGTCGTTATTCGTGATCACGTAGGCACGGTGGCAACGAGCTGGTGTGCGCAGAGTCGGTGTAGTGTGTGATCCTGAAGTGTGTCTGTTGGTGCTGAAGTGTGTGTGCAGAAGTGTGATATCCTGAAGTGCGCGTGCTGAAGTGTGTGATCCTGAACTGTGTCTGTGTGTGATCCTGAAGTGTGTGTCTGCTGAAGTGTGTGATCATGAAGTGTGTGCATGCTGAAGTGTGTGATCCTGAAATGTGTGCATGCTGAAGTGTGTGATCCTGAAGTGTGTGTGCTGACGTGTGTGATCCTGAAGTGTGTCTGTGCTGAAGTGCGTCTGTGCTGAAGTGTGTGATCCTGAAGTGTGTCTGTGTGATCCTGAAGTGTGTGTGTGTGCTGAAGAAAGAGCTGCTGCGGTTCGGCCTGAAGCCCCTGAAGAGGAACCAGGCAAAGCTGCTCCTCCGGCACATCTACAACGAGATGCACCCCTTCGCTGGCGGCGCGCCCCCCGGGGCCCAGCACGGCGGGTCGCTGTTCAGGGAGCCGAACGCTGACACCGTCGTGCCCAGGAGTCCCGTGAAGAGGCCGGCCAGCCAGCCGTGCTGCTCGGACCGCGAGGACGTGTCGCAGGGCAGGTACTGTGCTCCAGTCTGGAGCCACGAGGTTTGCTTTACTCGCAGTCTCTTCTGTTCTCAAGGAGCGGTGAGAGTTGGGAGCAAAATGAACCAGTTGGTAACTCTCATATAGGCGAAGAGAACGACTCGGGGGCTTATTTTAATTTTACCTGGCACAAAAGCAGACGTCTTGAAAAATATAAATTCGAAGTAAGATTTATTTGGAGGTGAAACTGCTGAGGCTAATATCGTGCCACGAATGATGAGAGCTTAATCAAATAATGTTTTATGTGTTTTTAACGTAGGAACGTTGATACGAATATACTCCAGAAAACCTGTAGTAATGAAATAAATACATGTTAAAAAAATACTTTACTCAAAATGTCTTGAAATATAATTATTCAAACATCAGTTGTCATTTGTAGTGTGATACATAAGTTATTCACTGCCCTGAATATCACAATACACAGAAACATTATAACGAAACAGAAGTAGATGATTGCGCAGAAACAACCAGCAGACTTATTTGCCTTCACAACTCTTCCTCTAGAGTAGCATCCAGGGCATGACCTCACTGACCGGAGGGCATCTTGCTCTCTCAAGTAAAATGGCTATCCGCCATATTGTTTCCGGCGAATGAAGCGCGCAAGGGCGTCCTGAGAGCTGAAAGGTCCGAAAGAGACTTCGAGTAAAACAATCCTATGAACTCAGGGTGGCCACCGGACTGGGAAAATGGGGGAACCTTAAATTAGCCGTGAATTTTTTTGGTTGCCGGGAAATCTGTGAGAAACCCGTGAATTTTTGAAAGCCATCATCACGAATTACCATTTGTCCAGCACGTTGGAGAGAGCTTGGTGGAAAAACTGTCCATTGTGCCTGATGACAAAGTTATATGTAGGTACGTCTGTTGGTAAAATAATTAATGGGAAACCTTACACTTCATACACACAGATCGGAAGCCTTAGATTCGCTCATGAAAATGTTTAGTTTTTTTTTTTTTTTTGTAAATTTTTTACTTGGATAAAGTAGGTTACACGTAAAAATCAAGAAGTGGCACTCAGTTTTCTTTTGTGAATGCTCAGTATTAATATTATGCATGGTTATTCTATACAGTAATTTTTATTGAATGATGTAATGTATAAGGGAGGGCCCAATTGGTTAATCACTTAATCAGTTCAAATATTACAAACATTAAAACAATTATTTTTTTTTTACTTCAATCCTGTATTTTATAAAACAATTTTAATACAGCTTCACCAACAAAAATATTCACAGTTCGATTCGACTTGGCGAATATTTAGAACATTCGCTTTGCATCAAAAACCTAGTATTGGCTCAAGCCTACGGGTTTGTTTTGTTTTTCTGAACTGTGGGGGTTTGAAAAGTTATAAATTAGATGATTGGGGGGGGGGAGGGTCCGACAACGTGCCCCTGGGCCCTTGGTTTCCCGTGGCCGCCCTGAAGAGCGGAACGTATCGGCCGTGCTGCTGAAACAAGACGAGCTGTGACAGGATCCAGCGTTACGATCTAGCGATGTGGCACGGTAGGAACCGCACCTCCCGCCTCTTGCACGACGGACGTTCTCCGTTCCAGCTCCTGCGGCAGTCTCTCCAGCGACAGCTCCATGGCCGAGGAGAGGATCCACGAGGTGGACGAGTTGAGCCAGGCGGGCGGAGAGTCGTCTGAAAGAGGTAGTATTCCTTCAGTACCCACCAGCGTTGCCTGGGCCGAACGCGGGCTGCCGTCTTAAAACTTTGTTATCATCCAAAAAAAAAAAATCCGGAAATATTTTAAAAATAAAAAAAAAAGTACCGAATTTAATTTTAGTAAAACTTTTATAAAACCTGATACTGACATTTTGAATTATGTCCGCCATCTTTAAATTCATTAATTGTTATAAAATCCTTATGGTTTTTATTGCCAAAGTATAAGGTAGGTTTTAAGGTCGTATACATTAATAATATGAATTTAATACGTTAAATAATGTTTACTACATAATTAATGTAGCTGACCTAACCTAACCGACGTTTCGCTTTAATATTAGTACCCTTATTTCTTAGAAGCCTCTTTTCTGCAGGTGTACCAAAATATGTTTTATATATACCTAAACAGGGCTAAAAAAAAATACTAGTATTTAATCTAGTCACTGATAAAAATTTATTTTCCTAATTTTTATGTCTGAGTACCAATGATGGACTATTTTCAATATTTACCAAAATTGATATCTACTAGTAAGTTTCTGCATGCATTTTATATTACATAGTAGTGATGGCTCGATATCCAAAAACCCGATACCGATACCGATTCCGATATTTCCAAATTTACCGATCCAATACCCTATACCCGATATTCCGATAATAGGCATATCTCATTTCTAACACTGATTCTATAAAATTGTGGTTCTGGAGTATTGTTAGAGACAATAATGAAAAATGTTAAATATTAATAAAACATACTTATGTGAATGTATATTATTTTTATTAATTGTAAAATATTGTAAATTCACAGTAAATGAATGCTAATAATGAAATTATCATAATGGCCTACAAATAAGCTCTCTAAATTCAAATTCACAATTCACTGCATGTACTTAGTTCAGTGTCTCAACTGTAATCTACGAAAAATACCGTCCAAAAAACATCAAACTTTTGTACCCTTTGTAAAATTTCATCACGGTAAACGACACGCTAGAAAGGAAGGTCTTCAATTAGCAAATTTTGTGACCATTGTTCAAGTGTATCACTCCATTTATTGGTGCGAAAACACGTTAAAAATACGTGAAAAGTAATTTCAATAGAACTTTGAAACGTACTGCAGAGTTTGTAAAACCACACATCTTTATTTATGTTGTTGGCAATGCACTCAATATAGCCAACATAATACCTTTGCTGCAACTTTCCCTACTTAAACACGTTTCATATTTTAGATTTTGTAAAACTTGCATAGCTTTGTATAGAACAGCAGTTGGCGACCATGAAACAACACGGAAAGAAAATGCCTGTTATATCAGCAGGGGAGACCTAAGCTGCACATAAAGTTCTGCCATTCCCGATTACACCCGAACAATTCAACCTTTGGCCAACTTCGGGATTTGTTTTATTTTTGCGCAGGAAAAATGAATTCAAATATTAAAAGTGGTCAGTTAGGTTAGCTACTTTAAAACACTTAAAAACACTATGGACGGTTAGTTAGGTTATTATAGCTACTTTAAAATAAACGGAGAAATATAAATATATATAAATAAACCCGAGGTTGGCCGTAGGTGAATTTTTCGGGTGTAATTGGGAATGGCAGAACTTCATGTGCATCTTAGGCTTCCCATCAAGCAGCAACTTTATTCTTCTTCATGTTTACTTATGGCTACATCTCTTATTAAATTAAATATCGTAATTATTTTCGTTTATGTTTTCAATTTATGTACACTTAGTGAACTTCGAAAATTCATCAAGCGAAAACATTTTGCGAATATCTGAAACGAATAAATATGCACTAATGACTGGGATTTGTCTTCACATGGAAGAATTGTACCGTCGGGATGCATTGCAGTATCAGAAAGAAGAAATAGGCTTAAAATTGTTTCAGTGGAAAATATGCTTGGAATTACTAGGTAATATGGTGACGTGAAGAAAGATAAATTACGCCCGCGGAAAATAAGCTTGGAATTACAGTTAAGGTTATGTGAGAAGTATTATTGGCGAGAGCGAACATAGGTTATCAAAATATTGCAAGTATTTACCGATGTCCAATATTGAAAAATGTGCCGATATTACCGATCTCCGATATCGAATATCGAATATCGGGCCATCACTATTATATAGGGACATGCACTTTTCGTAAAAATGAAAACAACTATGAGAAATATGAAATTCACATCTAATTTTGTTTTAACACGATATGAGAGAAAATGTAACTCTGGTAAACCTAGGTTTACTTCTTCTATCAGTATATTTCCATCCTTGTTGGTAATTGTTGTGCAGAACCGAAAGACTTTGGAAATGCTGTTCGCCAGTACATCAAAGACACGCCCGAGTTGTACGAGAGAATCCTGCGGTACGAGCCGATCTGGCTGGAAGAGCTGCAAGCTAACCTCAAAGCACAGAAACTGAAGTTCAACCTGAACCAGCTTATGGATTATCTGGATGAGCAGGTAACATGTGCTTCCACAAACATTGGTTTGCGAGATAAATGTCGTTTAGGCCAGGGAAAATTAATTTATTTATTTACTTATCATTAGAGATAAGATTTTATGGATTTTGTTTATTCAGAAAGATGCACATTATTGGCCACATACATATAACATAAATGTTTCATGATATTTAGGTATTTAACCGAAACAGTGTCATTTTGACTGATAGATGATGTACTCGTAACAGTAAAAATAAATCTGCCACTACTTGTTTGAAAAATATACCAACATTTAATGTAAAAATGAGTTGCTAATAACAGTGTAAGATCAAAAACTAGTAAAATAAATTTTTCCAATCTACTTGGTACATACATTTTTTTGTAAAAAACTTTATGCGGAACACTTGCCATTCATACGTATTACATTTTTTTGTGATATGAGTTAAGTTTTGATTAAAAATGCTGATTAATTTTATAATAGTACCTAATCCTTCACTTGGCAAGTCTTCAAATTGCGGGAATTCATTTAGCGCGTTGTTAATTTTACTACCACAGTATTGAATGGCACGTCTGTAAACTTCAGTTGGCGCGAAATCGCCACGGGCAAAAAAAAAAGTCGGGCATGACGCCACGAAGTCTGCTTCAACTTGGTGAACAGCAGACGTGTTGTGGAATACAGTTAACCGTACAAGGGGGAAAGAGATGCGCGCGCGCAGGTGTCTATGCTATCGTCTGTTGTACAAACATCAGCTACGGCAAGTTCAGTTGCAGCCATTGGCCGTAAAGGACCAAATGTTTTTATGTCCATGCGTATGTCGTCGGGCCGTACTGTTGTCGCCCGGCTACGTGTCGGCAATTACAATATTTTTTATCCTGTGGTATGTGTCGTGCCCACCGCTGAAGCCCTCTGCTGTTGGTGGGAATGTAACAAATATATGAATAAATAAAACACCTTGTGAGAATTCGAAAGTTTTGTTAAGTGAACCTGAATGCCCTGCAGTAGACCTTGTTGCAGCGGCAGTTGTAGAGTTGTAGTAGTGGCGGCTTTGAATATATATACTGCATAGAAGTCACGAGTGGATAGGATTTACTCTACGTTTTTCAGAAGTGTATAATGAGCAGCTTGGGAACTTCACCGCTGCAGTGCGCTGCCGTAACGCCCTGTATCGTCTTAGTTGTTATTTACGCGTTAGAGCGCAGCACTGTCGCCCGCTGTCATTCCCCGCACCCCCCCAACCATCATTCACTGCAGCTCAAGGTCGTTCAACGGGAGGGGGAAGGGGTGTTTGAAGAGTTCGACACTTGTCCGCTAGGGACCGCCACAAGTCGATGCCCTAGAGATGGTGGCGATTGCGGCGGTGAATTAACCAACTACCTCAAAACCGTATTAGAAATTTTAACCTGGGCTGGCGACTTCTATACAGTATATATATATTCAAAGGTGGCGGTGAGAAGCGGGCTCCCGGGAACGGACGGTTGCGTTGCTTGTGGCAGTGCGTGACGTTCCGCACGGCTCAGGGCCAGCGCAGCCGAGCGAGGCGGAAGGAGCGCAAGAGGGCGGGCGGCTCCCCGGGGCAGCCAATCAGAGGCCGGCCCAGGAAGCGAGCCTGCACCCAGCCCAGCTGACCGCAGACTGCCTCCCATCCACCGATCACTGCTCCATCTGCGTTTGCACTGTTATTTTCCGACCTTGTAAATTTTATCACAGTTATGTAAAATATAGTGTTAACGTGTGCATAGTATCAAAACAAATGTCCTGCATTTTTCATGACCTCTTTAGTAATATGACAGAAAATCCATAATTCATTACAAAGTTATCGTTATCTGGGTAAAGATTTATTTTTACACATCCTGCTATCAAGGGGAAAAAAAAATCAGGAAAATGCATATTACCGGAATAACTGAAATAAGTGGCACAATTCCTTCCAGCACAGGATTTAGGATGAAGATTGTGGTTTTGATTTGCCTTCCAAAACTGGATTGACCTCAGCTGGTGACCTTGATCCATACTTTGGAATTTAAAATATTACACACCGATTGGAACATCAAACCCATATTAATTACGATTTTACTTAACTCATAAATCAGTTATTTCATAAAGAAAATATTTTATTTATTATTTATTATAATTGTGACATGCCTACCTATGGATAGATGCCTTAGATGGTAGGCAAAATACAAATATACTAATTCAAACAAGATAAACATTTATACAAAGCTAAAAGAGAAGAAATACAAAACAGCTACAAGGATATGAATACGTACTAGACAACACTAAACAATACTGGACAACACCTATAACTAAACACACATTGAACTAGGGGAGAGAATTAGGGAATGGTACTGCTCTTTTTACAGTTATTTTGTCATTTTGCAATTTAAGGAAGCTGTTATACATGTCAAAGTTTTTGATGATACTATTGAAAAATGTCATATTGTTTATTGTTTATAATAAAGGTTTGTATTGACTGTTGGAAGAGGGAAATTTAATTCCTGTGTTTTCCTAAATATAAGTACATTTTAGGCCCTTTTCATAGCAGTTTATTTCAAATAGGTTATCTGATATAGCTCTTCTTGATGAGAAGGAGCCAAGAAAGGAGTGTAATTCTACATCATTTTTAAAATTATTATTTTGACATAACTTAGATAAATTTGTTTTGGACTTTATCTAGTTCATCACTGTCAGTTTTGCTAATGGAGTTCCAATTGATTCATATCTAACTAAAGATACATGTATAAATACCCAAAATGGAATCTAGTAATTTAGTTGCATTAAATGTAATATGTTTAATGGAGCAAGAGTTCTGTTAGGATTTTGATATTATTGATAGAATATGGTTATAGAAGAATAATTTAGACTGAAGGGATACCTTAATCTCACATATGTATTTGGATATTTGTGATTATATAAAAGTTTATGATGAAAATTAATGGAATGGTATTTTCTAGTGTATTTTATGGTAATGGTTTTATTAAAGTTCGGTTTGATTGAGTTTCAGTTACGACATCAAACAATTGAAATGACCTCTCTGTGAAGTAAATGACTGTCATGTACAGAAATAACAGTTCTGGAAATTTTAAAGTCATCAGCAAACAGAAAACCAGCAAAGTGGTTTTGCTCAGTAATAATATGTATGAATATTTTAAAAGAAGGGGGAAAAGAGTCCCACCTTGTGGAACACCAGAGCTAGCCACATGTAAATTGGAATTGGAACTTTTTATTGAAACATAATATATTTTTATCTTTTAGATAAGGTATAACTGGCTAACCCTAAATTAGATAGTTTATAAATTAAGCTGTTTAGATTTACAGTGAGTGCCAAAGGCCATTGCTTGATCAAAATGGCAAGCATCCATCTGACTGCATGTTGTTAAGTTCAGAATAAATGGGACTTGGAAATGTAAGTAAATTAGTTGTAATAGTTTTACCACTTATAAAGCCATGTTACTGTTCAATATTATAATTTTAACATTGAAATCCGGATAGTTTAATATGGTTTGGTCAAAGACAAACCCATGGACCTATGATTCATAACATTTAAATTGCTGTATTTCTTGTAAAATTGAATAACCTTAGCAGTTTTCGATTTGTTGGGGTGTTCACCACTATTAATACCATAATTCAGGGCTGCCGTTTTTACGGATTTTATCAGTTTTTACGGCAAGGGCGTCACCAGGGGCGTAGGGGGGGCAGTTGCCCCTCCCCCCTAGAGCCCTAGAGATTCAAAAAAATACATACTTTTCCCACAACTTGCCCCCCCCTCCCCCAGGCCATCGGCTGGCGACGCCCTTGTTTTACGGATATTTCAAGAGTAAAACAGATTGGCGGAACAACAGAGACGTTCAAGGATATTTCCAATAGTTGGGCCAATATTTTCCCATTAAAATGACGTTCCTGTAAATATTTACATTTTACTTCGCCATTAACACAGATGTAAGACAGAAAACTATCTGAACCAGTAGACATTGTAGACATTAATGATTTGATACTCCAGAGTACAAGACTCAGTATTATTAGTCAAAGGAATGACATAATTGTGACATCTGTAAGGGATTATGGTTGTTAAGTGGGGGTACATTAAACACTAGAGAAATATTCTGCAAAGTCGTTGGGAATAATAGTTGCATCATTAGCAACTGTATCATCAACCTTCAAGGATAGTTGATTTTCATAAACTTCTCTTATTATTTTCACATAACCGCTATATTTTTTTTAGTAACATTCCTTGGTGGCAACACTTGCAGACCAAGATTTTCGTAGCATGTTTTGTGTTTGTCGAAGTTGTAAACACAGATGAAGCTCATGCTCAGAACAAGAAAACAGCTGTGTAAAATACTTTTAACAGACATGTGACAATTGCTGTCTTGTACGGTAGGTATGGCCAGTTAGTGTGTCATAATCTGTTATCTGCGAAAACATTAATCTGCAAGGTATGGCTGACGTGTTTTTGGTAACATCAAAAATATATGTATTATTAATGCACCTAACTTAAAACTTTACATGCTTATATTCATACTAGTTGATGTATTATTTATGATGAAGAGTTAAAAATCTTGTCAATACACATCAATGCAACAAAAAATAAGTTTATTGATGACTAAGCCATTTAATTTTATATTTTTTTTTGTCTAGTACTCGAGACAAAACCAACATACCTGCAGAAAATGTTACAGAAATTCTGGTTCATTGTAAACCAACATAAGAATTGTAATCAATGTCGAAATTAAGCACTCACTCAATATCAACAGGAAATTTAGCATCTATTTTACATATAAAGCAGTTATATTTTTGTGCCTTTATTATACTTATCCATTTCCTCTTTTCAAGTGTATTTTGAGATATGTACAAATTTATGAGAACAACAGTAATGAAAATAAATTGTTTCCTTCATTTTTCAATTAGAACACGCAATGAGTGCACTTAGAATTTTAGACAAAGATTCACAAGAAACATTGGGAGTTGGGTTTGATTTAAATTTTGTGAACATAATCATGTGGTGTTTTTTTTTTCTCGTGACATAACTGAAGTGTAAAGTAAGAGGTCTGTAGGATTCCAATCAAAACTGTGGATTAAGCGATTAAGGTAAGGTATTAGTACAGTAGAGCAATAAAACGACTAGTAAAAATAATCCGGTCTTTTATTATCATTGATTACAACTACGTCTGAAAGCAGAATAGTGTTGAGTAGCACTGCAGATAAAAACTGTATACAAAAACAGAGGAACTATCAAATTTCTGTATAAAATTCATTTTATGGCAGTTTGCAATTTGTTTAATATGTTCAATATGTATGTATTATCAAACAAGTTCAATTTATGTATTTAATATTTACCACTTTAGAACCATTATGCTATATGACAAAGATTTAAGTATACATAATAATTAAGTACAGAAATGGTGGCATACAATGCCACACCATCCAAAATATGTGGATAAAGTTTCATGTAAATTTCAAACAACATCAAACACACATATTCTTACTCAATGTACGTTGTAAAATGCACATCTTTGTTACCTGCTGAAGTTGAATTAACTCAATAAAGCTTAATCCAACCCATAACTACTCATTGTGGCAGATCAGACGTATATTACTCTAAAACACTCAAGTAATGTCAACACCCATCTAACACATCAATATATAAATAAATATAACAAATACTAAAATATATTTACAATATTTTCTGCAAAGACTAGGCTTAAGTCTGTTACAGTTACAATGATGCCAACTGTTCCCTAATAGGTTCCCAAGTTGACATTCATTGAAAGTGTCACTGTTTGTCCTTGCAAAATCAGCACTTTCACAGTCATAAAATTCCTAAGCGTTTCTTTCTCGTTACCTTTGACAGAAAAATGTACTACTCCACAACACATTCTCTTTTGTCCATTGGGCTACTCTTCAATTTATTACTTAGATCTTGCATTTAAATTCATGTAACGGTCTGTTTGAGTGAGGGGTCATGGATACATAGTAGTTGCTCTTCAGAATGTGTTCTATCAATTCTTGTCTGTAGTTACAGTTTTCTAGGGTATATGTTGTGGTTTTACAGCTTATAGAACATTTCTTATAACTGATGAAGCTGACACAAACTTTACTTATTCAAAATCAGCACATAGCCTGAATCAAGCTATAATAACTTCTTCTTTTGTGAAAATAAATCCTTTGCCTGAATATATTCTCCCTCGGAACAGATGTGGTGTGTGTAATATCGTGGTCGTGTTTGTTTTGCGAAATGCATCTTTTGTATTAAAGTTCGTGGAATGTAGGGCTTCAAGTATGAGACGGTCAGTTCATTGTATGTTCAATTGGATATATCTTTTTTTTTTGGTACTGTCGCAGAGAAGTCAGCGGGCATAATATTAGTAGGCATACCATTTGGAAAAAAATGTACCTTGTTTTGTCCTGAAAACCAGTGGAGAACAAATTCCTGTATTTGTGAGAATAATTTTATGGCAAATTAATGGTATTGTATCGAACGTTCAGATTTTGTTTCTGTGCGTAACAAATTTTTTGTTACGCTAATGTGTAGTTACATGACAAAATCAAGAAGTGAAGGAGTAATGTATCGAACGTTCAGATTTTGTTTCTGTACGTAACAAATTTTTTGTTACGCTAATGTGTAGTTACATGACAAAATCAAGAAGTGGAGGAGTAATGTATCAAACGTTCAGATTTTGTTTCTGTGTGTAGTAACATGACAAAATCAAGAAGTGAAGGAGTAATTTATCGAACGTTCAGATTGTGTTTCTGTACGTAACAAGTTTTTGCTACGCTAATGTGTAGTAACATGACAAAATCAAGAAGTGGAGGAGTAATGTATCAAACGTTCAGATTTTGTTTCTGCATGTAGTAACATGACAAAATCAAGAAGTGGAGGAGTAATGTATTGAACGTTCAGATTTTGTTTCTGTACGTAACAAATTTTTTGTCACGCTAATGATTAGTTACATGACAAAATCAAGAAGTGAAGGAGTAATGTATCGAACGTTCAGATTTTGTTTCTGCGTGTAGTAACATGACAAAATCAAGAAGTGAAGGAGTAATGTATCGAACGTTCAGATTTTGTTTCTGTACGTAACAAGTTTTTGCTACACTAATGTGTAGTAACATGACAAAATCAAGAAGTGGAGGAGTAATGTATCAAACGTTCAGATTTTGTTTCTGCGTGTAGTAACATGACAAAATCAAGAAGTGGAGGAGTAATGTATCGAACTTTCAGATTTTGTTTCTGTACGTAACAAATTTTTTGTCACGCTAATGTGTAGTTACATGACAAAATCAAGAAGTGAAGGAGTAATGTATCGAACGTTCAGATTTTGTTTCTGCGTGTAGTAACATGACAAAATCAAGAAGTGAAGGAGTAATGTATCGAACGTTCAGATTTTTTTTCTGTATGTAACAAATTTTTTGTCACACTAATGTTTAGTAACATGACAAAATGAAGAAGTGGAGGAGTAATGTACGGAGCGGAGGCCCGGAGCCAGGCGCTCACCACACGGAGCACTTGCTGACGGGGTTCATGGGCGAGCCGGCGGGGCAGGCGAAGTCGCGCGAGAACTCCTCCACGTTGGAGCACGGCCCCAGCACGCGGAAGCGTCCCGGCGAGTGCACGCCCGTGGTGATGCGCTGGCGCATAGCTTCGGGCCGGTACTTGCTGCACCATGACTGCGCCGCCGAGATCCAGAACATCTGGCGCGGCGAGAAGTCCAGCCCCGGCAGGCGGCCCTCCTCCCCGTTGCGCTCCGTCCACGCCAGGTACGCGCGGTACGCCTCCTTGATGCCGCCGTTGTCCGCTATGTTCTCCCCCTGCGTGTTGATGCCGTTGAGCTGCGCAAAACACGGGCCGCGGGCGTCACGCGGGCGCTCTCGTCCTTGAGCCTCGGTGCACGGCTAATAGTAGACGAGTACACTGCACAAGTGTGTGTTGAACTAACGCCTTCAGATTTACGATGCTTAGTCGCCAAAGGGAATCAACTCGAGCACATTTCACAAGTGTATGTTGAACTAACGCCTTCAGATTCACGATGCTTAGTCGCCAAAGTAGGAACACGGAGGCAGAATTCTAACTCCAACTACGCTAACTGCATGTTTCAATGTCGCCTGATGGCGTGGCAACGGTGGAAGGTACTGTCAGCGAGATGACTGTGCTCGGCCGTGAACTTGGAAGCAGAAGGTAAAAGCGAGCAATACCAACGGCCGTGCTGATTTGCTAATGTAATCACTGGTTACCATTTGAAAATGGTACATACTTTTTTTTTAGCTATTAGACATGTTTTGGGTAATTACCTAGTTATCTCTCTAACAGTTACTTTCAGTGTAATTGAAGTGGTTATCACTCTCCAGAAAGGAGATTTGGCTCTCCCTCATTCATTATTCAAGTAAGAAAATTTTAAATGAAAATACATAATTTTTAAAGCTGGACTAAAGTTTGATGGAGTTATTTAGAGCACATGAGAGAAAGTGCATGCAAGAGAGAGAAAGAGTGTGAGAGAGAGAGAGAGAGAGGAGTACCTTGAGGCCGGTCGTGTCCTCTGTGTAGTTGCCATACTGCTCGATGATGCACCGCGCCTTCTGCAGGTACTTCTGCTTGGTGCCGGGGTCCCACCAGTCCACCAGGTTGCCCAACTTGTCGAACTGCCGGCCCTGCGGAGCGAACACACCGCGTGCTCACACAACTGAACATTCCAACAGTGAAACCACATTGTGCGCTTTCATTACCAGAGATCCTAACTAAACTACTTGACGCCGAACAGCTTTGTAATAAGGAACGCCAAAACGTAAGACACACAATTCTCACATCCGTGGCCTCAACCCAGAAGCAAACAAGTGGTTAGAACAGTAAAACTAAAATTATGAAATGTGTATCCTGGGCTTGGACCACACAACGCAGTATGCCACTGGATTTTCGCCACATTAAGACAATGCATATTTTCACCACATTAAGACAATTGGTGAAAGTTTGCTGCTTTGTGGACACTCCTTTCAACCAGGGGCACCGGAAATAGTGGTTAAGGGGAAGGGCGCATTGTCCCTCCACTTGTTCCAGGGAGTAGCAGAAGGGGGGAAGGTTGCAGTTCAGCTGTTTACATCACTAGGTATATTAGCTTCTACATGTAAAGAAAGCATCCATGTCAATTCCTTCAGAGCTCAAGAATTTGAGAAAGTACTATAATGGTATAACTTTGTGCTCAAAAAACATGGTGCTTAAGACTTTACATATCGATTCACGATCTGAAACGGTAGAGATTAAGCAGGAACTTTTTCAAATCAAGCAAAGTTTGCGTTATAATGATGAATTCAAAAAATCCTACAGTCATGAACTTAAGAAATTCTCAAACAAAAAGAAAGAACGCACAGAAACACTGGTAACTGATGTCCGACGAGTGACCTACTTTCGATGCAGCGTCAACCACGCGACGTCGTCAGCGGTTACAATAACAACCAGTGCATCGACAGAGAAGGCTTCACTTTGGTGCAACATGCACATAAGTCCAAAACCAATGGAACAACCGAACAACAATGCGAAACGGGAACACGAATGAAAGAAAATGCTTATGCAAGTACAAATATTTCCACTTCTTAAAACCGTACAAACCTGCCTTCAAAAAAACCAAAGCTCTTTTTTTTTTTTTTTTTTTTTTTTTTTTACTCAATTTATATCTTCTCTCCAAGAACAGACCAAAATGAATTCTTACGTCTCGGTTCTGGAAGAAGACTTTAATAGAAATAACAATATCATGTTCTGGCCCCGAGTGCTAATTAGCTCCTTCTGTAGGAAACTTATTCCTGAGCAAATTGCCAGCAACTATAATACTGGTGTTCTCGACAACGCAAGTTGGGTTAACCCACATAACTATAACTACCCTGAAACAGAACATGCCGGTGTGTGCTTCAGTGCTTCTGTGGCTCTCGACGTGGATCGCACTGGACGTTCGTCGGCGCCGAGGACTTTACAGGTGCTACCGCAATGGGGGTTGAAGTGTTCGTCGAATCCTAGGGCGCCACCACATGTATAATGGGCATGTGGACCCGGCTACTCTGTTCTCAGGGCTGTGACGTAGCCCGTGTGCATTGAAAACATCCGAGAATGACGACAAGTGCATGAAGCTCCTTTTTCTAGCAGCGCTCGCGACTCACTGCCCGTTCGTCCTCGCTCGGCAACTTTCGGGAGCGGAGCACTGACGTCACATCAGCGGGCGGTCGTAGAGGGCGGTGGTGGAAGGAGGGGGGCTTGCAGCGTGTAAGAGGAGAGGTGGTGGCATATCGGGCTCAGAAGGGCGCAGCCCGGAACAATGTCACAGGCAAGAGATCTGCAAGTTGCGTGCAAGGTCCCTACCTGGTCGTCAAACCCGTGAGTTATCTCGTGTCCGATGACGAAACCGATCGCTCCGTAATTCATGTAGCGTGGCCGCTCGTACCCGAAGAAGTGTCCTTGCAGGATCCCGGCCGGGAACTCTGCAGCAAACACAAACCACATCCTTAAAACAACGCTTGTGCAAGACAAAAACACCACAACACATGAACTTTTTCAAATTTGCGGTAAGCTGATCGGGGTGTGGTTTATTCCATTAAACACATCTCGACTCCCGTCTTCGTGTTCTCCGAGATGAAAACCTGGGACACTGTACCGAATTCCAAATGTTGTCCGGTTACGTTATGATTGGGGGAGAGAGAGCAAAGATGTAAAAGTAGAGCAATGACATGCTTTAATGTCGGATTGTGTTGGACATCTCAGAACAAAGTATACAGTCAAACCTCAATAATACAAACCTGAAAAGACCATAATATTGTCTCTTTGCAATAACGAGGTTTATATTAACCAAACTATTACAAAATTAAATCACAAAATTTATGTAATTTCTTAATAAAATTCAAATAAATTTAAAACTTGCACACAATTTTATACCACACAAAATGTATTTTTATTTTTAGGGATTGTAAAATACAATTTTAGGATTTTAGGATGGCTACACCTGTGCCCCCAACTACTGTATCACACTTAAAAAGGATGTAAGACAGAAGAATAAAGCAAAAGTATACAAATTATCTATCAAACAACATACTACCATCATTTTCAAAGAATAAAAATTCAAAGCATTTTTCCCTAACCTACAATGAGCTAAATCAATGGTATTAGTATTATTATAAATGAATCTTCACAATGATTCTTTACTTTATGCTGGGAAATTAGTATTAATCAAAATTCATTACATGTAACTGTTTACCCTTGAAATAACAACTTTGTATTGTATAATAACCATAATTTTGTATTTAACAAAATACTTAGCACTATAACTCCTACGTATGTAGTTTCTAGGGACTGTGAAAACACTTTGTATTAATGAGAGTTTTGTATTACCAGGGTTTTTATTAATGAGGTTTCACTGTACATACCTCAGTTTACCAAGTTTTTCTCACCCAAATATATATTTTTTATTTTCAATTCCCAAAGGGTTTAATAACTGTTCAGCATAAAGTATAGCATAACGTTTTTAATTCATGACTATAAGCGAATATCAAATTGAATGTTAAAAATATTCGCCAAGTCGAATCAAATTGCTATTATTGTTCACGGTGAATTGTATTGGTACGCTTAATTTATACAATACAGGATATAAGTAAAAAAAAAAAAAAGTTAAACGTTTGTGATGTTTAAACTGATTAAGTGATTAACAATTGAGTGATAATATAACATAATTTAATAAAATTATCATACATAATATTAATATAGCATTCATAAAAGCAAAAGGAGCACCTTCTTTTCATATTTTAAGAAACCAACGTTATTCAAGCAAACGACATACCTCACAAAAAAAAAATTAAATATTTTCAAGAGCAACACGAAGCTTTGCATAACAAATGAAGCTTCAAATACAGTTCCAGTTGTCAAATTCAAATTGAATTTCTTTAGTCAAAGTTTCACATGGGTCAACAGCTGGAATCCACAACCGATAAAATTTTAACACGAGTGCCTCGACTGAAGCTGAACTACGAAACTTGCCTAACCGTACACTGCCAGATGAAAGACCTTTCGCTGAACATACTTTCGTTATTAAGTACTTTGCAACGAGGTTTTTACGAGGATGCTCCCAAGACGGCGGTGGGTTCCGAACGGGGCCAGTGACGCGTCCCGCCGGGGAGCTGGAACGGAACCAGCGACACTCGGCGCGCCGGCGAGAGACCCCGGGCGATCATGGAACAGTCGAGAGACTCACGGATGCTGTTCTCGATGGAGCTGTAGAAGGCGTTGACGATGGCCGGCCGGCCGTGCGTGATCCACTCCGTCTTGTTCACCTTCTGGCGCAGCCGGCCGAAGGAGTAGCTGGTGCCGAACTTGGTGAGGTTGAGGATGCTGCCCAGGTACAGCTGCGGCTGCAGCTCCAGCTGAAAACGCACCCGGACGTGTGAGCGCTGTACTTGCCAGTTGCCATGTTTCATTTATTCTGAGCGGCACATGACTAAACACTCCGCCTGTCTACAGCAGGGCCGTAGCCAAGATCCTGTGGAAGAGGGGGGTCTAGTATGATCACTGCATCAGTTTTTTTATGAGTACGCTTTCTGTTTATTTGGATCATAAAAGAAAAATGATTGTTCTATTACTGTCTCAGAAAATAGTATGCATTTAGAACTTCAACCTTAACTTCGTTAAAACTTCAACTATTAATGTTATCAAATACATGAAACACACACGCCAAGACTGTAGAAAATACATGCTTACAGTTAGCATGTGTGCAAACCGGCAATTCCTGTCGCCTCTGTACATGAGGAATGTCGGGCCGTAAGAGGGAGGAAATACATTATTGTAGCCCACTAAGGATTACAATAATCCTTCCGAAATAATCTCTTTGTGACCTGTAGCTAAGCTGCTGAAATTTTCTTATTCTGTCTTTGCATTTTTTTTTTTTTAATATTTGAATTCCTGGAGGGAGGGGTCAGGAAAACCTCCCCTTTCCCCCCGGCTATGTCCCTGTCTACAGTTGTGTTTGTTTAAGATTACAAAACCAGAAATTAAAACATTTACTTACAATATTATTATAAAATGTGTTACTGAAAAAACAAATAATTTACTAATAATGTTCAGAGTGTGTCCATGATATCATTCTAAAATAGGAACACACGGAAAACAAGTCAAATGTTTGCTGGCAAGGTGGTCTTCATCTACAGTAAAGAAGACTGGAAGGAAAAAAGAGTTTTTTTTGTATGTGCAACAGTATTTTATAATTTTTTTTTCCATGGTTGCTTATAAGTAAAAAGGAGTTTAATGAAACCACTTTTCATCATGTGGTGAATCAACAAGCAATAATCTTTACTGTCAGTTGCATGGCCTCTGTATGTATAGGCAGAGGACAAATAAATGGATAAAAAAAAATGGAATAATTTTCTTCTAATATTTAGTCCTGTGATATAATTGTTCTTACGCCATCGTAAAAGTCATCCAGTTTCTTGTCATCCAGAAGTTCGTCTGGGTACGCTATGTGGACCATCATGGACGCTGCTTTTTCTAGGCCCTTCATCCTGAAAATGCAAATAAAAAAAAAAGTAAAATAAAATGCAATTTACATTAATGCGAAGTCACCGTTATGTTCCATAACCATAGCTCAGCCAAAAAAAAAAAAATTTACAGGACATGTTTCTTATTGTATTATTCAAATATGGTAGAATTCATGAGCAATTGGAATTAATCAGTGTCTGCAAGCATCCACCAATGATAACTCTTGAAAACTATCCTTTTGCAGATGAGTTTGTGTTTCTCTTGCAGCAAGTAAATCTTGAGAACTTCATCTCTACTATTTCATCTTTTAACTATAAAAACAAGGTGTAGGTGTTTGGTACCTGGATTTATAAGTATCATATTTTGTGACATTGTGTATTTCTATTTGAAGGAATTCATATGGAATGAGTAGGGACAATATTATACAGTGAATTGCAATAAAACCAAAATAACACTGAAAAGCACGTCAGAAACAGCATAACATGAATGAACAGCAATGAAATACAAGTAATATGGAATAAAGTAGCATTTAACCAAAACGTAATTTAAATCATATAGAAAGTAATCTTTTAAATTCTTGAAATTCAAGGAATGTCATTTCCGGTTTAAAAAAAATTGTACTAAACTGTTTGGACCAGAAAAATTAAATTAATTTGTTTTATTGTGTATCTCTTATTGGATCACTTTTAAACCACAAATGCTTGCTAATTTATTTTTCTTTTTCTGAATGTATCTGTTTTAGACCAATTTATTACAAATTATTTTATCACAAAAATGCAGCATAAAAAGTATACCAATATACATGTTAAAAAAACAACTTTGAAAAAAAAAATAAAAACCTAAAAACATCAATTTTTTTTTTTTTAAAAAAGGGGGTTGTCTGTAAAGTCGGTTTATGGACGATAATTTTACGTGATAACTTCATAAGAAAAAATTAATGAAAATTGATGATATTATTTCTAGTTTTTTCAAATTTTATTTAAATAATTTGTTTAAATATAATCACGGACAATTAGTTAAAAAGCCCGCCTTAACCTGTTTGATATTATAGACGATTTTCTCGCGTGGTGGTTGGCCCCGGTTCTTGCACGCTCGGCTCAGGCTCACGAAACCCTTTTTCGTGCGTGCAGCCGGCGTTCATCGATTTATAAGACGTTATCACGTCAAAATGAAATTGAGCTCAAAATAAAGGCATAAAGTCATGTCTGTAGAACGGAGGTACCTACCTGCTCGCGAACGAGACTTGGGTGGAAGCGACACCTGTTTACGAACCTCGTGTCCTCGTCCATCCAATCAACGGCCTTCAGTATCTTCACGAACTCGTTCCTGATGTCTTGCACCATTTCCAGCGCGGCTGTCTTCGCCTCCTCCTTGAAGTACTTGCGCACGTACAGCGACCCCACAGGCAGCGAGATCCTGCAATGTGACCGTAGGTACAGTCCTGCCGTTCGTGTGCGGTACGCTTAAATAGTACCTATCTATGATTAAAAAAAAATTTGATCAGTCATGGGGACTGTCGACAGAAGTGAAAACTTTAATCTTTGTTTTTAAATGTGTAATGTGACATCAATTCCATGTCAAATGTACGTAAAAAAAAAATGATTTTGGTAGTATATCGGTACGATGTCAGCATGATATCATTTGTCCTTCCATCATTTTTTTTAATCACAACAGATGTCAGTGGTATGAAAAAATTTACATAAAAATTCACTACCTAGCTATGACTTACCAGTGATGTCAGACCTAGGTCCTGTATTCACGTGGTCAAACTAACTTCACTTACTGCTACTACAGCATGTCGGTGACGCGAACTCACGAGATTTTTACCCATCCAAAAAAAAGAGTCCAACAAGCACACGATACAGTCGAGTATATGCAATGTATTAGTGTCTATATGCATATACATGTACACAGGATGCTGTGCGTTGCAAATCTGGCACAACACGACACAAGCATGTCGGTGACGCGAACCTGTAAGTTTTTCCCCTACCAAAAATCGCCCAACGCTGCTAAAGAAGTTTTCACTTGAAAAATGAAAGAAGTATTGGAATGTAAGTAAGGACAGAGGGACAGAGGAACAGAGTGATGGAGGGCCTGAGGGACTGAGGGACAGAGTGACAGAGGGACAGAGGGACTGAGGGACAGAGTGACAGAGTGACTGAGGGACAGAGTGACAGAGGGACTGAGTGACAGAGGGACAGAGTGACAGAGGGCCTGAGTGACATAGGGACAGAGTGATAGAGGGACAGAGTGACAGAGGGACAGAGTGACAGAGGGCCTGAGGTACAGAGGGATAGAGGGACTGAGGGACAGAGTGACAGAGGGACTGAGGAACAGAGGGACTGAGGGACTGAGGGACAAAGAGACAGAGGGACTGAGGGACAGAGGGACTGAGGGACAGAGGGACAGAGGCACTGAGGGACAGAGGGACAGAGGCACTGAGGGACTGAGGGACAGAGGCACAGAGGGACAGAGGGACAGAGGGACAGAGGCACAGAGGGACAGAGGGACAGAGGGACTGAGGTACAGAGGCACAGAGGGACAGAGGGACAGAGGGACAGAGGGACAGAGGGACTGAGGGACAGAGGGACAGAGGGACTGATGGACAGAGAGACTGAGGGACAGAGGGACTGAGGGACTGAGGGACAGAGGGACTGAGGGACAGAGTGACAGAGGTACAGAGTGACAGAGGGACAGAGTGACAGAGGGACTGAGGGACAGAGGGACAGAGGCACAGAGGGACAGAGGGACAGAGGGACAGAGGGACTGAGGGACTGAGGGACTGAGGGACAGAGGGACAGAGGGACAGAGGGACTGAGGGACTGAGGGACTGAGGAACTGGGGGACAGAGGGACAGAGGCACGGGCAGACCGCTCACCCGCCGGACACGATGTCGACGCACTCCTTCCAGCGCGACTCCCGCTCCGTCTTGCCCGTCAGCGCCGACGCGAACTTGAGCTGCTTGCTGCGCAGGTCCTCCGTCAAGTAGCTCACCGAGGACAGCACGGCCCTCGTCACGACGTAGTTGGCCAGCGTCCTGCGCACCGCCCCCGCCCGCTGTCACACTGTGCTGGGTCCAGTGGCGTAGCCAGGATTTGTGTATGGGGGGTGTTAAGAAGCATGGCCCCCCCCCACCCCCGTATTAAAGCGGTGGGTCCGGTGGTCCTCCCCCGGGAGAATTTGGATTTTAAGGTGTAAAATAGTGCTATTTCAGCAGTTTTCGGTACTTAAATTTAAATATTGTAATGGTAAAATTTTTATTAATTTTTAATATGACATTTGTTTGAGTGATGAATAAGAAATTTAATTAAAGATTTGGTACTAAAGGGGGGGGGGGGGGGGGTTGAACCCCTAAACCCCCTGGCTACGCCCCTGGCTGAGTCACGCCCGAGTGTTCCGGAACTGTGAAACATGTTCTGGGTGCTCCCGTTCCGTCTGCTTGTTTATTCTGTCAATGTTCCATTATTGTCTCCTCACCACTCACCATCCCTGATGACCCCGATGGCGAAGAGACGTTAAGTCCTCATTTATCCATTCATTCATTCATTCATTCAGCCATTCTAATAATATTGAGGGTCGTCCCAAATGAAAGTTCAGTGTTTTACCACCCACAGAGCTTAGAGTGCGCTCCGAATTTTGAAGCACCTTGCCCACATAGCATTTTGGCTTCTGGCAAAATCTCTCCAAGTGAATTAGATTGGCTGTGCAAGACTGCCACACAGTTTTATCAAGGCTGGTTCCGAGCTTTGCTTCTGCTTATTAGGTAGGTATGCGGCATACAGATATGGGGAGACATTGAATTGAGTTTTTTTTCCAGATCTCAGTTAATTCGCCTGGGCACTTACAACACCTATTTAGCCTCGACACTAGCTCACCCTAGCGGGCTGCCTGCGGTATTATTTCACGTAAGCACCAACGTTTCCTGCACATCTCTGGCGCAGGTGTATCGAAAACCAGGGGTGGCCCTAGAATGAGCGGACAGGACCTCCGTGAAGGAGGTTCAGGAGCGCTTCCCCGGAACATTCGGGAAAAAAATACTTTTTTTAATAACAATTTTTACTTTAAGCCAATTGTGCTAATTTATTTTAAGGGTGACATAGTTTTGTAAATGCAAAATGATATAAAGTCTGGTGAAATTGTGTGAAATGAGTCAATAAAATAAAAGTTTTCCTTACACGAAATCATGAAAACTCGGTTGAAATCAAAAGCAAAAGGTATTTAATTCTTCCACTTTCCTTTAATGTATTGTATTTATTACGTAACCAACCCGCCCCCCTTGCCAAAAAAGAAAGAAACGAGGTGAAGAGTCACCGGTCCCTTCAGGGACAGGAACCTGGGCGGAGATCGTGTCGGACACACGGCACCCACCTCTTGGGAGTGTTGCTCAGCAGCGCCTCCAGGCTCTTCAGGAAGGACGGCACGGCCACCACCACCTTCTCCTGGTTGTCGACCTTCACGCCAGGTGGCAGCAGCGTGTTGATGTACTCCAGCCACGGGATGCTGGGGTGCTTCTTCTGCAGCGTCTCCACGTCCATGGCGTTGTACAGCTGCGTGATGTTGCGCCGCTTCTCGCTCGGCAGGGAGATCTGCAACACCGCGCCCGCTACTCGGTGCCCGCCGCCATCGTGCTCTGACAGCAGACTGTATCGTCGTCATCATCGCCACCGCGGACTTCATGATCCGTGTGCCAGGACAGAGCATCGAACCCAGAGTTCCAGGACATCAGTAGCGGATCCAGAGGGGGGCTAAGGGGCTCAAGCCCCCTCCAAAAGCATCTGGGTTCACTTTTGTTTTAGTGTTTGCCTTGATAAAGCCTAGCCTCAGCTGGGTCAAGCCCCTCCCAAACCAAAATCCTGGATCCACCACTGCAGGACATGGAAGATGTTGTACAACAGAGTTTATGTGTGATGTGAAAAAGATGATACTAGTTTCTTCTAAAGTGTTGTTAAATTATTTTCTTTGGCAGGGTCGCGGCCGGGACTCGAACCCTCGCGCTGCTGAGGGCAATGCGATAAAAACTAAGTGGAACGAACATCTATATATATATATATATATATATATATATATATATATATATATATATATATATATATATATATATATTATATATATATATATATATATATATATATATATATATATATATATTATATAGATTATTATATTGTACAAGTGCATCATATATTGGTCAAAATTACACTGTTCCCGTGAAAAAGTGCTATGAAACATTTAGCTGTACTTTTTGTTCAATATTTTTCTTTGTGAATAAACATAATTCACAAAAGATAATAACGACGGGACAGAAATCTCCTGCTAAAGAAACGAGATCTTGTCCCCCAAGCGTGAGGCACGGATAGCTGGCCGCCGGTGGATACGCACGTTGGCCAGTTGGATCTCGAAGTCCAGCGACTCGCCCAGCTCCCGCTCGGCGCGCTGCCTGTCGCCGCCGAAGGCCACCGCCACGTCCACCTGGTACTGGCGGTACGCCTCCACGATGGGGTCTTCTCGGCCCTTCACCAGGTACTCCCGGCTGAGCCCGAGCGAGGCCTGGTCCAGCTGTCGGCAGAGAGCACACACACGCTCTCAGCATGGACAAGCCTCATCATCATCATTGTGGACTACTATGAGCACTCCGCTTATTGCTTCAGGTTATAAACACCATGGTGGATATTCTAGCAGCCAATGAATAACCCCCAGCGAAAGAAGTACCGAAACACAAGCATCTCAGTAAAAATATGTCACAAGTCAGTAGCCACTGAGCATGTGTGATTTTCCCAAATAAAAACAGGATTGTGGAGTTTATCCTAGAGTTAATTCAAACTGCGAATTTTTTCCAGTCCCTAGTTAACACCCATCGACCAGAGTCCATGTGTAGAGACCTCGCAATTTCGTGGTGGCTATTGGTTACGAGGTAGGATGCATTCATTTGCATTGCTTTTATGATTGGATCACAACTGTTTTGGACACTCCCCTCTACGACTGTGGGCCATTCAACTACCAGATGTTAACAGAGCTACCAGATCACATATACCTACAAATCAGCCAATAAAGTATATTGAGGATGGAGAATTTTAACCTGAGACAAATGGTATTAATGGAATTTCTGGGGTATCTGTCAAAATGGCTTGAGTCAAAAAGAAAGATGTTGGCTAACACAAGAGGGAACCAATGAAAGATAGCCATTCCTCCACTGTGAGTAGGAATATGGGGTCTACCCTGATAGTAGTTATAATATACTGTAGCATGGGCACAGATCCCGGGGTGGGTGGGGGGACAGGGGGCTCCACCACCCTGGAATTAAGGAGCCCCTCACTTAGAGGGCCCGCTTGCGCTTGCAAAATCATGGTTGTAAAACGGAGCTGATAAAAGTAAACATCAAAACTATATTTTATGAAAAACTTTCTGTATATTTTAAAGTTTTCTGCTTATTGCATGCATGTAGGCCAAAATATGAGCAGTATACATCATAAGAGATGACAATGTGTCTGTTAAAACACACACTCGAAATTCTCGGCCACGCGGGCCCCCAAGTCCTACAGATATGCGCCCCTGTACCGGGGTATGATAGGGTGTCAAGTTAACAGTATGACAAGCTAAGCACATGCCGCCCACTGAAGTAACACACAAGTCGTACGAAGTACAGGGAAAAGCGCCACCAAAACAGTTGATGCCCCGCGCCAGCACGTGGGCCGAAGGGGCGACTCACGTTGATGGCGCGGTAGGTGGAGTTCTTGGCGTCGGTGGCCACCGAGAAGTCCATGAAGAAGTCGACGCTGTAGCCGAGCTTGCGGAACTGGTAGACGCTGCCGAGCCAGGAGAACTGCGCGGGGTCCCACTGGTCGGAGATGACCGGCCAGCCTCCCATCTGGTCCAGCAGGGAGCGCATGGGCTGCAGCCCCAGGTCCTCGATCAGACCTGCGGGTCCCAGCACACACCTGCTCACCCTCACGCGCAGGACCTTCCACCGAGCAGTGCCCCCCCCCCCCCCCAAACAAGCTATGGCACAGGTGTTTGTTGGTTGTCCGTGGAAACCACGTCGACTTCCGAGTTCCAACGTCTGTTGTGAACAAGTCCAACAGGCACTTCAAAGGCAGAGAAGAGCATTTTCTGAATACTTACAGTTTTTTTTCGAGTTGTTGTTTACATTCCAAGACAGGCTCTTTAAGTTCATGTTCAGAGTAATTGAACTCAATAGGCCTGCCCATAAATTTACGAAGATGCCCGTAAATTAACGAACATAACTGGATAACATGTAACCTGTGCTATTCGTAAAATAAAGGTGGTCGTGTTTAGCAGTGCAGATTAGAAAAGAAAATGTGCGTCACCTATATTCCTTTTTGTGTGTGTAGTCAGGGGCGGCTTCAGGGCAGGTCAAGCCGGGCAATTGCCCAGGGACCCGCGGTGGTGCTTTTCATTATTTATTGCTTGTCTAGTATTCTTTTAAAAATATGGACAATAATGGGAAAAAGAGAATTATATTTCAATTATCTTCTTACATAATGTGCTGGTCAATATCTATTTCAGTTCATGATTATGTATTAGAAAACAAAATTTCAAAGATTTTACTGCCACGTACAATGACACGATTCTACTGGAAAATTGACCGTAAGCATTAATGAAACTGATCTGCGGATAATTTATCAGGAAATTTCGTAAGCGCCAAGTGAAGTCCACTGATTTGCCAGCCAGTAACCTTCTGCTAGCCGAACTTTGAATGGCCTCACTGTTGGAAACTCCCTACCTTTAATTTATGAAGAACGCTGGTTAAAGATTATCCAGGGACCTTCGTAAATCTATGGCGATCTTCTTTCATTTGAGGACACCGCGTTAACTTATTTAGAACATGAATCCAAAAGAATATTTTTGGTGTATTAACAAAACATTCAAAAACTGTTTAACTCTACAGCAAAAACACTATTATCTTGCCCACTTGTGTGTTTACCTTTGTTCAGAACGAATCGCATGACTTGGAAGTCGAAATATGCCTAAGTTTCTACGTAATTTGAAATTACGAAGATTTTTTTTTTTTATTTGAGTTATATTCTTTCTTGGAAAGTCCATAAATTTACAGTAATTTTCAACAATGTAAAACTTTACAGATTGAGATCATTGGTCCAGGTATGTTCTTTATTGAAAAGTCCATAAATTTACTGTAATTTTCAACAATGTAACACTTTACAGATTGAGACCATTGGTCCAGGTATATTATTCGTTGAAAAGTCCATAAATTTATTGTAGTTTCCAACAATGTAAGACTTGGCAGATTGAGATCACTGGCCCAGGTACAGAGTGGAACTCACTCTTGTTCATGCAGGCCTTGTACAGCTGCTTGACGAGGCGGAAGGGCCTAAGCTCGCCCGGCTGCGCGGGCTCCTCGATGATCAGCCTCAGCTGCTCCTGCAGGCGGTCGTTGATCACGATGAAGCGGTTCATGGACGACTTGTCGTCGGGTATGATCTTCTCCCTCACGTAGCGGCCGCAAGCGAACTGGTAGAAGTCGTCGCACGGGTGCACGTCCGTGTCCAGACTCTCCAGCACGCTGGACGCTGCCGACAACAGCAAACACACCACCATTAAAGGGAGCGGTACAAACTGGAAGATGACTTCTTGGACTGCCAGCAACAGCAAACAACACCACAATTAAAGGGAGCGGTACAAACTGGAAGATGCCTTCTTGGACTGCCAGAAACAGCAAACCACACTACCAATAAAGGGAGCGGTGCAAACTGGAAGATGCCTTTTTGGACTGCCCATCAAGGGGAGAAATGCAAACTGTTAGACGACTTCTCGGACTGCCGGCAACACTGAACCATGTCATTCTTAAGGTAAGCAATACAAACTGAAAAATGCCATCTTGGAAAGCAGGCAATAACAAACCACACCGAGGGCCACAACGAACCAAGAAGCATTGCAAGAACAGTAACATGGACTGACTATGAGGCACAGTATCATATTGTGCTCATGGTTCTTTTGTCTACTTTTAACGTATCGTTGACAGTAAGGTACAGAGGAGAGCCAGCTAGGTGGAAGTGGAGAATGGACTGAAGTGGGGTGGAAAGGGCGAGCATCTCGTTAGCCAATCAGAGCTCAGAGTATTAAGTGGGATATGCCAAAGGAAAGGAGGCCGGTGAGATTGTATTAGGTAATGAATGGGATGAGGAGGAAGGGTGTCAGCGATAGTGACAGGACAGAGAGAATTCCCTAGTAGGAAGGTAAACTCGGGTACGCTCCCCGAGTGAAGAGGAGAACAGTTGAACAAATGGGGGAGAGGCGATGCCAGAGAATGGCTTGAGGAGTGTATGTGATTGCAAGGAACGTGCGGCAGTTCTAGGGGACGGTACGTGGAAATGGGGAGAACTGCGCCCACGTGGCATGTATGCTTGCTGCACTCATCATGGTAAGCTTGATTCGAGCATGCTATGCGGGCGTGTGTTGGAAGTGGTGGTATCGCTGGACTGCGGTGGCACACCAGCTCACCCGGGGGCTCACCTGCGTGCACACAGCCGGGCGTCAGGCACACCTCCTGCCTCTGCGCGCTGGAGCAGCTCACCGTCTTGTTGTCGGCCACCGCGGCCGTCATGGGTGGCAGCGAGTCTGCGGACACAGCACCGGCCTCAGCGACCTCCACCACAACAGCCTGCACTCATCAGTCACCTTGCACTCTCGGGCGGTATTCCAAGACATCCGGGCAAGGCAGCGAACAAGCACCACCTTGCTGAGATACAACTGCAACCTAACTCCATAACGTGTCCAAACCGAATCCCCGTTTGGTAAAGAAAAAAGCAACCGTTCTGATAAACTGTGCCCTGCACGAGGCTGCAAAACCGATTTCAGTGCATTCCAGCGCACCGTGTTCATGATTGCACTTAAGTTATTTGGACACGTCCCTCTACGACTGTGAGCCAACAATACGCAGCTGGGAAAGAAAGTAAAATGTTCTCGCTAGTAAATCAACCAATGGGAAAGCAGACATAGGTTGAGCACACACATGGATCTGAGTTCTACCCTGAGGCCAGACGAATCTGAGAAATTTCCGGGTCTCCATCCATGATGCGCGACATACGCGGTAAACACAACCTCACTATTCTGGCTCTGGAAACTGCATGACAAGTCAAAACTTGTTCAAACTTGCCTGTTACTATAAATAACCATAGTGTCAGCAGTTGCTGCTATAAATACTCATTCACCGTATTTCTTTTTTTTTATCTCACCTCGTACGTGCTTCAAGACTAGTATTTTTCTGCCCAATTAATCACAAAATAATTGTGGCTGTATCTGTTCGTGGACGGTCGCAATTTGCCTGCTGTGTACTTGTGAAGCTAATCGGTCCGGTGGGCGGGCGTCCTAACCTACAAACCCGCCCTGTGTTTATCGCGCCAGGAACGGCCACTGTGGGTCCACAATCACCTACCGTCGTCGCCACATAATTACATAATCACACAGCAGGACGCAATAAACGGGTACTAACACCCTCCCCCCTTCCTTCTCAACTATTTCAGTGGCCATTAACTAACCGAAATAAGACTTGACACAGTTTGGCGCCAAGGTGAAAAAAATCGTTGTATTTCCGCCATTTTGTAATCCACATTCCTAAGAGGGCAACGGACGGCGTTTCCCCTCCGGGCGCAAATTTAAAATACCGTACTGCCTCTGAGGAGAAGGAACGGTTACTTAAAAAAAGAGTTGCTTTTTTCGCTGGTGACGTCACGAGTCCATCCACCTTTACCTGTCCAACTCGACAAGGAAGGTGTTCGAAGAACCAGACCTCTCCCGCCGTTTTGTATTAATTTTATTTTCTAATTACAGGTATTTACGAAGCAGTATTTTGTGTATGGGACTGTGCCAGTTCAGTTTCGCATTACTTTTTTTTTATTGTTTAAAATCAGTCGACAACGAGGGGCATTATTCACGGATTGGGAATTTTGACCATGAACGATTGACCATTAACATCCTTTTATCAACACCGCCATATTTATTTACAATGAACAAAAAAACAGAAGATGCACGATCGGGCGTTTGGCTCTCTCGTCTGTGAAAAGAAGGCATCCCTTAGTTGATTCCAAAGCCATGCGGACACATGTCTCGCGGTTTACAAACAGCAGACATGAAGAACACGTGCTGTTAAGTGAATCAGCATTCGACGGACAAAGTGCGGCTCCAGGTTCATCACAAAAATAAAACAAGAAAATGGTTTCAATAGTAAACGACGACTTACGGTCTAGTCCCAAGGCTGGTACACGTCTTTGAAGTTGCAGCTAAACTATTTTTTTAATGCAGGTAATAGATGGATCAGTACGCGTATAATATAGAGACCGGAAAAATTCGCGAATTCATTTCACGATAGGCTAAAATACAAATCGTTATACCTCAGTGCTGCCTCTGCTATTGGTTCACAACTCACCTGGATGACTCTGGGCCAATGAGAAATACCCGACCAAAGCTTTATCGAATCACAGGCTGCTACGCTGGAACGTCTCACAAGACAGCAGCCAATGAGTGGGTGACATTGGACCGAGTGTACGTAGAACTATGTAGTTCATCCTACAGGTCTTTGAACTCGCGAATTTTTCTGATCCCTACGTATAAATAATGTTCAGTGGAACAGATTTATACTTCCACCCCAAAACTTGTAGCTGTCGTAAAATGATTCCTTTGAAATAGTAATGTCAGAAAATGAATGCAAATGAAGTCGTACGCATATCTTCAAATTATTATTTCGTATTGAACCTACAGCCGTAGTTTGTGGGTGGAATACTGACTCACTCTATTCACAGGAGGACACAATTACGAACTGCCCTGAAACAATAACGATTCCCTTCCCCACCGATGGCCAACGCAGGTACAGAATGCAACACTGCAACTGACTACACTATGCAGTGCTCGCTGCAACTCTCCAGCGAAGCGAGGCTGCAAGGTCGAGGCGTCGCTGAGATTGTTAAGACACACGTGGCGTGACGCGCTCGCCCAATACCGCCGCGCCATGAATCTGAGTTGCGCGAGTGGCTGTCAGCCGAGATGACGCGGGAGATGCTACATGACAGGCGCCACTTGACTCCCGAGACTGCGGTCCGGAGTCCGCGCACTGCTGCGCTCTGGCGCGACGCTGGCGCAACTCCCTGTTCCGGCTGGCCACACCTCGCAAGTTACCAGCCTCATGCCACAAGTCACCGACATACCCTCACTACTTATCAGATTCATGTCACAATTCACCAGCCACCCCTCGCAAGTCACCAGCCTCATGTCACAAGTCACCAGCCTACCCTCACAACTTATCAGATTCATGTCACAATTCACCAGCTTCATGTCACAATTCACCAGCTTCACGTCACAAGTCACCAGCCTACCCTCACTACTTATCACATCCATGTCACAATTCACCAGCCTCATGTCACAAGTCACCAGCCTACACTCACAACTTATTAGATTCATGTCATAATTCACCAGCCCCATGTCACAAGTCACCAGCCTCATGCCACAAGTCACCGACATACCCTCACTACTTATCAGATTCATGTTACAATTCGCCAGCCTCATGTCACAAGTCACAAGCCCCATGTCACAATTCACCAGTTTCATGTCACAAGTCACCAGCATACGCTCACAAAACTTATCATATCCATGTCACAATTCACCAGCCACATGTCACAAGTCACCAGCCTACCGTCACAACTTGTCAGATTCAAGTCACAAGTCACCAGTTTCATGTCACAAGTCACCACCCTACCCTCGCAACTTATCATATTCATGTCACAATTCACGAGCCTACCCTCACAACTTATCATATTCATGTCACAATTGACCAACCTCATGTCACAAGCCACCAGCCTCATGTCCAGTCACTCGACTCATTTCATGTGCACAGTTATATATGTAGCTTTTTGTAACTGCCGTTACAAATAATTATTTGGAAAATAATGTAACATTACGAGCATAACAATGCGAATATCACAATAATAAATCGCTGAGAAATACTAAGAAAAAATGCCTTACTTAAAGGAGCAAATACTTAATAAAGTCTACAATTAAATAAATAAATAAATATATATATATATATATATTTGTGGCTACCTTGAACAAAAATATAACTGTTTGCTGTGCAGTGTCACGCAACCAGAAGGACTGCCTGTTGACACAGCGCTCCCCGATGACACGGAGACAACAACAGAGCGACAGGCGCGTGCAAGGAGGCGACTACTGCAAATATCCCATCATTCCGCGAAAGTGACAAACAAAAAAATACAAACTATTATTAAATAGAACATATTTATTCCCATTAACTACGCATCAAAAATAAAACAGCCAGCAACGTTTACATTATTTTACAAACGACATGTTAGAATTTTTTTGTTCAAACTAGCTAATGCCCGGCGTGCGCTGCAATGCTTCAATCAATTTTTTTTTTGTAATTTGTTTGAAGTATCTCTCTCTGTACATCTCTCTCTAATTATCTGTTCTATATCCCTCTATGTACATCTCTATACCTCTGTAAATCTCTATCTCTAATTACAATTAGCCTACGTATGCATATAGGTATATCTCCCTATATATTTCTATATCTCTCCTCTATATACCTATACCTATATATCACTATAAAATTCTATATGTCCATCCTTATCTATCTCTATATCTCTCTTTGACTATATATCTTTATCTCTGTATATCTCTATCTATCTCACTCTATCACCCTATCTCCCCTATCTCTATTATATTTAATTTGCTTCAATTCTGTCATACTTGCTCACTGGTACACCGAAAACACGAACATCCGCTAGACTATAATTAAAAAAAAACTCGCGCGACTCCTATTGTAAAATGGTTTTACTAATTCAGAAAGCTTCGCGGGCATGCGCAACAACTCACCAAAGTTTCATCGCAATCGGATGAATGGTATAGGAACGCATACGGGATAAACAAACAAACATTTAATTTTTATATGTGTACATTAGCTTTTATACAGCTACGGTTCGTTTTGCTGTCCAAATGCCCATCAGTTGACTTCAACTTCAGAAAAATCACCTACTCCATAGACTAACACCTCCATGGTCAAAACTCGTGCGTCACCATTATTATTCGGACCCCTAGAAAAGAGGAACTATCTAAAAATGTTTACTGGTAATTATCCGATACGACTCGCGCGCCACCTATTGTTCGTTATCTCACCTAGACAGTAAACTTTCTCATGTTTAAAAGGTCAAGCGGGCAAAGTTCCATCGCAATCAGATGAATGGTTTAGGAACACAAACGGGACAAACAAACCAACAAACATTCATTATATATACACACACAATTCATTCGGAAAATCACAGTGCATAAACACGTTTCAAAGATTTCATAAATAAATTTAGCGAAGAAAATATTCAAAAGTACATTAATAATAGTTTAGCCATCTTTCGAGAAAAAAAAAACAAACAAAAAAAAACGAAAAAGCAGTCATGGGAACTGTCGACAGAAGTGAAAACTTAACACTTTGTTTTTAAATGTGTAATATGAAATCATTTCTACGTCAATTGTACGAAAGAAAATGATTTTGGTATTATATCACTAGCATTTCGGTGACGTGAACCCAAAAGTTTTGTCCCTACCAATAATAACTTTAAAACTAAAAGAAAATTAAGTTTTTTCATTAAAAGAATAAAAAAATTATTAACTTAAATCTACAAATAATTAACATTATCTCTAATAAATCAATAAACCTGACATTTGAAGAAATCCACATCGTAAATAAATAATCAAAAGAAAAATCATAACCTCAACTTAACTACCTACTAAAAAAATATCCAATACTCGCAATATGTACCACACAATAACGTTAAAATTTTCTTGGAGAATAAAGATAAAATTAAAAACTTGCATCTTTAAAAATAGAATAAATTAAGTTTTATCCTTGAAATATAAAAAAAAATTAACACGTCACGTGACCATGTCGATGACCACTTACATGAATTTACTCCCTATCCAAACCTTCCTATGGAAGTTTTCACTTTAAAAAAAATTGGTTGTCTTTAAAGTCGGTTTACGGACGATAGTTTAACGTGACAATGTCATAACAAAACATTGATGAAATGATTGCATACTTTTATGAATAAAATTGTATAATTTTTATTGAATTATCACTATTTTGTATGGATACAAAGAAGGACTGAAATGAAATCTACAATTTAATTCATAAATTTACTTTTATTTGCACTCATTAATTCAAATATGTTTATTACTTTAACGAACAGATTATTTTAACTATAACTTTTATACATGTTTGCTATTTAACTTCTTCCAATCTGTGTAGGAAACGAATGGGAGAGTTTCAAGTTTAATGTGCCTCGAAAAAGTCAAATCGATGGTTGTTCCAATCGAGTGGAAGAGAGATAGATGCGGCGCAAGCGTACAATGAGCGTAACGGGACAATGTGCGTAACGGGACACTTTTTTCGTGCGTTCAACCGGCGTTCATCGATTTATTAGACGTTGTCACGTTAAAAAAAAAATTCTGACGCACATTTCAGTCGCTAACACGTCGCGCCAAGATGAGTTGGACGTGATGGGTTGGAAACGTATAACGTCCGCGCTGTCGTGACTGCAGCGAGAGAGAGAGATATGGAGTAGCTGACGGGAGTAGCTCACCAGCCTGCTGCTGCTGTGCTACCAGGATAGCCAACACCACGGCCACAGTGACGAGCAGCGCCATAGAGGCCGCGGCCACCACGGTCAGGTAGCGCTCCATGATGGTCCTCCGATGCCACCAGCGCGGGTTCCTGCAACAACCACCAGGTGCGGTCAGAGCGTTGTTTCCCTGAACCCTCGAGTTTATTTCAAGTTGGGTCATTTATTGCGAATACCATGAGCAGCAGTAAATCTTACGAGAAGCCTAAGATGTAAATCAAGCTCTGTCCCTGACCGAACACGCCCGAATATTATCCTTCGGCCAACCTCGGGATTTGTTTTATTTTTGCGCAGGAATAAATGAATTCAAATATTAAAAATGTTCGGTTAGGTTAGCTACATTAAAACACTTTAAAACACTATGGACGGTTAGTTAGGTTAGTATAACTACATTAAAATAAACAGAGAAATATAAATATGTATAAATAAACCCGAGGTTGGCCGAAGGTGAATATTCGGGCGTGTTCGGGCAGGGACAGAACTTGATGGGCATCTTAGGCTTCCCAAACCTTAATTCTGCATCGCACTGTTGACAATCAAACACATAATCAGTAACATACACGTGCACCAACTTAAAGTTTCATAGCCAAAAATAAATTTTCAAACCAAGTTAATATGTATTTACAATAAAATAAAACGTAGGAAAAAAAACAACCAAATCCCTCCACGCAAATTCAAAAAGAGTTTCCAAAGCTTTCCGCTAAATGCAAATAGGCTCTTTCATTTGTGACAAAATGAAGTCGTTCTGTGCATTGGTTCCTACCTGAATTTTTTTGTGCCGTGGTTGAAAAAAAGCATACTAAGAATGGCTTATAGCTAGGGACACCTGTATTTCGCGATTTCATTTCATGTCAAGGTATTTGACAAAACACTGTAGCTTTTTCTAAGAGTCGTGGCAAATTGTGAGGGTGCTGCAGTACGCTGACCACATTCTCATTGGCCCCGTCAAGAGCGGGACGACACCTCTCACCGACCTTGGCCAATAACCACAGGAGAAAAGCTACAGTGTTTTGTGAAATATCTTGACACCAAATGTATTCGCGAAATACAGAGCGTGTTGAAGACCAGCCGGCAGACACGCGACGTAAGCCGTGGGAATGGGTGAAGCAGTCATCCAACCATGGTCCATGGTTAGGGGCAGGCATTTTTCGCGAAAAGATCTGAACACTTATTAGACTGCAACAAGGTATACCCGCACCTGAGGTTTCTTCCTTGTGATTGGCGGCCGTCTGCGAGAGAATTCGTCGCCTTGTTTTACCGAGCCACTCAGGACGCGTTTGCTTCCGCTCTGAATCACTGTGATTTGGTTGTTGTAACAATCGATATGTACCTAGGAGGAACTCTCCCAACCACGGAACACAGACGGTGCTACATTGTTTTGACTTTCATCTAGGCTCGAAATCTTTTCGCGAAATCTGCATGCCTCTATCCATGGTCCTTGGTAAAGGTCCCTTCCGATCATTGTTAAAGACCGTCGCCGGAGTGCTCTGCCCCCTGGGGTCCAGTTGCCCCCGACAGGAAGTCTGCTGGCCACACTCGGGCACAGCAGAGCCATCATGTGTGCGGAACAAGTTTGTTCTACCGACGGTAACAGAGACGAAGGGAAAAGAGACAAAGGTTATAGAGTTATGTCATCTCTGTCGTCAACCAGAGGTCAACAGGGAAAAAAAAAAGACTTTGTCATGCGCACTTAACTTCAACACAATCAGCGGTCTATTTTAAGGGCGAACTCCAATCAGCATGCGGATGAAACAAGGGTTAACGAGTCAATTGAGGGAGGTCTACTGATAGATGATTAACCTCTCGTCCAGCACGCCGACTGCTCTCCGATCGAAAATATCCTCTTCTAAACCATATATATATATATATATATATATATAATGGATTACGTTTATTTCTAACGCCGCGTTTAAATTCACCTAATTTAATTTAATTATCTAATGCATGTGTTTATTAGTGCGTCACGGAACAGACTGCTGGGCTTGTTTGAGGATTTCGCGTGTTCTGCTCTCCGAAAATTAACAACCTGATTAAAATAGATTTGTTGGAAGTAAATAATTGTTCATATCCTAAACTACCCTTAACGTTAAGTTGATTAGTTAATTCATTTTTTTTTAACTTACTGAAGTACAATTAAGTCATAGGTAGAGACTGTGAAATTCTCGAGTTCATTTCGCGATAGGCTAAAATACAAATAGTTATACCTCAGTGCTGCCTCTGCTATTGGTTCCCAACTCACCTGGGTGACTCTGGGCCAATGAGAAACGCCCGACCAAAGCTTTATTAAATCACAGGCTGCTACGTTGGGACGTCTCTCAAGACAGAAGCCAATGAGTGGGTGACATTTGACCGAGTGTAGGTAGAACTATGGAGTTCATCCTGCAGTTCATTGAACCCGCGAATTTTTCCAGTCCCTAGTAATACGGAAAAAAATTTACTAGTTGAAATTAAGTTTATTACGTCTCAAATCCGAAGCTCACAAAAACTAACAATAATTATTCATGTTAGTTAAAAAAACAGTGCATATTGGGTCAGAAGTAGCTACTCAAGATACAAATACGGATCATTTTAGGGCCGTGGGTTCGTCGAAACACTTTATGTAGAGCTCATTCAACGGTGAACGTCGCAAGAGGCTAGTTTTTTTTTTTTTTTGAGCGCTCGGAAACTCAAACACAGAAGGTGTTCTCGAGGCGGCGCAAAAAGCGGTTGTGCTTGAAGCTGATTGGCTGCGAGAGAAACGCTGCCAGCACCCGACTGTCGCAAGACCAGAGAGAAGAAGTGCGCGCGCAAGATTGCGACAGTTCTTGCGACAGTGGCTCTGTACCGTAGCATTCAATTGGGGGACAAAAAAAATCAGTAGTTTTAACAAACTTTGTAAAAATAAATATATATTTTAAACACAGATTTTTTTTGTTCTTCTACAAAAGATTCCTTTGCCAAGTCCCCAAGAAATATCTCGTAATACTATACGAAAAATATTGTTAATGTTTTCAGTACATTGCTATGGATGTGAAATACGTTTTTGGAGACAAGACTAAATAATACTTGCCGCACTTACAAACACTGAAGCGTATAATTTTGAATTTTGATTGTTATTTTATACAAGCATAAATTAGTTCAACCAAGGAAAAGATAATAAAATATTCAACTATTTAACTCTGTACGGTTTTATTATGCTTATTAATGTGCGCAGTTAATAGTGAATAGCTGTTCAGGGAACGTTTAGCAAATAACTTTGACTAGTGTTTGGACAACATAAAGCATAAATGCCACTGGTAAGAATCCAAACCCAGAATTACCGCGAACATTTTTTTTTGTAGCGACACAGTTGATTTCACATGTATAAATGTAGAAATCTACACATACATGTTAATTTAATTGTGATTATTTCAGTAAAATTTACAATAAAAAATCATGGTGTGCTTACATTGGCATTTGTTGTATCGGTTCAAAAAAACCTTCATTATACATTAATTTTTAAAGGTCAAACAAAATTTTGCCAATTTTACTGACTGAAGCCCTTTCTGCGTGAATTACTCTCACGGTTACAGGTTATATTCAGGTGTCAGTTTGCAGTCACGAATAAAGCACGTATGTGATTTGGGTTTAAATTAATTTATAATTATAAATAAAAGTGAATAATATTATAATACATACAGTAAACAATATAAATATGGCTACTGAGCAGGCAGTATGTACGATATAGCTACTATCTTATCCTACATCAGATTCTTGCCTGAGCTATCCTCGATATCATGTTATCAAGCTAGTGGGTGTGCAAATAAATTGCATACATTTCCTACATTGCTGTATGGAAGTTAATGGCCCAAAGATGATTTATAGACAACGGTTTGTTTGATGGCACGATGGAGTGATTGTTTCCACGTCCTGCATCGCTTCACTTCGCCTGCTTGCTGTTATTACTATTGGTGCAGCACAAACGATACATCAAGCCTTTATTGCTTTCCTTTCGCGCGCAGCTATACAGCCGGTCGCGAACAAACATGTGTCTCCGGAACGGCTTTCGGTCCGCGAGTTATTACTTCCGGCGATCTGCCGAGATACGCCCTTGCGCGGAACTTGATCGCATTAATACGGAACGTTTTCTGTGCGATTTGTTGTTCCTGTGTGAACGGTGACAAACAACTGGCAAGAACTTCATACAACTAAATCGCAGTTATTATTCGTGTTCAATGTTAAGTGAACTCACTGTCTGCAAATTCACGAATATGTCCATTTTATTTCTTTCATAAATAGACCAGATATATTCAAGCAAAACTTACAGATATTTGCAAATTCGTACATTTACCTGATAATAGATGTATATCACTATAATACAGTAATACTGAGTTCTGATTTTTACCCGGGCATTTATGCTTTGTGTTGTCCCAGTACCTCCAATAGTTAGATAAAGTTATTTGTAAACCTTTCCCTGAATAGCTTTCCAGCATTAACAGCGCACATTATAATTTGAATATTCGATTATCATTTCCATGTATTTTTTTTTGACGTGATAACGTCTTATAAATCGATAAAAGGCCGGCTGCACGCACGAAAAATTGTCATGTTCCGCGTGAGCCGAGCGTGCAAGAACCGGCCAACCACCGTGCGAGAAAATCTTCTATAATATCAAACAGGTTAAGGCGGTGCTTTTTAACTAATTGTTCGTGATTATATTTAAACAAATTATTTTTAATTAAATTTGCAAAAAAACTGTAAATAATATTTGAAAATTAAAAAAGTATGCAATTTTTCATCAATGATTTTCTTATGTCGTTATCACGTAAAATTATCGTCCGTAAACCGACTTTACAGACAACCCCCCTCTTTATTTAAAATAAAGCTTGAATGAAACACCAATTAAAATATAAAATTATGCGTCAACTTTCGTAAGAAATAATCAGTATTATCGTGAAAAAAAATAAGTTATTTCATGTATGTATGTTCCTATGGCAACAGGTTTCCAAAGGAATTTTTTTTGACGTGACGTCTAATAAATCGATGAACGCCGGCTGCACGCACGAAAAAGTGTCCCGTTACGCACATTGTCCCGTTACCTGTCTCCCGTTACGCTAATTGTACGCTTGCGCCGCATCTATCTCTCTTCCATTCGATTGGAACAACCATCGATTTGACTTTTTCGAGGCACATTAAACTTGAAACACTCCCATTCGTTTCCTACTTTTCCTATCACCGTCCCATCCTTAACAGAATAACACAGATTGCAAGAAGTTAAATAGCAAACATGTATAAAAGTTATGGTTAAAATAATCTCTTCGTTAAAGTAATAAACATATTTGAATTAATGAGTGCAAGTAAAAGTAAATTTATCAATTAAATTGTAGATTTCATTTCACTCCTTCTTTGTATCCATACAAAATAGTGATAATTCAATAAAAGTGATTCAATTTTATTCATAAAAGTATGCAATCATTTCATCAATGTTTTGTTATGACGTTGTCACGTTAAACTATCGTCTTTAAACCGACTTTACAGACAACCATATATTTTTTTTTAAGAACAGAAAGCAGTTCTCCGCGTGTGAGTCCCGGACGCAGAAGCAGCAGCGACTCGGGGCTAGAGAGGCGGTCTGTCAGAGGGCGGCTTGCAGCTCTCACCTGCCGGGCGCCGACATCCGGCCAATCAGACACGTCGACACTCCGCGTCGCCGCCGGACAGGAGAGAGAGAGTGTGGGTGTGTTTGTGCGTGTAGTCACTAGGGACCGGGAAAATTCGCGGGTTCAATGACCTGCAGGATGAACTCCACAGTTCTACGTACACTCGGTCAAATGCCACCCCACTCATTGGCTGCTGTCTTGTGAGACGTTCCAGCGTAGCAGCCTGTGGTTCGATAAAGCTTTGGTTGGATGTTTCTCATTGGCCCACAGTCATCCAGGTGAGTTGTGAACCAATAGCAGAGGCAGCACTGAGGTGTAACGATTTGTGTTTTAGCCTATCGCGAAATGAATTCGCGAATTTTTCCGGTCTCTAGTAGTCACAGAACAAGGAGGGAGATGTAGAAGTGCGACTCTTGCAGTGGAAACTGAAACTTCGTTTAACGCGACACGTGACGCTATCTGTTGGGTGAGCCCATTACTACTAGCAAAAAAAATTCGGGATAGAGGTTCTAGTACAAAGTTTTATGTTAGTAACGTTAATTTATCTACTTGTCAACTAATTACTTCGTAAAAGTGATTTGAACTGTGCGAAGAACACTTAATGTTTTTTTTGTAATAATAAAAAAAAGGCCATGTTACGTATAAATAAGTAGGAGATGCAAACATTTCAGGTTTGCCACACCACAAAATATGTAGCAACCAAACAAAATAAGAGTGAATTATTTTGCACTTGTTTGTTTGCCTGATAATAGCTTATGCATTACTTTCTCACAATCAATTTAGCTATGTTAGGAATACTTTATGAAAGCCACCATCTAGCGGATGGGTCCAAAACTGCTTCGGAAAATAGGTCTCATTTTCGGCAGTTACAGTTTCTCCCCCATGAGTGTAGTAACTTCTCCCATCTCCTGCACCAAAGGATAGGCGGTCCTACCACCAGCAGTGGCCTGTCGCTACATGCGGTTATCGTACACTAACGACTCGTCTCTACCAACATCAACATTCATTCACATTCACAGATAAATAATATATATTATATAAATATTTTAATAAGACTTGTGGATAAACTGTAATTTTATTTTCTTAATCTGTGTATTATGACTCGAACGACATTTTAATGTTGACTAAACATTATTATTATTTTTCTAGATAATTTGTGAATATCAAAATGTTACACCGTCATGTTGGTGTCCTTGATTTTTCAAATCGCGTTCGTCCAAAGATAACTTGCGTTTTTGCACATGCCTGTCTCGTGTATTTAAATTAATAATAATAGGTTGCATAACTATGTTAATAATGTGTGTACCTTGGTGAATGTTTATGCTTAAATACCAAAATATTATGTTAAATGTATGTGTCCATGCGTGTTTTAAACGTATCAGTTCTTTCTTGAAGGTGCGCTAGTTATTAGCACATTCCTTTTTGCGTGTTTTCGGTATTTGTAGCTAATACTTTCAATAAGGCCAGATAGTGTGTATTGCTCCACGTGGGCATTTATTTAAATTAATATCGTGATTTTACGAGCCAAAGGTGGTTAAGCACTGTTAAAAAAATGTTCTTTTAGAACATCAACGAACACCACCTTCCGTCTCTAATAAAATCTTTTGAAAATCCTTAATCAAAATGCCTTTAATATCAAGACACGAAATTACAATTTGAAGATATTTTATTGAACTGTATGGGTGTATGGAAAAGGATCCTAGATCCTCAACCGGAAGGATTCGATGATAACCTAGATCCTGATATCGATCGGGACAAACCTAAATTTGTTTGGTTTAGTGCCGTGTGGTTGGTAGTGTCGGCACCACGGACTGCCGCGCGGGGAAAGTCGATGGCTGGCGCCGTCGCTGGAGTGAGACACGCCAGCGGCTACACTCCGTCCGCCGTGCCGGCTGACCGTCGCAATCCCGCGCACACTCAGTCCGCCGTCAGATCGCTTCACGTATAGCGTGGGAGGTTGTAACCCTTCTTCCTCCTTAATTGGAAGAGGGGTTGCGTCCCCGACTCACTCTGGGCGCGAAGGGAAAAAATAAATATTAAAACCAGGCATAAAAAGCTAAACAATATAAATTCCCCACACCACTGCCCAGGGGTCAGGCCAAAAAAATTCAAAGGATATAATAGTAGAGTAACCATTAAACAAACAAGAGGCAAGACTTTGGACGTATGTTATTAAAAAATAGAAATTTGCAAAAATAATTTTTACTATACATAACCATACAAGCTTAGTTACAAAAGCTGACGTTAATAATGGCAGCATCTTATCCCCATTTGCGATACTAACAATAACCTTTAAAAAATCGTAAAAATATAAATACTGATAACAACAAGTATAAAAATATATAAGGGCGTGAGGCGTGGCCACTATAAAATATCAAAATATACTGACTGCCCTAATACCAAAAATCAAACAAGACAATCAATATAATATATAAATATATAAAAAAATATTACAATAATAAAACTGAAGTACAAAAAATTTATTTAAATAAAGTTCTTAAACTCTCAATCAACGGTTTAGTCTTTCTTCAGATGTTCGTTGCTAAAGACTTGCCAAAAAAACAAAGTTAATATCCTAGGCGTGCGCTGGCTTCCTGACCTTCCTCACCAACTCCAGAGTCTAATGCCACGCCGGGCCATAGGTACGAATTCACAAAGGCGTGAACGATGATCGAAAAAAAAATATCTTATTTTTAAGGGAAATGTAGCAAAAACTCTTCACGTAACATAACTATGTTACCACAGAAGTATTTATCATATACTTCAAACAAAGTCTTACTTCTTTATTAACTTGCCAATGATTTCATAAAAACGTAGAATGGCCGCACCAACCAACCAACATCAGGCTGCGCATGTAGTCCAATACCGATCGCATACATTTAATTATACTGCACAAGCTGATATATTAGCTAAATGCAACTTTAAGTATGCAAATTCCGAAGACAAAGTCTCAAAAGCAAATTGCAAAATGTTCGTTTCTTCCAAACTTATACTTTTATTACAACTACAGGCAAACGGGCGACCTTATTAAAAAATCCCACACTGGAACAACGTGTGAAACAAATGGGCCTCTTCACCAAACAGGCTAATAAAAGTTCCGTCCAAATAAAATTTAGTATGGGAAAATACACAGTTCACTAGGTTTGCCAAAAACCAGTGCAGCACCACGAGGGTAAAAATCAAAATCGCGGCCTCTCTTTACCTTGATTTCTTCTGTACCACAGGGCAATCCATTTGCCCTGTCACCCATCGTGGAGCCTCCAACCCAATACTCTTCGTCGCCCGTTGCCGTCCGGCATACCAGTCCGCGCCGTCACATGGCTCTGTCCTCGACGGTCGCTGGGCACACTCTCCCGCGGCCCCAGCTGAATTTTTCTTCCCGGCAAGCCGAATGTCTGACGTCATCAGCCAACCGCCGGGCGCTCACCAAGTGGTATTTACGTGAAACACAATCGATATTCTTAAACTCATAATCGATAGCTACCAAACGGCGTATAACTAATTAACAGAAACAAATATAATTAAAAAAATTTACAGATAAATTAACATTAATTAAAAAAGGCGTAAAAATACGTGAAATAAAAAACCATATAAAACTAGAGACCAGCAACAAAAATAAATTACAAGTAAAAATGTGGCCCTGCCGGCCACAACCTCCGCCTTGAACAAAAAAAAAAATTTAAACAGCAATCTTAAAAAACTAAAACGTCAAAAAAAAAACCTTGGACTTGGAGACAAAGTATTCTCAAAAACTTCTAATCCAACAAACCAGCCCAAACTCAAACAAACAAACCTGCAACAAGGAAAACTTGCCTCCAAAGCCTCAGTCAAAATTTCAACGCTCAAAAAAAAAAAAAACAAGAGAAGGATTTTCCAACAAGTAACGGAAAAGACAAACTAAACTCACAAACCGAACAAACGGGATCTAAGTATGCCAAAACAAACAAACAAGCTCCAAAGTCAAGTCCGAAACGTATTAAACAAAACCTTCTCTCTTAAAACAAAAAAAAAAAAACAAAAACTAAAGACCACTATAATTCCTGGTGCTGTTCTTGCTCCCGCTTCTTTTTAAAGCAAAATTTTTCTGAATGACCATTTTTGCCACAAAAACCACAAACAAATTTATTAACCTTCGAAACCGAGCAATCCTTAGCAAAATGCCCTACCTTATTACACTTAAAACAAGTCTTATCAATTTTTTCACTACCCGGCGTTTTAAAACAAACCGTTTTAAAATTCATTTTACCTTTACACTTATCGAATTCACATTTAGCGTAAAAAATATTATCTACCTGGATAGCCCAAGTGTTGAGTTCCTCCACACTATTAGGTCTGCCAATAAATGCGCATTCGTGTCTGATGGCAGGATTTAGATTTTCCAAAATAATAGCTACAAAAACGGTGATCATCTAACTGCAGACCAAATACATTAACGTGATTTCTAATATCCTGTATAAATTCTAAGGTGCTTTCATTTTCCCGTTGAAAACGGAAAATCAATTCCTTAATTAGATCGTCCTTCACCCTCTTAGGGCACAAATATTCCCACAAATTCTCTTTCACTACCGACCATCCAACAGACTTATTTATACCTGACGTAATCACGTCTCTAGCGATCCCGCTACATTTAGTCGAAATACACCTTAACAATTCTTGCTCATTTTGTAAACAACAATTAGTTTTCAAACTATCTACTCCCAAGCAAAACTTTATTAAATCTCTTGGCCCACCGGAACATAAAGATGGCAACCTATCCAGTTCTTTGAAAAGTAATTTACTTTGCATAGCAGTATTCAATGAATTTACTTGGCTGATCTCCGAATTCTCCACATTTTCCTCAACAGGTTTTTTCCTCCCTTCTTTAATGTGGGTACTTAATTTCCTGCGTAAGGTATCAATGTCATCCTCCAGACCACTCTCTACTCCCGCTGCTTGCAAATTAGCGTAAACCTGTTCTTTGGGAAGTTTATAAATCCAAGAAACTGCCATTATTAAAAAAATCAAAAAAGTCAGCAAAATCGCAAAAGTCCAAAGTCTCTGCCAAGCAGAGTGGCGCAGGTTGTAGCCCTTCTTCCTCCTTAATTGGAAGAGGGGTTGCGTCCCCGACTCACTCTGGGCGCGAAGGGAAAAAATAAATATTAAAACCAGGCATAAAAAGCTAAACAATATAAATTCCCCACACCACTGCCCAGGGGTCAGGCCAAAAAAATTCAAAGGATATAATAGTAGAGTAACCATTAAACAAACAAGAGGCAAGACTTTGGACGTATGTTATTAAAAAATAGAAATTTGCAAAAATAATTTTTACTATACATAACCATACAAGCTTAGTTACAAAAGCTGACGTTAATAATGGCAGCATCTTATCCCCATTTGCGATACTAACAATAACCTTTAAAAAATCGTAAAAATATAAATACTGATAACAACAAGTATAAAAATATATAAGGGCGTGAGGCGTGGCCACTATAAAATATCAAAATATACTGACTGCCCTAATACCAAAAATCAAACAAGACAATCAATATAATATATAAATATATAAAAAAATATTACAATAATAAAACTGAAGTACAAAAAATTTATTTAAATAAAGTTCTTAAACTCTCAATCAACGGTTTAGTCTTTCTTCAGATGTTCGTTGCTAAAGACTTGCCAAAAAAACAAAGTTAATATCCTAGGCGTGCGCTGGCTTCCTGACCTTCCTCACCAACTCCAGAGTCTAATGCCACGCCGGGCCATAGGTACGAATTCACAAAGGCGTGAACGATGATCGAAAAAAAAATATCTTATTTTTAAGGGAAATGTAGCAAAAACTCTTCACGTAACATAACTATGTTACCACAGAAGTATTTATCATATACTTCAAACAAAGTCTTACTTCTTTATTAACTTGCCAATGATTTCATAAAAACGTAGAATGGCCGCACCAACCAACCAACATCAGGCTGCGCATGTAGTCCAATACCGATCGCATACATTTAATTATACTGCACAAGCTGATATATTAGCTAAATGCAACTTTAAGTATGCAAATTCCGAAGACAAAGTCTCAAAAGCAAATTGCAAAATGTTCGTTTCTTCCAAACTTATACTTTTATTACAACTACAGGCAAACGGGCGACCTTATTAAAAAATCCCACACTGGAACAACGTGTGAAACAAATGGGCCTCTTCACCAAACAGGCTAATAAAAGTTCCGTCCAAATAAAATTTAGTATGGGAAAATACACAGTTCACTAGGTTTGCCAAAAACCAGTGCAGCACCACGAGGGTAAAAATCAAAATCGCGGCCTCTCTTTACCTTGATTTCTTCTGTACCACAGGGCAATCCATTTGCCCTGTCACCCATCGTGGAGCCTCCAACCCAATACTCTTCGTCGCCCGTTGCCGTCCGGCATACCAGTCCGCGCCGTCACATGGCTCTGTCCTCGACGGTCGCTGGGCACACTCTCCCGCGGCCCCAGCTGAATTTTTCTTCCCGGCAAGCCGAATGTCTGACGTCATCAGCCAACCGCCGGGCGCTCACCAAGTGGTATTTACGTGAAACACAATCGATATTCTTAAACTCATAATCGATAGCTACCAAACGGCGTATAACTAATTAACAGAAACAAATATAATTAAAAAAATTTACAGATAAATTAACATTAATTAAAAAAGGCGTAAAAATACGTGAAATAAAAAACCATATAAAACTAGAGACCAGCAACAAAAATAAATTACAAGTAAAAATGTGGCCCTGCCGGCCACAAGGTTTTGTTTTTACTTCGAGTCTCCTTTTGATCTTCCGACACACGTGGCGCGCTAGTGAGTTTCACTCGCCGGAAAAAGTATGGCGGATGGCCGTTTCACTCGAAGGGGCAAGATGCACCTCCGGTCAGTAAGGCTCAATACTGCTCCTCTCGAGGAAGAGTTGCGAGAAGTCGTCTGCTGGTTGTTTCTGTGCGATCATCTGTTCTTCGTAATGTCCAGTATATTGTGGTTGTTAGGAAAATTAATAACTTTTGTATTACATTAAAAATTACAAATGATAACCACATTTTTTTCCCCGAGATTTTTTAATGAAGGAATTAAAAAAAACAGTATGTATGTCATTAATACCGGTTGTGTGGAGTATATTCTTATATGTAATACACATACATTATAATTTGTTTCAGCCCTCAACATTTGTGGCACGATATTAGGCACTGCCTAAGCAGTTTCACCTTCAGACGAATCTTACTTGATAATTGTATTTTTCAAGACATCTGCTTTTGTTCACAAATAAAAAAAAATCAACCCCAAGTTGTTCTCTTTGCCTACATGAGAGTTACCATCTCTTTTTGACAGGTTAATTTGCGCCTAACTCTTATAACTGCTAGTGATCAAAACAGACGTAGAGTAAAACAAACCTGGATTTTTATATTTATTCCCACAAGAATACGCCAAGGGTACAGCCGAGGGCAGACGTTCAAACTCACAAGAGAGTGAACCAGAGAGTTCTGTGGGAATGACCCAGAGTGTGTTAGAGGGAGAAAGTACTGTGGGAGTGAACCAGAGTGTATACGTGATGAAGAACGTACTGTGGGAATGACCCAGAGTGTGCTAGAGGGAGAACGTACTGTGGGAGTGAACCAGAGTGTATACGTGATGAAGAACGTACTGTGGAAATGAACCAGAGTGTGCTAGAGGGAGAACGTACTGTGGGAGTGAACCAGAGTGTATACGTGAGAGAGAACGTACTGTGGAAATGAACCAGAGTGTGCTAGAGGGAGAACGTACTGTGGGAGTGAACCAGAGTGTATACGTGATGAAGAACGTACTGTGGAAATGAACCAGAGTGTGCTAGAGGGAGAACGTACTGTGGGAGTGAACCAGAATGTATACGTGAGAGAGAACGCACTGTGGGAGTGAACGGGAGTGTATACGTCAGGGAGAGCGTACCATGAGAGTGAATTCGGACATGGCTGAGTTAATTAAATGTTTTTTATTGCGCTTCTTCGTGTGTCGTGCCGCGGCCAGTTGAGCACTTGCAAGCTTGCTAATGCGGTGTTGGAAATGCCTGCTTGTTACGACAGGCCTTCAAAGACGAGAACGTGACGCTATGAGAATTGTTAATGACGGGTTTAACCATGCGCCATCACTGCAATCAACGACTCACGAAACATCCTTCAGTTAAATGCCGTCATTCCAAAAATAAAACATATTTGCAAATATGCCCTTGAAGCTTTCGTTTATGCGTCCTCGCCTTCAAGGTCACGGCCGGGCTGAAATTTTTTTTAAGGTTGTTAGTGTTGTTCAAGCTGATGTTGTGTTACATGCGTTCTGCAACCCAACACGTTGTACGATTTTTTGACGTGACTACGTCTAATAAATCTATGAACTCCGGCTGCACGCACGAAATAGTGTCCCGTTACGAACATTTTCCCGTTACGTTGTGTCCCGTTACGCTCATTGTACGCTTGCGCCGCATCTATCTCTCTTCCACTCGATTGGAACAACCATCGATTTGACTTTTTCGAGGCACATTAAACTTGAAACACTCCCAATTCGTTTCCTAATTTTCCTATCATCGTCCTATCCTTAACAGAATAACACAGATTGGAAGAAGATAAATAGCAAACATGTATAAAAGTTAAAGTTAATATAATCTGTTCGTTTAAGTAATACACATATTTGAATTAATGAGTGCAAATAAAACTAAATTTATCAATTAAATTGTAGATTTCATTTCACTCCTTCTTTGTATCCATACAAAATAGTGATAATTCAATAAAATGATTCAATTTTATTCATAAAAGTATGCAATCATTTCATCAATGTTTTGTTATGACGTTGTTACGTTAAACTATAGTCCGTAAACTGACTTTACAGAGAACCAATTTTTTTTTTTTCGTTTAGATTTCTGTGTTTAGAAGCCACGCTGATAAAAAAAAAATATAGTCGCGAGTAATTTATACCAACAATAATTATAGAAGTATAAAACAGCCCGATGTGGCTCTAACTGACTGACTGTATGCGTACAAATTCTAGCTCACTTCCAGAAGATATCAAAACTCGTATTATTCACAGGAAGTAGATTCTAACCTAAAACCAATGGAAAATTTAAAAAAATAAATTGAAATTTTTAACGTTAAAACTCCGACAAAAATTTAAAACAAAATCTATTGAAAACCTACCAAGCCAACCCATCGTACTCTTGTTATAGAATAATCATCAAACGCCATTATTCAATACCAGCTGAAGTAAAGTAAGTAGTTAACTATTGGCGGTACTGGGACAACACAAGGCATAAATTTCCGGGTGAGAATCCGAACCCAGTAGGTATTACAAGTTTATCTGTGATTGCTGTAAATATGGAATCTCGACCTGAAACTAGATGCACCCCCTTAAACCTGTTTGGTTTCAAACGAACAGCTGGTCGCTGAATGCACCTGAGTTGGTCGGTCGCCGCCATTAACGCCGTGACAGGTCTGGCCTCGGGCACCGCTTCTCGCCGGATCACTGGAGGTAAACACAAAAAAGTGCATTCGCGCACTTTCTACCCCCCTACCCCCCACCCTCCCCCCGGCAGCAGCCGAGCTGACTCACCGGTTGCGACACCCAGAAGCTCGCGCTGGCGTCTCCTGCGGACCGTGGGCTCGTGACGCAACTTCGGCGACAGTTCGCGGCTGTCTCGCCTGGCGGCGCCCCTGTCGCCCGAACCTAATGCGGATGACAGTGGCGTAGCCAGGATTTGTGTATGGGGGGGGGGGGTGTTAAGGACCATGGCCCCCCCCCCCCCCGTATTAAAGCGGGGGGTCCGGGGGTCCTCCCCCGGGAAAATTTGCATTCTAAGGTGTAAAGTAGTGCTATTTTAGCAGTTTTTGGTACTTAAATTTAAATATTGTATTGGTAAAATTTTTATTAATCTTAATATGAAATTTGTTTGAGTGATGAATAAGATATTAATTAAATATTTGGTGCTAAGGGGGGAGGGGTTTGAACCCCTAACCCCCCCCCCCCTGGCTACGCTCCTGATGGATGACGTCACGCTGTCACCGCGCGGTAAAACTGCCCCGTCCACAAACTGCGGAAAGTCCGTTGTCTGAATCTGCCGGTTACCAAAGTAGTCGCCAGAGCGCAATTGATACAGAGTGCCGGAATAACTTTTTTTCATCGGTAGTTTTTGAATACTGTTTTCATGTTTCGTAAAATGAGTACGTGGTTAAGTTTTTGAATAAACTCAGTCATTTAATGACGGAGAATTCATTACGTCGGTTGAGTTGCCGGTTTTTGTAAAGCCCGTTAAGGTTAAAGCTCAAATGTGGAAAGAAAAAAAAATGTATGTCTTTCTTTTTTTCCTATGAACGCGTTCCTCGCGGGTTCGCGAAGCAGTGACGTTGTCCTGGTGGCCACAATGTTCCCCGCTATGTCCCAGCAGAACTCGGCGCGGTGGGCACTGGCCCCTGCGAGGCACGCCACCCGCCACGCACGTGCGTCACGCGGCATGCCTGGCGCGCCGGGCGGCGCTGCCACACTTCTCCCGGACACGAACCGTGCGCGCGCGTGACCTGCCACACTTGGCAACCCTGTTCGCGCGGCTCCCAGAGGCTGCCACTGCCGCACTGACTAACATTTGTCTCCAAGTACATTTTACGGTAGATTTGGAGGAGTGGTATTAGATATAAAATGGCTTCAAATTTTCTCCATCAAATAAAATTGGTCAGATAACCTCAAATATATTTTTTTATCGTATCACACTATCAAATTTATCTTTGTCTAAACTTTTTACAACCTTTTAATTTTTTACATCATTTTGAAATTAAATAATGCATCGTAGTGCTGGACGCAATATTTGAACATGTGTAAATTTAGCTTTCAATAATATTCCTTACATAATTAATGTCACTTACGATATTCATATTATATTTATTTTGATTATTTCACTTTTATAACCTCTTTAATCGCATACGTGTTTTTCGCTATTTTAAGATTCGTTGTGACGTAAACGGATGTAATTTCCGTTTCTGAAAGCCAAGATTTTTGATTGGCCAATAACAAAAAAACCATCCGACATATTTCAGAACTCGTCCTATTTGCAAAATATCTGACGGAAACTCAAGCCATCCGACATAGTTGCGTTAGATACGTTTTCGATGACGTCATACCCTCCAGCTTCATTTGACAGAACATATGTACTGGAAGGTGTTGGAGGCGAAAGTTTGACAACGTGACAGGGACTTTGAACGAGTGGGGTCCGCCATCTTGAAAATCTGCGATGACCACAGCTTTTGCAATACAACACTGTTTATGAGATTCATTTTCGTAAATTCATTCAAGTATTAAACGCCTGGTATGAATAAGACATCAGTTGGGACATGCGCATGGCAGGTCAGGTAATGTTTAATTTGCGTGACGTGCAATTGTCGACAAATAATGACTGTCTTACAAAAGTTAAAAGTTGCATGTAGGCCGTGGTCCTTGATGGTAAGACGTCTCGTTGGTAGATTGTACGCTAGTTTCGCCCCGCGCCGCAGCAGGCATCTTCAGGCAGCTGGAAGGCGGTGTCCACGGAGGCCGCGACACCCTGTATCACGGCGACGCTGGGCGTCGGGACGCCACAGGTGCGCGCCGCGCCGGAAATAGACGCCGGGCGCCCCTCAAAAGCCGCCGCGGCCGGAAGGAAGGGGCGTAAAACCGGAAAAGCGAGGCGCGCCATAAATAAACTCTCCCAACCCCCCTCCGGGACCCCACACGACAACTGGAGACCCAGGAGGTGTCTCACCTCGTGAGGGGTGATGAAGCCTCGCCTTGAGCCCCAAAGGCTGTGGCCTCCCTCGTCGTGACAGACACCAGCTCCCCTAGCGCCACCACACTGTGGCCTCAGGCCTCCGCCGCCTTGCCGTGTCCACGAACAAGCTCCCAGGTTACAACAGAACGAAGGTGAACAAACCTAGCTCTTCTGACAAAAAAATATTCAATACGTGCACATTTAGTCATACGGCACACGTCCAACCCAAAGTAGAAATTCTTACCGTACTTTGGTTAACACGTCCAGAGAAAATTGACGCAATAGCCATTTCAGTTCAGTGTGTCGAATCAATAGGTAGCGGCGGAACGTATACACGATTTACAAAATAGCGTTCTGGGCAGATAGCGCTCTGGGCAGATAGCGGTCTGGGCAGATAGCATTCTGGGCAGATAGCACTCTGGGAAGAAAGAGTTCTGGGCAGATAATCTTTAGCCACCTCCTTCCTTTCCGAGTTCCCTCCCCCCTTAAAATATACAGGTTTACAAATGCTCACTTATTTATTATTAATTTCAAAACAGAATATTATGCAACTAAGTACTAAGGTTTTTCAAAGACATTTGCTTCACTTTCTTTTATCATGTTTAAATGGTTGTTACAGTTTTATTCCGCGGTTTTGTACCGTAACAAAGCATTATTTATAGTCTATTGCATGTTGTTAAACGAGTTTTACATCTATTTCTAAAGTATTTGGTTTAAGGCGTAACATCTTCAAGTGCACTGCAATAGTTAGTAATAAACGAACATTTCCCCTTGACTGTCTGTGGTACAGCCCTTATATTTTCTCGCACCTCAAATGGTAGCGTTTGTTAAATATAAAAAAAGTTATAGTAGCTTGGCTTCTGGGTTGTAGCCGTGTCCTTGGCGAATAATTCACCGAAGTTTCGGTCGACATTTCAGTCGCAGGGAGCAGTTACCTACTCAGTAGTAGTAGTAGGTAACAGTACTCAGTAGCAGTAGGTAACTGCTCCCTGATGATGGCGACTGCAATGTCGACTCGAAACGTCGGTGAATTATTCGCCAAGGACGCGGCTACAACCCAGAAGCCAAGCTACTTCAGACAATGGCCGTGAAAGCCTGCGAAAATTATAAAAAGTTATATTCTTTTCTTGAATATTTTAATTGTAATCTACACGCTTCTTGCAGGCATATTCTAGACATGGTCACTCTACATGACGCACTAGCGATACGCTCAGTTTCCAAAAGGGTACTGAACCTGATCGGGTCGCTCACCCCTGAGAGAGACAGAGAGAGAGAGAGAGAGAGTATTGCTGTCGTTAGGACCACCCTGTGCGGTGAGAGATAACTAGGGACCGGAAAAATTCGCGGGTTCAATGACCTGCAGGATGAACTCCACAGTTCTACGTACACTCGGTCAAATGCCACCCACTCATTGGCTGCTGTCTTGTGAGACGTTCCAGCGTAGCAGCCTGTGTGATTCGATAAAGCTTTGGTCGGGTGTTTCTCACTGGCCCAGAGTCATCCAGGTGAGTTGTGCACCAATAGCAGAGGCAGCACTGAGGTATAACGATTTGTATTTCAGCCTATCGCGAAATGAATTACCGAATTTTTCCGGTCTCTAGAGCTAACCAGGAACCAACAAGCAGCTGAAGGTGTTTGCAGCTCAGCCTGCGGGCGGACGAAGTGGCGGCAGTTCCGGGTGTGCAGCTGTTGAGTTGTCAGCCGTGCTGGCCCGAGGTCGTTACGCCCGGCGGACTGGAACAATGGCCTCAGAGGGGCGTTCGACGGGAACCCTCCCTGGTCAGAGTGTCGGAGTGTCAGAGTGGCAGAGTGGTCAGAATGTCATCAAGTCCTTTAATAACTACTAAGGTAGTTGTCAACAATACACGACTACATAGACGGATAATTAGAAACACTGCTTAGTTACAGATAAAACATTATACACTACTCCTCGTGTCCGTCGTCCATTATGGCGTGAGTTCACTGTCGCCAACCTAGGAAACCCAACTTATCCATGACATCTCCCTTTTTCTGCTTCTTGGCCCTAGGTTTCGAATGTAGTGGTCAGGAGTTTAACCTGACCTGACTTAACTAAGAGTGTCAGAGTGTCAGAGTGGTGCCTAACTGCGACGGGCCAATAGCCGCCAACACCTAGCTGTCTCACTGGACCAGCTGTTAGGGAACTGAGTATAAATACACAATTTTTTACTAATTAGATGCATGTATTTTTCGCGACCAGATCTCGAGGTGTTTGGAACACTCTCGCATCGTCTGTGTTTCACGACTAGAGGCCGGAAAAAATTCGCGGATTCATTTCGCAAGAGACTAGAATACAAATAGTTTTACATTTTCGCTGCTTCTGCGATTGGAGCAGAGTACATCTGAAGGACCCCGAGCCAATGAAAAACCTCAACAAACGAAGAATCGACAATAATCACCATCCCATTTAACAGTTCTCACGAGTCAAGGTAGCCAATGAGCTGTTGTAATTTTGTCCGAGTAGATTGAGTCAATCCTTAAGTCAATTATAAACTGCGAAAATTTCCCGTCTCTGTTCATAACTGGTTGGGTGTGTGCACGTCTGTGTCGGCACACAAATCACAGCAGCTCAGTGCAGAAGAAAACGCGCGTCTTGATAAGGCAAAGGCTTTTATCGCAGACAACCACCAACCACAAGGGAGAAAACCGCTGCTGCGGGCATTACTTGTTATGAGTGGTCAAGTTTATTTTGCGAAAAAAAAATCCCTGCTCCTATTTATAAGCCGTTGTGTGTTAAGATGTATTTAAGTGAGAGTTGAAAGTTGAGCTTACGGCTTGCGTGCGGACGCGGAACGGATGCGGGAAATGCCGTTGTTTTAACTTTCCTCCTTTGCGCAGGCACGCTGCGTGCGGTGTTGCGAATCCCTAGAGACCTGCAGAATTCGCCGGTTCAGTGACCTCCATGATAGACTCTACTACACTCTACACACTCGGGCAAATGCCACCTGTTCATTGGCTGCTGACTCGTGAGTCGACTCGACCGAGAGTCTGTGATTCGACACTTCTTTGAGCGAGGGGTCTCTAATTGGCCCTCATTACTCCAGATTAACAGTGAACCAGTGGCAGAAGCAGCGCTAAGGTGTAATTATTTGAATTGTAGCTTATTACGAAATGAATCCGCGAATTTTTGCAGGTCTCTACGGATCCCAAATGGCGACGGCCAGCCAGGTTTGGAAGCCGGACCTTCCTGGGTCGGAACCCGCGACCTCCCAGAGCCGACCACGTGGTGTGTCGCGCGGACACGGCGGGAGGCCGCAGTGTTGCCACATGGAGCATGTCTGGGGCACGCTCGCGTGGGCAGTTGTCGCTCACCCACACGTCGCTCGTGTCTGCACGGCGAGAGGAGAGAGAGTGTGTGTGTGCGTGCGCCAGGAAGCGGGTAGGAGGGAGGAAGCAGACTCATGAGTAGAGACCCGGAAATTTCGCGGATTCTCCTGGCCTCAAGATAGAATTCAAAGTTATAGGTGTGCTCGACCCATGCTTACTTTCCCATCGGTTGATTTCTTAGCGAGAATATTTTTTTTATCCTTGTTATTTGGCACTATCTGATTCGCTTACTTCTCTCCTAGCTGGGCATCATTGGCTCACGGTCGTAGACGGGCGTGTCCAAACAACTGCGGGCCAATCATGAACACAGTGCGACAGTGTGGAGGTTTGCATTCTAGCTTGCGACTAAATGAATCCGCGAAAATTCCGGGTCTCTACTCATGAGTAGAGACCTGCAAAATTCGCGGATTCATTCGGTGATAGGCTAGAATTCAAACACATATACACCTCTTAGATAATTTTGCTATTGGCTTACTGTTCATCTGGACGAATCTCAACCACTTATAAACCCTCAACCAAAGAAGGATCGAATCACAGACAAACCAGCTGAGACGACTTAACAAGTCGGCAGCCAATGAACTTGCGCTATTTGCCCGAGTGTACAGGGGTATGTGCAGTCTATCCTGAAGGCCATCGAAACCGCGAATTTTGCAGGTCTCTACTCATGAGTAGAGACCGGAATAATTCGCGGGTTCATTTCGTGATATGCTAAAATTCAAATAATCATACCGTTGCGCTGCTTCTGCTATCGGTTCACTCTTAATATGTAGGACTCTTGGCCAATTAGAGACAATCATTCAAAGAGGTATCCAACTACAAGTTACCCACTTGAGACGCCTCATAATTCAGTACCCAATGAACGGGCGCCGTTTGCCCAAGTAGGCAGAGGATGGTGGAGTCTATCCCGGAGGTCATTGAACTCGCGAATTTTTCCGGTCTCTACTCATGAGTCCACTGAGGAACTAACCTAGTTTTTTTCTTACAAATGTCCAATAAGTGCACTTTTAGTTATACGGCACACATCCGACCTAAAGTCCGATTCTTCCCACATTTTGGTTAACAAGTCCGGAGTAATGGAAGCAATAAGCCTCTTTTATTCCGTGTCTCAACTCTGGCAAGTCATTAGGTAGAAGCGGAACGTGGATACAATCTTATTCCTTTAAGGTGAAACATACTTAGTATCCTAAATCATTCTGCTATTTTTGCATCATTATTTTAAATAATTTCATAAATGAAACCATCGTTAGTTGTTTATTAAATGTTTTTCAATTTCAGAATGATCGTTGTGTATTACTTAAATTTTGTATGCCATTCATTAATCAATAGAAAGTATATTTTGCTCCCCACACAAATCGACAAACCTGAGTTTTTCTGGGTTTTTTTTGGTGAATACCCGTCAATCATGAGTAGGACTGCTGAGTGTAGCCCGGTGGACGAACAATGGACCTCGTAAGCAAAGGCACGCACAAATGGGGTGCATTGCTTCACAGGAAACCACGCTATTAGACATGAAATGAAACAACCAATAGTACAGATTCTTGAAAAAAAAATGGTTGTCTGTATAGTCGGTTTACGGACGACAGTTTAACGTGACGTCATAACTAAACATTGATGAAATGATTGCATACTGTTATGAATGAAATTGAATAATTTTTATTGAATTATCACTATTTTGTATGGATACAAAGAAGGAGTGAAATGAAATCTACAATTTAACTGATAAATTTACTTTTATTTGCACTCATTAATTCAAATATGTTTATTACTTTAACGAAGGGATTATTTTAACTATAACTTTTATACATGTTTGCTATTTAACTTCTTCCAATCTGTGTTATTCTGTTAAGGATAGGACGATGATAGGAAAAGTAGGAAACGAATGGGAGTGTTTCAAGTTTAATGTGCCTCGAAAAAGTCAAATCGATGGTTGTTCCAATCGAGTGGAAGAGAGATAGATGCGGCGCAAGCGTACAATGAGCGTAACGGGAAACAGCGTAACGGGACAATGTGCGTAACGGGACACTTTTTCGTGCGTCCAGCCGGCGTTCATCGATTTATTAGACGTTGTCACGTCAAAAAAAAAAAAAACCACTCGAGAGACTTGCATACACCTTTAATCTTCATTACAGCGTTACGGCTGCCGCTGTTATCTCACAGTTGCCCCGTGCACGACGAGAAGACTGCGCGCTGACTCCGGTGCCTTGCGCTTAGGGGCGACGCCGCGCTGGGAGCACCAGGCAGCGTCGCTCCTATCGCCTCGCCTCACCGACACGAACACACGCCGCCGGGACTTGCAGGCAGGGATTGTTTAATTTCCTGTATTCCCGCGCGGTTGCGGTCTCCCCCCCCCCCCCCCGGCCCGTCCAGCACGTCGACTGTCGTCCGAGGCCGGGCTGGTAGCCTCGCACGAGGTGCCACGGCAGCTAGCCACAGGCGCAACACAACTAACGGGACACTGTGCATTTATTTTCTAGTGAAACTTCTTCGGGCGCGACGGGAGGAATATTTCAAGGCCGAATACTAACGCAACGTTTTCGTGAAACATTGTTTTTTTTTTTCCTAACCTAATTAATTACTAAGTGTATTTGGGAGGGGTCTGGATAGGGAAGACTCTAAGTGCGTTTCAGGCCGAAGCAGGAGAGGAAGCATGCATCTGTGCTAGGAGGGGATTGGGCCAGCCATGGCATATGTTGTGAAACATTGTTGTGACGCTAGTGGGTTGCGGACGGTGCAGAGAAATGGGCGGGGCGCGGGGACTTGCTGGCGTCTAATAAGGGAGCGTCTGGGCGGAGGGCAACACAACGGGTTTTGAGGTTATTGTTGCGCACCGCGCCACGGGGCATATTCGCAAGAAAATTGGTGTTTTTTTCAAGAGCGTATTGTTTTAATTACTTGTATGAATCTAGCCACTTTAATCTACGTGAGGTATTTTTACTAATTTAAGCATTTTGAAATTGTAACAAGTGAGAAATGATTAAATATAAATAACTTAAGAAATCTTACATAAGTTTTTATTAAGTTTAAAGTTAAAAAGAGTAATTATATTAAACACAAGATTAAGTATAACATTGTCTCAGAAAATAATATATAAGACAACAATTAATATTTTTAGAAAAATTACACGTACATAAATTACTACAGCACACAAAACCTTTCAAAAATATTACAGAAATCTCTACATCAGTTAAATTATTCAGTTAAAGATTAACGTATTTATTTTATTTGAAAATAATGTTTGTTCTCAATTTTTCAGGAATATTAACTACAATTTGTGGAAGCAAAAATTCTGAAGAGCTCTGTGAAATTGATTTATGAAATATAGGAATAGGTGTAGGATAATTATGAGCTAAATCATTTAACTGATTTTTCCCCCTTCGATTCATACTCGTTATTGCAGTTATAATATGCAATCTTTTAATATCAAATGATTTTTAAAGGTTTAAGAAGTTCCTTGGATGGGTACGTATGTTGTTTTTGACGTTACAACGTCTAATAAATCGATGAACGCCGGCTGCACGCACGAAAAAGTGTCCCGTTACGCACATTGTCCCGTTACGCTCATTGTACGCTTGCGCCGCATCTATCTATCTTCCACTCGATTGAAACAACCATTGATTTGACTTTTTCGAGGCACATTAAACTTTAAACACTCCCATTCGTTTCCTACTTTTCCTATCATCGTCCTATCCTTAACAGAATAATACAGATTGGAAGAAGTTAAATAGCAAACATGTATAAAAGTTATAGTTAAAATAATCTCTTCGTTAAAGTAATAAACATATTTGAATTAATGAGTGCAAATAAAAGTAAATTTATCAATTAAATTGTAGATTTCATTTCACTCCTTCTTTGTATCCATACAAAATAGTGATAATTCATTAAAAATGATTCAATTTTATTCATAAAAGTATGCAATAATTTCATGCATGTTTTGTTATGACGTTGTCACTTTAAACTACCGTCCGTAAACCGACTTTACAGACAACCAATTATTTTGTTTTCTTCAGGAGTGAGTTGGCAGCGAGAGGGCCTCCTGCCGCCTGCAGGTACTTCCCGCTCGGCGGGGTAGGCGACCCTGGGCGCATACTTGCCATTCCGCGCGCAGCCGCGACACGTCATCCGCGCATGCGCAGTTCGCAGCTGACCACCGCGTCATTGCGAGCACACGCCTTCTCCCCTCCAGACAACCGACAGTTCAACGATTGTATGTAAAAAAGTATTTTTCCTCCCCTTGCGCCAAACATACGACAGCCATCAATGCTCGCTGGTTTTTTATAATTGATACCTCTTGAGAGAAATTTGTTTATTTCAAAATTTTCATTCATTTTTAAACATATCTGTGTTGCAACGCATTTCACAGATTAAACAGTAGTTGTAAATACAACATTAAAAATACAAGAACAAAAATTTTAACATCTTTCGAAAACTAAATTCTGATTCGAATTTCAGTTAACGTCGCACCAGCGACACGATGAAAATAGTATGTGTGTGTGTATGAATGTATATGTATATGTATATATACATACACACACACAAATTTGACGATAATTCACGACATATAACAGGAAATTTAGCACTCACACAAGCAAGCTAATCGAGTTGTCTGTTGCGCTGACGTCACACGCATCTCGAACGTGATTGTTTAGAAAAAATACGTGCGTCCGTTGGTAATTTTGCAAAGGCTCTGCCTTGAAGACTTTTTACTACAAATCATACATAAATTTGAAGGTAAACTAACATAGTTTTTCTTACAAATGTTCAATATATGTGCACCTTTAGTTGATTTCTCACCAGACATCCTGTACGGGATGACGAACCTATTCACTTTGATCCTAGGTACATTAAAGTATGTTATTAAGTTAAGAGTAATTGTGATTAATGCCTTTCGCGAATTATAAGTTATAAAGCAAGCGAGTAGCTATGTTGAGAGTTACGATTCTCCCCCCCCCCCCACCCCTAAGGAAGTTAAAGGAACCTCGATATAGTTTTGATCGACTTAATTTGATATTGGATGTAGGCACCGACTGGGTGCATCGCAACCAGGGCCGCAACTAGAGTCTCTGGCACCCGGGGCATGAATGGATTCATGCGCCCCCACCCCCCTCCCTTTTTTTTTTGCACATACCACACCAATAAGGTGGGGGCGTCCATGGGCCCTCCCACGGAAAAATGGTGCTATGTTGAGACGTTATATTGTAAATCAGATTAGACATTCCTGACATGCAAGTTTAAAAATTTTTTACCAGTTACCAGTTGTAGCAGGAAGGAATTACAATGCAAGCGATTTCGGCGCCCCCACAGCTTTGCGCCCGGGGCGTATGCCCCGCTTGCCCCCCTCTAGTTGCGGCCCTGATCGCAACATTTGGTACATTTGATTGGGCACAAATCCAACCGAAACTCTGATTCTTCCCACATTTTGGTTAACAAGTCCGGAGTAATGGAAGCAATAACCTCTTCGATTCTGTGTCTCAACTCTGACAAATCTGTAGGTAGCGGCGGGACGTAGACACGATCTTTTATAAAGCCCCATGTCAGGTGAACGTAGAGTCCAACGAGAAGGAGCTCTGACGTCTCGACCATCAGCGGAGGTTTTTGCCACACGGGGGGGGGGGGGGGATCACGATTAAACTTTAAACGAAAAGCACGTTGGACTGAAATTACAGATCCACTCTTGGCACGTTGCAGAACACAGGCGTCGCCATTTCGTTTTTCGTAGGTGGCACTGCAAGCCAGGAAACAACTAAGCTCTTCTCTCGCAAGCGCTTATCTAAAACTGGGTGACTACTTAGTTGTGTGTTTTGAACCAAAATTCTAAAACGCTTATAGTGACGATATTAAAATTTATAACTGGGACATCCTTTTTATTTATTGAGAGTAAATTAAGTGGATATCCATTGTACCCGTATACTGACACCGGGATAATGTTTCGTGGACGCAGGGCGAACTGTTGGTACTGAGCGCAAACACTGGCGGCCAGACAGCGCTAGTGTCGCCGGCTGCTCACTGGCGCGGCAAAATGGCGGCGTCACGGCGACCACGAAGTCCACGGCATATTTCGAAACAGGAAGGAAGAAGGAGGGGGGAAAAGAAAAGAAAAGAATTGTGAAAGCCCTCGTGACGTGCTCTGCGTTTTGAATTCGCGATTGGAAATGTATCTGGCGGTTGCGCGGTAGTCCGCCGTGCCGACACGAACCAGATAAGCGCCTTCGCAGGAGACGTGACGACAAGGCTAGCGATTGCTTCCATAATCCACACTGAACATATTTTTTTTTTTAAATTGTAAATGGAACAGAAGTACTCACGTAACATTACAGATATTTGTACATCTGCACATTAACATAAAATAAAACTGTATCACTTCATACTTTGTGTCGTCCCAGTACCTCCAGTTTCCTTTGGAAACCTGTCGCCAAGAAGTAGTCTGTAATACTGCAAGAAATATATAGTAACTTTGTACAACGCATGGTCAATGTTATTTTTGCATACTCATATGTAGGGACACCTGTATTTCGCGATTTCATTTCATGTCAAGGTATTTCACAAAACACTGTAGCTTTTTCTAAGAGTCATGGCAAATTGTGAGGGTGCTGCAGTGCGGTGACCACATTCTCATTGGCCCCGTCAAGAGCGGGACGACACCTCTCACCGACCTCAGCCAATAACCACAGGAGAAAAGCTACAGTATTTTGTGAAATACCTTGACACGAAATGTATTCTCGAAATACAGGTGTCCCTACTTATATGAAATACTCCTGAGCACTTATTCATTAATTAGACCATTTTGTTGAATCATGCTTATTAATGTGCACAGTTAATACTGGGAAGTTATTCAGGGAACGGTTTACAAGCAACTTTAACTATTGTACCGGGACAACACAAAGCATAAATTCCCGGGTAAGAATCTTGTGAATTAGCGATACAGTTGTTTTAAATATAAATGTACAGCTATCTGTAGGGACCGGAAAAATTCGCGGGTTCAGTGACCTGTAGGATGAACTCCATAGTTCTACGTACACTCGGTCAAATGCCACCCACTCATTGGCTGCTGTCTTGTGATACGTTCCAGCGTATTAGCAGCCCGTGATTCGATAAAGCTTTGGTTGGGTGTTTCTCACTGGCCCAGAGTCATCCAGGTGAGTTGTGAGCCAATAGCAGAGGCAGCTCTGAGGTATGACGATTTGTATTTTAGCCTATCGCGAAATGAACTCGCGAATTTTTTCCGGTCTCTAGATATCTGTGATTTTACATGAATAGAGACCTGCAAAATTCGCGGATTCATTTCGTGATATACTACAATTCAAATAATTATACCTTAAGCGCTGCTTCTGCAATTGGTTCACTGTTAGAGACCGGAAAAATTCGCGAATTCATTTCGCGATAGGCTAAAATACAAATCGTTATGCCTCAGTGCTGCCTCTGCTATTGGCTCACAACTCACCTGGATGACTCTGGGCCAATGAGAAACGCCCGACCAAAGCTTTATCGAATCACAGGCTGCTACGCTGGAACGTCTCACAAGACAGCAGCCAATGAGCGGGTGGCGTTTGACCGAGTGTACGTGGAACTATGGAGTTCATCCTACAGGTCATTGAACCCGCGAATTTTTCCGGTCCCTATTCACTGTTAATCTGGAGTAATGAGGGCCAATCAGAGACCCTCGCCCAAAGAAGTGTCGAATCACAGGTTACTCGGTCGAGACGACTCACGAGTTCAGCAGCCAATGAACAGGTGGCATTCGCCCGAGTGTGTTAGAGTGTGGTAGAGTCTATCCTGGAGGTCATTGAATCCGCGAATTTTGCAGGTCTCTATACATGAATATTTCTGTTGAATTTACTAAATAAAGAAAGTAGTTCCGGTGTGCACACCAGCGCGCTGCGAGCAGCCAGCACGCGGCACGCGGCACGAGGCACGCGGCACGAGGCACGAGGCACGAGGCACGCGGCACGAGGTACGCGGCACGCGGCACGCGGCACGAGGCACGCGCGAGGCAGAACTCAAACAGTCCTTGAGGCTCAGGCCGAGAGGCGGCAGACGTGACTTTGCTCAGAGACGGCTCTGCACACACCGGACATGTGATTGGCTCCGCGGACAGGCTCGCTGTTTCGCTCCGCCGTTACGGACATGTTCATCATGGGATGCTCGCGATACGAGACTGCCTTCGTTCAGAGTTTGTCACCGGTCCAGGGTCTCTGGTATGAGTTGAGACCCCCTGCAATCGCAGAAGCAGTAGAAAGGAAAAAAAACGTTTGATCAATTCTATCCTATGAATAACTGAATAATCGTATATTTTTCCTGCCCCTAGCATTGGTTTCCCTTGCAGACCGGCGGCCAATCACAAGGGAACAATCGCCAGCGCAGGCATGCCTTGTTGCAGTCTAATGAGTAGAGACCGGAAAAATTCGCGGGTTCAATGACATTCAGGATAGACTCCAATATCCTCTACACACTTGGGCAAATGCCAACTGTACGTTGGCTGCTGACTTGTGAGTCGTCTCGACTGGGTGGCCTGTGATTCGACACTTCTATCAGTGAGGGTCTCTAATTGGACCTCAGTCCTCCAGATTAACAGTGGACCAATGGCAGAAACCTCACTAAGGTATAATTATTTGCATTTTAACATAACACGAAATGAACCCGCAAATTTTTCAGGTCTCTACTAATGAGCAATCATATTCTAGTGATGTCTCCATTAAAGCCACGATTATTTTCGCGAGTTCATTATCACTCCAGGCTAGACTGAAATTTCCTACACATACTCGAGCCTTTTTTTTTTGGGAGTTCTCATTTGTTGACATCTAGGTCACTTCCTTTGGAGGGTGACACCTGATTGGACGACCACTTCTCCTCCTTGTTTACAATTGGCTCAGGGTCGTCAAGAACACTGTGGTCCAATCAGCGACGTGAAGCAGGTTTGTATGTGCTTCAAGTCTACTTTCCTACCCTGCGATTCCAGGAAATAATCTTAGCTCGGGTGATTATTTCCTGGCCGTTGCAAGTTGAAACATACTGATCGACAGGGCCATGAAAATTTCGCTAAAAGATCCCGAGAGTAGCTGGAAGTTAAAACACTGTAGCATCGTCTGTGTTTCGTGATTGGGTGAGTTGCTTTGAGGTGCATGTCGATTGTTACAACAACCAATCACACTAATTCAGTGTGGAAGCAAACTCGTCCTTAGTGGCTCGTGCAAACAAGGCAACGACTTCTCTCGCTCGCAGACGGCCGCCAATCACAGGGAAGAAACCTCTGGTGCGGGTATACCTTGTTGCAGTCTAACAGGGGTTCAGATTTATTCGCGAAAACTACCTGCCCCTACTGATTTCTTATGTAGAGCATTCCATGTTTTTGAATGGGTCGAAGTGATTCGGTGTCTCAACTGCCAGGTGGTACCTAGTTCACTGGCCCACAGTCGTAGGTGTTTGCAGTCTACCTTGTACGGGTGTCGGGTAGTAGCCAGGGACTTGAACAATTCGCGGTTTCAATCAAATCCAGGATAGACTCCACCATCCTCCATGTACTCGGGAAAATTACACCTTCCTATTGGCTGCTGACTCGTAACACATGTTAACTGGAATGCTCGTGATTCGATACTTTTTTCGTCCGGGGGGGGGGGGGGGGGTGTTATCCGTTGGCTCAGAGTCCTCCTAATCTAAAGTGCTCAAATGACAGAAGCAGTTTGGATTCTAGCTTATCGCGAAATGAAACCGCGAATTTTCCCGATCTCCATTATTTCGCTCGAGCCCGCAGTGGCTAAGCAAGCGCTGCTACTGCCTTCACGAGTAGGGGGGGAGGGGCTTCATTAAACCGGATGCCCTGATTGGCAGTCCAGATGTTACGTCGAGTGTGTAACTCTTGGTGGTATGGCGATGAGGGGCAGTGACGCGGAGAGATAAGACCGACGAAGGTCAATAAAGTGACGTCACTGCGCTTGTTTTATGTTTCACAACGAACAAGGCCGCTTTTGTGTTGCCAACACAACTGATCCACTATCGCTTCCAGTAAACTCGGCGATTATCAAACAGAGATTGTTGCTCTTGTGCACTTCATTGTCCCCATCAGCCAGATACACACTAGTTTATATCGCAAGCATGTCGAAGTTCACTGTAAGGTCGATCTGCAAACAGAAAGGTCTCAGTTACGGCCATATTCTCATCCCCGTGCTTTGGAAATCGACGAAACCCCCACTTTTGGCATTGAACACGAACTGAGAAGAATCAAGACCACGCGATATTTTGCTCTCAAACTTAACCAACATGAACGAGGTATCTAAATTAAAAAAAAAAACGTAAATAAAAATTACTTTTATAAGTAAAAAATTAACTGTTAGAAACTACAGTAAATTTACGGACTTTCCAACGAAAAGATTAAGAGACCAGTTTTTCGTAATTTCAAATAACTGAATGTTCTTAGAAACTACATACACCGTATTTCGACTTCAGAGCTAGATGTTTCGTTCTAAACAAAGGTAACACACACACGTAGACGAAGAATAGTTTTCTTGCTGTACACATAACAAGTTTCTTAATGTTTCGCTGACATACCAAGAATATTCAAAGTAATTGACCTCGGTGTCTGTGAATTTACGAAGTTCCTCGGATAATATACAACCAGTGTTCTTAGGTGTTCGTGAATTTACGAAGTTGATTGGATAGTTTGTAACCAGCGTTCTTCTGTGTCCGTGAATTTACGAAGTTGATTGGATAGTTTGTAACCAGCGTTATTCGGTGTCCGTGAAATTTATGAAGTTCCTCGGATAATTTGTAACTAAGGACCGGAAAAATTCGCGGGTTCAATGACCTCCAGGATGAAATCCATAGTTCTACGTACACTATGTCAAATGTCACCCACTCATTGGCTGCTGTCTTGTGAGACGTCCCAGCGTAGCAGCCTGTGATTCGATAAAGCTTCGGTCGGGTGTTTCTCATTGGCCCAGAGTGATCCAGGTGAGTTGTGAACCAACAGCAGAGGCAGCACTGAGGTATAACGATTTGTATTTTAGCCTATCGCGAAATGAATTCGCGAATTTTTCCGGTCTCTATTTGTAACAAGCGTTCTTCGGTGTCCGTGGAATTTACGAAGTTCCTTTAGATAGTTTGTGACCAGCATTCTTCGGTGTCCATGTATTTACGAAGTTCATGGGATGGTTTGTGACCAGCATTCTTCGGTGTCCGTGTATTTACGAAGTTCATGGGATAGTTTGTAACAAGCGTTCTTCGGTGTCCGTGAATTTGTGAAGTTCCTCGGATAGTTTGTCCGACGCTCGTCAGGGACGTCGAGGGCGTAGACGCGGCGCACGGCCCTCGACCTCGGACGCCGCCGCAGGTGGGGCGCGCTCTCCGGCGACACTCGCGGCCCGTCAATCGATACTCCGCGTGTCGACTCGCGGACCTTGGCACACATGGGGCCGGCACTGACCTGAGCGCGCGGGAAGGCTGTCCCCCCGCGGGCCGACGGCCATGCTCGCTGCGGGGCCACCCTCCCCCGCAGGCTCCTCGAGCCACGGACTACAAGCTTTCAATATATATACTCAGGGGCGTAGCCAGGGGGGGAGGGGGGTTAGGGGTTCAAACACCCCCCTCCCCTCCTTACCACCAAATCTTTAATTAATTTCTTATTCATCACTCAAACAAATTTCATATTAAAATTAATAAAATTTTTACCATTACAATATTTAAATTTAAGTACCGAAAACTGCAAAAATAGCACCAGTTTACACCTTAAAATACAAATTTTCCCGGGGGAGGACCCCCGGACCACCCGCTCTAATACAGGGGTGGGGGTGGGGTGGGGTAACAATGCTTCTTAACACCCCCCATACACAAATCCTGGCTACGCCACTGTATATACTGTATAGAAGTCGCGAGTGGATAGGATTTACTCTACGTTTTCCAGGAGCGTATGATGAGCAGCTTGGGAACTTCACCGCTGCAGTGCGCCGCCGTAACGCCCTGTATCGTTCCGGTCGTTATTTACACGTTAGAGCAGGGGTGTTTGAAGAGTTCGACACTTTGTCCGCTAGGGACCACCACGAGTCGATGCCCCTAGAGATGGTGGCGATGGCGGCGGTGAATTAACCAACTACCTCAAAACCGTATTAGAAATTTTAACCTGGGCTGGCGACTTCTATATAGTATATATATTCAAAGCTACAAGCGAAACGGGACCCGCGCGACTGGACAGTGTAGCCTCACCCAGGGCCGGTGCAAGGTCAATTGGCGCCCTAGGCGAAACCCTTAATGCTCCCCCCTTCCCCACCGGCCGGACACCCCAAAAAAAAATTTTTCCTTGCCTCAAAATACATCACGTAAGCCTAAGATTTTGTCAACAATCAAATGTAAGCAGGCTTGTGTTTTTTTTCTTTACTTTTTTTACTTATTACAAATCATAAACAGGTCACCGTGGACTTTAAATAATTACTTATATCAATATAAACATTCCAAACTGTTACAAAAATCCATTTTCATCTAGTTTCAATGATCGTTAAACATATTATATCAGCTGTTGTATGTCGTGCTGCGCCGCCCCCAGCTACTTGGCGCCCTAGGCGGTTGCCTAGTTCGCCTTTATGGACGCGCCGGCCCTGACCTCACCCACTGGAATGCGCGTGTTGTCTCCCGTCCCTTCATCCAGGCGCCGGGACGACCGACAGCATGTTCCCGGCGCTTCCCGGTACCACCTGTTTCCAAGGACAGTGCGGCCTCCCCCATTAAAAGCAACAGTACGTGAGCTTCCCGCTTAGAAGGAAGGACCCGGAAAACGGGTCCCGGGAAAACGGATAGTTAGAGACCGGAAAAAGTCGCGAATTGATTACGCGATAGGCTAAAATACAAATCGTTATACCTCAGTGCTGCCTCTGCTATTGGTTCACAACTCACCTGGGTGACACTGGGCCAATGAGAAACACCCAACCAAAGCTTTATCGAATCACAGGCTGTTGCGCTGGAACGTCTCACAAGACAGCAGCCAATGAGTGGGTGTCATTTGACCGAGTGTACGTATAACTATGGAGTTCATCCTACAGGTCATTGAACCCGCGAATTTTTCCGGTCTCTACGGATAGTGTGTCCCCAGCCTTACAAGACAACCCCAAACCCAACCCGGAACTTCAACTCCGACCACGGTATTGCTAGGGAATGAAAAAAAAAAAAAATATCGCGGTTGCCATGACCCACTCCACGATGCTCTCTCTACTCACTCGGGAAAATAACACCTGCTCGTGATTCGGTGCTTCTTTCGTTTGGGGTTTTTTTCATTGGCTCGGAGTCACTACGATCACGGGAGCCGGTTATATAACAATAAAACAATTTTTTTTTCACAACCAAGTGCAAGTATGCTGCGTCTTTTTCTACCTCCCCCCTGCCGTCTCCTCATCTACCGGTTCGAACCACCACGTACCTAACTATTACCCTCGTGCGATCGGAATTTTCGTGACGCTCGAAAATTTTATCCCTCTCGGCAAATAAGTTTCACTTCAATTCGCACGGGGACACACACTAGTTGTTGTTTGAAATTTCCGCGTATCGCCTGGTCTAAGACGAGGGCAGTCCGGTGGACAGGTGTGGTGTGGTGGGGGGCGCGGGAGGCAAGACCTCGCGCCTTGTGACCTGATTGGCTGGCTGCGACCGGGAGACGAAGCCACGCCCCTGTCGTGACGAGCCACGGGCGCGGGTCAGAGGTCAGCTCTCGCCTCGTAAGTGCGACTCTCGCCGGTGCTTCCAGCGAGGCATCGCCCCTAAGCGCGAGGCTGAGTCCGCGAGATCCGAGCGGTCACCGCCACTTCACGTGGCGGAGAAATTAAGACAAGCCCCTTGAGTGAGTGATTTCAAGAAGTTGTACCGGGTGTTTCCATGCCTAACATTTATTCTGAAAACACGAGTTTTTAGCCATTTCTGCTCAGACGCGCTCTTGTCTCATTTCATGTTCGCACGATGGACATTTCCTTGGGAGGTCTTCCTTGGCAGCTGGTATGGGTGGTACTGTGGACGATTTTGTAATCGGTTTGTTTGAATCTCTGTGGAAGGTTTTGTAGAAGGTGGAAATTTTATCCAATCAGAATGAAAGGGGTAGCGTGTCCCTAGTGTTAAAAACGGTAATTTATTTTTGGAGGGATTGAATTATTCTTGATTATTGATTTGAAACTCGATAAACATGTGGTATGTTGAATCAGTTATAGTATTATACTCTCTCTCTCTCTCTCTCTATATATATATATATATATATATATATACATATATATAATAAAGCGCCCGTTCATTTGTCAGTCTGGGTCCTTGGTAAGACTGTTTATTGCCACAGTCTTACGTTCAGGTTAATGTGCATCAGTAGATATTCCCGGTAATCTCTTAGAGGCTGGACATCAACTGATTGAAAATATTTATGGGCATACGCCATTGCTGGCTTTACTGCAGGACAGATTAATACTCAATAACGGACAAACAAAAAAATACGGATACGCTAGCACAAAGAAAATAAACCAAAATCAACAGCTCAGAAAATTCTGTAGACGGAATTTGATGTGCCGTCTTTGTTTTAAACATCTGATATCCGCCGATTTTGTTTTGTTTCTGTGTGTATATTCATATATTTTTTTTTATCCGTTATTGACATAGTGTAGCCAGCACTGGCGCGTGTCCAAAGAAGAAAAAAAATCGTTTCAAATAAATCTTCCATTCAATGAACGTAAACATGAGCAGTTCCGAGACCAACAGTACACGTTTACGAGCGAGCGAGGTGCCCTGACTCAGAACTTGCCGCGCCGAGTCCAAGGATATCTGTTCCCGGGGAGATTTAGTGCGTCGTAACACGCGCTGCACTCGCTGACAGCGTCACAGCTTTGAATATATATACTGTATAGAAGTCGCGAGTGGATAGGATTTACTCTACGTTTTACCTTTGAATATATATACTGTATAGAAGTCACCAGCCCAGGTTAAAATTTCTAATACGGTTTTGAGGTAGTTGGTTAATTCACCGCCGCAATCGCCACCATCTCTAGGGCATCTACTTGTGGTGGTCCCTAGCGGACAAGTCACGAACTCTTCAAACACCCCTTCCCCCTCCCGTTGAACGACGTTGAGCTGCAGTTAATGATGGATGAGGGGTGCGGGGAATGACAGCGGGCGACAGCGCTGCGCTCTAACGTGTAAATAACAACTAAGACGATACAGGGCGTTACGGCAGCGCACTGCAGCGGTGAAGTTCCCAAGCTGCTCATCATAAGCTTCTGAAAAACGTAGAGTAAATCCTATCCACTCGCGACTTCTATACAGTACCTATATATATTCAAAGGTTTTACAGAAGCTTATGATGAGCAGCTTGGGAACTTCACCGCTGCAGTGCGCTGCCGTAACGCCCTGTATCGTCTTAGTTGTTATTTACACGTTAGAGCGCAGCGCTGTCGCCCGCTGTCATTCCCCGCACCCCTCATCCATCATTAACTGCAGCTCAACGTCGTTCAACGGGAGGGGGAAGGGGTGTTTGAAGAGTTCGTGACTTGTCCGCTAGGGACCACCACAAGTCGATGCCCTAGAGATGGTGGCGATTGCGGCGGTGAATTAACCAACTACCTCAAAACCGTATTAGAAATTCTAACCTGGGCTGGCGACTTCTATACATATTCTATATATATTCAAAGGTCACAGCCACGTGGTCACGTGACCGGCATTCCGTACTTCCAAGCGCGCACTCCTGGTCCCAGACGTTCTTCGTGTCACTCTTAGATCCGTCGCGTCCGTCCGTCATCCACGAGTCCGACATCCGTCATCCACGAGTCCGACATACGTCATCCACGAGTCCGACATCCGTCATCCACGAGTCCGACATCCGTCATCCACGAGTCCGACATCCGTCCGTCCGTCAACAAGCCGGGCGGTTCACAAAGACTCGTACGTCCATCAACGTAATACTTCTCCATTCTGATGCTGCAGAATAGAGGTGGAAATTTCTCTAGTATGCACAGAAAAAAAAATTGTTTCTCTAATTTAAAAAAAAAAAAGATTCCTTTAGAAACCAGTTGCCGACAAAACGTTTGTAAGAATACGGATAATGGCACATGATGCTAGATAATGGCACCAGTGCCACTATAATGGCACAAGATGCTAGATAAAGGCACCAGTACCACTATAATGGCACACGAGGCTGGATAATGGCACCAGTACTACTATAATGGCACACGATGCTAGATAATGGCGCACGAGGTTGGATAATGGCACCAGTACCAGATAATGGCACCAGTACCTCTATAATGGCACACGATGCTAGATAATGACACCAGTACCACTATAATGGCACACGATGCTAGATAATGGCACCAGTACCACTATAATGGCACACGAGGCTGGATAATGGCACCAGTACCACTATAATGGCACACGAGGCTGGATAAAGGCACCAGTACCACTATAATGGCACAAGATGCTAGATAAAGGCACCAGTACCATTATAATGGCACACGAGGCTGTATAATGGCACCAGTACCACTATAATGGCACACGATGCTAGATAATGGCGCACGAGGTTGGATAATGGCACCAGTACCAGATAATGGCACCAGTACCACTATAATGGCACATGATGCTAGATAATGGCACCAGTACCACTATAATGGCACAAGATGCTAGATAATGGCACCAGTACCACTATAATGGCACAAGATGCTAGATAAAGCCACCAGTACCACTATAATGGCACAAGATGCTAGATAATGACACCAGTACCACTATAATGGCACAAGATGCTAGATAAAGCCACCAGTACCACTATAATGGCACAAGATGCTAGATAATGACACCAGTACCACTATAATGGCACATGATGCTAGATAATGGCACCAGTACCACTATAATGGTACAAGATGCTAGATAAAGGCACCAGTACCACTATAATGACACACGAGGCTGGATAATGGCACCAGTATCACTATAATGGCACACGATGCTAGATAATGGCGCACGAGGTTGGATAATGGCACCAGTACCAGATAATGACACCAGTACCACTAGAATGGCACACGATGCTAGATAAAGGCACCAGTACCACTATAATGGCACACGAGGCTGGATAATGGCACCAGTACCACTATAATGGCACACGAGGCTGGATAAAGGCACCAGTACCACTATAATGGCACAAGATGCTAGATAATGGCACCAGCACCACAGAGGCATGTCCGCCCTGGCGTGATGCGCGCTATTAATTCCCGGCCGCGCCGCCGCCGGCGCTAGCTGTCGCGCTGCGAGTCCGGGAGGGGTTATCACCGCCGGCCAGGGGTGGAAGTGCAGGGGAGGAGGCGAGGCGCTGATACGGCCGCGGGAATTCGATTACCCGCGGCCCGCGCCGCAGTTAATTTTCCGATCGGTTCCGCCGGCCGCCGTGATGGACGGCTGCCGTGATTGGCTGCCGCGAGCCCCATTCCAGCGCCACACGCAGTCCATCTCCGCGGGCGCCCGCGTCTCGTGCACTCGTACACTCGTACACTCGTACACTGGTCCGGCCACATCTACTTGATAGTTGTTGCGCCGTAATGCTTTCTCGTCTCTCGACAAACATACGGCGTGAACTGTGCGCAACGTTCCTGTCGCATAATAAATGTAACGGAATTCCTTGAAGACGGCGCAGACGGAGTCTTATAATGTTTGCTGTTAGTTTTGTGATTGCCTTATAAAGACGTCAAAGTTAATAATATATTATTTATGTATACTAATTGCGTATACATCCTATGCTTGATATACATTGTTAAAACGAAATAAATATCTATAATAGTTTTGTTAAGTTAGCCTGTGTTCTGATTTAACGCAACCTCAGAAACTTCTGTGTGTTCCATCCAGCTGGAATCATTCAATTTAATTTTGTGTGTTCGTGCACAAGTTTGTAAGATGGTGCGTCTCGTACCCTCCACACTGCATCCCAAACAAGCAAGTTACAAAGTTACAGAAATGTGTTATAAAATGTACTATGTTTAACTAAGTTTAAAAAAAAAAGCAGTACAATTTACAGAGCGACTTTTTTTCTTGCACGAATGATGAGACCAGAGTTTTCTGGACCCACGACGCGACGTCTTGAATTGCTAGAGAGTTTCGATACAAGCTTGCGCTCTGTGAGTAGGATATCATAAAGTTCGACTTGTCAGTCATTAACAAACATGAAGAAAAAAAGCACGAATATTATTAATGGGCATTCACACAAACCATCTGTCACTGTACTGGCTAAGGCTACGACAGTATAAAAAAAACTTTTTTGATGTGACTGCTTTCCCGTTATACCGACCTCTATCTATAATGAATTATGTACGGTTATTATATTTTCAATCTACGTTCTAAAAATATTTCTAAACCAAATTGCAACATTCATAAAAACAAATATTTTATCTGGTTCTTAAATCAAACGAAAACTTGCTTATTGTACAAATAATTACATAGCTAGGTTTTTTTTTACTGTTCAAATGTTATGTATACCTAGAATTTTTTTTAAATATTAAAAACAATATAAAGGAGAAAAAAAGTATATAAATAAGTCTTCAAATACTAATGTTAGTTTTAAACATTTTTGTCTCAAACTCATTTTTTCACGATAGGCCACCCAAACATAAAAACGCAAACAGCAGAAGTAAGTGAAATGTAAATATGTGAGACGCGACAATGTTTGAGGACGACTGCTTTTTTTGACGTGACAACGTCTAATAAATCGATGAACGCCGGCTGCACACGCGAAAAATGATGACTCATTGTCCCGTTACGCACATTCACCCGTTACGCTTTGTCCCGTTACGCTCATTGTACGCTTGCGCCGCATCTATCTCTCTTCCACTCGATTGGAACAACAATCGATTTGACTTTTTCGAGGCTATTTAAACTTGAAACACTCCCATTCGTTTCCTACTTTTCCTATCATCGTTCTATCCTTACCAGAATAACACAGATTGGAAGAAGTTAAATAGCAAACACGTATAAAAGTTATAGTTAAAATAATCTGTTCGTTAAAGTAATAAACATATTTGAATTAATGAGTGCAAATAAAGTAAATTTATCAATTAAATGGTAGATTTCATTTCGCTCCTTCTTTGTATCCATACAAAATAGTGATAATTCAATAAAAAATATTTAATTTTATTCATGAAAGTACGCAATCATTTCATCAATGTTTTGTTATGACGTTGTCACGTTAAACTATCGTCCGTAAACTGATTTTTTTTTTTTTAACTAGCGGTGGCAACGAACTGCTCGTATCATTGGCGAGGTGCGACGTTGCGCTAATGGGTGTTGCACATGTGATAAGCCCTCGGCCTCCTAATTCAGAGCGGCCTGAGACAGTCATGTCTCGCAGAGTGTAATCTCAGCGGTAACATTGCAGAGGTTTCTAACCCGCCGCGGACAGAAGCACTCACAACTCCCCTGTCCGCGCGCACAGGGTGTCTGACCTGTACAACCTGTACAACCTGTACAACCTGTACAACCTGCACAAACCTGTACAGCCTGCGTTCAGTTAAGAAATGGTGCTTTAATTAGAGACACACATATTTCGCGAAAAAAAAAAAAAAATCTTTCGTAAGAAGAAACTGGGAAAGTTCGCGGTTTAATCTCGTGACAGGTTAGAATCAAAATGCGTATAACTTCAGCTTACTTCTGTGATAAGCGAACAGTTGATTATAAGGACTCCGAGCCAATAAATAACCATCGACAAAAGAAGTATCGAATCACAAGCATCTCAGTTCAAAAAGGTGACACGAGTCAGTAGCCAATGAGCAGGTGTCATTTTTCCATAATACGTAGAGGATCATGGAGTCTATCCTGGAGTTTGCGAATTTAGCCTGTCCCTACTGATTAGACTCTCATCATTAGGGACCGGAAAAATTCGTGGGTTCAATGACCTGTAAGATGAACTCCAAATGCCAAATGCCACCCACTCATTGGCTGCTGTCTTGTGAGACGTTCCAGCGTAGCAGCCTGTGATTCGATAAAGCTTTGGTTGGGTGTTTCTCATTGGCCCAGAGTCATCCAGGTGAGTTGTGAACTAATAGCAGAGGCAGCACTGAGGTATAACGATTTGTATTTTAGCCTATCTCGCGAAATGAATTCGCGAATTTTTCCGGTCTCTACTCGCGAGTAAATGAATCCTCGAAATTCTGCGCGTGTTTTTGGTTTCGGCAACTGCGAAAGCCACATCTGACTCGAGGCCACATCAACGCCTCAGCATTCTCGATGCCGATGTATAAACGTGTGTCAAGTTGGCGACCACACATTGGAATTTCAATGTCAAAATTTGTCACAAATTAGTGCTCAATTTGTGCCGTAGATATCAGAATTTGTGCTGCATTACGTAAAATGTTATAGCATATAGTAAGTTGGTCGCCAACATGACGTCAAGTTGGCGACCACCCAAGGAAAATATCTATTTTTTGGAATGAATTTTATGTCACGAATTAGTGCTCAATTTGTGCTGCCAGAAGCCAAAATTTCGAGCTTATCGCAACGTAAACTAAAAAGTTATAGCCCTTGATATGTTTTAAGCGAATTGACAGCTGGCGACCACACATTTGAATTTCAAGTTCAAAATTTGTCCAAAATTAGTGCTTGATTAGTAATAATTTGTGCCGTAGTATACAGAATTTGTGCTACATTACGTAAAAAGTTATAGCATATAGTAAGTTGGTCGCCAACTTGACGTCAAGTTGGCGACCAACTTACTATATGCTATAACTTTTTACGTCAAGTTGGCGACCAACTTACTATATGCTATAACTTTTTACTTGTTGCAGCACAAATTCTGATCTCTACGGCTCAAATTAGCACAAATTGAGCACTAATTTGTGACAAATTTTGACCTTGAAATTCCAATGTGTGGTCGCCAACTTGACACACGTGATGTATAAGCATCCTTGTGCACTTGTTCCCGGCAGCTCCAAGGCTGTTCTCGGTGTCGGCCGCAGATAACGGGAGTCTCCACGCTCGTATCTGGGTCACAGCCGCGCACGATAAGTGGCAGGCCGCACGCGACTGGCGCTTGTCAACAGGAACACAAACATAAATAACGCGTCCGAGATTTTAGAAAGCCGTCGTCACGCTTTGGGACAAAATGACGGTGCAGTTTTGGTATGTTTGCCTGGCTCGCGTACCTCCAGCGAGGCCGTCTAGAAGTAGCGGGAACGTTAAAGTCCATAGCTAGTGACCTTCAAAATTCGCGGATTCATTCGGTGATAGGCTAGAATTCAAACACATATACCTCTAAGATAATTTTGCTATTGGCTTACTGTTCATCTGGACGAATCTCAACCAGAAGGATCGAATCACAGACAAACCAGCTGAGACGACTTACAAGTCGGCAGCCAATGAACTTGCGTTATTTGCCCGAGTGTACAGGGGTATGTGCAGTCTATCCTGAAGGCCATCGATACCGCGAATTTTGCAGGTCTCTACGCATTGGTAACCTTACAAGTTATGCGATACGAGCAGTTTACGTTTACAGCTATGGCCACGGTAACAATAACGAGTTTAGATATTTGATTAAATCACGGTGTTTGAGAAGTAATGAAAAGGGGGCCGAAAGAATTATATATTAATAAAACATAAATATCGTACAAAATTACAGATATTTGTGAATTTGTACAAATACATAAAACAAAAAAGTTGTATCACTTCAAAATAATGTTCGCAGCAATACTGGGTTCGGATTCTTACCCGGGCATTTATGCTTTGTGTTGTCCCAGTACCTCCAAAATAGTTCCCTGAATAACTTTCAGTATTGCTGCGCACATTAATAAGCAAGGGAAAAAAAATAAAGTTCAATTATAGAATATTTGATTATATTTTCCATGGTTTAAAAAAAATGCTGAAATGTAAAATCAATTAAAATATAAAATGATGCGCCAATTTTTACAAGAAATATGTACATATTTCATATAATTATGCAAAAATAACCATAGCCATGTGTTGAACAAAGTTACAATATCTTTCTTGTATTGTTTGGCAACGGGTTTCTAAAAGAATATCTTGTAAAAGTACACATAATTTTTTTTTCTGTGTGTCCTTGGATTCTATCTACGGCCCGGGTCGATCGAGCAAGGTCATGAATTTATTTATGAAGTGGTAATGTGCTTGACTTACATTCCTGAAGACTTGGTCCGCAATCCTGATACTTGTTCCCGCGGCACTCAGAACCCACTACAACGGAGTGTGTGGAAGGGGAGGGGAGGTTCCCCCACTACAGACCATGGTGAGTCCTCCCCCGACATCCTTGTCTGAGTGGTTGTGTTGCCTCTCTGAGGAGATCTCTGTTCTGAGTGGCTGTGTTGCCTCCTGAGGACATTTCTGTTCTGAGTGGCAGTGTTGCCTTCTGAGGACATCTCTGTTCTGAGTGGCTGTGTTGCCTCCTGAGGACATCTCTGTTCTGAGTGGCTGTGTTGCCTCCTGAGGACATCTCTCATCTGAGTGGTTGTGTTGCCTCCAGAGGACATCTCTCATCTGAGTGGCTGTGTTGCCTCCAGAGGACATCTCTGTTCTGAGTGGTTGTGTTGCCTCCAGAGGACATCTCTGTTCTGAGTGGCAGTGTTGCCTTCTGAGGACATCTCTGTTCTGAGTGGCAGTGTTGCCTCTCCTGAGGACATTTCTGTTCCGAGTGGTTGTGTTGCCTCCTGATGAACTCTGTTCTGAGTGGTTGTGTTGTCTCTCTGAGATCTCTGTTCTGAGTGGCAGTGTTGCCTCCTGATGAACTCTGTTCTGAGTGGTTGTGTGATGCCTCTCTGAGGATCTCTCTGTCGACAATCTATTAAACTTTTTAAATGCCGTAATTTTAATTCCTTTGCAAAACATTCAGTTTAGTATAATTTGTACTACAGCAATACCATTGCAGTTTTGCACTGTTGTCATGGGAAAACAATTCAAGATTGAAAAATACAAAAAAAAAAAAGAGAACAAGCCTAAATTACCTGATGTTGAAAATTTGGACCCAACAATTAAATAAAACAGCTGTTCGACATGAGCTGATTTAGGCTAGTTCCCTGTGGGTTTATGTTTTCATTTGATTTACTTACATTATATTTTGCATCCTTTATTTTTTCATGACAAACAGTGCAAAAACTGCAATGGCATATGTCCGAAAAAATTGCACTGAATCAAAATGCTCTATTGCAAGAATCATTTAAAGAACAGAAACTGAGCTGAGACAGCGACTGGAAAAGGCGACTGACTGACTACCAGCTGACGAAGCCCAGGAGACCGAGCCGCTAGGGAAGCCTTCTTTTCACAGACGAGAGAGCCAAACTTCCGATCATGCATCTTCGGTTTTTTTTTTTTTGTTCACTGTAACTCATGATAACTATGTAATGGTCAATTAGGTTAGGTTAGCTACATTATAAATACTTTTAAAACATTGTGGACGGTTGATTTGGTTAGGGACAGCTACATTAAAGATACTGTGAAATCATGTAAACGGTTTCCTAGTATGAACTTCGGGGAACTTCGGGTTCGGCTCTCTCGTCTGTGAAATGAAGGCTTCCCGAGCCGCTAACACGGGCGCTCCCATTGGCTCGTCCCCGGAGATACTCACAACCGGACAGACAGGTTAGCATGCCGACCCACAACTGGGGCACGCTCTATCTTTGCGCTCCCCCCTCCCACGACAGCAATCATGTCAGCGAAGAGAGCTTTCTTCACGTATGGCCATGTTCGAGTTTGGAAATATTTTTATATTTGACGACGTGTGCGCATGGATTCGATGAACACCCTTTGAAAACTGGTCACGGTAAGCTAGAGGGAAGTATGTAAGGTTAGTAATTCGACGGAAGACTGGGCGAGAGGCAGTAGACGCCGAATTGAAAATTTATTCGAGTTGATTATTCGGACTTTTACCCAACAACCTTGGATGATGCTATGGTTGACCCGGGCACACCCAGGTTTACTCGCGACATATCTACTGTTAGACGATAGCTAGAGACTGGAAAAATTCGCGATTTCGATGACCTCTAGGATAGACTCCACAATCCCCTACCCACTCAGGCAAATAAATGCCACCTGCTCATTGGCTACTGACTCGTGACACCTGTCAACTGGGACGCTTGCGATTCGATAGTTTTTTTTTTGTTGAAGGTTTTTCATTGGCACAAAGTCCTTCAGATAAACTGTGAGCCAATCACAGAAGCAATATAAAGATACAGTTGTTTGGATTACAGCTAGAGACAGGAAAAATTCGCGGGTTCAGTGACCTCTAGGATAAACACCACGATCCTCTATGTACTAGAACAAATTGCGCCTGCTCATTGGATAATGACTCGTGACACGTGTTACGTGAGATGCTTGTGATTTGATACTTCTTTTGTTGAAGGTTTTTCATTGGCTTAGAGTCCTTCAAGTAAACGGTGGTCCAATCACTGACTCGGAATGGAGGTGAACGAGTTTGGAGTGTAGCCTACCGCGAAATGAACCCGCGAATTTTTCCGATCTCTACCGATAGTTGTTGTGCCGCGGAGTCCTGTCTGAACGGTGCTCGATGTCCACCTCTCCACGGCGTGGACGGGTGTCGTGATCAGGGGGGGGGGGGGGGCACGGCCGGGCGCTGGACGACCGGCACTCGCGCAGCCGCGGCGCGGCGTGTCCGCCGACTTCCGGCCGAGTGGCGTCACTTCCGCCCTCCAGCGGCGCCGCCCACGACCCACTTGCCGCGAGTTCATCTCCCGCGAGCAGGGCCACTCGCCAGACCCTGTGTCCAGTCCCCTCCCGCTACCTCTGTCCCCTCCTGCTTACTCGGTCGGCGCCGAAGCCACAACACCCTCCCGATCAACAATGGGGAGCGATCCCTAAAGGGACTGGAAAAATTCCCGGTTTCAATGACCACCGGGAAACTATCACCTGGTCATTGGCTACCGACTCGGGACACCTGTTTACTGCGATTATTATGATTCGATACTTCTTTTGTTGAGTGTTTGCCATTGGCTCAGAGTACTTCAGGTAAATTGCGGTCCAATCACTGACGCAGCATTAAGCTGAACGAGTTTGGATTCCAGCCTGTCTCGAAAGGAATCCGCGAATTTTTTCCGGTCTCTAGCGATCCCTCACAGTTATGTTTTCTTAAAAGCTCTGGAATGTTTATAAAAGCGAACTGAAATGTTACTCCCAACCTACCCTGATAGGGCGCATATTATGTGGGAGGGGAACGTGAGAATGCCGACCGTAAGGTCGGAATAATATGTGCTAAGTTGGTTCCCTCCTTACTTGGTTACCCTCCTGCTTACTTAGTCCCTTCATGCTTACTTAGTCTCCTCACGCTTAGTTGGTCCCCTCCTGCTTACTTAGTCTCTTCCAGCTAAGTTGGTCCCCTCCTGCTTGCTTAGTTCCCTCCTTCTTACTTGGTCCCCTCCTGCTTACAGTCCCCTCATGCTTATTCGGTACCCTCATGCTTACTACGTCGCTTCATGCTTACTTGGTCCCCTCCTGCTCACTTAAGGTACGACTTCTTAACCCACACAATTCAGAAACAATGTAAATCTCAAGCACGTGACCTGCTGTCACTGTCACTGCTGTATGTTCACTGGCGCGCTCAGATAAGCCTGGCGCTGTCTTGGCTCAGTGGCTAGCCTGTGCTCTTCAGCATCACTGGTCCAGGCCACTGCAGGAGTACCTGTCGCGTGAGTCGTCTGGTCGCCGTGTGTCTGGGTTCCCGACGTGTTAAGGGGGATCAGGCCATGTTAAGGGGGATTTTTTTTTTTACATATTTTTGCTATAAATTCTTATTTGGACTATGTTTCAATATTTTTTTTTTGCATGTCAAGGCATAAATCATGTCTCCCAGTTCTTCTGCACCTTGTTGCAGCCACACATTTACCAACATGCTTGAGTCTGTAAGTGCCGCGAGGAAATGACTTATTATTTAACGTTGGCGTCTACAACTATCATGATAATGACACCAGTTCACAAAAGTGTTGACTTCAAAAAGTAACCAAAGCTAATTTCTATGCCATGTAAAATCAGAACAGTCAGCACGTAAGCTTTATTGCTAGCGGTGTCAAATTATTTTAAATTGCAAAATGGCAAGGCCTAATCCGCCTTAAAAATCTTATTTTGAGAGCCAATTATTTTAGGTGAAAGTTCTTCACAGACGATTCAAGGCGATGACGTCATCAGAGCATAACGGAGGAAAAAAAAGGTACAACGCTAAGAGCTGTATGGAGAAAGTGGAAAGAGTATGGAGAAAGAGAAAGAGGAAGAAAGTGGTTTAGCTGCACTGCTGTTCGGCGCCATGTTTGTTCCACTTTACACTTTAATGGCGACATCAATCAACAGCCTGAGGATACGTCAATCGCTCATTACGTAAATTATTCTGACGCCTCTGAACACTCACAGAAACTGAATTATCTGGTTGATATAAATTTGAATACACATAACATGTATTTTTACTGATATTTTTATTGTATAAGCTCTGGAAACTTTCGAATTTACGTACAGTATTCTAGCCACCGAGTTACTTGCCAAACACAGATGGCAGCAGCGCTGCCTACAGCGCCGTTGGTGAGCTGACTCGGAACTACAACCAGTCTGCGAAGTTTCGCTTCTAACGAGTTTGGCGTGAGTTTTTTTGAAGTGAAAACTTCTATAGGAAGGTTTGGATATGGAATAAATTCTTGTAAGTCGTCATCGACATGGTCACGTGACGTGTTAATTGTTTTATATTTCAAGAATAAAAATTAATATTATATTTTTAAAGATACAAGTTTTTAATTTTATCTTTATTTTCCAAGGACATTTTAACGTTATTGTGTGGTACATATTGCGAGTATTGGATATTTTATAGTAGGTAGTTAAGTTGAGGTTATGTTTTTTTTTGTTTATTTATTTTACGATTTGAATTTCTTCAAATGTCAGGTTATTGATTTATTACAGATAATGTTGATTATTTGTTAATAATTTTTTATTCTTTCAATGAAAAAACTTCATTTCTTCTAGTTTTAAAGTTATTATTGGTAGGGGCAAAACTTATGGGTTCGCGTCACCGACATGCTAGTGATATAATACCAAAATCATTTTCTTGCGTTCTACATTTGACGTAGAAATGATTTCATATTATACATTTATAAGACAAAAATTTTAAGTTTTCACTTCTGTCGACAGTCCCCATGACTGACTTTAAGTTTTTTTTTTTTGTTTAATTCGTTAAAAATTGCGTCTGAAAGTTTTCAAGTGGAGCGCAAATGTGTTATCGACGGCTGACGGCTGTGGAACACTGCAGCCGGACACCCGGTAACGCGCGCTGATACCCCCCCCCCCCCCCCCCTCCTCCTCAGGGCTAGAAGCGGCGGCTCAGGGAAATTGGCTCACGCGCCTCGCTGGCTCGGTCGATACCACAAACCTCGCGCGTGACGGCTGTCACACTGTTAAAAATAGTCATCTTCAATTTACGTAAAACGCTGGTTTACAAATTATCCAGGGGATCGTCGTAAATTTACCGACACTGAGATCACGAACTTAGAACACGAATCCAAAAAAAAAAAAAAAAAAACATTCTTGATATATTAAGAAACCTTTCAAAAATTTGTTTAGAACACTCTTCTTTTGTCCCAAAAACAACCCCTGATTGGGGGGGGGGGGGAGGGGGGGGGGAGTCTCTGTGGTCAGGAGAGACAAAACTGAAGGTTACAGATATTGTTTTAGGTGGATAACTGTAATTCATAGTGGGATAATATGATGTATTCCACCTCATTATACCCGAACATGCGGCAGAGGGATTGTATTTTCAAGTAGGCCATATTTAATTCTGATTTGTACACGTGCTACTCTGTAAGCATAACTTTCATACATACTTTTACGTGTACGTCATTTTTTTAAATAACTTTAACATACCGTATATGACTTGTTGTAGCAAAAGCCATCAAACAATTGGATTAATAAAAAGTTATTTTAAAAAAACTAACTGTAACCAGAATATGATACGATCAGTTATATTTACTCAAGAAAATTATTACTTATATTTCTGTGTGTAAACCTTGGAATTTTAAACGTTTACAATTTCCCGAGATTTTAGTGTGACAATATTTTTTTAAGATTCGATTATAAAGATAAATTACTCGTAAAAAATGACATAATGCTTGCAGCGCATCCCCTCCTCTTCACAAAGTCCTGGTGACGGTACTGTTCGTCCACGTGCTAGATCATGCATTGTTTGGAACGGAACACGCAACTCGGGAAATGACATGCGGCGTCGTTTCTGAGAAGATTCGGTCATTTGAAATTACGGAAGCCTCTTCCGTTATTTGAGGTCAGTTCTCCGTCGGGAAGTTCGTGAATGTACGGCAATCCTGTGTCGCGACTCTGTGTCGGCTGCGCGCTGCGACAGTCTGCGCCGCGCCGTGCATAATGCACGCGCGGACAGAACAAGGTCGTAGGAAGCTACCAAGGTCCTAGCGTCATATCCGCGCGGTGAAACAAATGCTGAACTGATTGAGAAAGAAAATGCAAAACAAAAAAAAAATATATTCATAATCACAATGAGTAGTGATAAAGAAGACGAATTGCTGACACACGATAATTAATGAATAACAGTAGAAAAAAAGATTTTACAAAAATAAAATTTGAGCAAGTGCTTCAGTACTCAAATATATCCTCGTAATCAGCTAATTCACGTGTTCTCATGTTGCAAATACACTTAAGTAAAACACCAAGCTCGCACACGAAATTTAATGTAGAGTTCTTAAAAAAATAATTCCGAGCGTGATAAACATACGTAAATTGTGTTTTCAAATACGTTTCTGGACGAGAATCACACGTAGTTTCCGCACCCGCCGCTAGAATTCGCTGCCGGAGCAGGTGTGTCGTTTATTGAATCATTTGATTGGAAAACCAAAATTATAAACTATATATGGGTACATATATGGCTCCGATGAAAACGAGGGGAAAAAAACCTTGAATAAAATACTAAACCCTACATTGGATGTTATTTTAGACAAAGAATTTTATTAAAGTACTGCCCATCTGCTCAAAATCCATTAAATAGTCGATACTTTAAAATCTCTCTTTGGCTTTGAGAACGTTGGTATGCGCCATCTGCCACGGAATTCACGAAATATCGCCTACCAAATGCTGTATACCGAGAATTAAAATGTAACACATCAAAAAGAACCATAAAAAAAACAGGAAGTGAATCACTCTGGCAGAGATACAAAGCTAATTCAGACACAGGGGACTTCAATGTTATATAAAAAAAAAGTAACATAGGGGGAAAATCCATTTAAATTAGAATACCATTTACAGAGCAGTGCAGCCATTGTTGGGACGCGGACAGACGCTGTTGCTGAGGTCAACTTCTTTGTTGCCGTACAGTAGCTACTCATGATCTGCGTACCTTTGTCCAAGTTCTCACACATAGGAGTCTCCCATCTTCCGATTCAAATACCTTCATCTTGCTTGAAAATGTTTTGGCGTTTGCACTGGATATAATTTGGTATATTTCGAAAATGTACTCGTGATCACAAGTAAGCATTTTAAACACGCATTTGAAGTTATCAGTGGACCAAATAAATCAATAAAAAGGTCGTACTTTTTTTTGGAAGACAGTGCAGGAAATATGAAAAGTCACTGCCATCAATAAAGAACAGTTTCGTGGCTAAGCAGTCCACGTTTACCCCAGGAGAAAGTAATCATGTTTATGACGGCTGTCTGCTAGATTTTTTTACAATTTTTTTTTTATTTTGCAAGAACACGAAACGCAGTTCGAATTGGCGAGTTATCGCGGAAGAAACGTTCAGGCACTCTCTCTTCTCTCTACCGACCAGCTATCGCTTCCCTTTTTTTTCTTTTTTAAGCCCATTACCCTTCGAACGTTTTTTCCCGATGCTTTTTATTACTGTTTGAACGGCCCACTTTCGTTCGGCATCGGCTCTGAAGTGGCGCGCCTGCATCGCGGAACTCTCTCTCTCTCCCTCCCTCTCTCTCTCTCTCTCTCTCTCTCTCTCTCTCTCTCTCTCTCTCTCTCTCTCTCTCTCTGCCTGCGGCCATCAGCCCCTCCGCGGGGCGAGCAGTGCTCTTCCCCGGGAACCACACACAACTTAGAACAGTCATCACTTAGAAAACACGGAAAAAAATTCCACGTAACTTAAAACTGTGATAAGTTAGAACGATCATAACTTAGAAACGCGTAACTTAGAAACACACAACGCAGAATCACACAACTTAGAAACGTCGAAACTTAGAAAGCCATAACTTAGAACTATCACAACTTAGAAACAACAACCTAGAACTGTCATAACCTAGAAACACGTAACTTAGAAACACACAACTTAGAACCAGCTTAGCTAAGAAGATTCTATCTTGTATGTCTTTAAGTTATGTGTTTCTAAGTTGTGACAGCAACCCCTCTTCCCCTGGCCCAGCTGGCAGTTGGGAGCGACTGGAGTATGGCTGCGTCTCAGGATGAGCGCTCTGCACCTCACGCTACCGTGCCACTGCAACTTTCAGAAACAATTTCACTGCTTAAAAGCCAGCATTATTTCAAGAAGGACTTTCTTTATTTACTTTATATAGAAAAAAGTCTCCATAAGATAAATCATTATTTCCAACAAAAAAAAAACAGAGACCAAATCCACAGCTTTGGTTCACACTTAAACTTACAAACTGCACGTCTATCATTAATCAGGAATTTTCAGGCCATTGCAACCCTACTAGAAGGGTTTGCACAGAGAAAACAAAATTCTTTTAAAAAAGATTCCTTTGGAAACCAGTTGCCAAGAGATGCGATTACAATTCTACAAGAAAGATATCGCCACGACGGACGGAGTCAGAGGCAGCAGAGGTCTGGGGGAACCTGAGCGAGAGTGGCGATTGGAGGGAGCCGTGTGTTATTATTGGCGCAGGGTCGGGCGACAGAGGCTTTGTGAGGTTAATGAAGGGTGTGACGGGCGCACACTGCGCGCCTCCAGTAGCAAACTGCTCTCACCTCCAAGCGGGGGGCGAGGTCTGACCGCAACCAGCGCCATCACTGAAGGAGCGGGAACTTCTCACAACTTAGACAGATTATCCCAAGTTGCAGTCATATTCACTTTACTTCTTATTTTATTTTAAGATACACAAAGGTTTACTACGAAATAAATATTTGTTAATTGTGGGCTACGTTTGTTTGGAGTCTATTTTAACTTGTATATCCCGCCACCTTAAGGGGGAGGTAACTGAAAGAAGCCATATTGGTTTCATTTGTGTTAATAATATATATTTTTAATTTTTTACTTAAGAAATTTTTGCTTTTTTTGTTCATGTATATATTGCACATAAGTTTAAAAAAAGAAGATCACAAAACAATGTCTATTGACAGTACTAAAACAGTTCAAGTCATTTTCAAAAACTAAAGAAATACCCAATTTCCAATTATTTTACTTGGTGAACTATTTGTATACCAGGCAGTTGCTTTTAACTTTAGGTATTCCACTAGATTATATACTAAACTAATTTTTGAAAAAAATTGATCTTAAGTGTTATGGCTTAAAACCGGTTGAAAGCACAATTAATAATTTTCATGTCTTATCTTTCCCCTCTTAGATAATTTGACACTAATATATTATTTATTAAAAAACTAAATGAAACCTATTACTTCTTGTAGACTTTTTAGGTGACATAATTTCCATGAAATAGAATTAAATATTTATATCTGTAGATTTTGTTTTCTCATTTTAAAAGCGAGCTATCCACAAGGACAACATAAGAAGTATTGTTCAAAGAAGAAGGCCCGTATGGTGCGGGCTTCTGGGAAATCACCCCTTCCCCCATCTGCACCATCACCCCCCCCCCCCCCCAACCCAAAGGGAGTGGTGGTAAATTGCCCCCGAAATTTTTTGGACTTTTAAAATTGAATTTTGATGTGCATTTCGATGAATTTATAAAAAAAAAATAATTCAATGACAACCAAAAAGTAAAAAAATAATATTATATTATTTAAAAAAAAACAGCTGTTATTCTTGCATTAACTAAAAAAGTCGAAAATAATCTTTAAATTTAAGTAGGTAATTTATTAAATAGGTATAGAATGAACTCTGTATAACGCAATTTTTTAATAAGCTGAATATATAAATAAAGTAAAAAAAATTAATGTAAAAAACATGTAGTTTTCATTATGACTCTTGTCATAACAAATAGTCATTAATGATAGAAAATTTAAGACAGCTGATATCAAGCAGCACACGCTTTAATTAACGTGTTAAACTTTTCTTTCATTCAAAATTCGTTTGGAGCTACTAAACAATGGTATTCGAGGCCTCAGATGTGTGGATATTGCGAGCCTAGCTCCGACTTGCTAGGGCTCCTCTACGCCGCTCTACCACATGCCCGGTCGCCCTTGTAGGAATGTATTTGGAGGCGGTGAGTGCATTGTTGTGGGGTCGCCACGGTGATAGAAATGCCGAAAAAACAGAAGATGTCGGATTTATACGATTTCCAGCCCACACTTATTTTTCTTCTTCCAAGTGTCTTGAGTATTACTTTGCAGGTGTGTCCCTCCTGCACTTCTAAGATAAACCTTTCGGCGAGGAGACTAGACCGAGCCGTCACTCGGAGGAACAACTGATCGGTTTCTTTGTACGCGAGCCCCTCCCGAGAAGAGTTCCCGGAGCCGCCACTGGCCCGCAGCCAGCCTGGAGTCCCCGGGGCCGGCTCTGCGCTGGCGGAACTGCATCAGCCCGTCCGTCCGTCCGTCCGTACTTACGTCCTTACATCCGTCCGTCCATCCATCCTTACGTCCGTCCGTCCTTACGTCCGTCCGCCTTTCCTTACGTCCGTCCTTACCTCCGTCCTAACGTCCGTCTTTACGTTCGTCCATCCATCCATCCATCCTTACGTCCGTCCGTCCATCGATCCATCCTTACGTCCGTCCGTCCATCCAAACGTCCGTCCTTACGTCGGTTGTCCTTACGTCCGTCAATCCATCCATACGTCCGTCCTTACCTCTGTCCTAACGTCCGTCCTTACGTCTGACCTTACGTCCGTCCATCCATCCTTACGTCCGTCCTTACGTCCGTCCATCCTTACGTCCGTCCATCCATCCTTATGTCCGTCCGTCCTTACCTCCGCCCTAACGTCCGTCCTTACGTTCGTCCGTCACGCCACGCCTCCACCCGAGTGATTTACAAATCTACTTCCTCCGTCCGTCGGAATATTATCCCGAATAAGTGCTGCCAGCAATCCGTGTTTTTTCTCTCGGAGACTTAACGTAGATGTTGTTTGCTATTTGCCGTCCTGTTCATGTACGCACTGTTTTAGCATTTCCTCGATGAAAATTCAGAGTCTCTAATTATATTAAGTGAATCTTGTGTTGGTGAGGCGGGATGATAGAGCGGTGTCTCCTCTGGACCGGCGCGCGGTTTTCTCTCGTCGTGCATAATGCAACAATGAGATCTGAACGGTGACATTCACATTATATGGCGGAGAAATGAAGATGAAAGGCGTAATGCAATTTCGTGTTTTCAAGATTCCGTACCGGTTTTTTATGCCTTTTTTCTATTTTTCCTTTTCTAAAAACAAAAAAAAGGGGGGGGGGGGGTTTGTTTGTAAAGTCGATTTACGGACGATAATTTTACGTGATAACGTCCTTTATAAACAGAGTTGACAAAACAGTTCGCGTGTAGGTTGTGTGCTGCCGCTGTCTCTCTTCTACTCGGACGCATCGGCCGATGGAGTGGAAGAGAGATAGATGCGTCACAAGCCGATCGTGCCTCTCTATCGCTTGTTCCGCGCTCTCGCTTGCCCGCTCGGCTCAGGCGGAACGTGACAACGTGTCATGCTTTTTTCGTGCGTGCACCCGGCGTTCATCGATTTATAAGACGTTATCACGTAAAAAAAAAAAGTTTAAAAACTTAATCAGGAAACCCAACTATCTATCGGCCCTCAGCGAATTCTTAGATGTTTTTTTTTCGTAAACAGAACCCGCTCGGATATCTTGAGCGGTTGTTCCTGAAGCTCTGCGCACCGTGTGTGTGCCCGGGTAGGCAGGGGCCTTAAGAGGCCACTCCAGTGTTTCAGGGGCACTACGCAACCCGCGTTTACCTCATAAGATTCAATGCTATTTTCATTTTGCTTATAACTAATTAACTAATATAGATTTCGAAATGATGCTTGCTTGATATGTAAGACAACGATGCTCTTATCAAAGCCCCTTTCTTCAAAAAAGTGCATAAATTATGGTTAAAACCTACACAATACACTTATGCATATTAGTAAAGATTAGTATAAAACCATAATTTATGCACGTTTTTGAAGAAAGGGGCTTTGATAGGAGCATCGTTGTCTTACATATCAAGCAAGCATCATTTCGAAATCTATATTAGTTAATTAGTTATAAGCAAAATGAAAATATCATTGGAATTTTATGAGGTTAACGCGGGTTGCGTAGTGCCCCTGAAACACTGGAGTGGCCTCTTAAACCAAGAGGAGAAGCCCTGGGAGAGAGGGGCGGCTACTTACTTGATGACGGTCTCCTTCATGTTGTCCGCCGTGGCTGCGAGCTGGTGGGGCGGTGGTGGCGGCGGCGCGCGGCTGGGGGCGGCGGCTCTGGGGTGGCGGCGGGGCGGTGCGTGCAAGCCGGCGGCCGGTCGCGTACTGAGGCGTACACGCGTCCCCGCGGCGGTCATATCGCGCGCCTCTGGAGGAGGGGAGGGGCGGCTCCAGCCCCCACCCCTGCCTCTACTTCCCCTCCTCCCCTGCGCGGAGGAGCGGCTGCTTTCACCCTCTCCGGCACTCCCCCTCCACCCTACAACTCACGGACTCGTTTCGCGATAGGCTACAAAATTTAAATATTTACACCATTGTGCTAGAACTCTATCTGTGCTGAACAAATGAGGCGTCCGCAAGCTGACAGAAGGTTTTTTGTAATTTTTCCGAGATTCATGAGCTTGATTTGGTAAGACGTACGTTGGTTTTATCCGTGTGCTCCTGATTATTCATTTCATTGTTTTTTTTTTCTGTGTGCTCCGGATTATTCTTGTCAAATATTTTTTTTTTGTTTTGTTTTCTCCGTGTGCTCCTGGTTATTTTTGTCAATATTTTGTTGGTTTCTCCAAGTTCTTCTTGTTATTCCTAGCGAGAATTCTGTTTGTTTTCTCGACATGTTCCTGGTTATTCCTGACGAAACTTCTGTTGATATTCTCCGAGTGCCTCAGGTTATTCCTGAGAAAACAATCCCTGCATTAGTAAATTTTTTCCTCGAGTTATAGCGAAGCCTTCGTTCTCTTGCCATCTTGAGTGATCATCCCGTATCCTACATGAAACAATGACTGTCTGAACAACATATAAAACAAAGAGATTCATTATTCAGTCGATTGCTATGCCTTGAGACAGTTGAGAAACACCGCCATGCAAGACGAATTTCCTTCTCCTTGATGACTAGCGAAGCCTTCCTTCTCTTGCGATCGTGAGTGAGCATCCCGCATCCAACATGAAAGATAAATAATATTTACGTCAACACAATACGTGGCGACATCTGTTGTCAAGAATAGGAACTACTTGCAACAATTTTCTTTTATGAGATAAATTAATTCCCACTTATGAAATAATGCAAATTCTATTTAAGTATTTGCTTTAATTAAAAATCTCATTATGCATATGGTATTAGTCTCAGAAGAAAACATTGATCCTGCTTCCATGCCTGTAACATTATCAAAAGATCACACACCAAACGTATCGGTGTGCCAAATGAAACTTTATGATAGTGAAATTTAGTCAACTAAAATATTCATGATAGTTTTCGTAGGTAGGTATTTTAAACTTGAGGACCTAATTTCCGACATTTAATTATATATTAAAAGACATTGAAATGTGTCAGGTTAATATTTTAGTAATTCCATTGAAGTATAACTCTGATTGTGTGCGGAAACTTTAAAGTAACAACTGTTTCGTGCTGCCATCTGCGGGTGAATGTTGCAAGCAACGGTTTCGATTCAGGCAGCGAATTCAAGCGGCGGGTGCAGAAAGTACGCGTGTGATTCGTGTATATTTCAAAAGCGCTTATTTTATTGATCAGTAGGTATATTTATAACGTTTTAGCATTATTTTAAAGAATTCTGCTTTAAATTTCGTGTTCGAGTTTCATATTATAAGTTTATTTGCAACATGAACAACAAGAGAACACTTGAGTTTTCCCGTTAGCGAGGTTATTTATTCACACATCACTGGCGACTACTGAAAGACTCGCCAACAATTTTTGACGTGAAAACATTTTTTTTTAAATTGCTTCCATAGTGGAAGGCAATTCAAAAAACGAATGATAACAAAATCGGGGGATATAGTTTGGTGTTGCAGCCAAATATCTATCATCTCCATCCAAATTTTAGTTACACCACTGGAGAAGCTACGACGTTCGTTTGAGTTTCAATCGTCAGCTCTCGTCATAATCTAGCGATTGAATATATAAAATATTAGTGTAAAATAGTTACAGTGAATATATATGCTGTAATATATATATATAATCAAAAATATATAATGTCAGTCTATATGCGACTTCTTAGAGTTCAAACATGATTATAACATACATAAAATAGCGTATTTTGTATAGAAAATATGACCTGTTACGTACACGTATTCACGTACGTCACACGGCCGTGTCCATGACACAGCCACACCCCATTTTTTTTAAAGGTTGGTAAGAATAGCCAAGGGCTTGGTAAGTCGTGTATCTAATATTTGGCAGTTAAGGTGCTTTAAAGAAAACCCCAATGGTTCAATGAACCACCTGATGGGTTCCGTTGTTGTTGTTGTTGTGGCGGCGAGCCTACTCGGTACACCCCTGGTCTCATGACCGCAGACCACCTGAGTCCCGGCAATGACGTCACGCCACAAGCGCTGACCGCACGTATGCTTCACGCCCCTGCAATTACAGCCGCGCGAAGGAGAGACGCTGAATTAGTGTCGGATAGAACTATCAGCGGCGCTGTCGTGTCGCCAGTAACTCGGAATCATTAGCGCAACTGGATAAGAGCGGCACGTCCCTAGAGGATCCTATCTGATCGCACCGTGTTTACGAACAGGGGTGCACCAACTTCCGAGACTCGTCATCAGACTTGCAACCAGAGACCGGAAAAATTTCGCGGTTTCATTTCGCGATAAGCTAGAATCCAGACGCGTTGGAACTTTTGGCTGCTTCTGTGAATGGAGCACAGTCGATCAGAAGGACTCTTGAACCACTGGATAGAGACTGGAAAAATTCGCGCTTTGGATGACCTCTATGATAGAATCCACAATCCCCTACACACTCGGGCAAATGCCTCCCGCTCATTGGCTACTGACTCGTGACACCTGTCAACTGGGACGCTTGCGAGTCGATACTATTTTGGTTGAAGGTTTTTCATTGGCTCAAAGTCCTTCAGATAAACTGTGAGCCAATCAGAGGAGCAAAATAAAGGTACAGTTGTTTGGATTCTATCATATCGTGAAATGAATACGCGAATTTTTCCTGTCTCTACCAATGGATGACCCGCAACGAAAGAAGTATCTATAGGGGCATTCATATTTAGCGAAAAGATCTCGAGACCTATCTGAAAGTTAAAACACTGTAGCATCGCATGTGTTTTGTGATTGGGCGATTTTCTTTCAGGTACATGTCGATTGTTACAACCATACACAGTAACTCAGTGCGGAAGCAAACTCGTCCTGATTGACTCGGTCGAACAAGGTAACGACTTCTCTCGCAGAACAAAAACACATATTCGTAAAACATTTTAATAACTTGTTATGTATTAAAAATTATATTGTTAAATTCATATATAAAAAACATTTAGCTGTCAAATATTGTCAGAAAAGTGAAAACTTCTCCTTGCAGGCATAATTTCGAGAAAAAATTCCTAACGCTTATTAGCCCCCAATGAGTTACAACTGTGCTAGGAATTGTTTCCATGTAATTGATGGATGTCTGCGAGAGAAGCCATAATCGAAAGAAACTAATCTAACCATGGATAACGTATGCTGCTAAAGTGTTTCAACAAACAGCTAGTCCCAAATTCACAGTCCCAAGTATACTACGGCCTGACAGGCTTTCCTACTGGCTGATTTCATCTGAAGAAGTACTTTACTTTCTTTCGAGTGGCACAGTGTGATTCGCTCACTCTGCTGCTAGCTGGTAGCTGACAGGCGCGCAGTCCGATCGTAAAAAGCAATTGCAGTCCATCTGATGACCAAAAAAAGAACCCCCAAAAATTTTTCGCGGTTTCCGTACATAGAGACGTGGATAAATTGGCTATTAATTTTCACGATAGTATAACATAAATAGAGACCCGGAAATTTCGCGGATTCTTCTGGGCTCAGGATAGAATTCAAAGTTATAGGTGTGCTCGACTCATGTTTACTTTCCCATTGGTTGATTTCTTAGCGAGAACATTTTTATCCTTGTTATTTGGCTCTACCTGATTCGCTTACTTCTCTCCTAGCTGGGCATCATTGGCTCACGGTCGTAGACGGGCGTGTCCAAACAACTGCGGGCCAATCATGAACACAGTGCGAGAGTGTGAAGGTTTGCATTCTAGCTTGCGACTAAATGAATCCGCGAAATTTCCGGGTCTCTAAACGTAAGTATAACTATAATTTCGCGATTCTTCTGCTATGGTCTCGCGGTTTAAGTGGAGGACCCTTGGGTCTGATCGCGGGTGACCCAGTCTAGTTGACTCTCGGGCAGGCAGCCATTGCTGCAGTGTGTAGGGTACAGGGGAGTCTAGCCACACATGCCCGTGCTTGTAGCACAGACACGTGGACACAGACAGAGCGGGGGGGGGGGGGGGGGTGTTGTCCTCGCCCAGCCTCCCCGGGAGGCCCCAGTTCGTGCCCGAGCGAGTGTCCTTGGAGGACCGTGGACGCGTTACGTAAGGACCCAGGAAGGCCGAGGGAAACCGCCTCGTCCGAGGTCGCCGACACGCCGCCTGGCCCAGGGGCGCTACGGTCGACCTCATGCGGCGCGGCACGCGCGCTCTCGCCCTTACGACCCCGCGGCGCGGACCGCCACTAAGGTTCGGTCTCGCGCGCCAATCAGGGAACTGTCTCGGAGGTACTGGGACAACAAAAAAGCATAAACGCACAGGTAGGACTGTGCATATTTCGCGAAAAGATTCCGAGATAAGTAATAAGTAGAGACCGGAAAAATTCGCGATTTCATTTCGTGACAGGCTACAATCAAAATAATGCGTACAACGTTTGGCTGCTTCTGTGATTGGAGCACAGTTGCTTAGAAGGACTCTGAGCCAATGAATAAACCGTAACGAAAGAAGTATCGTGTCACAAGCATCCCAGTTAACAGGCGTCACGAGTCATTAGCCAATGAGCAGGCGTGATTTTCCCGTATACATAGAGCATCGTGGAGTCTCTCCTAAGGGTCATTGAAACAGAAAATTGTTCCATTCCCTACTGATTACATTAGTTATTAATTGCCAACATAAGTATCTGGGAGTGTACATCAAAGATTGTTAATAAAATCGGTAACCAAAATAAAATCGATCAAATTCAAGAATTGTATTTAATTAACAACATTAATTAATTAATTTTGACGTGACAACGTCTAATAAATCGATGAACGCCGGCTGCACGCACGAAAAAAGTCCTGTTAGGCACATTGTCCCGTTGCGCTGTGTCCCGTTACGCTCATTGTACGCTTGCGCCGCATCAATCTCTCTTCCACTCGATTGGAACAACCACCAATTTGAATTTTTCGAGGCACATTAAACTTGAAACACTCCCATTCGTTTCCTACTTTTCCTATCATCGTCCTGTCCTTAACAGAATAACACAGATTGGAAGAAGTTAAAAAGCAAACATGTATATAATTAAAGTAATAGTAGTTATAGTTAAAGTAATAAACATATTTGAATTAATGCGTGCAAATAAAAGTAAATTTATCAATTAAATTGTAGATTTCATTTCACTCCGTCTTTATAACCATAAAAAATAGTGATAATTCAATAACAATGATTCAATTTTATTCATAAAAGTATGCAATCATTTCATCCTTGGTTTGTTATGACGTCACGTTAAACTATCGTCCGTAAACTGACTTTACAGACAACCAATTTTTTTTTTAAGGAACTCGAATTTCTTACCTAAAATCCCGAGTTCGCTCCAAAATAACATTGACAAAAAAAAAAATCTGCTTTCCGAAACGTAAAAAAAATGTGTTGCGTGTGAACACACTTCATTTCCGACGTATGCTTAATGAAGACATAATCTCCCTCTCCTGGCGTGCTCGCTTGTCGCTTGTCGGCGCCAGGCTGGCAGCTCCGCCCGTGTTTACAGTCGCGCCCGTGATGGCTCGCAGACTCCCGGCAGCCCCTGCGGCCGACAGACGACGAACAGCTGCGCGACGTCGCCGCTCGCGGATTGTGATCGACTTGCAGCGATGAAAGGAACCACGCGCTCCCCGTGGGACGCTGCGCATGTTCCGTCCACCGGCGCTGCTGCACCAGGGCCCGCGTACAGTCCGACCTTACGGCCGGCATTCTCACGTTCCCCTCCCACATATGCGCCCTAATAGGCTGGGGTGGGAGTAGCGTTCCAGTTCGCTTTTAATAACATTTCAGAGCTTTAAGAAAAACAGAACTGTTAGGGATCGCTCCCTTTTGTTTGATCGGGAAGGTGTTAGAGCTTTGGCAATGACCAGCGGCTAGGACCACCAACCCAGCATAGTCACCTCGCTCAGCCGTAAGACTTTATCAGCACTGCTGGCGCCTACATCACGCTGGGACCCCTCAGTCACCCAGTGAACCCGTGGTCCGGTGGAGGCCTATCGAATACCTCTACTAGCTGTCCAGGCTAGTACCGGAGCTGTGTCGTCGCTCACCACGTCGACTCCGCATCGGGCTAGGGAACCCTTGGAGTCTGCTCCGAGCGTATACGTAGGACCCCTATCAGCGGTTTCTTCCTTCTGATTGGCGACCGTCTGCGAGAGAGCCACTCAGGACGTGTTTGCTTCCGCACTTGATTGCTATGATTGGTGTCGTAACAGTAGACATGCATCTGAAAGAACATCGCCCAATCACGAAACACACAGACGATGCTACAGTGTTTTAACTTCCAGCTACTCTCGGAATCTTTTCGCGAAAAAAATGCATGGCCCTGGTTATACGTTAAAAACCCCAAACGACTTGTCAGTAGTATACATGTGGGGATCCTGCGCCAGGCTTCAGGCTTTTGGTGCCGGTGCAGATGACGTCACGTCACATGTGCGAAAACAACCATAGCCATAGCCACGTGTTTGAACAGTTACAATATACTTCTTCTAGTATTACAAACCATTCCTTGGCAACTGATTTCTCTCGGATCTAGTGCTCTTTGTAACCATTTTTATTTTGTTTCGTTTCAAAGAACTCGTGGTGTTCGCTCGACCGATGGCTGAATGTAACAACTGGCTCCAGGGCTCATACAGGATGAGTCCGAATTTTCAACCGACAAACTTCCACCGCATGTTCATCACGAAAAAAAAAAAGTCAAAAACCCCCGTACGACATATGTTCTGAAGTGCTTTCCAAGGATGGTAATACGTCTTTGAAGTTGGAGCTGAACATTTTTTTTTACCGTCAAAAACGGAACACAGCTTTAAGAGTGGGTTTAATTGAATGAAGTTCTACAATCACAGCGATTTTTGTGGCTGTAGAAAAATTATTTTATTGAAATAATTGGCGGTAACACCTTTACTTTCCGCGTATTTTTGTGGCGTGTTACTACCACCAAAGGTGTTGACATTCGCGGTTTCCTTTTTTACGCGAGAAACTGGAATCCAGGCGCGTTTCAGTTGTGGCTGCTTCCGCGATATGAGCGCAGTTGGTCAGTAGGACTCTGAGCCAGTGAAAGAAGTATTGAGCCAGTAGTCGATAAATCAGGTGTGATTTTCCCTGTCATTGAAACCTCAAAGTTGTCCAGCCCATAACTGTATTTAATGAGGAAGTGTTGTCAATCAAGTACTTAAGATTTTTCGTATTTCAGCTTTCACCCCCACTCGGTTAACAGTTGGCACACATAACAAGAGTGTAATGTTCAACAAAAGTAGTGATTTCGCGCTACAATTTTTTCAACGGAATAATAAGTTGGGAAGCCTTCTTTTCACAGACGAGAGAGCCAAAACCCGTAAAGTTCCCCGAAGTACATGTTTTTTTCCCCCGTATATTTAACGTAGCTATATTAACCAAATCAACCGTCCACAATGTTTTAAAGTATTTATAATGTAGCTAATCTAACCTAATTGACCATTGGTATCCTTTTATCAACAGCGCCATATTTATTTACAATGAATAAAAAAAAACCGAAGATGCACGATCGAAGGGTTGGCTCTCTAGTCTGTGAAAATAAGGCTTCCCTAATAAGTAGAGACCGGAAAAAAATCGCGAATTCATTTCGCGATAGGCTAAAATACAAATAGTTATACCTCAGTGCTGCCTCTGCTATTGGTTCACAACTCACCTGGATGACTCTGGGCCAATGAGAAACACCCAAGCAAAGCTTTATCGAATCATCACAGGCTGCTACGCTGGAACGTCTCACAAGACAGCAAGCAGCTAATGAGTGGGTGTGGCATTTGACCGAGTGTACGTAGAACTATGGGAGTTCATCCTGGAGGGCACTGAACCCGCGAAATTTTCCGGTCCCTAGTGATAAGTTGGCTGCAGCGAAGGAACGCGCTGTGGTTGTAGATGTTCCTTCGGACGCTGGGTTGTCCGGGTACAAGGTGCGATCAGGACGGGCGGACGGGGGGACTCGTAGAAGGAGGCGCGGGGGCGCGGGTCGTGGAGAGAGTGTCTCCGTGTCTCCAGGGGGCCGCGGCAGTTGGATCGCTGCCCGAGGAACACGCCCCCCTGGAGCAGGAGCAGCTCGCAACTGGGGGAGCGGGTCAGCGGGCCGCAGTCTCAGCTGCGACTCTCTCTCTCTCTCTCCCTCTCTCTCGCGGAACTCGGGCCGTCGCCCCCCCCCCCCTTTTAGCTTTCAGCCGTCCCGATGTCTTCCCCGCGCGCTGTCAACTTTCATCTGCTCACGCGAAAACAACCCCGAGTCTTACCCATTGGCGTAGCTGTGTTCATAAAGTTGGGGGGGGGGGGGGGGTGTTTACAAATAATGATTTTGATGTCATGTAAACCCATTCCCCTCTTACTAAGACGGGGGGGGGGGGGGGGGGGGGTCCGGGGGTCCTCCAACGGAAAATTTTGATTTTAAAAGTGCAAAATAGCGCTTTTTAAGCAGTTTTTGTATCTATCCATTGGATACACCGATGTTAAAATTATTATCGTTTCCTTAAGATAACATTTGAGAGTGAAGAAATTACAAATAAAGTTGGGCAGAATAATATTATAAAATAAAAATATCACGGTCTAGAAAGTTAGCGGGGGGGGGGGGGGGCAGTCAGTCCCTTCCACCCAAAAAGTTCAAGGGGACACGTCCCCCCTGTCCCCCCCGGTTCCTACGCCCCTGGTCTTACCCGGGCTTCTTTTGTGCTCTGTGTTGTTGTCCCACTACCTCCAATAGTTGAGAAACAATGACACTTTTGGCTTTTCCACGGTTTTTTAAAAAAATATATTATGCTTGGATGAAACATAGGAATAGCCAAATGTTCTAAAAAATTTACAGTATCTTGGCAACTACTGGTTGCAGAGGCGCGCTGCTGAGGCACATCTTGCTGCTGGGCAGCTGGACTGAGTCTCCGTCTCAGGCTGAGAACCGCAGCCATGCACGGGCAGCTTGTGCCACTGGGGGGGGGGGGGGGGGGGTTATCTACCTCCAGGATGGATGGACTCCACTCGAGCAAAGACCCCCCCCCCCCCTGCTCATTTGGCTCGCTGACTCGAGAGTTGCCTGGACTTGGTCTCGTCCGTTGATTCGACAACCTCTTTGGCACGGGGTCTCTCATTGGCCCGGAGTCCTCCAGGCGAACCGTGAGCGTATTCACAATTTTTCCCGGTCTCTGATTACAGCACAGAAAGACGGGCCTAATCTATAGCTCGTGGTTGGGAAACGGACGAACTGTGGAACAGCTTACGTTCGTCAATAAAGTCCGCAGGCTTTCACGGGCCATCGTCTGAAGTAGCTTGGCTTCTGGGGTTGCAGCCGCGTCCTTGATGCGAATAATATTCATCCGACGTTTCGTTCGGTATTGCAGTCGCCATCATCAGTAGGTAGAGACCGGAAAAATTCGCGGGTTCAATGACCTGTAGGATGAACTCCATAGTTTTACGTATACACTCGGTCAAATGCCACCCACTCATTGGCTGCTGTCCTGTGAGACGTTCCAGCGTAGCAGCCTGATGTGATTCGATAAATCTTTTGGTCGGGTGTTTCTCATTGGCCCAGAGTCATCCAGGTGGGTTGCGAACCAATAGCAGAGGCAGCGCTGAGGTAAAACGATTTGTATTTTAGCATATCGCGAAATGAACTCGAGAATTTCTCCGGTCTATATCAGCAGGTAAACTGCTCCCTGATGACGGCGACTGAAAATGTCGACCGGAACGTCGGATGAATTACTCGCTCAAGGACGCGGCTGCAACCCCAGAAGCCAGGCCACTCCAGCTCGTGTTCGTGTCGCGAGCGTGCGACTGCATGTGGGTCGCTGGCACACTTGACCGTCTGCTGGTCCCCGGACGCCGACACTGGAGGACGTGACCCGGGGCAGTTGCAGACTGGTTAGAGCTGGGCTCCTTTCGGGACCTCACACGCCAGCACGTCGGCGGAGACCAGGGACATTCGCGGTTTCTTTTTTCCCCGCGAGAAACTGGAATCCAGGAGCGTTTCAGTTTAGGGCCGCTTCCGCGATATGAGCACAGTTGGTTAGTAGGACTCTGAGCCAGTGTCACGAGCCAGCTTTTTTAAAATAATAATTATATATTTTATCAATTTTAGAATTTTTTCAAAATTTCTAGCATAAACAATACGGATTTTCAAAATGGCGGCCGTAACGAAAAGTGCAAAGTGTTTTTAAATGTTATTATTATTAAAATTTGATTAACTTATTTTTTATAAATTTTAATATGTTTTCATTAAAATGGGATAATAAATAAAAAAAATTCAAGATGGTGGGCGTAATGGAAATTGCAACGGTGACGTCATAATCCTAGATGACGTCAGAGGCTTATCGGAGGCTGTAGACATAGATGCTTAAGCCTCTTTTAGGATTTTGTGTTCTTTCTAAATTCTAAGGCACAAGTATTTTGAGGTTTTTCGAAATCCAAATTTTTTAAATTTTCGTGGAAGAAAACGAGAAATTATTCCTCAAAACAGGAATTTTTGAGTCATTTTTGAGGAAATTTTGTGTCATTTTGAGTAATTTTTGAGTAATTTTTGAGTCAAAAATGGCCACCGTGACGTCACAATCCAAGATGGTGGTTCGGCACCCGGCACCGGACCCTGGACCCTGTCCCCGGACCGTCATTTACTTACTACTAACGAAAGTTGACAGTCAATGCCTTGCAAGTATTCCCGAGGATTTGATTCCATCCGTCCGTCCCGTCGATGGGTGAAGCTTGCAAAGGGTTTTGGCGGACGGAAGTTCTCGGGCCATGTGATTGGTCAGAAGCATGGTCGCAGATACCACGGTGAAGGAGGGGGGGGATCCTGGAAATAAGAAGCCCCTCACTGAGGGAACCCGCTCTCGCTCTTTCAAAATAACGTGACTCTGAAACGGGGGGGGGGGGGGGGGGGGGGTCGGTACACGTGGACGTCAAAACTATATGTTTTATGTAAATAAATTTCCGTGTATTTTTAAAGTTTCCTGCTTGTTGCATGCGGGCGGAGATGCAGAGATCCAGAGATGACTGAACAGGGCCGCTCCTTGCTGATGTCCGCGGTCCCTGGCCACAAGTCAGGTGACTCGGAGCGCGGGGACCGGCGGATGAGGCACTGGCTGACCTCGAGAGGGCGACCTCTGACCTTCCCCCCCCTCCCCCCTGGTCCCGGTGGGGCGACGCTCAAGCACTCCCCAGCAGCAGACACCGAGGAGAGGACAGTTCTGTGGCCCACCACGTGACCACGTGAAGATGTCCACACACTTCGCACGGAGACCTGTCATTTAACAAAAGATTCCTCTGGAAACCAGTTGCCCAGATATATACAAGAAAGATATTTGTGACACGTGGCCAGGGCCGGATTTAGGGGAGGGCAACCGGGGCGAAAGCCCCGGGGCCTCCACAAACTGAGGGCCCCCACAATAGAGACTTCGGAAAAAAAAATATCTTTCAAATTCCGACAAGTAAACACTAGTAAACATATTTTCCTTTGATATTCTTATTTCGCTGTTTTACCTTTACCTACAGTACTTTGTACATGCATTGTTAAATATTAACAGAAATATTCATTAACACTAAAATTTAATTTCATATTATTCTTGTCTCCGATTATGTTTATGTATGTTTTTTTTAAATGCTAAGAGAATCTACTGTACTTGATTTCACAATAAATTATTTATTGGAAAACTCGACTGAAAAAAATAATTAATTTTATTTGTAAAATAATTTGTGGCCAGGGGCCTCCGCTCCTGTTGCCCCGAGGCCTCCAGACCTCTAAATCCGACCTTGCACGTGGCTATGGTTATTTCTGCATACATGAAAACCTATTTTTTTTCGAGATAACACTGAGTATTTCTTACGGAAATTGGCGCATAAGTTTCCTATATTTTTAATTGATGTTTCATTCAAATCATGGAAAATGTATATTTCGTTATCATGTGCGCTATTCAGGGAACGGTTTACGAATAATTAATTAATGTCCGGGCAAGAATACGAACCCAGTAGTACTGCGATAGTTGTTTTGATTTAACCGGTCAAATATCTGTAATTTAACATGAATATTAGTGTTCCATTTACAAATTAAAAAAGCACAGCACAGTGGACTCCGAACTAACAGGTGCTCGTGGATTTGAGTCACACCAGTGATCGAACCCAGGACCCTCGTCAGAAAATAAGAAGTTGGAGGAACCGCACAGCTTTGACCCGCGAGTGAAATGTCCCCCCCCCCTTCTGACCATGACGGGGGTCAAACCCAGGAGCAGTTACCCCTTTTAGTTCGTGACAATCAGATTTTTGCTCTTACTAAGTTCGTGGACATAACATCAGTTTGCTCTGACAAACAAAATATTTGGCTGGATGCATTTAGTTAAAAACATTCGAAATATTTTCGCGGCATGGAAGATGAAAACGAAGTGCATTAAGTTTTAAAATGTTGGAAAAGTTTATAGAAGTTTCAGGAACAATTCCAGAAAACTACCTACGCCTGTAGGCTGTGCCACAGGGGATTTTTTTTTGACGTGATAACGTCCTATAAATCGATGAACGCCGGCTGCACGCACGAAAAATAGTCACGTTCCACCTCTGAGCCGAGCGTGCAAGAACCGGCCAACCACCTTGCGAGAAAATCTTCTCTAATATCAAACAGGTTAATGCGGGCTTTTTAACGAATTGTTCGTGATTATATTTAAACAAATTGCAAAACAAATGTAAATAATATTTGAAAATTAAAAAGTATGCAATTTTTCATCAATGTTTTCTTATGACGTTATCACGTAAAATTATCGTCCGTAAACAGACTTTACAGAGAAACCCCCCCCCCCCCTCCTCTTTAAATTTAAGCGGTTAGCGATTTTAGACAAAATGTGCATTCTTGCCTTTCTTGCCTGCTGATAGAGGCATCAGACACACCCTGTTCAGGTGTTAGTTGTTTCTACGCAGCCTGTACCTACAAGGAACACGGGGCTGGGTTTTTCCACAACCCTGCGAAGACTGACTTGTTAAAAACTTGCAGCAAATCTAAAGAGCGACTTTCCTGGTTGGCTTTGGAGAAGTAATTCAAGAACAAAACCAGTTTAGAGTCGTTATCAAAGTTATTTTTTTTGTAATATAATTTTCCCCTGCATCTTTACAAACAGGTTCTATTTTTTGTTATAAAACACTAAATATGGCTTTATTTTAATTTCGCTCCACTAAGCGGGCACATGAATAAAACATTCTGCAATATTTAGCGGGCAATGAAAGATGAGAGCACAAACCACAGCTACGGGTTTCACCTCAAGGTTAGAACGATGATTAATTTAAAGGTCAGAGAGCGGGACCAGTTGTGTTGCAAGTAGGAACGTCATCTGATGCTTACGATGAAGTTTTTGACTCGAAATTCACTAGTTGGACGCCTGGTATACATGTTTGACATCTTACATGGCTTTTTCGTCGAGAATAGAATAAACTTACGTACTTTTCAACGAAGAATTTAATTCAACCAAACAAAGATATCTTCGTAATTTCAAGTAACCGAATCTTCGTTGGAAACTACGTCGTGTTTCGACTTCCAAGCTAGTTGTTTCGTTCTAAACGAAGGTTAAAAAAAAACACACGTGGACGAAGAATAATGTTCCTGCTGTACACATAACCAGTTCCTTAATGTTTCGCTAACACGCCAAAAAAAATATTATAAGTGAACTGAAGCGTCCGTGAATTTACGAAGATAGCCGTTAATTCACGAAGACCGCTGGATAGTTAGCAAGCAGCGTTCTTCGAGAACTTGTGGCATCTGGTTAAGGAGAAGGCTTAAGATTTGCGAGGAAAACTAAAAAAAAAGTCTTGTGTGAAGCACGTATTTATTACAAGACAGGAGCTGGGCAAACGACATCATCGTTAGTCAATCCCAATGCGCCCCGTCGCTAAAGGCTGTTGCCATGCGGGGTAGGGGCCCCTTTGCGAGCTGTCAATCAGCGTGATAGCATTGACTAGTCGTCCTGCCACCCGCTTGTCTTGTGTGTGGTGCAGGTGGCGCGCACTGTAGGAGAAATCGTTCGGGGTGAAAAATCGGGTCGTTACCACAACGCCGAAATACCACGACGCCGAACGTACAATAACGCCGAATACCACAACACCGAATGCCAAATTGACAGCAACGCCCACAGCTAGAAAACTGCTGTGTACCACAACGCCGAAATACAGTAACGCCGAAAATTGTTGCTGCGGGGAGGGGGGGGGGGGGGGCGGGCACATGAGCAAAATGTAAAACAACTGAATGAATTTGTGTGCTAACCTAACCTTTGTGGCAGTCCTGCAATGACATTTTTCGGGGTTAATGTATTTCGGTGTTGTGGTACGCAGCAGTTTTCTAGCTGTCGGCGTTGTGGTCAATTTGGCATTTCGGCGTTATTGTACGTTTGGCGTTGTGGTGCGTTCCCTGAAAAAATCACACCGTAACAAACTGAAGATTGGGTATTGTTGACGGCGCAGGCCGCGGCCGATGCAGTCACGTGGGGAAGACCACGTGATGACGCGCCGCCGGACCTCGGCTCGTCCCGCCGGCAGTGACCTTCACCCCCGCGCCGCCAGGGTCGCTGCGCTCCGCTGTGACGTCACACGGCGAGCCAGTCGCTCCCCCCTCGTCAAGGAGATGGCTACCGACCTCACCTCTCCGCTGTAATGTGCTCACGCCCGCAGTTAGTACCGGAAAGCTATTCAGGGAACGGGTTTACAAATAACTTTAACTGTTAAGAGGTACTGGGACAACACAAAGCATAAAAAATGTCCGGGTACGAATCCGAACACTATTATGTATGTAGTAATGCAGTTGTTTTCACGTAAATGTACGAATATATCTGTAGTAAACTGAGAAAACAAACTTGGAATTATTTGTGATGACTGTTGCTGCCACATACAATTTAAAGCAGTCCATTTTCCCAATAAAAAAAAATTCAAAACAACAGATATGATTAACATGTTCTCGTATTTTATTGAATTTGTGAACCTGGTGTTATAATTTCTTAGATATTTTTTTGATAAAAGTTGTGAGATAAAGTAGCTGCTTGAACTCAGTAACAATATTGTTACGAGAGTACTAGAGGCTGGGCACGAGGCAGGCCAGTCAGCCGGGCCGTCAGACGCGCGGCCCAGTGATGTCATGCATACCTCTGCGGATTATAAGAGTCTCCGCTACCCCCCTTCTCCCCGCGCGCAGTCATTCCTCGGCGCCTAGAAGGTTCTGCGGGCTCACAGAGGCCTGCCGCGCGGAGTGGCGTGACTAGCACGCCACTGTTCTGGGAGCTTCGGGCGTCGGGGTCGTCCCGGATGACGCCAGAAGGATGGACGAGGGTATAAAAGCGGCGAAGCCAGGGCAGTGAAGAAGGAGAGAGAACGTGAACGACGAGCGGTAGGCAAAGCCACTGTCGAGCCGAGCTCCAGGTGGGGAAAGAGAACTGTGGACTGGACCAGATACTGATTAAATTTGTGAACATACATATTTTGAGTGCTGCAGTTTAATTAAGAGTGTAAACATTTGTGAACAATAAAACTTTATTTTTACGAACCTGTTTCTCCACTCGTAACAATATCTTAGCTAAAAAAAAAAAAAAAAAAAAAAAAAATGTTAGTTATGATAACGAAAGGCTTTAATTTTTAGTTTCCTGTATTTTACTGTAATTTCCTTATGAAGTCTCGCATAAGGTTTATTGTTGTACGAGTGCCTGACCGAATGAGAAAGGGAAGAGTGTTTCCTGTAATGAGCTGGTCACGTGTGGTTCCGGTTGGATGATCCAATGACTAGTTTTTTCCTTGTTCTCCGCTGGTGGCTGCTTCGAGTTCGTCTCGGCCTTGGAGTCTCCCCGCTGCTGGGAAGAGTCACGGTGCGGCCCTCCCCTCTCACGACCACAGAACAAGGAGGCAGACGTACAAGTGCGACTCTTACAGTGGGAACTGAAACCACGTTTCACGCGACACGTAACGCTATCTGTTGAATGGACCCATAACTACTAGCAAAACAAAACTCGGACGGGGGTTTTTGAATTCTGTGTTAGGTTTATAACGTCAATTTAACTACTCGATGATTAATAGCTTATTTACAGAAATTTAAACTGCGCGAGAATCATTTAATGCTGTTTTGTGATAAAAAAATTGTCATATTCTATATAAATAAGTATGCCACACCACAAAATTTGTGGTTACCAAAATATAGTTAATTAATGTTCACTGGTTTCTTTGCCTGAAAATAGCTAATGCATTACTTCTCACAGTTAATTTAGCTATGTTAGTAATATATTATGAAAGCTACTGTGTAGCGGGTGTTGTGGGGGGGGGGGGGCGGCAGGGAAGACTACCATAGACTACTGTAAAACTACCATAATGTCAGTATTCCGTCTGTCCTCTTCGAAAAATTGGTTACTTTGGTTTTCACAAAAATCTTAAACAGAAACTAAAATTGTGTATACAAAATAATTATGTAGATAATAAAAGTTTTAAATAACGTTTTGCTTACGTTTTTTACCAATGAATGATCCTAGATTATTCAAAAAGAGTGGTAATTTTTTTTTTACAAATTTTATAGTTACTAATGATTTTAAAAGTGTCACTAATTCTATAATTGCAAGTTGAAATTCTTAATCCAAACCGAGATATTATGTCCGAAGCATCAAACATGGTAATAAAACGTATATAATAAAATGTGCATCACTGATTATATGTCTAATAAATAGAAAATGCAAATTAAATTTATATAGGAATGTAGCATATTTAAAAGGAATTTAAAAGCCTGAAATTTTAAAATATTAATTTCAGAATTTTTTTCTGCATACTTTCAATTCTATAACAATCAAAATTAGTTATGTAATTCCAACACAATATTCTACTTTAAGATAGATAATCAATTTGAAGAACAAAGTATACAATCAGGTATTTATACAGAGAAAGTTATAAATTTAATAAGACCTAAGTAGATCTTCAAGTGCAACTAATAGTATTATCTACATGTCGGTGAAAATAAAAAGCTTGGCATCCAATATAACTCGAAGGAATTAAAAGTGGACACCACTATTAATGTTATTTCTTACTGTGATAATTCTAACTAATTGAATTAGTTTTTTTTACTAAAGGATATACAATAAATGCTATCGTAATTCACAGACGTTGGTTAACTTGAAAACTAGATCTGAACAGCTGAAATATGTTGATGAATAGTTTCACAAACATATTTACCAATTATATATTTTTCATCAGCATCTTTTCTTGATAAATTCTTGATTACATTTAGAATATCATTTGTTTAATATTAAAGAGTAGTGGAGATAAATAATACTTTCCGGATCTCAGAATACCATGAAAGTACATTTGCAAATTTGACTTAAAAGCATCTATTTGTAAGATAATTAAAACATAAATATACCACGTATTGCTTGACGAAGCCTAAAATTGTTGGAAAGTATCCAAAGCTTTACTCATGTTGAAATAAATATAATATTTTAATTATATATAGTAGACAAATCATACATATATATATAATACGTGTGTATGTTAAAAATGATCTTCCTGATTGGAAACGATGGGGTTTTTTCAGAAATAATATTTTTTAGGAATAAAATTAATGTGCCTATAAATATTTTTTTCTCGAAACATTCTTAAATACTACATAGCAAAGATATTGGTCAATAGTTTGTGACTAAATTTTAACTGTCAATAATGTCAATAAAATATATAGGCTACCGATGATGAAAGTCAACATCTGAAATATTAACATCTGAAATAAATACATACAAATTATAATTATTAATGAAAACAAATCACATCTTAAATTAAAGTGAAAAATAACTAATGTAATCAGTTGCTGCCACCCCCGTGTGGCATTTTCAGTTTGCTTGTACCCGCGGGAGGCTATTTAATCGAACACTCTGAAATATACATTTTGTAAATACATCTTTCCATTAGTCCATATTTTCAAGTAAATCAGTGTGGTTATTAATTATAAATAATTTTCAATATGAAACCCCGAACCAATTATAGTGTCTGTAAGCAAAGCATACGGTAGTTAAAAATCCTAATATTATAGATTTTATGTCTGTAAATAAATATAAAAATATATTATATGTTATTTATTTATATAGGCTAATGATTTATATTTAAAAACATTGAAAAACATGTTATGATACAAATAAAATATATAATTTAGAAATTATATTGAACTGTAATTGAAATGCTTTATTAGTTTTAGAGACATGAAAGTGGTAGTTGTACGGAAAAGGCCTGGGTTAAATTTCACAATTGGCCTCCCTGTGTTTGTGATGTCAGTGTCCTTTCAGCGAAATAATTTTTTTATTTGCCAAAATATTTACTGAAATAATAATTCTGGAATGTTGAAGTAGATTTTTTTTTTACATTAATTGGCCTAGCTTGAATGAGCGAGAAACTTATGAATTTTTCACTACGTTCGAACTGTCAAGAAAATATATACTGATAAATGGTTGAACACCCAACATCAGTTTACAACCACTCACTGTCTGATACACATATAATTCAAATATGTTATGTACAACGAAAAAAATGTTGAAATGTTTGTTTGAGCTTAATTTATAAAAGTTACTAAAACGCTACAAAACAAAAAAAAAAATATTTTTGCAAAACTCCGTTCCCCCGGAGAAACCCCCAGAATGGCCACCGCATGGGGAGCCCAAGAAAAGAAACGGGCTCCCCATTTGGAAGCCACCTGGAAGGTTTTTTTCTGTTCCACCCACCGTTTCTTTGGTAGCCTGACTTGTTACAAGGGATTGTATTCCTACCAGAGAAAATGCCACCATTTCATCTGGGCAATCCACCTTGGAGGAGCCGGGGCGCGAACCCGGGTCCTACAAGTCACAAGGCAGGCGCTCTACCCCAGAACCAGAGTGGTAGAGCGACGATCGGCAGTCTTCTTAACACTGACATGATATTCCACGCGTTTACTGTAGTTTCGTGTGTCATTAACACGTGCAGTAACATCTAACCTCGGTAACGAACAAATTTATGTGTCCTTATCCTTACGTTGTTCGTTCAGCATGAATTATGTAATTTCATAACAGTGAAATATAATTTGTATAACTAGTCTGACAATTTTTTAGTTACTTTCCTGCAAACAAACTTACAATCCCGCTGTACAATAATTATATAGAAATATAGGCTAATAAAAACATATGTAAGAGCTTGCACTGTCGATGGTAAAGTTATTTTGAAATAAATGTTAGATATTAAGAGTGTGTTTATTTAAAATAATATATGCTTGTGCTTACTAGCATGAAGTAATTGTATAAACATTTTTTTTTTTGGTTTTAAAGCCACAGAAAGTTAACTTTTTTATATCACTTTTGGCTTACTTTTGTTTTTCCGTACTTAATATGCGTAGCTAATACTGGGAAGATATTTAAACAACGATTTGCAAATACGCGTTTTAAAAATCTTAAATTAAGTACTAAATCTATTATAGTGTTGGAGATGTCAAATAAAAAGATACATATTCATACTGACATCGCCGGAATTTCAGGTAATGATAGTACTGACCTTAAATCGATCAGTTTGTGAAGACTAAGAATTTAGATTACATTAGTTTTGTGAGATTTGCTTACTTATTTAGAAATATTCACATTATTTGAATACGACTATATTTTATTGGAACTTGCAGTACTCCTGAGTACATAATTCTTGGTAATAGCTTACCTCAGGAGCATAAATTAGAAATTAGCAGGAGCATAAATGTTTTATTTCATACAATGAAACCCTCAGAAACTTATTTAAATCATCGGAATTATTAAACATGAATTTCTTTGAGTACACAAAAACAGAAAGTTTTTTTTAAATATATTTATGCACATCGCAGTGACATAATTATTTAATTATTTGTAATTTTAATTGTTACAAAATTTGGAATACGGTGTTTTAAATATTTTGGTTGTGTAATATTTCTACTGTAATAGTATAAAACATGTATCATTTGTTAACTGTTACAGTAACAAAATATCATTTAATGGTTGTGTACGTTTATTTCCGTCCAAAAAAAATATTAGGCATTTATGCTTTATGTTGTCCCAGTACCTCCTATAGTTAGAGTTGTTTGTAAAACGTTCCCTGAATAAATAAAAATAAAATAAAATAAAATTCTAGTATTTACAGCCCACATAAATAAGCATAATAAAACAAGAAAGTCAAATTTGTGAATAAGAGATTATCTTTACCATGGCCCAAAATAAAATATTCTTGAATAAAAAATCAATTAAAATATAAAATTATGCGCCAATTTTTGTAAGAATTGCTCAGTATTATTGCGAAAATAACGATAGCCATGTGTTGTACAAAGTTACAATATCTTTATTGAATTATCACAGACTACTTCGTGGCGAATGTCTTTCAAATGAATCATTTGTAAAAGTGCATTACAATTACAGGCCTGAGAATAGAGTGGTTCTTGACTGATCAGCTGGGCGTAGGCTGCATTGTAGCCGTAGGACTGCTTCGGTGCTAAATACAAAGAAGAAAAAAGTTCAGTTGCAGATTTAACCTATGAGATACTTGTCATTAAACATAATTTCGTGTTTTAATTATTATTGCAATTCGTACGTAATACTGCAAATGTTGTTGGTAATATAACTATTTTATTTTAAATAATATTTACATAAAATCTTAAAGATATATAATTATTTTTAACAAAGTTAATTAAATTTAAGGCCGTGATACTACACAGAACTGTGTTCTGTGAACTTCTCCACTCTTGAAGAACACGGCGCACACACACTAGAGTCGAGTGGGAAGCCTTCTTTTCTCAGACGAGAGAGCCAAACGCCCGATCGTGCATCTTCGGTTTTTTTTTATTTTGGACAACTCATGATAACTAATGGTCAATTCGGTTAGGTTAGCTACATTATAAATACTTTAAAACATTGTGGACGATTCACTTAGTTAGGATAGCTACATAAAATATACGGAAAAAAAGCATTTGCTAAAGCAACCATAAAATGATTTTACAGTATTCTTAATGTAGCTATACTTACCTAATATAACCAACCATCCACAAAGTTTTAAAGCGTTTATAATGTAGCCAACCTATCGTAATCGACCGCAAAATTTAATGCCACACCGGTTTATACAACAGGGGTGCCCACAAGGGAGGGTAACGGCGCAGACTGCGTCATTAAAATTTCAGGGGGGAAGGGGTGGTTTAAAGACGAGAAAAATGTATATATTATTTACATAATTATAGCTTCTAATGTGAAAATACGTTTCTGGTGCTTTGATAATTGAAAGGGATCTTGTAAATCAAATTGGCAACCCCGCACTTTCCTCAACAAAAGCAGTTTGGCATCTGTCGGTTCAGGATGGAAATATTACCTGATATGACCAAAATTATTATTATTAGAAAATCAGTTTTAATTAATGCAAAATGTGATAAAATATAATACTAAAAAGTATAATATTATAAAATCATTGAGTAAATCATTGAGAAAATGGCATAACAAATTTCGGGGGGGGGGGGGGGGGGCACCTATGTATACAATGAGATAGAACGGGGGGAAAAAAAGCGAGCATGAACTTCGGGGAACTTCAGGTGTGGCTCTCTCGTCTGTGAAATGATGGCTTCCCTAGTACCGCGAATGCCCTGCGGCGTGGCCGGGTTTCCCGCGCGGGCAGTTGGCAGTTCCTCTCGCCGGCGGTTGCACTGGGAAGTGTCGTGACGTCACGGCGCGACCTGGCAATGTCGTAGCACAAGCACGCACGGGGACATCATTGGCTCACGACTGGGACCAGATAACGTAAACAATAACAGGCGAGCTTGTTTACAAAAAGGTGCTCTAATAGACACGTGCTTCTGATCATTGCTAAGCGCAACGTAGTAGTTTATACAAGTAGTAATAAAAAAACAAAAACAAAGGCGCAGTTCGGGTCTACGCCGTATATATTTTGAAAACGTTGGGATGAAATCATAACAAGAGTTTCATATATGAATATGACATTTAACTATCAATCTTTTAAAACACAACTTGCGTTTCCGAGCATATTTGCGACTCATATAAGACGGCATTAAAAAATTATTTTACAACAATCTCGCGCAGGCGCCTACACTGATGCGATGACGCCACAGACAAAACAAATACTGCGCCGCAAACACGTACAGACCTGATCCATCCGCTGTGGGCTCAACCATTGTTGACGCGTTATTAGTCTCGTAGTTACTATAGCGATTCAAATCTGACAGTATCTTGTCACACGAGAAAGTGGCGAGCGAACAGACTTTTTTCACGTCAAAATAAATCATTTAGTGAATTGCGGTGACGGGGACGCACCACAACGCCGAAATACCATAACGCCGAATGTCAAAATTGACCACAACGCCGACAGCTAGAAAACTGCTGTGTACCACAACGCCGAAATACACTAACGCCGAAAAATGCCATTGCAGGACTGCTACAAAGGTTAGGTTAGGTTAGACTAGGTTAGGCTAGGTTAAGTTAGGTTAGGTTATATTACGCTAGGTTAGGTAAGGTTAGGTTTGATTGTGGTATTTGGGTGTTAAGGTACATTTAAGAAACACACAAATATTCATTCAGTTGTTATTTCAACGTTGTGGTACACAGCAGTTTTCTAGCTGTCGGTGTTGTGGTCAATTTTGACATTCGGCGTTATGGTATTTCGGCGTTATGGTATTTCGGCGTTATGGTATTTCGGCGTTGTGGTGACGACCCAATGGTGACTCGCGCATACACAGCGATGCGAATTTTTCTAACCCCAGCAAGGCACCAGTCGCGGGCGCCATGACAGTTGTGTCGGCAAACAAGAGCCGTGCAAAGCTGGAACCACTGCTTATGGCGAGTCTGTCTCGCAGCTATAGTCTGTTTCACGCTTGGATTGCAGTACAATGTAAAAGGCGAACACTGTTACCACCCGGCTTGTTTGCATTAAAAGTCTTATCTTGTATACAATCGTTAAACATAGCGAGTTTTAATATATTATTTTAATTAACATTTTTTTTATTATTATTTACGAAAAGACCATGACGTAGTGTCTACTGACAATAATTTTGAAAGAAAAATAATTAAATCCTCAACACCAAATATTATTTCACAAGCGAAACTATTTGTATCAGTTTGTACCACAAGTCATCCCATTAAAGTATGAGCAAAGCTGAAAAGACCCAAACTTCTTAAAATTAAATTATATAACAAAACGGTTGAAACCAAGACGTCGTTTTTCAATTACATCTCCTTGGAAATAAAAATAGACAGAAGATGCTCTTGATTAAATAAACCAGGAAAACGTATGCCCACAATTCCCATTCCAAAATTTTACCTTACAAAATAAAAATATTTTTCAGATACATCCTTTTTTTATTTTCATTGCATTGCAAAGTCGTGTCTGATACTTTCGCGTGCACCTGGCAACACAGCACGCCGAGACAAGGACAGTGCTAATGGCAAAAACCGTGCATTGGAAAGAGAGAGAGAGAGAGAGAGAGAGAGAGAGAAGAAGCCCGCTTGATTGCTCACTGCAATCCAAGGATTGGATGCGCTGTAGTCCATGCGCACCTCGACTGCGCAGACAGACGGTCACGTCTGATAAACGGGAAATTCTTTTTTTTTTTTTTAATTTTTTTTATCGTCAGCTCATGGTCTGCGCCATGTTGTAGGGACTCCCAAAAACATTGGCTGAAGTGTAGTGTTTGCATACCGGTAAAATATATAATCGTTTATTTCCATCATAAATTCATTTGTCATACTAGTCTGTAATTTTTATTTTAACGTAGTACGTGAAGGACTAGAGCACATCTTTTAAAGAATAATTAGTAGACCTGTAGATGCAGAAGGTTAACAGTAAACAAGTTTGTTAGTTACAATTAATTATTTTCAATTACGAATGTTTTTTTAGTATACCTACAATTAAATCACTTGTAAACTTGTGAAGATTCGCTTGTCATTACAAGTTTACGAGAGCGTATTTTTTTTTAAACTTGTAAATGGATATTTTCTCAAAGCGGCATGGACTGACTTGTTTACGAACTGGTACCTTCGCGGAACGTTCCTCAGACAGGCGGTGCCTCCCGGCGGCCATGACCTTGGCTCTGAAGGCTCTCGCGCAACCAGGGCGGCGCGTTTCGTCACCAACCAGTCGTCGCCATCTTCAGAGATCTGCCCGGCTTCTTCCCACGCGGGCTCCGCGCAACAGCGGCGCAAGGCACCGACTCCCCAGGGGTCTGGCTGCCTGTCCGCGCATTCGCAGACTGAGGAGGGGCGACGGAAGACTGCCATATCGGAAGACTACCATAATGACAGTATTCCGCCCGGCCTCTTCGAAAAAGGCGGAAAAGTGCCATACGTCCAAAGGACGAAACGGAACTCTGCCATATTTTCTTACACACTCCATGGAATGAGTACAGCAGCATTGCCCATCGAAGTAGTGTATAGAATACTCGGTAGGTAGCGCTGTCAACCCTCTAGCTGTTTTTCAGGTTAACTTCTGACGGTGATAGTTGCAATAACAAAATCACTTCCAGATCGAAGTCGAGAAGAAATAAATGTTTTCACTCTATTCTTATTACGACGATTTTTTTTTTTAAAAAAAAAGTACATGTGGTTCTTATACATTCTACGGAATGAGGAAAACGGCCTTACTCGTAAAATTGTAATGTTACTAGCTTCATAGAATTTACATTTTTGCACACTGGAATAATTGAAGTAAATGTCAGATAATTATTTAATGAGTGCAAATCCAACGAAAATATTCAATGATTTTCTTATGTAATGTTTTAATTATTAGGGTGACAGAACACAAAGAACTATAATAAATTATTTAAAGTCTACAAAATGTGTTTTTAATATATATTGTGTAGTGTAGTTTGTTGGCACATAGTTGGGGAGACATAGGCTCGTACATCGAATGTTGCAGTCTTTCAAAAATAAACTCTGCTGAAGTTTAAGTACTTTTTATATTAGAAAATAACAAATATTAGGAAATACTATCCCACTTCATTAAAACTGTCAGATCAAATTGAAATTCAGGTTTTTGTGCCTCACAGCACCTATAAACCTATGACATAAAATAACAACAAAAACATATAACACAAGACATACACAGATACACATCAATGCGACAAAACACGAAACAACACAACACACAGATAGATAAACCAATTGGTTATTTTGGTTTTCACAAAGATCTTAAACCGAAACGGTGTATACAAAATAAATATGTAGATTACAAAAGATTTACCAATGAATATTTGTAGATTATTCAAAAGTAGTTATAATTTTTTACACATTTTATAGGTACTAATGGTTTTAAAAGTGTCACTAATTCTTTAATTGTAAGTTGGAATTCTTAATCCAAACCGAGTCATTATGTCTGAACCAACAAAAATGGTAATAAAATGTATATAATAAAAAGTGCATCACTGATCGAACGTCTAATAAATAGAAAATGCAAATAGGTTATATAGGAATGTAGCATATTCAAAATAATTTAAATGCCTGAAAATTTTAAATATTAATTTAAGCAATTTTTTCTGTATACTTTCAATTCTTTTCTAATTAAAATCATTTGATGCAGAGAAACTTTTTAATATAATAATACCTAAAGATCTTCATGTGTTGCTAATAGTAAGTATTATCTACATGTTGGTGAAAAAAAGGTTGGCATCAATATAACTGTCTTAAAAGAGGACACAACGTTTAATGTCATTACTTACTATGTGATAAATCTAATTAATTAAATTATTTTTTTGACTAAAGGTTATACAATAAATGCTATCGTAATTCAGAGACGTTTGTTAGATCGAAAATAAGATCCGGGCAGCTGAAATATCTTGCTGAATAGTTTCACAAACATATTTCCCAATTATATATATTTTTTTCATCAGCATCTTTTCTTGATCAATTCTGATTACAGTTGGAATAACTAAATATGAAAAATTATTTGCGATAAACAAAAACTTTGCGGAACACCTAATACCATGAAATTGCAATTGCAAATTTGACTGAAAAGCGTCTATTTGTAAGATATATACCACGCATTGCTTGACGAGGCCAAAATTTGATAATTTTTTAATAACAAGATTATGTTGTAAAGTATCAAAGGCTTTGCTCATGTTGAAATAAATAGAATATTTTATTTACATCTGAATTTATACTGGTACACACACATATATATATAAAAAAACGCGTGTTCAAGACGATATTCCTGATTGAAAACTATGTGGTTTTAAAGATATAATATTTTTAGGAATAACATTCATGTGACTATAAATATTCTTTCGTCAAAAACCTCTAAAATACTACAAAACAAAGGTTTCTGACTAAAATTTAACTGTAAATGCTATTTCAAGAAAATATATGCCTATAAATGGTTGAACACACAACATCGGTTCACAACCACTGACAGACTGATACACACTTAATTCAAATATTTTATGTACAAAAGCAAAATTTTTTTTGATGTTTTAAATTTTTTTTGAGCTTTATTTATAACATGGTGGAATGATAAAGCTACAGTTACTAAAAACTAAAACTCTACAACACTAAAAAAAATATTTTGCAAAATTCCGTTCCCCCGGAGAAACCCCCAGAATGGCCACCGCATGGGGAGCCCAAGAAAAGAAACGGGCTCCCCATTCGGAAGCCACCTGGAAGGTTTTTTTCTGTTCCACACACCGTTTCTTTGGTAGCCTGACTTGTTACAAGGGATTGTATTCCTACCAGAGAAAATGCCACCATTTCGTCTGGGCAATCCGCCTTGGAGGAGCCGGGGCGCGAACCCGGGTCCTACAAGTCACAAGGCAGGCGCTCTACCCCAGAACCAGAGCGGTAGAGCGACAATCGGCAGTCTTCTTAACACTGACTTGATGTTATTCCACGAGTTTACTGTAGTTTCGTGTGTCATTGACACGTGCAGTAACATCTAACCTCGGTAACGAAAAATTTAAGTGTTTTTACGTTGTTCTTCAGCATGAATTATGTAATTTCATAACAGTGAAAAATATATTATATATATATTGTATAACTAGTCTGGAAAATTTTTAGTGGTTTTCATGCAAACAAACTTACAGTCCCGCTGTACAATAATTATATAATAATATAGACTAGTAAAAACATATGTAAGAGTCGATGATAAAGTTATTTTGAAATAAATGTTAGATATTAAAAGACTGTGTTTAGTTAAAATATGTGTGTTTTTACAAGCATGAAGTTATTGTATAAACATTTTATTTATTTGGTTTTAAAGCCACAGAAAAGTTAACTTTTTTATATTACTGTTGGCTTTCTTTTGTTTAACCGTTCTTAACTTGCGCAGCTAATACTGGAAAGTTATTCAAACAACTGTTTGCAAATAACTAAATATTGGAGGTACTGCGGCAACACGAAGCATAAATTGTAACACTCTTTTGTAGTGATAGTTATTTTCATGTAAATGTACAATTTAACTAATAGGCCTATGTAAGTTTACATGAATATTTCTGTTCCATTTACAAATAAAATTTACGGTGCACAACGGCAAACAAAAAAATTAACAATGAAACTTAACAGATAAAAATTGAAAAAAAAAAAAAAAAAAACAACGGCTATACAGAGACGCACAGGTGAACCCAGCGATGTGAATAAACAGTGACGACAGCACAGACAAACACCGTAAGAAACAGTTGAGCGAAAAAACAGATATTTTGAAAACCAAAACTATGTTAGCGCAGACTAATACAGTATATGATTCCTTAGAGAACAGTTGCGGCGAGATCTATTCCCTTCTTAAGGCACAAACAGACTGGGGTTTGTCATGACATACAGTATAATGAGTATGTCTGAAACTAAATATTGAATTAATTTACCTATTATTTAAAATGTTGTTTGTCAGTGGAAATTTTATTTAATGAACTACACTGAATTTGTTGATATTCACATAGATACTGACTTTCTTTAAACAGATTTGTGTTTTGTTTGTTTTATGTGTATATTTGTTTACACTTTTGTTAACAAGGCACAGGTATTAGTGCAGAGAAGCTTATTCAAAAGAGGAACCTGTTTCTGTAACAATAAGTGGCAAGAGCGTAGTAAAAATAAGGGGGGGGGGGGGGGAGTGAGGTTGCCAGATTTATTTAGACAAATAATTTCATTTTACAAAAATTGCAATGGCAGGAATTTAAAAAAAGTACTAAAGATATCGTCAACTAACCTAAAAAAAAAAAAAAAAAAAAAAGGAGGTTGTCTGTAAAGTCTGTCTACGGACGATATTTTTACGTGATAACGTCATAAGAAAACATTGATGAAAAATTGCATACTTTATAATTTTCAAATATTATTTACAGTTTTTGCAAATTTAATTTAAATAAATTGTTTACATATAATTTCGAACAATTAGTTAAAAAACCTGCCTTAACCTGTTTGATATTATAGAAGATTTTCTCGCACGGTGTAGTCTATGGAGCAGAGCGACAACCACGTGGCCTACATCCTCTTTGTGTGTAGCTTTTTTTTTTTTTTACATTCTTTGAAAATTTCGTTGCTTGGTGCGTGCGCTTCGAAAAAAATTCACTCCCATTAAATTTTTTTTCATAACGCGCCTAAAGAAGTATTTCTTCAATAACAAATCCTCCAATCATACGTTCTCTTACGATTGTCTCTTTATTTCAAAAGCTATGGATATCAAGCGGAGAGTAAGAGAAGAAACAGGCGTGTTTTGTCAACAAAACACCAGGTGCCGCGTCGCGCTTCACGGCTCCTGACGTCAGAGGTTTTTGTTTACCGCAGGCGGTGGCTTGTGCCCTTCTTGTCCCCGGTCGAACGCGCAGCTCTGGGACGCGTCACCTGACGTAATCCGGGGCGCGAGTTTCTGCATGCGGTGATCAAGGTCACCGAGGATTTATCTGTTCCGTTTTCACTGCGCGGCGGCGGTGGGCTGTCCTCTGCCGCACTTCCCATGGTAATCGGGCGCCCCCGGCCCGCGCATGTGGATGTCGCAGTTCCTCAGTCGCCCCGGCTCACACCTGCAGCTGGGCAGACTTCGTCCGAGGCCAGGCTCAGACCCAGGGCCGGTGCAAGGTCAATTGGCGCCCTGGGCGAAAAACCTTAATCCCCCCTCCCCCCCCCTCCCGGCCGGGCACAACAAAAAATTTTTCCTTGACTCAAAATACATCACGTAAGCCTAAGATTTTGTCAACAATCAAATGTAAGCAGGCTTGTGTTTTTTTTTTTTTACTTTTTTACTTATTACAAATCATAAACAGAGGTCACCGTGGACTTTAAATAATTACTTATATCAATATAAACATTCCAAACTGTTACAAAAATCCATTTTAATCTAGTTCCAATAATCGTTAAACATGTTATATGAGCTGTTGTGTGTCGTGCTGCGCCGCCCCCAGCTACTTGGCGCCCTAGGCGGTTGCCTAGTTCGCCTGTGTGGACGCGCCGGCCCTGCTCAGGCCCGACTGTGAACCAACAGCGCTCGGCAAGTGCTCCGTCATGGCTGCACGGCAAACAGAAGATTCCTTCTTTGGTAATAGTTGGTAATACTACAAGAAAGATTTAATGTAGTTTTTTTTTTGGACATACGCCATTGCAGTTTTGCTGCTGTTTTGTCACGGAAAAATTCCGAAAATCAAAAATAAATAAAAATATGAAGATATGAAAATATATATAAAAATATATATGAATATTTGAAAATGTAAAATATGACGATATGAATACATATAAAAAAAGAGGACTTTTTTCTCTTCAAGTTTGATATTTCTTTAAAGTATATTTTTTACGACTAATTATATTAAATCTCCTCATCTTTGTTTGTTCTGCTGTACTTGATTTTTTAGGAATCGTTTGTTACACCGTTATCAGAAAGGGACATTTTTGGGTTGTACTATTTGCAATTTTTAAGATTTTTGTTCGGGGATTTTTTTTTCAACTGGCTTCGCCTTCTCGGTAGTTGGTGTAGATTGTCGTCCTTGACCTTCAAGTAGAAGGTCGAAGAGGTGACAATACAACGAACAGCGCGAGAGTAGACTTCTGTAGACTCTCGCAGAGAAGCTCGGTCACACCAGCCAGTCTTGTAATAAGAATCAAGAAAGAAAGCAGCATGAACCAGTTCACACGAGGCGGAGCGCGCAGGAGGGGGTGCTGTCATAACTTAGAAACACACAACTTAGAAACACACCTTAGAAACACACAACTTAGAATTTTCTAAGTAATGACAGTTCGAAGTTATGACTTTTTACGTTATGATGTTTCTAAGTTGTGTGGTTCTGCGTTGCGTGTTTATAAGTTACGTGTAACTAAGTTATGACAGTTCTAAGTTGTGTGTTTCTAAGTTGTGATAGTTCTAAGTTATGAGTTTCTACGTTATGACGTTTCTAGTTGTGTGTTTCTGCGTTGTATGTTTCTAAGTTATGATCTTTCTAAGTTGTGTGTTTCTAGGTTACGTGGATTTTCCCAAGTTTTCTAAGTTGTGACTTTCTAAGTTATGTGGTGTTCCCGCGCAGGAGGTGTCAGCCTGGAGTTCCGCAACCCGCCAGCCAGGTGCGTGATGCGGGCAGCCTGCCCACCAGGCGCTCGCTGCGGCGCGCAAGGGTGCTGGGTGCTCCCAGGCCGGCAAGGGCGGTCCACCGAGGCGACGGAGGAGAAAGTGCCGAGAGAGTGAAGATAGTGCTCTCCGGAAGCGGCCAGTGGAGCTACCAAGAGACTGCACCCACCTACACCACAGTGGAACAAGCACACAAGTAGCTCTACCAGGGTTCTCTGCCTGGAGACTTCAACGTAACAGTAGACAGAAAGCCTTCTTGGCGTTGTAAATGTTATTTTTAATTAAATATTTCCTGGATTTTACCTTTTTTACATTTTCGTTGAATAATTAATACGTTTATACATTACTTTTTTATATATAGAATTCAAGAGAAACTACTTTATTGCTGCATTTAAAATCAAATATGTAAGATTTATTTCAGTACACTACAGTGTTTCTAAATGTCACAGTGTAAGATGGAGCACGTCCTGAAAAATAATAATTCTATCCTAATCCATGTACTCACGCGGTGCAACGGACACGACAATCAAGCAACTGTGCGAACAACACAACACACGATTGTACGGACTATGCTGCACCTGTCACAGTCGACAACATATTAATACAGGGGGTGACCAAATTTAAATAGTTAGGGCCATTTAACAAAAATTACAAAATATAACTAGAGGGCTAGTTTGTTTCTTGTGTGGCCTTCCAAGGTCAACAACAAACACAATTCTGTTACCTTTAACTTGTTATTCTGTAGCGTTTGGTTTAGTGGTAAAACGTAAAGCTGTATTAATGAAATCAAAGGAATGAGTGATCTTGCTTGTGTGAGATTCCCAGAGCAGACGAGTGGCGAAGCAGACTTGTCACGACAATGAGCAGTCGAGTGGCGTAGCAGACTTGTCATGGATATGATCAGTCGAGTGGCGAAGCAGACTTGTCACGGATATGAGCAGTCGAGCGGCGGAGCAGACTTGTCACGGCGACGAGTGGTTGCGCGCCCGGCCCGGCGCGGCGGGCGACATCTGGCACAGCACCAGCAGGTACGACACCGCCGGGACCGCCATGGCCCCCAGCAGCGCCGGGCCGAGCTCGAACCCGCCGGCGCTGAAGGCCTCCAGGTCTCGGCGCGCCTGCTGCTGGAACTGCAGCACCTGCTCCGCCGCGCGCGCCCCTAGGCGCAGCTCTCCCAGGCGCAGCTCGCGCAGGACGTCCCTGGTCGCCCGCGCCTGGGCGCCGACCGCACCGCAGGAGCGCACCACGGCGACCGCCTGCCCCGCGTGCAGCGCGCACCACGCGAGCACCAGACACGCGCGCACCCCCGAGGCCGCGTCCTCCCGCAGACCTGCGCACAGCTCCAGCGCGAAGAAACACGACACCGTCACGGCGGACAGAACACTCGCGAGGAAGCAGACGACGTAGACCGCGTACGCGTCGTTCACCAACACCACCGCCTTGCTCAGCTTCTTGAACAGACGCCTCAGCTGGAGGAAAAGCTGCTCTAGATCTCTCGTCTCGCGGTCGTTTCGCGCGTTCGCGACCTCCCTGGTCGTCCTCCGCGCTGGAACGCGGTCGTAGCAAGTCTGCGCCTGCTCCAACAGGCGGAGGCGCTCGTTCAGAATCTTCAGCCGCAGTCGGATCTGGAGGACCCAGTTCACGTAGCTACCTGTCATTGTCAGATTCACCGAGTGCACCAAGTAAAAAGTAGCATTGACGACGAGATTTTCGAGTTTCAAACGCGGATACACCTCGTACAAGTTCACTCCGAATTGTAAAATCATGTAGATGAATGCAACCGCGAGAACAGCTGCCAGATAGTTCGGTATCTTCCTGCGGTATTCGCGCAGACTGTCCGTCAGCGCGTCGTCGACTTCCTGGAACAGCCGTACCAGCTCCTTCCTGCGGCAGATGTTGGCGAGATTGCCGACCAGGCCGGCCAAGCAGGCGGCGAACTGCAGGGTGTGCTCCGTCAGCAGCAGCGTGGCTTGCAGACCTGGTCCAACTGGCGAGGACTTGTAGGTGCAGCAGCTGAACACCCACGCCGCCGTGGCCGCAGCTGTGACCAGGACGTTGCAGAAGGTGCCTGCCGCGGACCTTCCGAACTGGACAGCTGACCGCCCAGGAGTTCTCGGGAAGTCCAAACCCAAGGTTTCAACTCCGAACATCTTGCAAACGGCACGAAGAAGCCTGGGATATGAGAGAATGTCTTCGTCCAAGGTAGGCTCCATGTTCTCCTGAAACAACACAACAACCCTCCACTGTTCAGGCTCCCCTGCGTGTTCGGACTGCTCAGCTCGAACTGACAGTCTGGACTCAACTGAAGCCTTCCTCAGATCAGTCTTGTGGTTGCTGTTTCTGTTGGATGTATCGTTTCATCCTAGAATATGGAAGAAACTTTGCTGTTGCAATTCCAGTTGCACTTTTACTTAGAAAAAGGAAAAGATAAAATACACAGTAACCAAAGAGCATAATCAAAGATGTCTGCCACGACACTCAGCTGGTGGACTGGCAGTTCGGATCGAGGACTCTCGAGCCCACAGTACTATCTGATGGGAAGTCATCAGCTCGTCAGTCCATCAGTTCTATGTGATCAGTCCACCGTCCTTGCTCTAACACGACAGTTACAACTGTTCAGTTCCGACTGATCGTGTGTCGGAAGCCAAACTACTTATCGACCCTCAGCTAACTCTTAAGTGCTGCTCGCAAACAGACCCCCCACTCAGATATCTTGAGTAATTCTTCCCTGAAGCTCTGCGCACCGCGTGTGTGCCCGGGTAGGCGGGGGCCTTAAAGGCGACGAGACCTCTAAGACTGTGGTGGCTGAAGGAGTGCTCACCAGATCCCAGGCGGGCCTCAGGAGCTGGTGTCGCTGCGAGCTTCTCCTGTCGCCACCGGGGGCGCCACTATCGACCCCGCGCGCCGAGTGGTTGTCCGACAGGCGCGGCCTACTTGACGACATGATGGCCTTCTGACAGCGCAGCCGCCCCTCGCCACAGCGGCACTCCGTTCATGTCAAGAACCCCCCGAAGCCAGCCATTACAGTGGATGGAGAATAATTCAGCAGTTGCTTGGCCACGACTTGAGTGTCGCTAGCCTTTTGACGGCATTAATGACGTCAGAATTAGAAACTTCAACGGTCCTAGATAAGTTAACGCAGTCGTTCAGCAACCGGCAGGGAAGCGTACCTAACATCTCACCTCGGTGAACGAGCAAATTCACGTGTTCTCATGTTTAAAACACAATTACAACAGTAAACTTGGATACCCTATGTAATTTAAAATAATGCTCGGACGTGACAAATATGAGCAGATTGTTTTTTCAACCAAAATTTCTGACGCGAATCACACGTAGTTTCCGCACCCACCGCAATACAGGCGTCCATAGCATAATGTCCCAATTTCAATGGTATATTATAGCAGTTTAATTTAGACTATTTACAACAAAACATACATTAAATTGAAGGTAAACTAACCTAGCTTTATTACAAATGTTCAATATATACGCAACTTTAGTCATCCAACCTCAAGTTCAATTTTTCCCACACTTTGGTTAACACGTCTTCAATTCTGTGTCTGGTAGCGGCGGAATGTAGAAAAGATCTTTTGTAAAGCCCCAAAGGAAACAAATCGCACTGCGTTATGTCAGGTGAACGTGAAGGACAGTGAAAAAGAGCTCTGGCGTCGATCATTACGACCATTCCAAAGGTCAGGGACTTAACAATCAACCACTCTCGGGCAAAGAGATTCCAATGGGGAGGGGCATCATCCTGTTGCCAAGTAAAGTTCACAGTTTCGCCCTCCACTGGTTGGTGAAAGAGCCATTCTTTCGTGCTGCAAGCGAGAATACAACAAAGCAGTAGGGCCTACTTGCGCATGCACTTTATGTAAAACTGTTTTGAGCCTACTCTTTAATTGTGATCTTTAACCAATACACTACATTGCTTACAGTTGATTCTATTAAATTTTACAACTGGACATGCTCCAGTGTTTGTCTCACATCCAACAAGCGACTTGCAAGAAGCTAGCACGAAGTGTAGTGCTTGTACACATGGGCGCAACAACTAAATTTCCAAAAAGGGGGGGGGGGGGGAGGGTGCAATATACCTTTTTATAAAGAATCATCGATCCCCCCTATTGAAACGGGGGTCCGGGGGTCAACCCCCCGAGAAAATTTTTATTTCAAGGTGGAAAATGGTGCTATTTAAGCAGTTTTATTATCTAAAAATTGATTACACAGCACTTTATTTGTACCCGTTTGCCCCCACTTCAAGGTTTCAGAGGAGGGAGGGGGGGGCAAAATACCCTTGCCCCCCCCCCCCCCTGTTGTTGCGCCCCTGCTTGTACAGACACGTGGGCGAGGAGGCGTGACGTCCCAGCAGGTGTCCTCGCGTGCTGACTCAGCAGTCTCGGGGGAGAGCCGCGGCTGTCGGCTGTGACTGATGGCCGTGCGAGGAGGCGTGACACTTGCGGCGAGCCTCATGATCTCTCCTCTCTCCGGCGACCCACAACCGCGCATTGAGCACACGTCAGTCACACTGGTCGTGACCGAGCGCCCGGATGACTACAGCCCGCAAACTTGAACCTTTGCCGAGTGTTTCATTCCAGTCCGGAGACAGGGCCGTGGCCAGGTTTTTAGCGAAGGAGAGGGTTCCAGTATAAACACACGATTTTTTTGAAGTGAAACTTCTTGGGGCGCGACGGGAGTAAAATTACAAGGCCGAATTTCAATGCAACGGTCTCGTGAAACATTGTTTTTATTATTTTTTTTCTTAACCTAATTAATAACTGGTGTATTTGGGAGGGGTCTGGGTATAGAAGACACTAAGTGCGTGTCAGACCGAAGCCTATCCGCTCTAATCATGCAGGGTTTAGCCATGCGGGAGGGGTAGCATGCATCATGTGCTAGGAGGGGGATTGGCCAGCCATGGCAGCAATTGGCGGCATGACTAACTCCCCTCACTGACTATACTAGACTAAATCTAGATAAGTTGAGCCCAGATAAAACCCTGGGCTCTGACACGCGGGATGCAAAAAATTCATGCATTAATATCAAGCATGTTGGTTCAGGAAACAGAAGGATGGTTCCAGAAGAGTGGGACAGAGTACTAAGCAATGGGCGGGAACTTGGACTTTGCTGTCCGCATTTGTTTTTGGGCGTTACTGGTTTTTTGGCGCTAAAAGGGCGGGTAATATGTTGCGGATGGTGCAGAGAACTGGGCGGGCCGCGGGCTCAGATTGAACCCCGCCGTGCTGGCATCTAGTAGGGAGTGTCTGGGCGGAGGGCAACACAGCGGGGTTGGTGCACCGCGCCACGGGCCATATTCGCAAGGAAATGGTGTTATTTCAAGCACGTATTATTTTAGCTGTGTAACTAAATATTTTTTGATAAACTGAGCTTTTATTTTGGAGTAATAATTTTGTTAATTCATGTTTATTTAGAAAATTGTAATTGTCTTCTCTATTTCTGTCTCTATCTACCATTTTACCCCTCACTATTTACTTACGAGTCGAGGTTTGAATTGCCAAAGAATTTTCACTTCTATCACGTGCTCCATTTTTGTGAGCAAGTCCTCATTATAATTTAACTTTAAAAGTAAATTACAGCGAAACCTTAAGTGAAAACTCGTACTGTATTTATTATTTATCTGCATATTCGGAGCACATTTTAAGCATTTTCAATTTTAAGTTTAAGATAATGTAGCACAAGCCATATGGTGTGTTCAATTTGGGAAAAAAATTTACTGTGATGCTGAATATGTGAGTAAATAATTAACCCGTGATGGTTTTTAATATATGTAACCTCATCACCAAGTATATTTTTTAAAGCCAGATATCTCTGTAATGTGTGTGAAGCAACATAACATTATGTTACGTCTGCCATCTGTCGGATCGGACTGCCAACCTTAAATCCTACTACATACTTACATTTCAAAACACTGGAAATTAATGCTACTTCTGAATGAACATCTTTTATTTATTTTGAAGCTTAGTATTGTAACATAATCTACATATTATTATAACTATGATTTTATTACACTTTTAAAAAAAATTCTTTAAATACTTGAAACCTGATTAAATCTCAACTAAAAAATAATTAAGTCTAACCTTGACCACTTAAAAGTTCCTATAATAATTGAATTCAGCTCAAATGGACTTAACATTTGACAGGCATGTCTATCTGCAGCTTGAACACATAAAAGTAAATAAAAGACACTGAATTAATGTCACAGCTTTTTAATATTTTGCAAGCTCCGAGGTAGAGAGGCACCAGAGTACATGCGTATATACACAACAATGTTTGGGGTCGGCGTAGGTTTGTGCTGAACGTGACGGCTGCTCTCATTGGCTACTGGTCCAGGTGGCTGTACACTTTCCTGAGCTTCTCGCGCTTGTTGCGCTTGTACTGGTGGTTCCTCCAGGGCTTGGGTCGCTGCTGTGGGTTGGCAGACGAGCCGGACGCAGAGGCTCCTCCGTCGCTGCAACACACCAGTCCTGGGCTTCCTCACTCGTCTCGGGCGAACCGCCAGCGCTCCACAACCACAATTCGGGGGCGTAGCCAGGGGGGTTTTTTAGGGGTACTAATCCCCCCCCCCCCCCTTGCCATCATTTTTTTTTCTTATCTGAAAGCAGGTTAGCTAAAAGCCTGGGTGTCTTACTGCTATCACCGGCCACTGCACTGGAGGGGAAGAGTAAGCGAGCCCTACCGATTCTCCTTCCCTTCCCCTAACCCTGTCACGAGCAGAAGCTATAAGGTTGTGACGCCGTGACGGATCCCAAGTTTTCAAATATCTTACACCTATTGTATTTAACCAGCGCGGTAATTATAAGCAGGTGGTGACTGGGTAATTCTTCAAGCTAAAGCTAATTGTTTCCAGAAATAGGCTAGTTCTACCGAAACCCAACCATTTTATTCCTTTTTTTTTTTGTATTGTCGAGCTTCGAGCATAATTTATGATTTTGAGTGGACGTGGACAAGGCACTTGGATTGATTAAAATATCTTTAATTGATTTCCGACTTCATCATTCAAACAATTTTTTTATTAAAAAATTAATAATATTATTACCATTACAATATTTAAAGTTAAGTACCGAAAACTGCTCAAATAGCACTATTTTACACCTTAAAATCCAAATTTTTCCAGAGAACCCCAAAACCCCCACGCTTCAATAGGGGAGGGGGGAGAAACATGCTTCTTAACCCCCCACTCCCCCCATACACAAATCCTGGCTACGCTACTGCCACAAGTAAACACATTTAGTCTTACTACAAAGAAAAAAAAAAGACTGCCTAAAAAAAACTTATATTTTTAGTTTATTCATACATGGGATTGAAAACAAGTACATACTCTTGTTTGTCAACAATAATGAAAAAAATTCAGTAATATAGCTCGGTATATAACCTGCAACTAACAAATATTCACAGTTAAATTTGAGAATCCTTTATTTTCAACTTTCTAACGAGCTACATAATCCTTTTTATCCTTTAGGATAATTAAAAGAAAAAAAATTCAATTGGAACATGCGTGAGGGCATAGACCCCCTGACCTATCAGCGCATAACATAGCTGTCTGGTCGTAGTATCACACATGCTGATTACTTACAGGTGGAAGGTAAAGTTAAATGAAACACTATGTACTTATATAAATTTACAGGGACTGGTATGAAATGTTGGAAAACTAGGAAGTAGTATAAACGAGGATAATTTTGTGTTAATAAGATTACGTGCAACTAGAGATGTTAATTTTCCAGTAAAAGTATGTTTGAAAAAAATTTCCGTACTTAACCTGAAATTTTTCTAGGAACATTTTCCAAGTTATACTTTAACAAAAAAAAAAAAAACAAATACATTTTATTAACTTTTATAAGGAAACCAAATCATACATTTCCATTTTTCCTTGACACCTAATGGCTCACGTAACATTTGAGAGGTGGGTAGGATACATGCTACGCTCTTACCAACTGACAGGAACTAAAATTGTTGTCCAAACACTTCTTACCTATCTGCAGAAAATAAATTCAAGTACAACGTATATCAACCTATTATCTTAAATTATGTGATGCTATGTGGATAATGGAAAAAAATTTAAAAAAATTTTCCCACTCACATCTCTACATGCAACCAATGAAATTTGGTCTTGAAAAGTTGAGTGAAATAAAAAATGTAAGTAATGGTTTATGACAAGAGTTGAACAGGCACAACAGCGAAGGGACGTAGCGGTCTTGTTCCTGAACATCGACATACTCGTCCTGGTCCGGCGGCTGAGCTGTCCCGGGCTGCGGGGGGACGCCCCTCTGGTGGACCCCGGGCACGGTCTTCCTGAAGAACACCTTGTCGAGGTCTGCAGACGACACCTTCACGGGCTGCCACCACACAAACCAAAACACATGTCGAGGGTGCCAAACGTACCGCGTTTACCCGGAAGTAACGCAACTCTGAATGTAATTCGCCCCCCAAAAACCTTTTGATTATGGAGAATGTGGATTTGAAATCACAATTCTACTAGTGGTTCTGTCCAACAACATGCCATAATGCATATTATTTAACTGTAGAAATGCATCATGTAATAGTCAAAAAGACACTTATTTTGGTTAGATATATATTAAGAAATCTTTTAAAATCGTATATGTTGAAATTATAAATACAATAACATTATTAATACTGTCAGTAAACACTAATTTATATTCTTTAAAAAATTCAACAAACAGTAAAACTAAAAAACAAAAAACAAAATTATTATTTTTTAAATATGGTATGCAAAATAAATTATCTAACGTTGACGACCTGGGGTGGTATCAGGTCTGGCAACAGTGGCAGCCATTTATCCTGTACCGCTGTCCAGGCGTGGGACAGACTGCAGTTAAGTCTCCGAGTGTGGCAAGGAGGCGGCGCTGGACTGATGCATGTGATGGCAAGACAAGGGAGGTGGGGACGGTCTCTACTGAACGTTGAGAGCTGGCGCGAGGCCACGCCGGAGCAGAGGAGAGGGGGAGGGCAAGCAGAGCAGCGCAGCGCTACCTTGGTCATGCGCGCGGCGGTGGAGCTGATCTGCCGTGCGCCGCCCGATGGCACGGCGTCAGGGAAGGCGTGGTACGAGGCCTGGTTGCAGCCCGGCGGGGCGTGGCAGTACAGCAGCTTCCCGCTCACGAAGTCCTTGAGGACGTAGCGCGCCGAGCGCGGGTTGTCCGGCAGGCCGTTCTGTGTCATGAAGCCCCTGTTGACTGCGCAAACACGCGACGGCACTGCTAGACTACCAGCAGCGTGCAAGTTTCCCCAGGCACAACATCTCTACAGGCGTTAATACGGCTCGCAGGCTTTTGCGGGCCTTTGTCTGAATCATGAAAAAAAAAATTTTTTACTCGTTTGTTTAAATTTTATTTAAAAAAATATTCAGTACTCGTGAATAATTTTGTTATTCAATTTAAAATCAAAATGAAATTAAATAAAAAATAAAAAGAATTTGCTGTGGCCTAAAAACTTGTTTCTTAGGTCCAAGGCAGGGCTTTGCGTTGTACCTTTGAATATATATACTGTATAGAAGTCGCCAGCCCAGGTTAAAATTTCTAATACGGTTTTGAGGTAGTTGGTTAATTCACCGCCGCAATCGCCACCATCTCTAGGGCATCGACTTGTGGTGGTCCCTAGCGGACAAGCGTCGAACCCTTCAAACATACCTTCCCCCTCCCGTCGAACGACCTCGAGCTGCAGTAAATGATGGGTGGTGGGGTGCGGGGGAAATGACAGCGGACGACAGTGCTGAGCTCTGACGTGTAAATAACAACCTAGGACGATACAGGGCGTTACGGCAGCGCACTGCAGCGGTGAAGTTCCCCAGGCTGCTCGTCATACGCTTCTGAAAAACGTAGAGTAAATCCTATCCACTCGCGACTTCTATACAGTATATATATTCAAAGGTTGCACGTTTATCTCCATGATGCAGAAGGCAACAGGCGAGGCCGAGGCGATGGCCCAGATCCCGCCCGGCATCCAGGCTGGGCACAACTCCTCACACAACAACGTGTCGCGAGCCACGGGACACTCACAGGCGTGCGCGTTGAGCAGCTCCTCGGCCGTGGGCGGGCGCGCGGGGTCCTCTCCCTCGGGCGGCGCGGGCAGCATGAGGCCGTAGCGCGCCTCCAGCACGTGGCGGGGCACCAGGCTGGCCACCAGCGTGACGGGCGGCACGTGGTCGCGCATCTGGTCTACGGGCAGGATGCCGCTCACCACCATGTCTGCCTTGGTGAGCACGAAGCTGGGCATCACCAGGCCGGGGCAGTCGCACAGCAGCACGTCCTTCTCCAGGTACAGCGTCTGCCGGCACGGCGCACCAGAGCTGGGCACGGCCTTACCTCTGCCTCCACCGTGCTCTACTGTCCTCCAGGCACAGAGTCTGCCGGCACGGCACACTTCTGGCCCCTACCCCTGCTGAAATCCGATCTGCTAACACTAACAATCAAATCTACTATCTTAAATCACATTCATACAAACATATAGTGAAAAGCCTTTTTATATTGTAAAATTAATAAAAAAAATTTCTTGATAGTAAAATAATTTTTCGAAGGCCACAAATGACCAGTAATCATATCAATCAATAATTTTTATAACTATTAATGGGAGAAAACTTCTTACTATTAAATTCCCTAAGAAAAATTTTCAGCATTGTAGTATTAATATAACTAAACCACAACCATTTATTATTTAGTAAAAACACTATTAACTCTTAAACCTGAGAGCTCTTTTTAATTTTATTACTTACAGTTCGCCTTGAAAATTTTGTTAGTTACTTTTACCTTTCTAATGAGATATGTTTTATGTTTATGTTCATGAGTGCTTCACTACTGTGTCAGAATATGATGAATCCAGGTAATGACAGGGGGATTCTACGATGGTTTCCATGTTGCCTTCTGCAGCACACACGTCAAAGAAAAAGAACCGGGAGTCAAACCTGGGACTTCTTCCACCAAAAGCAGCTCTAGCCACCGAGCCAACAATCTTACCTTTCTACTTCGACACCAAGTTGCAAAGGTGATGTACCAACATTTAAATGTGAACCAACCTGAAAGTGCTTGGTCTTCCCCGGTGTGGCAGAGACGGACACTTTCTTGTGCATCATCAAGGAGTTGATGGTGGAGCTCTTGCCGACATTGGGGTACCCCACCAGCCCCACGGTGGTCACCCCGGGCATCACCTTGGGGCCCGAGTGCAGCGTTCGGAACAGAGCTATCAGCTCGCTGCGCGTCAGCAGCTTGGCCTGGTCCCGGATCTCGGCGGTGAGCTTCTCGTCCGTGTCCTCCGCAGCACTTGCTTCGTCTGCGGCGGCCGTGGGCTCCCCCGGGTCCGTACTGCCGACGGTAGGTTCTCGGCACTGCTCGTGTTCATCGCCGGCAGCTTCAGGAGCCGTGCTGTCGCCCGTCGCCGGCACGGTGTCGCAACCCGCGGCGATTGCTCCTTCTGGTTCGACCTCCCGTCCGTCACCATCACTGCTGCCATCGTCTCGGTCTCCACTTCCCGCCGAGACCTCGTCATCGATGCCCGGCTCCTCGCCGGCCAGGAGCGCGGAGAAGAAGGCCACGGGCACGCCCTCGCCCGCGAAGTACCGCGCCCAGGCCTCGCGCTGCTGCACGGTCAGGAAGTCCGCCTTGTTCACGAGGATCATGTTCATCTTGTCGGGGCTCACCTCCTTCACGTACTGCTCCAGGTCCGGGCAGCGGAACATCAGGGGGTTCCTGGCGTCCACTATCTGCGCCACCACGTCGCTGTGAACGACGACACGCTGCGTTAGCTCCGTTCACACGTGCGCCACGCAACTGCCGCAAGTGATCCACCATCACGTCATAGAGGCGACAAGGGGCACAAGAACCTGCTCCGACCCCCAATGTCATGTGGTGAGCCCATCGCGAAAGGGGAGTGGATTAGTCAGGCAGCTCTGAACGAATTCAACGAACAAGTGAGCTCTGCACATGCGCAGAATTTGGGCAACAGAACAGCAAAGAATAAGACACCCAGAACCTCTACTCTATAAATAATTAAATTCATTTAGGACACATGCGTAGCAAAATTTCAACAATTCCACCCTTATTTTTTTTGTCTTGGAATACCGGTCTAGATAGCACAAAAATAAAAATTTAGTACTTAATGAATAGATTTACAACAACTAAAACTAAATAAGACTGAAATAAAGACTGTGCGATTATAAACTGATATTAAATCTGAGAGGTTAAAGGTATTCTTTTTGCTTATGTTTTTACCTATAAAACGAACATAATAATTGAACTGTAAACAAATAATTATATTCCACGTGAAGGTACGCTACTCGGACAGGAAGCCCGGGGAAGGGTTTGGGCCCGGGAACGGGACGGCTCACCTGCGCTCCACGACTCGCCACAGCTGGCGCCAGAACTCGAGGTTCTTCTCGTAGGGCGTGAGCAGCAGGCCCTCCCCCTCCTGCAGGAGCGCCAGGCGGCGACGCCACTGCAGGAACTCCTCGCGCTCCGCGGCCTGGAGCTCCTCGGCGGTCGTGCCCGCGTCCCAGCGGGGCCTGCCGACACCCGTGCCCCCCCTCGACACAGCGCCTATCTCCCGCTGGCCCGGCGTGCTACTGAGCAGGCTCCTGCCAATACTGACGATACCGACTTTATTATACTGTCATTGTTGTTCAATGTTTTTTATTTCATTTTTAAACTAAAATATTATTATTATCATGATTATACTTATTATATCCTCATTTCTCGTTATTTTGTCTGATTGTGTTTGCTTTCCATTACTGTTTGTTCCGTGTTGGCACGTCACCCTTGCACGAGTTGGCCGGTCGCGGATGTGCCTACCCGTAGTGGGATTTCACTCGGGCAGTGCTTGGTACCGACGACGGGCGGGGTTGTCCACGTATTTGCAGCAAACCTCTTGTCATTTTGTAATTGTCACGTCTGTAAGTGTCGTGCCCGCCGCTAAAGCCGAAGGTATAAAAATATAAACAAATAAGAAAAAATAAAAAAAATAGTTTGTTTAGTTGAATATCACAATATTCACAAATGTTTAATATTTTTCAAATTGAATTCAAAAACACAGTGAAAATTTTTGTTTTTACACACAAAAATTGATTCAAAATACAATATAATAAAAAAGGGAGGAATACAAATGGAATCATAATAAAGAGGTGTAAAATGAAGGAAAATAAAAAGAAATCGGCAGTATATTTTCTTAAACAAATAAAATTTTATCAAATAGAGTTATTATTAAAATTTTTAAACATATTAAACTGATTATTTGTTAAATATAAAAAAAAGTGTGTGACATAAAACATATTAAATTTTTTAATAAATCATCTTAGCCTCTTACATGTTACTTCCCCCCCCCCCCCCCCCTTATTTTTGTTGTTAATGTGTAAAAATTAAAAATATATATATTCAATTTGAAATGTTTAAATAAATATCAAATTATTCATGATTATCAATTTTTTTTTTAATACTGAAAGACCCCTACTAAGTAATAAGGAGTTTTTTAGGAATCCATTAAAAATTTTAATGACTTCAGATATACATGGATATTTATCTATTTATTCTCACCTCTTAGTTCACAATAATTAACATGTATATCACCGTCCAAATGTTAAATACATGTAGGCCGTACACACTGAAGTTTGTGTTTTTCAAAAGTAGGGCAACCTGCAGAAGACTGCACACGCTCGTTCTCGACTGAAGGGCAAGAGGGAAGGACCCACAATGCACTGCAAGGCAGAGCTCACCGTCTCGGGATCCCGAGCAGCTGCGCATTGCGGTCCTGCGATTGCTTCACCTTCTCGCGCTCCTCCCGCGACAGCAAGCCGATGCTGCTTTTGGGGTTCACAAACGTGATGTTCAGCTTCTCTGCCTTCGGGACAGAAACACACATGTTTCCAAACCTAGAGTTCAGTACAACATTTTGGTACTGTAACAACAGGACAAACATGACGCAACATACCTGAAATTCTGTCTCTGCCAATTCTGCCGTTGAAAGAAATTCCTTGAAGGAACTTTCCTCAGTTACTGATTGGAGGTTAAGTCTCCCCCAATCGTAGCCATCAGCAATCTCTGAAGTGTGAAGCTGCAACACACGATTCACCAAGGAACACTGGTTATCAACGTAGATCTTAAAATGTAAATATGAAACTAACAGACTTAAAAATTGTCTAACAGTACTTAGGAGGTTAGAAGCTAGTGAAGAGAGACATAAAGGATGAATGACTTGAGTATGAAGTTAAAAATAGATTTGTATCAGTAACGTTGTGATTAAATTGATCATAGAAAATGTAACAGGTTGGTGAGTTAGTAAATGTCTAAAAAGTAAAATGTTTTATAGGTTTACATCCACAGGCATTTCTGACAACAAAAGGTGTAAGATTATGGGTAAGATTACTTAAATTCTTTAAATACTTTGGTGCTACCAAACATTTCCACCATAAATGTTATAAAATTTAACCAATTCACTTGAGAAATAATATTTAATTTGTACAGTTTAAAAATATGAAGTATAAATGTTAGATTGTAGTGACTAAATGCATTCACACAAAAGCTTGCTTTTATGAGTGCTACATTTTCCTGCTTAATTTCGTGAATTATTGTCAAAGATGTAAGAAAGAGGAAGAAAAAATAAATAAGACAATAGGCCTAGTGATTTTTTTGAAAAAAAAAAGAAAAAAAAAAGAATACGTTTAAAGTCTTAGATGTGCATGGAGGCACAACAAAAACATTTTTCACAAACTATGTGCCACTTTACTGTGCAGAGCGAGAGCGGAGACTCTAGTGCAAGCTGAAAAACAATGTTTGCGAGATAATCAAGAAAAATTAAGTAGTATAGGATAAATGATTTTTAAATGAGATGCTACTTTCAAATTTACCGTTCAGCTGGAGTCGCAATGCCGCGACGGGCACAACAAGCTTAGTAGCCAATGAAATACAAGGTCGCCGCAATGGCAACCTGACAAAAAACGGGACCCGAGGGCCCACGAGAAATAGATTCTATTTCTAATTTTGTCGTCGTTGTGCCGTATGACGACCAAACAGAAACCTTACATTAGCCTCTTGTGAGGTAATCTATTGAATGCTTTTTAAAAGTCTATGAAAATTGCATCCATCTGCTTCCCCCGTCCACCACTTCCACCAGATCCTCCAGCAACCCCCGCCATCTGTGTTTCACATGAGAATCCTCTCCTGAATCCACGCTGTCTATCAACCACCCAAACTAGGTCATTCATTATCGTCGTTAAGTGTCTACATACCTCCTTAACCCCTAACTTAATATGACTGTTCTCGTCCGGCCCAGGTGGCTTCATCCCCTTTAAAATCCTGACCTCCTTCCACACCTTTTCCATCCTTATCTCTAAACCTCTCTGTTCTACCGTGTTTGCTACTTTCCGATACTCCCATAACTCCCCCCTCCCACACACACACAGATAGGCACTGATCCTGTAGAAAATTTTTCTTCTCCCTATCCTCCGTACATTCCTGCCCCTCTCTTCCCCTGAGCACCGGTATTCCTTCCTCTCCCTTCACCCTTCGCACATAGCTGTAAAGGTCCGCCCCATTTTCTTTCCTCCTTTAGCCTTTCCATGTACGTATTCCTTGCCACACTGTTTTCCTCCCTAGCTCCTAACCCAACTCCTCCATTTGTATTTATTTATCCCCCTCCTTTCCTTCTGGCCCTTGCAAGTAGCCTCCTACACTTTCTCTTTAAGAACCTATCTCCCTCCCATAGTAGGTAGGATCAATCCCTTTTCCTAACCTCCTTCCAGGCACAAAATGCTCCACCATCTGCACCAGTATGTCTCTCAAGGCGGCCCAATTTTCATCAACTCCCCTAATCTTTACACATATACAATACTCCCTCTTCAGATCTGTCTCCGTTTCCGTGACATTGTAGAAAGGGTCTTACAAAATATTGTTATGCTTACCAAGGAATCGCCATCGCGAGATCTTCTAACTTTCCCAGCGCCGCCAAATCTATCCCGTATTAAAGCTCTACCAAGATTATTTGCAGTAGACTTGCTCTTACGGCCCATGCTTTCAGCAAGAACAATCACACATTGCACAACCTTCACAAATTACAAACACTTTTCCAGTGTGTACTTTAATCAAGATGTTTTTATTTTCATACTACAAATCGACCTCTGTCGTCATTGACATCGATACACGTGAAATCGATATATAAATTCAAATTCTTTAACCTAAAATGATTGACGCTTCAATATTTATTTTATTTTACTTAAAGTATCTACATTTAGGCAGTTAACTTTATAAGTACCATTAATTTTTTTATGTGAATAGTGTGATTGAAAATTTAAATAATTTATATCACTCTGTGTTTAACGACAATAAAGATTATGATTATGATTATGATTATGATTACCTAATAAGAAAGAAGTTTCACCTTGTCGCGCATGAATTCGAAACACAAAAACACTTTTTTGTATTAAATTAAATTTTAAACAGTTCATCTTTTTTCAGTTGTTAATATTGGTTTGGTTAATTCTTGATTGTATTCCCAGTAGGTAATTCGAAATAATTCTGTTCTACTTTGCTAAATTCAGTACTAGTGAGTTCGCTTTCCTTTAAACCAATTCCATACAAACATAAGGTAAAATATATTAGAGTAGGGACTGCCCAAGTTTAAATCACAGCCATTCCGTTCTGATTTTTGTTTGTCAATGTTCTTTCAGAAATCAATCTAAGCTAATGAAAATTAGGTAGAGTCTACTACCACTGTAGATTCCCCTTGCCAAGAGAAATTCAGTAGCATTTTTACTGTTTCCTCCATCACTGCTCCACTACCTGGGGCAACTCCGCGTGGAATATTCATCATCATCATCATCATCATCATAATCATCATCATCATCATCAATGATATTGCTGTTGATAAATCATAAAGACTCAATCTGTTTCCATACTTCCCTATCTTAGCCTAGTCCTTTTCCTGAATATCAGACCAGTTACTGGCCCCAGAGGCCTAAAACCACCCTGCTCCTTGAAGGAGGGAAGAAATACCCTCTTTTTTTAGGCCATCTTCGCTCCTGCCAATCAGAAGTGGACGTGCGCGCTTGCTCGGAATATGTAGAATGTAAACACAACAGTGCTAGTTAGAACAAAATATATATGCAGAGTCAATATTAATATGTGTCCCCAAAGTAATGACACTTCTAATAAGTCCACTATTTACTCTATGCCTGCTGTAGCTCTGCTCGACAGTGGCTCTCTCTACTGCTGTAGACTGTGTTCAAACTGCCATCGATAGAGGCTGAGGTGCCCCAGTGGAAGGAAATTACCTCCTCTGAGAGGACTCTTGTGTGTGCCGATTAAGGCTCGCCGGCTCCCAAAAAAAAAACATTACTTTCTCAGCCCCGACCCAGCTTAGCAGCTGGGACAACAACAAGTGGCATCCCTGTGTGTGGCGAAATAGGACAAAAATACTAATTGACACATTAGTAAAAACATTCTGCCCAGTGATAGGCCAAGGACATACATCATGTGGACGAGAGAATGCAGTTAAAGGGACCTAAAAACCCATGCCCATTTTTTTCATCCCTGAGCACCGAGCAATGACAAGACACAGATAAAGAGACTTTTACCATCTACCCCCACCCCTCATAATACGTCGCACCAAGCCCTCAATCCACTTTCATTCTGCTTTCCCCTCCCCCCTGACACCCCAAATGAGCACGGGAAGAGTTCGGACAGACGATGGTCATTTACCCTTCTCACACGTGGGTGACGAAGTGCAGAGAGAAAACAGCTGATGATGAATCACCATGAGTGATTCAACTCGCCGGAAGTGTCCGCGAACTGGAAACATGCTGTCGTGAGCGCCACTAGGCACTTGGCAACAGCGCCAAATACTGCGAGAACTGGACATACTAATGGCCGAAGGAACAAGGCCTAACACCTGTGTTTGCCCGCCAAAAGGAGGGACAGTGCAAGGATGTGTACCACGTGGCTATGGAGTGACATCAGTCCCATGAACGATGGACAGACATCGAGCGCCGCCACAAGGAAGGAAGCAGTAATAACCTAAACCAAGCTGACCATCACCATGCAGTACGGGTGACGCGACACGGAACCGCAGGGATGCAAGGCCAGTTTTGGTTCAAGGGTCAGCCGTACGATGATCCAAGACTGTTACTTCGGCAAAGCGAGGAACATCTAAGTTCTCACTTTATTCTTCACCCAATAATGGGCCCCTCAGATGTGCGAAAGGCTTTGAGGTGTCGCCCACGAGTGGTGGGCGATCTGGGAAAGGTTCAGTGGCTGTGGTCATCTTAACTCGCCGCCCCATCGAGCTAGAAGGACTCGCTGCCTGCAAGTGTCCGACACTGGTGCGGCATTTCGATCGGCGAGATGCCGCACAGACATCGGTGGGGAGCGGTCGATGCCACGGTGACTCGCTGAGCGAGTTACCCCGCTGATGAGGACCAGATCGACTACTCTTCGCGGTTGGTGTGCGATGCCGCAACCAGGAGGAAGCAGGTGAAATACTCTCTTCCTATTGGGTTTCTTCAGGCAGAGACCCTGGAGACGAGTACCGGACGAGTAGGACGACCCAGAGGGTTGGTGTGAAGGTGTCTGGCAGCAGGAGAGTAGTTGGAGAACGGGAGTCTAGGCGACGCAACCTGGTTGGGGAGGGGCCTAGCGCACCTCGAGTATGGTGGACTGCCAGAGAAGACAACGAGCGGCAGAGTAAAGAAGGTGAGTACAACTTACTCCACTAGCCACAGTTTTCATCAGTAGCAAGTTAGCCAATTTTAAAGGTTTTATAGGTCTATTTGTCCAGGAATCTACAGTGGTGGCTCGTCCTTCTAAAGGAATAAACTTTTACAAGAAGTTTGTCACCATTAATTTTAATTTTTTTTTGTAATTAAATAGACTTAAAATCTGCAAATAGTCTGCCTAAACCAGATATATATTTTTTTTATGTTCAGTTAAATAATACTTTCAAGTTGTTTGTCATAGTAGGCATTTAAAGATAATTCATTTAGTGTTGTTTTGCAATAGAAGGCTGATAATTGTATATCACAACTAGTGTTAAGCTCTGTGTTTAAAATAAATTTGTTTGTTTTATTCACACATACATGAGGAATGAAATAAGTATGCCTACGAATGAAAATGATTTTTTGTATAGATATTTTACTTTGAATTTTCTGTGGATAATAAGATTTGAAAAAAAGTGATTGTTTAAGTCGCTGGCTTGTTACCTCTGCATACATGATTATTTTTTTGTTTTGTTTTTAACCGTACCAAAGTTACGGCATGCATGTAAAATCCAATTGATTGACACCTATGCCAAAACATCTACACCCAAACACCTATGGCCAAACACCAACGCCCAAATATCTACAAACAGAAACCTACGCCCAAGCACCTACGCCCAAACACTTATGCCCAACCACCTGCACCCAACCCGATCTTACCTAAATTGAAAGTCTGAATACACTGGCAGTGAGTGACCTTGTATACTTAGTTACCTGCGCCCCCGCCTCTAGGGAGGCCAGCGCCGCCTGGTTATCGTGTTGTTCGCAAGAATGCGGGAAGCCTACAACTCACTAGTTTCGGTTCCCTACCACGTTCGTGCAACTTCTGATTTCTCTCAAAAATTGAAATTAAAAAAAATCGAAGGGTTAGGTTAGGTCAGTCACAACATGCTTGTTTTCATTGGAAACTTCTGATTTAGCAGCTGAAGTGGCGTTAATACCAAAAGGCAAAACTTCTGAAATCTTCGGAAATTCTTGCAGGGAACCGAAACTACGTGAGTTGTAGGCTTCCCCAAGAATGCGGCCGTGTCGCTGCCTGGAGCCCGGCCCATTGTGCGCGCGGCGTGAGGGCCCGGCCCAAGGTCACGCCGTGCTAACGAAGCTAATTAGGCCCTCGGCCGTGTCACCCGGGGCGACTGTGCGACGACACGCCGTCACAGCTCTCGTGTGTTCGCCAGCCAGCTTGTTTACTCCTCGACAAACGGGAAGCCTTCTTTTCACAGACGAGAGAGCCAAACTTCCGATCGTGCATCTTCGGTTTTTTTTTTTGTTCATTGTAAATAAATATGGCGGTGTTGATAAAAAGATACTAATGGTCAATTAGGTTAGGTTAGCTACATTATAAATACTTTAAAACATTGTGGACGGTTGATTTGGTTAGGATAGCTACATTAAAGATACGGAAAAAAAAGCATGAACTTCGGGGAACTTCGGGCTTTGGCTCTCTCGTCTGTGAAAAGATGGCTTCCCTCGACAAACACTCTTCGATTAGTTGAGATTAGTTAACAGATGATTTTAGTTTTATAGAGATACGAACTGTAATACAAATTACGTTTTTGCATGTTGTAACCCAGAGAAATAAATTATCGCAGAGTCATATTTCTGTCCCGATTACTAAGCTCAGGCTAAAATGTAAACATCAGGACGACATTTGTCGCCGGCTGTCAGAGGTGCACAATCGCGCTGTTAACTGTGGAACCATCGCATACTTGCTCACTCGCATACTCGCTCACTCGCATAGGTACTTGCACACATAATTATACTCTCGCATACCTGTACACTCACTTATAGAACACTCACTTACCTGTACTCTCGTATACTTGCACGCTTATACACATGTTAAAAATATCTGTGTGCCCTAAAAATTTCACATACCGATTTATCTATGAAGTTTCATTTCTAAAGCGCGTTGCGGTCACACTCTTTTTTTTTTTTTAATTAGTTAGTCATAGTCCGAAGACATTACAAACGAGTTTCTGCTTCTTTAACAATGGAGAAAAACTCAAGGTTAAGTTCTCCATAAACAAGATTTACGTGCTGGCAGCTGTAATAAATTGTGTTGTTCAGACATTCTGAACATTAAAAAAAAAAATTGTTTAGAGGTTTTTTCAGGCAATGCTATATTAAAACACGTAGCTATGCAAAAACACTGGCCGTATGTTGGGAAAAGTTAAATAATTACAAATTGGTATTCCTAATTTTACTTCATTTTGGATAAGATGTACTATCAAGTTGTATTCTGCTAAATGAAAAATTAGGGCTGTGTTGGGAATGGCCGGAGAGGAGGTGTGTGATGATATTCACACCGCCCCTGCCTTTTGGGGAACGGAAAATTCCCCTTCCACCTTTTTAGGCCCGTTCTACAACGGCTCGGAACCGGATACGGATTACGCAAAGGGGGGCGGATTTTCCGGAACATTACACTATCGCGTCTGCTGCTTCTATGATGCACGGAAACGTAGCAAATAGCAACCAAGGAGATTGCATTTAAAGGTTACGAAAAATTAATTTAATTTAAAAAAAATATATATATTATGCTTCGAAATCATAGCACGGGAAGAATTTGCTTAAATAATAAAAATTGATGACAAAGTAATAAAATAACACCTATATATTCTTGTACTTGAAACAATGTTTAACGTATTAAGAACGTAAACAAACATGGCGACCACCGCAGCCAAGTACTCGGCTTCTATTGGTCGCATGGAGCCACGTGAACGGAAGAATCCGGACGGGTCCGTGTCCGTTTTCGTGTCCGTGTCATCGTAGAACGAGCCCTAACGCTGCTGGCGCCAACGGCCGCTGAAGCCCTGGTTATCAGTAGTCGGCCGCAGGTGGGGCAACTGCTGGTGATAAGAGGGCCAGTATGTAGGCCGTCGCTCCCACTGCCCGCCTGTCGCTGAACCACGGTGTCCAACAGTTAGTGCTTTCGTACTAGATCTAGTACTTTTATAAGTTTTTTAGTGGTCTAATACATTTACGCTCAGCTCTAGTACTTTTTTTCTTTCATATAATATTACAGTAACTCCAATATGTTTTATTATTAAGCGTAATTATTTTTAAAAACTATGGAATGTATGTGTGTGTGGTGTGATATTTAATGTTAGAACATTGCAATTTCATTATAACTTCCTAAATTGTTAAAACCATAACAAATTATAATTTAGTACTTTTTTTTTCAAATCTAGTACTTTTTTCTCGCCTAAGTTGGTACGAAATATTTTTTTCCTTGTGGACATCCTGCGCTAAACCAAACGTATTTTTTTTTAAGAACAACAACACTAGCCTGGCGCTGTCGCGGTCGGCGTGTGCGAAGTATGTTGCAACCTTGGAGTTAACATGAGGTAGAGGATATGCATCTGCTGCGCAGAAACAAGATTTCGGTTGCAACATTTAAACTGTTTGGCGTTCAGTGGAACTGTTGAAACCACACAGTTATTAGCCAGATAAACAGCTTATTTTTCAAGAAAATAAATTTAATTCAAGCTAAATATTTTAGCTGAAAATAATAGATTTTTGCAATCAGTTAAAATCTCGTAGCATTCTAAACCACACGTTAAAATTTACATTGATGTGGTCCTATTGACCTGCGGCTATGCGTTGAACACGTGATAATGTGAAATTTATAGAAACACCAATGTGTAACTATTGCGATAGTTCGTGTCCCTAAAACAATTTTAAAAAAGGAAACCAGTTTTTAGTGTCCACAAATTAAAATAATACACCGATAACAGTCAGTAACTAGAATACTTTTTTCTTCCATGTTTGAATTGAAAAGTGTTCAGGTCATTCTAAACGGACTGTATCTAAAAATATGAAGAGGTTTAATTAAGGCTATGTCCCACATACCGAATCATTTAATTTACTTGTAATTACTAACAATTAAGGGATTTTACTGTATATTTAAAACGACATTGTTGTTGGGCCACAAATTTTCTCACGCAGTATTTATTAAACGTTATTTTCAAGCGATAAAATGGTAATTCAATTTATCATTTTTACGACTATGTGCGCGGCTTTGACTTTTTAACGCTAGTATAAGTAACGGTTTGAATAATTTGATACAACTATAATAAATAAATAAATAAATAAATATACATAATAAGTCAGACTGTTCCGAATAAAATAATTACCGTTATAAATCTGAGCGACCTTTGGTTCATAGCGTAATCACGTTGACTCGCTAAATCACGGGTTGCTTCGATCCAGCGTGTAAAGACGGAGGCCAGTAAATTTTTTTTCTCTCGGCAATCTAGTCTTGATAAAAAAAAAGTGAATTAATAAATTGTTAGAAAAATATACAATAACAATTTTTGTGGCTTTCGAAGCCAATATCTTAGAGGAGGTCTTCTTGGCATTTTTTTTTTTCGATCCAGCCACGTCGAAGGTGAAGAGTTAGTTGGCTGACGACGTTTCGGTCGACGCTGCAGTCGACATCTCCAGGGCAGCAGTCAGTCTCCCACCACGCGGGAAGCCAAGTGTCTGAGCGCGGTGTGGGGGTGTGGAGGGGGGTCGCGTGGCAGGGGGCAGGGGGCAGGGGCCCGCCTGGGGCGCGGTCTCACGGCAGTCGCGGTGCGAGCCCGCAGCAGGCATGGCGTGCGACAAGTGGGTGGTCATCAAGGTGCTGGAGGTGGTGAGTACAGACCGCCGCTCCAACCTTCCCTCGCATGGTGATCCAACCACCACCGGAGCAAGTACAAGTCTGTGGTGTTATGGAAGAGAGGGTTAAGTCAAAAACATCAAATTTTAATAGAGGTGGAAGAAAGTCTTAATATTATTTTCACGATCAAATATTAGTCGTTATATTATTAACTATCGATATCTTACACAGGCAACACAAAACTTCAAACCATATAAAGTGTCAAAAGGCATGTCCTTCAAATAATCCTTGACTTTCTTCCACCTCTCTTAAAATTTGATGTTTTTTGGCTTAACCCTCTCTTCCATAACACCACAGAAATGTGCTGTTTAAAACGGGATTATGTGCGGACCGGCTCTAAAACGGATTTGACTAACGGAACACCGGCTTACGGTGCGAGGGGTCCTGGGATCCGAGTCCCGGGTTAAGGCATGGGTGTGACATTTACATGCTGATATTTGATTACCTACGAATTGAAATTGATGATTGCACTGAAACAAATTGAACCATTGGCCGTTTGGCGTAGAGCTGCAGGCCACACAATTCAAAGAAGAAGAAAAAGGGACTAACGGAAATTTACATAAGCAAATATATGTTGCTGAAATGTATATATACATATATAATCACATTTAATAATCATATAATCTATATAAATGATTATTAAAAATATATATAAAAGAATTATACCCTTAAACCAAAATAAAATAATTAAAGAGAATGTAGTGGCTAATAATGTTATGCAGAATCAAATTTGGAAAACAATATTCCTTCTTGCATACACCTCGGGGTTTATATCCAGAAGATAAAAGTTTAAATAAATGCCTATTAAGACAAGGATTAGTGTGTGCCGCTCCAACCTGCACACGTCCAGATAGCTGGCGGGTCGAGGAATAGATCACATGACATCAAGCTCTCACAGAAATTGTTTTTTTTTTTTCATTGTGGTGTTTAAATAGTATTACATTCAGTTATGGGGAGGGGCCTCAACGAAATTATTTGCCACTTGTTTTTTTTTTTTTTTTCTTCTTCGTGGCCCTGCCCATAACATTGCAGATTCACCATAAAATCTTTTCCTCCATTTTCCTCCACAACATCTACACGGTTGCGCTCGTTGGGCCATAGCGGGAATTTGGGGGGGGGGGGGGCATGGGGCATAGTGATCGAGTGCTCTGATCACTCTCCTCACACTCCGGGGAACTGCGGTGGAAGTTGCCGCGGACATGTTTGGTTTTCTCTGGGTGCTCCAGTTTACCACCGGTCATTCATCACGCCATTCCTCCCATCATCCCGTAGGGTCCTGGCAGGATTATCCCAGTCCCAGCATGGGCCACGAGTCACGAGATAGTCACTGCTGAGTCACGTGTTCTCTCCGTTGTTGGGTGTTTCACAGTCGAGTATTGTGATTTCAAAATGCGGGTTTGCGCGAGGATCAACTGAAGTTAGCGTAGTACTCATAAAATTTCAATTTTTGAAATTTTATTTTTTTGACGTGATAAAGTCTCATAAATCGATGAACGCCAGCTGCACGTACGAAAAAATTGTCACGTTCCGCCTGAGCAGAGCTTGAGAGAACCGCCCAACCACCGCGCGAGAAAATCTTCTATAATATCAAACAGGTTAAAGCGGGCTTTTTAACTTAATTGTTCGTGATTTTATTTAAACAAATTATTTTAAATTAAAATTTGCAAAAAACTGTAAATAATATTTGAAAATTAAAAAAGTATGCAATTTTTTCATCAATGTTTTCTTATGACGTTATCACGTAAAATTATCGTCCGTAAACCGACTTTACAGACCACCCCCCCCCCCCCCCCATATTTTTGGGTGAAGAGCCGCGAGTGCTGTGACAGGCCTCGCAGCGGGGAAACACTGGACTGGTCTCTTCCAGAAAGGCCTGGTCCGGGCACCGTGGTTTCTGGTTCACGTGGATTGCCGAGCTCGTTCGAGCCAATGCGCGTGTTTTTATCCTCGCCATATGCATGACGGGAAGCCTTCTGTTCACAGACGAGAGAGCCAAACACCCGATCGTGCATCTTCGGTTTTTTTTTTTTTGTTCATTGTAAAAGGTTAGGTTAGCTACATTATAAATACTTTTAAACAATGTGGACGGTTGAGTTGGTTAGGATAGCTACATTAAAGATACTCTGAAATCATGTAAACGGTTTCCTAGCGCTGGATACCTACATATTAAAAAGTTATTTGCTAAGCAACCATAAAATGATTTTACAGTATTTTTAATGTAGCTATACTTAACCTAATATAACCAACCATCCACGATGTTTTAAAGCATTTGTAATTTAGCTAACCTATCCTAATCGACAGCAAAATTTGATGCCACACCGGTTTACACAATGAGATAGAACGGCGTATGACGTATGAGTAAGCTACATTCCAAATAAATACACCTGTTGTGGCACGGGAAAAACAAAAGCGAGAATGAACTTCGGGGAACTTCGGGTGTGGCTCTCTCGCCTGTGAAATGAAGGCTTCCCTCGGCATGACGGGTGCCTTCCCCACGTCAACTGCTTTCTGTTCGTCACGTGTCTGGGTGTCTGGAGACCGGACTGCAGTCGCAACAGACTGCGCTCAGCTCAGACAAACACACTGGACGCAGCGGTTCCCAAACGGTGGATCGCGGAAGGGTTACAGGTGGGTCGCGACTCGATCCTAAAACTATCAGAAACCATCGAATAAACCTTCAGAAAAGATAAGAAAAAAAATCGAAAACAAATCGAATTGTGTGCAAATACATAATCTGTTGTTAAATAAACAACTGTTTTACTACAAAGTGCTTATATTTTGTCAACCATTTTCAAATCAGAACACAAAATGTTCATCAAAAATCAATCGGTATCTTAAAATAAAGCATATCTTTTTTTAATGGTACATTATATATACATAAGGAAGGGATACGATACAAATAAGGTTTTTTTTTTTTTACTCCACCATGGACTGATGGACCGTGGAGGTATTCCGATAAGGAAAGGTGGGTCGCCAGCTGAAAAAAGTTTGGGAACCACTGCACTAGAGACTAATATCGGAAGCTCCAAGGTTTTTGTGTTTGGACACCTCGCGTTGTTATCACGCCAGTCCCACAGACGGTATGCACAGTTTGACCGTTGTCTCGGTCGTATGGACAGGTCTGGCAACTTACCTTCGTTCTCCGTCGGCTTAGCGAATGAAGCTCGCTGCGGCCTGCGAACCGTGACAACGTCTAATAAATCGATGAACGCCGGCTGCAAACATAAAAAAAGTGTCCCGTTACGCACTTTTTCGAGGCACATTAAACTTGAAACATTCCCATTCGTTTCCTACTTTTCCTTTCATCGTCCTATCCTTAACAGAATAACAAATATTGGAAGAAGTTAAATAGCAAACATGTATAAAAGTTATAGTTAAAATAATCTGTTCGTTAAAGTAATAAACATATTTGAATTAATGAGTGCAAATAAAAGTAAATTTATCAATTAAATTGTAGATTTCATTTAACTCCTTCTTTGTATCCATACAAAATAGTGATAATTCAATGAATTGATTCAATTTTATTCATAAAAGTATTCAATCATTTCATCAATGTTTCGTTATGACTCGCTCGCTTTCTCCCGCCTCATGCTCCATGCTTCATGCGACATAAATTCCACCCGCATGTCTTTCCTGTAGTCGCTCGCTGGTGCTTCTAGCAGGGTCGTTACCACAACGCCGAACGTACAATAACGCCGAATACCATAACGCCGAATGCCAAATTGACCGCAACGCCGACCGCTAGAAAACTGCTGTGTACCACAACGCCGAAAAATGTTGCTGCGGGGAGGGGGGGGGGGGGGCACAGGAGCAAAATGAAAAACAAATGAATGAATTTGTGTGCTAACCTTACCTAACCTAACCTTTGTGGCAGTCCTGCGATGACATTTTTCGGCGTTAATGTATTTCAGCGTTGTGGTAATTCGGCGTTGTGGTACACAGCAGTTTTATAGCTGTCGGCGTTGTAGTCAATTTGGCATTCGGCGTTATTGAACATTCGGCATTTTGGTATTTCGGCGTTGTGGTGCGTCCTCCTTCTAGCGCGGTGTCGCCTCTGTACCGGCGCAGTCTTCTCGTCTTGCGTAGGGCAACAATAACAACATATGACTGAGAAACAAAGAAAGTTCCTCGATTGCCATCGAGTTTCGTGCCTATGAAGTATGCTGAAAACACGCTAAAATTATAGTTGGAATGATTGATCATGAAACGGAACTTCTCATCCTCTCTCGGCGTATTCCTCGATAAGTTTCGTAAACAGACGACGATCGGATATCTCGAGCAGTTGTTTTCAAATCGCGTTGTTTTGTCCGGAAGCTCTTTACTTCGCACGTGAGCCCTTAAATTACAGTCAACGTAATTGCGCTGCAGAAAACCGACGTTCGTTCGTTAGGACAGCTTTTAGAAAGCACATATTTCAACTCATGTTACCGGGTGACTCCATAAAGACGATGTTTAAATGTGATGTAATTAAGGTAAAGCTTAGGGACTTAAAAAAAAAATTCCGACGTAATCGTAGAAGCGGGAGCGACGCAAGCCACTGGCCTCTTGGCCTGCTGAGGGGCAGTCACTTGGAGACAGATCTTGGGTACGAGGAGACGATCAAGAACATCCCACTGGAACTTCTGCATGAGTTCTCGAGTGCGTCTGGCGCTGTGCGGTTGGAACTTCATCGAGAACCAAGAAGATATCGGGAGTCAGACATTGGCGTAGCTGTGTTCATAAAGTTGGGGGGGACAAATAATGATTTTGATGTCATGTAAACCCATTCCCCTCTTACCTCGGGGGGTCCGGGGGTCCTCCACCGGAAAATTTTGATTTTTAAAAGTGCAAAATAGCACTTTTTAAGCAGTTTTTGTATCTAACCATTGGATACATCGATGTTAAAATTAGTATTGTTTCCTTAAGATAAAATTTGATGAGTGAAGAAATTACAAATAAAGTTGGGCAGAATAATATTATAAAATAAAAATATCACGGTCTAGAAAGTTGGGGGGGGGGGGGAGGACAGTCCCCTCCACCCAAAAAGTTCAGGGGGACACGTCCCCCATGTTCCCCGCGGTTCCTACGCCCTTGGAGTCAGAGCACCCACACAATTGTTGTCCTGCGTGGCTCGTGTCGGCGGGATTGTCCGAGAGACAGTGGTGCGGCAGTCTCGTGGTCGCGACACCTGCTCCGGAAGTGTGTCTGGGACAGCAGAGGTGTCCGCTGGAGCGAGCACAGACTCGCGGCCCGGTGGGGCGAGACGGGCCTCCGCCTGCTGTCACGGGCCGTCGGCCCCGCCACGGCGACCTTCGGGGCGCGGGCCTCTAGGTGGCGCGCCCTCGAGTGCACGAGGGCCAGAGGTGCTGCGCCCTCGAGTGCACGAGGGCCAGAGGTGCTGCGCCCTCGAGTGCACGAGGGCCAGAGGTGCTGCGCCCTCGAGTGCACGAGGGCCAGAGGTGCTGCGCCCTCGAGTGCACGAGGGCCAGAGGTGCTGCGCCCTCGAGTGCACGAGGGCCAGAGGTGCTGCGCCCTCGAGTGCACGAGGGCCAGAGGTGCTGCGCCCTCGAGTGCACGAGGGCCAGAGGTGCTGCGCCCTCGAGTGCACGAGGGCCAGAGGTGCTGCGCCCTCGAGTGCACGAGGGCCAGAGGTGCTGCGCCCTCGAGTGCACGAGGGCCAGAGGTGCTGCGCCCTCGAGTGCACGAGGGCCAGAGGTGCTGCGCCCTCGAGTGCACGAGGGCCAGAGGTGCTGCGCCCTCGAGTGCACGAGGGCCAGAGGTGCTGCGCCCTCGAGTGCACGAGGGCCAGAGGTGCTGCGCCCTCGAGTGCACGAGGGCCAGAGGTGCTGCGCCCTCGAGTGCACGAGGGCCAGAGGTGCTGCGCCCTCGAGTGCACGAGGGCCAGAGGTGCTGCGCCCTCGAGTGCACGAGGGCCAGAGGTGCTGCGCCCTCGAGTGCACGAGGGCCAGAGGTGCTGCGCCCTCGAGTGCACGAGGGCCAGAGGTGCTGCGCCCTCGAGTGCACGAGGGCCAGAGGTGCTGCGCCCTCGAGTGCACGAGGGCCAGAGGTGCTGCGCCCTCGAGTGCACGAGGGCCAGAGGTGCTGCGCCCTCGAGTGCACGAGGGCCAGAGGTGCTGCGCCCTCGAGTGCACGAGGGCCAGAGGTGCTGCGCCCTCGAGTGCACGAGGGCCCGAGGTGCTGCTCCCTCGAGTGCACGAGGGCCAGAGGTGCTGCTCCCTCGAGTGCACGAGGGCCAGAGGTGCTGCGCCCTCGAGTGCACGAGGGCCAGAGGTGCTGCGCCCTCGAGTGCCACCCAGGTCCTCTAGGTGTTCCCACAGCCGCCGAGTGCGTTGTCGGTCGCTGCGACAGAGGACCGTCTTCCTCGACTCAGGTCAACGCCCCGGCGAGGTCGCTAGACACGTGTGTGGAGCGACTAGTGACACGCGACACGTATATCACGCACCGGGTTGTCGCTCTGCGACACCTGGCTTCGCCGAGGGTTTGGAAACATAATGTTCCATATGCCACATACGGTTATGTATTATGGCAATACTTAAAACGAAACATCGTCTCGCTGTCTTCACGATCATATATTTATGATTTTAAAATCCGGGAAAAAATATTCTATTTTAAATAGTATAGATTAAAAATATCATTTTAATAAAATTATATTTACTTTAAAATATGAACATTAATGATATAAAAGCTAATTTGCATAAAAAAAATAAATATTTGACATTTGATTGTAAATTAAACTATCGGTAGTTAAATAGATAGCAATTTCTACTTAATAGTGGCCATTGTACTACATTTATTTTTCTCAAGTAGTCTTCAGACATAATATAAAATGATTAAAAACAATATTTTTTCAAATGTCCAACCCTCGCAGCCGTTAGCCAAGTAGTAGGAGCGCTGTGCCTAGTGGATTTTTTTTTTTTTCCTAACCTAACTAAAACTAAGTGTATTTTGGAGGGGTCCGGGTTAGGGAGGGACCTAGGTGCGTCTCAGGCCGAAGCCTATACGCCTAGTCATGCTGGGATTAGCCATGCAGGGAGAGGGTCGCATGCATCATGTGCTAGGAGGGGATTGGCCAGCCATGGCAGCGATTGGCGCCATGACTAGTGGGACCGCGCACGGACACACGGAGACACACGGAGACACACGGAGACACACGGAGACACACGGAGACACACGGAGACACACGGAGACACACGGAGACACACGGAGACACACGGGGTCGTCGGGAGACACCAGAGGCACAGGAAGTGCCGTGACGACACACGCCTGTTCTGGGAGACTGGTCCCGGTCCCGGCTGATAGCCGCGCGGGAATCCCGGGCCCCGCTGGGAAGGTCGTGTGGCCAGGAACAATCCTGCGGCGGGTCGCGGCCTTCACCCGCCGGCGACCATGAGTGCGGCTGTCTTCCCACGGCACGGCCTGACTCCACCTGGGACTAGCCTTGCTCCACCTGGGACTTGCCTGGGCTGGACGAGTGTGGGTGGGCCGGGATTCGAATACTGACTGTCAGTTAAACGTTTCATTGTTTAGCTTTTTCGCTCGATACGAATGAATGTATTGTTACGATTTACCGCGGGTTCGTAAAGGATAGCCCAATTAAAGATTTTACTACACACACTTATGTCACAACTTATGTCACAATTAATCTTATAAAATGGCGAATAATCAATTGCACTTAAAAATAATGTTGCTTCCCTAGCCACTCGTTTTTAAAATCGACACACCTCGCTGGGCCGCACCTCTGGCGCAACTCTCGCCGCAGCGCCCCTCGCGGATCTCCGCCGTGGGACTCCGCCGCCGCCGACGCACTTGCCTTCGCCGAGGATCCGCCCTGGAACCTTCGTCCAAGGACTTCGCCACTCTGCCGCACCTGCGGCACTATCGCCCCGGAAACTCCGCCGCGGGGAAGCTCCCGCCTGAATACTCTTCTAAACTAAGACTGACTGACTGCTGGCGTCCTGGGCACGTATATATAGGCCCAGTCACCTTCCAGAACTCCCGAGCGCGGCTGGGGCCAGTCGCGTCATTCCGCGCCGACCCGATGGCAGAAATCTCTGGAAACACGTGTCGGCGGCTCGCGTAACTCCGCAGCTGTCCGGTGTCAGTTACGTGTGAAAGGCAGGGCACCGCGCGGGGAGTGGTGGTTAGGAGGGGGAAAAGCGACAACCCTTGTTATCTTCCAGGCGCGCGCGGCGCATATCGTGTTGCGGCAGTCGCCAGCCAGCTCTGCACCTGCACGTGTCCCGGCCTTGCTCACGTTCGTAACAGTATGTATGCCTAGTAGACATCAAGACTTGCAACTTGATACAATTAAGTCCAACGCAATAACTAGCACAAAAATCAAGAGTTAATAAGTCGAGTTGTTTTTTTTTGTTTTTTTTTTTCTTATAAGAATTGCTGTGTTTACGTAGGTATTTTAATTAACTCTAGCAAATCCGAAGGTAAGACTATCTCACATGCATCGTGGACCGTAACAGCAAGCCTGCGGTAGAATGCCTTGTTCACGTCTGGTGCAATGCGTGGTGCTGGTGTTGTGCTTCTGGCTGGCGTGTAGACGTGTTGCCTGCAGACGTAACACCGCACTGAGGTACTCGGAACCGTAACCGATGTACGGAACCGGGAATTACGGTATCAGTCTTCAACAGAACCGAGTTTTCCCGTTACATTCGATACTAGGTAGGTTTTTTTTTTTTTTTTTTTTAATTATTATTAATGTTTGAGCAATCGGGGATTAACTGTCTATTACACTTGCAATTGGACTTTCACCTGGTGGCAAGGAGTCTTCTCTTTTTACTTATACCCCCCCCCCCCCTTCCCAACTATCATTCTCATCAGATCCTTTGCATCTTTCAACCCTAGCATCTCTTCATCCAACCCATTCCACTCCCTAACAGTCCTGCCAAGAAAAGCTAACCTACCCCTTTCCGTTCACCTTCAGTTCCTCTGGACCTTCCGCCCATTTTCTCTACACTTTTTATACCCACCTCTGTGATCCTAGTCCCCAGCTGCTCCCAGCCCCCGCTCCCTTCATATCCTTATAGAGTCTGACTAACCTTTCCACCCTTCTCCTCCCTTGTAATGCTTCCCAACCTAGCTTCTTAATCATCTCAGTCGCACTATGCATTTCCCCCTCTTGCCCTTCCCTTATATTCCTTATAACCGTCACCCACTTCGCGGCTTTTTGCTGCACCTTCTCCAGCTCCCTTGCAAACGGTCACTAGGTAGGGGTTTCAGATCACAGCCCCATACTCCATCACTGGCCTGACTAATGTGGAGTATGTCTTCTCCCTTACCCCTTGCAGGGTCCTGGCAAGTAGCCACAAAGAGCCTTCCTACCCTTACTCGCTGAACCTGTTTTGCCCAACCCAGGTTATTTTGTAGGGTCACCCCCAGTACTAACACTATTCGGCTTCCTTTATTTCCCGCCCCTTCCCCATATACACTCTTCCTCGTGAACCTAACCACCTTCGTCTTTTCAACATTCAGCGACATCCCATTCTGCTCCGTCTATTGTTACATTCTGTTCAAGTCAACTTGCAGAACTGCTTCTTCCACCGCCTCATACACTATGCAATCATCCACAATTACTGTCATCCTGGTCTCCAATTATTATTATTATTATTATTATTACTTAACCTGCAATTGGGCTTTCACCCGGTGGCAAGAACTCCCACTCACTCCCCTCTCCCCCCCCCCCCTCCATCAGCTTTCTCCTCAGCTCCCTCCCATCCCTGACCTCCACCATTTCCTCCCCCAGCCCATTCCACTCCCTCCCCGTCCTCAGTAAGTAGTAATAAATAGTTTTGAACGATTAAAAATATTTTAGTAACCAAAACTTTAAAGATAAACATTTGTGTTTTTTTAAAGAATTGCTTCTGTTTAACTTGGAAATTTTACCAAATGAAGTAGCTTGGCTTCTGGGTTGTAGCCGTGTCCTTGGCGAATAATTCACCAAAGTTTTGGTCGACATTGCAGTCGCCATCATCAGGGAGCAGTTACCTACCCACAGTAGGTAACTAGGGTAGGTGACTGCAATGTCGACCCGAAACGTCAGTGAATTATTCGCCAAGGACGTGGCTACAACCCAGAAGCCAAGTTACTTCATACAATGGCCGTGAAAGCCATTAAAAGACATGTATCTTGATATTCGATACGCCAGAAAAATCACAATTCTAGCATGATAGTGGTCCCAAACCTGCCAGATAAAAGATTGTTCACTGTGCAAAAAACAAATGGTTGTCTGTAAATTCGGTTTACGGACGATAGATTAACGTGACAACGTCATAATAAAACATTGATAAAATGATTGCATACTCTTATTAATAAAATCGAATCATTTTTATTGAATTATAATTATTTTGTATGGATACAAAGAAGGAGTGAAATGAAATCTACAATTTAATTGATAAATTTACTTTCATTTGCACTCATTAATTCAAACATGTTTATTACTTTAACGAAGACATAATTTTAACTATAACTTTTATACATGTTTGCTATTTAACTTCTTCCAATCTGTGTTATTCTGTTAAGGAAAGGACGATGATAGGAAAAGCAGGAAACGAATGGGAGTGTTTCAAGTTTAATGTGCCCTCGAAAAAGTCAAATCGATGGTTGTTCCAATCGAGCGGAAGAGCGGTAGATGCGGCGCAAGCGTACGATGAGCGTAACGGGACACAGCGTAACGGGATAATGTGCGTGCAGCTGGCGTTCATCGATTTATTAGACGTTGTCACGTCAAAAAAATGTGAGCGAGTCCTTCAGTACTTGCCAGTGATATGTAAACCATGGGCGTCGCAACCCGGGGGGGGGGGGGGCACGTCCCCCTCAATAATAAAAGTCTTCAATTTCGTCCCCTCCAATAATATATTAAGTTTCGTAGTTATATTAAAAATATGATTTCTGTGATCCAACCCATATGTTGCGCATGGTGCATTTAGTCCAATCGTGGTAATGCGAGCACTTTTTAATTCGATCTTCGTGTGAAATCAAATTCAGGTCTGATACCGAAGCGCGCCGATATCAGAAAGCCGAGACGAGTCGAGTCGAGCCGATCTGATCAAATAAATTATATATTGCAACCAACTATAATTAGAATATTTAGGAAAGAAAAAATGCCTAAAAACCACCTTTTTGCACCTTCAAACCCCAAATTTTCCCGGGGGAGTTTTTTTCCAGGGGATGGATATTCTTCAACAACTTAATAAATTGAAGTCCCCCCCAAAAAATATATCCTTGCGACGCCCATGTGTAAACATCTAACCTTGGAAACGAGCAAGGCTCTCCTGGCAAGTCCCCGTCGCCACGTGGAAAGTGCCGGTGAGGTCCCCGATGGAGCGCGCACGCTTGCAGGCGCTGTGCGTGACCTGCATGGTGTACAAGAGGTTCGGAGACCTGGAGGAGCTGCGCCAGGAGCGCCTGTTCCCCGACACCAACTACCTGACGAGGATCGCGCTCAGCGAGGACGGCTCCATCTTCGCCGACATCGCGTACGGCGGCTACGCCATCATCTGCCTGGGGCTGCTCATCGGCCACGTGACCTCCGGGCTGACCAGCGCGCCGATGGTCAGTGCCCGAGGTGAACCCTCTCCACTGGGTCAAGGGTCAGCCTTCTGTCCCCGCCGCAGTTGCAGTTGCGAGGCAGCTCCTGGGGCTTGAATCCCTGGAAGCCTTATTTTCACAAGCGAGAGAGAGCCACACCCGAAGTTCCCCGAAGTTCATGCTCGCTTTTTTTCCCCCGTACCATAACAGGTGTATTTATTTGGGATGTAGCTTACTCATACGTCATACGCCGTTCTATCTCATTGTATAAACCGGTGTGGCATTAAGTTTTGCGGTCGATTAGGATAGGTTAGCTACATTATAAATACTTTAAAACATTGTGGATGGTTGGTTATATTAGGTAAGTATAGCTACATTAAAAATACTTAAAAATCATTTTATGGTTGCTTAGCAAATAACTTTATAATATGTAGCTATCCAGCGCTAGGAAACCGTTTACATGATTTCACAGTATCTTTAATGTAGCTATCCTAACCAAATCAACCGTCCACAATGTTTTAAAGTATTTATAATGTAGCTAACCTAACCTAATTGACCATTAGTTATCATGAGTTGTCCAAAATAAACATTCACGAACACACGGCAACCGAAAAATATGGCGGCGTACAAATAAATACCGTTGCCCTGTTTATGGTCTTTCCTTTTATCAACACCGCCATATTTATTTACAATGAACAAAAAAAAACCGAAGATGCACGATCGGGCGTTTGGCTCTCTCGTCTGTGAAAAGAAGGCTTCCCTTGAATGCCGGTCTGACCATCCACGGTGTGGCGAGCTCACCGTCCACGGTTCCTTACTATGTGCCACGGGCGATTCCTCTTTCCCAGTGCCTGTTCTCATTGGTCGACGGTTAACACTCTAATGCCCCCGCTGCAGACCAGGCTGGCGGGTAAAATAAAATAACGACAGGATGTCCCCGAAAAATTTCTCTGACTTTTCCCTTACTTTCCATGACAAAAATTTCAAATTTGCCTATTATGATACAGACAGAAATGAAACTTTTTGCGTATTAATTATAGATAGATAAATTACAAAAAAAAAATAAAAATAGAAGCAGAGATAAATGAGAACAGTAAGGATAATATTGAGAAGTCTCAAATTAAATAACTCTTTTCCACAAGAATAAATAAGATGTAGATTTTTGATTTAAAAATGTACTAAATTATTTTCTCATACATTTAAAACAAACTTTGATTTTAAATTATTCTTAAATTTGAATCTTGACGATAATTAGGTAGTTTATGCAACTTACATTATACATGTACAGTTTTTTTTTTAAACCTGAAATAAAGAAATTAGTACCTTTTTGATACAGATTAGCTGGGCACTCAAGTACATTAAGAAGCCACATTATCTGGGTATATCAAGCATTTCCGATATCTTCCTTCAAATTTGAAATTGAAATTTCTGTACCTTTCCCACATCGGAATCCTCATTGCCGGTTGTGCAGTCCCTAAAAAATTCATGATAATTTACATTTTATTTATAAGTCCGAGTAGAGTGGTGTTCATGTTCCTGAGGACCCGATTCCGAATCCTGGTCTGGCCAACCTGATTTCGGTTTTCCCACGATGCGCCCAGGTCACAGCAGGTTATAGGTGGCATGGTTCTCTACAATAGGCCATGGCCAGTATCTTCCCCGCCATCCCTGGTATAAGCAGTGCTTTCTCTAATGACATCGCTATGACAAGAACGCATGGATAAAGGCCCGTCTACAATTGTCCTAACCAGTGCGTGGTCCGCGCCCTTGTCCGAACGTGAATGACGTCACATTGACGCACGGAAAACAGCTTTGTCTACAATTGTAGTGTCCTATGTCCGAAACTATTGATTTCTAAAGTTGTCACCAGAGTGCAGTAAATGACTATCAATTTTTTTTTTCGTGATGTTTGCAAACGAGAACCGGAAACTCGAATATCGTTAGTGTTCTGTTGCTGTTCAATGCTACCAAAGGACACAGGTTGGGTCAAAAAGTTCAAATTGACGAATGTCTTCGGACAAAGTAGGTTCGGACCTTCGCCCACATGACGCATGGCGTCAGAGGGTCACGTGGACCAATCACCGACGAGTGTCCTTAGGACACAGGTTAGGACATTGCAATTGTAGACTAGGCTTAAAGGTGACTGGTCGGCGCTGTACAGGAGAACTTCCTGCTGGGGCTCGGAGTGCTGATGCTAGCGGCGGCCAGCAGCGTGGTGTTCGGGTCGCTGGAGACGACGCTGCCCGAGCTCCAGGTGTACTCGGCGGTGCTGGGGTGTTGGAGACATGCCTGAGAGGTGACTGGTCGACGCTGTACAGGAGAACTTCCTGCTGGGGCTCGGAGTGCTGATGCTAGCGGCGGCCAGCAGCGTGGTGTTCGGGTCGCTGGAGACGACGCTGCCCGAGCTCCAGGTGTACTCGGCGGTGCTGGGGTGTTGGAGACATGCCTGAGAGGTGACTGGTCGATGCTGTACAGGAGAACTTCCTGCTGGGGCTCGGAGTGCTGATGCTAGCGGCGGCCAGCAGCGTGGTGTTCGGGTCGCTGGAGACGACGCTGCCCGAGCTCCAGGTGTACTCGGCGGTGCTGGGGTGTTGGAGACATGCCTGAGAGGTGACTGGTCGACGCTGTACAGGAGAACTTCCTGCTGGGGCTCGGAGTGCTGATGCTAGCGGCGGCCAGCAGCGTGGTGTTCGGGTCGCTGGAGACGATGCTGCCCGAGCTCCAGGTGTACTCGGCGGTGCTGGGGTGTTGGAGACATGCCTGAGAGGTGACTGGTCGACGCTGTACAGGAGAACTTCCTGCTGGGGCTCGGAGTGCTGATGCTAGCGGCGGCCAGCAGCGTGGTGTTCGGGTCGCTGGAGACGATGCTGCCCGAGCTCCAGGTGTACTCGGCGGTGCTGGGGTGTTGGAGACATGCCTGAGAGGTGACTGGTCGACGCTGTACAGGAGAACTTCCTGCTGGGGCTCGGAGTGCTGATGCTAGCGGCGGCCAGCAGCGTGGTGTTCGGGTCGCTGGAGACGACGCTGCCCGAGCTCCAGGTGTACTCGGCGGTGCTGGGGTGTTGGAGACATGCCTGAGAGGTGACTGGTCGACGCTGTACAGGAGAACTTCCTGCTGGGGCTCGGAGTGCTGATGCTAGCGGCGGCCAGTAGCGTGGTGTTCGGGTCGCTGGAGACGACGCTGCCCGAGCTCCAGGTGTATTCGGCGGTGCTGGGGTGTTGGAGACATGCCTGAGAGGTGACTGGTCGACGCTGTACAGGAGAACTTCCTGCTGGGGCTCGGAGTGCTGATGCTAGCGGCGGCCAGCAGCGTGGTGTTCGGGTCGCTGGAGACGACGCTGCCCGAGCTCCAGGTGTATTCGGCGGTGCTGGGGTGTTGGAGACATGCCTGAGAGGTGACTGGTCGACGCTGTACAGGAGAACTTCCTGCTGGGGCTCGGAGTGCTGATGCTAGCGGCGGCCAGCAGCGTGGTGTTCGGGTCGCTGGAGACGACGCTGCCCGAGCTCCAGGTGTATTCGGCAGTGCTGGGGTGTTGGAGACATGCCTGAGAGGTGACTGGTCGACGCTGTACAGGAGAACTTCCTGCTGGGGCTTGGAGTACTGATGCTAGCGGCGGCCAGCAGCGTGGTGTTCGGGTCGCTGGAGACGACGCTGCCCGAGCTCCAGGTGTACTCGTCAGTGCTGGGGTGTTGGAGACATGCCTGAGAGGTGACTGGTCGACGCTGTACAGGAGAACTTCCTGCTGGGGCTTGGAGTACTGATGCTAGCGGCGGCCAGCAGCGTGGTGTTCGGGTCGCTGGAGACGACGCTGCCCGAGCTCCAGGTGTACTCGGCAGTGCTGGGGTCGCTGTCGCTCCTCACGGCGCTGCTGATGGTGCTGGACATTCTGACGGGGTCGCGCAGGCGCAAGGCCTACAGGGCCGCTGCCAAGCGCGCTCTGCTGCCCGCCAAGTCCACGCAGACCGACGTGGGGCAGATCGTGTACGAGGCCACCAGGAGCGTGGACCTGCTGGGGCCGGCGCACCGGGTGTCCAATGGCCACGCGCCAGTGCTGCAGGACGACCAGCCCGGCACCAAAAATGGGTACATGCTATGCTTGTTGAGTCATTGATACATTCACTCTTTACCTATTTCATAGATATTTAAGTACATGAATTATTCTTTCTTTCTTCATTCATTAATGAGCTAAATAATCTATTCATTGATACATTTAGTCCATAATTTATTGCATAACTCTTGGAGTCGTATATTTGTTTATTGTCACATTTACTCATTCATTTATTCATTAATGTCTGTTCAGGACTACATCATGCTCTAAATCCCTTGCGCCCATCTCTGTCAGTCCAGTCTCTCTTCGGCGATGCCCGAGCAGCTGATATATCCTTCAACCTAGCTGGGGAAAAAATGCGATTGCTGGCAATTTGAGCGATTTTTAAAGTTTTAATTTAAAAAAATTCATCATTTGTAGAATTCAGGACTGAAAGGTCGTGAATTAGCTTCACTTCGCATTTCACTTTTGCAGATGCTATAACCAGGGTGCTGCCTTTAAAGGTTGTGCGATGGCAAATGTAGGAACCTTTCGCTTGCAGATATGCGCCAAATTTGACACTGGGATGTCATCCTTGGAACTAGAACTATTGGCTAAAGTTGTTTTTTCCACTTTAATGATCATTATCACACTTATTTGGTAGTGGTAACTAGGTGCTCATAGTTTATGGTGACTTATGTGTCTGCTCGAAATGTTATATGTTAGTTAGGTACTACCCAGTTAATTTATACGGCGGAAGTGGCAGTATAGCTTGGCCCCCCCCCCCCCCTTCTCGCGGAGATGTTGTCATTTTCCTTTTTACTTCATATTTTTTGTCATTCATAAAAAATATTTGTTTATAAATAAGCATTGTGAATTCATTTTAGTTAATTTTGCACCATACTCGACAAGTTGTCTTTTATTTGTAAAGTCATTCACATATTCATATTACCGGCATGATCACTCACCACAAGTTCCATTTCATGTTCCATAGCAGGATAGCACACACAACCTTACATAGAGAGGTCACAGTAATCGTGTGTTAAGTTTTTTTTTTTAAATTTTTTATTCGCTTTCATCTGGGCCATTTCAGTGTATAGTTGCAACCTTACACCCTGCAAATCGAATGATACGATAATCGAAATAGCTCCTCTGGTAGCGAATTCTAGCGGCGGGTGCGGAAACTAGGAGTGATTCCCGCCCAGAAAAGTGGTAGAAAACACAATGTTCTTATATTCATCACGCTCGGGATTATTAAAAAAAAAAAATTCTATGTTAATTTTACTGTCCGAGTTTTGTTTGGTAAGTGTATTTGAAACGTGGGAACACTTGAATTGTCTCGTTACTGAGGTTAGATGTTTACGTATCACTGGTGAGTAGGTACTAAAAGACTAGCTCACGTTTTTTTTCCCCTCCAAACGTTCATCCCATCAATGCTCCATTCTCATTCTGCTACATGAAATCAGGGCCGCAACTAGAGTCTCTGGCACCCGGGGCATGAATGGATTCATGCGCCCCCCCCCCCCTCTTTTTTTGCACATACCACACCATTAAAGCGCGGGGGGGATCCGGGGGCCCTTTCACGGAAAAATTGTGTTATTTAAGCATTTTCCATACCTACATGTAACAGTTTCTGTGCTACTGTAACTTCCACGTATGAACCCACTACCAGGGGCGTAGCCAGGGGGGGGGGGGAGAGGTGGGTTTAGGGGTTCGAACCCGCCCCACCCTTAGCACCAAATCTTTAATTAATTTCTTATTCATCACTCAAACAAATTTCATATTAAAATTAATAAAAATTTTACCATTAGAATATTTAAATTTAAGAACCGAAATCTGCTAAAATACACCTTAAAATCAAAATTTTCCTGGGGGATGACCCCCAGACCCCGCGCTTTAATACGGGGGGGGGGGGCATGCTTCTTAACACCCCCCATACACAAATCCTGGCTACGCCACTGCCCACTACCAGTTGTAGTAGGAATTACAATGCAAGCCGGCGATTTCGGCGCCCCCACAGCTCTTTGCGCCCGGGGCGTTTGCCCCGCGTGCGCCCCCCCCCCCCCCTAGTTGCGGCCCTGCATGAAATGCTACGTCCTCTGTTGGTCGCCACTCCCACGAAGTGCGATGGGCGCCTGGTGCCGGCAGGTCGGCGAAGGGGCGCAGCTCCCCGGCTCGCGAGAACGGTCACGTGACCTCGGGGGACGCTCTGCACGACGAGGACTACGACAGGAGCACCTCGCCGCCTCCGGCCTTCAGCTCCAGGTCGAGGACACAGGACTCCATCCTGGCCCAGCTCAGGTCCTCCATGAAAGGTAATTTTCATGAGGATCGTTCAAGCATCAATCCTCGACCCACAGCACAGCTTCATTATTACACATCATGACTTGCAGGGCGCAAGGCTTTGGACAATTATTCAAGCCACAGTTCGTAGACAAGTGTGGTAATAAATCGCCAAAAGAGGTGCCGAAAAGTGCCAGCGAATGTATGCGAGAGTACAGAGGGCGCGCTGCTGTTTTAAACTGTAACTCTACATGGTTTCGTTTCCAGATATATTCCCCGACATATAAAAAATACTTATTGGGCATTTCCTGCCTGCAATTTCCGAACATTCTGTATATTTATCTATGAGTATGTTTTCAGGTTCGAGTCGCGATCTAGAGGAGCCCACATTCAAGAAGTACTCGCCCAAACCGACGTCCGCTCAGCGACGGAGGGAACAAGACATCAGCAGCAGAAGCGACCATCCGCCGCAGGTTGCTATCAAACCATTCCCACTGCATGATGTTCATTTCATAATGTTAGGTTGATGTGAAACAGCAGTTTCGTGGTTATGATAATTTTTTTTAAAATAAAATAATACTGAACTATTGCTGAGCTAATACTTTTGGTATTTTTGAATAAAGGAAGTGAACCATATACATCTTAAATTGTTGCTTGCTTGTCAGTTATCACATTCCTATAGATTGGGACAATATTCTTATAGACTATGTTCATGATAACTTATAAAACATCGTATATAATTAGAAAACGCTTTTTTTAAAATGCAGTAATTGACTTGAGAATACATTTGTCGGTATCAAGAAATTTATTATAGCCGATTTAAATTATAACAAGAGCTATTTCATATAGAATACTTTTTTTTTTTTTTCGTCGAAGAACATCTGTACCTATAAAATAAATTTCGTTCTCAGTGATTTAGTAGGGATTGTACATTTTAAATTAAAGCTAAGACATCATTGTAGAACAGGCAGCAAACTTAAGAGGCCACTCCAGTGTTTCAGGGGCACTACGCAACCCGCGTTAACCTCATAAGATTCAATGCTATTTTCATTTTGCTTATAACTAATTAACTAATATAGATTTCGAAATGATGCTTGCTTGATATGTAAGACACCGATGCTCTTATCAAAGCCCCTTTCTTCAAAAACGTGCATAAATTATGGTTTTATTCTAATCTTTACTAATATGCATAAGTGTATTGTCTAGGTTTGAACCATAATTTATGCACGTTTTTGAAGAAAGGGGCTTTGATAAGAGCATCGTTGTCTTACATATCAAGCAAGCATCATTTCGAAATCTATATTAGTTAATTAGTTATAAGCAAAATGAAAATAGCATTGAATCTTATGAGGTTAACGCGGGTTGCGTAGTGCCCCTGAAACACTGGAGTGGCCTCTTTTAATGTGCAGCATTAGTGGTTGTGTTCCATGTCTTATTCTGTGGTGCAAACCGCTAGACTGCAGGATCGTAAGCAATGCTCTGTGTTGATGAGCGATGCAAGGCTGTTCAGAGTGACGCTGGTGGTGCCTGTCCCCTGCCCAGCTCGCCAGCTCGGGCGACGAGGCCGACGACGTCACCCGGGTGCCGACGGTGTCCTTCAGGGAGCGCAAGAGGCCCGGCGCGGTGCAACTGCTGCCCATGACGCCGGTGGACCCGCCCCGCCTGCGGCCGACCCAGCGACCCGCCGACCCAGAAGAGGAGCCGCCGAGGACCATCGTCATGGAGATCCCCGACGAGCTGGGGCGCGAGATTGAGGCCGCGTACGCGGTGCTGGACAAGGGCCTGGCGAGGGGCGAGCGGGAGGGCAGCAAGAGGTCGCTGTACAGGACGAGCGCGTACCTCAGCCTGGACCCCGCCGACGACGGCGGGGAGGCGCACAAGAACGGGCAGTACGCGCAGGACATGCGGGAGCTGGAGGAGGCCGTCACGGGCAGGCAGTGGCAGAGGTTTGGCAGCGGCAGGCACTCCCCGCTGATGGGCCCGGGGAAGGACGGGGCCTTGCCCAGGGACATCACCCAGGAGGTGGAGGCCGCGTTGGCGGAGCGTGACAGGCAGCTCTCCGGCGGCAAACGGGGGCTGCTCTCGTCCTCCAGGTGGGGATGGCAACGATATATCAATATGCCGATAATAGCGATATTTCAGTCTTAAAATGTAATTCGATATCGATATTTTAAATATCGATACAATAAGTTAAGATTGTATCGATTTTAAATAAAATAATATATTTCAAGTAACAGTTTTTATTAAAATTATCTGTAAAAAATGGCAGAATAAATGATAAAATGGTGGATAGAAGGGTTTTGGGAAACAACAAATTATTATTTAAAATAAGTGGGAAAAGGGAAATACAGGAGTTCACAGTAAGGAATTTCATAAGTTGTTAAATTGCAGCATGCACTTGTAGTGACTGGTCGACCGTTGGGCAAGGGCAGTGGCCGGTGACATGGATGCAGAAACATGGATGTATGTCTAGTAACTGGTTTTATAGTATAATTCTTTTCAGTGATTAAATAATAATTATATAATAAAAATATATGGTAAAAATTTGTACATTACAGTATACCGATACATCGAAAATATATTTATTTTCTGGCCGATAACCAGCGATATATCGATGTGTTGGAACTTTTTGCCATCGCCACCTCCAGGAAGCCCCCGGCCGGCAGGGCGGAGCTCGGCAAGCGGCAGCGCACCGTGGAGTTCGCCGACCCGCCGTCGCCCGACTCCGACAGCGACCACTGGCGCTACGACAGCAGGGACGCGAACCTGTCGCGCAGCAGCTCGCGGCTCGACGATAGGACGTCGCCGTCTTCTCCCCAGGACCCAGGGTGAGCGGCTAGCCTGTGTGTGACTCGTGCAGCCAGACAATCCCCACGGGTTCTCTCTGCAGCACAGCAAGCAGTGTGAAACACAAAGAAAAAAAGGAAGGTAAAGAGTCGCAACTCAATTCAATAACTAATGCTCTTTTTTTCTTTGGAAGTCTGTGAGCTGTCAGGTATTTATACGCAACCTAACAAAATAAAATTCGTTTAGTTTTCGAAAAAAAATATTTGGACACCTTGATTTTTGTGGTCGTTCGTTGCTGGGAATATTCACAATGTATGTTTAAGAGTATCTATTTTACTTACGGTACAACCAAGAACTATGTTACAATGTTTTATCTTATGTTTCAAAAATAAAAAATAAATGTATGGCCGCAAAGTATGAGTGTTGTAAATCAAAACTTCAGTTTCAATTGCAAAAAAAAAAAAAAAATACACATTTGCTCATGAAAGCCATGCTTATTTCGATGCTACCAAGATAGTTCAACAATGTCAAAAATTATTCCAAATTATATTTTATACTCAATATGCCATTCCATTAATACAGCATTCTATAAATTCTTAACTAATAATGTTTGTACAATTACTTTTCACATAAGGTATTATGTTTCAGAAAATTCTATGTTTTCTTTAGATATAAATCTTTGTGGCTGTATTCCGCCTGTACAGTATCTTTTCCCTGAGGAGAGATGTGTATGTGTGTGCGCAGGTTCGTGATGCACACGGCCTACAACTGGCCCGACGCCAGCGCCAAGACGCCCGTCCAGACACCGCAGCCGTCCTCCGACGAGAACGAGCAGGGGCTGCAGGGGGCGAGGTCCCCGGCGAGGGGTCGCGGGCGGTCCCTGCTGGTGCGCAAGGACTCCGGGCCACCTGCCGTGGTGAGGCTGGGTCCGCCCCCGTCCCACGACGACCTAGAGGAAGACGACGTGCCCGGCGGGGGGTCGCTGACCGCACAGCTGCTGCAGCGGTGGTTCCGGCAGAAGCAGCGCGTCGCCAAGACCAAGTCTGGGCCTTGAGCCCTCCATTACGGGCTCTTCGCTCAGCGACACACTTCACGACATTACAGGGCCAGGACACTTGTAGTCGTTGACCAAGGCTGCAGCTGTCCGCGAGTCTGATGGGGCCTTCACCACGCTGTCCAACACCAGCACTCTGCCCTTGTCACATAGTTAGGCTCCACCCACTTACTCCATGACATCACAGTTCCAGCTGCCAGGCAAAATGTCTATACTCGCTATACGCAATATCAGGCCGAGATCTACTACCTCTTCCAAGTAGCATTTTATTTCCGTGGTCTGAGTAAATTGCAATAAAGAAGGTAATTACAAATAAATGCTTTTGCTGTCAACACTACTCTTTACTAAGTAACAGCCCGGGTAGGCAGACACAAGAGGTGCCTCATCGGCTACAGTCTGCTAATGGTTAACTAACACCAGACTGTAAAAAGGTTATTAATTCTCTGTGGTTCCAAATACTTTTGATAAACAATTCAAATGATGTAGCAAAAACAACTGAACATCGCATATTGTTCCGGGGCTAATCACAAGGACTGAAGTAGGGCATGCTCGACTGCTCAATCTGCAGCTCTGCCACCACTTGAAAGGCTCGCGGAAACATTCGAGAATTTGTGTATTTAAATTTGACTTGAGGCATGTACTTTGTAAATTTAGTCTAGCATATTTTACAATTTCCATTATTGAATTATAACTCAGTTCACTTCAAAGAAATCATTAATATAGGCTATACACACAATATTTAAATTCAATAACACACCGAGTTTTAATATTTAGTATTTTAATGAAATAAGCTACTATTTTGATAATGTCAAATAACTTATCAGTGCATGAATAGGCCACATATTGACCTGTGTGCAAAATTAGTAAGTCACTTAATAATAACAGTATTACCTACCTTTACATTTGTTAGATCCTGTGTTGCCAGGTACCATACATACCATCAATTTAAAGAATCTTTTAACCTTTATAAACATACCAAAGCTATGCCAAAGCACCTAAAACACAGAATTGTTTTGCATAATTGCATGTAGAATACTTATGTAGATTCTAATTTTTTGTTGTAACATTACCAAATTATTTCTAATATAGGATACATTAATGTTGAGTAAAGGAGTACATAAAGCCAAAGTATTTCATAAATATGTAATACAAAAGAGATTTTCAATTTATAAGTATTTTTTAATTTTTTTTAAAATTTTAATTATACATTAAAAAAAATGGTTGTGTAATACTTGTTATTTTTATATAATTTTATGGATTCTTTATTCTGCGAGTTCTTAAGTATGTACAACTAGAACCTGACTTATATAATTACTACAAACTGTAACTAAATCAATAAATGTTTTATATATCTTGGCTAAATTAATTTTATTTGTATTGTTGCCTTACTTTTAAAAGTTGAAACTCCTAAAACTCTTCCATGTTAATTTTTGTAGGTAACACGATTTCACCATCAAAGGCTATGGATGACTCTTTATACAATCCCCTTGATTTGGGAGAATCTGGCATCTTTTAACTCCACCTGCTTAACTAGGTAGAGTTGTGTAAATAATTTAACAAACATAATATTGGTCATCCAGTAACGATATCAACTTTACCAATCATAATCCCTCAAAATCATTATCAGCCATAGTTGATGACAAACAGTTTTAAACTATGCAGTAAGAATATTATTGGAAAAAAAAATTAAAATCTTGGAACAAATAACATTTGAGTTATTATATTATGTGTTTTATCTGCAATCAAATTATGCAACATTTACTCGTAGAGTAAAATTCAGGGTTTTTTCTAAGGAACATCAGGGAAGTAAAGAGTTACTGAAGGTTCTAAGGGCCCCCACCCCCCCTAACCAAGACAAGCCTTTGGTACCAACACCAAATACGTGCATTTCCTTTGCCTACAGACAGTATGTGCTCCAGTAATCAAGTTTCAGGGCTGCTCGTAATTTGTTTTCTGTAAGAAATTACTCTTATATCAAATGCAAAGTTGTGTAGGAAAAATGATTTGAATAAATGGTGTCAATTTTGATTTTTAAAAATATTTGTTCTATGAATCATGAAAACGACTCGATACACATTTACAATATTTGGTATACTTAATAGTATGTTTGGTAATCTATTACATGCAATGTCGTGGTCTGGTCGACTAGTCCCTGACAATGCTGCTGTTCTGCCGGCTACTCAGGGTTCGGTAGAGGGGGGTTCGGGCCGCGTGGCCGAGGGACTTAGTCTCCAGAGATGAAATGAGAACAACTCGAATAAAGTCTGATGGTCCTTTATACTTAAGATGCTGAACACTTTACATGGGGCTGCCGCGTTTCCGCCTGTGACTATTTCTATGTAGGTCGAAACCCGGGTTCCGCGCACTAATCTGGTTAAGAAAATTACGGGACGTCCCGCCCGTGATGACTATTACTTCCACAGTAAGAAATATAATTCTTATGACCCGCGTGCGAAAGGATGTCTGTCTGACGGTACAGCTCACTGGCCTGTAAGAAATGAACAGCACAGAACCTATGACAGCGAATGATTAGTTTGAAAAATGAACCGCGACTCGCCAAAATTGAGAGCAGAACACACGTGCATGCTAATAACAAGTTGGTAGCTCACGACTGAATAGCAAATTAACAAGCTCGACTGCAAAGTGTGAAAACGTCTCCGCGCGTCAACCGCGCCCGCTTTTCTCACCGTCCCGGAGCGGCGTCACCAACACGTCCATCGCCTCTCGTGCCGGGTCCACGACTGCCTCCCACTCCCCTATCGCGCCTGAGCGCCCGCGTCTCCCCCTCCTTCGCGAGCCCACGGAACACGCTGATTGGTCACAGGCGGAAGCCACGGCCTTGGCGCCCGGTGAACAATTAAAACTTATAAAATATAAAACCCTTCAATACAAAATTAATTAAAATAAAATATAAGCAAAAATATGTACAAAAACTTAAAACAAAAATATATTTACAATAAATAATATGTCAAATCCTGTAAAGAAAACAAACGTCGCACGTCACCGTCACTTGCGTCGCACAACACGCTCAAGAGATGGCACTGGCGAGGCATAACGGCCTGAAGGAGCCGGGGAGACACTTGGGTCGACGTCAGCAACAGTCGAATTTGTTAAAAAATAATAATTTGAAATAAATGTGCGCTAATGTAATTTATTAAATAAATTCTCAGAATAAAATCAAGGTTATATTAAAATGAAAAAGCTTTTAGGACAACTATGTCATCGCAAAGCAGTACACATTGTGAGCATAAGTCATTGTCTGGTGTGTAGGTGTAAGTCAAACATGTATTTAAGGAGAATAAGAAAGCAGTATCGGCAGCTGCCGATACTGCTTTCTTCTTCTCCTTAAATACATGTTTGACTTAAGCTTACTGAGTTTGAACGAGGTTGTTTAATAGGGCTACGAGAAAGTGGATGTTGTTCTGCGATATTGCAGAAATACTTGGCAGAGTTTTATCCACAGTGCATTGTTGTTGGCAACAGGAAGGCTGTCTCGAGAAGACCAGGGTCTGGCCGCACCTGGACTACTATGGAGAGAGAAGACTGCCTATATTTGCCGTATGGTGATTGAGGATCATATTGCATCTGCGGCAGCCATTAGAATAGGCACCAGAATGACACAGCAAACTGTAATAGATTACTTGAGGGCTATTGCCAAGCAGATGTCCTGTAACATTCATGCCACTAACTCACAATCACTGAAATATGTGAATTGAGTGTTGTTAAGCCACAGCTAATTAGAGGGCAGAGTGGTAGTCAGTTGTGTCCTGTTGTCTCCTGTTTTGGTGCCAACGATGACCATAGGTTGGTAAGAAGAAGGCAAGATGAAAGCTTGGAACCAACCTGTCTGTGGCATCGACACACTAGAACTACACCAGGAGTTATGGTCTGGGGAACAATTTTCTTTGACAGTAGGAACACACTCGTCATTATCATAAGAACCTTGACAGCGGCTTAGAACGTGGGACCAGTTGTGCTGTCATTCATTCGCAGTATTCAAGGGGGTGTTTTCACCTCATACCGATGCTGTCACCCAACCTGCTCTATGGAGTTTCGGCCAGTTGCCTTGGCTTGCGAGATCACCAGAACATTCGCCCATTGAGCATGTATGGGACATTATGGGCAGACAAATCCAGTGTCATCCATTACATTTGACTGACCAAGTGTAACAGGCGTGAAACTCCATCCCACTATTTGACACACAGCTCCTGTATGACAATTTACATGCATTTTGGCATTCTTACATTCAACAACGTGGTAGCTTCAGTGGTTATTAATGTTCCCCCATGTCACATGTATCGCCTGTCTCTATTTATTATTATACTTCAGTGTTACATTCGTTTATCTTTTTATTTTATTACAATAACTGTTATAATAATATTGACGTGTGTTGCAAGGCGTTGTGATATCGCAAGGAGAACACTTTTTTGTGCAAAGATTATATGCAAATGGAGAGGCTATTAAATTGTATTCTTTGGATCCCTTCAAAGAATTATCTGTAATGCTACGAAATTAGTAATATTATTTATATAAAATTCTGAACTTTACTAAATATGTTAACCCTGGATATTGATTTGTATTTTGTTTAGTAATGATTATTTACATTTAATGTGTGTTATCTATGGTCATTGACTAGTTTTTGAGCCAATGAGAAAACATTCCTTTTTTAAAAATATTTGAAACGAACGTAAACGTTTAATTATCAGTAATGGTTCGTCAACAAGAAAGAATGGTTGAAGTAAGTATATTGGAGGCTGGATGTTATTTGAATTGTGAATTTAGCTATTCTATGTTAGGATACATGATATTTGCGTATTAATTTGAGTAAGTCAAACTATTTATGTATTTCAATCAGGGCTATTCCTTACGGAATAAGCACGTGGTATGCAATATACAAGTAAAGCATGTATCACACAATGGAATGTTGCGAGATGCTTCAAACAAAACTGTATCCATGCCTCCATGGCAGCAAGCATGTATGTTTCAATGGGAGAACCGGGTCTTGTGCATTTTACGCTCGATTTTACGATACCGGATTCCCAACTGGTGTAAAATAACGGAGGGGAAAACTACGTCATTTTAGTAGGCAGAGAGGTTGGCTTGGCTTATAGCATTGGAACATAGTGTGGAAGTAAAGGTGTAGGAAGTACCGCAGGTAAGTGTTTTGATGTTTGTGTGTTCATTTGTTAGTGATTTGGTTGCCGACCTCCGTTGCGTAGTGGAATGCAGACCGGCTCACGCAGCGAGGGTTTCTGGGTTCGATTCCCGGGTAAGGCATGTGTATTAATCTACGTACGGACATTTGATTGATGATGTGATAACAAGATGCTACAACTAAGAAAAGGCAACTAGTGCTGGTTGTGGGCGAAAGCCAATTACCATTCAACCAATTAAAAAAAAAGTTAGTGATTTGCAGTGGATGAGGTTCAAGTAGTGACGTAATAAGGAAATAACAGTTGTATTGAGTGAATAAATGAAGTAGGTCTACACAATAGGTATTAAGATAACTTGATGTAAGCTTTTGGGGTAAATATGTAGTTTAGCGGTATTTGCGGGAAAAAAAATGTTAAAAATCCGAAAATACTTTTATTATATGCTCTTTAACTTCCTCTTTCATTAAACCCGGCGGAGATAAGAAATTCTAAATACTTTAGGAGATATCGCCGTTCTTATTTTGCTAAATATCTGAAAATACTTTGGTTTTTATTTACTCACGTTACACGCCCTTATACAATCCTTCCTTGATACTGTTATAAAACGCCCGAGGCACGAATCAATTTAGGTGAGGAGGCGAACCACGCACGTGATCGCCTCAAGTCGTACTTCTTACACGGATGACTAAAACTCTGGAGAGTAAAGAATTATTAATTAAACAGTCTCTCCGACCGAGAGAGGCCCCGAGGATAAAATGAAAACGATTTGAATAAATTACTTAACAGAACTACTTCTCGGTGAAACAACGGTGATGTCCTCGGGGTGTCTGCAGAGACGTCCGCTCTCGGCCGGCTGAAGGAGACTGGGCTGAGACCAGGGCTTGCGGCAGGCAACATGGCGCCCTTTGTGCCGAACACAATTACCGTTAACATCTTAGTTATTGCGTGCCCCAGGTTATTATGAAAAATAACATAAACTCTATAAAAATACCAGATACACATCCACGACCAGACTGTCTGTACCTAATTATACTTATGTGGTAAAAAATTGTTTAAATCAAGTTACATGTTAGTTCCGTCTTTGCCCGCTAGGGAGCGTCCTTGTCCGTGCTTGCAAGTATTTTATTACAAAACATCTCAAATTAAATGAAACAAAAGGCACTCACATACATAACTGTCGTGACACTATTTTGGGGCGAAAAGAAAAAGGGTTACAATAATTATTAACACCAATAGGGGTGCGGTGCACTGCAGCTAAGCTCCCTCTTGCTGTAGTTCGTGGCACGCAGTTTAAATCTCACATGGCTACGTACGTCACGATACAAATGCCGGGTAGGAAAGGTGTTGGGAAAGGGAACGGAGGATGATCAGGCTCATGGGGCGAAGCCCCGGCTGACTTCAATGGACTATAATCCTATTTACAGCATATCGCATAATTTTAATTTAAATATGCTTACATCGTATTATTTCTCTATATGCACATACAAATGGTCCAGCCACTTGATTAGATTATTTAAAATTCCCTTCAAATACTTTCATTTACATAAAAAAAAGATTGTAAAATCGGCAAGCATTTACAAGTTTCAACATGACCAGACACATTGTTGGATTGCATTTGATTGGAAAAAGTTTTTGCATAATACATACTTGGCTACAATATTAATAGAAAAATATTCATACTTTTCAAAACAATAATTAAAAACATATCAGTCCCTCCCAAATGAATGATGTTTTTAACACAAGGAGCACACAACCACTTCATTCTTATTGGATAAAAAAATTTCCACATTGTACCAAACCTTTCACAGAAATTTGAACACGACCCATTACAAAAAACTGTGTGAGAACTGCCAGCGCTCTGCTAATTCTTCCACAGAACCATCCGTACAAGTTGCCATGGAAGACCTTCCAAGGAAACTTCCATCATGTGTTAGGACCTTGAGTGTGTTGCATACATTTTTGTAGTGATACCAGCAGCATAATGTCAAAACAATCTGATAATTTGCTTAGAGAATATATAAAGCAGGTCCCAGTTGTACATACTCTTGAGCTCACAGAATAAAGAATTAATAAAACTGTATGGAAATTACAGGAACGGAACCATTTTTTGAAAAATTTACTTTAATTAAAAAAATAAAATAAAATCATAGTTAATATAAATTGAATTTTTCTTTGCAATTTGCATTGTGTTTACAATTGTAGCACAATGCAAGTTACAAGTTAATGCAGAATTCCAACCAAATCTATTCTTCAGATCCAAAAAAAAAAAAAATTTGAAATTGTATTGTTTTAACATTCATTCATTTATTTTTTTCACCTATATAGCTTCATTTAATATATAATTATATATATATTTATATATATTTTAAATAATTCACGGTCATCTAAAAGTCTACATTTTGTTGATTTAACTTACTAGAATATGCAAAATTAGAAAATCATTAAATAATATAATAAACTATAATATATTTACTTTTGAATAAATTAAAAATAAAAATACTTAATTAACTTCAGATAATGATCCACTTTCTGCACACCAGTACTCGAGTGTTGCTTTAGGAAAAGCATATATGTACAGCTTACATTGCAGAAACGAAAGATTTTTCAAAACCATGCTAAGTGATAGGTGCCAATGAATATTTGTGAGTGATATTGTTCGGCTAAGCACTGAAAAATTTTTCTGTGTAGGGCCTACAGCACTTAGGTATTACTGAAATAATTTTTACACAATTTTTTTAATTTAGGGGCAGTTTATTTATCAAATTTTACATAAATTTACAATTATTGAATATTTAATTTTTTTTTAAATTGCAAAATGTGGTTATAATGAACATAATTTACCACACTTTAGGATTGATAAGATTTTTTTTAATATCTACCACTTATGTATATCAAACTAATAGCAATGCAAAGACATAATAATTATGTAACTCCGGGAATTCTTCATTCTACAGCAAAAATTTCCCACTTCAAGGTCATTATTCACATTTAATCAGTAGCATTTTTATTATTTACATGTGAAGTTATTGTGGTAAAGGTGAGCCATCTTCGCTGCAGCAGAATGGCTGAATGACATGCTGCTGTATCACTTTACTCTTATTAATATAATTATAATTAATAATTAATATAACTGTATATAATTGTAAACTTTGTGTTCAGTGCATATTTTCTCTTCATTTTTTCACATGGATATAGCTGACAGGTTATTTTCACTACAGAACCAGCAGCAATTTAAGAAAATTAGATGATTAATAAACATTTATCTATTTAATTTGTTATCAAGGAATTTTCAATAACATAACTTGACTTGTCTAGTATAAGAATATGAGCAAGCATTTGGTGAAAATGCACCTCAATATGAACATATGTTCCAATTCAAATTTTTTAATATATTGGATAAGGAAACATTTAAATCATAATACTTGACTAGTGATACATAACACAAAAAAAAATGACATATGGATTATTGACAGAAGTTAAAACCTAAAACTTTGTTTTTAAATGTGTAATATGACATCATTTCTATGTCAAATGTACGTAATAAAATGACTTTGGTATTATATTAGTATGTCAGCATGATATAATTTATCCTTACATCATTTTTTAGTCGCTACAGTCAGTGGTATGTCAAAATTACGTAAAAATTCATTACCTAGCTATGACTTACCAGTGATGTCAGGTCTAGGTCATGTGTTCACTGGGCAATGCACAGTATACACTAATTAAACCTTTTACGAGGTCAATTTAACTTCACTTACTGCTACTACAGCATGTCGGTGACGCGAACTCACAAGATTTTACTCATCCAAAGAGTCCAAAACGCACATGATACAGTCGAGTATATACAATGTATTAGTGTATATATGCGTATACATGTACGTAGGCTACTGTGCGTCACCAGTCTGTGCAATACGTCACTAGCATGTCGGTGATGTGAACCCATAAGTTTTGCCCCTACCAAATATCGCTCAACGCTGCTTAAGAAGTTTTCATAATATAATGTAAATTTCATATTGTAATATATATTATGCTGACTAACAAAATGTTTTGTTCATTTTGAAACTGGCTACTTATGTGAAATTATAATATTGATAGCTTGAATTGAATAAAAAATTTCCAAGCAAAGTTTATAAATTATTACTACATAAATTGTTGTGTTCAGTTTGATTTTGCTAAACTAAAATCAATATTGGTTTTTGATGTTCGAAACAAACATAAAATTCTCAAAGCCTCTATGATTCTGGAGAGCCACTTTTCCATAAAAATTCCAGAAGATTTATTTTACTCTCTGACATGTTTTCTAATCAATAATAGAGAGTGTTGTAATACTTCAAGTAGGTTGTTTACCAGTAATAGACCATTTCAAAGAGTGGATATGTTATTGTCCTTAAAAACAGCAGCATGAAATCATGAGAATGATTCACTGAGTTTGGTCGGCTGCATTAAAATATTTTATAACAACATGAACAGTTGGTTTGGTTACCTACTTGGATAAACTTTTAGATTGTGTTAGTTTGTTAACTGGACATTAAATATGCTGTAAAAAAGTATAAGGATGTTTAGCTAGGTTAAGTTAACTTTATTTTATAATTTTAATTTCTAAATAATAGTTCGGAAGATTTTACAGTATTTATGATGTAGCTAACATAAGCCAGGGTGGCCACAGACCGGAAAAACCGGCAGGAAAAATCTGGAAATTTGAAACAAATCGGGGGAAACCAGGAAAAGTATGGGGATTGTTTTTATGAGTTAGGGAATTTTTTGAGATAAGCTTGTTTCAGCATTGTAATGGTTTCTTCAATGGTCATTCGTCATAAAAACGTTGGTTAGCTGTATCATTTTCAAAATTGTGTATGCATGCTACTATATTCATCCAATAATCTATGCAGAATTTTTTTTATATGTGTATTTAAAAGCATGGTGTGCAGCTTATTCTAAGCTTGACAATACTGCAATGCAAAGCTGCATAGCGAAAGTTCCTTCAAGCTCCAGTGTTGGTTAACCTTCTATTGGTTAAATGACAACATAGTGCAGGTGGTTGGAAAGTGCATATATTTGTGGAAAAAAAAGATGTTCAATGGTTACAGTAGGTGTGCTGTTGCTATTATCTACGGCGGCTAAAAACCCCTAAATATGTAAAGCTTTCTTTGGCGCTTCACTACAGTAAACAAAACATTTTCGGTAAGCATGGTATTTATTATTTTTCATTCATGACCATATCCCCCCCCCCCCCCCTTTTCACTGCAAGGTAAACATGTCACTCACAGTTAATCCATAAATAAAATATTTTCTGCCTAATTAGATTATGGTTCCATAGTCTGGAACAAATATTTCATTGACTGACAGCAATAAACTTGAATTAATTCAAAATAAAATTGATCTCATTAACTCTTGATTTCCCTTTCCGAAGGAAGAAATTACATAGGTGCTTTAATTTGTAAGTAATCGCTACTGTTCAAAAAATAAAATGTCAATACATGATCGGAAATACGGGATTAAGAATCCCTCAATTCAATAGCCGTCTGAAATCTACCCTATGTACAGTGCTAAACAATGTTCTTATTTACAGATTTGTCAATAACTAAGTCCTATAACAAATTTGATGTGAAATCCTTTTATTGAATGATATTTCCTTTGTTTCATTTGTAATATATACACACACACACACACACTCTTGCCTGTATATATTTTTAACTTTGTCATTATATTTGTACTGTTATTTAACTTGATTAATTTTTAAAATATTTTATAGTAAAAACCTTTTATGTTGTGTTATCTCATATCTATAAAATGTGTTAGTCTTGTGTTAAGTTTTTATTTGCTATAAGTGCAACTGTTTAGGCAGGAAGCGGTCACTGCTCCTGTGTGGCTACTGGCCTCCCGTGACGCCTGCCTGCTGGGGTTCCCGCCCCGGGTAGTTGCTTAGCTGCTCCCGGTACACATGCGGGGTGAGTATCCACACACATGCTGTGACCATTCATGTTTCATGTTAAGTTACTCTATGTTGTTATGTCTGTATAGTTATATATGCAGGGGCGTAGCCAGGGGGGGGTTTTAGGGGTTCAACCCCCCCCCCCCCCCCTCTTAGCACCAAATCTTTAATTAATTTCTTATTCATCACTCAAACAAATTTCATATTAAAATTAATAAAAATTTTACCATTACAATATTTAAATTTAAGTACCTAAAACTGCTAAAATAGCACCAGTTTACACCTTAAAATCCAAATTTTCCCGGGGGAGGACCCCCGGACCCCCCGCTTTAATACGGGGGGGGTTGGGTGGCGGCATGGTTCTTAACATCCCCCATACACAAATCCTGGCTACGCCACTGAATATATGTCATGTATGTCATTGTTTTTGTTGTGCCCACGGCTATTGGTGGGCATGTTACAAATTTAATAAAAATAAATAAAAAGCTAGTTTTAAAATTAAGTAAATGCTGAGAGTCTTGATTTTGACGTGAGAATGAACGATGTTATCAGCTGAGTTTTTTTTGCGCAGTCAACACCAGGAACGTTAACGTCTCCAAGAATCATTAAGTCGTCAGATCAGGTTATATTATAAGTTTATCTTGAAAGGCCTCAAAGTATTCGCAGTAAGCATTGGCAGTAGTATCATCAGGCGGCAAGTACATATTTCCAAGAATTAAAAATTTATAATATTAGGTTTTAATTCTTATCCACACTGCTTCAACTTCAGAGGAGTCGAATAAATGTATAAGTTTAGCTGATGTGAATTTATTTTTGTTATTAGCTATTAATACACCACCACCTCTCTTCTTGTTGGTTAGTTGTGGATTCTTGTCATTTATAATTATCATATACTGATCGGTGAAATGATCATTTAACCATGTTTCGGTAAGACATATGACATTGAATTGAGAAATACCGGTAATATTTTCATAAAATTCATTTGATTTAGTTCGAAGTCTTCTGATATTTTGATATGAGATTTTCAAATCTTTAACCTAGACTGCACTGGATTATAGTAACGATGCTCCTCTTGGCAAGAGGCAGACGTGCTGGCCGTGTGGGTACAAGATGAAATTTTGTGGATAAATGCTGCGTCCGCAAGGGTGGATTCGTTGTTGGCAATTTGCCGAGAATGAAGCTTCCCATAGAAGGGGCCAATAAGACAGCCGCAAAGCCAGATAACTATGTTGTTAATATGGCTCAAGCCACTTTCAGAGACCGAGACATGGAAGGATGCCTAGGTATTGTGTTTTGATCTCATTTTTGTCACTTTGACTTGTGATAAGTTTAGTGCATTGGAAAGATAATCGACGATTTCCTGTTACAGCACGGGGAGGGTTCAAAGCGTGTGACAAACAAAGCTATTGACTTATGATTGCTAGGTTTAGATATGGTTTTAAGAGAGGATGTGTTACGAATACCAACTATCATTTTTTTTTCCCCCCGAACTTGGTCGTGATTGGTATCAGCATTGCCATTGGTGTGGGACTCGTGTGCATATTGCACAATAATAAGCCTTCATGGTCGTCAGGTTGGTAGTTGTTGACGACGCGTGATTCATGCTACATCAGAAGTAGGTTACAAGTTTTGTTGCTGTGGCCGGATTATAAAGAAATTTTTTTTTTCTAATATTTAATTTATGAATTTCTTTTTTATGATTATGCAGCCAATCTTACTTAACCTAACCTAATGTAACCTTCCATTTCAGTTTCTATTCACCTTATTTTCTACTACTTGCTACTCTGAACGTTGATCCAGAGAATTTTCGCGAACCGCAAAATATTGTGAATTCCATTGCAATATATTGAACGAAAAACATTAATTTTTATTTTTTTTAATGCTGCGTTTCCAGATTGGCGATATGAGCTCATATTTACATATTTAAACTCTAGTTATTCACATGTTTTTGTTGTTGATGCAGCCAGGTAAATGGTATTTTAGTTCAGCAATACTATAAAAACTATTTTTGCTAATTTAATTTTGAATCTTAAACCATTAATTACTTTATATATATATATATATATATATATATATATATATATATATATATATTTTTTTTTTTTGAGTCGCATCTGCTTTGTCATAGATACATGCAGCAAGTAAGCTGCTACTGTATCACGTGGTGTTAGATTGAGAGAGACTATTGATTCATAAGCCGATGAAACTAATGATTACTTATTTTTAATGCCCATCTGAGTGGAGTGTCTGTGTTTTGTGGTGCTATAGTCCAAGAATGTTGACTTTTTTATTTTTTACCTAGTTTCTGGTGCGTGTGACAAAATGAATACAAATATTATTTTGTTTTAAAGTTTGATATCACTAATGTGCCATGTTTTTAATTGTTGACGCAATTTTTCCGTTGCTGTTTAGCGAGATTGCAAAAAAAAAATTTGAATTTTTTGTTGCATGTTTAAAACATCGCTTATTTATTGTTCATGTTTTTGATTATGAAGTCCCATTAAAACATCAAAAAAGAATATTTATATTGCCGAAATGACTTAACCTCAACAGTGAACGTTGGTATGAGACAAACGAGGTATGCTATGTCTAATATTCGTTAAGAAACTGTGCTGAACTTAGCTCTATCCTCCTGCTCTTCCTGGCCGCCCATAACAGAGAGCTTGGGACAACAGCCTAAATCATTCTACGCAAATACAATTTCCAACCAAGTATTTATATTTTTACAATAAAATGTGCAAACACAACGATAAAGCAGTTACATAGCGTCCTTCATTCATGTGTGTACTATTGATAAAAATTAATTTAGAGTGCGAACCATCGTACAGATTTAACCAGGGGCTCTTAATAGCCTCAAATGTGTGATTTTCGTGGTCTCTGTCACAAAACTTGTTTTTTTTAACCCACTTTGCAAACTTTCTTCAATAAAGCAGGTACATAGCTTCGTTCATACATGTGTGTACTATTGGTAAAAATTAAATTTAGAGTGCGAACCATAGTACAGCATGGTTGCTACAGGACTAGAAAACCGGGAAAAGTCAGGGAAATTAAAATGGTCAGGGAATTCCGGGAAATGTCAGGGAAAATTCTACGAATTCTGGAAATTTTAAAGTTGCTTATAATTCAAACAAAGCTTTGTTTTGATGCGCTCGTACCGCTACCGAACGACTCCGCTAAAAGGCTGCTGCTTAAGGCACACGGCAACTGCAACTTTTTTTTACTTGGTCTACGATTGTCCGTTGCAATAGGCTGTTACAACCAACCATCATAACTTCTGGCCAATCCAGGCACTCGTTCGTTCACTAGCGAACCCGGCCTTCATTTGTTCGTGTTTTGATCCTTTTTAATTTGCTCTTGAAACTTTGTGTTTTGTTCCGTTCCATGCAGTGAACTACAGAACGGGCATGGCGTCGTTTATCTTTTGAAGGCTATTTTCACGTGGAATAAGATGAGTAAAAAGCTTATTACGTGAATTTAAAGGCGTTGTTTCAGGTGAAGTTAGTTTTTGATGCGATCATAAGAAAATAAAGTGCATTTTGATAAAGCAATACTAATTCTCATTTTGAAAACTACCAAGCTGATACGAAAACACGTGGGTTTTGTGTGCGGTTATGTTTATGCATTTTTTCTAACTATTTTTTTAAATTACTTTTTTCCCAACCGTTATAACCTGTGAGTTCTGTTGCGTGACACTAACATTGTGTATAAAAAAATATGCATAACTGAACATGTTTTTCCCCAGAAGCGTTAGTTAACATTGTAAGAATGTAAGAGTATTGCATGTTGTAATGCTGCTATTGTAATTCTCTAAGTAGGCCCGTTATAATGCTAGGTGTGAATTTGTAATAGTTTTTGTATTTGTGTGGTAATATTTTTTTTAAGAATTCATAAACAATAATTTTTTAACCTAACCTGAAAATATTATGTACTTTTTTTTTAGCTTAGAGATGTCGAAGAAAACTACTTTTAAGGAGAATTGGCTCAAGGAGTCACAGTTTCAGCAAATCAAACCCTCTGCTAAAAACATAAATTCTGCGTACTGCAATTTGTGCTACAAAATATTCAACTCAGCAATATGGGCCGAAGAGCTCTCACCAGCCATGTCAAAGGGGAAAAAAAAAAAACATTCACAATTCTGCCGTCAAAATAACACAATAAAAAACCTTATTTTACCTCATGTTGAAATTTTTATATTGCATTTAATCATATGCACGTTAATATTTATGGTATGTACTTCATAAGAAAGTCAGGGAATTTTTCTCTTAAATTTCTGGAAAACAGGGAAAAGTCAGGGAATTCTAAGATTATATTTCTGTAGCAACCATGTAACAGGTTTAACCAGGGGGTCTAATAGCCTGGAATGTGTATTTTTATTGGTCTCTTTCACAAAATTTATTTTTTAAATCCCCTTTGCTAACTTTCTCCAATATAGCAGGTAGGAGGACGCTATGTACCTGCTATATAAAAGAAAGTTTGCAAAGTCGGTTTAAAAAAATTAGTTTTTTGACAGAAACCATGAAAGTCACACATACGAGGCTATTAGAGCCCCTGGTTAATCCTGTACAATGGTTCACACTCTAAATTTAACTTTTATGGATAGTACACACATGTATGCAGGACGCTATGTAATGGCTCTATCGTTATGTTTGCTTATTTTGTTGTAAAAATATAAAAACTCTGTTGGAATTTGACGTAGTTCTGTAGAATGACTTAGGCTGTTTTTGTCCCAAGCTCTCTGTTCTGGGTGGGCGGATAGAGCTAAGTTCAGCACAGTTTGGGAAACAAATATTTGTTATTTCGAAGTGTTAGTATTTGAGGTTGAATTGAATAGTTTTTTATTCGTATTCGAAAATTTGAATATTTGCACAGGCCTAGTCAATATGCAAGCAACTATCAGTGTGGTGTGTTGTTTATGCTTAATACTCCTTTTAATTGCCTAATTGAATTAATATTACCAATTGTATTTCCTAGGGGCAGATTACCCGATAGTAATAAATGGAGTAGTTCTGAGAAGAAAGTCAGTCTCCATTTAGACATATATTTTTTTTAAACAAATTTTTCACGTTAAAATTTACCCACACTTTTAAGCATTAGGACATTTGTTTTTTATAAATATATCTAATAAATATAATTACTATATGTTAAGTTTGTAAGTTTAACATATAAATATTTATCATTTCTTTTGTAGGTTTGGCGTGAAGTGACGCTGTTCTCCCTCCCCGGCAAGCTGCGGTCCAGGGCAGACGCATCGTCCCGTGGCGAACCATTACCACTGTATCACCGATTCAGTCATTCCGGTAAATATCCTTCATTGACCTTTAAACCTTTTGCTTTTCACTCCCCACACATCACTGTATCAATTTTACAGTAGTGCAGGGCATAACCCAACCACTCTCAATTTCAACTGCAGTGTGACCTACCCACCGCGTGGTTTATTGCTTACGGCACTGGCCGACTCCAGAGGCAGAACTTCACTTGTTTATTAAGCCACGCATATGCCTGCCGGCAACAGAGGTAACTTCTCTTCAGCCATTTAATGTAGGATTCACGATTCATGCAGCAGAGCTTGATCTACATTTAACAATCTTAAATTTAAAAATTGGCAAATTTACTAGACTTATTTAGGTTTATTTTAGTACATATTCTAATACAATTCCCTAAAATATCATTCTTTTAATATATTTGTATTGATTAAATTAAATACATATCATGTACTCATCTGGAAAACTTAGTTCATGAAAACTTAATTCATGAAATGAATATAAATGTATAGGTTTCCATATTTAGACACACAAAAATTTGTTGAAGTGCGAAATTTGCAGAAAACCACAAAATTCTGCCGTTTCTTAAGTTTTTCCTGAGGTATCTCAATATTTTTTTTTTTTTTTTTTGCAAAAAACAAAGTTGTGCGCAGAACCTAGCTTTTTATACAAGTTGATTGACACCTCACGCGGGTCATAAATCATCTAACACAGGAAACAAATTTCATTGACAAAGTATTTTGCTTTTTTATTTATTCCTGTTTTTACGTATATTTCTGTCATACTTGACGTGACTCGAAAATTTTTTATTTTTTTTTTTCAAATGAAAAATAAAACTAACATGGTTTCCTGGTAAACATCAGAAAAAAAGTAAAAAAATTATAATTTGGTATTAACCTATCTTCTTGTTTGTTTACAATTAACATTTTAGAAACCTTATAGTTTAGGTCAAGAAACAATTGTTTGTGGTATGTGAAGGCATGTTACAATGTGTTTAATGTACGTTTAGCTCATCCCCATGTTTTCATTTACAGTGGAACCTCGATGATACGTTCCCGTTTCATACATTTTCCTGTGTCATACGCCGATTAATTTTGGTCCCGCCGAAAGTACTATACACTAGAGTCCCGTTATAGCGAGGTGTCACGGTTCCGGGTTTGATCCTCGCTATAACCGTGTCCTCGCTATAACCGAATTGGACAGATTTTGGCCCCCTAAAAATAAAAATTAACCGAAAATAGCATAAAAATTGTGTTTAAACCTGTATAATTGGAAAATAACAGGTTCTATTAACGAAATCTTAATTTCTGTGAGCATATGTGTGAATTCTCTTTAAAACGATACCCCATAAGTACAGATGCGATCACCGATTGCGTCAAAATAACCAGAATACCCTACCACGCCACGTAAGAATAGCATCTCAGCCCGCGGCCGACGCAGCATTGTCCTGCTATCTATTGTCGGCGCGGGCTGTCTGCTGGTGGCCATGTTGGTTCGGGATGTTCCAAACAGGTGGTGCTAGTGTAGCGCGACAATTTAATTCCTTACAAAAAAGCAGGAGTACGGCTGCGGCAACGCACGTACGCCTCAAACGAAATAGTCTCTGGTAAACTATACTTCTTTTCATTTAAAGAACCTGTCAACTTTTTTAGAAAATAAATTTGGGATTAAACTCAAAGCATCACCACCCCTTTCCCGGACAAATACCCCAACAACTGACCGAAACAAAAGTTACAAGAAAACTGTCCTACCGATTCGGAAATAAATGCGGTAGTGCGTACTAGAGGTGTAAAAGTAACGAAAAAATGTGTACCCGTATGTATTCGTTAATATAACAATTAGTACTCGTTACTATCGTTACGTTACTCGTTACTTCTGATACCGCATAATTTGCTGTGTTATGTTGCAGCAACAAATCCGGTCTTATTGCGTACGCGTGCAGTATGACGTCGCGTAAATAATAATAAATAGAATATAAACAATTAATAGTTTTTGTTAACCAAGAAACAATTAAATCTCATTAGAGCGGCTTTTTAATATTATCTCTTTTAAGATAACAAAAAAAAACGTGAAAATATACGCGATTATAAAAACAAAAACATACATATTTCTAATTTGTAAAAAAAATACTTTCTTACATTGTTTCTGTTCCAATCTACAACTGAAGAATGTGACAGGCGTCAATGGCAAGATGTCTAGTGGCGAGCGAGATGGGTGGAGATAAAGCAGACAAATAACAAAAGCGCGCTTCAAGCTCTCACGCCGTAAATTCCTCAAAAATACCTCGTTATAGCCGTGTTCTCGCTATTACCGTGCTCGCTATAACGAGATTCTACTGTATTTACAATGGTTTACTTTCCCGGAACATACACTTATAAAATCATTAATTTCCCGTTTCATACGTTTTTACGAAGTGGAAAAGCCCTAAATTTCACAATTTCTTTTTTTTGTTATATTCCTCCTGATAAACTACGTTTTAATGATTTTATTTTGAAAAACGTTCATTTTTTACCTTTGTAAGCGTAAGAAAATAACTTTATCACACCATAGATATGGATATTATCAGGAAGACTGTGCACTTCACTAGTAGCATCTATGGCCAGCACCAAGCGAGACTAGTGGCGCAAACTGGCAATGATTATGAAAATGTTGCACGCGCTTTACCAAGGCACGGATCTCATATTTTGTGCTGTCATTAATCTTTGAACTGAATATACCCGTTATTGTTTTCTTACGATCGGATTGTTTTGTATTTTACGTTTCTCAAGTTAAAATTTTATTGAAAATTGTTCTGTTGCATAGAGTTGTTTGTAAAATGAGACAAACAAGCAAAAATTTCTGATTTTCTTTTTACAATAGCCTAATTATTTTATTTCTAATTTAGACTTGGTGACTTCCCCCCCCCCCTCCTCCAAGAAAGGACTTCATAACATTTTGTAAGATCACTGTTTCTCATGTCAGCTTTACTTGATGATAGACTGTATTTTACATTTCTGGTGGTTTTATTATGTGTATTTATATAATTATGAATTCATATCTTTCATTATATAATGCAATTATTTACACATTATGTATTTAAGTTTAATCTGACATTGTGCTGGTATGCTAGATTGAAAAAAAGTTGTATTATTGCCATTCCCTTTTCATACACTTTCCCGCATCATACACCATTTTTGTGCCCTCCGTTGAAAAGTGTATGACAGGGGTTCTACTGTACTTTAATTACATTGTAAATGTACACATTATGTATTTTCTGCCCTGTTTATGCCAAAGGTAGAGTTGGGGTACTGCTTCATTTAGTACCTATCACATGTTTTAATAATTCAACAGAAAGTTATTTAAATTTTTTGGCTGAGTTTAAGTTTAAGAAAGTTATGGCGATGATACATACTATGTATATTTTTTGAGATAGTTTCTGAAACACAACATGGTTTTTATTGTGTGAAAACAATCCGTAATTCTGAAGAAAAGCTTTATTTCAGTATGAGGAGGAGAGGGAACCTTTAAAAAAAAAATTTTCTTAATTTTCTAGCATGTTTTCAAATCATTCTGCAAGATGGCATTGTGATACTTCAAGTGGTTTTTCATTTCATCTACTAATTAAGTTAGGTGTAAATATAATAAGCTATTGTAAAATGGGTGCGTTGGTATTATTCAGCAACATTTAAAATTCTGTAAAATAACAGGAATTACCAATTTAAAATGTAGCTAACAATCTCGGTAAAAAGAAGTGCTAAGAATAAACATTTTATATTTGTTAAAGAAATTTTATTTCTTGATCAAAGGACCTTTTTCAAACCTTGCATGATATGACATGAATGCTAATGAGGGAGGGAGCCAGTACATATTTGAGAACAAAAGATAATATAACACAATCATAGAAAATGAGTTGCACTGTTTGTGCTTTTGCACTTAAATGTTTAGGATTGAAAATGTTTTGAGTCCATTAAATTATATTGGTTCAGGTTTTGGGTAGTTACTTAACCAAAACTGGAAATTTTTCTTACCCACTCATCCCAAGTAAAAAAATTTTTTATATTTAATTTGACTTAAGTAGTCACTTTACTCCGCTTCAAAACTTCTAATTCCACACATCCCTACAAATATGTAAGACGAGTCTATAAGGTTGAAGCTGATGTTGGTTTGCAATATTGCAACACCTTCATTCACCTGAAATAAAATAAGTAGGTGCCTTTCTGGTTGATTAAAAAATCATATCATGTGCATATTTAGAAATACATATTTACTTCATTTAGAACTTCTGAACATGTCATTTAAACTGCTTTCAGAAATTATTTGGTTCCGTGTCCACAGAAAAGCTGGCTGTATTCGCATTCATTCTCAAAGAATTTATTTGATTAAAATGTAATACTCAGTAACATACAAATATAACAATGATGCACTGACAACTGTAAATCATCAATGACAACAAGGTTTTCTTGTATAGCATTGGTAATATAAAATTTACATAATAATTAGTGGTAAATTATACAGAAATACTTTACTATTTTGATACAAGTACTTGTTTATTCTACGTAGGTCTGTTTGCCAACTTTAAAAAAAAAAATATTTTTTTTAGGTGCACAACATTGACACTTAGTACACACATCTTTCTGTCTCTGCTTTCGCCACAGCACAACAAGCACATTAATAATTGAAGAGTCTCCTGTTAAATAAAAGTAACATGTCGTGCATCACTATGAATTATTACAACTGTTTCTTTACACATCATATAGTAGGTACATAATTAATTACAGGCTAATACAAGAACATTTTTTTAAAAGTAACAATGTACATTGAGCATTGACGACAATACGAAAACACTGCGTATGTCATCATCATACATGTAAGCACTCCACAACTATTGTGGAATGCCTCTCTCAAGTGTCCCAAGCAAAGTTTTTCATGTTAGTTCTTACATTCTTCATGGTTTGGATATCACCACAATTGATAACATTAGTTTAGTGTTATGTGGTTTTATGAACACATAAAATACAAACACTTTTTTTTTTTTCAAATAAAAAATAGATTTTTGAGCAATACAAAAAAAATGTTTCTGTAACCAGTACATTTGAATCTTCTTTGTTGCACTTCCAGATGATCAGATTTTTTTAAAACAGAAATTCCTAATAAGTGTGTCTGTTTTGTACGTATTCTTGATACAGTGTCACATTTCACTGACATTTAGATGGGCAATAAAAGAACCCAATGACAATATAACTCCTATCCTTCACGCAGCAACGACGGGGACGGATTGTCTCGCTAGTTTCGGCGATGTGTTGCAGGTGTGTCTCAGGAGCGCAGCCTCTGCTCCATGGTGATGTACTGGCGGATGAGACGCGATATCTCGTGAGCCTGGTCCGTCTGCAGCCTCGTGATGCGCTGCTGCATGAGGTTGCCACACTTCATGTCCAGGAACAGCGTCCCATCTTCCGACTTCACCTTGCGCGTCGATATCACCTCCGAGTACGGGTAGTGGATCAGCGTCTCCTGAACATCACACACGGTGAGCTTAGGTGCTGCAATTTAGCACTTACCAAGACTTATACCGAACCTTGTTAACCCTGACCAGTTATACGGGGGGTGGGGGGAGGAATAGTAAATGAAGGCTTATTTTAGACAATAAATCATCATTCTCAGAAAAACATTACTCAAATTCACTAGCCAGCGGGCAGTTAGTTCAATGCGCACAATTAACCTGCTGTTGTTACACAACAAAGTGGTGATTTGATGTTTTTATTCCTTTTTTTTTTAAGTACTGATTAGTATGTACCTATATTGTGTAAAGTGCAAATACATGTGTGTTTTTAGGTAAAAGTGTGCTGATAATAATTTATAAAATCCTTTTAAAAATATTTTTGGTAAGTACACGCCTGTTTTTTCTATTGTTTTTACCTCATTTGGAATAACTGGATTTTCGTTATCTCTGATTGGCCCTGGCTTCAGTTGATCTGGGTTAACAAGGTTCTACTGTTTATTAAAATTCAATAATTTACTTTTGTGAGGAGTGTATAACATACAATTGCTAAGAAAGAAGGGGAGAAGAGAGGTGAAGAAATGGAGAATGATTAAATTAATGGGCACTTAAGGCCACCTGCCACCTGAATTTGCTAGAGATATCGGAATGGCTTTTTTATTCAAAGAGTACTGGAATTTCATTCTAAAAATGTATGATTATGAGTCAAAACAGTTTTCAGAATTAGTTTTAGGCATGAAACAACCAGTACAGACATCCTGTTTTAAAAATACAATTGGCCTGAAAATGAAACAACTAAATGCTGTCTCTAAGTATACTGGATGTGTCAGTAACTCAAATGGTGTCCTGGGCATGGCAGAGTGGTCCAGCGAGAGCAGCACTCACGTGTGTGACGAGGTCCACGAAGTGCACGCCATGCCTGTTGAGTGCCAGGATGTGGTCGCTGCGCTCCTTGGGGTCAGACAGCCTCTTCACCGCGAAGAAACTCGAGCCAAACAGCGGCCACTTGGAGAGAATGTCTGCGGGACCCACACTTGCACATAAACTCACTGTATCGGGCACTGAACATGCAACCAGTGCTTGGGACAAACCAGGGACGTAGCCTACAGTCTAGAACCTCCCTTCTAGGACTTGAAAAATAAGCATACAGTGGAGCCTCATTATTACGTGTTCGGGAAACTGTAAGACCTTCGGAGATACAACAGTTTCTAATGCACCGTCAGTTTGACTACGTAAATCATACTTGATTTGTCTGGTAATTACGAGTGTCTCCTTGTTTGTCCTTCATCATGATGCGACGGTGGCCATAGCTGTTATCTTACCTGCATTCTTTTGCTCCTTCATACGGATTAAAACTAAAACCATTGCAGATACAAAAAAAAAATCATAGAGAACTTTTCAAATTTTAATTTAATTTGATACAACTTTTGTCAATGTATTTTTTACTAAAGTGCACCATTTGAGTTACGGTGTGAAATTAAGACTTTTTAAACTTTGACTTCAATTTTCTGTGTTGGGTTATTTTGAGTATTCATAGTTACGAGGATTTTTCCTGCCGTTGTCGGCTCTCGTAGTAACAAGGTTACACTTTAACTACCTAGCTACATAAGGTTACAGGGATAATATTTTTAATAACATTACAGTGGAACCTCGTTACTACGAGAACTGACATTGGCTGGAAAAATCCTCGTAGCTACGAATACTCATTATAACCGAATACAAAAAATTGAAGTCACAAGTTAAGATTACTGAACATTCTAAAAATGTCTAAATTTCACATTGTAATGCGAACATGGTGCACTTTAGTTAAATACATATACAATAAAAGTTGTAACAAATTAAATTACGGATTGCAAACTTCTCTGATTAATTGTACCTTAAATGGTTTTTGTTTTAGTCGGAATCGATTTGTTTGCTGCGCATGGTGGAAGCAATGGAACTCAGTTATGATAACAGCTGGGTCAACAGTCACTTCAAAACAGTGAAATATGAGAAGCAGAGAAAGGAAAATGAAAGAACAATTATGTAGGGATATAAGATATAGCTTCACCTCCTTTGTAGACTGGTTGATTATTTGATTTCCCCCTATAATTGCCAGCTTGCGTGTTCGCGAAACAGGTAGGAGGCGGAAACAAGCACAGAACGTTTAGGTCACCATCAGGTGGTGTCACAGCAGGCCAGTGGGACGGGTTGACTGGGTGGTGCACTATGCCAAGAAAATGTCCCTGGTGCTACTGTGCCTCTCCCTTAACTCCTCTACTGGAGCCTGCTCCACGACTCTACACAACTCTTCCCGCCTGAACTTTCCCGGGCAGGGCTAAGTTCCGGCACCAGAACAGTTTGGCTGGGGAGTTTCCTGTCACCATGTTGGTTCTCCGAAACAATAATACAAGAGTGTCGGGAGGTGCAGGTCCCATCTAACCTGATGAGCAATTGAGAACTAATGTACTGGTTACTACATTCGATAGGGTTCGCGCGTGGACTGTAGGTGGAGTGGTGTGGTGATTTCCCCCTACCTACTACACGGGACATGTTCCACTGCCTCCCCGCAAACTGCACGCCACTGCCCCATTCATTGTCCATCAGGAGGACACCTGGGTACCTGTATCTCTGGACAACGTCACGCTCTAGAAGTGCAATCAGGGTACCGACCTTCACATTGGCCACCGCGAACGCTTCCGCACACCGTGTGAAGCTGTCAGTGACCACAACGATGAAGCGCTGGCCACGGGACATACGAGGAAAAGGGACCTGCTGTTCCTTGCCATCACAGCGGGACATTCGCTGCTGGCAGACTTGGCAGGCCCGAGCGTAACGCCAGACATCAGAGGCCATACCTGGCCTGCGGAAAGCCACTTGACCACCCACAGTCTGTTCTGCGCCGGGATGACCAGCTAGCGTATTGTCATGGTAGTAGTGCTGAATGGCGGGTCTGACTGCTGGGGGCACGTACGCCTGCCATCTACTGTTCCTGTGAGGCCCCTTAGTCTGGAGCAGCCCCTCCAGATTCCGGTGGTGATTTTGGAAGAACTGGGAACCACAGTTCGGCTAGGCATGAGCGCGTGTCTGGGTCATGGTGCTGATCCTCGCGCACCCGCGGAGCAGCACGGCTACTGTGGGGTGTTCAGGATTGCGAATGGCAGCTGGCAGCTACCACAGCGAATACAGCGGTTTCAGCGGGTGCTCTGGCACCGGGGAAAGAAGCCTCCCACCCCTGGTCGTCGTGAAACTAGTTGCCTCGACAGCTCGTCAGCCAGCTGGTTCTTCATTACTGACATATGCTCAAAGGCAAATGAAAACCCCCTAAGCATCATGGCCCGAGTGTACTTGGACTTCTTGCCCTGTGCTGAGTCGAGCCAGCGCAAGCACTGACTGTCGATATGCAGTGTTAAACGTGCGGCTCTCGAGGTGGTGATGGTATATCTGGATGGGCCAGACGTCCGCCCCTCATTGGCGACCTGGTAGGACTCCCATCCCGTCCTGTCTAGTGTCAGTTTGGTGGAAGAGGGAAGGGAGGGGGGGGCGCGCGGTCTAGCTTTAGGCGTGACAAGGTATGACAGTGACAAAACAGGAACTTCACTTGGTGGAGGGCATAGTCCGCGGCGGCTGTCCACTGAAACTTTGTCTTGGGTGATAGAAGGCCGCTCATCAGGGCGGTGGCCATTGAGAAGTTTGGGATTGACACCCACAGTCAGTTCAGCAGTCCCATCAGTAACTGGAGCTGCTTTCTGATGCGGCACTCCAGCTTCTTCTCAATCAGCTCCGGTTGCACTGGTTTCCCACGGCATTCCTCAGCTGTCACGATGTGCCCCAGGTACTATATTTCCTTCGCCCTGATGTGACACTTTTGGGGGGTGCACAGATGAGTCCGTGCCTAGCCAGCCGTTCGAAGACCAACGTCAAATGGTGGGCGTGGTCCTCCCACGTATGGGACCATATGATGACATCATCGAGGTAGGCAGGGACGAACTTGCCAATGTAGCCGTCGATCAGCCTGAAGGGCATGGCACAGAATTGGAACTGCTGACCGTCAGACGTCGTTAATGCCGTCTTGGGACGGTCAGCGGGGCTCAGCGGCACCTGCCAGTATCCGGATTTCAGATCAATGGTGGTAAAGAGCCCGGCCAGAGCGTCAGTAATGTTTATCAGCGGAGGCAGGGCTGGGATTGTAAGGCTGTTCACAGGCTTAAAATTCACGCAAAAGCACAGTGTTCCGTCATTGTTTTGATGCCATTCCTATTCATGAGTTGTAGGGAGAGGTGCTGGGTTTGGTAACTCTGACACGCGCATCATCTCACTTATGTCTCTGAACGGCATCCTTCTCGCGGGACCCGAACCCAAACACCTTCTCGTAAGGTGGCTTGTGGGGCACCATAGGAATCCTATGTTAGTGATCGTGTCGGCGGCATGAAGCTTATTTCCGCTCGGTTGACACTCGGCGAGCTGGGAGAAAACTCAATCTCTGTGCACTTGCCGAATTCCAATCTCCGCTCCGCATCTGTCCCTACGCGAGTCGCCTTGTAGCTAGCTATAATGGCGGATTTCACGACTACGAGCCTGCCAATTTTATATTTTCTAAGCCATGTAGGTTGGGTGCAAAATGATGACACTGGGCTCTCTGATCCCTGTAACGAATGGTTCTCTATCGTGAAGTGGGCCCCGGCTAGCATTAAAACTCTGTGATTTAAAAGGTTCCTCACCGTTTGGCTTACTACAGGACCAGGACAACAGCGACCTCTCGAGCTTTCGGCCACTCGAGACACCTTATGGAGGAAAAGCGTACTTATTATGTATAGTTTAGTTTAATAAATCGCAAAGCTCACAATAACACAATGTAATGTGTTTTGCGATTTATTAAAACTAAATATATTTAGTACGCTTTTACTTCCATGTGGCATCCCGAGTTGCCAAAAGCTCGAGAGGTCGCTGTTCCTGTAGTAAGCCAAATGGTGAGGAACGATTTTATCACAGAGTTCTAATGCTAGCTGGCGCCCACTTCACGATAGAGAACCATTCATTACAGGGATCAGAGAGCCCAGTGTCATCATTTTGCACCCAACCTACATGGCTTAGAAAATATAAAATTGGCAGGCTCGTAGTCGTGAAATCCGCCATTATAGCTAGCTACAAGGCGACTCGCGTAGGGACAGATGCGGAGCGGAGATTGGAATTCGGCAAGTGCACAGAGATTGAGTTTTCTCCCAGCTCGCCGAGTGTCAACCGAGCGGAAATAAGCTTCATGCCGCCGACACGATCACTAACATAGGATTCCTATGGTGCCCCACAAGCCACCTTACGAGAAGGTGTTTGGGTTCGGGTCCTGCGAGCAGGATGCTGTTCAGAGACATAAGTGAGATGATGCGCTTCAGAGTTATCGAACCCAGCACCTCTCCCTACAACTCATGAATAGGAATGGCATCAACACAAGGACAGAACACTGTGCTTTTGCGTGAATTTTAAGCCTGTGAACAGCCTTACAATCCCAGCCCTGCCTCCGCTGATAAACATTACTGACGCTCTGGCCGGGCTCTTTACCACCATTGATCTGAAATACCGGATACTGGCAGGTGCCGCTGAGCCCCGCTGACCGTCCCAAGACGGCATTAACGACGTCTGACGGTCGGCAGTTCCAATTCTGTGCCATGCCCTTCAGGCTGATCGACGGCTACATTGGCAAGTTCGTCCCTGCCTACCTCGATGATGTCATCATCTGGTCCCATACGTGGGAGGACCACACCCACCATTTGACGTTGGTCTTCGAATGGCTGGCTAGGCACTGACTCACCTATGCACCCCCCAAAAGTGTCTCATCGGGGCGGAGGAGATATACCTGGGGCACATCTTGACGGCTGAGGGATGCCATGCGAAAACAGTGCAACCAGAGCTGATTGAGAAGAAGCTCGCGCCACGCACCAGAAAGCAGCTCCAGTTACTGATGGTACTGCTGAACTGGCTGCGGGTGTTAATTCTACACTTCTCAACGGCCACCGCCCTGATGAGGGACTTCTATCGCCCAAGACAAAATTCCAGTGGACAGCCGCCGCAGACCATGCCCTCTGCCAAGTGAAGATCCTCTTTCGTCACTATCATACCTTGTGACGCCTAAAGCTAGACCACTTCCCTCTTCCACCAAACTGACACTAGACAGGACGGGATGGGCACAGTCCTCTACCAGGTCGCCAATGAGGGGCGGACGTCTGGCCCATCCAGAGGTACCATCACCACCTCGAGAGCCGCATGTTTAACACTGCATACCAACAGTCAGTGCTTGCGCTGGCTCGACTCAGCACAGGGCGGGAAGTCCAAGTACACTCGGGCCATGATGCTTGCAGGGTTCTTGTTTTACTTTGAGCATAGCTGGCTGACCAGCTGTCGAGGCAACTAGTTTAATGACGACCAGGGGTGGGGGGCTTCTTTCCCCAGTGCTAGAGCACCCGCCGTATACGCTGTGGTAGCCACCAGCTGCCATTCACAACCCTGAACAATCCACAGTAGCAGAGCTGCTCCGCGGTTGCGTGAGGATCAGCACCGTGACCCAGACACGTGCTCATGCCTAGCTGAACTGTGGTGCCCAGTTGGTCCAAAATCACCGGAGTCTGGAGGGGCTGCTCCAGACTAAGGAGCCCCACAGGAACAGTAAATAGATGGCAGGCGTACGTGCCCCCAGCAGTCAGACCCACCATTCGGCACTAGTACCATGGCAATATGCTAGCTGGTCATCCCAGCGCAGAACAGACTCTGCGGGTGGTCAAGCGGCTTTCCACAGGCCAGGTATGGCCTCGGATGTTAGGCGTTACGTTCGGGCCTGCCGGGTTTGCCAGCAGCATATGTCCCGCTGTCCTGATGGCGAGGAACAGCAGTCTCCCCGTGGACATTATGCGGCCATATCCTCATACGTCTCGAGGCCGGTACTTCATCTTTGTGCACACCGACATCTTAAACCGCTGTGCGGAAGCGTTCGCGGTGGCCAATGTGAAGGTCGCTACCCTGATTGCACTTCTAGAGTGTGAAGTTTTACCAAGATATGGGTACCCAGGCGTCCTGCTGATGGAGAATGTGTTAGTGGGATGCAGTTTGCGGGGAGGTAGTGGAAGGTGTCCAGTGGATCACCACTCCACTCCCACATACCATCCACGGGCAAACCATATTGAATGTAGTAGTAGTCAGGTCATCATGACTCTGTGACTCATCAGGTTAGATGTGGACAATACCATGTGGGACCTGCACCTCCCTCTTGTATTAACTGTCAGAAAACTAACGTGGTGAAGGAATACTCCCCCGTGGAACTGTTGCAGCGCCGGAACTTTGCCCTGCCCGGGAAGATTCAGGTGGAACGTGTCGTGGAGCAGGTTCCAGTAGAGTAGCTAAGGGCATAGGCGCAGCAGCACCAGGGACATTTTCTTAGTATAGTGAACCCCCCAGTCAACCCATCCCACTGCTCAGCTGCCTGCGGTGCCACCCTGTCAGATGGTGACCAAAACGTTCTGTGCTTGTTTTTGTGCCGAAATGGGCAGAGCTGTATGTAAAGAGTTGTGTCCCAGCCGGAGTTCCCAGCAACACCCCTCAGCCGGTCAGCCAATCCAAAGCTCCACCAGCCACCGCTCCAGCCACCCCAGATGAGCTTACACCTGAAAACAGTGCCCTGGCACACTGTGCATCTACCACTAGTCAGTCCCTGAGAGACCGACCTGAAACGCAAGCAGTTGTGAACATGGTGGAGTGAGACTGGTTCATGGACTACATTTGCCCGGAGGTAGACAACCCAGTCTACAGCCTTTGCCCTGGAGACCACACGGACATGTTTGTAGTCATTGCCCCCGACATCTCTGCCGTGCACCGGATCAGCCCCTATTTGTGTCAATCCAGCACCTTGCCCGACATGGCTAGTGAACCTTGTGCCTGCCCCATCTCCTACCCCATTTCACCTAACCTTATCTCTATACACATGAATACATTACTGCCACAAGAGTGTTTGGCAACCTTGCCCGGCATATATGGGCAAAGCAGCCTTGGAGAAGGGGGGCTAATGATGACATCTGTCATGTCTGTCCCGGTCTCCATGCCCACCGTTGCCCATCACGAGTGTTTTGAGTGTAAAGTGCTGATGCAGCAAACGCGCCCGAACGCGGCATTCTGTGCCATGGTATAAATATAATTGTGTATTGTTTCATGTTTTAGGTAAATATCATTTACTAACTGATTGGAATAGTATTTGTGTATTCTATGTGCTATTACGTCAGCAAGTTGTCCTGGACAGCGTACTGTTTCCCACGCACCGGTGCGAGGGAGGCAGTCTTGGCTCGTCTCTCTGCGCTGGTGCTATCTGGTACTTGTCAGCTCATGTTAGCACCATGTAAAGTGTTTTGCAATTTAGTAAACAGAACTACAAATAATTAGTACACTTTTACTTCCAACTGGTGTCTTGATTGGCCAACAGCTCGAAAGGTCGCTGTTGGCCTGGCCCCTTGCAGTAAGCCACATGGTGAGGACCCTTTTTAATCCCCGAGTTTTAATGATAGCCGGCCCCCACGTCACGATAAACATTCGTTACAGGGATCAGAGCCATGTGTCATTAAAATTATTAAACAATTTAATTAAGAATAGTAAAAAAACATAAAAATCAAAATAAAAAACTGTTCACATTCTTCTTTTCAAGCCAAATCATTACATCTATTTCTGTGTGTAAACCGTGGCATTCTTAAAGTTCGCTATTTCATGGGATTTGATGTTAACATTAATTTTATTTAAAAAATTCAATTATAAAGATAACTTACTAATACCAAATGATGTAATGGTTAAACCAAGCCCCTCCTTCACAAAGTCTTGGACTTCTATTTTTTTGGTGGGGGAGGGGGGGAAGAGGCGATGAATGGAAGATTTTTAAGTGTTAGATTTGAAACACCTCCCAGTTAAATCAGTCATACATTAAAAAAAATAATAGCCCCTATCAGCTGACTTCTGCAGTCAACACTAGTGCTGCCTGGCAGCAAGCATTTTAATCAAAATGGCGAATGTGACATTATATACATGATCATCGGCAGCTGACGGGACAAGGAGGATGGCTCAGGGCAGCAACTTCCAACCATGCTGGGGTTGGAAGCTATTGGTGTTTGTGCACGTCTGGGTTGGTACCAGTGGCACAAGGGCTCCTGGTGGTGTGCGACTTCGTTCATCGCCCAACGGCTGCCAGTCAGCGTGTGCGCTTCATTAAAGCTATGGGAAGGAAGGGCCATACAGCCGAGCTATCGATCGACAGACTCACCGAGCACCTGTGCCTTGGCCTGGATGGTGGGCAGCCCCTCCACCTCGCGCCAGTTGCCCTGCACCATGTTGACCCACTGCGCCGGCTTCACGTCGCGCACGCTCAGCGCCGGCTTGGGCAGCAGGAACTTGGTCTCCTTCATGGTGGGCAGGTGGGTCATGTCGGCCGCGCGGTGCAGCAGCGCCGCGATCTTCGCTATGTCGTACTGCGACACCACATGACCCAGTTGGGTTACTGTCACTGATATCGAGACCCACGTGCCAAACTTTAATGAACATGTACTTGATGTCATACTGCCTCATACGAGAAGCACACGCCTTTCCCCAAAACATGTTATTACTAGGGACCGGAAAAATTTGCGGGGTCAATGACCTGCAGGATGAAATCCATAGTTCTGCGTACACTTGGTCAAATGCCACCCACTCATTGGCTGCTGTCTTGGGAGATGTCCCAACGTGGCAGCCTGTGATTCGATGAAGCTTTGGTCGGATGTTTCTCATTGGCCCAGAGTCATCCAGGTGAGTTGTGAGCCAATAGCAGAGGCAGCACTGAGGTATAACTATTTGTATTTTAGCCTATCGCGAAATCAATTCGCAAATTTTTCCGGTCTCTAGTTATTAGACACAAAAAGCACATGTTAAAATTTCAGTCTAATTATAAAAATAACTTTTAAATGTCATTGAGTTAATTTAATTGCCCAATATTTTTATTTTATTTTTAATGATACACTTAAATAATGTATTATAATATTTTTACTTTTTGTGTCTAGTTAAATATGAAAGAATTTATTTTAAAATAGAGTATTTACCTAAACATAATACTATGATTTTTACCAAATCTGTGGAAACTGAAAGCGGGGGTGGCATTACAATCGCAAACTTGTATCTGGCCATAACAAGAGATAATAATAGAGAATGTGAGGATGCAATGTACGAGTTCAAATAATAATAAAAATAATAAATAAATAAAAACTGAGTTATAACCAAACACAAGCAACATCACTGCTGCATCATTTTTGCCCCTCTCTTGCCGTTTCAACTAGCATATAGCATTCTACACTACATACCTCTCCCCTCCCTTTTTGCAGTCCTCCCATTCGATCGCTAGTGCATGCGCTGGAGTGGCATCACTGCTGATGCACTCTCCCTCTCTACCAGTTCCACCCCTAACACTACTTATCCTAACTATTACCTTCAAGCAATTTAAATTTTCATTGTAGCCCTCTCAGCAAAGAAGTATCTGTTCAATATTTTTCTTTTTACTTGTAATTTTTTTTTATGATAATACTGATTTATGGGAGATATAAATTGGTAGTACTTAAAATTAACGCAATTTCTCGCCTTCCTGGTATATGACGTGACAAACAGCTGTGTCCCTGAGCCTTTTTAAAGAAGTTGTTGATGTTGGACACCAGGTGATGTATACACTCGTGGTCGCACTCACGATGGCGTCCTGCTCCAGCTGCTCCCCTGGCATCACCAGGAGCAGGCCCTCCAGGTAGTCGGGGGCTATCTGGTTGAACACCACCTCGATGTACAGCGGCGAGTCCAGCCGCAGCGGGAAGTGCCACACCGAGCGGCAGAAGATCAGGTAGAACACCTGCGCCGTACAGACCACTGTTACCAGGCTTCTTATTTATGCCGTCTTTAATCTTTATGAGTCTGAATTTTTTTTCCTTCTAAATATTACTATCTGTTGATTTTTCTAAGACCATAAATAAGTATCTATTGGCAGTATAAATACAGTTGTCATTATGACAAAAAAAAATTCAATACTAAAAAAATATTTCACTGGCGAAACTACTTGTAGCAGTCAGTCACTATAACGCATTCCATTAAATTACCGTAATCACTCGCGTAATGTCCGCAGTAATTTGACCACATTTATGGCCAAAAAAATGGGGTGCGGACATTATGCGAGGAAAAATACAAAAATAAAAAATTTTGTGTTCTATTCAAGTCGTGCGTCTTTGTTCGAATGAGGGCGGCGGGGGAGGCAGCAACGCGGCAGGAGGGTGAGAGAGGCAACGACTCCGCAGGGGGGAGAGAGGCAGAGGCAGCGCTGTGTCAGGAGGGGAGAGAGGCAGAGGCGTTGCTTAACCTCCCTCCTGCCAGCTAGCCAGCCAACCAGACAAAGGAGTGTTAGAATCCTTGACCCACTTCCCTTCCTCCTTCACTTCCCCTCTTCATCTCCGTCAACACTCCACATCAACACAGCGGCAGAGCGAGGGCGAGACCAGCTTTCTTTATCTTTATGTCGTTTGAGATAGGACTAACTGCTTACGTCTGGCATGCCTCACGACGGTCCTACTGAGAACGGACAAACTATAACACCAGTCGCTGTATCACTGCCGCTTCCAAAATCACCTCCCACCGCTCACAATACATGGCTTGTTGTTTGATGCATGCCAAGCTGCCCTGCCCTCAGATAAACCCAGAAAAATGCGTTTTTACATTTTTTCTCAAAAATGTTTATAAAACAAGGAGGGGGGCTTATACGCGGGCGGGGCCTTTACGCACTCATGCCTTGAACTTGCGTGCGTGTTGGTCATTGGTCAGCTGTGTTTACCGTTACCGTGCTTTGTTCAGTTCAACGAATTTCCCCACCCTTTCAGAACAGGAGAGAAAGGACAGCTCAAGGTCACGGCTTTGTTTACAGAGCCGTCAACTTTCCATTCGTACTGCGTCCTTTAGGGGTGGCCAAAGTTGTGTTGCCCGCCGTAGACGACTGGTGCGGACATTATGCGAATTTTTAATTTTTTCTTTTAAGGATATATAAATAAAGGGTGCGGACATTATGCGAGGGCGGACATTACGCGAGTGAATACGGTAAGTTAAATGCTAAAAAGAACAAAAAATTTTAATATCAAGTGAAATAAAAAATAACGTTGATAACAGTTGAAACCAAGATGGCTTTCTTCAATGACAACACCTTAGAAATAGAAAAAAACTCATTAGATGATGTTCTAGATGCGCTACACGTGGAGTGGAATGTGCCTACAAACGACAGGATGCCGTGCTCGAGAGAGGACTAGCGGCGGAGGTACCTGCTGGTTCTTGTGCAGCTCCGTGGTCACGTCCAGCACGTACTCCTCCCGCGCGAGGGGCATGGTGAAGGTGTCCCCCTCCACGATGCAGTACAGGGAGAACTCCTCCATCTCGTGGCCCGACTGCACGTTGATGATGCTGCACATCTCCTCTATCACGTCCTGCAGGGTCACAAGCCGTGCTACACAAGGTGCCGTGCCGCCGACACTACTGAGGAGTTAGAACACGAGCTGCGCCGCTGGCTGACCTGCACGACGGTGGTGGACTTGGTGTTGACGACCCGCTCCGTGCCGCCGGGCAGCCGGTAGATCTGCCTCTTGGAGTTCCTGCCGGCGCTGATGGCCGTGATCTCCTCCACGCTCGGCACGTTCTTGCGCCCGCCGTACTTGAAAGTCTTCCTCAGGTTCTGCAGGCACACCGTCGCTGTCCCTGCAACACGCGTCCCCCCACATTAGGTACATGCTTACTACACTACCCGTTTCATTCTCCACAGCATGTAGCATGGTGCTTCTAGTTTACCCAACTTATTGTTTATTGTCTCAGTCTTTGGTAGCGGAAAATGTAATTAATTTTATTATATTTCAGTACCAAGGGTAGAGTGGCGGTTACTTTAAAACACCTTAACCTAGCAATCTTCTATGTTAAAATACCTAAATGTTTGGTCATGACAGAAGTATAATGCTGAAAGAAGTGGCCATCGGTATGTAGACTAAAATATGTATTGGCGGGGGAGGGGGAGGGAGGGGGGTGTTTGCCCCCCTCTGGAACCTACACCCATGCTGTGTATAATCGCTGAAATCGGAAGCACACTTCTTTATATGATTAAAGGTATTCTTCTCTGTGTGCATATAATCTTAATAATTCTAAAATTAACATTGTTTTAATTCATATTCTAGCATCGCCTGGGCTTTACCCAGAGTGGAGCAGCTTCTTTAATGTGAGGGGGGGTTACTTTATTTCCTCCGTATTTTGACCAAGGTCAAATTCGCAAAATTCTACCAAGCTTGAATAATCAAAATGTTTTAATTGATTCTCATACAATTACTTAACATTTTACTTAAGAAATGAAAACTACTGGTGGCCACAGAGAAGAAACATTAAATAGGCCCTGGCACTGAAAGATAAATTGTTTGGAAAGCAGTGACCCTTTTCTTGTTTTGAAGGTCAAGCGTGCAAAATTTCAACAAGCTCGGAGCAAAACTGTACATTTGATGATAAACAGAACACCCTAAGAGGCTTCCTCATGGCACAGTGGCTGAGATACTCTCAAAGAGGCGACGAGTACCGTGGTACGCTCTGCGCTTGTCGTAGGCCGCCGTCTCCAGGTACTTGAACAGGTAGGGCTTGAGCGTCTCGGAGCAGACGAAGTAGGCGGCCACGATGCTGAAGAGCCGCCAGCCGCGCTGGCACGAGTCGGGGCGGGGGGACTTGTTGTTGGTCGTCTGCTTCATCAGCTGGCAGTAGAGCTCGTCCCGGAGCGCCTCGTGCTTGTGGCAGTGCTGCGACAGGCCAACCAACATACGTCTCGGTGATGTAGATCCTGCTGTGCTATTTATGAGGGTATATCGTCGCCTGAGAATTGGAGTGTTCTATGTCCATTGAAGTCGGAACTGAGATATAAGCATTTGAAAGTTCAAATAACTATGAATATCATGGCATAGAACAAAATAATATTGGCTTAAATTAAAAACAAACATTTTTATGTGCATAGATGTGTGTGGATATAGTACAAATGAATACTAATTTTGTGTCCATAGCATAAAAAACCTAAAAAGTGGACATAGAACACTCCAATACTCAAGCAGCGATATATCAATAAATAAAAAATTTTAATCGCAAAGATGTTTTGTTTTATTAATCCTTCACCAGTTTGTATATTAAAAAAAATTAGGCCTGTAAATACACAGTATTTAAACTTGAATTAAGCTGTAGGCGAAGTTTAAATTATTTAGAAAAAAATATTGGTTTTTATAGTTTCACACATCTAAAACAATGTATCAGGTGCATTTTAAGGCAAATTCTGTTTAATCCAGAAAAGGTCTGATCCCACCCAGTCCTGAACACCTGACTACTGACACCTAAGAAAACACAGACGTCACATATAAGTAGAGGTAGAGCTGGGCCGATCACCTATTTTGCCGATCATGCCGATGCCGATCATCTGCTGCCGATCTTGCCGATCTTCTGAGCCGATTAGAGCCTTTCAAGTACCTCTGATTACACATTGCTTTTGACGGATCACTATAAACGGTGAAATATTCCCAGACAAAACTACTTTTCATTGACATGATTACTTAAAAATCACGACATTATAAATTTCACGGACTAGCGATTATACAGGTAAGCCCGGAAGGTCTTGTCAAGCTTCTCAGACACCGGCGTGCAGCTGGGTTAAGGCCAAGGTCATGTGACGTAACATCTCCCGAGGCTTACTGCACCTTGGCAGCAGATGGATAAAAATAGTAAACTCCCCATTATTTGTGTTCATTGGGACCCGCCGATGCCCGGATAATTGAAATTCTGTAAAAAAATAATAATAAACCCGGATAATCGGTTAACAGTAAGGGCCGCCTTCGAATTGTTGTCTCGGCTTAAAAAAAATACGGCACTGCCTAGCCATTAGTTCACGGTCATTTACAACAGCCAAAGAGAGAAAGATAAGATCGTGCTGACCTTGTACACATAAATTTTGGGTAGCTCCCCACCCCCCTCCACCCCTTCCTCCAGCCGAATGCCAGCCAGACACGTCACTCGCCAGGCGCCTGCCGTGCGTTGGCGGGTGGAAAGTAACTCAGCAGCACGTGAAACAACATTCGAACAAACGGGAGACGGGAAGCAGAAGTCAGGACATCCCCCTCAAGTTTAAAGAGTGACAAATGTGACAGCTGAAAAGGGGGGGGGGGGGGGGGTGGCGACACAAAGGGTCGGTACAAACAGCGTTGCAGAGTTTGGCGGCCCACGCGATGGCTTGCATTGTTTGCCGGCCGCCGGCCCGCGTGACGTTAATTTCAAGCGCTGACAATTTTAGCTTCTCTTTTTTTTCTGCACTTTTAAATCGTCCCGTATTATCCGATTCCCGTATTAGCGCGTCACGGATTAACGAGGTTCTACTGTGGGAAACAAAACTCTTCATCAACCAGGTTTTATACAAAAGAAAGTTAAGCTCTATTTCCCGCTAAACAGGATAAGAATATTAATTTCGCTAAACAAAACTTTCAATAGGCCATATTTAGCGAGAAAAAACTAAATAGATGAATTCCCGAAGAGTAGTTGTTTACTAACCACAAGACTACTAGCGCCATTAATCCGTACGAATTCCGTCGCGCGACGCGCGTCACTCTAATCTCTGGCGTCACATAACCAACCTAAACAACAGTCGCCATTCGCCATTCCGGTAATATTAACCGTAAATGGTAAACAAATACATAGTTTTCGGTTCGTAAATGATAAATGACTGCAAATAGTATAATGGAAAATTATTTTGCCGAAAGTACCGTAAATATACATGGAAATTGATATTAGGTATGTAACTGTTCAATGTTTATAAAACTTACGGTATTTGTTTACTTTATTGGTATATTTTTTTCGTGTGTGGTTATTATTAAATCCTATTATTTTTCGATGAATAATCAAATTTTCTTCCCGAAAAGTACCGTAAACAAACATGGAAAGTTGTTAGGTATAGGTAATTATTCAATGTCATAAGTTTGCAGTAGGAGACCAATGATCGGCTCAAATAATCGGCTACGTTTTGCCGATCATTATGATGGGCAAAATTAACAAAATCGGCCAATTATTACGATCGGGGATCGGCATCGGCCCAGCTCTAAGTAGAGGCAAGATTACGTGGTTAGTAGCAATTAAAACAGAAATCTTTCTAACACCAAAATGGAAGTCTATACACTGCATAGCAACGAAATATGTACAGAGAAAGGATCTCAAGTGTCTCATTGTGTTCATTTAAATATAGAACTAATAAAATAAATATTCAATTTAGCCATATTTAAAAAAACTAATATATCTACTAGTGAAAAAAAATATTTATCTCTCTATCGTTTTTACAAAGTAAAGCATAGCAGTATATAGATGCATAAATGGATGAAAGTCTAAAGAGAAAGATCACAAGGAAATGTATAGTCAATATAATGATTTAGGATTATATATTACACTAAGTTGCATTACAAAAGAATATTGAATGCTATAGTTGCAGCTTTTTGTTTAACTTACTCTTATTAAAATATGTATGAATATTGTTTTATGTACTCATTTTAAGGGTGTTACTACAAATTTATAAAGCAATTGATCAAAGTTATTGTGCTTGATATGTACTTATTATTACGTGTGATTTTAATTATAAATGACAAAGACAAAATCCTCAATTTTTTAATGATGTAACTTTCTTTTTTGAAACACCATAAAATCTTGGCAACCGACATGTTCTTATTGTAATATATATTATTTGGGCTAAAGATCTCTCGAGCAGAGAGTCCATCACAGACAGCGCAGGGATGTTGGGTAGGAACCCGTCAGGCCCACCAGGGGAGCTACCCACCATGAGGATGGTGTAGACGCACTTGACCTCCGTCACATCGGGGCTCATGGGGTGGTCGCCCATGTAGCGCATGACGGCCTGGAAGCACTCCACCGCCAGCTCGCTCAGCTCGGCCGTCTCCAGCCGCAGCAGCGACTGCTCGATCGGGACCGGCGAGTACTTCACCATCGACACCTGCGCAGTCACGCACGCCTCGTACAGCACTTCCCCCGCCCGCTCGGCTGCGGCCAGTACAGTACAACAAGGGGGGGGGGGGGGGGCAATATACCTTTTTATAAAGAATCATCGATCCCCCCCTATTGAAGCGGGGGGTCCGGGGGTCCTCCCCCGGGAAAATTTGTATTTCAAGGTGGAAAATGGTGCTATTTAAGCAGTTTTTTTTTTATCTAAAAATTGATTACACAGCACTTTCTTTGCCCCCACTTCAAGGTTTCAGAGGGAAGGGGGGGGGGGCAAAATATCCTTCCCCCCCCCCCCCTCCTGTTGTTGTGCCCCTGTAACGTGTAACCATCACCATCATGTCACATTTTAAAAGTACATTAAGTAGTTCAAAAGAATTTTGTTTTGTCAGGCTAAAACCTCAGGGATTAGTAGACCTCTAGTACTCCAAACATTTACACACAAATTTTTAATTAATTTATCTTGCTTGAGAAAAGAAAACTTCGCATCTTATATTTTGTCCAAATTTATTTAACTGCTTTAAAACTTTGTTCTTAAGGCCATTGTTTTGTAGTTTCATTAAAACAAGGCATAAATACATATACTACGTATATTAATGTTAGTAAATAAACAGACATTTTAAGTTTGTATGAAAGACATACGTACACGTGTGCAAACTTGCATGAAGTATAGACAGTACTTTTGAAACACAATTCCTGCCATTTCTATTCATTACTGCAGATATATCTAACCTTATGTAGCTAAATTCCTGTTATTTTTAATTTTTTTTTTTTTTTTCCTTTTAAATCCTGGAAGGGAGAGAGGAGGGGTGCGGACCACCCCGGGCTATGTGCCTGCCCGAACCACAGGATCGCCACATCAACAGTAACGAGTAGGGTCCTGCACTTTTCGCGAAAAGATTTCCAGACCAGCTGTGTGGTAAAACTTTGTAGCATGTCTGTGCCTCGTGGTTCGCTGGGTTTATTCCGGGCACACGTCTACTGCTAGCCCACCAATCACAGCCAGCCATTGTACTGAATGGCCTGGCCAAACAGGGAAATGTCTTCTCTCGCAGACGGCCGCCAATTAAGAGGGAACAATCCCTGGCGTGGGTACACCTATTGCATTTTAATGAGTAACTTTGTTTAACTTTTTAAAAATGTTAAAAAGTTTTGTCTGAAGTAAATTTTATGTAACAAACCATTACTAAAAGGGGTGAAAAAAGGGTAGAAAGACAAAATATATTTGTATTTTTATAGTATAAAATCTGTTATAATATCTTGTCAAAACTCCTAAACTTAATCTAAAACCACTGGCTGGAACAATTTTTCATGAAACGAACTATTACCGTATAAACGGGTTGAAATTGAAAAAAAAAAAATTAAAACTTTCTTAATATCAAATTTGTTTGAATTAATTTTTAACCTCTTAATTTTATCTTAAAACTTGGTTTAAAGAAAATATTTATATGATCATGTATTAGTGCAAGGGATGAAAAAGTGTTTGAAGGTCAAAAATAATTGCATAACAACCTTAATAGGCATTATATGAAATCAATAAACTATTCAATGCTGGATGCATTGAGTAAAAAAACATTAAAAATATTTTCGCCGCATGGAATATGAGAAAATGATTAATGAATTAGTTTGGAATATTAGAGAAAATTCATAGGATATTATATGAATAAAGTTCTTCAAATGTCCCAAGAGTTTATAAAAGTTTCTAAAACATTTCCAGAAGAAATAGGTACTTCAAAATCTATCTACAATAAGAAAAATATTAAGTATGAAATAAATCTGTAACTCGCAAGATTATTTTTGTGGTGGAAAGCTAAAACCTTTCAGAAATGATTTCTACATTTGTTAAGTTTATGGTCTCCAACTATTTATATTTAATGTGTGAACATAAAGTGAAACGAGATCAATAAAATAAAAAGGTTAGATAAGGACTGCTAGTAATTACAGTTTTTTTTACTTACAGCACTGTTACTGTTATATCCTTATTTTTTTGTCTCTTTCTATACCAGTTCTTCGGTTTTATTTCTTTTTTACATACAGTATCCTGGTTAATGAGTTTAACTAATTCGTAGGAAATACTTTCACACACTTAAAATACTGATTGCAAATAAAAAATATTGTCAAATTTGTCTTAAACAACACACTTTGTAATTGGTACATGGTTCGTACACTCCGGAGCAATCAAAAATTAAAGATGTTTTAAAGAGATGCTTCAAAGACTCCTTATTTCACCACTTTCGCCACTATCAAGAGGTCGAAAATCATTTGTAAATATTACAAAATCTTTCAAAAAAATAGTTAAAAGCACTAAAAATAATTTTCTTGGTTCATTCAATTTTTACAGATAAATTGTAACAGAATTATATCTGGAACACATACCCTACCCGAAGCATTGTGTCCATCAGAAATTTGTAGCAATAACATTTAATTTGATCACAAATTTTATTTTATTTATGAAATAAATGACAGTAAAACATGCTTGTTGAGTTTATAGGTGAGATAAAAAAAAATAACGAGAACAAATTGAAAATATATTTTTATATATTATTCAATAACTTTGCCAGACATTCACCAATTGTACTGCACCTTCGCAAAGCTAAAGAATATTAAAATACCAGCTTTTATCCATTAGTTGCAGTCTTTATTAAAAATTCTTCATGAAATTTATAGACTTTTGAAGTCCCTTATTCTATTAAATAAAACTTACGAGTTTTTTTTAAGGAAATTAAGGAGGTATATTTTGTAGTTATTTGACTGAGCTGGTGACTGACCTGCTCCTTCCACGTCCAGTCATTCTTGTTCGCCTTCTTCCCTTTGTTCTTCTTGTTCTTCATGCTCTCTATGGCCTTGAGCGACCCGCTGATGGAGCCGTCCGCGCCCTTCAGCATCTCGAACCTGCGCACAACGCACCGCGTCACAGATCACAACTCCCTCGCACGGTCACGGTATCACATGATAAGCTAATGGTGTTCATTCCACGCATTTTCCTCTTTCGCGGCTTGTCGTGGTTCGGTTTGTACATGTAAATTACATACTTACTTCCAACGTTATTGCCATCAGTTGCGCACGGTAAGACACTAAAAACCTGTTATTAGTCAAACTAAAAAAAAAATACAATCTCACAGGCCAGAAATAAATTTAACATCTGTACCGATAACCTGATCGCAGCGCTTAAACGCTTTTAACATCCTCCCTGCACCTGTCAATGTTTTAATGAAGAGATGGAAATTTCTAACGCCTTAATTTACATCATATATTCTCCGTTTTTGAAGTTTTATCCCAATCGCAATGAAAAAGAAAGAGAAAGGGACACGTAGGCAAGTTCGGAGACCTGGAGAAACTTGTGCGGAATGAACACGCATGCGTCACACACACCCTGAGGGTCCACCAAGCATCGACCAGCACTTGACCACGTCCTGGCAGCGATAGTCGATGCGGCGGCGGATCGAGCCGCTGCGCAGCAGGCGCACGCTGGCGTGGTCGAGGCGCGAGCACGGGGCCCAGGAGAGCCTGCGCACACGGACGCTGCGTCTCTGCACGCAACGGCACGGCGAGTCGGCGCGCTCCTCGCGGGGCACCAGGTCCTGGCTGCCGAAATAGTAGCGCTTCATGGCGGGGTGTTTACTTTTGCAGGTTCCTGAAGAACGAGCCGGTCGCGACGTCCCTCTTCGGCCTGCCCATGCTGCCTGTGCGGAGCCCGGACCGAGAGTGAGTCTCCGCGCACCGCGGGATTGCCAAACAACTCATCTTCCCCCCCTCCTCCACTTCCCACCCGCTTCTCGCACCGCGCTGCTTTCTACACTCCCTGACCCATTTCACCGTTCGTTAAGCTTCCACCTCTCGGCCCGAGCCTCATCTCTTTGTTTGTAACGATTTGTTGTGAGCTGATGAAGCCTTCGATATCGCGACGTGTGATACTGTGTAGGCGTGATGAAGGCAAAAACCGCGTTTATGTGCAGAAACGTGTCGCCAGCCGGGATCTACCGGAGAAAGCACGCAATTTCCAAGTTAATTTCACGCTTCAGGGAGCACATAACATCCGACAGCTCGAAGCCACTTGTTTCCTCTGCTGTGAGAAAACCCTGCTCGTTAGACTGAGCATCTTTAAGCAACTATGCTCGCCTTGCTTCCTCTACTGTTACTTTACTTTTTATTTTCAAATTATTGAAATATTTTTATTACTGGGATATTACTAATGAGTAATGACAATACAAATACTCTTTATTTTTTAATTTCAGTATTGCGATACTTTGACGGTTTCTGCATTTGCAGAAGTAACCTCACATCGACAACTCCCATCACTAAAACTCAGTATAAAAAAAAATGTTACGTTAAAGTTGATGCTTTTACTTCAAATGCTGAAGTCCTAACTTAGTAATGATAAAATATACATATCACTACACCCTCAGAATGATCAATATGGAAAGTGAATACAATAAATAGGTATGTATTATTGATACTCGTAAATACAGTTTGCGCTCAAATACACAGTACTGATAATTGCATAATCAAAAGTAGCTTGTTCGTGTCGTGCAAGTTTCAGTCATGTACATTTTGGCTCTTAGCGTATTAATACCTGATCAACATGTGAAACTGATTCTACATTTGTTCAAAACTACCTGTTCTTAAATGTGAACAGTAACATCTCCTGTTTAAGTTGTACCTTCATAAGTTATAAACTAGAAATGTTACAAAGAGAGAGAAAAGGGAACTGAGCATAAAATTAAATAAAAACATTACTTGTAATTTTAGCGTGAATTTTGTTATTGATATACGGTCTCCCCCTACAGTTGAGATGATAATAATAATAAATGACATAGAAGTTACGGATTTTATTGTTAGGCATAAAATTTGCCAATCTTTTTTTTAACAAACTGGAACTGGAACTACAGCAACAATAAACTTACATAACAAATACATGTTTAAATTCATGCTAGAACCACTCACACATTTTAAAGCTTTTTAAAAAAAACAAAAAACAAAAAAAAAAAAACCAGATGAGCAAAAAATTAATAAATAAAAGTACATACATATTTTCAAAATTGCTTACATATACCCTACTGTATCATTTAAGCTGTTCTTGTACCATGTGATATTTTTTTTTTACTGATCCCTTTAAAAGAGTAAATAATTGGTTAAACAATACAGAATATTATGGGACAAGATTATATGGTGAATTGTGATAAATAACACCCAAAGCATGTCAATTCACCATATAACATCGAAATGCAAGTTAGCACAGAAATTGTAACGAAAACATGAAAAAATTACATAATTGAGTACGATTGTTAAAAACCGGACAAAAATTGAAAAAAAAAAAAAATGTATGAAGAATCTTTGTTTGGTTGTGACCGCAAAAGGCTTCGTTCCGGAGATCACCAAGGTCTGGAAGATGCTTCGAACAAATGGTTGAAAGAAGTACGATTCAAAAAATGTTCCAGTAACTGGCTCGATGTTACAAGCTAAAGCGAAACAGTTTGCATTGCTTATGGACATCTAAGACTTCCAAGCCAGTTCAGGGTGGTTGCACCGCTTCCGGAAACGACATGGTATATCATGGAAGGTTGTGTGTGGGGAGGATAAAAATGCAGACACAGAGGCAGCAAACCAGTGGAAGGAAGAAAATCTCGAGTTGCTTGACAATATTTTCAATGCTGATGAGACTGCCTTTATTTTACAAGCTTCTGCCTAACAGGACAACGGCATATAAAGGTGAAAAATGCACTGGAAGACAAAAAGCAAAGGAAAGGTTCTCTGTTGTTTTTTTGCAATGCCACAGGAACAAAAAACTTGAGGCCATTAATCATTGTTAAACACTAGACTCCCAGGTGCTTCAAGGAAGTTTCTGGTCTTCCTACGGATTATACTAGCAACACCCATGCATGGATGACGAGAGGTCTTCTAAAATTGGCTGGTGAAAACAGATAGGGAGAGATATTCACAGGTGGATGGTGGAATGTTCAACAAGAAACTATTGCTAACTGCTGGAGGAAGTCTGGCATTGTAAACTGTAATGCTGACGAGCGCACTGCAACTTACTCAGACCAGGATGCAAGCCACGCTACAGCACAAACATGCGAAAGCAATGAAAATGACCCTGAAATATGGCAAGAAGTGTCAGTCTCCATGCAGTTTGATGCTGTTTCTTTCACAGACTGTCTCTCTGTGGATAATAAAAAAGAAACAACACCAGTGTTGACTGAGCGACATCATTAGTGAAGTCATTCGATCACAGTTATCGAAAGCTGAATCAGATGATTCTGACAGAGGAGCTGCTATTCTGAGCTTAAAAAAACTTAACAAACAGAACATCATTCCAACTCAAAAACAAACTGAAATGACAGATTTTTTAAAAAAAATAAATTAAGTTATGCAGAAACACCAATATTTAAATTGATGTGGGATTTTCACCAAATGATAATGTTGTATCCTATAACAACGCTATTTTTTTTTAAATTTATTTTTATGATTTTTCTCTTTGTAATGATATTATGTATGTATTTTTCAGTTCTAAGCACAAAAACGTGTGGTCCCTGTAAGTACTTAGTAATGAGATTCTACTGTATTTGCTGGATAGTACATTTTTTTATTTTTTTCAATAAAGACAATGTTAAAAAATAAAAACAATACCACCGAAATATCCTATTTAAAAAAAAAATTGATCATAAAATAAAACCGAAAATCTTGTCCTTGATAATACTAGGTAATAATGTTTGGATATAATGTAATAGTATGCATAAGCTCGGAAGATGAACTAAAGGAGAAGCAGCAGCGCTGTTCGCTGCTGGAACACGAGGCGGGGCAGCCGAAGAAAGGACGGCTGGTGTTCTGGCGTGCTAGCAAGTGGAGCACTCGCGAGCGTGCGTGATGATAGCCCTGGTGTGGCTGCCGCGGTCACTGTGCGTGACCACCACGCACCGCGCTCGCACTTTTCATTTTACTTTCTTGTTCTTGCCCTGAATATTCACGCTCTGCCGCACCGCACACGGCAGGTTGGACAAACGAAACACGAAAAGGAAATTAAATTTCTTTTCAATTGGCTCGCGCTGTGAGCCCAAGATTTCTTTAATCTTCAAACTTATTGCTCCTTTATAAGCGAAAATAACGTTACGTTTTCAATAAATATATAAAAAACATGAAAAACTGGTAGAGATAATGGGCAAGTAGAAGAGGCATAAACATTGATGAACGTAGATCTGGAAATCCTTCTGTTTATGTCTACAGTCATCCAGGGTAATGCAAATATAGCCATCCCTAACTATATTAACTTTTTTCATTTGCTCCAGCGGTTACTGGAAATGCCTACAAGGACATTTTTCCATGCCAGCAAAAAAAAAAAAAAAAAAAAAAAAAAAAAACATGCTTTACCAGGAAAGGGTACTATGGGAAGGGGAAGGGGGAAGGTGAAATATCCTCCCCCACCCCTCCTTTTGTTCAATTTATAGAAGAAAGCTAGCAAGTCTTATGTCTATCATCTAACCTCAGCAATCAGCAAATTTCTTGTGTTCTCATGTAGCAAATATATTTATAACACAAAACTCACGACACCACATTTAATGTAGAATTCTTTAAAACAATGTAGTGCATGATAAATATATGAAGGTATTAATTTAGGGAAAAACTGTAAAAATTCACCCTACTTTTTAAAACCTAAATTTAATTCTGTTTAATGATGGTGCTATCATTTTTCAGGTTATACTTAATTAGGCGCATTGAGGGTAAAAATTTAATATGCACCATAAATGCAATGAAATAAGCGTGCATTACACAACAAAAATCTGACAGGTAGAAAGTCTAATTAATGCGCATGCATGCGGAAACTGCTATAGCCACCAGTCGAAGTCGTCAAAATGGTGGACCCATGTGGGACTTAAACGTGTTGGTGTGCCAAAGTAAACTTTAGGTAGTGAAACTATCCTGGAATACATTTTGTAAAATTGAATAGTCCTAACAAAATATAATACATAGTAACTTCCAGGGTATTGTTACTATCATAAAGTGCAATTTGGTACACGAATACATTTGGTATGTACCCTAACATTTACCAAAGTGGCAATATATGGGTTTATGTTGATACACGTGTGTCCACCATCTTTTCAAGGTTTCTGAGACTTCTGCGCAGATTGTCACGAAATTTCTCCTACCAAATGCTGTATACCGAGACACAAGATGTTTACACGTTAAAAAAAAAAATAAAAAAAAACTTGAACCAAAATAGCATCATTTCATATTTTGTAAAGCTTAAAAACACCCTCTGTTCAGTGTGAATGTACAAAATGTTATAACCTCAACAAGTGCGACACACAAAAATAAAACACTTCAGCATTGCTTACACTGGATGGAGTTCACTATCGCGATGGCGAACTCACTCGCGAACAATCTAGCTCAAAGTAATCACGCTGACTCACTAACTCGCCACCCAGTTCGATTTATCAAGTAAAGCTTACGAACGACTGGTTTACGATTCCCTCTGCTCATTTGCCAGTGCTATGTTTCAATTTTACACTGAGATCCTGCTTAAAACTTCTGGTATTCCCCTGTCTGACAGCCAGTTCAGCACCAGCAGAGGTCCACTTGCATGCTTTGACAATTATAACTGACAAAGTGACAGAAACATCATAAAGACATTACTGTTTTACAACAAATTTTACTTTGAAGATCATAAATTTATGGGGGAAAAACATATGTCAGTGTAAAGCTATTTTTTTAAGTAGTATGTTAAATATTTCGCACCCTGAGTACAAGACTATCGTAGTTAACTCAAAAAATTGAGTTTATGATATATTTTTACCATAAGCAGGAAAATATAATTATCTAGACACTGCACGACTATCGCAATATTATATTTACTTTTACGGGACTTACGGCAAATAATGTAGTGTTGCACTCTGGAAAACATTATATGGCATCTGAGTGGTGATGGTATTGCACTGATATTTGAGTTACGATAGACTTGTACTCAGGGTGCGATGTCAACAAGTCATAAGCCAACTCGACCACTCGCTCCGAGGCGAGGGGACTCACTTGTCGGGGCTCTGGCGGAAGTGCAGCATCGCGAACTGCAGCAGCGAGTGCTTGCCGTCGTGCTGGCCGGCCGGCTCGGGGAGTGGCTGCCCCCGGGACTCCCCGCGGTGCGCCCCCATCCAGCCGTCGGGCGCCGGGGCGCTCCTGGCGGCCACGAGGGGCGGGAAGGCCTCCGCCGCGGGCTGCGGGGCTGGCCCCAGGCCGCTCTTCTGCTGCAGCTGCAACACACGGCACGGCACCTCACTGCACTGCACTGCGACAGGACCCTCTCTCCGTGGGGCAGTAGAGAACATCAAATTAGAGTGTGTTTATTTCAAAACAACAGGGGGTTCGGACGACTCTTACATTCTCATACTCAATGTGCATCACTTCCTGTGTGGTTGTAGTTCCAGATGTTGTTTCAACTCACCTCGCATCACCCAAAATAAATCCGGTACAGCCTTCATTGAAATCTTGCAAATTTTTCCCTACCCTTCCCCGTATCGTAGGACAAAATTTTGGTACCACAACAAACATGGATGGTTAAAACAACTTATAATCATCTGATGGACTGTTGCCACCATACAATTGTCCCTGAAACACTTGGAACTGTTTTATAGTGTCGTGTAATTACACACTGGCATTTACAAAGCTGGGCTACTACACCTTGTGAAACTTCAACAGGAATGCTCTGCCGACATTCTCTGCTCATATTTGCCAGTGTAAAACCATCAAGAATAATGTGAATGCAGTTGGCATACTTGTTGAAGGTAAAAACAATCCCAGCAACATTACACCAGTCTCCCCACCACAATCAGCATGTGTGAATCATACTTGACGCTCTCTAAGGTCCCACTGAAAAGTAATTATAATATGAAACCTGTCTCCCCAATAAAGCCTATAGAAGATATGAAGATTGGCAAAAAAAGTATGAAATAAGAAGACATTAGAGGCATGAAAATTTCGCAGGTTATTTTTGTTGCAAGGTAAACTATTAATGTGGTGATTGTTTCACAATTGCTTGAACACCTCCCCCCCCCCCTTTCAAGTGCTTGGCCTGTGGGCCAGTCAACTACCAGCTAGCAGCAGTGCGGCCGAATCACATCGATCCACTCGTATGAAAGGGAGTTTCTGCAGCTAGAAATCAGCCAATACAAAAGCATGTGTGTATGTAGGGTAAACATATAACTGTGAATTTTACACAGGCATAAAATGGATCTGAAAATTTTCAGATCTCTAATGATGAAGAATGACCACATATCGGAATTGGATATGGGAGGATAAGAGTAATAATATGGTAATGATAGGGTCTCTAAAGTAAAGAGATGACAGGTGTGTAACTACAGGAATGTTAACGAGACTAGTTTTCAAATGGGGCAAGAACTCGTCAAACCAGCCTAACCACATATTAATTCCACTATTCCAAATATTTTTGATTCAATGTAGGTGGTGAATAAATACATTTACTTGAGGTCTAATAATTTTTAATATGCTAGTTGGATAGTATGTGAAAAATAACAGTTTTTTTTCAAATATTTGGCTATATACGTGTATGTATCTTACAATACAAAATTTTTTTTTTATGTGTTCTAACACTACGATATTCAAGTAAATATCTTAAGAAATAATTACTCTGCCAGTTTAGCGGCCTCCCCAAATTCAGCACAAGCCCCATCTGTCCCCCTCTAGTCAATGACCATACATCTGAAAGACTGGAAAATTATCATTGTTTTTCTGTACCTACATACAATCACAGACTACACTGCCATCTATGAATCTACAAATGAAGTAATGTGATTGAAAGTGCAAGACAATAAAATGTATTGAAAAATTCATTGTCAACTGTTTTTTTAAGCTTGTACGGAACCACTAGATAACTACCAGTGATGCATAGTTCAATATTAAAAATAACGAATGTCTCAATCCTTGTTTATTGCCAAGATGCTGGCTACAATATTTCAGAACGCGCTGACAGCATTTTTCTTTCGTTGTATAAACAATTATTCTTTACATTATGAACTATATTATACCTGCTAATATCATTTGCTATCGTTATCATCAAAGCAATCAGGTGATAACACATTACCATAAAAAAACACACACATTTAACAAACAATAATATTAAATAATAATTAATGGTTTTACTACTATTTATTATTTAATTCACACATTTAATTACATCATAAAAATTTCAATTGTTATTTATTTTTAAGCATTAACGCTCTGTAGGAATTTCCATATAGATAGCTATAGTAGCGCTACCTATCGTGTCAATTGTACGCACTACTTTGTTACATATCGGACTGTTTCAGTTACCACCCACTGTCTACTTGCATGGGATTTGTTTTATTTTTGCGCAGGAAAAAATGAATTCAAATATTAAAAGTAGTCGGTTAGGTTAGCTACATTAAAACACTTTAAAACACTATGGACTGTTAGTCAGGTTAGTTAGTATAGCTACATTAAAATAAACAGAGAAATATAAATAAACCCGAGGTTGGCCGAAGGTGAACATTCGGGCGTGTTCGGGCAGGGACAGAACTTGATGTACATCTTAGGCTTCCCGTCCAAAGGCCACCGCACACGATCAGCACATGAACTGTTGTGTGCGAGCGAGGACAGTCCGCCGACTGGGTGGCCGCGGGGGGCAGAGACACCAGACACTCACGCGCTCCCCGCCGACGCCGCCAGCTCTCCGCTCGTCGCTCATGGCCGCACTGCCGCTGTCCGCGCGTCGCGCCACTTTCGCCCGTCGCGGTTCCCATCTCACGACCGCCGCGACACGCGCACTGAGCCCCGGGGAGGCCTGCTCGGGTTCGGAGACCACGAGTCCATCGTTACCGCACAAGTGATAAGATACGCGCAGATCACTTTACAGCTATACGTCCACGGTCCTGGGCGTACACTCCCCCCCCCCCCCCCCGGGGGCTTTAGCTTGAAGAGTTACATGACATCGTGTCGTAGTCTCAATTCTATACACACACAGCGATCCTTACACTTTTGGAAGCCCAGTCAACTCATGCTTATAATTACCGCGCTGGTTAAATACAGTAGGTGTAAGATATTTGAAAGCTTGGGAACCGTCACGGCGTCACAACCTTATAGCTTCTGCTCGCTACAGGTGTAGGGGAAGGGAAGGAGAATCGGTAGGGCTCGCTTACTCTTCCCCTCCAGTGCAGTGGCCGGTGATAGCAGTAAGACACCCAGGCTTTTAGCTAACCTGCTTTCAGATAAGAAAAAATAATTGGGGCTAAGGGGAGAGGGGTTAGAACCCCTAACACCCCCCCCCCTCCTGGCTAAGCCCCTGGGCTCATGGGAGGACAGGAGCACCACTGGGGCTTGTGGGAGGACTGGCCGCAAGACGCCACAGCCCCAGCCAACGCGACCACCAGCCTCTGCCGCGGTTACATCTCTGCGTGCCGGGGCCAGTGTACACACAGTTTGTTTTAATGAGAACGTGTTATTTATACATAACTGAATGTTAAAGGGAAATTGACTGTCACACTGAAATCTCAGAACGCCAAATTTAAGTAATGATTTTACTTGAGAAAAGAAACCTGAAAATTTTATGCTTCGGTTTTAATTTAATTTTTTTTCCAATTGTTTGATGATTTCGTTAAAATGATTAATACAAATATATTAATGTTATTAAGTAGGTACATGAAACACACACATCAAGTTTGAATGAAATAAATACGTACTTACAGCAACACGTGTCCAATCTGGGACTAAAAATAGACCGATTGGAAATACAATTCTTGGCTTTTTTGTGTGAGGCATGACGGGCTATAAAGAGGAAGAAATACATTATTGTAGCCCACTAAGGAATACAATGACCATTCCATAATAATCTCTCTGCGACATTATGTAGATAATTTGTTGTAATATTATTCTCCCCTGGCTACAATGGCAATGTCGTAAACTGTGTCCGACTGACACTGATCGCTGATTGGTCCACGTGACCTTCTGACGTCATGGGCGGTGTGGGCGATGGTCCGAATACATTCGTCGACTTGAACATTTTTCCCAATCTGTGTCCTTTAGTAACATAGAACAACATTCGATAATATTTGCTGTTTCCGGTTCACGTTTGAAAAAAAAAAGTAAGTAAACAGAAAATGACAGACATTCATTTGAATTTAGTCTACTTCTGCCTTACAGAAAAAATAAATATTACTGAACTCTTACAACTTTCTCAAGTTAACAAAACATTCAAAACTTAGCCGCGTATTCATACAAAGCTTGAAAACAGTAAACAAAAACAATCGAGAAACAATTATTTTAGCGCTCTATATAATTACTGCGCTCTGGTGACTAATTTAGGAATCAGTAGATTCAGACATCAGACATCGCAACTGTCGCGCATGCGCGTCCATAGAGTACAAAGTGGGCAGCGCGTGTCCAAAGAGTACAGAGTGGGCAGTTCGCGTCCATAGATTACATAGTGGGCAGCGCGCGTCCATAGAGTACAGAGCGGCCAGCGCGTGTCCATAGAGTACAGAGTGGACAGACGGCGCTACAAGATTACAAACAAGTCCATCTCGTGTCGCACTACTAAGTAGTTATACAGTGACAGCGAGGGTGACACTTTCCCCGGCGCAACGGCAGCTGAAGACGTCATCGCCTCGCCGCGCGCCGTCAACTCCGGCGAAGGCGACAGAGAGCACATACCCGCGGGTCCGACGACCGGATCCGGGCCGATATCACGACTGCACTGGCATTGCGTCGCCACCTAGTTGCAGCTCAGTTACATCTGCGGACTGACGCTAACGCAGCAGAAACATTCAAACTGTCACTAAAATCAATTCACAAAATGTTGTAGTCGCCACCAACGACGCGTGATCGAGGTCTGAAAGACTCAGCTCGCAACTGAAGAGCTGGTAACCAAGTCCACCGTGGGGGGGGGGGGGGGGGATACATACACCCCATCCAGGGGCGCAACAACAGTGGTATTTTGCCCCCCCCCCCCCTTCCGAAACCTTGAACTGGGGGAAAACGGGGGCAAAGAAAGTGCTGTGTAATCAAATTTTAGATAATAAAACTGCTTAAATAGCACCATTTTCCACCTTGAAATACTAATTTCCCCGGGGGAGGACCCCCGGACCCCCTGCTTCAATAGGGGGGATCGATGATTCTTTATAAAAAGGTATATTGCCCCCCCCCCCCCCTTTTGGAAATTTAGTTGTTGCGCTCCTGACCCCATCCACTCCCATTCCTCCCTTCCCCCTGCCATGCTCCTGGCCAAACACTATGAATAACGTCTGACACTTCGCCTTTCCAATGCGTTGTAGGTGAGTCCAGTACGCAGATTTCCGTTTTGTCAAATATCATTTTTTCACCATAGTGAATTCAATTAAAAGTTTATTTTCCCCCCCGTACAAACAATTGTTGATAATTTTTCTTTCTTTCAGTTAAATATTTGTGCCACGTGGATATGACTGCATCCTCACATCCCAAATGTTTTAGAGTTGCAGTTACCTACTGCTTCCCTGATGATGGCGACTACCACGTCGACCGAAACGTCAGTGATACCGTCATCTTCGACGCGGCTACAACTCCAAGAGGCCAAGCAATGGGCGCGAAAATTCTACGATCTTTACTGTCAAATGTTTTAGTTTTGGGATAGTTGAAATGCAGTATTATTAATGCAATTCCACGACACTGCAGTGTTCTCTATCCTGCGCTCATGTCACGTCACTGTAGCGACACTGAACCTGGCGCGCAGACAGCCGCGCAGACGCCAGGAGTGAGCTCCCTCCCTGGGAACAGCAGACCGAGGGTTGCGCAAGACTGCCGCCCGTTAATTTGCGGTCGGTGTGTTCCCGGCGAGCGTTACGTGTGCGGCGGCGAGTAAGGGGGAGAGAAGGGGACAGGGACATTCATGCCGCGCGGTTGGCAGCGCCGCTGATGCAGCCGCCAGACGCTGCCGGGCCGAGATACGGGAAGCCTTCTTTTCACAGACGAGAGAGCCAAACCCCGAAGTTCATGTTTTTTTTTTCCGTATCTTTTATGTAGCTATCCTAAATAAATCAACCGTCCACAATGTTTTAAAGTATTTATAATGTAGCTAACCTAACCTAATTGACCATTAGTATCCTTTTATCAACACCGCCATATTTATTTACAATGAACAAAAAAAAAACCTTAAGATGCAGGATCGGGCATTTGGCTCTCTCGTCTGTGAAAAGAAGGCTTCCCGGCTGAGATACGCAGCTAGACTCTGCAGAGCCGGCGCGTCCATACAGGCGAACTAGGCAACCGCCTAGGGCGCCAAGTAGCTGGGGGCGGCCCAGCACGACACATAACAGCTGATATAATATGTTTAACGATTATTCAAACTAGATGAAAATGGATTTTTGTAACAGTTTGGAATGTTTGTTCTCGTTTTAATTGGGGAAGGGAGGAGGTCAAGTGGATTATTATTTTTTTTTATTTTAGCTTCATTTAAGACAAGGTATTTGAAGAGAAATATGAAATAAATACGATAATGAGTTGAGCAGAGTTAACTGAATTCCCGCTAGGAAAAATTCCGTTAGGTTTGTAAAAGCAAAAACAGCGCGAAAAACAGGAATTGTATTGATTCCGGCTCGACAATATGACACCGAAAGAGGCTATTGGAACCGGAAAAGTGTAAATTTCGGGTGGGCAAAATTCCGGCCCAGGTACAAGTTCGGCTGGAACTATTTGCTTACCATCAGAACTGCCAGGAACACAAGCCGTGATGTAGCCTACACGGTACACAACTGACTCATTGTTTAGGTTAAAATTTCTTGTAGCAGTATGTACGGCTGACTTCCAATGAAGAAAATTTCTGCATCCTAATATTAGCCAAATGGATCCCTTAGCCAAGGGATCTACAAAAAGGGCATCGCAGTGGACGCGGACATTTTGTGTTGCTTCCGAATTCTCATAATTGATGCGTGCACTAAATTCGAGTTTTCCAGGATACGAAACTTGAATTCACTGATGCGTCCTTACATCGATTAGCTTCGGAATCATATTTTATTTTGTTTATAAATAATATATTATATATATTACATTCATATTATATATAAAAATATTAGATATTTTTTCATAAGATTTGTTTAAAACGTCATAAGTTTAATGTTAAGGCCGGGCTACATTCGCAATAGCACGCAAACAGCACACAGATAGCACACACGCACAGAGATAGCACATAGCTTGATGCTACATTCACGCACAACACAACACAAAAGAATACCGGAAGCATTCAAAAAAGTTTTTTAAATGTAGACATAACTTCCGTTAACAAATTTGGTCAATGAAGTTGGCATAAGTGACGTTTGTTTATGTTATGTTTGTTTAGATTCGTGTGTTGTTATTGTGGTACGGTTTTCGTTAAACCCAGAAATATTTTAAGTACCTACTTCAAAGTTTACATAAAAAACACAATGTGCATTCAAAAATACATACCACTGTTTATTTCAAATCCGGCTTCTTTAACACATTCATACACAGACTTCCAAGCATTTAATTTAGCTTCTTCATTTTTGTATCCTGCGGATCCCATGTCATACAATATTTTTTACTTTCTATTACAGCTATCATATAGCTATCAAATGAGCCTTCCACTTTTATGTTATCGTGTGTTTGACAACAATAACAAACTACTTAAGTCAACAGCACTAATACTTTCGTGACAATTGTTATTTTATAAGCCCACTGTTTGCTGATTGGCTACCATCAGGGTCGCGCACAGAAAATAACCTAAAAATTAACGATCTTTCTGTGCACCGATCCTGTGCTATTTTTCTGTGCGCGTGCTATTTGCCAATGTGGCAGCTCATATCTAATAGTGTATGTTGAACTTCTGTGCGTCTGTGCTGTTTGCGCGCTATTGCGAATGTAGCCCGGGCTTAAGTATAACTCAAACAAAAACATAACAATATTAATAAAAATAACTTATAGGATGATTTAATGCTCATGAGTATTTTTTTTAAATTCATAGTGAAACTTTTATTTTTATCTATAATATTTAATACAACTACGCTACTTTTTTTTTAATTTGTCGTTATTTTACGTTTTGCTAAATATTTGTAGATCGTAGATATCAAGACCCGAAATGGCTATGTGAACATTAATACCACAAACCATAAACAGGTGGTGCTAGCAGTAAAAGTACTCGAAATTAAAAGAAAAAACATTCCCACCAAAGAATGGAAAGATTTTGAAAAAAAAAAAAAAAAAAACCCAGTGGGAAAAGTATTTCCCTTCTCTCTCTCTCTCCCCCCCCCCCCCCCCAAATATCCACACATTAAATTTCTGCTTAAGTTAATAGTACATTCGAATATGTGGACGCATTACAATAAAAAAAATAATGGCGCAGAAGATTTGTTGAATAAATACCAATAGTACAAAAAAATTATACATTCTATTTTGAATAAGATTTTTTGTATACATATTGCATGTTGTTAGGTCAACGAAGATGGTTGATTAGAGTGAAATCAATGACTCAATACACCATAGCCGCATCCGAACAGTAGCCAAATGAACTCCTAAGCTAACGGATCCAATACAAGTGGATCGTAGTGGACTCAGCCATTTTCGCGTTGCTTTCGAATTCTCACAAGCGCTACCCTACATGAGTCTACTAAACTCGAGATTTCTAGGGATGCGACACTCATCCACTATTGCGTCTCCCTACATACATTAGCTTTGGAATCTTTTAATATTTTTATAAATAATATTACTTCGGATTTTCCGATTCGTTCAAAACGTTATAAGCGTGATAACTCAAATAAAGGCAAATAACGATGTTAGTACAAATTATTGAAAGGCGAAATTTTTTATATGTTCGTTATGTGCGTACACTTCTGTACTACAAATGGTCCCACTTTGGGTTAAGTTATTTATGTACGACCCCTTTCACTTGCTGGAGGTCAGTATAAATAATGAAGAGCTACTTTCTCTGTGTAAAAATACTGTGCTTAGACAAAAATCAGTTGACATGTGTTATTAATACTAGGACACAGTTAGGTATTGGCTTGAAAGTCATAGGCATAGATACACTTGTAATGGGTGAATTAGAAATAACATATAGCAACACACTAGCAATTTTTAATTATCTATTAAAATAAATATCTCAAGCTCATCCTTAATATTAATACTTATTTATTACTTTCAAACTTCCTAACTATTTATTGGCACTGCAGAACACATAAAAATATCAATTGACTGGCGTGACGATGCGCACATTACTTTACTAACCTTTCTTTAGTTCTTTAGTTCGGGTTCGAAGATATTTACACAGTTTCAGTTCATATATTAGGGTTCTTAAAAGTTTTTACCTCGGCTAGATAAAATTTACTTATGTCGGTACAGCTCTGAGGCTCTCGTTCATCAGACCACTGGGATATGGTAATTGTGTGTAAAAATAAATTATATAAAAAAAATAGATTCTCGTAGATAATATTACTTAAGTCCAGTTTATCAATGTTTATTTTACTTTTAGGCCTCGATGTGACGATGTGTAGGAGACGTGATGATTAACACAAAAATGGAGTAACAGACTCTTACATTTCTTACTTACGTATAATTCACTCCTAATTACTTTATCCTTTTAGATAAAGCCTTAAAAATGCTTGTTTACTTCCTAACAATGCATATCTATCATCCTTTTTTCCGGATGCCTATATTTTCCTAGCTATTTTGCAGGATATTTTTGCGCCGACGTAATGTAGGAGCTCTCTCTTAGGCAGGCCATTACATTCTTCTTTCAACCTTCTTAAATTAAGTCAGTTAACAATGAGATACGTATTTCAAACAACGGCTCGTGATTGGCCGAAAACCAAAAACTGTTACATTAATTACCGTCAAATACTTGAAATCCGCGCGCAACAATAGCGCGGAACACAAAATCTCTCATTAAATTTAAATAAACACATACTGAAATTAACATTTTACATTAAATAATAACGGCGGCAAATTAACCGTTTACCGTTAAAAGTCATTACCTCCTTAGAGGGGTCTCTGCAATTGTTCATATCTAGACGTTCATTTCAGTCCATAGAACATCAATTACATAGATATACACTTTAAAATAAATACCGTTTTCAAACAAATAAAATAATTTACAAAGAGTACACAAATCAATTAACATAAATAATTTACTTAATCTCGGAGAAAATATTAAATGTTACGGTACAGTTATAAGAATTTTTTATGATTTGAGATTCATAACAATATTTTTATTTTGATCGCTAACATTCTTAACATCCACAATACATAAATTTTTTTTGTTGAATATTTGTAGATATCACGACTCAAAATGGCATTGTGAACATTACTTCGACCAACCTTCAAAAGGTGGTGCTACCATAAAATAATTCGGATACTATCCAAAACTTATAAAATGAGTCATTTACATTCTGGCTGCATTTGACAAGGGGTGTAAAGAAATGTGTAATAACTATGAACGTATACGATTCCATATGTATTCCGATGACAACGTAGAGGATTGTTGATGAATTCCTACATGCGTCTACTAAACTCACATCACAGAGCGCCCCTTGGCCCATAAGATTCGGAGTAGTGTTGTTTCTTCAGATTTTGGGGCTTGAGAATAGTTTTATTTATTTATTTGTATTACATTGAGCCTTCTTTTGGTAGAAACCATAAGGCTGTGGATCATGTCATTTACATATTTACAGTTAGTTATACATATATACATACAGTTTTAAATAGGTACACATACATATTTAGTTGAAAATATAAATAGTTTAATTTATACATAACACAAATATTGACAAAGGGAAACGGATTCTAGCAGTTTACTGCCATCTAGTGAGGGCGAACGAAGTTAGAGTACGACAACAGCGATCTCTACCAAGCAAAGAAAGAACTACAGCTTCGCTGCCTGCTCGCTAGAGCCACCTAGCGGCAGAGCGGCAAACCAGCTTCTCTCGCTGCTCGCACGAGAACTTTCACTGACATTCCACGCTGTAAACCATTTTTTAAGCAGTTCTTACAAGGGCACGAACCTATCGACCTTTCTGAAATTTCCAAACCGGCGTTAGCTGCTGCCGTTCTTAAATGACGCAACGCTGTAAACAAGTTACGCTAATATGGCGTTCGTTACCAAACAAGCGGCTGTAGCCCCTGAAGGCCGGGCTACGTTCACAACGGCACTCGCATGACACACACACGCGGAAGTTGAATGTACACAAACAGATAGCAGCTGCTACATTGGAAAACAGCACATGTACAGAAATCCAGCACGCAAACGGCGCACTAAAGTTGACGAACTGCTAATTTTTCTCCGTGTTGTGTTCCGAATTTCTGTGCGCAACCAATCAGCACACTATACGTCATAGATAAGACATTACTTCAGCGGCAGCGAGAAGCTAGCGATTGTTTTGGTTCGCTCGTGTCAAAGATAACACGTGAAACTAATTTAAACTTGGTATTTATTTGCGAGGCAAAACTTTGTGGTTAATAATTCCTAGTAGTGCAAAACTAAATGGCGAAATCAAATGCTTGAATTTAGATAATCATCACTGCTTAATATGATAAAAAATGACAAAATCCAAACATTTGAAAAATTCAAAGTTCCACAAAAATAAGAGGGGGGGGGGGGGGAAATTGGAATTTTTCGAACCACTGTGTTAGATTTAGATGCGAATGTAGCTTCGAATTCTGTGAGAACGTACTATTTTCATGTTTGCCTCAATCGCGAATGCAGCCTGGGGTTTATATATAGGCCGTGTACGAATTCGTACTGTCGCCGGAAGTGGCATCACAAGAGCGATCCTAACTGGTAGTGAAGTATGCTAGTAAACGAATCTGTGTACTTCTCGCGTACTCCGAGTTAAATAAACGTTTCCATTCTGAAAGGGAAAAAAAACCTTCACTTTGTAGGTTATATTTGCTATAATTTAAGTAATTCAGACATTTGAACGAAGAGTTCTTCGTAATCGCAGATGAAAAATGTAAACTCGCTTGCGGAAGAAATAAGTTTGTATTTTCATGGGTCTTTGTGAATTTTTGGAGTTTTTTTTAAATACTAAGATTAATCTCGTGAGTTCATGTTCAAAGTAAGTGAACTTTGGATCCGTAAATTTGCGGAGGTTACGTATGATAAATGTATGAAGATCCCTAGATAATTTGTAACCGCCGTTCTTCGTAAACTAATTTCTAATCAGGGGCGTAGGAACCAGGGGGGACAGGGGGGACGTGTCCCCCTGATCTTTTTGGTTGGAGGGGACTGTCCCCCCAACTTTCTAGACCGTGATATTTTTATTTTATTAAATTATTCTGCCCAACTTTATTTGTAATTTCTTCACTCATCAAATTTTATCTTAAGGAAACAATAATAATTTTAACATCGATGTATCCAATGGTTAGATACAAAAACTGCTTAAAAAGCGCTATTTTGCACTTTTAAAATAAAAATTTTACTGTGGAGGACCCCCGGACCCCCCCTTAGTAAGAGGGGAATGGGTTTACATGACATCAAAATCATTATTTGTCCCCCCCAACGTTATGAACACAGCTATGCCAATGTTTCTAATAACGTGAGAGCTGATGAGCTGATTAGCTGATGGCCAGTAACCTCGGTGCTGTTCCCTGGTCGTGTTAGCGCCGACGCCCCGGGACAGCGCCGACGCGAGGCTGCCGGGGCTAGTTGGGCTAGCACTCGGACCCTGACCGTGGCCACTGCTCGCTGCAGGCAGCCGGTCCAAGGTCGCGGCTGGCTCGGGTTACCTCCGCTGTGCTGAGTGCAGGGGTGTGTCTCCTAGCGCGGTGTCGCCTCCGAACTGGCGCGCAGTCTTCTCCCAGTGCATACGAGCGGCGACCGTGACATTACATGGCCGAGAAATGAAAACAAAGGTGTAACCCAAGTCCCGTGAGTGCTTTCAAGAATCTGTACCGGCTGTTTTATGCCTAAAAAATTACTCTGAAAACACGCCTTTTATTCATTTTAACTTTCTCCTAAAAATACAGTTTAAAAACTTAAAACGAAATAAAAAATACTTTTCGGCCCTCAGCGAATTCTTGATTTTTTTTATTTTATTTTATTTTGGGTAAGTAGACCCCGCTCGGATATCCTAAGTAGTTTTAAAACAGCGTTGTTTTCCCTGAAGATCTGCACGCCGTAGGTGTACCCTTAATATAAGGCGGAATTACGATAGTCCGTTGTTACGCGACCTGCAGCCAATCGGATGGCCCAAAACATTATATTCGTCCGTCCGTCAAAAGCTCGGCAAGCTCTACACAGCTTTAGACGGAGGACGGTGGATTATATATACATGGTTTTGGCAGCGGCAGTCAATTGTTGCCAGAATAGTACAGGCCTGTGATGTTTGTGTTAGGTCGCGTTCAGATGTTCGGTGTAATAACACTGAGGTTTTTGAAACTCTCAATTTTCGCGAGGGAATGCTAATGCAATACATGGCATAAATAAACATGATATAAATCTCCGATAGCAAAAACACGGATTGCTGGCAGCACTTGACGGACGGAGGAAGTGGAGTTGTAAATCGCTCTAGTGGATACGAGGCGTGGCGGACAGAGGCGACATGATGATGTAACTCCGCCTTTACGTAACCAGAAGCACTCTGCCGACCGCTGGGCTCAGCCTCTCGGCCAGTTGTGGGAACAGGCTGTCCACAAGGGAAAAAATATTTCGTACCAACTTAGGCGAGAAAAAAGTACTAGATTTGAAAAAGAAGTACTAAATTAAATTTTTTTTTTATGGTTTTAACAATTTAGGAAGTTATTATGGCATTGCAATGCTTGAACTTAAATATCACACCACACACACATGAATTACATTTTTTTTAAAAATAATTACGCTTAATAATAAAACGTATTGGAGTTACTGTAATATTATTATATTAAAGAAAAAAAGTACTAGATCTGAGCGTAAATGTACTAGACCACTAACAGTACTGGATCCAGTACGACAGTACTAACTGTGGACACCCTGTGTGGGAAGCCAACGTGGCTTAGCGACCAGGTGAGAGTGTGGCCCACCCTCCAGCAGTGAGACGTCAGCCAATAGGAGAGACTGTGACTCCGCGTGGACCCGCGGACATGTCTGGGTCTCACAGACAGTGAATCACAATCTCACAGAGAACTTCCGCTGCAAGCTCATCACGAACAATAAGTTCGAAAAAAATAAGTACGATGACTCACGGTGTAAAGTGCTTTCCAAGGCTGCTATACACCTTTGAAGTTAGAGCTGAACACACACACACAGAGATATATATTGCAAACCAGAAAGATGTAACACTGGGCATTTGGGTAATGTTCTATTGAAAAAAATTTCTGATGTGTTTGTGCCTGATGACGGTAACAGAACTCAGTTAAATTTTTTGTCTTAGGAAGCGTAATTACTTACATTGTCATCCACTGCGCTCGTTTGTTATTTCTGAGTATTTCCTTCCAGAGAATTCTCTGTGCTGTTTATGCATTTAACTTTCAACATTGGCTGATTTTTCGTCTTTTTTGACGTGACGTCTAATAAATCGATGAACGCCGGCTGCACGCACGAAAAAGTGTCCCGTTACGCTCATTATACGCTTGCGCCGCATCTATCTCTCTTCCACTCGATTGGAACAACCATCGATTTGACTTTTTCGAGGCATATTAAACTTTAAACACTCCCATTCGTTTCCTACTTTTCCTATCATCGGCCTATCCTTAACAGAATAACACAGATTGGAAGAAGTTAAATAGCAAACATGTATACAAGTTATAGTTAAAATAATCTCTTCGTTAAAGTAATAAACATATTTGAATTAATGAGTGCAAATAAAAGTAAATTTATTAATTAAATTGTAGATTTCATTTCACTCCTTCTTTGTATCCATACAAAATAGTGAAAATTCAATAAAAATGATTCAATTTTATTCATAAAAGTATGCAATCATTTCATCAATGTTTTGTTATGACGTTGTCACGTTAAACTATCGTCCGTAAACCGACTTTACAGACAACCATTTTTTTTTTTTTTTTTACCTGTTATTGAGGTTCCTCTATGACATGCAGTGTAACCAGCAATGGCATATGTCAAACAATGTATATGGACGTCTCTGTCAGTGCTCGCCAGTGATATACCACATCTAACCTCGGTAACGAAGAGATTAATGTGTTCTCACGTTGCAGATACACTTATAAATACGAAACTCTGAAACGAAATATATAGTAGAATTTTTTTTAATATAATGCAGGAGCGTGATAAATATACGCGAATTGTGTTTTCAACTATGCATTTCTTGACGGTAATCTCACGTAGTTTCCACACCCGCCGCTAGAATTCGGTGCTGGGCAGCTAAGTCGACCATCGAAAAATTCAATTTGCACACCGAAATTTTAAAACTGTATAATTAAATGGCACCGATATGAGCAAAAAAAAAAAACTTAAAAAAAAAAAAAATTGAATTACTGCTTTGGAACTGATTTTCGACAAGGAATTTTATTAGAACAGTGAATGTTACCAAGTTTTCCTTCGGCTTCGTGAACTTTGTTTCGCGCCGTGCGCCACACCGTGGTTACAACCTCGCAGCCCGCGGCCTGGGACTCCTTGCGAGCCCCCTGGACAGGCACAGACTGCAGGGGCGCAGGAACCGGGGGGGACAGGGGGGACGTGTCCCCCTGAACTTTTTGGGTGGAGGGGACTGTCCCCCCCCCCCCCCAACTTTCTAGACCGTGATATTTTTATTTTATAATATTATTCTGCCCAACTTTATTTGTAATTTCTTCACTCATCAAATTTTATCTTAAGGAAACAATAATAATTTTAACATCGATGTATCCTATGGTTAGACACAAAAACTGCTTAAAAAGCGCTATTTTGCACTTTTAAAATCAAAATTTTCCGTTGAAGGACCCCCCGGACACCCCCGTCTTAGTAAGAGGGGAATGGGTTTACATGACATCAACTCTATGAACACAGCTACGCCAATGACGGACAGGCACGGACAGGCACGGACAGGCACAGACAGGCGCAGACAGGCACAGACAGGCACGGACAGGCACAGACAGGCACAGACAGGCACGCGGACCGGGCAGTGACGACGGTGTCCGTCGCTGACTGAGCTGTCCGCACCGGCAGCTGAAGGGCCCGCGAAGCTCCACGCAGCGATGCCAACTCCTACAGAGTGTTCCCCCTAGGACCAACTACAAATCCCCCTAGATTCCTAATAAAAACCCCTAAAGTTGTAATTGTACACCCATTTGAGAGCTAAAATTATTTTCGCCACATGTGTTGCTTTTCTTTCTTCACTTTGTTTTCAAGATATTCACTTTAAATTCACGCCTTCAAAAATTTTCTTAAATAATGTACCCGCTAAAAAAATCCCTCTAAATAAATTTACCCCCTAAAAAATCCCATTACAGCTTTGTTCCCCCTAAATTTGGGGGTAAAACCCCCAAGTTGGCATCCCTGGCTCCACGGCGTGTCCCCACGAGCAGGAAGTGACGGGGTGAGGGGTGAGGGGTGAGGGGAGGGACCGTGACCACGGACACACCTGCAGCTGAGACCACTTCCTGCTCGTCAGAGAGCCGCCAGGGGACGCACCACAACGCCGAAAAATGTCATTGCCGGACTGCCACAAAGGTTAGGTTAGGTTAGACTAGGTTATGTTAGACTAGGTTAGGTTAGGCTAGGCTAAGCTAGGTTAGGCTAGGCTAGGCTAGGATAGGCTAGGTTAGGCTAGGATAGGCTAGGTTAAGTTAGGTTTGATTGTGGTATTTCGGAGTTAAGGTACATTTATAAAACACACACAAATTCATTCAGTTGTTATTTCGGCGTTGTGGTCAATTTTGACATTCGGCATTATGGTATTTCGGCGTTGTGGTAACGACCCTGGGAAACCCTAGTGCAGACGGACGCAAGCGGGCGTGAAACAAGGCTGACGATGATCAGCTCTGGGGCACCATAGCTGGTACTGCCCGCATCACCACCTCACAATCTGCAATTGAAAGTAGGCTTCAGTCATCATCTCGTTGTGTAACATCAACCAACCTCGACTGCGCAACGGAACGAGACGACGATTATCCAGGGAAAGTACAAAAGGAGAGGATTTCTATGATTCCGCGCACCCCGATGATTCCAACGGACTTGCCATTCGATTTTACAACAGCTGCAATTCCCCGTGCGTCTGACCCAACGTGATGATAATCAGTTAGTCACAAGGACAGTCGTTGGAAGTTTATGGAATTAACTTGCCCGTGTTTAGCGCGTGTCGAAAAGCCATCATCTTTGTATATTTACGCGCAGGAAAACAAAACGAAAAAACTTAAGTTTACCAGGAAACCTTTGCATTGAATGTTAACTGCATTCATCTTTTATGTAAATAAAAACAAATTGAATTCATTTGAATTACAAACGAGTTTCTTTTAATAAACCAAACGAAACTCAAACCGTACACGATGCGGCTAATATTTATCGATCTCAACGAATTGGAGTGCTGGTGTGCCAAGTGATACTTCATGATAGCGAAACTATCCTGAAAAACATGATGTAACACTTTGATGGTATGAAAACAAATAATAGCAACTTTAAAAGCACTCGAGAAAATTAAAAATTTACACCAATTAATTCGCGCGGTAGTGCTGCCATCTGTAGGATTTTCGGCGTAGAAAATGTATCGATGGTTGCCAAAAACGTGCGGTAGAATGCACTGTAATCAGTTTCTAGCCTCTCGGGCAGGGCACAGTTTAATTTAGGGAAGCCTTCTTTTCACAGACGAGAGAGCCAAACGCCCGATCGTGCATCTTCGGTTGTTTTTTTTTTTTGGTTCATTGTAAATAAATATGGCGGTGTTGATAAAAGGATACTAATGGTCAATTAGGTTAAGTTGGCTACATTATAAATACTTTAAAACATTGTGGACGGTTGATTTGGTTAGGATAGCTACATTAAAGATACGGAACAAAAAGCATGAACTTCGGGTTTTTGCTCTCTCGTCTGTGAAAAGAAGGCTTCCCTTTAATTTAAAAAGGTTGCTTTTTTTTTTTTTCCGTTTACTTAACAGGGATTGGTATTTGGACACGTTCTGGAATACGGTGTGCGAGGTTCAGGTTGCGGTCGTATCCCAACAAGAGATGGTGATTATTCGCCGGCTTGTGATGCCGCCCTAGGAGCTCCACCGCACACGTCTGAACGGCGTGGTGGGGGCCGAGAGCCGACCACAAGGCGAGGACGACCGGAGAACGGGCGGCATTGACCCGCGTGTCAGCAAGCAGCTCTACAACTATACAACTATACAAGTATACAACCATCCCGTGGCACGGCTACAACCTCCGAGCCCTGTGCGGCCCTGACTCACTTACCCCCCTCCCCCTCCTCCGTAAACCGACGAGGAAAGGCATGTGGCACGTGGAGTAAGGCGTGGCGGGTCGTTACCACAACGCCGAAATACCATAACGCCGAATGTCAAGATTGACCACAACGCCGATAGCTAGAAAACTACTGTGTACCACAACGCCGAAATAACAACTGAATGAATTTGTGTGTGTTTCTTAAATGTACCTTAACGCCGAAATACCACAATAAAACCTAACCTTACTAACCTAACCTAGCGTAATATAACCTAACCTAGCCTATCCTAGCCTAATCTAGTCTAGCCTAATCTAGTCTAACCTAACCTAGTCTAACCTAACCTAGTCTAACCTAACCTAGTCTAACCTAACCTAGTCTAACATAACCTAACCTTTGTGGCAGTCCTGCAATGACATTTTTCGGCGTTGTTGTACACAGCAGTTTTCTAGCTGTCGGCTTTGTGGTCAATTTGGCATTCGGCGTTGTGGTGCGTCCCCAGGCATGGCCCTCACTTACAAACCACAGTCCCTTCACAGCTTTTTTTCCCCTTTACGTAACCCAGTAGTCCATGCCAAGTAAACTGTCTCATACTAGCTAGCTCTCTGCTGCCAATGTACACGCACACCGATCAGTGACACGATAAAAAAAAAATAAAAAAAAAGCACGCGTTAAACGAACGCGGCATAAAGTTAACGCAAAATACCAGGCTTCATAAAATAATTTAACTAACCCTCAGTCCTATACAGTAAAGAGCTAATTCAACCTTTAAAATAATTTTAAAAACTCACAGGCTAGCAAACCGATTTGATACTTAAAGAGCTGAAGTTAAGTTTCATGACTCATATTTGTGTTCAACATTGGATAATAAAGTTTACCTTCTTGTTACATGGGCTACTTGAGCGAAATTGATCGTATGAACCAATGATCCACATTAATATTTCAGACTTGTCATTAAGTCTATCTGCTTTCGTAGTAGAAAAAAAAAAAGGAAAAAAAAATTCCACTATTCCGTGACTCGACATCTGAATCAGCAAATATTAGAGGGGAAAAAATCCGTATTACTTGGGAGTACTGCACTAGTGGTACACATGTCCCTGATGTCACTTGCAGAGCAAACACACGGTGATTGTTTACAGAACTCTGACAACATGAAGTTGTTTACAAACGCTGGTAATGGGGGAAAAAAATGGGTGCGTGTACTTAGGTACGCGCATGAGAAGTTACACTTATTTGGCATCATTAAAAAATAGTTTTTAATTACATGCAAATAATTCTCCATGGTAGCGTTAAACGTTTAACGCAACCTTGTTGGAAGTCGCATTAGAAGTATAACTTCAAAAAAACAGTGGCAACAGACTTGGAATCGCCATGAATAAGAAACAACACGCAACTGGGTGTTCCTAGGTTGTGACAGCCACCAGTAGCTGGACCCCCAGGTTCAGTCCGTGCAGACCACTGAGGCTGCCCGAGAGGGGAAGCCTTCTTCTCACAGACGAGAGAGCCAAACGCCCGATCGTGCATCTTCGTGTTGTTTCTTATTTTTATTTTGGACAACTCACGATAACTAATGGTCGATTAGGTTATGTTAGCTACATTATAAATAGTACTTGAAAGTATTGTGGACGGTTGATTTGGTTAGGATAGCTGCATTAAAGATACTGTGAAATCATGTAAACGGTTTCCTAGCCCTGGATAGCTACATATTAAAAAGTTATTTGCTAAGCAACCTTCGGGGGAACTTCGGGTGTGGCTCTCTCGTCTGTGAAATGAAGGCTTCCCGCCCGGCAGAGCGCTCTGGCGGTGTCACGGGGAGGCGACAGTCACTTGTTCCGCGGGGGCCCGGCCAATCCCGGTCCAACAGGGCGCGCGTGGGTACGTAGTACCAGCATGGCCCCCCACAAGGGTGGGGGGTTAGTAGACCCGGGACCAGCCCTGCTTATTTTTATCTCAGCGTGTGAAATAAATATAAATACTCGCTGTGGTTATTTTGAAGTAAAATAATCTTGTAAATCAAGCTTAGTTTGGACTTATAAAATAGTAACCATCATTTTGCCTTATATTTTCAGGTTAAATAACGTTCTAAAAAGAGTGTAGGTAAGAGATAACCATGCAATTATAATGTAGCACGTGGCTGTCCAGGGCTCGTGATCGAATGCGGGGGGGGGGGGGGGCATGGGAAGTGAGCACACTGTCCTGGCTTCCACTTCCGGCCAGCGAGTTAGTTCTCCCCGCCGCCGGCAGAGCGCCAGAAGCGCACGCGGAACTTCCTGCCCGGGTGTTGGGGGGACAGAACCACTTTGCCAGCTGTTTTCTTTCAAATTCTTTATATTTGTTGGCGGCAATAATAATATATTTTTTAGGGTTTTCGAGGGATATATATCTCTCTCTACCCCCTACAACCCCGTTTTTATATACACCCCTGGGTATAGATTCTTTTTTTCCTTTCTTTAACGATTCTTGCAACGGCATACGACACTGCTGGTTACTTAAACACACGCAGAACAAGCCACTGCCAGCTCGAATCAAATGCCAGGACAGTGTAGATAAAACCGTGGAAGGAAATTATAATCAGGAAGAAAATTCCCAGCACAGACGGACACAGCGGTTGCAACAATGCGGTATAAAACAACCACCTAGAACAACAATAAACGACGCACAAATGAGCCCGGCGGTGAAACTTCACGGATATTCTGGCGAACACAAGAACCGACAGCACGGACGAACTTCCCACGACAAATCAGTTGCGACGTTTCGGGAATATCGACACGTGCTGCCATCATCAGGCGCAACTGACAGCTGACACCGGGAAACTTGGGTTTATCCAGGCAGCATCTTTGTTACCCATTCTAGAAGTATTTCTTGTAACAACAGTGTAAACCTACAATTAGGTCCGTGCAATTATTTCAAATGGCCTGTCTTATTTCATTAAAACGGATTGGCAGAAACTGCGATTAATAATGAACGACGTTTTCGACTCGCGTGTTGTCATTTATTACTAGCACTCGGTGCAGATAAAAAAAAAAGGGAAACTATCGTCAGGTACTTCAAAGAGATGAGAGTAATAAAAGATAAGTGGGTTACAAAACAGCACTAAATTGGATAACAGCCAGAAGCTATCAAATGCACCACTAAAGTCAGTTTTGCACCATCAGGATTTCTGCACAAGCATGTGACAGTTTGTAGTCAAGTGAGACTGATGAAGTACACGATCTACGCAATAATACGGCACTGCCCACATGTAGGCAAAGAAAGCCAGAAATCCGGTAATCGTACATATTACCAAACAAGCAAGATAACTGGAAGGCACAAAATTTTTTGTTTTAGTAATATTTACATTATTGCCAATGCTTATGGTGGCGATCCATACGGCGATCAACATTAATGTGTGTGTATATACACACACACACATACACGCTCATCACTGACTCACTGACTGACACTGTTACACTGTAACAATTCCTTTTTCATGCGCTTACAGTGTAATTCCCATTGCTCTTTGCTAACCTGTTCCTCCTAGCATTTATGCCGACTCCGTGGCGCAAAGATAATATTTTGAATGAAATTTTAAATTTTAATTTTTTTTTAAAGATTGCTAAATTTCTGGGAGAGACTTTTTTTTTTTTGCTTGCATGGAGGCATATTTTCGTATTTTGACGAGGGCGATAATTTCAGCACTTTTCAGTGATCAAGTAGCGAGCCGTGGTTTAGTATGCCACGTTTAGGTAAATATGTAGTGTAGCGGTATTTGCAAAAAAAAATGTTAAAAATCCAAAAATACTTTTATTATATGCTCTTTCACTAGTCAGTTACATTATAAATACTTTAAAACTAAAGAACCATTAAAATTAATTCACATTATTTTTAATGTCCGCTTAGTTTGAAAGTATTTATAATGTAACTGACCTGACCTAATCGACCATTTTAATTAATTAGGCATTCACGAACACACGGCAAAATAAAATAAAAATGGCTTCGGTCGAATGATTGCACAGGTCTTGCATTGCAAAATAAGAACGGCGATATCTCCTAAAGTATTTGTAATTTCTTATCTCCGCCGGGTTTAATGAAAAGACGAAGTGAAAGAGCATAATAATAAAAGTATTTTCAGATTTTTAAAATTTTTTTTCCGCAAATACCGCTACACTACATATTTACCCACGTTTATACCGCTGACGAGTCTCAATGTTAGACGTAGAATATTTTTTTTGCATCAACAGACGTATAATTAAGGCAATAGATAAGTTTAACTTCAATACCTACATCTTGGCGTTGGGTGAGCCGTTTTCTTGGCACATCATTGGTGAGTTAAGTACTTCGCAATGTAAGTAAATTTTCCATTAATCGCTGAAAATCAATTTAGATAACCTACTTTATTCATTAGCATGAAATAAAAGAGTGAATTTCATTGCTACATAATAGAAATAATCATTAAAATTTTGTGGGAAAATTTTTACTTTAAATATTAAATTTAAATTTTGTGAAATCTTTTATTTTTTAACCAATCCATCAATATCCCATATCTAAATATTAAAATAATAAATAATTCGTGTAAATTAAATTAAATAGTTTATTATATTAATTAAAATACAACGGGCGCCTCACAACTGACCAGTATCGAGCGAATCTATGTTTTCTTCATAAAAGGCGCTGCAGGAAAAAGTGTTGCATTTTATTACAACAGTTGGTAACGAGATTACACGGCGTATGGTCGTTTATGTGGCATTTTAGTTTTGAACCGAAACAATTAATTGCTCAATATGATACATACATCTTGGATTTAATTAATTCGGATAACTTCAATATTATTGTGCGATACATTAATAGTCTAGGTACCATTCAAAAGAAATTAGCGTTATTTTTTAATCAGCGAAAGTAGGCCCGTATTTCAGACCTGCTCAAGGCGAAAGTGTTTCCAGGTCGCGTATCGCCGAATATTGTTTTTTCTTTGTTGAAGAAACGAATATTTAACGTTAAATTATTTTTTTCCGGTCTCTACCAAGAGGTAAAGATGGGAAAATATATTTTATTACTGGGGGAAATGTAGGATTAGAAATACGCCATATTGGTTTCAAAATATTTTTGACTATACATATTTTTTTTTATCCTTTGATGAGGAGAGGGGATAGGTACGTAGTGGAGCATGCCGGATGTGGAGACGGCAGGGGATAAGTATGAATGACGCAGCAGTGACGCTAAGGGCCGGTTTCACCAAGCGAAATTATCTCGATAAAGTAATGAATTATCCAGATTAACTGAATATCCCATTTCACCACACCGAATATCTCGATCTTTTAGTGTTATCGAGATAAAATATTTTAACCACCGATTTTCGTGGTTAAAGTCTTATTATCGAGATAATATTGTAAAACGAAGTGACGAGAGGAGATTTTAAAAATTGTAATGGCTCGAGGCATGTACAATTTGATTTTTGAAGATGAAAGTGATGAAGAAGATGCCATTGTTCGTCGGCCACGATGGATGCGAGATAGAAGCGATTATTTTGAAATGTATGATGAAGAAGACTTTAAAATACATTTTCGCCTTTCAAAACAGTCGACTATGTTTGTTTTGGAACTTATAGAAAATCAACTACAGTTTCCCGAAAAGTAAGTTTATATTAATATTATTTCCTAATGTTAATTGTTTCTGTAGAATAATAAATATGTATATGAAATCATAGACAAGTAAAATAAAACTCATTTATACGAACATTACATTACAACCTTCAACATACTTTTTTCGTCTTTCACAGGAATATGTCAGTGTCGCCAATGAACCAACTGCTGGCTACACTTCGATTTTATGCTACAGGCTGTAACCAGCTAACCATTGGGGATTATGCTGGCTTTAGTAAACCCACAGCTCACCGAATAATACATAGGGTTAGCTCCGCAATTGCATCTCTTCGACCGCAGTTCATTAAATTCCCAGAGACGATGGAAGAACTGAATTTAGCACAAAGGGATTTCTATGCAATTGCTAAATTTCCCAGGGCTATTGGTGCTATGGATTGCACTCATGTAAAAATCCAGTCACCAGGTTGGTTTAAACACTGATTTTATGCTACCTTTTTATTAAACATTGCAATCCACATACAAGCTTGTTTTATGTTTGTTGCAGGTGGAAACAATGCAGAATTCTACCGTAACAGAAAAGGTTACTTCTCTGTGAATGTGCAAGTAATTTGTAATACAAAATTGGAAATTACAGATATTGTTGCACGATGGTCTGGTTCCTCACATGATAGTACCATATTCAACAATAGCAACAGAAGGGCATGTTTTGAGAGAGGGGAGTATGGTGATTCTGTACTACTTGTTGATGCGGGCTATGCTTGTAGGTCATATCTAATGCCTCCATTAGATAATCCCAGAAGTCCACAGGAACACCTATTTAATGAGTCGCAAATTAGGTCAAGAAATCCTGTAGAGCGAACATTCGGTTGCTGGAAGCGACGTTTCCCAGTCTTATCTTTAGGATTGAGAGTGTCATTAGAACATTCGTTTGCCATCATTGTAGCGACTGGGGTGCTGCATAATATCCTGCGACAAACTGGGGAAGAACTCCCTCCAGACGACCCTAACCTCAATCTCCACCTCCCTTGGCAACAGTTGCTTGAGGAAGGAAATGTACAGCAGAACAACGAAAATGCAAACAGAAGGCCCAGATATGACAGTGTCAGGCATTTACTGATTGAAAACTATTTCAGGAGGTAAATGAAATTTACATATACCTATAATTAAATACCTATATATGTGTGTGTGTTGTAATACTTATTTAAGATACGATTATTTATCACTCTGTGTATTTTCAGTTTGTTGTAGGTCATACTGATCTATATGTCACACAGAGATGCCATCAACTTGAAGATTTGCTGGTGAAAATAACTACATATAGCAAGATGTATGGAATATTTTAATACATTTGCATTGTACAACTGCTTAGATCATACAAAATAATGTGACATAAGCGAACATGTATTATCTTTTATATAATTCTTAACATTTGTACTTGAAACTGTTTGTTAATAGGCACAATGAATATCACTTTGTAAATATACATGTAATATATAACAATTATGTCATGATAGTTGAGCAAATGTTTAATACATAAGAACAATTAAATTACTGTAAATGTTCTAGTTCTTTCTTTATTTTCAAGATTTGTAAAGATAAAAGTTCAGTTTGCAGCTTTTCCTGCTTTACTTTTTCTCGTTCTTGTTGTAACCGCAGTTCCCAGATTTCTTTCATAACTTCTTTTTCCTCGATTGCATGTTTTTTTGCAAGTTCAATTAGTTCGATTTTTGCTGCATTGACAGCACTTACTTCTTTCACTTTGGTGGCCGGGGTTGGTCGCCGCTTGCTAGTAAAGGGAGATTGCACTGAAGCATTTCCCCTACTGCTAGGAGGCATTGCCTTCCCACTACTTGCACTGCATGAATCAGTAGTATTGGTCTGCACTGTGTTTGTGATAGCCGAGTTGTTATTGGAGTGTCGAAGGGCAGAACACACAGGACTGCTGAGCATGGCTGGAGTATAATGCGTCCAGTCGCCATTTGGAAGAGTTACCTGTGGAAAAATTAAATTTGAACATTATGTGAGAGAAATAAAGTTAACACAGTGCATAGGCTATAGCTATACATGATTAATAAGCATAACTATGCACAGTGACACATCCATTAGGTTTTCTCAAAATAAAGTGTAGGCCTACTAACTGTCTCTGCCGTCTCCACGAAAGAAACATCCACTTCTGCTCCGACATCCAGTTGAATGCTGTCATCCTCATCAGTAGGCCTATTTGATGCATCAAATGGTAATATTATTGCATCTGAATCTGAATCGAAGGGATTCTTGGCACCATCGATAGTCGGTTTGATTAGGCTCTGCACTCTCTCACAAATGGGATCCTTACTAACTGTTTTTGAAGGACCTCCACCTGAAAAAATACAGAATTAATTTAGTTATGTGGTGTATATTTCATATCCACTGGTGGTATAGTGCGAAGTGTCTTCTTGACAGTGCAAAGGTTATAGTTCTGATTCCAACTCCACCCAAGATACCTCTTTAATATATTACAATTAATTCAAGTAACTAAAAAAATTGTTATTGCACATGTTTACAATTCGTAAAATTGCATTATGGATAAAAATGCATACAATATTTATTGCTGTACCTAAATATAATGTACCAGGATATACAGACAAAAAATATATTACCTGTTCCAGTTAATACTTGAACTCGTTGATCAGCAGAAGTCTTTCGCGTGTGCTTTTTGAGATTCTCCCACACCGCTTTTAAATTTTCTGCAGTCCTGTGATGTTCTCCAGACATAAAATTGAAAGTATCTGCAAGTATTTGCCACTGCTTAATTTTTTGTTGCTGTGAAACACCATCTGTTTTTTTATTTTCAATGATATTGAAATGTTCAGTTACTAAATCTAAAAGAATGTATTTCTCCTGCTGCGATGTATTTTTATTTCTCTGCTTCTTTGACAAATTACAGCCTTGGCTCGCCATAGTAGCCTACGAAATTTCTAGCCAAACTTTGATAACGAAAGGTGTTTACAAACAGAAAATCGCGATAATTTCAGAAGATCGAGTTAAACTTATCTCGATTTTCTCAGAGAAAGATAATATGTGGTGAAACACATATAACTTTATCGAGATAGAAATGGAAGATTAACTTTTTATCTCGATAACATCATCGGGATTTTCAACTCGACTGGTGAAACCGGCCCTAAGGAATTCTCGTAACCCTGCTTGTGTTCATATTCCACAGCTAACGATCGTCTCGGGGAGGAACACGACGGAGGGGGCAGGTACCTGGGCCGAGGTCTCGTAGCGCCGCGCCTTCTCCTCCAGGCAGCGCAGCGTCTCGTGTATCTGCCGCAGCGTGGCGCCCTGGTCGTCGCGGCCGCTCAGCTCCTCGAACTTGTCCAGGATCTGGCGCACGGACAGGTGCGCACACGGCGGCTCCTCCTCCGGGTCCTCCTCGGCGATGGTGGACATGAGGTGCGGCTCCGAGGCCCGGCGCGGCTGTCTGCAGCGCGGGATCTGCAGTCCCTCCCGCCCTGGCCAGCTGGGGCCGTCGTCGGGGACCGCCAGCCACGAGGTCCAGCCGCCCTGCCTGCCCTCCGCCTCTTCCTCCTCCTGGTCCACCGCAGTAGTCTCCTCTTGGTCCACGGCCTCTTCCTCCTGGTCCACAGCCTTCTCCTCCTCCCGGTCCACTTCAGGAGTCTCCTCCTGGTCCACCGCTGGAGCCGCCGCCTCCCCGGCCGACCTCTTGCGCACGCTCGCGTACTCCGGCGACAGCCTGCCCTCGTCGTACACCACGCTGGGCGCGTCCTCCCCGCACGAGGAGCAGTTGGACGGCGTGTTCACGTCGGTGCCCGAGTCCAGCCGGCCGCGGTCCTCCGGCTCGCCCTCGCCCTCGCCCTCGCCCTCGCCCTCGCCCTCCCCCTCGGACCCCGAGGTCTCGTCGTCGGCCGACGAGGCGACCAGCAGGCTGTCCTCGGACACGGCGCGCGACAGCAGCCGGATCACGCGCCGCTCCTCCTCGCCCAGCTCTGCGCGCTCCAGGCTGTCCTCGCTCGCCGCGACCGACGACCCGTCGCCGCCGCCGTCGCCGTCGTCGTGGAACTCGGCGAGCAGCGCGCGCGACAGCCGCTCCCGGCGCCGGCGCAGAGTGGCCGGCAGCTCGTCCCAGCTGCTCCGCATGTCGCGCTCCAGCTCGCAGCGGCGGTCCTCGGCGTCGCGCGCCTTCCTGCGGTGCCGCAGCCGGAACAGGTGCAGCAGCGACCTCTGCGGCGGGCGGTCGCCGGCGGGCCTCGAGCTCTCCGCGGCGGGCATGTCGCTGAGAGCGGGTGTGCAGGTGTATCGCTTCTCCCGCTGGCCACTCACGGGTCTTCAGTGTTCGCTCAGAGCACGGCAGTCGCGCACCAGGTTACTCGCCTAGCCAAATGTTCAAGTCTCCGGCCGCGGGCGACGGGCGGTGTCTTCCGGCGCATTGTGCGCCCCCCCTAGGGCGCTGCGGCCAAGGCCGCTCGGCGTGGGAAACCACGTGACACTTCCGACCAATGCGGACACGCGGACAGCTTCCGGCGCGGGCGAAGGGGCGTGACGCGGACAGCTTCCGGCCGGGAGCGGGGCAAAGGGAGAACCGACGCGCGCGCGCAAAGCAGAGCGACTGCCGCCCGTCAGGGCCGAGCGAGCCGACCAGGCTGTCCGGGGGCGGGGTGGGGCGGGGTGGGGCGGGGAGGGGCGGCGCCCTTGGGCCGAGCGAGCCCGCGCGCGGACATCTCGCCCGCCGAGTGTCGGCTCCCGCCACTGCCGTCGGTCATTACGTACGCTCAAATACCACGGGCATTTTACCTGATTTTCAACAGTGATGAATGATATAGTTAAACAAATTTTGTTACATATTTTTTTGTGGTAAAATAGGCGAGCGAAAACAATACAATTATTTTTTTTTCTTCTGGCACCAACACCTATTCCTGCCGCATTTTTGTTTTCTCTCGCAGGACTTTAAACTTTTTATAAAATATATAAATGAAAACGGCATTCAAGATTACATTGTTTACAAGTATAGTGTATTAGATTAAAATACACACACACACACACACACACACATGTATTTATTTATTTCAACAGTTGATATTACCTATACGTGATATCAAATTCACACAAACCGGACGAGAATAGCGAGTCACACTCGACGGTTGGCAACACTACCACAGTGTCACGGCACCTCTCGCACGCACGCCACTGACAGCCGGCCGGAAACACGCCGGCACAACCGGAAGAGTTGAATGAGTCACACAAAACACGAGAACGTTGCGAGCAGGCGGTGGCCACTTCTGCATGAGCACATGAGAACTGGTTGAAGCCGGTTGTTGCCCATGTTGGTTAGACGCCCTAACATTGGCGGAAGTGTAGTGTTTACTTCGTGTAAACGGTTTGGAAGAACTTTTATTAATATGAAACTGAATGTTTTTAACGTCGTAGTTTCTAACTCATACTTTCTTACCATCATCAAACATCACAACAAGCACCATTTCTGCATGTTTAGGGCGGAACTTTATGGCGAAGTGACTTCCACAGCACGCTGTTCCCTGACAATTCTAACTACATGGTTTTAATGGCAGTTGAAACACACTTTTACAGGTAGCCCACACAAATCTACCAAGTTACCCGGAAAATTTCTCTGGCCGAATTCTAAATTTCCCAGGCAACTTTTTTTTTTTTTAATAATTCACTTATTTATAAAAGTTTTGCAAGAAACAACGAAATTCCTGCCTCCACACAGCTGGCAAAGTTCAAACAGAAATTCGGAAAAGCCATTTCATAGTACGTGTGACGAAGCACTAAAACACTAACTGCCGTATTCCAAGACACAAAAATAAGGGTTTAGTTGTTGAATATGCAATACCTGTACCCTAACCATATTCCAAGTGCAAGATAGGACATGGCCAGTCCCTTATTTTTAGGGCACTGATTTTTGGTGTCCTATCTGTTGCTGATTTGATCCATAACTGTATATATATTTTTTCCTTTTTAATTAACTTTAACTGATATTTTAAGATTACAATTCCCCCCCCCCCCTAATATCTCAAATAACAGCAAACATAAATACGGCAAAAATTCATCGTTTATTCTTGTACAACCAAAATTAAATATTTTATTTCACATTATAATTCCATAGTTTTAAAAAATAAGCTAAACTTACGATGGATTCCACGAAGTACAACTGTTTATAGCCTCGCACAAGTCCTCGTTTATTAAAACGGCTGCCGATCTGATACCTTACAGGGGTTCAGTTAGGACACGTTTTGGAATATGACCCTAGAGTTAGGGTACGGCAGTTGCCCAACAAGGCAGTGCATATTCGCTACCTCACTCAAACGTCTTGGAATACCGCCCTTAGAGTCAGTTGTATGGAGCCGCGTGAACTATCTGCACATCCACGCACTCCAGCGCTGACTGCGTGCACAGCTTCTGTTACCGCGTTCTTCCTCGACAACCTCTCATCATGTCAGCTCGAGACGTCCCTACCCTAGGCGTCCAACAAACATAGTATATAACTAGGGACGTGTAGACTGCAATAAGGTATGGTCGATTAGGTCAGCTAAATTTTAAATACTCTTAAAAGAATGGAGGTTTGATTTGGTTAGGTTAATTAGTTACATAAAAATAATGTGATTGAGAATTGAAAATTAAAATGTAACTTATAGTTATTCTAACCACACATTCACGTAATTTTCACAGTATTCTTTGCGTAGCTAACGATGTGACAGGTGATACCGAAGTTGTTGCACAAGCGAGAGGGGAGCCTCGGCAAACTTCGAAACTGTCCGGGCATCCAAAACTACACGAAGGTAAATATTCGGCCGCGCCGAAAAGTCTTTGTGAATAGTACTACTGGTCGCGGCACAGAGAGCGGTGTCACAGCGCAGGCCATGGAGTAGGAACTGTCTTCTCTTGAAGTAACTGTTCAACCTCACCGTCGCCATATTGCCACGCCCAAAACATTGCGGAAACGGTGATCGACCACTTGTGATGACGGTTAGTAAGTATGGATTATAATCTCCGTCGTTAAAAATAAAAAGTCACTTTCATTAAAAAAAAAAAAAAAGAAGTAATTTGTAACTGTTTCCATACTGAGAACACTACACTTCAGCCAAGGTTCTGGGCGTCTGACCAACACGGCGCAACAATGAGCTGAAGGAAAGAAACGGCGACCACGCAGACAGGACCGTCCCGGGATGGGCAGTTCGTGGGGAAGCCTTCTTTTCACACACGAGAGAGCCAAACCCCCGATCGTGCATCTTCGGTTTTTTTCTTGTTCATTGTAAATAAATATGGCGGTGTTGATAAAAGGATACTAATGGTCAATTAGGTTAGGTTAGCTACATTATAAATACTTTAAAACATTGTGGACGGTTGATTGGGTTAGGATAGCTACATTAAAGATACGGAAAAAAACACGAACTTCGGGGAACTCCGGGTTTTGGCTCTCTCGTCTGTGAAAAGAAGGCTTCCCCAGTTCGTGACGACGGGACAGCGGCGACCCAGTTGCCGGAGGTTCGCCCCCCGGCGGCCAGAGGTCACTGGGACCACGTGACTCGTCCAAGATGGCGCTTCTCGGCGACCATACTGGCATGGGCCAGCCCCCGACCCTTAAACCTATGTTCTAAGGAATCTGTTAACATTAATTAGTCAAGGCATTCATCGCAAGGGGGCGCCAGGAAGATTTCTCGTACAGAAAAACGACGCAGCAGCAAAACATGACGTCAGATAATTCAACGATTGGCCTTGGAATATTTGCCAAATTCTTGGTCTTAGAAATTTGAGATGAAAGAAATGTTTTAACACGTGTATTCTTTACTTTCGTAACAGTCAACGTTGCTACATTTAAGCGGTCGTCTAACGTCTGGCTGAAATAACGAATGACATTGCAAAGGCCCAATAAGTATGACATACTTAAATATAGGGCCATGCATTTTTCTCGAAAAAATATTTTCGGAGCTCTGTGTTTGCTGCGTTCATTCCAGGCACATGTCAAATGTCAGCACACAATCACAGCCAGCCAGTGTCCTGAATGGCCCGGTCAAATAGGGCAATGCCTTCTCTAGCAGACGGCCGCCAATCACAAGGGAACAATCGTTGGTGCGGGGATACCTTATTGCAGTCTAATACACGGCCCCTAGTTACGAAGAATCGCTCTTCAATGCGTAAGGTAGGAAAGTCTCGAGCTGTAGACAGGTCCAGGCGGCCCCATACTGCTCACGCAGCCAGGCGTGTCGAATGAGGCCGTCACCGCAGGCTGACAGTCGGCATGGAGGCCGATGCGCCACTGCTGGTGCGACAGTTAATAATTGCCACCGCCAAGCGTAACTGTTCCCGCGCGTCTCGACTGCCATCTGCCGCGCCACTGCCCGACTGAAGAGCTGCGCGGTGGCAGTATCGCCAACTAAACCATGAGCCGTGAGCACTTTGTCTCTCCCCGACCGACGCCATCTTGGTTTCAACAGTTTCCATGCCCTGATACTTTCCCCTCATTTTACTATCAAGATTTGCTTCGTTAAACCGTAGCATTTAATTTAATGAAATGCCTGATAATGACTGTTTGCTAACAAATACTGGTGATTGGTTTTTGCATTATTTTTTAGTAATTGCTGCAACTTTAATAATCTGTCAGTAGACTATATATTTGGTCCATTAAAATATGTAAATGTATGATCTCTGCTTTAACGAAGGCCAAAATTTCAATACAAAAAAAAATCATTTATGCCATTTAAATTTAAAATTACTAAATAATTAAAGATGTCGTTTCAATGACAAGCAAAATGCCCTGAATGATAGGAAACGCAAGCCAGACGTTTTCATGAAACAACCACGGCGCGGACCAGAATAACGCCTTTCACTGGATTTTTTAAGTGAAACTTGTTCGGGCGCGACGGGAGTAAAATTACAAGGCCGAATTTTAATGCAACGTTTTCGTGAATCACTGTTTTTTTTTTTTTTTCCCTAACCTAACTTAAAGCTATGAGTGTGCGGGATAGGTCTGGGTAGGGAAGAATCTAAGTGCGTCTCAGGCCGAAGCCTATACACTCTCTAATCATGCAGGTTATTAAACAGTATTGGTAAAAAATGTTATATTAATATTGTTTTAGCTCTGTAACTAAATATTTTTTGATGTCATGAAGAGGTATTTTTGAAGTGAGGAATAATTTTGTTAATCATGTTTATTTATGAAATTGTCTTTCTCTCTCTCTGTCGTTTTACCCCTCACGATTTACTTACAAGTCGAGATTTGATTTACCGAATAAGTTTCACTTCCATCACGTGTGCTGAGTTTGTAAACCTGTAAAGGTAGTTGTTTATGGTCGACAGCCGCAGGCAGCACAAGGACGAGGAGGGCTGTAATTCCAAGCCAGAGCCATTACACGACTGTCTCTAAGACCAACAGTCGGCGAGCCTTGTGCTCCAAGGTCGGCCAAGACGTCGCCCCAAACCCGCCTCCATCTCTCACACGCCAGGGTCGCAGTTAGGCACAAGCACGACACGGGAGAAAACTGCCGGGAACATTTTACGAGCGAGCCACGCGGTACTTTACAGTGTCACGGTCATACCTACTCCAAGAAGTGACAACCAGGTCACGGTGCCCACACAACCCACATGGACTTGCTGTCTCAAGGATGCAACTCCAGAGGGCTAAGGGAGCATCCAACTTTCTGGTTAGCCGAGTGGAGTAGGGGGCCGATGGTGGTACACATGCTGGGATGGGTAGCCTCAGCCCCTGTGTATAGCTAACGACTCTAACGCCCTTCCTGGTTGCGTATGCGGCGTGATCCGCATCCACGCCCGTGGGGGCCATTAGGCTAAGAGCGCCGGGTAATAAAATAAAAGGGGGGAAACCCCTCTGTCATGAAATCATGTCTCAAGGAGGCATGTTCCATATTTACACATGAAAACAACCGTATCACTGTGTTACAGGTGTGTGTTTTGTGCCCTGTAACACTCTTCCCGTTGCCCCCCACATTCGATCACGGGCCCTGGACCCAGGATCGGAGACGAGTACCCCCCCCCCCTCAAATTTTACAGTCACGTGCTACATTATAAATGCATGGCTCTTTCTTACCTACACTCTTTTTAAAATTTTACTTAACCTAAATACAGGGTATACTTATGGTCACTATTTTATAAGTCCAAACTAAACTTTGTTTATAAATTATTCAATATGTTTTTTCTAGTTCTAAAAAATTTATGATAGTTAACATTTAAATAAAAAATTGTGTATGGAGTCCCTCCGCGCGGAAGAAGTGAAACTTCATAATGTGGAAATGAAAATAGGAAGGGGTAGAAATTGATTTTAAGTGAAATCATATTGTTTCTTTGAGACAAACTTTATTAACATTGCTTACAATGCATAGCAAGAATACCACGCGCATGTGCTACCGACACACTCTCTTTCTCTCTCCTACTTTCTACCTTTGTGTATCTTTCTTTCTCTCTCCCTCTTGCGTTGGAATATTGGACGCTACTCGTTGCTAACGCTCGCGCATGCGTTCGAGTGCCATTCACTCTCGCTGTCTCTTTCTAGTCCCCCTCCCCAGGAGCGTAGAACGTTTAACGCAACAGTGCTTTCATACCCCCTCCATGGTAGCGTTAAACGTTTAACGCAACCTTGTTGGAAGTCGCATTAGAAGTTTCACTTCAATAAACATGGCTTTGTTCTGTTCGTCACTGAGTGGTTAGGCTTCCCAGCAACGTTCCCCGTCGGACCTTTGTGACTGCTGACCTCTTCCGAACGTGACTTCGGCAGAATGTTCTCGGAGGCGCAGTTCGTTGGGCCAGCCGAGTGTAAGTACCCCCTGGATGCTAGTCACCCACCAGCAGTCGACGACGAGCCGTCTGCAGAGGAAGACGTCCCGCTGTCCGAGTCCACGTCCAGCCGATGAAAGGACCAGGCCTGAGAAGCGGCAAGTGAAATCTAACACACCAAGTCCAGTGGACTTAGCACCGGCCGAGGCGAACCCGCCAGGAGACAGGTCCTCAAGACAAGGCAACTCGTCGGGCGAGAGCATCATGGTACTCGCTGTCGTAATCCACTCGCTGAGCGAGTAAAGCCTGAAAAAACTCTCAGCGGAATCCGGTGGAATCTCAGGGTACGTTAAATTACTTACCGGTGAAGCTGGCAATTTTTTTTTTCATTCACTCGCCGAGCGAGTAAGTGATGAGAGAGTTGGGGCGAGCGAGTTCACGGGGTGGTGGGCAAGAGTGGGTCAAGTACCAACAGGTTGTTCTACCAGTAACCTCGGGCATCCCAAGAGACAAGTGCAGGCAGTGTGTTGTCCCAGCCGAGTTCAAGACAAGGAGCTGGACTCGTGGGACTCCATACAAGTCAGGACAATGTCCTCGCCAGCTCACTGATGTGTGAAGAGGGCGTGACTGGGATTAAAGGTCTCTTTGCAACACAAACAAAAGAACTCGAATCGGCGCGTTCGTCCGGGAGTGAATAGTTGAGTTCAGCACCAAGGCTTCGAGGTGTTCCCAGGGTCTCACCCCCGGAATCCACGTGTCCGTGGGACAGCAAGGAGGGGGGACGCCGGCCGCTGAGACGATCAGTGGAGTGATGTTAATAAATTCATTTCCTTTGATACATTCATTCATCAATAAAAAAAATCCTTCTTGTTGTTCTTTTCGAGGGGCGACAACTATACAATAGTGTTCGCAGTAATACTGGGTTCGGATTATTGCCCGGGAATTTTTGCATTGTGGTGTCCCCGTTTCACGAATAGCTTTCCAGTATTAACTGCGCACATTAAAAAGCACATGTAAAACAGAATAAACAATTATTTAATATTCAATTATCTCTTCCATGGTTTTAAAAAAAAATTCTGCTTGAATGTAACATCAATTAAAATATAACACTGCGCGCCGATTTTAGTAGTCATACATGCAAAAATAACCACAGCCATGCATTGTGCAAAGTTACAATATCTTTCTTGCAGTATTACAAGCTATATATTTTTTGGCAACTGGTCTCCAAAGGAAGGTACAGAAAAGATTCCTGTCTGTGTGCAGGCTAGCCTCGCGCGGCCAGGCCCCCGAGGAGAGCTGACGGCTGACGGCTGACGGCTGACGGCTGACGGCCGGGCCACGACGCAGGTCGTGTCGACGGCGACCCACTGCGCCACTGGGGCAGCCCTAGCGGCGCGACGTGACCCGGGGGTCGACAAGAGTCGGCGGCTACTGTGCCGCCGCGCGCCTGATGGCCCGGCCCTGCAGCGTCCACTTCGTGGGACAAACACGGCGTCAAACACCGCGTGATACCATTTCGACGTGACGTCTAATAAATCGATGAACGCTGGCTGCACGCACGAAAAAGTGTCCCGTTACGCATATTGTCCCGTTACGCTCATTGTACGCTTGCGCCGCATCTACCCCTCTTCCACTCGATTGGAACAACCATCGATTTGACTTTTTTCGAGGCACATTAAACTTGAAACACTCCCATTCGTTTCCTACTTTTCGTTTTCTATCATCGTCCTATCCTTAAAAGGAATAACACAGATTGGAAGAAGTTAAATAGCTAACATGTATAAAGGTTATAGTTGAAATAATCTCTTCGTTAAAGCAATAAACATATTTGAATTAATGAGTGCAAATAAAAGTAAATTTATCAATTAAATTGTAGATTTCATTTCATTCCTTCTTTGTATCAATATAAAATAGTGATAATTCAATAAAAATGATTCAATTTTATTCATAAAAGTATGCAATCATTTCATCAATGTTTTGTTATGACGTCGTCACGTTAAACTATCGTCCGTAAACCGACATTTACAGACAACCAATTTTTTATTACTACTTTTTGTGCCACAGGTTAAAATATATATTAGCTGAACACAGGCTGATACACTGTCCGCGAGTTAAAGCAAAACGGACAGCACTACATGACAGCGCGGTGGACACAGAATAAATTACACACAATTACTGTTTGCATGTCTGTGACCAGTGTGACCTGTAATATTTTCTGTTTGCCCGTAACGATCCGGTCGGACGGTTTTAGAAGTTGAACAATGATCACCACGAAACAGAGAACTCGGAGTCACGGTGTGTGGTTTCTGCGCGAAGATCCAAATTTTTTGGAACAACAAATAACTATTCGTTAATTCGCGTTGCGATCTTCGATGAAGGGGGCAGACAGTAGATTCACCGTTCGGTCAGTGCAGCGTCTTGCGTCCGACGGCCATCCTCAGAGACGAAGTCGACGGCTCCTCCAAGGATCTCAGTGGAACTACTCGGTGTTGCGGTGGTACGACTGTCTCCTCTCCGTCGGGAGGACTTGGGGTCGATCCTCCTGTGTAAGGTCCAAGGACCTGGCGTTGTTTCCTGGTATAAGTCTGTGTGCGCTTGAGCGGAGGTCTCACAAGACTACCACCAGTAAGGAAGGGAACACTACGTCCAGGATCATCCACACACTCGGGCAATTGTCGCCCGTTGATTGGCTGCTGACTTGTGAGGCGTTTCGACTGGGGAAAAAATGATTCCACACTTCTTTGGCCGAGGGTTTTTCACAGGCCCGGAGTCTGGTCGAGGGTTTCTCACGGAACCGGAGTCTGGCCGAGGGTTTCGCACGGAACCGGAGTCTGGCCGAGGGTTTCTCACGGACCCGGAGTCTGGTCGAGGGTTTCTCACGGGCCCGGAGTCCTCCAGGGTAACTCAGAGCCGACAGCAGAGGCAGCGCCAAGGCGACGACGGGAGACAGACAGGCCAGCACTGCCCCTGCCCCCCCCCCCTCTGGACCCGCTGTCTGCACGCCAGGACACGACCACCTGCCACGGTAGCCAAGGGTCACTCTCGGTTGCTAACGATGTCACCCGTAAAACTTCAAACGCACAACTTTGTAAAACTGCAAACGGTACAATGCTTCCACCTTGCAATTTGCACAAGTGTTATCGTTGGCAACTGAGTTTCCAAGGAGTATTCTTGGAAATGTACAAAAAAAAAAAGAGCGCGTGTGACTCGATACACGAGGTAGAAGTGAAACGTCTTTGGCAGTTCAAACCTCGACTAGTAAAAGTGTTCTCTTTGTATTTCTCTTTGGCGTCAGAAACGTTTCAAAACCAATGTTTCACGTAAACGTTGCATTAAAATCCGACTTTGAAACATCGTAATTTGAAAGTTCTACTCCCGTCACCGTTCCGAAAAAAATGTTTGACTTGAGGAATGTAGGGCGTGCAGTCAGTCGGCAGCCATGACACCCGGTGGTCCGTTGCGACACGGCTGATTGCAGGCGTCCCGCCCCGCATGTGGCGGCCGCCGTGCGGGCTACCAGTCACATGGCCGCGTGTCCCGGGGCCGGTGGGGAAGCCTTCTTTTCACAGACGAGAGACCCACACCCGAAGTTCCCCGAAGTTCATGCTCGCTTTTCTTTTTCCCTATCTTTAATGTAGCCATCCTAACCAAATCATCCGTCCACAATGTTTTAAAGTATTTATAATGTAGCCAACCTAACCTAATTGACCATTAATATCCTTTTATCAACACCGCCATATTTATTTACAATGAACAAAAAAAAAAAAAACCGAAGATGCACGATCGGGCGTTTGGCCTCTCTCGTCTGTGAAAAGAAGGTTTCCACGGCCGGCGCGAGTGTTCCCTAGCCACGGGCGCGCTCTGCAAGCTCGCTAGACGCGAGATCACGCCCAGAGCTTTGAATATATTATATACTGTATAGAAGTCGCCAGCCCAGGTTCAAATTTCTAATACGGTTTTGAGGTAGTTGGTTAATTCACCGCCGCAATCGCCACCATCTCTAGGGGCATCGACTCGTGGTGGTCCCTAGCGGACAAGTGTCGAACTCTTCAAACACCCCTTCCCCCTCCCGTTGAACGACCTTGAGCTGCAGTGAATGATTGGTGGGGGGGGGGGGGAAATGACAGCGGGCGACAGTGCTGCGCTCTAACGTGTAAATAACAACTAAGACGATACAGGGCGTTACGGCAGCGCACTGCAGCGGTGAAGTTCCCAAGCTGCTCATCATACGCTTCTGAAAAACGTAGAGTAAATCCTATCCACTCGCGACTTCTATACAGTATATATATTCAAAGCCCAGAGTGTAGCCCGTGGCACCGTGCCTAGCTATATATACACATGTGCATGCGTCACTTTTGACAATGGTACTCATGGCCCCCCACATTCGATTACGGGCCCTGGATCCGGGATCGGAGACGCCCCAAGGGGCCCCCCCCCCACCCACAATTTTACAGTCACGTGCTACATTGTAAATTTTAAGGTTATTTCTTACCTACACTCTTTTCAGAATGTTATTTAACCTGAAAATACAGGGTATGATTATGGTTACTATTTTATAAGTCCAAACAAAGATGTATTTATAAAATTATTTTACTTTGAAATAACCACAGCGGGTAGGTATATTTATTTCACGCACTGAGATGAAAATGAAAATAGTTACAGAAAAAATAAAATTAGCTGTAGGTGTGTAAAGTCTTCTAAAAATTTCACTGGATAAAAACTATTCAATATGTTTTTTCTAGTTTGTAAACAATTATAAACATAAACAGGGCTGGTCCCAACCTTGTGGGGACCACGGTGTAGCCTCGAGCGCAGTAGCTCTGCCGTCCCGGACTTGTCGCTAGCGTCTGGCAACACCGCAACGAGACCCACAGCTGGGGGGCCCATGCCCCCACAAGGGTGGGGCTGGGTGGACCCCTGGGGCCCGGGACCAGCCCTGTTTATTTTTATAATTGTTTACAAACTAGAAAAAACATATTGAATAGTTTTTATCCAGTGAAATTTTAGAAGACTTTACACACCTACAGCTAATTTTATTTTTCTGTAACTATTTTCATTTTCTTCTCAGTGCGTGAAATAAATATACCTACCAGCTGTGATTATTTTAAAGTAAAATAATTTTTATAACTAAATCCTTAGTTTGGACTTATAAAATAGTAACCATAATTATACCCTGCATTTTCAGGTTGAATAACATTATAAAATTATTCGTAAAATTAAGGTGAAAAATTTTGACAGTGTAGAGACATCCCTCGTTTAAACCTTTTAGGTTAAGTTTTTTTCTTTTTCAGGCTAAATAACGTTCAGGTAATTTGATTTCAAAACCAATGGCTTCAGGACAACTTGTCTTTCAGGCATAATTTTTTTTTTTTTAGCTTAGTATTGTATCTCGTGATTTTGTTTGTTGTATTAGGTATCCGACTCATTTCGGTATATGTGTTTATTTATTTCATTTCCATTTGTATCGTTTAAGATTATTTCGTTTTTTTTTCCTTCACATTAAAATGTACAGTTAGGAAACATTACCATACATTTAAGTTTAATTCCTTTGATTTATTTCGTTACAATTCATGCATTTGTTCATTGAGATCGTTTCCATTAAAGTACACTTAATTCGTTGTTAATTGGTTTGTTTTCATGCTTTTTTTCATGTAATATTTGGTGACGGTTTCGGGCCAGCTGGAACGCGCTCAACTAAACACAGGTATCGTGGACAACACAGAAGAAGACAGACTGCAATGGCGTATGTCCCGGAGGCCGACGGACAGGAGAGGTGTAGCCACGCCCAGTGGCGTAGCCAGGATTTGTGTATGGGGGGGGGGGGTGTTAAGAAGCATGTCCCCCTCCCCTACCCCCGTATTAAAGCCGGGAAAATTTGGATTTCAAGGTGTAAAATAGTGCTTTTTTAGCAGTTTTCGGTACTTAAATTTAAATATTGTAATGGTAATTTTTTTTATTAATTTTAATATGAAATTTGTTTGAGTGATGAATAAGAAATTAATTAAAGATTTGGTGCTAAGGGGGGGAGGGGGGTTGAAACCCTAACCCCCCGCCCCCCTGGCCACGCCGACGTGGTTATTGACGGCTCGACCTCCCTGCCGACCCTGTGACGTCACGACACGACCGTAGCCGCCCGCCGCTTTTAACCCCTGACCTTCACGCGCGGCTCGACAGCTGGGAAATAATTGCATTTTTTTTTCTTCCATCACGTCGAGGCACCCACTCAGCTGGCCTAAAACCGTCGCCACGCAGTCATCCGGCCAGGAACTACTAAGCAAAAAAAAATGTCTGCCTGAAAGATAGTTGGCCTTAAAGCCATTTGTTTGAAATCGAATGACCTGAAAATTATTGAGCCTTGGAAAAAAAAACTCAACCTAAACGGTTTGGACGAGGGATGTCTACGCTGTCAAAAACATTCACCTTGAATCTGCGAAGAACGCTGGGTACAGATTACCCTGGGATCTTCGTAAATCTACGGTTATCTTAGTAGGTTTATGGGTACTGATTTGACTTGCTTTGAACATGAACCCACAAGAGTGATCTCGGTATACCAGCAAAAAACATTCCAAAAATTATCAAGTTGACGGCAAGAATACCCTCCTTTCTCACACTTGCCTGTTTACCCTGTTTATCCTGTTCACAAAACATCGGGGCACGGAACCAGTAAGTTGGAACACGGCGGATAATTTCTACTGAGATTCAGTTGTCTGTAATCACGAATAACTCTTCTTTTTTTTAAAGGCAACTTCTTCGTTGAAAAGTCCGTGTATCAACGGTGTTTTCTATCAGTGAAAACACAATCAAGTCGAGGGCCACTTGTGTTTTTCTCTAACGATTGGAGGGCCACGTCAGTAACAAAAAAAAAAATCATTTTGAATATTACTGGCGATAGTTAAGCTTCACGATCATTTAAAATGATCTCGTTTGGCTGCAGGTGACATAAATTTGGAATGACTACAAAATATTTTATTCCAGGAAATAGCTGTGTTTTGTGGGAAAAGTTGGAGGCTCGTTACACTCGGAGGAAAATGTTTTGCACAATTTGTGTTTCATTGGCTGTTGTCGGCGAAAAGGTGTTTTTATTTTTTTTTCGTAACATGTCAGGACCAAATCAAAACGCGGCTACAGTTCTACTGAACGTCCATGATTCAGTGTCATGACAATATCTCTACGCGAAATACACGCATCTCTTGTTTCATTTTTAAACATGCAATAAATATTTTAACATTGACGTCTATGGTTTCTTGTCGCAGTGAGGGCTTCGCAAATACTGTGTCCGGCTGACCGCTGGGCGTTTCTTCAAAATTGTGCTACAAGATCGCAAACGTGATAAACATGAATGCTGTTTCATTAAGATTTTAATTTACAATAAACGGGTTGCAAGTCAATAAATTTAGTGTGTTATAAAAAAAGTCTTATATAGAGGTGCACAACAATAATCAAAATGTCTATGAAATAGGCTATTAATGAAGGAACCAGGGATTTTTTTCGTTAGCATGTGTAGGAAGCATAACTGCGTTTTTATTCTATGGCTTGATAACATTTTATTAATCTGATGGGGAGGGTGAAGAAAAGAAGAAAAGCATTCGAGCACTGAATGAGATTTCCTGCAGCTACCGCGACGGTCACTCATTTTCAACACGCCAGGTCTTCTTCGTTTTTGACAAGATTCAACACGTGCAAGACGAGGAAGGGGGGAGGGGGGGGGGTTTAAATAAATAATAAAAATTCTGTTTCTCATATTTAAAAAAAAAAACAATAACGGTTTGGAAGTTTCATGAAGTCGAAAAAAATAGAGGTTTTTAAAAATATAAGCAAAATATAAAATGTTTGAAAAGTTTTCGATTTAACAATTCGCCGCTGCCGCTGGCCAATCCCCCTCCTAGCTCACGATGCATGCTACCCCTCCTGCATGGCTAACACCCTGCATGTTTAAGAACGTATGGGCTTCGGCCTGAGACGCACTTTATCACCCTCCCTAACCCGGAACCTAACCCAACACACTTAGTTTTAGTCAGGTTACGAAAAAAAAAAAAAACATCGCTGGCCAGAGGCCTCAGTGCGTGACCCGGGCTGGAGAAACCCGCGGTAATTGGCGGGGCGCATGGAAGCACGGTGTGAGCCGGTGCCGGCTGTAATGACAGCCAATTGAAGAGGCTTGTAGGTCGCCGAAAGAGTCGCCCCAGTTCTCGCCGATATTCGCGCCGCTGCGCTGTGGACCATCATCCGGGAGGTGGTCCCAGTCAGACGCGTGGCCACTGGTCGCCGGTACCACGGACATCACACCAGCTGACGGGAGACCCGCTTACAGCTACAAGTCCCATCCGCCACGGACCTTTCTCATCGTACAACGCGTTGTTACATGTGGGGGAAAAATGGGAGACCTAAGATGCACAATTTTTTTTTATTTTTTCCTAGCCTAAGTTAATTCTAAGTGTGTAGGGGAGGGTCCAGGTTAGGGGAGGACCTAAGTGTGTCTCAGGCCGAAGCCTATACACTCTACCATGCGGGTTTTTAACCATGCAGGACAAGGGCGCGTGCATCGTGTGCTATTGGGGTTTACTGGCCAGCCATGGCTGCAATTGGCGCCATGACTGACGCCCCATTGGTCGCCTAGCTTAAAAGCTAGCTAATGTGACCCAGGTAAAACCTGCATAGACACAGGGAAAACCCTGGGCCGGTTCATGCGGGGATCAATTAACATGCATTAAGCAAGCAGGTAACTACTGGACAAGAGGAAGAAGGGTCCAGGTAAGAAGAGTTGGAGGGGCTGAAAAATCAACCATGCTGGAGTTGGGTGCTTGGGCCTTGCGGCCCGCATTTAAAGGTTGGGAACTCCTGGGTTATTATTAACCAGGGGCGCAAGCACCCCCAGGGGCGGGCGACTTCACTCGTCAGCCCAGCCACAGCTGCCCAGGCAGCCACAGTTAAAACAGAAGTGGGCAGACGAGCCAGTAAACCGGCTCGAACTGCTGGCTCTCGGAGCGAAAGGCAGCCTGACATTGCGCCATCTTCATCTTCCTTCTTCCAGTCAACAGCCAACGACCTTTCAAGCCAGGGTGGGGGTAAGTCGTTCAGGCGAATGAAGTATCTTGCGAGTCGGACCCTCTTGCCCCCCAAATTCCCGGGTCGGTTGAAGGTCGCGCCGCCCAGGCTACCACTGGCTCCAACAGGGCCCCAACTTGAAGGCGCCGCCATCTCTTCCTTCAGAATTCCGACGCTGTTCAGTTCCGTTGCGCGCGCGGCAGTCCACAGTTCCGCAAGTTCCAGCCCGCAGTTCGTCTACACTTCGCTACTAAGGCACATCGAGCTCCCCTGCGGTGCCTTCGCCGACGAAGCTGCTTTCTGCCGCGCGCCGAGCTACATTCAGGCTACCTTTCTCCCCGACAGCCGTGATAACGACTCCACAGGCCGGCCATTGGTCCGCGGACTGCTATTGGTTATTCACAGCCACCCCAGCGAGATTGCAACTCTCGGGCTGGGCTCCCGTATCCGCCACCCGCGGGACGCGGTCGGTAGCAGATGGCGCTGCTAGGCCGCCCCCAGCACGCACACAAAACCAACACGCACTGCCAGCCTTCGGTTACCCAATAGGTCGCAGGGAACTCCCAGCCAACAGCCCGCGAGAGAGATGCGCACGCCCCGAGAGACGACCACCGACCTAAGATGCACATAAAGTTCTGCCATTCCCGATTACACCCGAACAATTCACCTTCGGCCAACTTCGGGATTTGTTTTATTTTTGCGCGGGAAAAATGAATTCAAATATTAAAAGTGGTCGGTTAGGTTAGCTACATTAAAACACTTTAAAACACTATGGACGGTTAGTTAGGTTGGTACCTATAGCTACATTAAAATAAACAGAGAAATATAAAGATATATAAATAAACCCGAGGTTGGCCGAAGGTGAATTGTTCGGGTGTAATCGGGAATGGCAGAACTTTATGTGCATCTAAGGCTTCCCGGGAAATATAGCCCAATTAGTTTAGGGCTCCGCCTACCCGGGCACACATACGGTGCGCAGAGCTTCAGGAAAAACAACGCGATTTCAAAACTACTCCGAGATATCCGAGTGAGGTCTGCTTACGAAAAGCGTTTAAGAGTTCGCTGAGGCCCGAAAAGTACTTTTGACTTTGTATTAAGTTTTTAAACTCTAATTTTATAAGAAGTAAATTGGCTAAAACGCATTATTTCAGAGTAAATTTTAGGCGTAGAACAACTGGAATAGATTCTTGAAAGCACTTAAGGGCCTTGCATTACACCTGTATCTTCATTTCTCCGCCATATGATTTTACGGTCACCGCTCATACGCACGACGAGAAGACTGCGCGCCAGTCCAGAGGAGACACCGCGCTAGAAGCACCAGCGAGCGTCGCGCTTATCATCCCGCCTCACTAACACACAGATACACCCCTGACGAGGCGGGCCAAACAGAAGGGTGTTATAAGTTTGACATGTGTATCTATGTATCTGTTTGTGTGGCATCGTAGCTGCCGAACGAACGAAACCGATTTTGATTTAGTTTTTCTTTTTTGTGTTTTAAAGTGGACTTGATCGAGTGTGTTCTTAGCTACGATTAAAAAAAAAAAAATACCTGCTCAGCCGTTTGAAGCTCACCAGCTCTTTGCTAGTCGACGAAGGGATGTGTGCAACTTCCACAGGTCTGATCGGTTCGAAATTAGGTATCCTGTTACTTTTTAACATTTCGGAATTCATAACTATACCATTTACTTTAATCGCCAACCATTTTGCAACATCCACGCTACATTAAAATTTCGTTTTTTTTTTTTTAATTTTTATATATACCAATGGTCGTTTACGTTACGCTGAATCTCCGTATATAACACGGCCCAAAATGTCTGCGTGCGCATTAGCACGACCAACTGACAATACGTATTGTTAGCAGGGCAAGTATTCCTGATATCAACCGTCCTTTAAGGCGGGTGTCCACGTGTTGCGTGACCAGAACGTGCGTGCGCGGACGGGACTCCTTGCAGGGTTGCGTGTCAACACTTGTCACGGAGATACCCAATAATATTTTTCAAGTAAAAAAAAAATAACTGTATTATAATTATACGTAAATAAATTTGGCTGAAAAAAAAGTAAGTAAAATGGTGGACAGAAGGCTTCGGAAAAAACAAATTCTGATTTATAATTATTAATTATTATCTTTTTTTTCGTGTTTATTGGCTCATATTACTCTTACCTAACTACTACAGAAGTCTATAACAATAAAAATCCATAAAAATTACGTAAAATTAAAAAAAAGAGTTACTTTTGCTTCATATTGGCTTATATGTATACAGAGAACTCACTATCACATATGCTTAAACAATAATTATATAATGAGAAGAGTACGAGTAAAAATGTGTGTAATACATATAATAGTAACAGACTGACACGTCGATATTTGGTCGGCATCGATACATCGATGTGTTGGAAATGTTGCAGGAGATGTAGGACTGCTCTGAGCCAATCGGCGCGCGGCCCGCGGCGGCGATAGGGCGGAGGGTAATTGCGCGACTGGAAAGCGGTTTAATTGGCCACCAGAGCGCAGGCAGTCCCGCCTCGCAGGTACGGATAGAGTTGATCACAGATGCAGAGAGCACCGTGCCTAGCTATATACACATATACATATACATGCGTCACTGAGCTCCCCTTACCCCCTTTTGGCAATGGTACTCATGGCCCCCACATTCGATCACGGGAGACGCCCCCCCCCCCCAACATAATTGTACAGTCACGTGCTACATTATAATTGCATGGTTATTTCTTACCTACACTCCTTTTAGAATGTTATTTAACCTGATAACACAGGGTATATTTAATGGTTACTATTTTATAAGTCCAGACTAAGCTTTGTTTATAAAATTATTTTTTGCTTTAAAATAACCACAGCGAGCATTTATATTTATTTCACACATTGAGATAAAAATTGAAAATAGTTAGAGAAAAATAAAATTAGCTGTATGTGTGTAAAATCTTCTAACATTTCACTGGATAAAAAATATTCAATTTTGTTTGGTTTGTAAAAAATTATAATAGTTAAACATTTAAAAAATAAACAGGTCTGGTCCCGGGCTCTGGACCCAGGGGTCCCTTGTGGGGGGGCCTTGATGGTACTACGTACCCACGTATCAGAAATGAGGTTGTTTCCAAGTTTGAGACAGTGTTTTTTTTCCTTCATGTGCAACATCCGTGACCGCGACGGAAGCGAGAAACGGCGCTGCCATTTGCGCCCATGGGCTCAGGAATGTAGTTAAAAACACAAGTTGCGTATATTTATCACGCTCGGCATTATTCAAAAGAATTCCACGTTAAATTTCGTGTCCGAGTTTCGTATTATAAGTACGTTCGCAACGTGAGAACACGTGTATTCGCTCGTTATTGAGGTTAGACGTCACACATCACTGGCGAGTAGTGAGACTTGCTCACTTTTTTTTCAACGTGGTTTTGTAGGCCAATATCTTTCATGGCTATGAAAGGTGAATATAATATGAAATAATGAGTTTCAAAGTTGGTCTACATGTTACGTTTAACAAGATGCCGATCGATCGATATTAGCGCACTCCAGTAGAAATAATGTGCAATCCCTGCCACATCCCCCAATTGCGTACATAACTGCCTGCCAGTTTTGTTATAGGCTAACTGTTATGTTCGTTTTGTCGAAATGACTAAATGATTCTCGAGACTTAAATAAACAAATATTCCGAACAGACTATTTGCTGTTTTAAATTACTTTTCCATAGATAAAAAATAAAGTGGAGGGGGTGCGATCTCACACGCCATGTTGATTTTTTTTTTTTACATTTATGATCATTACTATTTGTCAAGGGTACAATCTGTAAATTTAACACTATAGATCTCTTGCATGTGTTGTTGTCTCACAAATATTTTGAAAAAGATTTGTACTAGGTGTAATACAATTGCTGTAAAAAGCCGCGTGATATCAATTACAAACACTTCCGCGCCTTTTTAAACCCATTCTATAGCAATTAGGAAACATCTGTTGACAATACTTGTGACTGAACAACAGCTGTAAGACATGTATAGTGTTAAAATTTTTCAGAAAAAGCCCTTAATTAACAGTAATCACTGGAAAATAAAAATATCGAATCAACATGGCTTGTGAACACACCACGTTAAGTGGTCTTAAATATTATTTTTTTTCGAACATAGCAAAATGCAAGCGACTTTGTTTCGAAAGCAGCGGGCAGTTCCGGCAACTCTGCTCCACGCCCGCTCACATCCGGCTTGAAAGTTCCGCAATGCACGATCATACATTCGCCGAGCGAGTTACTGCCTCTCTGTTCTCTCACGGGAAGCCTACATTTCACAGACGAGACAGCCACACCCGAAGTTCCCCCAAGTTCGTGCTCGCTTTTTTTTTTTCCCGTACCACAACAGGTGTATTTATTTGGGATGCAGCTTACTCATACCTTTGAATATATATATATATACTGTATAGAAGTCGCGAGTGGATAGGATTTACTCTACGTTTTTCAGGAGCGTATGATGAGCAGCTTGGGAACTTCACCGGCTGCAGTGCGCTGCCGTAACGCCCTGTATCGTCTTAGTTGTTATTTACACGTTAAGAGCGCAGCACTGTCGCCCGCTGTCATTTCCCCGCACCCCCCCATCAATCATTCACTGCAGCTCAAGTTCGTTCAACGGGAGGGGGAAGGGGTGTTTGAAAAGTTCGACACTTGTCCGCTAGGGACCGCCCTAGAGATGGTGGCGATTGCGGCGGTGAATTAACCAACTACCTCAAAACCGTATTAGAAATTTTAACCTGGGCTGGCTACTTCTATACAGTATATATATTCAAAGCTCATACGTCATACGCCGTTCTATCTCATTGTATAAACCGGCGTGGCATTAAATTTTGCGGTCGATTAGGATAGGTTAGCTACATTATTAATACTTTAGAACAATGTGGATGGTTGGTTATATTAGGTATGTAAGTATAGCTACATTAAAAATACTGTAAAATCATTTTATGGTTGCTTAGCAAATAACTTTTTAATATGTAGCTATCCAGCGCTAGGAAACCGTTTACATGATTTCACAGTATCTTTAATGTAGCTATCCTGACCAAATCAACCGTCCGCAATGTTTTAAAGTATTTATAATGTAGCTAACCTAACCTAATTGACCATTAGTTATCATGAGTTGTCCAAAATAAACATTCACGGACACACGGCAAGCGAAAAATATGGCGGCGTACAAATAAATAACGTTGCCTTGTTTATGGTCTTTCCTTTTATCGACACCGCCATATTTATTTCCAATGAATAAAAAAACAAAAACAACCGAAGATGCACGATCGGACGTTTGGCTCTCTCGTCTGCAGGGTCTCCACAAGGAAAAAATATTTCGTACCAACTTAGGCGAGAAAAAAGTACTAGATTAGAAAAAAAAAGTACTAAATTAAATTTTTTTATGGTTTTTAAAAATTTAGGAAGTTATTATGACATTGCAATGCTCAAACTTAAATGTCACACCACACACATACATTCCATAGTTTTTTAAAAATAATTACACTTAATAATAAAACATATTGGAGTTACAATAATATTATTATATTAAAGAAAAATGTACTAGATCTGTACTAAACCACTAATAAAGTTATAAAAGTACTAGATCTAGTACGAAAGTACTAACTGTGGAGACCCTGCTCGTCTGTGAACAGAAGGCTTCCCGAGTTCCGGTTCGAGGGGGTGACGTCACAGCCTCGTCCCGTCCCGGGCGGCCTTCAGCCAACCACGAGTGCGTGCCGGCTGACGTCACAGTTCTGCTTCACGCACCACGCCGCCAGATGCCACTACTGTCATCACTCGTATCGCGCAGTACTTACCAGTTTCTAGAGGTGTAAAAGTCCAGTTTCTAGAGGTGTAAAAGTAACGAAAAAAAGCGTACCCGTATGTATTCGTTACTATAACAATTAGTACTCGTTACTATCGTATCGTTACGTTACTCGTTACTTCTGATACCGCATAACATGCTATGTTATGTTGCAGCAACGAATCAAGTCGTATTGCGTACGCGTACAGTATAGACGTCGCGTAAATAATAATAAATAGAATATAAACAATTACCAATATTTGATAATTAACAGTTTTTGTTAACCAAGAAACAATTAAATCTCAGTAGAGCGGCTTTTTTATATTATCTCTTTTAAGATAAGAACAAAAAAACGTGAAAATACGCGATAATAAAAAACAAAAACATACATATTTCTAATTTGTAAACAATACTTTCTTACGTTGTTTCTGTTCCAATCTCAAACTTTGTCTACACACACAATACCTTTAATAAACAGTAGAAAACTTTGACGACGAATTTCCAAATTATACTCTACTTAATAAACAAACATCGTTCTTTGTAACGAATAAGCGCGCGCATGCGTAAAACATACGAAAAATGCGAGTAACGAGATGCATTCGTGTGTAACGTTTCGTTACTCGTTACTAGATGGCGCACCCGTCACTCAGTACCGAATACATACGGTTTGGTACAGCTCTACCAGTTTACCACACTGTCCCTAGTTTCAATACGCAGAATACTTCAGAATACGTTCCCAGGTCAAAGCCACCAATCAAGAGCGTACGCATAATTTAATTTCTTTGGGGAGTTGGGGGATAGAACCTCTTTGCCTGCTGTTCTCTTTCAAACTCGTTACCCTTGAAAGGTGTTTTAAATTTTGTTTAGGATTTTGGGGGGTGGAGGGGGAAGGGTAGTGGATGACCAGAGTGTTTTGGGTGGTATGGAATACCTCACTGTTGATAAGGAAGTCCGAAATTAAATAATAAAAAATATATTTAGTTACTTAAAAGCTATTTTTAAAGCCTTGGAAAGCTTAAAGCTAAAAACTAAAACTAAAAAAAAAATGAAGAATTTCACTTTTTACAAAAAAATAATCGAACTAATTTCAAATGAAACATGAGGTCTGCAGTAGATTACTTTTGTCATTACTCCAGTGTTTTTTTTTTTTTTGTTATTTATAGGCTTTTTTTTTTTTTGGGAAGAAAAGATGAGGACGAGGAATCATCCCTATCATAGGATCGCTCAGAAAGCAAAGCTGTTGAACAAAAAAACGGAACTAAGAAAAAAAGAGGGAAGGGGCGACCTCAACCAAGAAGCCGTCGTAAACAAACAATACAGTAGAAGTTGTTCTAAGATACTAACAAAATTAATTAATAATATATTCAAATGAATAAGATACACTAAAAATGTTTCCGTAGGAAGTTATATTTTCAAGTCAACAATAATAGTTGCACTTTCAACGGCTCCAGTGGGTATGCAGTTATTACAGCCTGGTTACAGGTGATGTTACATCAGCTCACACCCGCAGCAGAGTTATCAGCCCTAATTGCCTGCGGTGTCTGAGCTCGGGTGACGCAAGCGGACTGCAGCTGCCCGAAGAGAAAGGCCGCCTCACTGTTAGCATCGTGAAGTAGCGTGAAACCTCACTGCTGCACCAGGATGTAGGTACTACTGCATGCGGAAGCGGGACTACCCAGGACCTCACCTGTCAGGACTACCTGCGTTACGACGATGACAATAAAAAAAAAATTGGTTGTCTGTAAAGTCTGTTTTCGGACGATAGTTTAACGTGACAACGTCATAACAAAACATTGATTAAATGATTGCATACTTTTATGAATAAAATTGAATAATTTTTATTGAATTATCACTATTTTGTATAATACAAAGGAGTGAAATGAAATCTACAATTTAATTGATAAATTTACTTTTATTTGCACTCATTAATTCAAATATGTTTATTACTTTAACGAAGAGATTATTTAAACTATAACTTTTATACATGTTTGCTATTTAACTTCTTCCAATCTGTGTTATTCTGTTAAGGATAGGACGATGATAGGAAAAGTAGGAAACGAATGGGAGTGTTTCAAGTTTAATGTGCCTCGAAAAAGTCAAATCGATGGTTGTTCCAATCGAGTGGAAAAGAGATAGATGCGGCGCAAGCGTACAATGAGCGTAACGGGACACAGCGTAACGGAACGATATGCGTTACGGGACACTTTTTCGTGCGTGCAGCCGGCATTCATCGATTTATTAGACTTTGTCACGTCAAAATACGTGAGAGAGTCTTTCAGTAGTCGCCAGAGACGTGTAACATCTAACCTAGCAAATCAATATGTTCTCGTGTTGCAAATACACTTATAATACGAAACTCGGGCAAGAAATTTAACGTAGAATTCTTTTCAATAATAACGAGCGTGATAAATATAAGCAAATTGTGTTTTCAACTACATTTCTGACCGAGAACCACACACGTACTTTCTGCACCCGCCGCTAGAATTCGCTGCCAGAGCAGTTGCGACGATTATTAAATCATTTTATTAGCAGACCGACATTTTTCCGATGAAAGGGAAACAGTCTTGAAAATTCTAACACCGACTTTAGACCGGATTTTTGACAAGGTATTTTATTAAAATTATAAAGGAAAGAATCCTTCATAGCAAAGACTAAGCATATTGTCTAATGTCAATATTTTCTCTATAAGTTCAATAATTTTGACCTCTATGTTTTTTTTTTTTATCTTTTCGTAATTATTTATATGTTTCAATGCTTTTGTCTCTGGGTATTGATTTTGTGAATAACATTTTTTCGACCGCCAATAAAAGAGTTTGTACCAAATTTAATTTTTGTTTTAATGCTATCAGTTACGAATTTGTAACGTCGATCACTATTGGTTGTTTGTTTTTCACTTCAAGGCATATCCACTTATGTTTTATTTTGGACAAAAGTACCATCAGTCAAGTCAACGTTTGAATTAGAAAATTAGTTCAAAACTAGAAGAGCACAAGTCTCTGATCAATATTGCAATTATTTTGTAGATTGAACACGCTGCTTGGAAATATATTACTCCAAGATAAGTGATATACGGATATATCATCTCGTCCACAAGATTCTGAAATTATTTGAGAAGAAGGTCCAGCTTTAAACGAGTCCTTAAATGACGCTGAAGGAAGGACGTCGCGTGTTGCTGTGTTGGAGGCTTCAACAATTGCAGCCACCGAGATTCCCAACAAACTCAACGCCTCAGTGACTCTCGTTCAGTTCTATTTACTTTATTAATTTGTCACCTTTTATATATTTATTAGTCTTTTGGTTTAATTAATTTGTTGGGTTTGGAACGGGAATTTTTTTTGTTGTGTCTGAACCTACCGATAAAATGTCGTCACTCAGCTGTCGGCGTGCCGAAACTATCGGCCTTGGCGTGTGTTTCGTCTCCCAGCCACTGCACGGCGCCACAGGCGCTGGAGTTTGAACTGTTGCCGCGGCCTGTGGCTGCAATATGTAGTATGAAAGTGTGAGTCGAAGTGAAGGTACTTCCTTGACTGTTAAAGAGGATAAAATAATCCCATCCGGAGTGGAAAAAGGAAAAGTGTTAAATCGGGAGGCGAGAGACCGGACTCGGTTAAGACGCTAAACAGTCCCGGGATCTCGGAATCTGGTGAAGTGCATCCGACCATGCTCGATCGGTTAGCATTGGTTTCCATTTCACACTTTCCACCGGGCCACACGCCGTCTCCCGAGACACCGCCCCAGGGCTGGACAGCCTTCCACACGCCGCGGGCGGTTGGGAGGAACAACACATCCGGAAGGCCAACCTGTATCCTCCAAACCTGTCTTTTTAGGGAAGCCTTTTTTTCACAGACGAGAGAGCCAAGCGTCTTATCGTGCATCTTCGGGTTTTTTTTGTTCATTGTAAATAAATATGGCGGTGTTGATAAAATGATACTAATGGCCAATTAGGTTAGGTTAGATACATTATAAATAATTTAAAACATTGTGGACGGTTGGTTATATTAGGTAAATATAGCTACATTAAAAATAAGGGGGAAAAAAAGCACGAACTTCGGGTTTTGGCTCTCTCGTCTGTGAAAAGAAGGCTTCCCGTCTTTTTAGTTCCCGGCAACCAAACAAATGAACATTCTTTCGACCGCTATTCTTAACAGCGCGCAATGCAGGTTTCAACAACTCAACAATGCACAGAGTCGATTCATCAAAAAAATTGAAACTGTGAACAACCGACGTTGGAGAAATCACCCAGTAGGATATCATCATTACGCATCACGTATCCAAGTTTATCCTTCCATCCTAATGGCATGATCCTGTACACATTGATCCTGTGGTACATGATTCTTTTATTGCTTTTACCTCCTGATTTTGTGCCATTTTGGTTCCTGACAGAAACTTAAAAACAAGCAACTGATTCTTCAATCAGCTAAATCCAAGCTCCTAAATACAACAATTGAAAAGTAAAATGTGTACATTTCAATTTTGTAACTCTATGGTATCTTGTTCGATGTAAATGTATCCAACACTAGCTGCCCGACCCGGCTTCGCAAGGCTATACTAATGGAAAAAAATTAAGCCACATCTCCCATTTACAGAAATGGTAAATAAAAAAAAATTCAGTGAAAATTTATTACAATGCTGTATAATGTACCGGAGAGAAAATGAATAGCAACGATGGTTTCCCGACTCGTGCACGCAACGTACAACTGATGTACCCGTACTTCGCTACGGCAGTCTACAGGCAGATCACTCTTGCGCCGCTCATTATACATGCCCCTCCTTGTGGGTACGCCACTGCCGCGCGATGCCCGTTGCCATGGAGACGCAGAAAGCATGAACAATGCAAAATCCTGTTCTCATGCAGACAAAGTACCCACTGTTGCCTGGTTTTAACCACCCATGGGATCTAATTTTCGGAAAATGTCATCCTGCATAACATAAGGAACATTACTGTGAAGTTTCAAGTCTGTAAAATATATATACTTGAAAAAAAGGGCAATAAAAAAACAAATTAAACAGAGAGAGGAAAAAAACAATACTTTAGGTTTGTGATTTAAAGTGATAAAAAGTATTTAAATACTAATTGAACTCTTATGAGGGTACTGATTGCTTCGTTGTTAATATCACACGGGTGTTTTTTACTTGTATGCGAAAATTAAGAATTATAAGGCATCTAGTGCGTGGCAACAATGTTAATAGGTAATAGGAAATAAACTTCTAGCGCCTGCGGCATTGTCAACACACACTTTGTACGTGTACTGCATGTTGTATCTAATCCCCTCCAATACATTTGATTCTAAATTGGACTTTTAGTAAGGATCCCTAATGTTATTGATAATATAATATAGCCTATAGCCTTCCTCGATAAATGTACTATCCAACACTGAAAGAATTTTTCAAATCGGACCAGTGGTTCCTGAGATTAGCGCGTTCAAACAAACAAACAAACTCTTCAGCTTTATAATATTAGTATAGATATGGGAATGTGATTTGTTCATGGGACGGACTGCCACCCAAGCCTTGGTGGTTGCAGGCTAGTTAATTTAAAAAAAAATTAAATATATATAAATTCCGTTATTACCAATTACATTAATCTCTATTTTATATAGAGCTCTGGAGTAGAGCTACGATAAATATATATAAATAAATAAATAAATAAATAAATAAATATATATATATAATTATACAAGTATTTCAGAATATTTCTTGTTCCTTCATTTTTCATGAAGTTTCATTGTAATAGAAATAAAATGCCAACATTTATTTTTGAAAGTAATTACCTGATGAGAAGAGCTCCCTTGCCGTACAAACCTGTAAATTCCATAGGAAGGACAGCCCCTTTGTGTAATAATTCCAGAGTTCATTTGACAATTTGATGTGCATCTGATTGTGACTGGTACTCCAGTACACATATTTTTATTCACGTTATTAGTAAATATTAGTTATTAGTAAATATTAACTTGTATATTGATGCAGTTTATATTTTAGAACACGAGAATGCTGTTTACCTCAATGTGCTGGCTGTTTCTGAAACTAACACACATTTTGGACTCGTCTATTCGGAAACAATGCATTCAAAATTAGGGGCACAAACCACTCAAAATGCAGCTGGCTGAGTTGAACCAAAAACCCGCAAATGAGGACTTACACGAGCCTAATGTTAAACCAGCCTGGATGTTCTGGCTTCCTTCAAGTGGAATATAGATATTTAAAAAAAAGGTACGAAATGAACAATAAAACATGGAAAAGAAAACAATATTTTTGATAATGAATATTTTTTTAAAAACAATGATATCCTAGTTGTTGGTTTAAGCAGAATGAAGTAATAAAATAACAATCCTAAAAATAAAAGCATATTTTGAGGAAAAGACATGATAATTTTTTTTTGATGCGGAAGTTGCTTTTTTTATTCCCACTTTAAAAACCTTTGATAGCAAGATCACTCATGATGGACCCAGACAATCACAAAATACGTGAGAGAGGAATCGCTCATGGACGAACATGGTGTCAAACCTAACAACTTGTGCTGAAGAGTAAAACTAATTTTTTTTCTTTTGTAGAAGCTAAGGTATGGCAGTTCTACTGAGTACTTTTCCTCATTTCTGCTGGAATCATGTTTTAGTCAGATACGTAACACTAGCAACTAAGTATATCACTACGGCATCAGAAGAAAGCCCCGTAGAAACTTGCAAAACAAGTTAAAAAAATTTTTTTATAAAGATTGAAAGCGCTGGGAAATGACTGAAGAATTTTAGAAACCGGTTGGCCATAATGTCAAGGTATTCAAGTTTTGTTGACTTACTACCCGAGGGAATAGCAATACTGTATGTGCAGTCAATACAGGACTATAATAGCTCGGGTACAGATACTTGTCAATAAAAATAATATTTCTATGTATTGTTTAAAGTGGCTTAGCAGGTAAATCAAAAGAAAGTATGCATAAATGTATTAAATATTAATTAAAGAGAAGGGAATTAGATGAGCCGAAAAAAATAATCTGTGTGTAATGATTCCAGAGTTAAATTTATTATATTATATAAAATTTTAAAAACTACTGAGAAAAAAAAATGTGAGCGAGTGTTTCAATACTCACCACAGAAGTGAAACGTCTAATATCGGTAACCAGCAAATTCCTGTGTTCTCATATTGCAAACACACTTATAATACGAAACTCAGATGCAAAATTTAACATAGAATTCTTAAAAATAACACAGAGCATGATAAATATATGAATAATTGTTTTTTCAACTCCATTTCTGGATGAGAATCACAAGTAGTTTCTGGAACCACTGCTGGGATTTGCTGCTGCAGCAGCTATGTCAATATTGAATCATTTGATTTGCGGAGAAAATTTTTAAACCATATAATTACGGCTACAATAAAGCGAAAGACTTAAAAAAATATATAAAAAATATACTAAACCCTGGCTTTAGACCTGATTTCCGACCAGTAATTTTAGTAAAGTACTGCCCTTCTTGTTAAAATTCATTTAACAGTTAATACTATAAAGTCTCCCTATGTCTTAGTGAACAGTGGTTCATGCCATTCACCACAGATGGCAGGACTGTAGTTGTTACATATCTCTGTTCCTTGACTTCCATCTCATTCACAAAATTAGTCCACCAAATGACGTATACCCGAGCTAAGATGTTACACATCAAAAAGAAAAAACTGATTCTTGTATCCTGCACATGAAACCTTGATTGGATCACGATTTGCAAGAGGAACTATAAAAAATAATTACGTAAAAATTTTTATATGCATTTGTTTGTGACTGGTATTCCAGCCAGTATACACATTTTTGATAAAATTATTAGATCAATATTTAGTTTTATTTTGATGCAGTAAGTAGTTTAAAACACTAGACGCTGAATACCTCCCACAACTGCAATGAAACTGGGACAAAAATATAAATCTACCAGATTTTGTAACTCCAACAATGTGTTGCCCATGTTGAAAATGACACACATTTTTGACACGTCTATTTGAAAATAAGGCATTCAAAATTAGGGGCACAAATCTTTTAATGTGCACCTGTTCATTAATGGACTATAAAACAGCGAATTGCACAAAAACTATTTAATTTGGCGACCGATGTCGCCAGATAGCAAGAGTACCCGATAGCACCACTTACCACCATGCCTTTGTAGAACAACTGACTTCCGGAGGAAGCAGGGCAGCCAACTCACAGCAGCCAAGTAGCAGCGCCACTATCGCCAGCAGCGCGGCGCGCGAGATTCAAAACTCAAGTGTGTTGACCAATGCCAACAATGTTTATAATGTCCAAGGTCTATTTACACGGAAACTATACAATATACATAACACATAACATACCGCCCACCTTGAAATCACCGATTTCAACAGTCACAGGGGAGCGGGCATAATTTCACTGCTGGCCGTTTGACAGTGCCTGTGACAGTGCGTACAGTGGCCACTCGTGCCACGCCGTCCGTTCCATGATGAAGATCAACAATGCGCCCCAGCGGCCATTGCAGAGGTGGAAGCCTGTCTTCCTTGACCAGCACCATCTGGTTGGGGGCAAGACCTGACGCCCTTTTCTGCCATTTGCTATGTTGTTGCAGCGTGTGCAGGTAATCCCGATGCCAGCGATGCCAGAAATCTTGATGTAGTCGGGATACAAGCTGCCAGCGATGCAAACAGTTCATTTTTACCTGACGTAAATCTGGTTCGGGTATTGTCACTAACGGTTCCAGCGTCAGGAAATGGCCTGGGGTCAGAGGAGTGAAGTCCTTGGGATCCGCACTGAGGGGACACAACGGCCTTGAGTTCAACACTGCTTCAACCTGAGCCAATACTGTGTTTAACTCCTCGTACGTTAGTATCTGCTCTCCTATCACTCTCCTCAAATGGGACTTGAACGACTTGACACCCGCTTCCCATAAACCCCCAAAGTGAGGAGCAGCTGGCGGGTTGAAATGCCAAGTCACACCAAGATGTGCGAGCGATGAAGCCACTGTTGTTTGATGGGAAGACGACGTGAGGAGTTGTTGTAGTTCGGAGAGCTGATTTCGTGCCCCAACAAAGTTGGTGCCACAATCGCTGTAGATGTCCGAGGAACGTCCTCGACGTGCAATGAAACGTTTATAGGCAGCCAAAAACACATCTGTCGATAAGTCCGAGGCTAGCTCGATATGTACTGCCTTTGTTGCGCAACAGACAAACACGCATAGATATGCTTTCAGCACAGCAGCCTTGCGAAGACGGGCCATCTTAATCAAGAATGGACCAGCGTAATCAACCCCCGACCTTGAGAACGGTTTTACCTGCTGAACCCGCATAGCTGGAAGGTTTCCCATCAGCGGAGCAACTGATGATGGAGATGCACGAAAACAACGCACACAACGGTGCACAAGGTTGGTGATTGCACGCTTGTCCCCCATAATCCAGAACTTCTCCCTGAGAATGGCCTGGAGTGCTTGTATTCCCGGATGTTGATTAACTTCATGGTAATGACCTATGATCAGTCTTGTCAGGGGATTCGATTTAGGAAGAAGGGCTGGGTGCTTCTGCTCAAAGGGCAGATCCGAATGAGACAGTCTGCCGCCCACCCTAATCACTCCCTTGGAGTCAATGAACGGTAGCAATCTACGAAGTTGTGGGGAGGTGATTTGATCCTTCTTCAAGGCAATTAAATCACTTCGATAGCACATGGACTGAACATAACGTATCCAGAACTCTAGGGCAGTGTTTAGATCCTTCGATGACAGCTCTTCTATGGCCCGTCCTTCCAGTGGATGACGACAATTGTTGATAAATCTGAACAAGCAGGCAGTAACACGCAACAGCCTTGTCAACCGACTGAAACGTTCCAATAATGTGTCCAAGTCCCCAGGGGAGATAAAAGTTCCCAATGCCACTACCTTCCTTTCAAGCAGGATTACGTCAGAAGCCTTAAGCACGGAATACCTTCAGGCCACTGGTCCTCAGCCTTCTTCAGCCATGAAGGGCCAGACCACCACAGAGGATGAGATACAATTTGTGCTGGCAGAAGCCCACGGGATCCACAGTCTGCCGGGTTATGTTCCGAACGAACATGCTTCCACCATTCTGGACGAGTTAGCTCTTGAATGTGACTAACCCGGTTTGCCACAAAGGTCTTTAACTCATGTGGAGAAGAGTTTATCCAGGCAAGAGTTACCTGTGAATCAGTCCAGGCAGTAACCGAACTGAAGTGCAGTGTCGCTCCATAGGCATCAATGACATGGTGAAGCAGGCGAGCCAACAAAAGGGCCCCACATAGTTCTAAGCGAGGCAGCGACTGAACCTTGAGTGGCGCTACCTTCGACTTGGCAATCAGCAAGTGTACCAGAACTGTACCATCAGGGTTGTCAATGCGCAAGTACACAACTGCTGCGTAACCAATTTCGGAGCTGTCCGAAAATCCATGCAACTGGTAGGAACCTCCTGCCTGTCCTCGAATCAGTCGGGGAATGGTAACTGATGACAGTTGTGACAGCTGAGTGTTGAAGTTCTTCCAGTTGCTTAGGATGTCATCCGGTGGTTCAGTATCCCAGCCCAGGTTCCGTGCCCACAAGACTTGGATCAGGTGCTTTGCAAACATACTCAGTGGGGTGAGCCACCCAAGAGGATCAAAAATCCTAGCCAGATTTGACAGGATTGTCCTTTTTGTGGCATTGCCAGAACTAGGCTGTATCTTGTAGGAATATGTGTCCGACACAGGATTCCATTGCAGACCCAAGACCTTAATGACACAATCGTCTGAATCCAATGAAAATGGTTGTGGGATCTCAATATCCTCCACTGGCAACCAATCCAGAAGAGCTTGGTGGTTGCTCATAAATTTGCGCAGCTTGAAGCCTCCCTTTCCTAGGAGTGTTATAAGCTCCCTCTGAATGGCCAAGGCAGAATCAACCGAATTAGATCCAGTGACAACATCGTCAACGTAGACATCTGTAAGTAAGACCTGTGATGCAGTTGGGAAGTGCTCGGTTTCATCCTGTGCCAATTGTTGAAGTGTACGTAATGCGAGAAACGGTGCTGCAGAGACACCATAGGTTACAGTCTTGAGACGATAATCCTTCACAGGTTCAGCATCATTAAACCTCCAAACAATGCGCTGATAATCCTGATGACGAGTGTGTACACCTATCTGTCTGTACATCTGTTTGATGTCACCAGTGAAGACTACTACATGCAGACGAAAACTCAACAATAGGTCAACTATGTCCCGTTGAAGCCGGGTGCCAGTAAAGAGCGCATCGTTCAGCGAAACACCTGAAGAGCTCTTGGCGGATGCATCAAAAACCACCCTCAGTTTTGTAGTTGAACTTTCAGGTTTAACCACACAGTGATGGGGAATATAATACGACTCTGACGGAATCTGTGACTCTGTTACTTCTTCCATGTGACCACTAGCTACATAATCACTCATAAACTCTGAATACATGACCTTCAATTTGGGATCAGACTTGAGACGATTTTCAAGACGAAGAAATCTGTTAAGAGCCTGCGGCCTTGACGCACCCAATTTCAGAAGAGGTTGCCGAAAGGGCAGTGATACACTGTAACGCCCATCTCCAGACCTCAGATGAGTTTTACTGAACCATTCCTCACATTTGACATCTTCAGGAGACTTGTGTGTTGTCACAGGAAACTCCTCTAATTCCCAGAACCTTTTTACTACCTCATCCAAAGGAGGGTGTGAAGTGAGAAGAGAGATACACAAAGATGTTGCAGTCAATGATGGGACTTGTGTGTCCACCTGTCCCATCAGTATCCACCCAAGCACAGAGTCCAGAGCTACGGGAGAACCGTCAATTTTGGCCCCAGTAAGGAGTCTAGGAACTAACTCTGCACCAATTAACAGATCAACAGGACCAGGGGTGTCAAATGCAGGGTCGGCAAGTTTCAAATGTGCCACTGCACCACGGACCCTGGCGCTCAGCTTGGCACTTGGCAAATTGGAGGTGATTCTCGAAATTACAAATACATCTACTGCAAACTGGGGGCTCGTGCTACCAACTGGTGCCATAACAATGGAGGCGCATGACTTGGCCACATTCACTGAAGTGTTAGCTAAACCTTGTACTGGTAGATGAGATCTTCTACGAGTAAGCCTCAATCTTTGCAGACAGCTCTCTGTGACGAAGCTAGCTTGGCTGGCAGTATCCAACAGAGCCCTCACGACCATTGGAGTTCCACTTGAATCAAACACGTGTACCTGTGCTGTTGATAATAACACTGTTCTTGCTTCACTTGGTAGAGCGGCAGCAACTGCAACAGTTGCAGGGTTTGGTTCAATGAGTGTGGTTGAAGCATCCTTGCCCGGACCAGGGTTGATGGCTGTCTGTTGCTCGAAGTGCAACAGAGAATGATGCCTGGATCCACAATAACGACACGATGATGATGAACAATCCTTGGATGCGTGAGATGGTGACAAGCAATTCAGGCATAATTTGTGCTCCTTAGCTATCTTATATCTGTCCTTGGGACTACTCTTGATGAATTTAGGGCACTTAAAAACAACATGGGTACCTACTGTTACAAACGCAACATGATTGTGGAGAGCTGACCAAACTTTTCACAGATTGACGAGCCTGTCTCCAGCTTGGCATTTGGTTCCTTGACTGTGTAGGTCCTGCACCTGGAACATGTGACCGAGAAGCTGTCACAGTTTCCTGGGCCCGACAATGGGTTTCGATAAAGGACAAAAGGTTTTTTACAGTTGGAAGGGCATCGGTTTGAGTAAGCTCCCACTGTGTTTGAAGGACAGAGTCTAACCGCTTGCACAAAATAGGGAGCAAAATCAAGTCCCATTGGTCTACAGGGACATCCAGTGCCCTAAGGGCCAAGAGGTTCTCGTTTACAATGGTTAACAAATTGCGCAGAGCCTTGGGTGAGTCAGACGCAGCCATTGGGGCCTTCAAGAGGGCCTCTACATGGACTGAGACAATTAGCCTCTTATTCTCGTAGCGGCCAACAAGAAGCTTCCACGCGACCTCGTAATTCGCTTCAGAGATCGGCAGAGATTGCACCATTCCAAGTGGTTCCCCATTAAGGGCGGTCTTGAGGTAGGCCAGTTTTTCCACTGATGATATATCAGCATTGTTGGCTACCAGGGTGATAAATAAATTAGAGAAATTAGCCCACTGCTGAGGGCTCCCATCAAACTTGGGAAGAGAGATTTTTGGAAGAGCCACACGAGATTTGCTCACCTGAGTAGTGGGTGTGCCTGGTGATACTACCTTGACCTCCTCAATGGCTTCCAATGTTGACATCACTTCAAAATATTTTTCTTCAAAGTCAGCCAAGCGTGCGGTGTGCGCCTCAGCATCGAATCCATCTTCGGTCGTTGCGGTTGTTTCAACGATGACGAAGTCCGTTTCGAACCTTTCTCGGACGCAGTGAAGGTCGCGCGCTGTGGCGCGAAACAAATTTATTTTTGAGCTATCACTGGGAACCATCTGCGCGAGATCAAAGGCTCGCTTAATACGACCTTCAGCAAGACGGATGCGCACCAGCGCCGACTGCCCTTCAGCCATGGTGATTGACTACCAAAGGGTTCAACGATCGTTTTCAAATGAAACGGAAGACATAACCTCAACCTAGAGGTTAGAGTCGTCGAACGAACTAGTTAAAACGTTTCAACCACAGCCGAGACACTGATCGCTGCTCCCGCCAACCAAATAACGAGCACTTCAGAGTCACAAACTGTTAGTCAATGTGCGAGAATTCACTTCACACGAGGCTAACAACGCCGCGATAACACGAACGAAAATTACACAAAAAAACGAACGAAAATACCGGAACTAGATCCGGCCCGGAGGACCAAAAATGTTCATTAATGGACTATAAAACAGCGAATTGCACAAAAACTATTTAATTTGGCGACCGATGTCGCCAGATAGCAAGAGTACCCGATAGCACCACTTACCACCATGCCTTTGTAGAACAACTGACTTCCGGAGGAAGCAGGGCAGCCAACTCACAGCAGCCAAGTAGCAGCGCCACTATCGCCAGCAGCGCGGCGCGCGAGATTCAAAACTCAAGTGTGTTGACCAATGCCAACAATGTTTATAATGTCCAAGGTCTATTTACACGGAAACTATACAATATACATAACACATAACAGCACCTTTCTGGGAAAAAATAAAAAGTTACGGTCAGATAGCATAGAGAGCAGTGCCAAAACATTTCATATAGTCATAACTTTAACCATAACAAAAATATTTTTTTTTCCAAAATGTTATTTAAATCTTGTACAGTGAATGCTGTTATGCACTCTACCATTTCAGAGGAGAGTGCGCGGGGCTGGGGCAAGCAGTAGCAGAGGAACGCGACGTGCGTTACCTGGAACAGCCGGCCAATGAGCAGCACGGGGTCCCTGCCGAGACGCACGCTGCGGTAGAGCGCCAACACGACACCGAGGCGACGAGACAGTCGGACCGCCTCATACCAGCGCCGCAGCAGAGACGCTGACGAGTGGGCCGGGGTTCCCGCCTCGCGAGCGTCACCACCCCACGAGGAACGGAAGACGTGATTACCCTTGCTTCGCCGGAACACCACTTCGTCCGTCTCCGAGACCGACCGGAGGGGTTCCTTCGCCAGCGAGCCAGGCGATAGGCAGACGTAGTCTTCGTCTTCGGCACCGCAAGCCACGGCCTCACGTCTCCAGCATTCCACATTCTCATACGAGTCGTGATCCCCGTGATTGTCATTCATCTTAGGTGGGACGCACGAAAACACAACCGCAGAAGCTTTATTCGTAGCTGATTTGTGATAATCAAAAATTAAAAAAAAAAAAAAGTCCTCTGCTTGTAGACCACACAAGAGTGTCGAGGGTAGAGGCTCACATCCCAGCTGTATCACTTGGAAAGGTCACAACTGTCCTAACGTCACCAACGTCACGAACTGCCTGCAGCACACTGAGCCGAACAAACACTTCTGCTGCCCAAGATCCCTCAGCTCTCGACAGATGAACGAGGGAGCGGTTCTGCCCCATCGGTGCTCCACTTGACGGGAATGCTCTCGCTGACAGTGGCTCGGTTACTCACCGGAGAGTGACCGAGCGAGACTGCCCGACACTTCTTTGTACGCACTTTCCAGGCCGGGCAAAGAAGAAAACTTATTTTGTAAAAGTAAGAAATCGCTGTTGTAGTTTGAAAAACGTGATGCTGCCACTAAACACCAAAAAGTAAGAACAAGAATATATAGGTAAATGCGATAAAACCGAAATAACACCGAAATGTGTGTCAAAACACCACATAACGCCGAAATGCAAGTTAACACAACATTTAGCACCGAAATGCTACTAAAATCATAAAAATTAATCAGCCTTATTAATGAAAATTTAACTCAAATCACAAAACCCTAAACTTTTGTAAAATAAATTCAATTAATGTAATTTATTAAGCAGGAAATTAGCATCAAAATGTATGTATTAAAAATATTGGAAATTTTTGTTTAAATTTTTGATGTTGCAGTTCTTATTAGTAACTCTTTATTACGTTATTGAATTGGTACATTTTTCAAACACATTTTATTGTTCCTAGTAGTGAAACATGCTTATTAAGCATTATTATATTGTAAAAGTAAAATATATACAATAGCCGAAATCATGTCATGTTTGTTTAAAAATTTGCCATCTCTATGAATCAACCTAATTTAAATAAATAATAAAATTTACCACTAAAATCCTGTCTTAAAAACAAAATTAGCCTAAAAATAAAACCACATAATCTTGTTTCTTGACATAAAAGAAAATAGTACTTTCTTCATTTTTACTAGAATATTATTGGACCAGATGACAAAGTGTTACTGCTCACTTATCGCCGTTCCAGTATAAAAAAACCCAACAACATAAAATGTTTCTTTGCAAAAAGTTTTTTGGTTAATTGAACATTTCAGTAACAATTTAAAACTTGAAAATAATAAGTGGGCTATCCATTATAATTTATCAGGAATGACATCATACTTCTAATTCTCCATAGACATATCTATGTTGCAGCAGTTCTCGCTCATTATGTCTCGCCTACTGAGATAAAACCCTGCATGACGAGCCATCAAGCAGATGGCTATGCACCCGGCAGAGTGAATTTACATGATTCGCATGCTTCAGAACTTAGAACGATATTGTCATACCTATTTCAACTATTCAGCATTATATTTTGCCTTTATCGGTGTAAAATGTGTTCCATTTCAAGTACTACACTGACTCCTCAACCATACCTTACTCATATTTGTAAGCTGCTGCAAAAATTAATTTTCGGATTGATCGAATAGAAACCAGTTGCCAAGGACAAGTTTCAGACTGGTAACATCAAACAATGGCGGTCCTATGAAAGCGACAATGTGGGCGTTCGCGATAACTGTAGATATAAAAAAATGCTTTTCAAGATGTCATAAATGTATTAATAGCTTATGAGGACATTATTTATAAACATTTCTGATTCCCCATTTAACTGACAGGTATTTAAAGCCTATCAATCACTCAAAATCATCCAGTCATATGCTTTCACTCTTCAACTTAATGTGCCCCCCCCCCCCCAACACAACTCCATAATCCCACTACCACAAAAATTCACCCCTTCCCAAAATTCATATCTGGGTCCACAATTGAAAAAAAAAAAATGGTTGTTAGAACTTGCTAAGATTGCAGTTTTTCAGATTATTATTTATTTCTGATCAAACTAATGGTAAGATTTATTACAACATTTTTTGATGAGAAGGAGAAAGAGATCAACGTTTTATGTACACGTGGAAAAAAAAAGCATGCCACTTCAATATACATAACATAGGTACCTACCTTTTGTGAATACATTTTTTATTCATTACCAACATTCCCATTATAAAAAACAAATTCAGGTGTGCATAATGCACATTACATATTTTCTCGGTCGCTATTTGCCACAGAGTTGGAAGAATACAAGATACCATCACCAGTTGGTTTGTGAAGTGTATCCATTACTCAGAGGTGCCCACCCCCCCCAAACACTATGACTCACCCCCCCCCCTTCCTAACCTAATGATGCCGCCCCCCCCCCGCGAAATTTTTTATGCCAATTTCTCAATGATTTACTCAATTATTTTATAATATTATACTTTTTTAGTATTATATTTTATCACATTTTGCATTAATTAAAACTGATTTTCTAATAATAATTTTGGTCATATCAGGTAATATTTCCATCCTGAACCGACAGATGCCAAACTGCTTTTGTTGAGGAAAGTGCGGGGTTGCCGATTTGATTTACAAGATACCTTTCAATTATCAAAGCACCAGAAACGTATTTTCACATTAGAAGCTATAATTATGTAAATAATATATACATTTTTCTCGTCTTTTAACCACCCCCCCCCCCCCCCCTGAAATTTTAATGACGCAGTCTGCATCGTTACCCCCCCCCCCCCCCCCCTTGTGGGCACCCCTGCATTACTTAAACACGAGCTTTGTTTGGGTGAGCTGTACCTCCTACGACCTCTGCAAACAAACAGCAACCAAACAGTAACGTAGTGTTTTTACTACCGGAAGTACTACAAGCAAGCACAGATGTGATACTATAACTCCCGCTCGTGGGCGCTACTCGCGTTCCTGGGCGCTACTCCTGCACCTGGGAGGTGTGTGGAAGGTGCAGAAGGCGTGGGTTGGTGAGAATTAAGACTTTAAATGCCTGGTTTCACAATGACATAGGTTATTACAAGATTCACAATAACAGTGTGATTGTTTTAACATTCAGGAGAAAACAATTCTAATGACTAATTAAAACAGGGGAGATAAAAAAGCAAGGAAAACTATGTTTTATAACCAAATATATATATAAATTTCAGGTGTAAAATTTAAAAATAAATATAAATCATATTAAAATCTTATAACTGGTATTGCTCATTCAAATTTAAGACAGTGATGACACAGATTTAAGTGAACATTACTCTCTTTCAATGCCGCTTGGATGTTAGTATTTTCTCTAAACCCGCTAACTTCACGCCCACGTAACACCTCCAGGTGCCGGAGTCACAGGAGGCACAGCTCGCGAGCACAGGTGAGAGTCTCGTCGCAGGGCTTACCTTCTCACTGGCGAGGGAGTACTGCTCGATCATGCTGAGCACCTGGTTGGCGCGATGCGTGTAGAGCAGCACACGGCCGCCCGTGCTCAGCAGCAGCTGCACGGCGCTGCCCTTCGGCACGCTCGTCTCCGCGATCTCCTCGAAGCTGTGGGCACGTGGCACAGAGTCACCACATCGCCACGGCAGAGACTACATTACCTCATGAACAAACACAACTGAATAAGGTTCCTCGTTGCCTCATGGATACCCAGGTTATTACAGTTGGTAATATGTAGGCCCATGCGATTACTAGTTTTTTGATGTAAAAAGTGAATACCAAGTTGTATGTTAAAAATATTTGTGAAGTCGAATCGAATTGCGAACACTGTTTTTGGTGGACCTGTATTATACTTATTTTATAAAATAAAGGACTAAAGTAAAAAAAATAATTGTTTAAAATTTTATGTTTGAACCGTTTCAGTGATAAACCTATTGGGTGCTATGTCTAACATAATTCCCCTGGATGGGAGGTTAAGGTGTGGCCCCCCTGGATGGGAGGTTAGGGTGCGGCCCACCTGAATGTGTCCAACACCTGCAGCTGCTCGTCGAGGGACGAGGTCTCCCGTCGCAGCAGCCGCACCCCGGAGTGGGACACGGCCAGCATCTGCACGGCCGGGTGCTGGTGCCCGCCCTGCGACACACACTCGCTTGCAGCCAGACACACACAGCAACACGCTCCGAGCTGTGGCAATCCTGGTTTGGGGTGTCCCGAGGTTTCCCCAATGTAATACAAAATCTCAATTGCTTCACCAGGAATAAAAGCAGCATCCTGTTGAATGTGAGTATCCTGTTTATGAAGCTAAGTGGCAGATCTACAAATTAAACTGCAAAAACAAAACAAAACAAAAAAAAATTCGAGTGAGGGAGGCTTTTAGTACTAAACAGTACTTGTAGTAGTTAACATCTAACCTCTAAAATGAGGAAATTCATGTGCTTTCACATTGAAAATACACTTATAATATCAAATTCAGACACAAAATTAACGCCGAATTAAAAAAAAAAAATATGTAGAACGTGATAAATATACGGAAATTGTTTTTTTCAAATACATTTCTGAACGCGAATCACATGTAGATTCCGCACCCACGACTAGAATTCGCTGCCGGAGCAGCTGTGTCTACTATCAAATCATTCCATTTGCAGACCAAAATTTTAAACTATAAAATGAAACAGCTCCAATAAAAGCAAACATGATTTTAAAAATAATATAAAACCCCAAGGTTTTGGACCTGATTTTTGACAATAAATTTTATCAAAATACTGCCCAAGTTGTTAAAATTCATCACAACAGTTAAAAATATAAAGATTCCCTTTGTCTTTGTGAACATTGGTTTCCACCATCCACTACAGATGGCAGCACCGTGATTGTTGCACATTGTTGCACAGTACTTGAACAACGACTGACAAAACACTTAGAAAATTTCAGTTAGCTGGAGACTTTCCCGAAATACTGCCTTATGATTGGCTACAACATTTATTCTTACAGTTACTATGATTCCCCTCGGTCTGTTTCAAGTCTCTGTCTTTCTCTTATATCTTCCTTCTCTTTTTAATTTAACACATAATTCTGGGATTCTCCAGTCAGATATTCCCATGGCCTGTCTCTCTCTTACACAGGATGCAATAAATTATCATCTTTCGGTGCCGTTGTGTTGCCACACCTCTTTCTTTCTCTCTGCACACAATACTGTTTTAAAACTACTATAAAAAATACATAAAATTATTAATATAAAAGCAGCATCCTGTTGAATGTGAGTATCCTGTTTGTGAAGCTAAGTGGGAGATAATAATAAAAAAAAAAATTAAAAAAAACTGAAATTAACACTTACATAAATAATAATCACGCCAGTGCAGTGAAAACCAATAAAAATTATAGTTAAGAGGCTTTTCAAAACAAAATATTAAAATTAATCATACGACTATTACAAATAATAAAATACAAGTATGAGAAACTAGGTCGTGACGACCTTGAAGGCTATAGGTAACCAGCTGATATATTGAATAATGAGAAAACATAATATTTATTCTTTAAAGGCAATTCTTGTAATTGTAATTTTACTTCATTTTATTTATTTAATTACATTTTGGGTACAAATCATTTCAATTTGTATTGTATCAAGTGATTTTTGTTTGTTTTGTTAGGTTTCCGATCCAATTCGGTATATGTGGATGGATGTATATCATTTTCCATTTGTATCGTTTCAGATTATTTAGTACATTTTTTCACATTAATATGTACAGTAAGGTACCATTTCCACACAGGGTCTTGCAATGTTACAACATCAATTTCGAGATGTTTCCTTAGTTCGGAGAGGTCCTGAGAATCCCTCGCCTACCTAACACTCGCACGGCAGTAGTTGTCGAACACGCAACCAATGACTAAGGGCCAATGGCGGCTTCAGGATGACTTTTCGGGAGGGGCTACCGCACAAAGAAAGGTCGTAGTTGCAAAAAAATGAAAGTGGTCAGATATTGGCCCTGGAATATTATTTACAAATTACAGGTTTCAAATACGGAACCTTAGTAGCTCCATGCAACTTTTGATGTAAAAGTTTAACATATGAAATTAAATATCTAAGTAAACATGAATATACACTAATCAATAAAATTGGTCTCGGGAGGGGCTATCGACCCCACCGCCCCCCTTCTGGAGCCGCGCTTGCTTGGGGCAGAACTCACGGAGACGGGGAAGATCCGGGCAAAGTACACCGGCCAGTCCTTCGCCAGGTCCACGACATTCTTCTTTATGGTGACCTTCTGCGGCGAGGAGAGCAGGTTGTTGAGCGAGACGCCGTAGCTGTCCAGCAACTGCACAGTAACGTAACATACACGTAAACATATCCTTATTTTAATTAACGTCTTCATTACTCCATACTTACAATAAAACAACATTTTCCTGTAGAGAAATTGAGAAGGAAAAAAAACTATCAAACAATTTCTAGCAGCCATAAATGTTCAATACAAATCCTGTAAAAAAAACAAACATACTTATCCCATAAAAACCCACTGAACTTTGAAATAAATAAAATAATGAATATTAAAATTATCTTACATTCAAGAGTTCCCAATGTAGGTATTTCATATTGCGACTTCAGACCTACTCCTGGCTCCACATAATCTATGAAGAGAGCATCTGTTTTTCGGCTAGTTGAAAAAACACCAATAAGTCTATAAAGTGAAACTAAATGACAAAATAATTGTCTGCTAAAGTTTACCATAGAATATCTATTTATAGATACAGACAAGACTCAAAGTTTTATTTTTGGCCGAATATCATTTTTTGGTTTTAGTATTCTATTTTTTTTATGAATTGTGGTTATTCATAAAGATAGCATTTCATTTGACAAATAGTATTACATTTAAATGTTTCATAAAAATTTCTTTTTTTTGTGTAATTTTGACTGATATATGGTACACTTGTACAATATAATAAATTTATACATGTATTTGGAACAATAAAAATAAAGAATTTGAGTGTTTAAAAAAATGTACCAATGTAATATGTAAAAATGTGTTACTATGTATTAACCTTGGCAAAATAATATATTAAAAAAAATTAAAAACACGTTTTAATTGTATAAACAAAAAAGTAAACAATAATCTTTAAATTTTATTAATCAGTTCAACAGAGGCCGAATTACCTACAACTCTGTAAACCAAAAATTTTTTCATTCATACATAAGCTTCAAATAAGAATCAAGTAATTAACAAAACAATAAATTTTAATGAAGAAAAAAAAAAGCATAGGGTGCTTGATATCAGTTGTCTTAAATTTTCTACCACTAGTGTCTATTCGTTAGGACAGGGTCATTATGAAAATTAAAGAAGAGAGCACTCCATTTTTTTCCCCATTAAATTAATTGTTTTTTTTTTAATTACTTGATTCTTATTGAACACACTTTTATTAAAAAATGTTGTTATATGGAGTTGTAGTTAATACTGTCGCTGTTGAACAAATTAATTAAATTAATTTTTTTTAGGTAATACAATTAAAGCATTTTTTTTTTAGGTTTTTTCAAATATAATATTATTTTTTTTACTTTTTAGTTTATATTGAATTAAATTTTTTTATAAATTTCCCAAAATGCACTACAAAATAAATTTTTCAAAGACCAGAAAATTTTGGGGGGCAACTTGACTCCCACTCCCTCTAGGGGTCCGGTGGCGCCTGAAGGGTCCCGGAAGCACGTCAGAATTAACGTATTATCTTTGAAAGATTTGTGCAACAGGAGTGTGTGACTTGATGTAGGCTTTTGGACATACGCCATCGCTATGCTCACGCATGTCTGTAGAAGAATACTACACAAAAAATAAAACAAAAAAAAAAAACACAAAAATGACAAAAAACACAATAATTAAGCAAATTCTTATTCCGGTTGTGGAGTTACCGTGTGGTGTTTATATCCTGACGACAGCAAATTTTTTTTTGCTTAATTTGTGTTTTTTGTCAATTTTTTTGTATAGTTTTCTTCTACAGACATACACGAGCATAGCAACGGCATATGTCCGAAAGCCTACTACATCAAGTCAGAATTAACGTATGTACTACTGCTTCAAAATTTCCCCGACTCTCGAGAACTTGGGCGGGGGGGGGGGGGGGGGGGGGGGGGCGGGGAACGGCGCTGCTCACCTTCTTCATGTTGGCGCGCTGGTCGCGACCGATGCGCAGGCACGGTCCCGCCAGCACGTCCCGCACCACCTGGCAGAACACCAGGTGCAGCGCCAGCGGGCTGACGAGCGTCTCTCCCGGGGAGAACACCTGCCCGCACACACACACACACCACGCCGTCAGGCCTCCACGTCAAGCCAACACTATCAAACTGAATGTTTCAAATACATAGTTTCAAGTCACGTCATCCAACTGCGAATATTGTTCTCGGGGGAACCTGCAATATCCTTTATTTTACAAAATACAATGATTTCAGTAAAAAAAAAAAATTAGTTGTCTGCAAAGTTGGTTTACGAGACGATAGTTTAATGTGACGTCATAACCAAAACCATTGATAAAATGATTGCATACTTTTTATGAATAATATTGAATCATTATTTATTTTAATAATAAAAGAATAAATACTTGAAATTATGCTAGTAATCAGATTTTTTAAAATGCAAGAATAATTAACCTTTATTGCCGAAATTGTTGTTGTAATAAGCAATGAAAACCACATTAACTTTTCACTTCACTTTATAAACAGTCGAGTGGAAGAGAGATAGATGCGGCGCAAGCGTACAATGAGCGTAACGGACACAGCGTAACGGAACAATGTGCGTAATGGGACACAGAGTAACGGAACAATGTGTGTAATGGGACATTTCATCTATTTATTAGATGTTGTCACATCAAAAAATCATTTAATGTTTGTAATGTTTCAACTGATCAAGTGATTAACCAGTTGGGCCCTATGCATAACATCATTCAATATAAATGATAAAATAACCATTCTTGACATTAATCCAAAGCATTTATAAAAGCAAACCGAGAGTATTATTTTTTAAGTACCTAACCAACTTTGTTGAAGTAAAACAGATAAAACACAAAAATCAACTAAATATATTTTATGGGTGAATCTTAGGCTTTGGAAAAAAAAAATACCCAAAGCTCACTTCAGGCTCAAAAAAGCTTTTCATCGCACCTGAAGCTTCAAATAAAACTAGGTAATAGCAAATTCCCTGGCAAAAAAATCAAATCGGATGATGATAAGAGCTCGGACTGGTTCGCCCGGTGAAGGCTTCGCACGCAGCCGGCAGCTCACCTCCTTCCTCACGACCAGCCGCCAGCTGACGCGGTTGTACGTGAAGTAGGCGGCCGCGCTGGGGCCGAACAGCTTGGTCTGCGCCGCCTCCACGCTGCGGTCCAGGTCCCGGCGGTCCATCACCGTCGGCGGCGCCGAGTCCACCGGCCTCAGGAACTCCGACGACTCCTCGACTGAGAACAACCAGCGACACTGGTCTGGCACGACGCCACTCGGAGCTGCATCGACTCACGTCCGAGAAGCATTCAATCTAAAGTACACTTCTCCTTTAGTCCTCTTAGAAAAAAATATGTTATGATTATAAAATGAACAATAAACCAGACAATGTTTAAAAAAAAAAATAGTGAATTTGTTTTTTTTTTTGAGATTCTCTTAAATAGTTCAACAACCCGACTACCTCTGCCTGGAAAATTTCTGCCAAGGATTTCGGGGATATGCTTTGCCGTCGATGCATTTTTTCTGTTCATCGGCACAGTTACAAAATAAAAAAAAATAAGTAAATAATTGTATAGGTATTCCAAAACAGACCTGACGAAATGAAGATAACTGAATTGCAGTAAAATGTCAACATTTCAGTAAGTCTCACTTTATAGTACCAAAATGTATTATTTTAGACCCTTTCAAAACCTACAGAGACATGGTGGTTGGTGGTCAGTTCTCACATGTCATCTCCCACCAAGGAGACACTTGACAGGGTTAAACTTGGATTTTTCACAAGTGTAAGACGTGTCGGACGTTTTCATTTGCAGGTGGGTTCTCTCGGAGTTCTCCCGTTTTCCCACACATTCATCCTCTCAGTGCTCCACTATCATCTCAAAGAAGCTCCAAGTCACAACTGACGGGTAGTTAGTTCCTTGAACCTGATAGTTCCGCTCAGGAGCGGCTCTGGGAAAACCTTTTGGGAGGGGCTGTCCTACTAGGAAAATATGCAGTTGCAAAACATGACATTAAATTGGTCAGAGATAGGCTTAGAATATTTACAAATTTATTGTCTCAATACTGAACTTTCATATCAGTTTCATACAACTTTTACTGAAAGAAAGTTCAATACATGATTTTAAGTACACCCGCCTTTCAAAGTGACGCTGTTCGATTAGCACAGTTTTGGAGCAACGACGCCAATAAATTACGGCATGATTTGAAGTACGTAGTGAGGTCGTAGATTCGAAGTAGCGCTGTTTTCTTTTACGTGAATTTTTATTTTCTTGCAGTATCTAGGTTAAAATGGTAGTCAGCAGGCACACTTACCTGATTGGAAAGAAAAATTATTTTGACTAACATACTCTCTTGTGGAAAAAAAAAAAAAAAATTATGTAGTGCTGTTTTGATTAGTGCTTATTTTAAGTGGAACAAATTAGAGCATTACTTCGAGGGGTGAGTAGTGTATTTAAGTTATTTAAATATAACCTACAAAATAAAATAAGAAATAAAAGTTGGGGTCGGGATGGGTTATCAGACGCAAAGTGTTAGGTTGTTCTGATACCACTCGTCCTAGGACTGCACCCAGTGACCGGGATCGCTCCCTTACTCTCGATCCGCTCCATCTTGTCCGTGAGGTGGGTGGACACGGACGAGCGTCGGTCGTCCATCTTGCGCGACTGGCTGGCGAAGGCCTCTCGGCTGAACACCTCGTTCCTGGCGTTCTCGAAGGCGTCGTCGCGGTGGCCCGCCTTGCCGCCGGCGTGGTGCTGGTGCCTGATTGGCTGGATGGGCGGGGGCGGCGACCGCGGCGGCGGCTGGCTGCAGCGGGGACACACACGCTTCTCACCACGCTGCCCGGTTACAGCTCGCGTGGCACATTTGTATCATAGTAAAACATTGTCTTATCATCTTTTTCTTTTAAATTTAATCAAATACCTGAAAATTTACAAAAATAAATATTCTGTTCAAATATTGCTTACAAATATCAGAAACCTACATATTTCAAAATCAAAAGTAGAACACTTCTAATAATCTAAGCCTACACAAAGCTATATAATTTTGTAACCAGGAACTGTAATTTTTTTTTTTTTTTAATAATTTATGTCCTGTACTTTACAAGTTCACAAATGACTACATCAATATTAGAATGCTAAATACGGTAAAATCCTTTTAGGAAGTTTCCACCATTTTGAATTAGAACTATGAACACAGTGATGTGTGTCCCTTTAAAAGAAGTTTTCCTGGTTAATACATTTAAATTTTTAAGTCCCAAGTCCCTTGAGAAACATCTAAACAGTTTTACTGTATAACTACACTGTTCACTCTCTCTACAAGCTGCTCTACATTTACCAGTAACGCCTGATCTCCGGTATGTATGAGATAATTATGAATGATAAATGTCGTGGTATACTTAACCGCCACAAGGAATCAAAATGCTCAGGTATCTAGCATATCCGAGAGCAACTGACATCGGCGAGACGACTGACCTCGGGGAGTAGAAGGTGTTGGGACGCGGGGCCGGCGAGGAGTCCACGTAGTGGGGGGTGACCGGGGGCGGGGGCGGGGCCGGCCTCCAGCTGCTCGCGGACTTCTCCCCCCAGCCCGAGTCCCACGCGGAGCCCTGGGACGAGGGCGTCTTGTCCCACGCCGAGCCCTGGGACAAGGGCGTCTTGTCCCACTGGGCCCCGGGGGAGCCCGACTTGTCCCATGCGGAGCCCTGGGAAGAGGGCATCTTGTCCCACTGGGCCCCCGGGGAGCCCGACTTGTCCCAGCCGTTGGTGGGCGGCGACCCTTTGTCCCATGCCTTGTCCTCGTAGCGGGGCGTCGTCTTCTCCATCCGCTCCACCTGCAAGTATATGTGAGTACGTGAATACATTTGCACATGGATATTTGCGTGCATATCCCACACATACGCGTGCATATGTGCAAGAGTTCTCGACAGGCTCAATAACGTGACAATAAATTCATAACGCCCTAAGTAGGCACACAATTGCATATGTTCTAATTGTTCGTAAATATTATAATTTTTGTCTAAAACTTTTGTCTCAAACTATTTTTGATAAGAAAAGCCATACCTGCAAGGATTGAAAAAACAGGGTTAAAAAACTAAAAATCATAGTATCCATTCCATGTATGTTATTAAATCCTTTCTTATATATTGAACAAACTTAAAATGTTATTTATAACTTTGCTTGAAATTATTTTTTATAAGACCAACCACTACTGCAAGGGTGTGGAATGCCCACAGGCGCAGTGACGTCCCTAGAAGAACCAGCACCAGAGGCCGAGAAGTACTCGCATGCTGGGAAGGTCGTACACTGCACTCTCACAATCATTAGCCTAGTTACATAAGCTAAAGTGCGTTCATGGTAACCACAACACTTTAAAATCCTGTCCAAGTGTTTTTTCCTTCTTCCAGTAATTAAAAACTGTATTTTCTGAAACAACTTGTCGTACAATTTCGTCAGTTTAAGCTAGGCCATGTTAACTTATATTGAAGTGAAACTTCTTTTCGAGTGTTATGAAAATTCCAATCCATGAGGTGAATAGTCAGGTACGTGGTGGGGGAACCGTAGAGGGGGAGAGTGCGTCAGCGGCGACGCCGCTCCAAAGCATGCACCAGCGGACGAATGGGCAGACAATAAAAAAATAGGGGGGGATAGGTATATAGCGTACCATGCTGTGTGCTAGTTGTAACGGTCATACGTGAACACTGATCTCAAGATGTCTAAAACGACACTTGTGAGACAGATTTTATAAGAGTAATTTGTGTTCGATTGGAATTTTTTTTGTTTTTGTTCTTTTATTTTATTCAGCTGGAGATCGTGATTCAACATCATGCTTTAAAATAATAAAAAGGCAGAAGCAGATAAGAGGTATTATCGAAGGCAACGCGAGAACAAACCGCCAAAAAAAATGTCGGTGAACGGATGCGAAGGTACGATGAGCGGGAAAAGGCTAATTTTTTTTCCATTTGAGATAATACCGACATCCTTACTATTCTCAATTATACATATTGTCTCTTGTTCGATGAAGTAATACTAATATGTAATACTATCTATGCCTGACAAGCAGGATGTTTCACTTCTGTCGTACGTGGACTCCATGCACAGACTTTTTGTTTTGAAGTTTGAGGACAGTGAAGACCGCCGGGATATCCTGCGAGACTACGAGCCGGCTCCGCGCCGCGAGTCGGAGCGAGCCCGCGGGCCCCACCTGGCTGCGGACGATGTTGGTCTGCTGCACCTCCGAGCGGTCCTCCTTGCTCACGCTGCGCGTCGCCGCGTCCACGGAGTCCAGCGAGTCCCAGCGGCCGGCTGCAACACCGCCGCGCGGTCACAACCCAGGCGAGCACCGCACGCCAGTGGCGCGGCTGCCTGTCGCACGCCTCGGGTGGGCAACGCAGTCCGCGTTCCAGGCATTCGACCTCAGGTCAACACGAGCGATAATGGACCCACAGGGGGGAAAATCCTTCCAAAGCGCAGCAAGCCCTCATGCATCAAACCCCTTGTCGCTCAGAAACAATTTTCGATACCCCCAACCACTGCTGCTAAGGGTGGAATAAACAGGAGTTAAAGGACAAAAAAAAAAAAAAAATATCGCTATTTCTACTTATTAGGATATCTGTAACAATTAAAATAATTAATATTAATAGTTCTAAAAATTATCTAAATAATTAGTCTGAACAATTTTTGATAAGATAAACCATTACTACACGGGATGAAAAAAACATAGATTGAAATTTAAAAAAAAAAATTTAAAAAAAACTTCTGTACCATGTACAATATCAAATCCATTTTATTTATTTGAAAATTTCTAAATATCCTCTAAAATGCTTCCGTTATGGAAATTTCTATGTAACCAACCATTACGCAAGGGGTGGAAATAATATGGGTTGAAAAACAAAACAAAAAATGTTAACCTATTTGGTAATCATTATAATTTATTGTAAATAATCTAAACATTATCTAAAAAATTTGGCAAAAACAACTTTTTATGAAACTAATTACTACCGTTAAAATAGGTTTTTTTTTTAAATAAATAATCAATACTTCCTTACTATCAATATATTTGAATATTTTTAAAACCATATTAATATTATCATAAACCTTGGTCCAAAGCTAATTTTTATACCACTATTTGTGCAAGGGATGAAAAATAGAGCGTTCGAAGGCCAAAAATTATTCATAACTAGCCTAGTAGGTATAATGCCAAATTCTTTCTAAGCTATTCAATGCTGGATAGAGTGAGTAATAAAAAAATAAAAAATAAACATTTTTGTTGCATGGAATATGAGAAAATGTTTTATCTATCATTTGTCATGTACATCAAGTTCTTAAATTGTTGAAGTTTATAGAAGTTTCAGAACGCCCCAAAAAAAAAAAAGGATTTTTTCTTTGTGTGTTGTAAATGTTTTTCTTCAGTAGGTTAATAAAAAAAAAAATCAAAAGATCGCACTCGTTTGCTTTTATGATTGCTCAATATTAATATTACGCAAGGTTATTAAATAATTTTTTTTATTAAATGATGTTATAAATTTGGTATAATTAGTTAATCACGAATGATACCTATATTAAGTTTACAAATGTGAAATTATTATTTATTTATTTTTTTTTTACTTCAATCCTGTATTTAATAAATAAGTGTGAGAGACCTGCAAAATTCGCGGTTTCGATGGCCTTCAGGATAGACTGCACATACCCCCTGTACACTCAGGCAAATAACGCAAGTTCAGTTGGGCTGCCGACTTGTTAAGTCGCCTCAGCTGGTCTTGTCTGTGATTCGATCCGTCTTTGGTTGAGGGTTTATAACCGGTTTAGGTTCGTCCGGACGAACAGTAAGCCAATAAATGGCAAAATTATCTGAGAGGTGTATGTGTGTTTGAATTCTAGCCCATCGCCGGATGAATCCGCGAATTTTGCAGGTCTCTAGTAATGCACCTTTGATGAGAACTGTGCCTATTCACAATATTCGACTCGACTTGGGGAATATTTTAAACATTTGTTTTAGTATTCGCTCTGCACGAGGAGACTAGCACTGGCCCGTCCCGGTGCGGGCTCGGGGCTCGGGGCTCGGGGCTCGGGGCTCAGGGCTCGGGCGCCGCACGTACCGAGCTGCTGCTCCAGGACCTGCATGCGGTTGTCCTCCAGCTTCTTCACGGGTCTCTGCGGAGCGTCGTCCCTCTTGGGCGGCAGCACGCCCGGCTTCTCCGGCTTGTTGGTAGCCCTGCGGGTCAGCGGGAAAACAACCGTGTGCCACCAGCGGCGGTGCGAGGACACTTCGAGCAGCAGAGAAGTTCCACGAGGACGAATCCACGTCTCATACTCAGGGGCGCAACAACAGGGGGGGGGGAAGGGTATTTTGCCCCCCCTCTGAAACCTTGAAGTGGGGGCAAACGGGGGCAAAGAAAGTGCTGTGTAATCAATTTTTAGATAATAAAACTGCTTAAATAGCACAATTTTCCACCTTGAAATATAAATTTTCCCGAGGGAGGACCCCCGGACCCCCCCGCTTCAATAGGGGGGATCGATGATTCTTTATAAAAAGGTATATTGCCCCCCCTTTGGAAATTTAGTTGTTGCACCCCTGCTCATACTAGTCCCCTTTGGTTTTACTCAGACGACAAAAGAGGCTGTCTGCCGCCCGGCCGGCGCTCGGCAAGAGGGAAAAAAATCTAAAAAAATAACCCAGCCAGAGAGAGAGAAAGAGAAGGAGGAAAAGGGGGCTGCATTCATGTGTTTGTTTGTGTGTGTGAGTGAGTACGTGTTGCCACGCAGTAGTGTTCGTAACTCTCCCTTCCCTCTTTCATCGTTGTAAATAATCCGTGAACTGGCACCTAGTATGGACAGGCTTTTGTGATGCAGCTTTGATTCAGTCATTGTTTTGGTGTGAGGTTTCCCACGCTGTCTACAGAAACATGGTGGTTCTTTTGCAAAGATAATATAGGTATACAATAAAAAAAAAAGAGTGACCAGAAATGAAACTACTAAGTGATAAGTTTCAGAACTTGTTCATAGTGCGGCTCTAGTTGGACTCACAAATCGAGCAGTGTGATCGTGTGGCGACAGATGGCAGTAATGTGCAGAAAAAGAAGACAGGGGAAACCTGGCTGATGACGCTGGTGCGTGTATGGTTTGGCGCGCTCCGCAGTCAACTCGGGTGTTGGTACCAGTGCGTTGCAGGCTGTGTTTCGGGTGCCTCGCGGCCTGAATTCGCGGAGGAGAAAAAAAACGGTCGACCGCTACTGTGATCACGGCCGTGATGGTACGTGGCTGTGGATTTCTGCGAGGACTGGAGTGAGGAAAATGCACACTGGGATCGTGCCATCTACGACATGTGAAGAGAATCTGTAAGTCATCCTTTAACAATTTTATATTGCTCGTGCCAAGTCTATTCCCAGATCCTGAAAGACATCAGAGACACTGGTGAGACTTTAAAAATGGAACAGTTTCTAAATTCATGAAGTTGTTAACGAAATATACAAAATAGTACCTCTCTGAGTGTATTTAAAAATGTGGCAAAAGTTTTGGAGTTCAACAAAAAAATTCTTTAGTGTAGAGCTGCTGGCAGTGACTGGAGAAATGTTTTCCTTAGCAAGTGACTACCACTATAGCATGCTTAAAAAAAGGGTTCGCTCACCGAAGAATTACAAGTGGATAATTTTTGTGTTATAAATAAGTTGGGTACATACATCAGCAACATTAATTGATAAAAAAAAACCTTTAGTACATGGTTAGGTAGAGAATTTTTGATAAAATATAAATATATTTGAGAATCTTGTCATACATAATTTTTTTAGGAGATTAAATTGAAAACATGATGGTAATTTTTTTATATATTATGTATTTAATATTTTTTTTGGTTGTTAGGCTAGAACTATCTGCCTTTTCTTTGAAGCTATAAGTGTAAAAGTAAATATTGTTATATTAATCTTACTTTCAAATATGATATATATTTTTTATGTACTTCTTTTACATAATTTTATTAATGATTGCCATGGAGTAACTGATGTATCTTTGTAGTGAGTTAGCTGGATAATAAATCTGCAAATTTTTGAACTGAAGTTAGTATATATTATTGAGTTAGTAATATTTTCCTTTTTAGCTTGTTTCCACACAGTTCTGTTTTTGTACTTGAAAATCTGTAGAATCATTTAGGACCGTCGTTCATTAGAGTCGGGAACTGTTTGACTGTGTTTCATGGGGCGCGCAGTTAGTGCTCGACTCACGTAAGTTTTGCGACTTCTGACAGAGAGCGACAAAGTTGCTCACCTGCGGGTCAAATTATGTTTGAAAAGCAAATGTAACACATTCACTCCATTCAAGACTGAACTGTTTTCTCTCAAAGATAACAGCCAATGAACAAGTGACTATGGCTCAAGAAAACACAGCAACCCAAATTTGTCATGCAGATTGCTAACCCACCAAATCTTCTGACCTCAACATACTTTGCCTGAACTGGTAGTCACTTCGAGCATGACTTCATTAGAAGACTGTCATTAGAAACATGCAAACCACTATCATGATAAAAAATAACTTTTATAACTTTTTATTAAAGAATAACAGTAGTTCTAAAAGTTTATATTAGATAAATTTTATTATAACACTAGAAGAACTTTGACAATTTCAAAGCAATGTATTTTAATTATAGGAAATGCTGAGAAAGGTGTAAAACAATATATCCAGAATATAAATTTTGTCATTCTTTATCACTATTCACTTGCAGAAAATCTGTATCCAGGGCCGGATCTAGACTTAACTTCTTCCCCCCCCCCCCCCCCCCCTTCCACAAAACAGCAATAAAAAAAAAAATATTTCCATACCTGTGTGCTTACCAGAAACGTTACAGAGTTCAAGGTTCAACGGTCAGACAAAAAAAAACGTAGTTTTAATTGTGTTACAGTTTTATGATTTACAATATTGAAAAACTATTTGACTACTTACGGCAACTAAACTTACTTTTACTGCTGTATCACCGAAATCATATACACATTCAAAGTCCAATAAAAAAAATTAGGTACGTAATTATGACAAAAAAAATATATATGTAAATATGTGTGTGTGTATATATATTAATATATACACATACATACATATGTATATACACTCATACACACACACACACCATACTATTTTCAGTTACTTAGTAGATACTGAATTTGGTTTTTTTAACGTTCGCTTCAGATTTCACAGCTATCGCAGTGTACAAACATCTGTCCGACCCACGCGGAAGCTCGGCCGCGAGCGCACCTCAGACTGTGGTTGGCGGTGACTGTCTCCAGCTTGCTCCTCATCTCGCTGCTGATGCGCAGCTTGCCGATGCTGCCCGGGCTGGGCCGCGCCGCGCCCACGTCGAAGGCCCTGCGGGGGGAGACGACAGGAGAGTAGCTACGGAGGTCGCAGCGTCCACCCACCCACCGACACTCAGGGGGGCCGCCCACCACACAGACACTGTGCGGCCCAGGGCAGGATTAGGGTTCGTGGCCCCAGTGGCGTAGCCAGGATTTGTGTATGAGGGGTGTTAAGAAGAATGGCCCCCTCCGTATTAAAGCTGGTGGTCCCGGGGTCTTCCCCCGGGAAAATTTGGATTTTGAGGTGTAAAATAGTGCTATTTTTAGCAGTTTTCGGTACTTAAATTTAAATATTGTAATGGTAAAAAATTTATTAATTTTAATATGAATTTTGTTTGAGTGATGAATAAGAAATTAATTAAAATTTGTGGTAAGGGGGGGGTTGAATCCCTAAACCCCCCCCCCCCTGGCTACGCACCTGTGTGCCCCCCCCCCCCCCCACCCCCCGGCTCCCCTAAAAAAAAATTATTTTTGCACTCCATCAGGCCAAATTTGCCATTTACACCTGAAAACTGAAGAAGGGAAACCTGGGACCTGGTTTCCAACTCTCTCGATAGGACTACTACCACAAGACCTGTATGTTGTTGGTTTAGGATAATTGGAATGATCATGGTTCTTGTTTCAGGACAAATAAAAAAAAAATATGACAACATAAAAAAAAAAATTAATATCACTAACTTTAGTATTGAAAAAAAAAAAAAAAATATTTTAAAAACTAAACAATTATATTCAAATTTTCTTTTGATAGCGCTTAAAATTAAATTATAGCATAATACAAAAGTGTTAGTTACATTTTTAATCAACAGTTTCTCTACCCTTTTTTTTTATTTCAATTATTTTTTATTTAGATGTAGCCCCTTTACAGTTGAGTATTTTGTGGCCCGGGGCAATTGCCCCTTTTGCACCCCCCATCCCTACCCGCCACAGTGTGGGTGGCCCTATGAACACTCCATGCCCAAAGTCAATTAACATTACTACATACTCACGTACACAAAAGCCTAACACACGTTTGTTGGAATGAACATTGTGTTTCCACAGCCCTTAAAAGTATGACTACGTATGTCAAAAACTTCCATTCTTGATTAATGTAAAAAATAGGATAAACTATCCAAATCAAATTTGATTCAAATAAAAAAAATCAGTATATTGTTTTGTATGGCTATGCCAGAATAAGTGCTGTCAAATTCCAGGTACGCCCTCAGTAATCAGAGTTACGCGTGTAATAAAACACATGTTAAGCAAACGCCGAAAAAAGGTTACACCGAACACTATATTTAAAAAAAAAATTAAAAGCTTGTACAGAAATGAGCTAAACCATCAATTAAATAGTTTTCAAAAAAAAGTGCACAGCTCTATGAGCAATTTAATTTTTAAAAAAACTAGAATAATTAACAATATTTATATTTTTTTGATGCTGCAACCTTTGCATGCTTTGTATCTTGACTGTCCTGGGGGGGGATAATTTTTTTTTTTTTTTAGCACGCCCAATAAACTGAATAAGGATTAAACCAAACGGGATTTTATAAAAAATATATATATATATTCTACTACACATACGCAGCCAACGAGTCATCAAGCTTAAATGTTCCCGTAATACATAAATGACGTCATGTATTCCCGTAACCGTGTGTCTAAATCAGTAATATTTGCACTGAAAATGCGTGAAGCTTGGTAGCACTGCAGACTCTTGAAGGGCCTGTTTAGTGTAAATAGTGCAGTGCCTGAAGAAAAGAACAAAACTGTCACGTTGGCCAGCCTGCCCGGAAGTTGAGGACTTTTCGGTTTTAACAGGTGGTCCACCTGGCGCCCGGAAGTGACGTTTTTTCTACAGTCAGTTGTTGTTGTGTGGTTGTTGTTACCTCATGTTAGTAAAAAAAAAAGTGTTTTTTTGTCGTTGCAGTGCAATCCAAGAAAAAGAGTGCAATCATTGGTGGTGTTTGGAATAATGCGCGCCATATTGTGGGTGAACAAACAGGGCCACCGCGAGGGCGACTCAACCTCGACACACGCAAGCGACTACAACCGGACGCACCTCGCGGCCTTCTTCTCCCGGCTCTGGAGCTCGGCGTCCTTCCTGGCGACGTGGGTGTCCCAGGCGGGGTGGCTGTCCTTCCTGGCCACGTGGCTGTCCCAGGCGGGGTGGCTGTCCTTCCTGGCGGGCTGGCTGGAGCCCGCGGGCTCCCGGCCCGGCGCCCCCGCCTCGCCGACCTCAAACTCCTCCCACTCCACCCCCTCCTGGTGCTCCGCAAACTCCTGCGCACAACCAGGCATTGGCAAACTCTTCCTTACTTAAATTAAATTCATCCAAAAATAAGAATACAAAATTTTGTTCCTAGTTAACAGCCACGTTCTCGTAACAATACACACACAGAGAGTAAAAATAATTTGGACGCACATACACAGTTTCTCTTAATTTGTGTGCGTGTGTCTTTTTGTGAAGTCCCAACACTCGATTGGAGTTCTTGTCCCCTACCCGGCTCTCTGCAAAAGGTCTGTGCAAAGCTTCGACTTAGAAAATCAATCAAAGCACTCTGTTACACTCGATTTGAATTTTGTCGGGAAAATTGCCATTAGTTTTATTTGAAGCTTCGGTTATGTATGACGCAAAGCTTCGCATCTGACGTGTGTCTTCACGTTTGTTGCAAAGCTTTAAAATACAATGGAAGACTAAGACTTGCTCATGAAAATGTTAATTTATTTTTTTTGTGTGTTGTATGTGTTTTTCTTGAATGAAGTTGGTTACTTATAAAAAAAAATAAAGAAATAAAAATGTGCTCCGTTTGTTTTTATGAATGCTCAGTATTAGTATTATGCATGATTATTTCGAACATTATAAACGTTTGATGATTATTTATTCAGTTGAAACTATTATTTTTATAAAAGAAATGTAATACAGTTCGGCCAAGAACAATATTCTCAATTTAGAGTTAGCGGATGTTCCAAACACTATGTCTGACGCTTGCGTCGCAACAAGAATCAGGACTTGATGTAAGCCTTTGGACATACGCCATTGCTAAGCAATGGCGTGTCCAAAAGCTTATTTCAAGTCATGCACTCCCATTGCACAAATCTTTCAAAGATAACAACGAGAGTCGGGCCCACTCACGTGCGCATGCAGCTGCTGCTGCGGCGTGGTCTTGCGGTGGTGCTGCCGCAGCTTGAACTGCAGGAAGCTGTCGGAGCCGTCGTCGCGCTCCCCCTTGGGCGGCGGCCAGCGCCACTTGCCGATGCGCACCGTCTTGGCGCGGCCGTACGGGTCCAGGAACGGCCGGGCCTCCGACGGGTCGGAGTGGTCGGGCGGGGGAGGCATCGGCGGGGGCGGAGGGGGCGGCACCCCGGAGGAGACCTGCTGGCAGGGCGTGGCTCGTGACGCACTACCTCTGTCCGAGGTGGTCATAGCCCAAGCCCTCATACCCTCCCGAGCGATCCCTAACAGTTCTGTTTTTCTTAAGGCTCTGGAACTGGAACGCTACTCCCACCCTACCTTATTAGGGCGCATATGTGGGAGGGGAACGTGAGAATGCCGGTCGTTAAGGTCGGAATAATCTGCCGGAGGTGGGGTTAGTTTACCTCGGCAGCTGTAGCTAAATTACATTCACATTTAACTTTCCCGTTCACCTTCCCAAGTATACATTCCCGTAACAAGTATGCATCAAGAAACATTGGTCTTGATACTAATCAAACAGCCATTGCATAACATAATTGATCATCACCACCACCAACAAACTGTCGGCAACTACGCCTAATTTTAAAATTCAGAAGGAAATCTGGTTCCTTGGTTTACTTCCGGAAGACCATTTTGTTAACAAGAATTTGGCAGGGTGAGTAAACTACAATAAAGACGATAGAAACTTCAGACGCAAACAACCAGCAGAAAACCCGCTAACACCATCTTGAACAACGCCTACATAACAAGGAAAAAGGCACACGTCACACTAAACTGAACAGGAGCATATGTCACAAAGTCCGAACAAAGAAGATTATGTGTACACACAGAATTTTTATTAATTACTGTAATTATTACGTTTGTAAAATACTTATTTTTTGACCTAGCACACATGCACGAGGAATACCCAAAAAAATATCCGGGATTTTTTTTATAAAAAACATGTACTTTATATATTTTCAAATACAACTTTAAACTCCTTCAAAGTGCTCTCCATTAGCACTAATGCACATGTCCAAACATTGATTTCATTTTTGGAAGCAACTTTTAAATTCGTTCTCTTCGAAACCTGCTAGCGCCGTCGTGACATTGCGTTTTAACTCGTCGACGTTGGCGGAACACTTTTCTTTCAAGTCTTCTCTCACGCAAGGGAAAAAGGAAGTCCAAGAGAGCTGAAAACCTGGCAAACAGGTTGCGTGGCCGCGTGGGTCAAGATAGTTGTTGTTGTTGAGGCCAATCACCGGCAAACACCAAGAGCCACATGTGTGGGAGCGTTGCCTGATGCATTAACCTCTCGCCGGAATTCCACACAGCCGATCATTTTCGCCACAAACGTCTGCATAACCTTTTTATAACTCGGCAGACTGATTCAGAAGAGTTCCCGCAACAGTTCCTAGCGGTGGAAACTGCTTTTACAAGTACGTGGTACCTACGCAACATTAGGATTCGGTTACTTTCGGGGTTCGCTGGTAACAGACGGTGGGACAAACTGCAGTACCTTGTTGGACGTGGAGTACGAGGACTCGCTGGAGCTGCGACGGCTCTTCAGCTCCGAGAGCACGCTCGTGAAGGCCGTGTGGGAGCTGGTCTTGGTGGGGGTCATCTTCCGCGCGGGCGCAGCCGCGTCTCTGGCCGGCGACTGAGGCCGGTGCACCTGAAACAAGACCCGCGCCTGCTCGCAGAACACTTCAGCAGTGAGCCCTTACTGAATAATAACATCACAGGTAATATCTAGGTACAAGCAGGGGCGTAGAAACCGGGGGGGACAGGGGGGACGTGTCCCCCTGAACTTTTTTGGTGGAGGGGACTGTACCCCCCCAAATTTCTAGACTGTGATATTTTTATTTTTAATATTATTCTGCCCAAATTTATTTGTAATTTCTTCACTCTCAAATTTTATCTTAAGGAAACAATAATAATTTTAACATCGATAAATCCAATGGTTAGTTACAAAAACTACTTAAAAAGCGCTATTTTGCACTTTTAAAATCAAAATTTTCCGGTGGAGTACCCCCGGACCCCCCCCCCCCCGTCTTAGTAAGAGGGGAATGGGTTTACATGACATCAAAATCATTATTTGTTCCACCCAACTTTATGAACTCAGCTATGCCAATGGGTACAAGATTATATAATTAATAGTGATAACACCGAAACAACACAGAAAAGGATGCCAACAAACCATGTAACACTGAATTACAAGTTAACACATCATCATAAACCACCGAAATGCGACAAATTCATGAAATAAATCAAGCATTTTTAATTAAAACATTAACTCAATTCACGCAACCATGATCTTTTAATACATTAAAAAACAAAGGAATAAATTTATTCAGCATGTATTTTATACCAAAATAAATTGTCCCAAATAAGATTGCAAATTTTTTTTAATTTTTTTAAAATATTTTTACGTTGTTGGAATATTTTTCAAATACAGAAATTGTTTCCCATTTATTTTTATTGTTACAGGCTTATTTTCAAATCATTATACTGTAACTATTCCAAAAGTTCATCAGTCAAAATTACACTGTTTCGGTGAAATAATTACAACGAAACATTTTATGAGTCAAATTTGTTTGATATTATGCTATCTCTATGAATTAAAAAAAAAAAAAAAATACTTAAAAAAAATACAACCTAAAATTGTCACTTGTAATAACGTTACAAATAAACATGTCTTAGTGGCCGGAAGATAGGTGACTAATGCCTCATTATGAAAAAGGATGTTGATAAAGTAGGTACATAATAGTATGTATTCACTCTTCTCTTGAGTTCAGCTCGGTAAAAACAGGTAGTTAATTTTTTCCAATGAATGAATGAATATAAGTATGTCAGCTACAGGCAGTAGTTTGAGATAATCAACTGTCTAGCCAGTGGAATCGTTTATTTTTTTCAATGAATGAATGAATGAATGAATGTAAGTATTTCAGCCACAGGCAGTAGTACTGTCTGGCCAGTGGAATCGGGAGAGATGCCTCACCTGGGCTCGGGTGGTGGTGGTCTCCGGGCGGGCGGCTTGACGCGGCGGCGAGGCGTAGCGGGCCTTGGGGGGCAGGGGCGGGGCGGGGGAGGGCGCCGGGGGCTGCTGGGGCCCCGCCTGCCGCTTCTCCGTGGACCACAGCTCCGTGTTCTCCGGCTCCCTGAAGGACACCTTCCGCCACACACACACACACACACTCGCAGCTGGCATCTCGCAGTGAAGTAGCGTTGCTTGCTTGTCAATGCTGCGTGCATACACTTGGAATAACTGTTCATGCGTACCATATTCACCTGAGTATAACGCTACGAATTTTAACCAAAACTGTAGGAAACTAAAAGTGTGGGGGTGGCATTACAATTATTGCAAGCTTGTATCCTGCCACTGGGAACGGCTTCAGTGGAAAAACTACACGCTCCGCCTGTGAACTGCGTCACTCGTGCCACTCTAGCTGGACCCCTGCACGGGCCGACAGATGAGAGATGCAGGACGGAGGAGAGTGGTCACTGGGTTCTATCTGCTTCTCTTCAGCTGTGGCTGCCACGTTGGTGTCCCGAAAAGAGACCACGTGAATCGCTCTTCTCACGAAAGTAGCGCCGGAATGGTTGCAGTAAATGTGGAATGAATGTAATAATTTAAAAAAAATTTAAGTTCAATAAACTTCAATTGCCATTTTGCAATCCATAAAGTCTTTTCTTATTAACTCATAATCAAAAGTTTGGGGTCACATTATTTTCGGGTAAATATGGTGTATTGCATACCTATGTCATTTCACAAAAAAAAATACTACTAATTTATTTGATGTTTTAAAATAGTTTAGTAAATATTAATTGACTGAAATTCCTCCATGAATGGACATATGGGGTAATTAAACTATTCAAATTTATTTTTAAACCATAAAAAAAATTTCTTGGAAAACAACCAAAGTTTATTAAAGTTTCTATTAAAGTTTTTCAGTGCTCTGCAGGTTAATCTGGTTGCATACTTTTTTTAAAGAATGTAAAATAACACTAGGCTTTGCCTGGCAATTAGCATTCAAGCATTAATCTTATGAAACTTTGAAATCATAAAAACACAAATGTTAAATAATAATTAACTGTTATCACAATTTGTTAAAACAAAAATTCACGTATTTACCAAAAAGAAAAAAGTTCTATTAAAAAAAAGTATGAATTTGGTTATTGTTATTATTTATTAAAAATATAATATGGCATGCATTTAGCAAGCAAGTTATGTAGAGGATAAGAGAAAGGTGCAGTAAGAACAAAGAAGTGTTGCAAAGTGCAGAAAAGGAGTTGGAACTGGATACCATGTTTTATTGCATAATCATTGTACGTGCATAATTGTCATACCGTTATTTTAGGGTGTCAAAATTTAGAGAAAAAAATTCTCGCATAAACAAAGCATGATGTTTTTGGTCCCGCTGTTAGATTATGAGCCCTTTGTGTAGGTAGTTTTCCCGTATTAAAGGATGTATTTTAAAGTTGAAAGGTAATATTCATTTGGATAATACTGCTTACTTATTTAATTAACAGAAATACAAAGTTGTTTGATGTGTCATTTTCTTTTCAAGACGTTTTCAAACGTTTTAATCTTCATCAGTTCATTTTGTCGCTGCTGTATACCACGTATAAAAATGTAGCCAGCACTAGTTGGCAACATTCAAGTTTGGTTATGTAGACTCCCGCATAGAGCGCATGCACATTGTCGAATATCGCTATTGGTAGCTCGCCGATTGCATGCACCGCACACGCTGCTGAGTTAACTACATTTGATGGCCCGCACTCTTTCATGGCAAGTGTGTACCACCATGATAGTTATGCGTTAGTTCCGACTCACGTTCGGGTCACAGTTTTTGTTTATCTATTTAAAGTTAAACAAAATGATTTTGTTGCATGACATTAATATAAATTGTTTGGTGTGCTTTAGTATACTCTGCTTTTTAAATAAACATACTTTCCGTGAATATGTTTTGTTTTTATAACTAAAAAAAAATGCTTTTCTCGCATACAAAATCGCACCCCTACTTTTCAAACTTGATTTTCGTATAAAATGTGCGATGATTACGCGATAAAACACGGTGTGTAGTCCACAATAGTTCTATTTACCTATGGATTAAGAACAAACGGCACAAGAGGCCCGGGCGGTGGGCGCCACAGACTGTCCTAGCCGCCCACCACAATTCATGCACGCCTTCCGCCGCTTTTCAAAAAACACATCGTCTGTTCGGGACAGCGGGGGGACTAGGGTACTCAGCAGAGAGGCAGCGAGTGTAGTAGCGTCCGTCCTCACTCGACGTTGCTCAGCTCACACCAGGACTAGGCCTGTGCAAACACTAGATCTTTCATGTGAAGCGAATGTCAAATCTAATGTTTAAAATATTTGGGAAGTTGAACAGAATTGCGAATATTATTCTCAGTGAAGCTATATCACACTTATTTTATAAAATACAAGACTGAAGTAAAAAAATAATAATAATCATTGAACGCTTGTAATGTTTGAACTGATTAAGATACTAACCAGTTTGGCCATATGTATAACATCATTCAATAAAAATTATAAAATAACTATGCGTAATATTAATATTAAGAATTGATAAAAGCAAATGAAGTGCCTTCTTTTGAAATTTTTTTTAATACACAACTTTGTTCAAGCAACACATAAACAACAACAGATCTTTAGCTTCCGAGGTTTTAAAGCTCTGCAACAAAATGCGAAGCTTTCGCATCAGAAATGGAGCTTTGAATAAAATGAACGTCAAAAATTCCTGGAAATGCCAAATGGAATTTTAAAAAAAGAGCTTTAAGTAATTTGCTAGGTCGAAGCTTCACACAGGCCTAGTCAGCACAAGCACGTCCTGTGCTCACCACTGTGAGCTAGCAGACGCACGGTTAGGAGGGCGTGTCTCTCAGTGGCGTGCCCAGAATTTTTCTCTGGGGGGGGGGGGGGGGGGGAGTCAGGCAGAAGACTAGGGCCTTTCCAGGGGGCCTGGGGGGTATGGAATACCCCCCAGCCAGGCGGGGGGGTCCGGGGGTCCTCCTCCGGGAAAATTTTGAAAAATACGTGTTCAATATTGCTGATTTAGGCTATCTAAAAATACTGTTTAGTTAAACATTTATGCTTGTGTCATTGAATTAATTTTAATATCATACTAAATATTTATTTTTTTCATTTTATGAATTTAATATTAAAATATTTTTAGCCCTAGGGGGGGGGGGGGGTCCGGTCCCGCTCGTCCCCCCCCCCCCCCCCCCCCTAGGCACGCCCCTGGTGCCCCTGCAATCTGGGTGCTGGCGACGCAATCAGGGCAGCGACGTGGGACCGCCGAGAGATGGGGCAGCACCCTTCTGGACGAGAGGCGTGCACGATAAAACATCCCGAGCAGTGGGTGTGAATACTTAGAACGTGAACATAACAACGATGACTATTTCACGGTATATCTTTATAATCGTGATCACAGGTTAGTTGCGCAGTTAGGCTCTAGTTCCGTCGGCACACTTGTCAAGGGACCGGCCGGGTCGTCAGAGTCCGGCACGGGAGGAAGTGGCGGCGAGGGCAAGCGCGGAGAGACGCGTGCGAGGGGACAGTACCTTGGAGCTGCGTCCGAGAGAGTCATAAGGGGGTAGCAGCCCCGCCATCTGGTGGGAGGCCCCGGGCATGCTGACCATGTGCAGACCCTGCACAGGGGCAAGGACAGTGCGAAAGTCACGAGAAAGACGCCTCATGCAAATAAAGAGAAGCCACAACATTAATGTATTAATTAAAGTTGAAGTTGTTAACAATCACATTCCATGCTTTGTCGCACCACCGATCAATAAAGGAAGGCCAACTGTGAGCACAGCTGACGGATGCTTGATTGTTCAAGTGCTGTTCACATGCCGTAAGTGTTCTTTATGATGCTCCATGCAAAGGAAGAAACTCAAGGGAAAGGCTGATGATAATAATAAGGTAAAGACTTATCTAAGTGTAGGGTTGTGCGAACATGTCTTCCACTTACATCCGGAATTATGACAAGTCTCTTGACCTTTGCAAATCAAAATAATTGTTCTGTAATGTAATTTAACCCGGATACATGAAATTCATTACTCAGTAAACGCATCAAATGATTGTAAATTTAATTCTTAGGTATTTATAATGTTAAAATCTTTTGAAAGATTCCCCAAAATTTCTCAGTATCTAAGAATCCATAGTAGAAGTCTTTACGAAATGTCCTGACATAGGTATGAGTGGTCTATTTATTTCTGCATATACCAAGACTGCATCATAAAAAGCACTTGCGTGCGGGAAAAACAAGAGTCGCGAAGGCGCGTGCGTGCCGCGGTGGTTACGGAGTTATGGGGGCGGAGGGTTGGAGGGGCAGTGGGGAGGGGGAGGAGGGGAGTATTGGTGGAGGGGAGGAGGGGTGGAGAGGAGGGGTGGAGGGAATGGGGAAGGAGGGGTGGAGGGAAGGGGGAGGGAGGGGTGGAGGGAAGGGGGAGGGAGGGATAGTGGTGCGGGGGAGGAGGGGAGGATGGGTGTAGGGGTGGAAGGGAAGAAGAAAGTAGGGGTGGAGGGGCAGAAGGGAAGAGTGGTTGAGGAGGAGGGGAAGAGTGGTTGTTGGGAGGAGGGATGAAGGGGAGGAGGGGGGATGGAGGAGGGGAGGAGATGTAAAGGGTGAGGAGATGCGGAGGGTGAGGATGGGAGGAGGGGTGGAGGGGAGGGGTGGGTGGAGGGGTGGAGGGTCAGCGGGGGCACGTACTGGGGTGTGCGCGGACTGCGCGGCCGCCTGCTGCTGCAGCATCTGCTGGAGCGCCTGGTTCTGGGCGAACAGCTGCTGCTGCATCTGCATGTTCTGTGCCATGGCGGACTGCAGGAAGGCGCGCTGCAGGTTCTGCTGGTAGGCGGCCAGGGCGGGGTCAGCAGCCTGGTGGGCCCCTGCCCCCGCGGCGGGCACCGGCGAGTAGGGCGGCAGGCTCAGCCCTGCGACAACCCCCCCGCTCTCACCTTGCACTTGCATTGGATACATTTCACTGAGTTGCACTTGCAGCAGGGCCGGCACGTCCACACAGGCGAACTAGGTGACCGCCCAGGGCGCCAAGTAGCTGAGGGCGGCGCAGCATGACACACAACAGCTCATATAATATGTTTAACCATTATTGAAACTAGATGAAAATGGATTTTTGTAACAGTTTGGAATGTTTATATTGATATAAGTAATTATTTTAAGTCCACGGTGACCTGTTTATGATTTGTAATAAGTAAAAAAGTAAAAAAAAACACAAGCCTGCTTACATTTGATTGTTGACAAAATCTTAGGCTTACGTGATGTATTTTGAGGCAAGGAAAAATTTTTTTGGGGTGTCCGGTGGGGGCATTAAGGTTTTTCGCCTAGGGTGCCAATTTACGTTGCACCGGCCCTGACTTGCAGTGTAACCTCATTAACAAACATCCTGGTACTACAAAACTCTCATTAACACAACGTCTTTTCACGGTCCCTAGAAATTATTTTGGACTTAATAGTGCAAGGTAATTTGTTAATATGAAAGTATGATTACTTGTAACTTAAAGCTGTTTTTGATCCAAGTGTAAAATATCACACAAAGTAAATGATGGTTAAAACAAACATATAATATCCCATAATGATGTAAAGAACCGTGTGAAGCTTAAACTAAAATTATGTGATGCAATTGCTTCAATTGATTTGCTTAGTTGAAGTTTCGCACAGGCTTAGAAAAAACAGATTAGTTTCCAGGAAGAAGTGAAGAAAACCTTGACCCACTGCTGTGTTCTTCGAAATGCATCGGCAAATTTCCGTATGTTAGTTTTAACTGTCTCTGGAGAAAAAAAAAACAGTCTACATGCATACTTTACACACAAGTAAGAATATATAAATAATGAGAGAAAGCAGTTTGCCCAACGAAGAGGGACAGCCCAGTAAAGCCCCTCCCACCCCAGCCACACCGCACCGTGAGGAATGAGCCCCCGTGTCAGCACGAGAACCCAGCTGCCACTCAATCAGGACATTACAAACGTCTGAAAATTTACCTATTATGATTCTGATTTTTTTTTTAAGTTTTACTTCTTTTGGCCCGTTATGAAAAAAATGATGAGTGAATTTTTACAATGGGAGCGCACAATGCAACAAAATTTCCACAGGATGAAAAAAAGTCTACATACAAATCAAAATTATATAAATATAATATATGTGCTTTTAAATATTTTACTTTAGTGATTGATATTAAATAGAGGTCCATATACGTATGTAAAAAAAGAATTTATTTTGAATATTAAATATAGCAATTGTGTTTATAAATTTTTTCAATTTGAATTTAAAGCGTGTGTGTGTGTGTGTGTATGTGTTAGTGTGTGTGTGTGTGTGTATAAGTGAGGTTATGTTCCCATATGTATAAATTATTAGCATAATAAATTATTAAATTATTATTCAATAAATAATTACAATAAATAAATTAGAATAAACATTCAGCATATTTATTGAACTTCATTATTAATTAAAATTAATTTGATTTTTTTACTAAATTTAATAATTAATCTTATAGGCTACACGTGTTTGTATTAAATTTGAATATTGAGTATTTATTAAAAAATTAAATTTGATTGATTTATATTTTACCAACCGTATTTATAATATCACTCAGTCAGTTTATTATTTTATTTATATTTATTACTTGCATGAAAAATTTAAGTTTTTTTTTTTACGATAAGTATAACTTCTAACACACGTACATTAGGACATGCACCATTCGGGGTCCTCAACCCCTCATGTTATGTGCCCCCAATTTTTTGAAAGTTGGTACAATTAAAGTACGTTAATTTGTGTGTCTTTCAAGAGCCTTCAGGCTCAATCAGACCTCCTTGTGTGTGTGTGTTAGTCAATTGCCTCCAAAATTTTCGGAACTTTGAAAATTGATTTTGTAGTGTATTTCGAGGAATTGATAAAAAATTTTAATTCAATATGAACTGAAAAGTAAAAAAAAAAATCTTATAATTTAAGCGATTTTTTTTAATAGAGACAGAATTAAATACAACTCTGTATAGCAAATAAATTTTAATAAGCTAAAAATATGAATCCAGTAATTAACAAAACAATTAATTTTAATAACAAAAAAAGTGTGGGGCGCTTGATATCAGATGTCTTAAATTTTCTACCATTAGTGTCTATTCGTTAGGACAGGGTCATTATGAAAATGAAAGAAGAGAGTTCCTCATGCTTTTTTTTCATTAAAATTAATAAAACTGTTTTGTTTATTGCTTGAATCTAATTTTTCGCTTATTAAACAATTTTGTGATACAGAGTTGTAGTTAATTCTGTCGCTGTTGAACAAATTACTTAAATTTTAAATATTATTTTTCACTTTTCAGTTCATACAACTAAAGCATTTTTTTTTTTTTTAGTTTTTTAAAATATAATTTTATTTTTTTATATTTTATAGAACCGTTGATTGCAAAGCTTGAGGATAGGAAGTTTTTTTTGTTTGTCCATACAGAGGATCCAAAAGAATCTAGATGGTTCGGATATTTCGGCAGTAATTTTCCTCATACATATTTGGAATGCCGGTGTGCAAATTTTCATCAGTATCTTGCTACAAGATGTGGTAACGTAAAATGTAATGGGGTGATTTTTTTTTCTTTTTAAATCTCACGGAGATAAGAGACCTCCCGCCTTGTTTTCGAGGTCAAGTGTGTAAGATTTAGTCTGGCTCGGACAGCGATAAATCAGAACCAGGTCGGAACCGAGCAGCTACGAGCAGCGAGCTCCAAGAGGCGGCGTCACGAAAGGGCAGGGTTACCTTGCATGTTGTAAATGGGGACGGGCAGGTAGCCGGGGGCGCCGCCCTGCGGCAGGGGGTGGCCCGCAGGATCCGCGACGGGGAAGAACTGGTGGGCGGCCGGCTGGCCCATGAAGGGCAGGCTCGCGGCGGGCTGGGCTGTGCCGTCAACACCCACCCCCCCGTGAGTCCCCGTGAGTCCCGGCACGGCGCCCCGGTCAGCACCTCCCACTCGCGTCCCGCACTCTCGCTTCATCGCAACGACCATCGGCGAGTCGGGGAGAGGGGCAACATGTTAGGGGCAGCCAAGTGGCGTAGCCAGGATTTGTGTATGGGGGGGTGTTAAGAAGCATGCCTCCCCCCCCCCCCCCCGTATTAAAGCAGGGGGTCCGGGGGTCCTCCCCCGGGAAAATTTGGATTTTTCAAGGTGTAAAATAGTGCTATTTTAGCAGTTTCCTGTACTTATATTTAAATATTGTAATGGTAAAATTTTTATTAATTTTAATATGAAATTTGTTTGAGTGATTAATAAGAAATTAATTAAAGATTTGGTGCTAAGGGGGGAGGGGGGGGGTTTGAAACCCCTAAACCCCCCCCCCCCCCTGGCTGCGCCCCTGGGGGCAGCGAAGTGGGAGCGGAGAAAAAACCAAATTTTAGTACTAAACGATGGTTTTTTCCACTTCATTACAACACTGGAAACCAACCAAAAGTCAAAGCTAAGTCTTACTGTTAAAGTTATGCCAATAATTTTTTTTTTTTTAATTTTAACTTTTACCTTCTGGCTTTTTCCCTTCTCATAACAACTAATGTGATTGACTTCAATGTGGTAGGTGGAACAAAAATCAATCCTTCCTTATTTAGGTGTAATTGATAAATTACATTACTAGTGCATTATGTGTAAGTAGTGGGTAGATAGATGATATCACTACATTATCATCTTTATTTTAAAGTTGAATTTAATTTTCTTATTGATTGGTGATGTTTGAATTTCATATATTCATAGTCTTTGGCAACACAGTGTATTAGGTATAGTTATAGGTTATACTTAAAATAACGTTTTCATCGAAAGTGTAAGTATGGATTTGTATGAGAGAGAGTGACATTTTTTCTTCTTATGTACAGTGTCTGGTAATTTGAATTCGCAAAGGTGGTCACCTTATTTATGGGAAGGGGCGGCAAATGTGACTACTGCTCAGGGTGGCAGACCTGGTTGGGCTGGCCTCGGAAAATAATAACAACAAAGCTAACTGGTGGTGGGTTGCTCCCAATTCTTAAGTAAACTTGCATGCTTTTCAAAGCAGGCTTTATCAACCCAAAACTTTTACCGTCTCACCAAACTCAGCCACAAAGCTGCCACTGTGTGGTACACTACCAAGTTTCTTCTTTCAAATATCCCACTTCCTTGTAATCCAGACCTTCATGCATCAGGAACAGATTGCCCCTCACATATGCATTAGTTTTATGCTGAATAAAAGATGTATAACTAAGAAAAATCGAAAATCTTTAGAAAGTGACTTTTGTGGAATATTAAGCGATTTTCATGAAATTTAGTAATTTTTTACTAAAAAAAGATACAAAATCATTTATTTCCTTCAGCAGGTAATGAGAACCTTGAAATATTATTAGAAGTGATTTTATTGGCCGCTAAAGCAAGTTCATGACAAGAAGAAAACCAAGTGACCATGTGGGAGGTGCTGACCTTAAATCATGCAACACATAAAAAGCAAACACACAAAGCACAAATACATACGTTAAAAACAATTACACAAACAGTTCCAACAGTACCGGCACAGCAAAAGTACAGTTCGCTAAGAAATGTATGACATAAAATGCTATCACCATTTACCATTGCCCCTAAGAAATAACATACAGGCTTATTACAATTTTGATAAAATTTGACCGTAACAAAGCATAACTGAGGGATTAAAATCTCCAATTGATTTAAAACTATTACGAAATACTTAATGCAAAATGTAATCAAGATACATCTACGAAGGGCAATACAAAAATGTTAAGAGCCAATATAATTTTGTACGCATACCATGCTTCTGACAGTTCAAGGTATTTTTTTTCTTGTGCATACCTCAAAGTCTTCATTTGTAAAACTGGTAGGAGTTATAATATTTGTTTGGTTGCATCCACATTTGCCACCAATTTTATAAAAAATTTTGCAAAGGCAATTTTTTTTTCAAATTATGCTCTGTTCAATAATGACGATGCACCGTTCAATTAATGAATGTAGCGAAATGTATTCATTAAGTATATTTACTATGAAAAATAATCCAAACAAAAGTCACATAAAGTTAGTACCTACAATCAACATAGCATACGCAAGAGCAAGGAATATTCTGTCGATATGCGACGGACGAGCAAAGCAAGGATGTCGAGACGGCACACATGCACAGACGCCAGCGCAAGGCGGCCCGAGGCGCGAAGCAGGGCATGCCGGGACGTGGCGTCACCTGTCGGAGCGTAGAGCGGCATCCCGGGCATCATCACCGGCGGCGGGGACATCATCCCGGACATCATGAGGGGCGTGGGAGAGGTCATGTTCGGGATGGGCGTGAAGCCGAACCCGGCCGCGGCCTGGCTCTGGTTGGAGCCCTGCAACACACGCGGCACGCTTGCCAACACGCATGCTTGTCTGCTCGCTGATCGCACGCCTTCGCACCTCATCGACACGGAGACCTCCGGACAGGCCCGTGCGAGGCTTCCACCGAGCCAATCAATCCATCGCTCTTTTTAACATTCGATTTGACTTCACCAGGAAACATTACATTTCTTCTCATTTGAAGCTTCGGTTGTGATGCAAAGCTTCGTTTCTGATTAGAACCTTCGCATTTGTTGCATAGCTTTGAAACACTGGAAGCCTAAGATTCGTTCATGAAAATATGTATTTAGTTCTTTTTGTTGTCGTAAATGTTTTTTCTTGAATAAAGTTGGTTAGTTAAATAATCAAAAGATTGCACTCTGTTTGCTTTTATGAATGTTCAATATTAATGTTATGCCTTGATAATTTATATTTTTTATTGAATGATGTTATAAATAGGGCCCAATTTGTTGATTACTTAATCAGTTGAAACATTACAAACGTTAAACGATGGATTTTTTTTTTTACTTCAATCCTGTATTTTATAAAGTGTAATACAGCTTCGCAGAGAACAATATTTGCAATTCAATTCGACTTTGCAAATATTTTAAACGTTCTATTTGATATTTTCTTTGCATCAAGAAACTAGTATTCTATTCGCACAGGCCTACCGCTAGAGACAGAAGACAGAGAGGTAAAACTCAACCCAACGGAAACCACCCATGGTCTTTAATAATGAAAAATCCCAAGAGTTGCCTGTAAGGACATCATGAGACCACAGAAGTCTGAAACCATGACGGTTGTACGAGGATTAGAACCCAGAACTTCCACCAGATAGCGAGTCCCGTGAGATTTCCAATGGTCACTCTTCATATGGCAAAAAAACCAAATAAAACCACAAATTATATTTTTATTTGCTTATACATCTTTTTGGCTAAAGACATGGTTTTATCATCATTTGTAGAATGGAAGCTGTAACTGCCAACAAAAACTGTACACAGTGATTACAAATTAAAATAAAAAAAAGGACATGAAATAAACCCTTAGTAAGAAAATCCCACTTAAGAAAATTTCCTGCATATTAAATTTAAAAAATTTAATGCTAGACCTATAAATACATTAAATTTTACCCTTTTAATAAAATTTCCCTGTTAATGAGTCTAAATTCGTAAGTACCTTGAGAAACTTCTGAACAGGGATTTACTGTACTTGAACCTTCAGAAACACATGTCCATACCTGGTGTGCTTCCAATCCTCCGCCCCCTTTTATTGCGTCCGCCAAGGTCGAAGCCTCGGTCAGCCTCAGCAAGCTGTCGTTCACGAAGATCGGCTTGAAGAGGTCGGTTATGTAGTCATCCACGTTTTCTGCCCTGGGACGTGTGTTTGGCATCCTGCGCAAAGGGCACATCACGATAAACTTTCACCATCTTCCGAAGAACAGTTAAATGCACACGGAAACATAGCCAAATATAATACAACCAATGTTGCCGTAAGGAAATACATAATAATGAGGATTCTTCGCCAAACCATTCCAAAAATAGCTCTCGCGCACTCATCTACTTTCCCTTACAAGCCGTATCTGAACTCTGTGCAACGTGCTACATGCAACAGTGGAATACGTACAATCAAATTAGATAACCCGTCATGTAAGTCAAGCCTCCACTTGTTGATTTTTTGTTTACTTGCTGATTCCATTTATTATTAAGAAAACTTCTAAAAACTGGCATCAGCCAGCTGCGAAAACACAAAAACTTAAGTCATAGTGAGTGACCTGGATGCTAAAATTAAATTTAAAAAATTTAAGTTATGAATATTTGCCTGAGTTTCAACAAACAGCAGAGTACATATAGATTAAAGATGTCTGGCACAACAAACTAACAACTAAAAAAAGTAATGGAAAATGCATATTTCGTGAAATAACCATAGTAATTTAAATAAACAAAAATAAGGTCATTAAAATGCTATGAATACCTGCATGATTTTACTTTTAAGCCAATTTCATTTTTAAAACATGTGATCTAGGTGTTATTGTTTTTAATTTTTATAAATTCTGTTATTCATAAATATAGCATATATTGAACAAATTTTACACATAATTGTTTTATGATACTTATTTCACCAGACAGTGTCATTTTTACTGATAGACGAAGCACTAGCAACAATAAAAACAAATCTGCCAGTACCTGTTCGAAAGTTACTAATAACAGTTGTAAGATCAAAAAAGAGTTAAATACATTTTCCCAACCTACTCCGTACATACATTTTTTTTTGTAAAAAAAACTTGATGGTGAATACATACATTACACACATTGAATTTAATATATTAAATATTAAGATATTTTGTGAACTGAGCTAAGATTTGATCAAAAATGACGATTATTTTCAGGATGGCAGTTGCATTTCGGTGCTTTGTGGTGTTTTAACTCACACTTCGGTGTTGTATGGTATACTGACGGGCTTTTCGGTCTTACTACGGTTTTATTGCAATTCACCCTGTAATGTTGTCAGAGATGTTTCGGTTTTATAGCAATTCACTCTGTAATGTTGTGAGAGATGTTTCAGATTTAATGCAATTCACCCTGTAATGTTATCAGAGATGTTTCGGTTTTAATGCAATTCACCCTGTAATGTTGTCAGAGATGTTTCGGTTCTATTGCAATTCACACTGTAATGTTGTCAGAGATGTTTCGTTTCTATTGCAATTCACCCTGTAATGTTGTCAGAGATGTTTCGGTTCTATTGCAATTCACCCTGTAATGTTGTCAGAGATGTTTCGGTTCTATTGCAATTCATCACCCTGTAATGTTGTCAGAGATGTTTCGGTTCTATTGCAATTCACCCTGTAATGTTGTCAGAGATGTTTCGGTTCTATTGCAATTCATCACCCTGTAATGTTGTCAGAGATGTTTCGGTTCTATTGCAATTCACCCTGTAACGTTGTCAGAGATGTTTCGGTTCTATTGCAATTCATCACCCTGTAATGTTGTCAGAGATGTTTCGGTTCTATTGCAATTCATCACCCTGTAATGTTGTCAGAGATGTTTCGGTTCTATTGCAATTCACCATGTAATGTTGTCAGAGATGTTTCGGTTCTATTGCAATTCACCCTGTAATGTTGTCAGAGATGTTTCGGTTCTATTGCAATTCACCCTGTAATGTTGTCAGAGATGTTTCGGTTCTATTGCAATTCACCCTGTAATGTTGTCAGAGATGTTTCGGTTCTATTGCAATTCACCCTGTAACGTTGTCAGAGATGTTTCGGTTCTATTGCAATTCACCCTGTAATGTTGTCAGAGATGTTTGGGCAGCACTCGCTAGAAACCAGGACCGCGCCCCACGGAGGAGGCGGAAGAGGCGAGGGTGAGGACCGCGCCGGCGACGCTGACCTGAGCGAGGACGTCCCGGAGCCGGTGAGCACGGCCACCTCGTGGTCCTCGCTGCTCCCCGAGGCGCTGCGCCGCCGCCCACCGCCCTTGATCGAGGCGGCAAGCGAGCGGGCGTCCGACAGCTCGTCCAGGTTGCCGTCCAGCACCGGCATGAACAGGTCGTCCAGGAACTGGTCGACGTCCGACGCCTGCGACGGCACTCTCACACGCCGCACGTGCGATGCTGCGCGGGACACACACATCTGCCCGAGTTCCTCAACACGCCACAAGGTGTCGCTCAACATCTACTTTGTGCAGTGGCGTAGCCAGGATTTGTGTATGGGGGGTGTTAAGAAGCATGGCCCCACAGTATTAAAGCGGAAGGGGGGGGGGGGGGGTTCTCCCCCGGGAAAATTTGGTTTTTAAGGTGTAAAATAGTGCTATTTTAGCAGTTTTCGGTTTTTAAATTTAAATATTGTAATGGTAAAAATTTTATTAATTTTAATATGAAATTTGTTTGATTAAAGATTTGGTGCTAAAGGGGGGGGGGGGGGGTTTGAATCCCTAAACCCCCCCCCCCCCCTTCTGGCTTCGCCCCTGACTTTGTGCACATATTTCATGAGGTCTGATTTAATTATTAGATTAATTTCTAAACTAACTAACTAAAAAAAAAAAGCACAAATAAATAAAAATATATAAAATATAATTTAATTATTTAGATTAAATAACCTAGTCTAAATTTATTATAAAATATCCAACCTTCTACAATTCTGTTGCTTAACAATTGCGGTACTAGTTCCGCTGGTTATTGTTCTGATGATTTTTTGGTGTTTTGTGATCACAACCTGTCCGAATGAGCAACAGTGTCTAGTCTGTGCTATGTTATTTTTTTTTATTTACGGTATTATAGTTGTCCTAGTGCTGTCTGTTTATATGTCTTATCCTTTGTTTTTGTTATTTACTGCTATTTTTTTATTTGTGTGTGCATTCTATTTGTCGTGCCCACCGGTAAAGTCTCTAGACTGTGGGTGGGCATGATACACATTTAAATAAAATAAAATAAAAAGAACTAAGCTTCTCCTATAAATTTGACATACACGTAATAGTACTTTCTGAAAATTGCAACTCCATATTATACAAAACATTTATCAAATTTAACAATAAATTAATAAGTAAACTACTGTAGTAATATCTTACTATCTATATCTCAGAAATCTATGTACTATGACACAAATTGCATCTGTTAAATCCTTACATTTTCCAAAACATTTTGTTATTACGTATTACCAAAAAATAAACAGGTCTGCAACTGCTGGAAAAGATGGCAAAAAATTTATCTACTTATTCATTCAAAACCTTTAAATAATTTTGCAAAATAAAATATATTACTTATATTAGGAACTGTGAGAAATTATGGGATCAAAAATCCTCCGGCATGATTATCTTGTGACAAATAATTATAATGTCTCATCTCATAAATGCCTGTGACATCAGGTTTTATTTGTAATTTTGCAAGGAACAGCTTTTCACACACCTCTTGAAGATTGAGAAGTGGGAAGAATTGTGATTTATTTTTTGTTTTATGGTTGCGTGTACACACCATCAATGAACAAATTCCTGTTTTCTGTCACATTTAAACACTGACAATTTGTATGGTTCTGAAATCCAGAAAAGAAATTCTGGTTTCTGTTAAAAAACAGTCCAGTCCTGAATGCATGGAATTATGAATTTCCACTGACCAAATTTAATTTGCCAGTATGAAGATATATTATAACAAACCGAAATTGAGATATTTTAAAAAACTTGAGGAACAAATCTTACTGTTGAACAGCGCACCATTCAAGCAGCACACCCGTGCACAATTCAAGCAGCACACCGGTGTATTCTGAGGAATTCAAGCAGCACACCAGTGCACCATTCAAACATCACACCAGTGCACCATTCGAGCAGCACACTGGTGCACCATTCAAACATCACATGAGTGCACCATTCAAGCAGCACACTGGTGCACTCTGAGGAATTCAAGCAGCACACCAGTGTACCATTCGAGCAGCACACCGGTGCACCATTCAAGCAGCACACCGGTGTATTCTGAGGAATTCAAGCAGCACACCAGTGCACCATTCAAACATCACACGAGTGCACCATTCAAGCAGCACACTGGTGCACTCTGAGGAATTCAAGCAGCACACCAGTGCACCATTCGAGCAGCACACCAGTGCACCATTGAAGCAGCACACCAGTGCCAGTGCACCATTCGAGCAGCACACCAGTGCACTATGCAAGCAGCACACTGGTGCACCATTTGAGCAGCACACTCATTCAAGCAGCGTACCAATGCCAGTGCACCATTCGAGCTGCACACCAGTGAACTATTCAAGCAGCACACTGGTGTACCATTCAAGCAGCACACCTGTACACCATTCAAGCAGCACACCAGTGCACCATTCAAGCAGCACACTAGTGCCAGTGCACCATTCGAGCAGCACACCAGTGCACTATGCAAGCAGCACACTGGTGCACCATTTGAGCAGCACACTCATTCAAGCAGCGTCCCAATGCCAGTGCACCATTCAAGCAGCACACCAGTGCACTCGAAGGAAGCTCACCCAGAGACGGGGCCTCGCTGGTGTCCGACAGAGCAGACGACTTGGCACCGTATTCTGACTTCTCGGAGTTGCGTGTCTCGATGTACGCCCGGCTGGAGTGGCTGCCCGGCGCCGCTCTCTTGCCCGTGTACTGCGACTTTATGAACCTGCGGGAACAAGCGCACGGCCGTGGCAGCAACTGTGCAGTGGGGGCGTCCTGGGCTCAAATCCCCGCTGAGACATGGATAAGTGAGGCATTTTAATTGTGGAATTAGATTACCGTATTTACCCGCAGAAGGGTTGCCCCTGCGTTTGGGTTGCAATATAATTTTGGGCCTAAAAATAATAACATTTCTACCGTAAAGGTCACCATAGAATATGGGTTGCACCATATATCCGTCTCCAGTTGGATACACGTGAAGTTATTATGGTCCGTATATCAGCTTATTGCCACATAAGGCATAAGAAACACAGCAGTTGACCCTCTGGCCTTCTCTCCCCTCTCTGTCCCTTTATGGATTATACTTTCATCCGTCCGTCCATCCGTCCGTCAAACGTTAAAGCTTGGCCAGGTTTTGTTGGATGGACGGATGGGATTTTTCAGGCCTTCTGATTGGCTGAATGTCAAGTAATTGACAGACGGACGGACGGACGGGTGACGAACGGATGATACGGATCATGGTGAGTCCTGCTTAACGTACAAGATTAAAAATTAGTTCACCAAACAAATTAAAAACCAAAATGTTGAAAAAAGGTTGGTGGAGCAGCGGTGGAGGAAGGGTCGAGCACTGACCTGGGCTGGCCCTTGACATAGCTGCTCTTGTCGTCCTCGCTGCGCGCCTGGCTCACCAGGTCGTGGTAGTCGAACTCTATGGAGCCGGAGCCCGGCAGCAGGTCCGACGGCAGCTGGTCCAGCACCGCGGACGAGGAGCTGCGGCCGTTCAGGTTCAGATCCGTCGACCTGCCGGGACGGGACACGGAGCGGTCAGCGCCTCGCTGGCTAGTAGCCATGACAACAAGCTCTTTTGCTTCTGGGCACACACCCAGGGCCGGCGCGTCCATACAGGCGAACTAGGCAACCGCCTAGGGCGCCAAGTAGCTGGGGGCGGCGCAGCACGACACATAACAGCTGATATAATATGTTCAACGATTATTGAAACTAGATGAAAATGGATTTTTATGACAGTTTGGAATGTTTATATATTGATATAAGTAATTATTTAAAGTCCACAGTGACCTGTTTATGATTTGTAATAAGTAAAAAAAGTAAAAAAAAAACAACACAAGCCTGCTTACATTTGATTGTTGACAAAATCTTAGGCTTATGTATTGTATTCTGAGGCAAGGAAAATTATTTTTGTAGTGTCCGTTTGGGGGGGGGGGGGGGGGGGCATTTAAGGTTTTTCGCCTAGGGCGCCAATTTACATTACACCGGCCCTGCACACACCACGTCCTATGTATCCATACCTGTGTATGTTTAATACTTACCTTATGTTTCAGTATTTTAAAGTGTATATATGGATGTGGTTGGTGATTTAAGGGAGTTTTGCTAATTTTTATTATTATTTTTTTGTTCATCCTAACTGTTTATCAAATGATTAAATTGAAACATACTTCACTAGCGTAGCGTGTGGTACGAATTAGGATTTTTCCACATTTTTGCTGTAACTCAAATTTTTAACTATTTACCTCAATATTTTGGCATGTCAAGACCTAAAAATCATATCTCCCAGACCTTCTACCTCGTTACAACCACAGGCGCTGGTCTGTAAGCCCAGCAAGGAAATAACTTATTATTTCAAGCGGGCGCCTAACAAATGTAATTATAATCGCATCAGTTCACAAGTGGTGACTTCAACATGTAGCGAAAGCTATGTCCCAATGACATGTCAAACCCGAAAAATAATGCATGGGAGCTTTTTTTGTAATCAGTATCAAAATATTTTAAATTGCAAGATGGCGAGGCATAATCTCCCTTAAACCTATTCATAATGTTTTATATTTGACCTGTTCAATCTGCTACCACTGATAAAAGTGAGCTGATTAACAGTATCACACCAATAAAAGTAGCCAATTCAAACAGTCAAATGTCACAAGCCTTACATTGGAAGTCCTCTTGCATTCAAGGCCATTTTAAAAAAAGAAGATTTTTGTATATTTGGTTTGTCGTGAATTCTAGATGATTTCATATTAAGTTGGTTCCAGTGAATTCAAGGAATGGTACAGACAAGCTCGCAGTAAACCCGCCCAGCAGCCGACCCGCGGCTGAGGCACGAGTCCCGTGCGGACGTCAGGCGCACCTGCTGTTGTTGAGGCTGTACTTTCGGCTGTCGCCGCGCTGCGACACGGACTCCAGGTTCTCCTCCAAAAGAGCCTCGGCCTTGCTCATGTACGCCTTGTTGGAGACGCCCCCCCTCACGTCGCCCTGGCTGCCCGACACCTGCTCCACCGAGAGGTAGCGGTCGTTGAGGCGGCTGTGCGACAGGCCCAGGCTCTCCAGCTGGCGCGGCGGCGGCAGCTCCTGGTGGCAGTTCCCCCGTTTCCCCGAGGTAATGCCAGCGTTCCCAACGATGACACTAGTTGCACACATCTGACACACAACCACAGGTGGATTTACGGGGATGCATGCGGCCCCTTCATCCTTCCCAGACGCTTAAAAATTGACAAAAAGTTTAATACGGTCCTGATAAAATTACGTCCGTTACAACACTTGTGCACCCCCCCCCCCCCCCCCAGCCCCCCCCCCCCCCTCCCCCGGGAGGTCGCTGCTGTCCTGGCCACCCTGTTGTAAGCCACAAGGTGAGAACCCGTTTACTCCCCGAGTTTTAGGCTGGCCAGCGCCCTCGTCAAGACAGGGAATCACTCGCAACAGGGGTCAGAGAGCCAGGTTTTTTCAAGTTGTTGGTAAAATGTAATATTTTACTTACTCTTTTCATTCTAATTTGATATTGGTAGAGACCTGTAAAATTCGCGGATTTATTCGGTGATAGGCTAGAATTCAGACACACATAACTCTTAGATAATTTTGCTATTGGCTTACTGTTCATCTGGACGAATCTCAACCGGAGAAGGATCGAATCACAAGAAAAAACCAGCTGAGACGACTTACAAGTCGGCAGCCAATGAAACTTGCGTTATTTGCCCGAGTGTACAGGGGTGTGTGCAGTCTATCCTGCAAGGCCATCGAAAACAGCGAATTTTGCAGTTCTCTAGATATTGGTATTGAAGACTATTTGAAACCCTGCAAGTGCTAAAGGAAAGGAACTCGTGCTCGCAGAAGGGAAGGGCACTGACCGACTCCAGCAGGTTGTCCAGACTGCGGCTGCGACCCTTGTCCTCGAAGTAGCGGTCGTTGAGGGCCGACTGCCGGGACAGCCCCATCTCGACGGTGTGGTCGCGCGACTGGGACCGCAGCTTGCCGCCCTTCTTGCCGTGCTCCGGCCCCTCGTGCGACTGCTTGCGCGCCTGCAAGCACGGCTCTGTTCACGGGCGTTCCAGGGAGGGACGCCCATCGCCCATCCTTACTTTCTTCACATGAACAAATAATTAACGAGTTTTCAAAGAGCCTTTTAAGGAATCAAATGTCTTCACATATTCACGATTTTGCAGATTCATTTTTATTGTTCCGTGGAGTTAGAAATGCTTTTATACAAATTATTACATCGTTATAAGATCACGTGTCAGTCGCAATAAGCTGTTTTGGTGAATTGAGTACTATGAAACCTTTCATATATATATTTTTTTAACAATATGCTATATTTTATAAGCAGAGTTCATAAAAAAAAAGAAAAATAATACCAAAATCTCCTGTTTCAAAAACAAAATTAGCCTAAAAATAAAGTCATCAAATCTTGTGTTTAAGTATGCATTATTAAAGATGTTAGTTTTTTAAGGTTGCTATGGTCCACTCAAGCACAGTGTTAGATTTTCCCTGGTAGATAAGGAATATGGTATACTTCTCAAACCACTCGGGGAGAGAGAGAGTTGACAAGTATCCGAAGCGGACTCGGGACTCACGGCCTGCTTGGCGCCCGGGGGCTCCGGCGGGGGCACGGCCGGGCGGCGCGGCGAGGACGACGCCGGCGGGGCGACGTCCGGCTGCGCGTCCCCGGGCGAGGGGCCGGCCCCGCGGCGCCCCGACACCAGGAAGCTGCTCCGGCAGGCGGGGAACGCCGGGGCCAGCTCCATCTCCGCGACGAGGTCCAGCACGTAGTCGAGCCCCAGGGCCTCCCTCGCGCCCCGCTCGTCGTCCGCGAGGCTCACCGTCCAACCCTGGGTCTCCGCGATGCCCCGTTCCCTGACCACCTGCGCGGCCAGGTCCTCGCACGTGGTCCACGAGTCCACGGCCGCGGTGCGCGTCTCCCCTGCCGCGCAACCACACCGTCCGAGCTGTACACGTGGCTTCAGAGTCCTGCCTCACTCGGTGCACTCTTACATTCGAGGTAGTGTTACATTCGAAGTCGTCTTACATTCAAGGCTATTTTAAAAATAAGATTTTTGGATATTTGGTTGTACCAATTGGGATAACCAATTTTATTTTCAAAAATATTTAGGCTTTTTATTATTTCGGTAACTAGCAATGCACAAAACTCTGAAAATTCCATGTTCCGATCCAGGATATTGAAAAGTTTGCTGTACTATATTTAGTTATTTTCTTTGAATCCAATCGCAACCAATTCAGATGGTTACGATGAACAGAAATATTGTAAATTACTTTATTTGTAAGACAAAAAAAATATATATATACTCTTCGGCTCTTAACTCAATATTAACTTGTAATGAGCCAGCCATGCAAGCGCCAGCACGCTATGATCAATCTCACATCAAGTTTTGATTGGCCACCCGGACTTCCCGAAGCAGAGAGATGTCGGCTCTATCGATCAAGAAAGAAACAAGCTCAGAAAAAAATGCAACGGAATCGGCACAGATGGCCCAAAGCGGTGAATGCGCACAACCAAATTCTTCGCCTCGAGCACTGCAGGCATCTACATCGGGCCAACCCAACGATCACTCATGAAATACAGAAAGCAATGGACGTGGAAAAACTCCGAACTCGCATCCTACTTTGAAACCTGAATCAAATTCACAAAATAAAAAAACAAAGAGGTAGTCGTCCTGACTTCTACCCACCCCAATTTTTTTAGTATGGGGTGTATCCCACACATCACAGCTGCTAAAACGTAACAGAAACGTCTATGGAATGGTGGGTTAGGGACAGGGCTCACCGTCGGGACACTCGGAGCCGAGGGCCATGTTGACCCTCTTGCGGTTGGAGCGCCACTCCAGCAGGCACGGCGGGAAGCCCCTGGCAAGGTTGCTCTCCACCCGCGCCGACTGCAGCAGCTTGCGCTGGCACAGCGCCTTGTAGCCGTCGTAGCCGTGGTCCGACACGTACCTGCCCACGCACCCCGCTCAGCGCAGCGCTCGAGACACGCCAGTCACACTCCACAGCACAGCACTACCTGATACTGACTGCATTGCTAACAGAAGCATCTGAAATACCTGACGCCAACAGTGTTGTTTGCAAAACCATCTTGGAGGATAAAATGTATTTGTTCAGGAATAAGGAAAATGCAAATAGTTCATACCTGTAGTCATAATTAATAAATACGTCATTATTTATCTACTAAGAAATATTTCACAAATTTTATTTTCAGATCCAACAGCAAATATGAACTGAAATATGACTTAAAATCACAATAAATTTAAATTTTTAAATTTTTGGAAAAAAAAAAATAATTGTGTTCAATAGCTATCTCCCGCATATCTTCATTAGATATTGTGATGCCACACACGGAATGATTAATATTGAATTTTAAATGCATTTATTTCATGATAACAACTTTAATACCAAACAGGAACAGGAAAATTTACACGTGTAAAACAGAGTGTTGCATTCAGTATATACTAAAATAACAACCGCTGTGATTCAATTTCAATAACTCGGCTGACTACGAACAGAGCGTCGTGGGTGCCAGCACACTCGTAAGAAGGGCGACACTCACTTGAGCAGGTACTTGTAGAGGGTCTTGGAGGGGGGGAACACAGAGAGGCAGTTGGCCATGAGCAGCCAGCCGCGCTCGTTGTTCGCGTCGTTGTCGTTCTTCCACGTCTGGTTGCACAGCTGGCACAGGATCTCGTCGCGCAGCTTCTCGTTCACGACGCCCTGCGACGGGACGAGCGGGGAGAGTGCACTTCAGAGACAAATGGAAACCTCGTGCATCGCCATGATCATTGCACACAACTGTGCGTGGTAAATCACTCCACTGAGCTCCATACACCCATGAGCCTGGGGCCCTCAAGAGGATGTTGTACAGCCGCCCCTCGAAGTAACGCCCTATATTCGTTCCAGGAAAACAGAGTGCTAATCAAAACAGCGCTAATTAAATACTTTTTTTTTCATACTAATTTATGTTAATCAAAATAAATCTTTTCCCAATCTGGTAAATAAACATTGAATTACATTCTGAGATAGCAAAAAGCAAAAAGCAAAAAAAAAAAAAAAAAAAATAATAGCTCTTGGGCATAAAATTTCTAAGTAGGCACTAACAACATGTAGGGGTTACAAAATATACAGGTGATATATATCAGTTCTAATAATATTTTAAAAAAATTCATAAACTTAAAATTTTCATTTACTATAAAGATTATTTAACCTGTTAACGTAATTCCAGACTCTGTTGTTTAAAAAATGTGTTTCTGATATAATGTGCCTCAGCACATGCAACCACATTCTGAAATAAGCAAAATAGGATGTGATAGTTATTTTTTTCTTTTTTAATTTAGGAAAGGTTGAAAAAAATTACAAAAATAACTTCCTTGATAATATAACTTCCAACAGTGGTCAGACGGCATAGCCTGCTGTATAAAGTCATGTTTGTCATTTGACTTTTATTATTTATTTTTTAATATAAATTCTATATAAGGTTGCATATATCATGAACTGTATTAGGCTTTATTCAAATAAAGGTTGTATTACTAAATTAAAGTGCACTGCGATACACAATGGACACTGCTGACACCAGTGGTATGTTGACACTGCACTTGAGACATCAAAGTGTCGGCGCCCGAACCTTGTTGACGATGTAGTCTCCCAACGCGATCTCCTTCTTCCCGCTCAGGTTGTTGTCGTTCATGAAGCGCAGGATCAGCTTGAAGATGGCGAGCGAGTCCTGGTAGTCCATGTCCTTCGACTTGGCCAGGAAGGGCGTTTTGATTGGCTCGCGCTTCATGCCCCACAGGTGGGACTGCAACCGAGGCCACGCTCCTAACTTCTCTGCCGCGGCTTGTTGAGTCCGGCCATCAACATTACAACATCACTTCGAAAACACTGAACCTGCCGACATCACTCTATCAGGAAGTGCGTTGTTATCTTACAGTTATGAGAACTAAAATTGATGTTACATCATTCAGATGTTAGAAACAAAATATAAAATAATAATTCATCTTCATTTTAATACATTGCTAATAACGATGAGGTTCTAAGTTTCAGAGATTTATAAAAAAAAAAGAAAAAGGGTTTTCGTATTTAATAAAATTTTTTGTACTTTGCCATTTTACTAGCTATCTGATAAACAATACGAAGTTACGAACAATCAGTTGCATCAGATGAAAATAGGAATTATCTAATTCAGTTTACCATATTGTCAACAGCAACAGGAGCACAAAAAAATTTCATTTGAGTGGGAAGGGGTGGGGTTAGAACTACTTTGCCCACTGTTCGCTCTCAAATCCTTTCCTTTCATTTGTGGGAATGACAGATATTTTAGGATTTTGGGACGAGGAGATATATCCCCATCTCTCCGCTGCGTACATGCTGTACAGCGAGGTCACTAAAGATGTTACCAAACGGAACAGCCTAAAGTAAGATACCGGGGAAGGAACTGAAATGAAAGGGAGGTAAGTTAGGTTAACTGCATAATTTAAAAAAATTTGCATAATTTCAATATTTTAACGAAAATTTTCCAATAATTATTGTAGCTGTCTTAACTTAAACAACCTTTCACTTTAATATCATTTGCCTAATTCTCCAGAAGTTGTTATATGATACTAATAAAAATTTTTTTGAGGGATTCTAACTCTCTTTCTTATTATTTGAATTCAATATTTGTATTTGCAAATAATTTGATAACGATATTTGTATTTGATTCGAACTAAAGAACTGATATTCGCCCAGGCCTAGTGCAGTGTCCGGCCACCGCCACCTCGCTCCGTGCGATATTCGAACTCCACCACCTCGAAGCCACACACACACCTTGAAGTAGACGTTGGTGAACTTGGTGAAGGCGTGGTAGTCGATGTCGTGAGGCAGGTGGTGCCTCTCCTGTCGCGGCGAGACTCCCCCCACCACCTTCACCAGGTTACGCTCCGAGTGGACAGGCTGCCAATCTGCGAGGCACAACGGATTCACTCGTTCAGGTGGCAACTGCGGCTTGTACCGTGCGCGAGCTTCGTTAAGTACGACGTAACACACTCGATACTATTGCATTTTTTAATCAGTTGGCAAATTCAAATGCGGCAATGCATGTTTTACCTAGGTTCGAATTTGTACAAATCAGACTCAAATATACTGCGATAACAACATGATGATGGCACAACATTAGATTGACATTCACAAAAAGTACCGTATTTACTTGCATTATGTCCGCAGGCAGCTGCGCAGTGGAGTGCGAGTTTCTGAGTCCGGACGGTTTCACCGCGCTACAAAACCCTCTCAGCGACCGCTCCGGAGAAATGAACAACTCAAGGTCAAAGCATTGTTGACAGCGTCGGTAATTTTCCATCCCGTTACTGTGCCTTTCAGGGGTGGCCAAGGTTTCTTTGTCTGGTGCGGACTTTATGCAGATTTTAAAAAATTCCATTTCAAGTATTTAAAAAGAAAAGTGCGGACATTATGCGATGACGGACATTATGCGATTAAATATAGTAAATTGTACAAAAAAAAAAAAAAACATAAAATCGTGTCCCTAACGACTACACATCAATGTCTTGATCCCTCCCGGGCAGAGACACCGAACACTGAGCGTGCGGACCGCCTCACCGTCCAGCTTGCTGAAGATGAACGCCAGCTCCGCCGGGATCTCCAGGTGGTTGACGCCGGCGACCGCGCGGGACGCTCGCTCCACCTCCTCCTTCTGCTGCCGCGCCTTCGCCCGCTCCCGCGCGATCTTCTCCACCTCCGCGCGGCGCTTCAGCTCCTCCTGTGCACCCGGACAGCAGACCCTTCGCTACCGAGACGGTCCTGCTTCAGTCGACACAAGGGGCTGCACTTGCGGGAGCAGGCCAGGCCACTGCGAAACTGGGAAAATGCTCTTGCTCTCCAATCAGGTCACGCCACGCCCTCAGAGTAGTCTCTGTTGGCAGGGGCGTAGCCAGGGGGGGTTTTAGGGGTTCAAACGCACGACCCCCCCCCCCCACCCTTAGCAAAAATCTTTAATTAATTTCTTATTCATCACTCAAACAAATTTCATATTATAATTAATAAAATTTTTACCATTACAATATTTAAATTTAAGTACCGAAAACTGCTAAAATAGCACTATTTTACACCTTAAAATCCAAATTTACCCGGGGGAGGAACCCCGGACCCCCCGCTTTAATACGGGGGGAAGGGGGGGGGGGGCGGCATACTTCTTAACACCCCCCATACACAAATCCTGGTTAAGCCACTGTCTGTTGGGTCAGTGTGCCTTTATCACACGGGGGCGCCCACTTAACATCTTCCCGTAACATTCCGAAACTCAACCCTCCGCCAAACAACATGTGATAAGCATTGCTAAAGACAACACTCTGTGCCCTTCTGCAGACATGAGCCAGCAATCACCAGTCATTAAACAAATTCGGGGGTAGGTCGTGTCGAAACACGGCTGCAAGTTGTGCACGCAGGAAGTTGAAACAACACACGGCCGCGGCACGCACCTTGAGCTGGAGGTAGCGCCTGCGCTGGCGCCGGGCGCGGAAGTTGGCCTGGGCGATCACCGCGCCGCGCCGCAGCGCCAGGAAGCGGCGCCGCTCGCGCCAGCCGCGCAGGTGCGCCTGCAGCACGAGGGCGGCGTGGCGCGCGGCGCGGTACCGCCGGCGGGCGAGGTACCCGCGCGCGTGTCGCTGCAGCGTGACCGCCGCGCGGCGCAGGATCCCCGCGCGCCGCCCCTCCAGCCGCCGCTCCAGCCCCTCGCGCAGGAAGGCGCGCGTGCTGCCCAGCTGGTAGTCCGTGCCTCCCGGGGCCGCCTGCTCCAGGATCACGCGGCACAGCTCCCTGGGGGCACGCCACATGCCGGCTCACTCTCTCCAGGATCGCCTAACACATCTGACCAACCTCGCCCATCCCCTACCCCTACAGATCTGCAAACACACTTAGCACTAAGTGCATGAATTATACACAGACCGGCTATGCTGCAGGCAACACATAGTATTTTGTGCACTAGCACAGACATGTAGACAAAATTACCTTTTCTTGGGTGCCCCTATAAATAGTTTGGCATTTTCTGCTAAAAAAGAACTATACTTATATTAGCACTGATGGTTTCAGGACCTTTTTTTTTAATTTGGCAACATTAAAAGTATTACTACCTACACATATATATGATCTATAACAAATAATGCAATTTACAGAAAGAAAAGTTTACGAAGGGTGACTACAGAAGCAAAAAAGGCCCTTCTCCCCAGCAGGGCCACGGATAAAGGAGAGAGTAGTAGATGTGGGTGGGGGGAGGGGAGGTGGTGTTTTTTCAACAGGTTGTAAGGGAGAATCCCTGGGACTAGAACACTAGAGGAACCCAGTTGAGTTCATAATTATTTTTTTATGCTCATGTTCATTGCTATTAAAAAATTCATTGGGGAACTTACAAGTTATAAAATTTTTACAAATCACATTTACAGTTGCGGCAACAGCACTTTCAGTCTTTAGACATACTTATTTTTAAATTGTGTGGTCAGAAAGATTGTATCTGAGTAACGGGGAGAGGCCCCCGGGACGGGGGACGGCAGCTCACCTGAACGGAGTCCCCCGCTGGACGGCCCTGCCCCCCTGGGGCAGCAGGTAGCGGTAGCGCTCCACGAAGTGGGAGAAGCGCAGCCGCACGGGGTAGCCCATCTTGCGGATGCGGATGGTCTCCAGCATGCCCGTGTACCGCAGCTGCTCCAGCACGATGGGCATGTCGAACTTCATGGGCGCCTTGTCCGAGTTGGGCTTGATGCACCTCACGAACCAGGGGTTGCACCTGCGACGACCATTCCACCCACGCTACAGCCTCGCGTCCCGGCAGCCAGGCGGTGGCACACCCTGGGAGTTTTTATGTACTGAACAGCATCGATACCAGTGGCGGATCCAGGATTTTGGTTTGGGAGGGGGCTTGACCCAGCTGAGGCTAGGCTTTATCAAGGCAAACACTAAAACAATAGTGGACCCAGATGCTTTTGGAGGGGGGCTTGAGCCCCTTAGACCCCCCTCTGGATCCGCCACTGATTGATACATGTATTTATTTTTTTTTTTTAACAAAATCATTGGCTTAAGAACCAAAAATAATTAAATAACAAACTAATCAAGCAAAATCAGTAATTAAATTTTTGTGTTTAAATGTTGGCGTTCTGAAAGTATAATATTCCCTGTGATTTTCAGTGTGATGATGTTATTTCAAAATTCAGCTACAAAGAACACTCGAGTCATGATAACTGATGTTGGCTCTACCGGCTACGAGGGCGCTCGCGCGGACTCACTTGGACATGGACTCCAGCAGCTGCTGCAAGGAGTCGTGGAAGCGCGCGGCGACGGTGGGCGTGCGCGGCTTCATCGTCACGAACCTGCCGTTGGCCTTGTTGATGGTCTTGGTCGCCTCGTGGCTGGACCGCACGCACTGGAACATCTTGCTCAGCAGCTAGCACAACAGACCACGGAGCAGAAAATAAGGCAAACGCGCTCATCGGCGGCTCCCGACTCGCAGCCAGCGCTGTTCACGCCCCGGACCCAAGGCTGTGTTCAGCTCCCAGCCGTCCAAAATGGGAAAAAAAGAAAATATTGTAGTTAGAATATTTGTAACTAATCTTTACAAACTACAGTTTAAAAATGTATATAGGTAATCATTTAGCCATGATTTTTTTAGTTATTATTTATTATTTAATTGGCATTTTGTTCCGATCTCCTTAAGAAAGAAGTTGAATACCAAAAAGCCTCGTTCCCTTCCATTTTTAGTGGACGGGTCTTTGCCTATACATGAACATTACTGTACACGAACATAAAAGAATCAATAGATGATACTCATTAATATACAAAAAAAATTGACATTTTATTGAATATTTAATACACAAATAAAAAATTCTATTGTTTTTGTTTTTAGTATAGTAAATATTTTACTGTATTTCCTTTATAAACTGAACCCTAACTATGCATTATATATTCAGAAATAATTGAAAGCCCAACATAACAATTTCTTGCAAGAATGTTGGTGTTTGCAGAATGCAACACAATAATTTAAAATTTAAATAAATAAATAAATTTATTAATTCTTTCATCCACGGTGCACACAAAGGTTCAGACAAATTTCAGAAACTAGACATTACATGTTTGAGACATCTATGTTGACTGTATTGGCAATAGGCCTGTGCGAAGCTCCGACTAAGCGAATCAATCCACGCTCTTTTTTTTAATATTCGATCTGACATAGCCACAAAATTTTGCTATTCGTTTTATTCGAAGCTTCAGTTGTAACGCGAAGCTTCACATTTTTTTCGCAAAGCTTTGAAACATTGGATGCCCAAGTTTCGATCATGAAAATATTTTCAATTTTGTTATTGTGTTCAACAAATGTAGTTACGTACATAAAAAACAAAAAAAAAATTAAAAGATTTACTTCTATGAATGCTCAATATTAATGTTATTCATGGTTAAAATTTACAATTTTTTATTGAATGAATCAGTTAATCAGTTACACAGTTCAAACATTACAAACGTTAAGTGATTTTTTTTATTTTACTTGAATCCTGCATTTTACGAAATTAGTGTGATACGGCTTCGCCGAGAAAAAAAATTTGCGATTCGATTCAATTTCGGAAATATTTTAAACGTTGTATTTGCTGTTGGTCTGGCAGCAAGGAAGCGGTGCTCGCACGGGCCTGACTGGCCGCCACAGGGGGAAGGAGAGTGACTTCGTGAGAGTGAAAGCGACTGACGGCAAGGAAGGCGGGATCTGTAAAGCGACTGACGGCGAGGAAGGCGGGATCTGTAAAGCGACTGACGGCGAGGAAGGCGGGATCTGTAAACCTACTGACGGCGAGGAAGGCGGGATCTGTAAACCAACTGACGGCGAGGAAGGCGGGATCTGTAAACCAACTGACGGCGAGGAAGGCGGGATCTGTAAACCAACTGACGGCGAGGAAGGCGGGATCTGTAAACCAACTGACGGCGAGGAAGGCGGGATCTGTAAACCAACTGACGGCGAGGAAGGCGGGATCTGTAAACCAACTGACGGCGAGGAAGGCGGGATCTGTAAACCAACTGACGGCGAGGAAGGCGGGATCTGTAAACCAACTGACGGCGAGGAAGGCGGGATCTGTAAACCAACTGACGGCGAGCTTGCTGGAGATGAGGAGCTCCACGACGTCCGGCCGCAAGGTGTCGCGGTTCTTGTCCAGGAAGCCGTCCACGCTGTACCACACCTGGCCCGCGTAGTGCCGCACGCCGAACTCCGTGCCGGACATGCGCGGGCGCGAGTACAGCTCGTTGAGGGCGTGGTTGTAGTGGCACTTCTCCAGGAAGGACAGGTCCGTGGCCTTGGGGAAGTTGGACTCGTCGTCCAGCAGGTGCAGGATGCCCACGGGCTTCTTGGCGATCAGGCTGATGACCGGCATGTTGTCCTGGGGGGCACACCGCCGACCAGCACCAACCAGGTCAGCCGCCCAATTGCGGTAACACCGAAATGACACAGAATACTCTGCACAACACCAAAATGTGACTTTATGTAAGCTTCTGGACATACGCCATTGCTAAGCACACGTATGTCTGCAGAAGAAAACTACAAAAAAAACCAAAAGTACAAAAAACACAAATTAAGCAAAAAGTTGCTGTTGTCAACAGGATATGTACACCACATAATATTCCATAACAGGAATATGGTCAACAAACAAGGAAAAACAAAGAAAAATGGTCTAAGAGAACGAAAAAAAAAAAAAAACCCACAAATGATGAATTGAACCCCCCCCCTCCCTCCCGCCCAAAAAATTCAGCACAACAATTGAAACGAGACAAAAACACAACAAAAGTGTTATGGAATGTTATGTGGTGTATACATCCTGTTGACAACAGCAATGTTTGCCTAATTTGTGTTTTTTTGTCTTTTGGTTTACATACATGTGCTTAATAATGGCGTATGTCCAAAAGCCTACATCAAGTCATGCACTCCCATTGCACAAATCTTTCAAAGCTAATACCAAAACGCAAGTTAATACACAACATACCACCGAAATGCAATTTACATCATGGAACTATGTAGCATTTAACAAAAAAAACCATAATTCAAATTATTAAAAAAGTAATCTTATAAGTTATAATGTTTGGAATTCAAAGATTGTCTTTATTTACAGACCAAATTATTGCGCAAAAGTGCATGGATAAGAAAAACTAAAGACAAATATTTTTTTGTCGAGCCCCCCTTCCTATTATTTAATGTATAACTTGTTCTTCGTGAGGATTTTTTTTGTACTGCAACAAGCTTAAGCCTGCAAAGGCGTATGTCCAGATATTAAATTTAATTTAATTTTCCTTATTGCAAGAATAATTTAAACAAAGTAGGTATTATCTCGGTATGGGGATTGTTGAGAGGGATTCTTTAAAGCCGCCACTTTTTTTTTTACGGGTACAAAGACTCAGCTCGACTACCTCAGGTCACGACATCTGCCACGTAGCGGGTGAAAGATTCCACACATGCTTAGTGACGGGGACACTTGAAGTGGAGCACGCGGATCGCAAGATGAGCTGGCACTGCCCCACGAGGGCTCGACGAGGCTGGAGGAACGACACAGCCCCGGAGGCTGCGGTCCATTCAGTCGCCACTCACCGTGTACGTGATGGTCTGCCACTCGATCTTCTCCTTGGCGTACTCCTGCTGCTCCAGCTTGAAGATGTGCTTGTTGAAGTAGAACTGCAGGTTCTCGTTGGCGTAGTTGATGCACAGCTGCTCGAAGCTGTTCTCCTGCCGCACACACACACACACACACACACACACACATGTTGGCAACTGCAACCGGCGTACTGTTACACTGTATTTTATGTTAATTTATTGTTTTGGTTAATGAGCATCAAAATTGTAATTATTAGGGCTGGGCCGATCACTAAATTTGCCGATCATTCCGATACCGATCATTTGCGCCGATGACCGGCGCCGATCATTGCCGATCAGACAAATTAAGAATTATATAGCTTGTTTGATGTTAATAACAAAAATTTTAAAATCAGCACACAATATTCTAAGGCTGTGGTTTCGTAAGTGCAATAGACATAAGTTAAAATTACATAGTATTATTTCATAAAAATCTAAGTTTTTATTGTGAATTATTAAAAACTCGGTAAAATAATGGTGTGGCATGTTTTAAAAATACCCATATGCAAATTAATACTGTAAATTCGTGTTTTTGTTGATAGGTGACTGTAGGCCTACCTTATTTAGTTATTTTGAATTTTGAAAGTAAATTTTAAACGTACAACTTTGCATTTTTAAGCTTAATTCAGTATTTATTAATTTTGATTTAGTATGTAATGATCGGCGTTTGGTGATCGGTAAATAATTTGCAGATCGGTACCGATGCCGATGTGTTAAAATCGGCCGATAATTGTGATCGGTGATTGGCATCGGCCCAGCCCTAGTAATTATGTTTATTGTATAAAATTAGTACTGTGATATGTAGAAAACAAATTTTGCTCTATGGCACATGATATATCTTTGGTGAGGAAAAAAGAAAACAGTTGTTATTACATGAAATGGAGAGGAGAATAAACAGAAGAAAATAAAAAAGTGTACGTTCATTTAAAATTGTGATGATTATTTTATAAAAGATATAAATTGTTATAAATTTGGTGTTCCAGACTATGTCAATAAGGACCTTTATTACTCACTCAGTGGTCTGAAAGTAAGTGGTCTTATGCTCGTTACGTAAGTAGCTAAGCCGGCGCAGAAATTTTTTAATATTCATCAAACCAATGTAGTAAATTTAAATAGTTACTGCTGAAACCAGTACACCAGTCATGCTGTCGTGTTGAACCACGACTTCACGGGTGTATGCACATACACAGTCATGTTGGATCTCTACTACTATTCCAAGACGTTCAGGTAAGGTAGCGAATAAGCACTGCCTTGTTGGGACAAGACAGTAACCTAACTCGCGGGCCGTATTCCAGAACGTGTTCAGACAGAATCCCAGTAAGGGAACAGATCGGCAACATTATCAATAAACAGTGCCCTGCGCGAGGCTATAAGATGGTTCCAATGTGTTCTAGCAGACATTTTGCATCCACCAATACAAATTCTACAGCAAAAATCCTAGAGATACCAGCATTTATCGCACAAAAATAGAAAATATACGAATCAGAACCTGCAATACTATTTAAATTGCGATTATATCTTTTTATGACCATTAAAGTGTACAAAATGTAATCCATGATAGTTTTGCTACCATATAGTTTCATTTGGCACACAAACGCGCTTGATATGTCTCCCCAATGTTCACAAAAATTTATATAGACAAGTTAATGGCGTCAGACCCGAGTCCGCCATCTGGAATAATTCACCGATGAAGTGAGATCTGTACATGCGCTGCAGTTAGGGAACTGAACAGCAACAGATAGGACACCAACATTCATTACCTCAAAAATAAGGGACTGGCCATGTCTTTATCTGAGGGTTTGGGAGCGGTTTGTGCACTTGGAATACGGTTAGGCTACAGGTGTTGCATAAGCAACACCTAAACCCTTATTTCTGTGTCTCTTGTTTCTGTGTGTCATATAGCTGGTTCACACTTAAATGAACACTTTCAGAAGTGCTGCTTGATATCTTTTTATTCCCAAATGACAGACAGTGGTTTTTTCTTACGGTTAGTTTCAAAAGTGCTCATGTAAGTCTAACAAGACTGTCAGTTTGTCCCACAAAAAGCCAGCATCTGCTCACACCTTCGGCACGACGTCTGACAGCATGAATGTAAAGGCAAAACATTGTGATACGGAGCGAGACAGCACTCTAGCCTCACCTTGAAATCCTCGAAGCCAAATATGTCGAGGATGGAAATGGAGGCGGTCCTCTTGGTGCCCTTGAACACGATCTGGTTGATGCGCGACACGAGCCACGTGAAGAGGGCGCTGTACAGGGCCTTGGCAAAGGCGTCGCGTGCGTCCAGGGCCTGGTCGATGCTCAGTGGCGTCAGCACCCGCTCGTTCCGCGCCTCCTGGGGACGTCAGCACAATCACCAGCTGTTCTCTGTCCTCATCACGACAGACAGTCGTGCTTCATACAGGAACTATGAGTAGAGCCAGGATTTTATGGCGTTACGGAAAAATAAATTTAATTTTTAAAAAAAGTTGTTTTCATCTTTATCGTCATTAAAAATTAAAACTCATGTAATAATAATAAATACATGTCAAGCACAATTACATTGATCAACTGAGTCAACAATTCATGGTAAGATACTTCACATGTGTACATTAAACAATACTGCTACATATATTGTTGATAGTTAAACAAAAATCTACAACTAAAACTTTCAATAATCAAAAAAAAAATGCAATGTTTTAATTAAAAGCCTAAATTCTGTTATACATGTACATTTTATTGTAATGTTTCTCTTTAGGCCTATACCCATGACTGTATGGTATCAGCTATAGACTGCTTTTATCTACTTTAATTTTTAAAAAAAACCATAGAAACTAAATAATTTTTTTGTACTTAACATTTAATGTTTTTAAATAAAAACCTAAACTAAAGATTTATGAAATGAATTGTATATTTTAATAGCTATAATGAGGTAATTGAGTTGAATTTTGCTGCATTTAGGTTTTATCCGGTGTTATTGACTTTCATTTCAGTGTTTGGCAGTGTACTGACTTAATCATGCTGTTAATTCATTTTATCGCAATTCACCACATAATCTTGGCTCTAGCTATGAGTTGAGGTATTTGTCTACATGTTTGGCAGAAGAAAATTTAGCAGAATACAGCTACTTTTGAGTGAATCACAAATGTTCAACACTACAGCAAAATCAATCACCAGAGTTGAACTACGGTAAATCAAGTAAAAAACATGCGCAATAATCTAATATCTTACAGAACTTCGTGAAGTCATATTTAAACCAGGAGTGTAGCCAAAGGGGGAGTGTATCAGAATACTTTAAACCCTCCCTCCAAAGAGTTTAAAAGAATAGAGGAAATCGTTTTGTCAATTAATTACCAGGCGTTGAAAAGTGAAATAAAAAAAAATTTTCCAATATAAGAGCCCCTGTAATAAAAAAAACCGTAAACATACACACACACATTCGCGCCCATGCACACACATGCATGCGCCCCCTCCCCCTTCACACACACACACACACAATGTAAGTGCTGTATGCTAATTAAAATCTGAAACTAAAAAGAACACACAAAATGTTATTATAAAACTGTAAGAATCAAATTAAGGATGCTGCTTCCTCGCTGTTCAGGCCGGGTGTAAATGTTGAATTTGAATTTCCCGCCCCGCAGCGTTGGAATCGTGACGCTGCTGCTCCCACGCCATCTTGTGACCAGTTCGTTCTCGTTTGTTTTCGCTTCGGCAGGTCGGCCGTGCGCAACGGTAGAAGTTTGTGTTTATTAGTAACTATACGGTCCGTTATGTCGATTGAGCCCAGACACTTGCCGCACATAGACTCTCGGCCGACGCCCGGGCGAGAGCTCGCAGACAGAAAGCGGGAGGCGGACAGGACAGGCAGTACTGACCGTGGTCTTGGTGGTGAGGGAGCGCTTGATGCCGTCGGTGTTGAGCTGCAGCAGGTGCCCGGTCCAGCGGATCTCCGCGTCCGAGCCGATCTCCACCCCCTCCGTGCCGTGCTTCAGCTGCTTGCGGTGGAAGTACACATTCCCCAGGTGCAGCACTGCGCAGAACACGGCCGTCTGCCGTTACCAGTGTGTCACCCGGTCGTTGAACGAGGCCCGGCCCACGGGTGGAGGCAGCGCCCTAGACGGACCCGCGTGACAGAACTCCAAACGCCTGACGAGAGGCGAACCTCTGTCGCCCCGGGGCAACAGTCGTGCGACGGAATGTCACCGGTCGAGCACACGCGACATGGAAAAAAAAACGAGTCCGTGTACTTGCGTACATGCATTAGAAGTTATGCTCACCTGGCGTTATATAAAAAAACTAACTTTAATTTTGCATGCAAGTAACAGAAATAATATAATGATAAAAGGACTAGAGTGATATTATAAATAAGTTTGGTAAAGAATGAATTCTATCAAATTGAAAATTTTTCCTTTGGCTAGCTCTTTACGCACGCCCTAAAGTTTACATGGCGGGATAAATCAATGTAAGCTCTTTTTAATCTTCAATTTGTCTTCGCCAAGAAATTTGGTGTTCATTATTAGAAGCTTCGGTAGTGATGCAAAGCTTTGTGTCTGATGTGAAGCTTCGCATTCGTTGCCAAGCTTTAAAACATTGGAAGCCTAAGATTCGCTCATAAAAATTGTTTATTTTTGTTTTGTTTTTGTTTTCCTTCAATAAGTTGGTTACAAAAAAAAAATCAAACGTGGCACTCTATTTGCTTTTATAAATGTTCAATATTAATATTATGCATACTATTTATTTAATAATTTTTATTGAATGATGTTATTAACAGGGTCCAATTGCTTTATCCTTCGATCAGTTAGCGTTACAAATGATAAACGATTATTTTTTCTATACTTCAATCCTTATATTTAATCAAATAAGTGTAATGCAGCTTCGCCAAAAAAAATATTGCAAATCGATTCAACTTCGCAAATATTTAAAACTTTCAATTACACATCCGCTTCGCATCAAAAAAACTAGCATTTGCACAGGACTATATGCGGCTATGCAAGTACGCAATTGAAGGTATATGTGCACTTCTCACGTACTTGCTGGTAAACCACAGTTTTTTTTTATATATGTTACAACTGAAACAACACTGAAGTAATTCATACACTCATAAAAAATACTATCACCATATATTTTTTAATAATGATTAAGATGTTAAAAAAAAATTGTATTTAAAAACCTTAAACTTTAAGATTCCACAAATGCTTTCACATGAATCCATTATAACTTCCGAAACGTTAACACATTGGAATGAATTCAAAAAAATTGTTATTTAAGTGGAAAAAATGTACTATTTTTTCACCAAAAATTATTTTGCTGGGATTAACTCCATTAATTGAAACAAACAATAGTTAGCAACTGCTCAGCTGGTTAGCAGCGCTGCAAGCTGTGCTCGGAACCGGCCCGAGGCAGCACCGAGCGCGGCTGTACCTGAGGCCAGGATCTTGAAGATGGAGTCCTGCTCCTCCGACGAGAAGCCCAGGACCTGCATCGCCGAGAGCAGCGACTGGAAGTCCTCTCCGTCGAACTTGCCATCGATCTCGCAGTTCCCTCCCTGCGGGCACCCCTTACGCAGTAACTACCACAGGCTATGATTTTGTGTTTGTAACTTTCTAAATAATCAAACTTTATTTTATTTACTTATGTATTATGTTTCACAAAGAAAAATACTTATTGCCCAGAGAGAAAGTATATGTTTTCAAAAGATATGAGTAAAACATGAGTAACAACATAACGCTAAAAGACAATCCTTGTGCACCAACTATTCTTCCACCAATCACATTTTCAGAAGTGGTAGATGGTAACCACACCAGGCGGGTAAACCCGGGAACCGCTCCACGTGGGGGGAGGGCCAGGGCCGCCAACTCGCCTGGTTGAGGTAGAAGTACTTCTCCGCCGTCAGGAGGCCGTACTTCTCCTTGTCGTCGGAGCCCAGTCCCTTGAGCATCTCGTAGAACACGTGGTAGTTCCTCTCCTCCGGGGCCTGCGTCACGATGCGCGACTTCTCCAGCAGATACTCCGTCACCTTGGCGCCCAGGATGACTCCCCTGCAACACCGCCACGAACACTAGCACAGGGGGAGGACCAGACCGCACGTGAGGTCCGTTGCTTTCGATTGTACGGCAAATCATTCGCAGTGTAACCTTAACACAGATTACCTGGAAACCCCACATTCTGGGTACTCGTATGCACTGAACTATTACTAAACGTAAATATTTTTGTAGATATCTGAAAATATATATTTAAAAGAAAGAAGTTTTTACAAATTATGTTCTCCCTAATGAGGTTTCACTGCAATCGCTTTTGACGATTATTGGGGAAGCACTAAACCACTATCCGCTTGGGTCCAAGAGTCGGTGCCTACATGTAAATTAACACCAGAGTGCTGTTCATTAATCAAGCTTATAATACCAGTTAATAACAGTTGAAAAAAGTTGCGGTGACCAAAAAACCAGCTTACTGACATAAGCTGTCGGTCGGCAGTAAGAATAGTTGATGAAATAAGCAGCAATGTTCCCACTGAAAGCTCAGTGTGACACTCCATCTTTGACGTTACATTGGTTTGGCGTTGTCCGGGGGCGACGCCCGTCCTGTGAGCTCTCTGTGTCCCCAACATGGAGTGTGATATAGAGCCTCAATTACAGCAGTATACCACTGTATATGTAATGGATTATTTCTCTCAGAGTTTAGGGAGTTTAGCCTCTAAATATTCCCGTTGAACATGCACATCTGCGAGACGTCTCCGGACAGCGAGTGTCTGCGGCGTCGCGGGGAGCACTCACGCCTTGAAGTGCACCTCCAGGTACTTCCCGAAGCGCGAGGAGTTGTCGTTGCGCACCGTCTTGGCGTTGCCGAAGCTCTCGAGCAGCGGGGACGCCTCCAGGATCTGCTCCGTCACCAGGTTCAAGGGCGACTTGTTCACCGCGGCCAGGTACTGCATCACCAGCTTGGTCGACTCGGTCTTGCCCGACCCGCTCTCCCCCGAGATCACCACCACCTGGTTCTCGGTCGGCCCGCCCTCCTTGCTCAGGTGGCCGTACGCCGCCGAGCCGATCGCGAACAGGTGCCTGCGAACACGCACACCGTGGGTGGCATCGCTTCCCGAGAAGTACTCGGGTGAGCCACGTAACTGGCATGAGCACTCACGCTCACATTCACTGAAACAATGCTTCTACTCTCCTAAAATCAGGTGCCCACTCGAGGCTTGTTGGAATTACCGAAATAGCCCAGGGGACAGGCCACAGGGTCCGGAAACCTCCCCTACAAGATTTCATAAAAAAAAATTAATCTACTGAAGACAGAATAAGAAAATTATACCAACTTAGCCACATAATGTTACAGAGAGCTTTATTCGGAAGTATTATTGTAACTATAATTATAGTGGACTACCTAATAAATGGATTCCCTCGAATATCTAGCCCAACATGCCTCGTACACAGAAGCGGTAAGAATTACGTTTGCAATAATAATATAATGTAGTTTTTGCACAAGTGTTAGTTGTAAGCATGTATTTCATAAAAAATTACCATTTGTGTTTCCTTTATTAAGTAACATTAATGAATATGAATTTATGACTTGTTTTAACCAAAATCATCAAGCAATTGACTTATAAAAAGTATTAAAACTAAAAAAAAAAAAAAATATAAAATTTTCTTTTTTCTTTCCTCATGTGTACATGGAACCTGCACAAATAAAAATACGTCTGTGCTATAACTTTTATTTTTTTATTAACCTTGTAATTAAAAATTACCATTAAAATAGTCATTAAATATATTCCTTGACTACCAAAGAAAATCCCTGATTTTTCCATGACTTTTCCCTGTTTTGAAAATTTTCTGACTTTTCCAGGTTCACCCTGCTAGCCACCCCGTAAATGATTTAATGATACACGTATGATTACTAATTTAACATCATACCAATTAAGTATTAAAATGTCTCATTAACTCTCGAATCTCTCTGTAAGTAGAGAATCGGTGACACCATGTTTCAGTCAAAGAAACTTTAATAAATTAAAAAAACCAAATGCTTATTTTTTTTTTTTTTTTTTTTTTTTCCAGTGCTATCCAACACACCCACACTAGTGTGAAAACAAAAGAACCTGAGATATCATGAATCTCTCATGCGAAACATAAACTGTGATGTTTGGAGAATGTGTCGGTACTCACGGCGGGAGCGTCCCGAGAATCTGCCCCTCGTACTTCTTCACCATGTCTATCCCGTAGATGTCAAACATTTTGTACGGGTTGACCGCGACCAGGATGCTGCCCGTGTACGTCTGGAATGGAATCATTAAAAATCAATAAATAACATCCATCACGAATCACAAACTCTACATAGACAAGTTGTGTATGTTTCAGTACACACTTGAGAACACATAAAATGGCTATAATGTAGCAATTTTTTTTTTTAGGAACAAACATTTATTCACATTAGTCATTAATTTAAAATGTGAATAAAAAAGGAACAACCACGTCAACCCAATCTCTTTCTTACAAGTCATCCATCTAAAGACTGTGCACGGATACCAACAGACGAAAATAATTCCTCCCACCCCATACCCACCAAAAGTATAGCTTGCTTGATTATTTATTTTGGATTTTTATCAATAATAGCAATAGGGTTATTCATGATTACATTATTGCATGAGAAAAATTTGTTGTTGCATCTTCTTATGATTTGGTACAGGATAAGGATTTTAAAACTTTTGAAAAAATACCTTTAACTCATTAATAACCATAATTAATAGGCATATAAACTGTTCTTGGATTAAATTGTTTTTTTCATTTCACCTGGAATAATAATTAATAATTTTTATTGAGCAAGGCTCCCCCTGTGTTAATTGTATCTTTGTAAAGTTATTTACAAAAAATTTTTTTTAAATAATGAAAATTAAATTCTCACCTATATGTTGTGTATTAAATACAATAGTCACGAAAAATGCTTGAATAGAATTATTTTGCTCGTAGAAATCCAAATTTTCTCCGGGGTAATACATGCAGCTTTATTTCTGAGATTTGTATTCCTTAGCAATGAAATATACTTAATTTAAGAAATTACTTGATTTTAAGTTATAACCCCCCCCCCCCTTTTCCCCTTTTCTACGAAATGTTATTCTGTGTACACCCCTGGTGAAGGCCACTTATCATTGGATCACTGGTGAAGACATCCCCTGAAGAACCAGAAACTAATAAAGAAATGTGTGAGTCTTTCAGTATTCGTTAGAGATGTGTAACATCTAATCTTGGTAACGAGCAAGTTCAAGTGTCCTCATGTCGCAAATATACTTATAATTAGGAGCAGGCATTTTTCGCGAATAAAGCTGAACGCCTATTAGACGGCAACAAGGTATACGCGCACCAGCGGTTTCTTCCTTGTGATTGGCGGCCGTCTGCGAGAGAAGTCATTGCCTTATTTGGCTGAGCCACTAAGGACGCATTTGCTTCCGCAATGAATTACTGTGATTGGTGTTTCAACAATAGTAATTTACCTGAAAGAAACTCATCCAATCACGAAACACAGACGATGCTACAGTGTTTTAACTTTCAGTTAGTCTCGGAATCGTTTCGCGAAATATGCATGGCCCTACAATAATATGAAATTCGGACACAAAATTTAATGCATAACTTTTGAAAATAATGCCGAACATGATAAATACATGCAAATTGTGTTTTCAACTACATTTCTGGATGCGAATCACATGTAGTTTCTGCACCTTCCGCTAGAATTTGCTGCCGGAGCAGCTACGCTGATTAAGTTTCGAATCAATCCATTTGCAGAAAAAATTTTTTAATTACATAATGAAACTGCTCTGATAAAAACGTAAAAAGGACTTGAAAAAATACTAACTAACACTGCCCATCTTGTTGAAATTCATAAAAAGTTAATTCTATAAAGTTTTCCTTTGGCTTTGTGAACTTCGGCTCATGCCATCAGCCATAGACAGCAGCACTGTCTGTTACACATTTCCGTTTCTTTACTCCCGTAGCACTCATGGAAATTCTCCAACCAAATGCTATGTACCGAGAGCAACCCTTACAGAAGGAAAATTGCAGGAGTAGCCAGCAAACTGATTCCGCCGACTTGATTACGTTCATTCATAGTTTTTAGAGTCTACCTTAGCACCATGGGATATTGTATGCTCGGCAGGGCTTGACGTATTTCATGCAACAGCGTTTAAGACTCATAGCAAAACACACACAACACCACACCAGACAGTACCCCCACTTCATCCTCACATCCATTACGACTGAGCTAATCAGCCTATGTCACTTACGTAAATAAGTTCCTTATCGTAACGAATCTTGAGGTTCCACAGAAGCGATGCCTCATTAAGGTCCCTGTAACGAAGGTAATACTACATCAGTTGCAAAATTTCTGCTCAAACTACATAAAAACACAAACTAGCTATTCACTAAAATGTCTTTAAGTATTTTCATTACAAATATTTTAATTTTTTTTTTCATAATGGAAAATAAACAAAAAAAATATTAATCTGGTGGTTGTGCACTTGGTATGATTGAGCATAAGAACTAAATCACTATTATATTTTTAAATTTTAGTGTGTTTTATTTTTCACAAATTTTTTGTTAATTTTTTTTAAGCAATGCCATTGAGTGATAGTGACATAACAAAACTGGCAAATATTGCTTTAGAATGTTTTTAGTTTTTTTTTTTTCGATTCTTAAGACTTTTTTACTAGTTGTACTTGAAAACAAGAATATATAAATTTATTACAAATGATTTTCAAGAAGGGTTTTTTGAGGTAAAAAAAATACATTTATCAATTAAACTGTGGCAAAAAAAAAATTTGAAATATAGCAATGCTCAGGTGTAATACCTACTTTAAAAATTAATTAATACTATTACTTATAAGCCACCAACAAAGATAGTAAACAAAAAATAAAAAATATGTGTGGTTAGAATTGCTATCTAAAAAATTTAAATAACCCTTACTTATTTATATTTGAAAAAAAAAAAAAAAAACTGTGCTACAAATTGCTGGTCAGATGTCACAGGATGATAATTTGGTAGTTAATATAGTTACTTACTAACAGTGCCAAGAGGTGTCAGACGCATCGCGAAATATCATTGGCTGAAGTTAACAATGGGATTTAAATTGAGAACCGACTTCGCACATGTAGAGCGCAATAAAATAATCAGGAGTGTCATAAAAAAAAGGATGACACTCAATATATAAATACATTTAATAAATAAAAACCACTAAACCAGTAGTACGTGTGTTTGACGATACACCGAGCAGAAGTATTGTGTTTGGTAGCAAGTGTTCATGCACTCGCTACGGTGATTGTGAAGCCAGCCTTGTAGTCCGGTCAAAATAGACATAAAAATAGTGATCAAATAACAAAAATTCCGACAGAGCTGAATTTTGGTAGAGACCTTGGGTACACCAGTAGAAATAAAGTGCCAAAAGGTCCCCATACATCCCATGTGTGCTAACAAAGTTATTCAAGGTCAAAGGTCAAAATGTTCGTTTTTTTTTTGTATATTCTCAAAAAAACGGTAAGTTTTATCAAAAATATAGTCCAGACAAACATTGTCACTACATAGTATAAAACAAAGTCGCTTCCCGCTGTCTGTCTGTCTGTCCCTATGTATGCTTAGATCTTCAAAACTACGGAACATATTTTGATGCGGTTTTTTTTAATAGATAACAGTGATTCAAGAGGAAGGTTTATATGTATAATACATGCATAATATATTAGAGAAACACTGATAATTTTAGAGGTTTCTAATGTAATGTCATAAATAAACACATTTTTTTGCGCTTACATTGAAAACGCTGGCTGAACCCTACGAGATAGATCATGTTGTTGATAATTGTTGATTATCTTTTGTTTTTAGATGTTAAGTAAAATATTTTTTTTTTAAATTTAATTATCGAAAATCGTAGTTTAAGGTAAGGTATTTAAGTTCAAAAAGGAACTGAATAGAATAGGTATCTATTTGTTGTTGATATTTGTTGATTATCTTTTGTTTTTAGTCTATATTTAGATTTATAATTAGTATATTTAGTATCAGCATTGCACCCGTGTGAAGACGGGGCGGGTCGCTAGTATATTATAAAATTATCTACAAGAATGGTCCCAATACTTTTTTTTTCTTAAGAATCACTATTCCTAAGATATCACCAGACACGGACTGTTGCGGACTGGAAGCCTTCATTTCACAGACGAGAGAGCCACACCCGAAGTTCCCCGAAGTTCATGCTCGCTTTTTTTCCCCGTTCTATCTCATTGTGTAAACCGGTGTGGCATAAAATTTTGCGGTCGATTAGGATAGGTTAGCTACATTATAAATACTTTAAAACATTGTGGATGGTTGGTTATATTAGGTAAGTATAGCTACATTAAAAATACTGTAAAATCATTTTATGGTTGCTTAGCAAATAACTTTTTAATATGTCGCTATCCAGGGCTCGGAAACCGTTTACATGATTTCACAGTATCTTTAATGTAGCTATCCTAACCAAATCAACCGTCCACAATGTTTTAAAGTATTTATAATACAATGAACAAAAAAAACCGAAGATGCACGAATGGGAGTTTGGCTCTCTCGTCTGTGAAAAGAAGGCTTCCCGTTGCGGACGGTCAGGAAGGCTGGAGGGGGTGGTAGAGGAGGAGGGGGAGGTACTCACGACAGCTGTATCATGTCCTCGACGCCATGCTGGCCCAGGTCCTGTCTCTTCTCCACGCCAGCCAGGCTGTTCAGCGTGAACACCTGCGGCTGAAACAACCACCAACCACAACAAGGTCACTTTCCCCGCCCGCGGCACAGACACTGGGGGGCCCCACCTCGCCAACACACGGAACAAATGTCCCGTGCCTTCACAAAAAAAACCCTTATTTTGGAAACCAGTTGCCTACAAACAGTTCATGAAAGATACTGTAACTTCGTACAACACATGACTCTGATATATGAAATACGTTTTTTCGAGAAAATACTGAGAACTTCTTACGGAAATGGAGAAATAGTTTTATATTTTAATTTATGTTTAATTCAAAATTGTTTTTCTTTTAAAAAAAAACATGGAAAAGATGATTAAACCTTATTTTGTTTTATAATGCTTATTAATGTGTGCAGTTTATTTTTGCATATATTAAATACGTTTTTTTTTTTTTCGAGATAATACTGAGAACTCTTACGAAAATTGGCGAAAGATTTTATATTTGAATTGATGTTTCATTTAAGCATGATTTTTTTTAAACCATGGAAAATATAATTGGACCTTATTTTGTTTTATCGTGCTTATAACGTGTGCAGTTAATATGGTAAGATATTCAGAGAACGATTTGACTATTAAGGCCCGTCTACAATAGCAATGTCCTAAAACTGTATCCAAAGGACACTCGTCGCTGATTGGTCCACCTTAAGCCCTTTTCACAATACCGCGATGCGACGCGACGCGGCGCGATGTGACGTGACGTCATACCAAACCAGCCAATCACAACTACATCGCCCGCGATGCGCGACAGCTCACTTGGCGACGAGACTGTTTCGTCGCTTCGGCGATGTCGCTAATGACGTCAGAAATAACAGCCAATGAGAAACAAGATTGTGGTAAAGAAGAAGAAGAACTGAAAACAAGAGTTAAGAAACGATGTATTAATGCATCTAAGTAATGTTAGTAAACAACACGTGGATTTTGTTCAATTGAAATGAGTTTTGAAGAGCGTCTGATTGATGAAGTTCAGAAAAAGCCGTGTTTGTACGATGTTTCTAGTACCTAACAAATATTGTAATTAGACGGAGAAAAATAATACTTGGTTAGAAATATATTATGGGCTTCGCGATTCATATCCATAATTAAATGCTTCTACCAGTCAGTCAGTGTACAAATATAATAACAATCTGAATATTACCGCCAAAAACTTTTGTTTACAACCATGTTGTAAAATATCCCCACTGGGGAGCAGCAGCAGAGTGCAGGTTTTTTTCGCCAGCTGCATGGCGATCGCGTCGCGCTATTATGAAGTGCACTAGCTGGCGACATATATTTACGTCGCTGCCTTCGCTACATCGCGTCGCCAGATCGTGTCGCATCGCGGTATTGTGAAAAGGCCTTTAGAGGTACCGGGACAACACAAAGCATGAATGTCCGGGTAAGAACCCGAGCCCAGTATTACTGCGAACACTATTTTATAGTAATACAGTTGTTATTCATGTAAATGTACAAGTGAATCGGCACATGCTAAAAGGGTCTAAGTCACAAAAGAAATGGCATAGTGAGTTAAGCATGAAAATCGCATGTTATAGGATAGCTTCAACTATCTATGCTAAAAGGAATTGAGTCACAAGCGCGGATTAGCTAATATTAGCTAGGGAAACTCTTAACGTACGCTAAAAGGGTTGCTTAGAGACAGGTTTATTCGTTTTTATCAAAACTGGATTGCTTGGACTGAGGCCCTTTTACCATGTGCCGATTCAAATGTCTGGTAGCCGTAGATATAGCTCGCAGACTCCAGACAGGCGAGGCTCCGAGCAACGACCATATATCAGAAAGACCGGAAACTCAACGCTGTTTTTGTGTACCTACAAACAATCGCCGATTACGCTGCCATCTATGAATCTACAAATGAAATACCGTGATCGAAAGTGCGTAACGATATAAATCGATATGTATAACACAAATCGATTAGCAACGTGTTTCGAGCAATCGCCGTATAGATAATTTGAACCATATTAAGAATAACTAGATTGTTTTACCTTCAATTTGATGTATGATTTATTTGTTGTAAATAGTCAAAATTAACCTTTCAAAATAAAGACAATGTCTTTCATTTTTTTTATATAAAGCCGTAATTACGATAGCCCGTCGGTCACGAGACCTGCAACCAATCGGATGGTCCGAAAAATTCCATCTGTCAAGCTCTAGCTTTAGACGGAGGACGGTGGATTTTATATATATATATATATATATATATATATATATCCATGGTTTTGGACGCGGCAGTCAATTGTTACCTGAATACAGGCCTGTGGTGTTTGTACAGGTCGTCCAGATGTTTTTTGTAAAATAAACATTTCGGCTCTTAAACTCGTGTCGAAACAATTCAATCACGAATCTGAATTGTTCCAAGGGACATTCCAAAACAATACAGACCCAAAAAAAAAAAAAAAAAACACGACACAAATAGCAAAACAACATCAGTATAAATCTTCGAGAGAGAAAAAAAAAACGTGTATTGTTGGCAGCACTTATTTGACGTACGGATGAAGTCCAGTTGTAATTCTCTCGTCCGGATGCGTGGCGTACACGGACAAAAGTTTGACGGACGGGCTGTTTTAAATTCCGCGTCTTTACGTTATAATTCCATCCGCCCGCGACCGCCCGTCGACAGTTGGAGTTCGGCGAGGCGCGGAATCGTCCGAGCCACCTGATTGGCTGCACGTCGTGTCACGTGACTCCGGAGTTACGGAGCACCCGACGCGTGCTGTGTTTGTGGAGCACGGTGCTCTCCCCGCGCTACTTCCCACCAATTAGCGGCCCGCAGTATTTACAGATCGTAATTAATGGAGAGAGCTACGCGCCGAAAGACGCCAACTCGTGTTCCGCCGTTTTTTAGGTCGTAACATTATTTTTTGGTCGTTCCCTGTTGTTACCTTTGTTCAAGCCCCCCCCCCCCCCCCCCCGCCTACCCGGACACACATTCGGTTGCACTCTTGTTTTAAAACTGTGTTTTCAGAGTAATACTCTAGGCATAAAAATAACCCGTAAAAAATATCTAGAAAGAACTTAAGGGACTTGCATTACACCTTTATCTTAATTTCTCCTAAATATAATGTAACGGTCACCGCTCATATGCACTTGGTGAAGACTGCGCGCCAGTCCAGAGGAGACACCGCGCTAGAAGCACCAGCGAGCGTCGCGCTTATCATCCCGCCTCACCGACACAGATACGCCCCTTGACACATGCCATGTTGATTTTTTTTTTTCCCTTGAAGTCAAAAATTCGCCCCTTGGACGTTACAAGCGCGCGCTCTACCGAGCCTGCTGGGCGTTTTCAAGGGGAAAAATGGTAGTATAATGTTGTTACGAATGCAGGCAGGTTCGGGGCTGGCTGGCGGGCCCGCACGGCTACTGACGTCACGCACCGACCACTGACGTAAGGCATGCCACGCGCATCCTGGCCGAATTACCACCGCGCATCCTCCTTCCTCGGCTCCGTTATCTATCCCTGAGCGGCCTTGGGAATTCCGCGGGCCTGCCGCGCGGAGTGGCGCGAATGAGCAGCGCCTTTCTGGACTTTTCGGGCTTCGGGTCGGCTCGGGATGGCGCGACTGGTCACAACCGCTCTCGTCGGTTCGAGAAGGGCGCCGCTTCAGTTGCGCTAGTCCTGTAACGGGCTCCGCGACAGTTCCAGAGTTCCGAGAGCGAAGGGAAGTGCGACATCGGCGAAGAGGGTGAGAGAAAACCTACCCCCCCCCCTCCTTCCCAACCCAACCCTAGAGTGGCGCGACGCGGAGTTCTACTGTAACGTGAGAGTGCGGCGGCTGAGTGGCGCGAGTGTGTGGACAGGCGCGAGGTGAGGGGACTAACCACTGTGGAGCCTAGCTCCAGTGAGGAGTGCGAACTGCGGAACTTGACAGACATTTTGAGTGACTTGAGAATATTTTTTTTTTTTTTAAGTGCCAATGATTTGTGATCAGACATTTTAAGTACAATTATTTATGTAAAAATTAGTAATTAATAAGACTGTAATAAAAACAATTATTTATGTAAAAATTAGTAATTAATAAGACTGTAATAAAACTTAATTGGGCTATCGCTTACGTACCCAGTTCTCCCCACATAGGTCGTAACAATATTGCAATGCCAGGTTTCTTACGTATTTGCAATTGCCTTTTACTATGACTATTTTAGTTTACCAAATATATATTCCAGGGTAGTCGTACTACCATAAAGTTTCATTTGGCACACCAATGCGTCTGGTACCTATGTTCCCTAATATTTACGAAAGTGACTATACATGGGTTTGTGTTGCTACACGTGGGTGCGCCATCTTGTCGACTTCGGCACCGTGGGTTACAGCGACTTCCGTTCCGTTCATGAGATTCCGCCTGCCAAAGAGCCACGTACCGACAGCCAAGATGTTTACACATAAAAAAATTGGTTGTCTGTAAAGTCGGTTTACGGACGATAGTTTAACGTGACAACGTCATAACAAAACATTAATGAAATGATTGCATACTTTATGAATAAAATTGAATCATTTTTATTTTAATAATAAAAGAATAAATACTTGAAATTATACTAGTAATCAAATTTTTAAAATGAAAGAATAATTAGCATTTATTGCCGAAATTGTTGTTGTAATAAGCAATGAAAACCACATTAACTTTTCACTTCATTTTATGAACAGTCGAATGGAAGAGAGATAGATGCGGCGCAAGCGTACAATGAGCGTAACGGGACACAGCGTATCGAAACAATTTGCGTAACAGGACACAGCGTAACGGAATAATGTGCGTAACGGGACACAGCGTAACGGAATAATGTGCGTAACGGGACACAGCGTAACGGAACAATGTGCGTAAAGGGACACTTTTTCGTGCGTGCAGCCGGCGTTCATCGATTTATTAGACGTTGTCACGTCAAAAAGAAAAGGCGTAGATGTTGGAAAACTATCAGTAAAGAATACAACGTCCGTCGCTTGTCCCGAGGGCCGGGGAGGTCGCAGGCGGCGGGCTGCGTGTAAGCGCGCGGGGTAACGGGTCTCCGGACCAGCGCTTCGCTTCCGCCTGCCGCCGCCTCTCTCCCGCCCGTGTTACACGAGGCAGGGGCCGCGTCACACGCTGCGGCACAGACCAGCGAGGCTAGTGCCGTCTCCTCGTGGGCTGTCGGAACCGGGGAGGGGGGGGGGGGAGGGAGGCGCTACTCAAAACAGCCCCGATATGTAGAGACCGGAAAAAAATTCGCGAATTCAATTTCGCGATAGGCTATAATACAAATCGTTATACCTCAGTGCTGCCTCTGCTATTGGTTCACAACTCACCTGGATGACTCTGGGGCCAATGAGAAACACCCAACCAAAGCTTTATCGAATCACTGGCTGCTACATTGGGACGTCTCACCAGACAGCAAGCAGCCAATGAGTGGGTGGCATTTGACAGAGTGTACGTAGAACTATGGAGTTCATCCTACAGGTCATTCAACCCGCGAATTTTTCCGGTCCCTAATAATAATGTTAATGTAATGTTGAATGAAGAATTGTGTTTTGTGTAGAATGCTTTGGACATTTAGTAAATGAAAGATTTTTATTCTGAGAATCGTAGAAACTTGAAAATAAGAAAAATTAAAAAAAATTACCCTTGAGTGCTATTCTGCTGAATATCACTCCCACTTCTTATGTATAAAACAGTAAACATAGATAATGCAAGAATAATATTATAATAAACCGTCATAAATTAAATATTCCACAAGGAATTTTTGGAGTGGACATGTCCCCCCCCCCCCCCCCCCCCCCCCGGCAAGAGAGGCCCACGGTCACGTGATACTCCGCACACCAGAGGTTTCGCCCCGACTGCAGTATCGACAATATCGAGCCGCGAGGCCGGCGACTCTCGCCCGGGGTCGTAGCGGCTGGTCGTAGCGGGTCGTAGCTGGTCGTAGCAGCTTTCCCCGCGCTCGTCGGCCGTCAGGTTTCCTTTGCGAGGAAAGCGAAACTGTTCCACGCCGCCTGAGAGATACAACCCGAGATTCCCTCGAACCAATCAACCGTCAAGACGGCGCGGCGGGACTCTGACTGGGTCCAGCCTGGGGCAAGTGACATCCCAGTTCACCAAGCATTTATTGACGTGACAACGTCTAATAAATCGATGAACGCTGGCTGCGCGCACGAAAAAGTGTCCCGTTACGCACATTGTCCCGTTACGCTGTGTCCCGTTACGCTCATTGTACGCTTGCGCCGCATTTATCTCTCTTCCACTCGATTGGAACAACCATTGATATGACTTTCTCGAGGCACATTAAACTTGAAACACTCCCATTCTTTTCCTACTTTTCCTATCATCGTCCTATCCTGAACAGAATAACACAGATTGGAAGAAGTTAAATAGCAAACATGTATAAAAGTTATAGTTAAAATAATCTCTTCGTTAAAGTAATAAACATATTTGAATTAATGAGTGCAAATAAAAATAAATTTATCAATTAAATTGTAGATTTCATTTCACTCCTTTGTATCCATACAAAATAGTGATAATTCAATAAAAATGATTCAATTTTATTCATAAATGTATGCAATCATTTCATCAATGATTTGTTATGACGTTATCACGTTAAACTATCGTCCGTAAACCAACTTTACAGACAACCAATTTTTAAAATTTATTTATTGCCTTATTTTAAGTGGCGAAGTTCAGGCGTGCCGCCTTGGCTTAAACCTAACCTCATACATATTTACTAACTAGGTACAATCAAAGTAAACCTGATGTTATAGCCTACACATACCAAAAATTGTCACAAATACGTAGAGACAGAAAAAATTCGCGGATTCCTTTCGAGACAGGCTGGAATCCAAACTCGTTTAGCTTAATGCTGCAGCAGTGATTGGACCGCAATTTACCTGAAGGACTCTGAGCCAATGGCAAACACTCAACAAAAGAAGTATCGAATCACAAGAATCGCAGTAAACAGGTGTCCCGAGTCGGTAGCCAATGACCAGGTGATAGTTGCCCGAGTACATAGAGAATCGTGGAGTCTATCCTAGTGGTCATTGAAACCGCGAATTTTTCCAGTCCCTACAAATACGTTTAAATAAAAACTGAATTAACATATCAGTACAAAAAAGAAAATAACCAAAAAAATTAGCATATGCCATGTGTTCGAGGGATCGAAAAACATTCCTAGGTGGGGGTTTCTCAGGTCCACTCAATAAAACCCTAACACTGACTGACAGATAAAGCACAGTTTAGACCGGTGAATCCAGAAGCGTAAAATTTTGCTTAGGAGTTCCTTACATGACGTAGGTGAGCAATAAGAAAGGATTTTTTGAAATTATCACCCCATAAAGGGGTTAAATAGGGGGTGAAAGTTTGTATGGGGTATGTCATTTTTAAAAGTACGAAATATGGACATTGGTGTTTAGGTTTATGTTTATAAATAAAAGTCAGTTATATAATCGTTTTTGGTAATTCATTAAAAATGAGGATCAAATACTTTCCCATCTGCGGCATGTGGCTAGTATCTCAATAACTTTACAGTGTCATTTAGTTCATAGTAGACAAGGGTCTACTTAACCAAGTATGACTATCAATGTTATGAAATAATTTTTAACCTGTTTGAAAGAAAATATCACGAAAAATTAAAACCATTTTCAATTTACAGAACGATACCGTCAAAAGTATAATTTTGCTAACATAATGCGACAAATATTTAAAAGTGAGAAAGGAAAAAGGAACGAAAGGAAGTAGAGGAAGATGTCCCCCCCCCCCCCCTCCTTTATACCGTCACGGAAGGGCAAAATAACAATATTTCGCTACTTCGGCAGCATCGACGAACTCCTACTCCGCCAGTATCTAGAATAATCCAACCACCGGCATGGCGTTAGCAATTTGAAGCTCTAAAGGCAACGGAACATGAATCGCGAAGATAAAGGTTACATCGTGTACCATCGGTTGGGTAAGATCCGCCCATCCGTGGAGTGTATCTGCACGCAACGCTTCTGGGGATGTGTTATAAGATCAGATACAAAAAAAATCTCGAACGTTTTGTGAAATTAAAATATCTACAAAACATAGGTACGTTGGTAGTCTGACGTAAATAATTTCTAGCCATCCGTAATAACCAGTAATTGTTATGAAATCATTACTTTTTTACTTAGTACGAACTTAAACCTGTTCATGATGAAGAGATTGTTGAGAGGATCTAAAAATGACAAAAACCTATAAAAGGTAATTTCTTGGATGGATCCAAACCAGTATTAACTAGAAAATTTTTTTCTGTCGTTTAATAACTTAGAAGCTAAAAAATAAACGTGAGCAAGTACTTTAGTACTCGCCAGTGTTGTGTAACATCTCTCCTTGGTAACGAGCAAATTAGTGTGTTCAAGATGGAACACTACGTGAAAATTGAACGAAGTTCTACAACCCCCGCGAATTATCTTGTAGCTGTAGCAAAATTATTTTATTAAAATAATTGGGAGTAACACCTATGGTTTACCAATATTTTTGGATCGTGTTTAGACCCGCAATTATTTCAATGAAGGAAAAAAAAATCCAGTTAAACATAATCCATACGCTCTATGTAATGCACTTTAGAACTAAAGTCGTACAGCTGTTTTAACTTATATTTTTCGAGATAACCTGCAACTGATGTTTGTATGTCGAATTAAAACCCATCGTGTAGTATATAAGTGTATATATACACAGTTTCATTCTTACTTTCATGAAATACTCTCTAAAACAACGACACGTTTTTGAACACTAGGTAAAAAAACTATTAAGTAAAACTTCTGAAGAAAATAAAAAGCTTAGTGGGCGAAACTATCTCTTATAAACATACAACATTCTACAAATGCATACGAAAACGAATGACGCAAGCAGGGGTCTTCAAAAATAACGCGAAACGATAATGCACTGTCAATGCATGAATTAATTAATCAATTAAATATATAGGGCTTAACGTATCGTCAACAGCAAGGTCATTGGAGACGATGCGGAGGATGACGGAATAAAAATGAATAATTGAAGGAACGAATGGGCTAGGATGCGGGAATACCCAGAGAAAACCTCACCGACTCACGAAAACGTCCGCTGTGTTTCCCCTAGCGAGTAACGATGGTAGCGTGTGCATCGACCCTCGACTTAATGTGCTCATATAGTCGAGGACCAGTTGGCTCAGAAGCGTGTGATTGTGAAGCCGTTGTAACGACAGTGAACCGAAATCCTGCGTGTTAGGAGGAATTAGGGCGCGCTAACTTGAATTTTTGCATATTTTTTTTTTCTAATTTTGAACTATTCATCTTAATTTTTTGGCATGTCAAGACATAAATCATGTCTCCCAGACCTTCTACACCTTGTTGCAACCACGTGTTTACTAACAGGCTGAAGTCTGTAAGCGCCGCAAGTAAATAAATTATTATTTCACGGGGACGAGTACAATTGTCATGTTAATCGCACCAGTTCACAAATGTTGACTTCAACAAGCAGCTAAAGCTTAGTCTTATGGCTAGGGGCAGGTAGTTTTCGCGAATAAATCCTGAACGCCTATTAGACTGCAACAAGGTACACCCGCACCAGAGGTTTCTTCCCTGTGATTGGCGGCCGTCTGGCGAGAGAAGTCGTTGCCCTTTTTGACCGAGCCGCTCAGGTCGTGTTTGCTTCCGCACTAAATCACTGTGATTGGTGTTGTGACAATCGACCTGCGCCTGAAAAGAATTGCACCCAATCACGAAACACAGTGTTTTAAGGTTATCTTTAAAAGATTTGTGCAATGGGAGTGCATGAGTTGATGTAAGTTTTTGGACATACGCCATTGCTAAGAACTTGTTCTGTTGAAGAAAAACTAATAAATAAAATAAATAAATAAAAATACCCAAAAAAGACAAAAAACACACAAAATTAAGCAAACAATTGCTGTTGTCAACAAGGAATATTTTGTGGTGTTCATATCCTTGTTGACAACAGCAATTGTTTGCTTAATTTTGTGTGTTATTTGTCTTTTTTGGGTATTTTTATTTATTTATTTTATTTATTAGTTTTTCTTCAACAGCAAAAGATCTTAGCAATGGCGTATGTCCAAAAACTTACATCAAGTCACAGTGTTTTAACTTTCAGCTAGTCTCGGAATCTTTTCGCGAAATATGCAAGGCCCATACTTATGGCATGTCACGCCAAAAAAAAAATGTTAGCACGGAAGCTGTATTGGACGACGGTGAGGCCTAATGGTGTAAGCCCGCCGACGGCACTCACGTGGTGCACCAGCACCTGCACGCAGAGCTCGGCCAGGCGGCGCGGCGACACCCGGCGCTGACGGCGGCGCCACGACCTGGCGCCCGGGGTCGCGCACTCGCCGTCTTCCCCCGCGACGGGGCGCGGCCGGGCGTACAGCGGCTCTGCGGCCTCTGCCTCGCAGGACACCTGCCCCGCGTCGGAGCGCCGCCTCTGGGCCGCGCAGCAGTCCACGCCCAGCGAGGACACGTCCGTCTCCGACCACGAGGTCGCCCTGTTGCGCAGCCGCAGGAAGGGCTCCCGCCTCCCGCGGCCTTCCATCGCCGTCCAGTAGCGGGTCCAGAGGGGCCTCAAGCCCCCTCCAAAAGCATATCTGGGTCCACTATTGTTGTTTTTCAGTGTTTGCCTTGATAAAGAGCTTCCTAGCCTCAACTTGGGTCAAAGCCCCCTTTCCCGAAATCAAAAATCCTGGATCCGTCCACTGTCGCCGTTCTTGCGGGGGGCCCGCTCAGGCGTCGCGCGTGGCGGGGCTTCCACCACCTGCAGGTCCCTCGGTGTCTTCTTGTTCCGCGCTTCTCACACCCCCCTCTCTCTCTCTCTCTCTATCTCTCTCTCTCTTTCTCTGAACGCGTCTTCGAGTAAACCCCCGGGGATCCCTCTTGAGAGACTACTGTTCCGCCAAGAGCAGGCGGTCAAGCCGTGCCCGCGGCTTATCTCGAGCTATGGCTGCCTCTACAAGAACGCAGCTTCCTCGCCGCGACAGCCTTCCCCGGGAGCTGCAGCAGTCGCGAGTGACGCGGACAGACGCGGACATTCGGGGTCGGCGACCGGCGCGCGCGATTTCTCTCCGTCGACAAGCGGCCGGGGACTCGACAGCGCCGGCGATCGCTTCGGTACACACACGCGCGCACACGCGCGCACACGCGCAAGCGAGGTAGGTACTCCGCCGGGAGACAGTCCTTCTAGGCTGTTCCCCCTTCCGGCCGACTAGAGCAGACGCCGTCACTCGCTACACACAGACGCGCGACACACCCGCGGGGACTCGAACCGGCGACACTCCCCCCGCGCCAGACGCAGCGACCCGCCCCAGAACGCGGTCGGCCGCTCACTGAACTCGGTGGAGCGGCGAGAGACGGGAGACGGGAGACGGGAGACTCGAACGCACGAGCAGGAAGGGAGCGGTCGGGCTGGCGACGCCCCAGGGCAGGCGGTCGGTCGCCTTGGCCCGTCGCCGCCCGGCGCGCCCAGTCGTTACTGTTGTTGCCCGCGACGAGCATTCCAGCACACGCCTCGCCCGTCTGGAGTCTGCGTTCCTGCTTTCTGCGCCTCCATCCAACCTGTCGCACCTGTGCGTCCGGTGGCAGTCATCGAGGAGAAACTTCCGCATTTCAAGTTTCGTAAACTTACCATAAAAAAAAATTGGTCGTCTGTAAAGTCGGTTTACGGACGATAGTTTAACGTGACAACGTCATAACAAAACATTGATGAAATGATTGCATACTTTTATGGACAAAATTGAATCATTTTTTATTGAATTATCACTATTTTGTATGGATACAAAGAAGGAATGAATAGAATTTTACACTTTAATTGTTAAATTTGCTTTTATTTGCACTCGTTAATTCAAATATGTTTATTACTTTAACGAACAGATTATTTTAACTATAACTTTTATACATGTTTGCTATTTAACTTCTTCCAATCTGTGTTATTCTTTTAAGGATAGGACGATGATAGGAAAAGTAGGAAACGAATGGGAGTGTTTCAAGTTTAATGTGCCTCGAAAAAGTCAAATCGATGGTTGTTCCAATCGAGTGGAAGAGAGATAGATGCGGCGCAAGCGTACAATGAGCGTAACGGGACAATGTGCGTAACGGGACAATGAGTCATCCATTTTCTTGCGTGCAGCCGGCGTTCATCGATTTATTAGACGTTGTCACGTCAAAAACTGACAACATACACTTTAATTGCGCGACACAAGTTTATTCTTATTCCCATGATTGTTGGAATAGTTTTTAATAGACTGGATTTATTTCTTAATGAACTGCAGATATTGAACTGTAGAACCACCACATCTTAATCGGTCAACTCACCATCACACAGACGAGACCCAACCCAGATCAGGAAGGAAACTTTACAGATATGAAACACACGCACCAGCGGTTTCTTCCTTGTGATTGGCGGCTGACTGCGAGAGAAGTCGTTGCCTTACTCGACCGGGCCACTCAGGACGCGTTTACTTCCGCACTGAGTCACTGCGATTGGTGTTGTTACAATCGATATGTACCTGGGAGAAACTCACCCCATCACGAAACACAGATGATGCTATAGTGTTTTAACTGTCATCTAGTCTCTAAATCTTTTCGCGAAATCTGCATGCCCCTACCTATTAGCCTTTATACAGCTACGATTTGTTTTGCTAACCAGTTGGCTTCAACTTCAGAACAGACATCCACTCCATCCATGGATAGATTGTAACCAGTGTGAATAGTAGATTTGACGTGAGAGTTTCGACAGTGAAGAAGACTGGCAGTGAGCAGGAGCGCAGAATACAAGGACGCGCAGAGGCGGAACTAGCCAGCGATTACGGCGCCAACACAACGGACCAATCAGCGCCGAAGGGGCACACTTGCCAGAACCGACCACCGACCAATGCGAGAGCTGCCACGGAGTGGCGCACGCTGTTGGCAATTACTGTAAATTTACGGACTTTCCAACGAATAATTAACCTCAAATGAACGAACAGTTATTAGTGGTTTCAAATAACTGAATCTCCTTAGAGACTACGGGACGATAGAATTGTATCCCCTTGGAAAGGGTACCTTTCATACTTTCGGTGGCGGTAGTGCAGCTGAGTAGAAACTGGAAAGATACCCTTTCAGATTTATTTAAATGTTTTCGTTTTAATGCAAATATGCACTGGAAAGGTATCACATGATTTCATAGCATTTTTAATGTAGCTATACTAACCCAACCAACCGTCCACAATATTTTAAAGTTTTTTTTTTATATTGCTTATGATCCTAACCTATGAATCGTTACTTACGACATGATTCAAAACTACTTCAAATGAAATGTAAAAAAAAAAAAAAATACTTTCTTAATTCTTGAAGTTATGACTTTGATTGGACTATGAAAAAGCAAAATTCTGAAAGGTACCCTTTCCGAGGGGATACCTTTCCAGTGCATATTTGCATTAAAACAGAAACATTTTAAGAAATCGGAAAGGGCACCTTTCCAGTTTCTACCCAGCTACACTACCGCCACCAAAATTATGAAACGTACCCTTTCCAAGGGGATACAAATCAGCATCCCCCGCCCCCCCCCCCCCCCCCCCCGGCGAAACTGCGCCATATTTTGATTTCAGTATGGTATGTTTAGTTCCAAACATAGATAAACTATCACGTGGAAAAAAAAGAGTGTACTTAACAAGTTTTCGAATTTTTGATAATATACCAAGAATATTATTTTGGATTCGTGTTCAAAGAAAGAGATCTCGGTGTCCGGAGATAAACGATGATAGCCGTAAATTCACGAAGATCGCTGGATTCATTTGTAACCAGAGTTCTTCGTGGGCCCAGAATTATTGCTCAATGAAGCAACCCCAAGCAGTCATCTAACAGGGTTTCTCATCATCGCCAGTAGCGGACCTAGGGGCCAAGCACCGGAACTTGGCATCGAACCCCAGAGGCCCGCATAGGAGTCCCAGGCCGCCAGATGCGACCCCTAACCTCCTGACTTGGTTACGTGAAAGTTTCGTTTCGGCGTTTTTTTTGTACACGGTGTTTCTGAGAATATTGCTGCGAAGCAGTGGGGGGATTGCAAGTGGCCAATGAAATTAAATTAAATTTCGTGGGATGAATTACTTTTTACTTTAAAATCGTAGTGTTATCCAGCCCTCCCTTTAAATGTAAAAGGAGGGTTGGAGGGGGGGGGGGGTGAATTTAGTTCTTCGATGAATTGAAGGGGGTAGGTAATTGCTGACGGTGTAGCCAGTGAAACGCAGCGGCCGCTATGCGGTCACTGGTTGCGTGACGTGACGGGATGTTGCGGGCAGCAGTTGGCAGCAGCGGGCAGCAGGTTGCAGCAGTTGGCAACGGTGCCTGCAATCACGGGAGCCGGCGGAGCGCGAGCTAGCTGCACGCACGCGATTCGGGCGCGGGCTTGCAGACCTGCCCTCCGCCGCGGCGTGTCCCGCGGTGGCCCCGCGAACCAACGGCGCTAGTAGTAGTTCAACCCATCAGTAACACTGTGTTCAATGGGAGCTTCGTATCAAATATTATATTATTCCTTAATCCGTCTCCATTTTTGAAATTTTTTGACGTGACAACATCTAATAAATCGATGAACGCCGGCTGCACGCACGAAAAAGTGTCCCGTTACGCACATTGTCCCGTAACGCACAATGTCCCGTTACGCTCATCGTACGCTTGCGCCGCATCGATCTCTCTTCCACTCGATTGGAACAACCATCGATTTGACTTTTTCGAGGCACATTAAACTTAAAACACTCCCATTCGTTTCCTACTTTTCCTATCATCGTCCTATCCTGAACAGAATAACACAGATTGGAAGAAGTTAAATAGCAAACATGTATAAAAGTTATAGTTAAAATAATCTCTTCGTTAAAGTAATAAACATGTTTGAATTAGAGAGTGCAAATAAAAGTAAATTTATCAATTAAATTGTAGATTTCATTTCACTCCTTCTTTGTATCTATGCAAAATAGTGATAATTCAATAAAAATATTCAATTATTCATAAAAGTATGCAATCAATTCATCAATGTTTTGTTATGACGTTTTCACGTTAAACTATCGTCCGTAAACCGACTTTACAGACAACCATTTTTTTTTTAAATATTTTTTTTCCAAATTACTATTTCTTTGGATTTCATAATTCTTTTGGGTGCTTGGTTAATGCCTAAAAATTAATACATCGCAAATTTGAAAGTACGCGAAAAATACCAGTTTTTAAGTGTTTGAAGATATGTATGTACCTATCTTTCAATTCAGTTCATCTGCCCTTCATTTTATTTTGTGTTCTAACACTGCAGCATTCAAGTAAATACCTATAGTGAAAATGACTCCGGCAGTTTAGCGCCCGGAGCTCAAGTCCCGTCTCCCACTCCCCCCTGAAGTTAAGGTGCGATGCCTACGCAGCGTCTGACGCAGCACGTCTGACGCAGCACGTCTGACGCAGCTATAGTGAGTCGGACGCAGCACGGCTGACCCATGAATAGCGACTCCTACAAGAGCGCCAGACGCTGTCCGGTTTTTGGCACTTAGAATATGAGAGAGCTCATCGCGTTTGTTGCTTTTATTTAACGTTTAGGAGATGTTGAAGATAAAGAAATGCTACTGCAACTGTGTGAGGGGGAATGCTGAAGGAAAAAAAAACACTGGTTTTCAACATAAGGACTGTGTGAAGGCTGTTTTAAACATCTAATCAATGGAATATTGTTAGAGACCGGAAAAATTCGCTGGTTCATTGACCTTCAGGATAGACTCCAATATCCTCTGCACACTCGGGCAAATGCCAACTGTTCATTGGCTGCTGACTTGTGAGTCGTCTCGACTGGGTGGTCTGTGATTCGACACTTCTATGAGTTAGGGTCTCTAATTGGCCCTCTGTCCTCCAGATTAACAGTGGAACCAATGGCAGAAGCAGCACTGAGGTAAAATTATTTGAATTTTAGCATAACACGAAATGAATCCGCGAATTTTTCAGGTCTCTAAGTATTGTTAAAAAAAATGGCAAGGCGACCGCGATGGAGAGTCGCGAGTGAGCAGGGGAGAGGAGGGGAGGGGAGGGGAGTGCAGAGGCACGTACCTTGCCGGCGATGACTGCCTGCACGGTGAGCACGTGCGCCGCCCTGTGGAACTCCAGCACTTCCCCGGGCAGCACGTGGCCCACCCCGGGGTCGAACCACACCAGCTCCCCCTGCGACAAGCGACACACCCGTCACTCTAGTCACACTAGTCACTTCCATCACTCTCGTCACACTTGTCACTCTCGACACACTTGTCACTCTCGTCACACTTGTCACTCTCGTCACACTTGTCACTCTCGTCACACTCGTCACACTTGTCACTCTCGTCACACTCGTCACACTTGTCACACTCGTCACACTTGTCACTCTCGTCACACTTGTCACTCTCGTCACACTTGTCACTCTCGTCACACCCGTCACTCGTCAAACTCGTCACTAGTCACTCTCGTCACACTTGTCACTCGTCACTCTCATCGCTCTGACTCCAAACAAGCCGCTGCTCTTCGGGGCTGATCACAATCTAAACAGCTGCTCGACCCCTGGGCTCTGCCCTGACGACGGCGACCGCAATGTCGGCCGAAACGCCTCGGACGCGGCTAGCACCGGACGACCGCCGCTGTTCAGGTAGCACACGGACACAGCGCAGTCAGACCAGGCCACGATGATAACAAGTGCTCCCTTCACCTGTGCGCGGTATATTTGTTTTTCTAAATAGAACAAATATTTAAGATATTTGTAAACTTGTATACATTAACATGAAAACAACTGCATCACTGCAAAACAGTGTTCGCAGTAATAATGGGTTCGGATTCACACCCGGGCATTTATGCTTTACTGTTGTCCCAATGCCTCCAATAGTTTTAAGTTATTTGTAAAACCGTTCCCTGAGTAGCTTTCCAGTACTAACGGTGCAAATAATAAGCAATGTACAACCAAAATTAAATACAATTATAGAATAATTGATTAGGTCTTCTATGGTTTTACAAAAATTAAGCTTGAATGAAACATCAATTAAAATATTAAATTACGCGCCAATTTCCGTAATAAAAAAACTCGGCATTATCTCGAGAAAAAAAAACGTTATTTCATGTGTGCAAAAGTTGCGGTGTATTTCTTGTAGTGTTACACAAACTATTCCTTGGCAACTGATGGTTTCCAAAGGAATCTTTCTGTAAAAGTGCGCGTGTTTTCTGTGTCGATCCGCAGACAAAAGAGCAGCGGTCGTCACTGCTGGCTGGGGGAAGCCTTATTTTCACAGACGAGAGAGCCAAAACCCGAAGTTCCCCAAAGTTCGTGTTTTTTATTCCGTATCTTTAATGTAGCTATCCTAACCAAATCAACCGTCCACAATGTTTTAAAGTATTTATCATGTAGCTAACCTAACCTAATTGACCATTAGTATCCTTTTATCAACACCGCCATATTTATTTCTCTCTCGTCTGTGAAAAGAAGGCTTCCCAGCAGGGGCAGTGGCGAGAGAAGCGCAACGTCCGTCATGTTTCCCTGGGGCGACCTCGCCTGTGATAGGCTGGATTGGGGGGGGGATGGGGGGGAGGGGTTTGACTGACCACTGGACCATGGCAGGTCGTCCTCGTGGTGATGTGACGCAGTAGACATCAAGGCTACTGTCAGGCTCGCCAAAAGACCTCGGGCACACCCGAAGATTTTTAACTTCGTGTAACTTGGATGCCCGAACAGTTCCGAAGGTTTACCGAAGCATGCCGCTCGCTATTACATTACATATCTACATTTCAATTTGTAATTCCCCAACTACCAACCGTCCATTCTTTTAAAATGATTTTCAATGCACCTACCGTAACCTAACTAACCACCCACAATATTATAAATATATTTTTAATGTAGCTAACCTAACCTAACCTAACTGACTATTCTCACGATATAACAGATTTGTAAAAAATTTACACATAACCTAACCATGCGTTAAGATGGAAAACTAATAACAAATTGAAATTTTTATTCATTAATTTTTTACTTTTAGAAAAAAGTGGCTTTCCTTCAGAATTACCAATGTTACAACCAATCAACATAAAACTCACAACCAAAATAATACAGCACGTACGCTATTAAGGGAATTTAAGACTCAAATCCTCGATTTTTTGAATGTTAGGTAAACAGATTTCAAGGTCCCTTGTCACTAATGCAGTGTGCTGTTTGAAAACACATAGAATCTTCACAGGGTTTCACCCCTAGTTTTTCTTTGTTATCCCGGCTCTTGGGCATACGCCCCTTCCGTCCAGGGGCCCCCACGGGCGTGGAGACGGATAAGACGTATACATGAAACAGGAGAGGTGTTAGTGATCCGCCTATTCCCAGAGGCTGACGCGGGGTCGTTACCACAACGCCGAAATACCATAACGCCGAATGTCAAAATTGACCACAACGCCGACAGTTAGAAAACTGATTTGTACCACAACGCCGAAATAAAAATTGAATGAATTTGTGTGTGTTTCTTAAATGTACCTTAACGCCGAAATACCACAATCAAATCTAACCTTACCTAACCTAACCTAGCGTTATATAACCTAACCTAACATAACCTAGCCTATCCTAGCCTAGCCTAACCTAACCTAGTCTAACCTAACCTAGTCTAACCTAACCTAGTCTAACCTAACCTAGCCTAACCTAACCTAGTCTAACCTAACCTAGCCTAACCTAGTCTAACCTAACCTAGTCTAACCTAACCTAGTCTAACCTAACGTTTGTGGCAGTCCTGCAATTACATTTTTCGGCGTTAGTGTATTTCGGCGTTGTGGTATTTCGGCGTTGTGGTGCGTCCCCGGCTGCTGGTGAGGCTACCCATCCCAGCACAACAGGGATGCACTACAAACAGTCCCAGTCACACGAGGGGCAGTACCAGTGATATGTAGGTTCCCCGCCGCGCAGTGGCTGTGGGCGTCTCCGACTGTAGCCTGGAAGCACGGCTACACTAATTAGATCCATTAATTGCGATCTATTTACCCGCCGGCCCGGAAACAGGCGGCAGCCGACCTGCAGGTCTGCCCCAGGAAGCCGTTGTCGTAACACAGGCGCAACCTCTGCTGGTGTGTCCCCGTGCAAATCATCGCACGGCGATCTTATTCTTTAATTATCACCTCATGTTATTAAAAAAAGGGGGGGCGGGATGTCTGTAAAGTCGGTTTACGGACGATAATTTTACGTGATAACGTCATAAGAAAACATTGATGAAAAATAGCATACTTTTTTATTTTTCAAATATTATTTACAGTTTTTTTTTGCAAATTTAATTTAAATAATTTGTTTGAATATAATAACGAACAATTTGTTTAAAAACCCGCCTTAACCTGTTTGATATATTATAGAAGATTTTCTCGCACGGTGGTTTGGCCGGTTCTCGCACGCTCGGCTCAGGTGGAACGTGACAATTTTTCGTGCGTGCAGCCGGCGTTCATCGATTTATGAGACGTTATCACGTCAAAAATTATCATCAATCGTGGAATAGTTGACTATTTTGATACAATTTCTTGGACATACGCCACTGCAGTTTTTAGCTGTGTTTTACGGTAGTGGTGAAATTCTAATATTTAAATTAAAAGCTACGAACTGGGTTTTGCTGGTGTTTTACGGGCCTATTTGCTGTTAATGGGACACTTTACAGTTAGTCCATTGGGGATGACACAGTTGCTGCGACATTTGCAGAGGAAAGTCAAGTATTAGACCACTGACATTAAAGGATCATTTTCTTTTCCAGTTTCCTAATTGAGTTATTAATGTGTACCGTGGCCCATACTTGGCATTGTACGTTTTTTTAAGTGATTCATGTAATGGCGTATGTCCAAGACATTGTGTTAAATCAAAATTTCCTCTTTACATGCATCGTTTAAAGAACGTAAAAAAATAAAATAACTAGCAGAAGTACCCGTCGTTGCACGGGCTAAACACACAATATAAGCCATACCACTGCCGAGTCTCATATCTGTACGACATAACACTTGAAAAAAAATATTAAATTTTGATTTAGAAGTCCCACTGCCTGCACCATCTCGGCGCATCAAGGCTACGCATCAGCAAACACGGGACGCCAATCTTCAGCTTCATTGTGTGGGAAGGCAGGTAACCCCTAGGCAAGAAGACGTGACGGATGCACCAGACGATAGCGCCTAACTATTTGAAGGCAACGCCATCTATTGACGAAGTTCTAAACTAAACTGTTATTAGCAGCTTCACTAAGCGGGTGGGTTTCGCCAAGGAGAAGGGTAGGAAGTTGCCAGACCTTACTGTATGGCCGTGTGGCGGACATGGCGTAATGAGCCAAACTCACTGTATGTTTGCATATGTCCTATACCTCTTACGAATTTATAGAGACCGGAAAAATTTGTGAATTCATTTCGCCATAGGCTAAAATACAAATCGTTATACCTCAGTGCTGCCTCCGCTATTGGTTCACAACTCACCTGGATGACTCTGGGCCAATGAGAAACACCCGACCAAAGCTTTATCGAATCACAGGCTGCTACGCTGGAACGTCTCACAAGACAGCAGCCAATGAGTGGGTGACATTTGACCTAGTGTACGTAGAACTATGGAGTTCATCCTACAGGTCACTGTACCCGCGAATTTTTCCTGTCCCCCTTAGGGTTGGAATTTCATAATTACGTATATGTAATCCATGTCACTCTCCGGCACATTATATATATACACACACACACAAAATCATCTCGATCCGTTACAGACAAGCCCACTCTCGCATTTGTAGAGACATGCAAAATTCGCGGATTCATTTCACGATAGGCTAGCATCAAAACAACTATACCTTCGTACCGCTTCTGCGATGGCACACATTTTATCCGGGGAACTGTGAGCCAATGGGAAACACTAAACCAAGAGTGTGCCGAATTACGGACAGCCTAGTTGAGACGTCTCACGCGTCAGTAGCCAACGGACAGGTGTCATTATTTTAGCGAGTATTTAAAGGACTGTGGAGTCCATCCTAAAGTTAAATGAATCCGCGAATTTTGCAGGTCTCTACGCATTTGTAATATTAGCAGGGACCGGAAAAAATTCGTGGGTTCAATGAACTGCAGGATGAACTCCATAGTTCCACGCACACTCGGTCAAATTCCACCCCACTCATTGGCTGCTGTCTTGTGAGACGTTCCAGCGTATTAGCAGCCTGTGATTCGATAAAGCTTTGGTTTAGGTGTTTCTCAATTGGCCCAGAGTCATCCAGGTGAGTTGTGAGCCGATAGCAGAGGCAGCGCTGAGGTATAACGATTTGTATTTTTAGCCTATCGCGAAATGAATCCGCGAAGTTTTCCGGTCTCTAAACATCAGTAGTAGCTTTGAATATATATACTGTATAGAAGTCGCCAGCCCAGGTTAAAATTTCTAATACTGTTTGAGGTAGTTGGTTAATTCACCGCCGCAATCGCCACCACCTCTAGGGCATCGACTTGTAGTGGTCCCTAGCGGACAAGTGTCGAACTCTTCAAACACCCCTTCCCCCTCCTGCTGAACAACCTCGAGCTGCAGTGAATGATAGGTGGGGGGGTGCGGGGAATGACAGCGGGCGACATTGCTGCGCTTTAACGTGTAAATAACAACTAAGACGATGCAGGGCGTTACGGCAGCGCACTGCAGCCGGTGAAGTTCCCAAGCTGCTCTCATACGCTTCTGAAAAACGTAGAGTAAATCCTATCCACTCGCGACTTCTATACAGTATATATATATTCAAAGGTAGTAGGTAGGGATGGCCTGGACCGTGACTGCCGGCTGGGACCCACGCCCAGGGGCCGCACAATGGCCGCCGCTCGGGCGGAACCACCAGCAGGACAATGGAGCGACGCCATGGACGGACACACACGAGCAGTGAGAGAACACCAACACCGCAGGGGCCGCTGTACCCCGAGACTCTGTCTGGACTCTCACTGATCCGTCGGCAAGCCGAGCCACTCGCAGTCATCCGCGCGTCCGTCAAATACCCTTTTCAATTTTCATTTCACTGCTGCCAACAGACCACAAAAAAATTTAATTACTGGTGAAAATATTATTTTGTATATATATATTGACGATCAAGAAAGTTAAGCACTTATTGTAATAATTCAATTCAATTTTCTTTTTCGCTCTGATATTAAGCCTATTTAAATATTTTCAGCTGTCAAAAGTATGTTCAAACGTATGTTAATTAATTACATTTTATGGAAGCAGCTAAAACGAATAAATCTACTTTTAAAACCTTATGTACGACAGTAAACATTTCGGAGGTTATTTCCAGGGGCGTAGGAACCGCGGGTGGGGGGGGGGACGTGTCCCCCTGAACTTTTTGGGTGGAGGGGACTGTCCCCCCAACTTTCTAGACAGTGATATTTTTATTTTATAATATTATTCTCCCCAACTTTATTTGTAATTTCCTCACTCATCAAATTTTATCTTAAGGAAACAATAATAATTTTAACATCGATGTATCCAATGGTTAGATACAAAACAACTGCTCAAAAAGCGCTATTTTGCACTTTTAAAATCAAAATTTTTCCGGTGGAGGACTCCCCGGACCCCCCCCCCCCCCCCCCGTCTTAGTAAGAGGGGAATGGGTTTACATGACATCAAAATCATTATTTGTCCCCCCCCCCCCCCCCCAACTTATGAACACAGCTACGCCAATGGTTATTTCAAACCGTCGGTCCGTCGAAAGTTAAAGCTCGGTATAAGGCAAGGTTCTGACGGACCTGATTGGCTCGCGAGCAGGTCACCTGGCGGGGCGGAGCGGGGGCGGCAGCGGGGGCCACGAGGCCCAGCAGCTGGAAGGCCGGCGGCGGGCCGGGGCCGGGCGAGGCCCGGGCGCGCCGCCCCCTGCAGCCGGCGCACAGCCCCGGGGACGGCGCGGCCACGCGGTAGCGGCGGCGGGACGGCCTCCAGGAGACGGCGCGCGAGCCCCGCACGCGGTGCCGCACGGGCTGCTGGGGGCGGTCGCAAGGGCGAGGCAGCCTCAGGCCCAGCAGCCGCGCCGTCAGCCGCGCGCCCCGCGGCGGCGCCCACTCGTACACCCGCCTCAGCCGCACCATCTCTCCATGGCCACTGCTTGCTGCCTGCTGCCGCTGCCGCCGCTAATTGTCTCCCTCCCCCGGCCGTGCCAATGGGAGCGGCGCGTGCTCACTGTTCCGTGCGCCGGCCTCGCCTCGGCCATATCGTACACCGCCCTCAACTATGGCACACCATCCTCGGGTATGGCATACCGCCCTCGGGTATGGTACACTGTCCTCAGTTATGGCACACTGCCCTCGGGTATGGCATACCGCCCTCGGGTATGATACACTGTCCTCAGTTATGGCACACTGTCCTCGGGTATCGTACACTGCCCTCAGATGTGGTACACTGTCCTCGGGTATCGTACACTGCCCTCAACTATGATAAACCGCCCTCAGCTGTGGCAAAATCCCTCACGTATGGTACCGAAACGAACAAAATAACTATGTGATCATTTACAATATGATTATTTACAATTATCCTTTTAGTAAAAGTCATAATTTATTACTCCTGTATCAGAAGTATTTTATATAAAGTATTATATATAAGTATTATATATAAGTATTATAAAAGTATTATATATAAGTAATTTATTGTGGTCAATTTTGACATTCGGCGTTATGGTATTTCGGCGTTGTGGTAACGACCCCTGTAATACCATGTGCGCTACGAACATGACAACGCCTTACGCCACAATTCTGAAAGATAGGAATTGTGTTACCCCGAGTGCTTCACGCTATGATCGAAGGCCTGGCTTATAGCTGCGTGTCGGGAGGGGGAGGGGGGACCCCGGATCGTTCGTCGACTATGAATCAGCGACCCGCGCACGACTGCCACGTGCTATCACACCGCTGCGCATTTGTCATGAAGCGCGCGTGCAACTGTACATTCATGGGCCGGTCGAGTGGTGGGGGGTTGAACTGTATAAGTGGAATAAAGGTGGGTTTACGATTGAAAATTAAGAATTAAGAATTAAGACTTAGTCGTGTACTTACCATATGACTCTATGTAAACTAGTGGAATGGTTTATGATTGTCGTGTGTGAATTTTGACGGGTCGTGTGCGAACCATATGATGACTTAAGACTTAACAGAAATGGTTATATTTTATATTTTTCGTTAAGACTTAAGGGAAGTGACCAATCACAACAAACCGGAACCTTTCAGCCGGAAGTTTATGTCTTGGTATTGGACCGAGCGAGGCAGTATTTTTGGTTAGAATTCGTATATTTGTAATTAAGAATTTATTTATACATGAGTGAACATTCTTATGCAACAGAATTGGATAGTTATCCCATTTTTTAATAACCTATTTCAAACCTGCTTCTCCATTTCGAACAATGGCCAACCATGTGTTTTGTGATGTGATTGGTTGGAATTAACGACTTCTATGTCAATCATAAACTGGAAAATGTAGTTTTACTTAATCGTGTGGTCGATGTTAAGTTATAATTCTTATGGAAATCATTCGTAAACCCAGCTTAAGGCCACTAAAAAAAATATAATAATAATAATCTGTGCGGTTGAGAAATGCCAAAATCAAAAATGAAGTCTTAAATATGAGGGGAAAAAAACATAGAATATTCTTAAAAATAACAACATAACTAAAAATAATAATATTTACGTATTTTTTTTTTACGAATTTTCTTAGTTCGGGATTTATGTAAGTAATGGTGTATTAACGGAGTGGCGCATTGATTATGATGGCAACAAATTAAACTTAGAATTTTTTTTTGTCAATGTTGAATTATTTTGTTAGCAAAGAAATAAAAATGGCAGCAAAACAAATTATTTGTGTGTGCTTTACGTTTGCTCGTTTTTTTTGTTTTTTTTTATAGAAACAGAGGATATGATTTTCAGCGTTCAAACTTTGCGTCTATGCAGTTTTTGATATTTGAAACAAAATATTAAGTATTTTAACATAGTGTTTTGGTTGTACCTTATTTTAAAAAAAATTATCTTAAACGTAATACGGGTAATATTCCCAGCAACCAACGTACACAAAAAAAAGTTGCCAATATTTACATTCGAAATGTTAATGACTTTCAGGTAGTTAGGATGCCTCTAAATCCCGCAAAGTTCTCGGATTTCCAAAGAAAATAAGAGCGTTAGTTATAGCACTGAGTTGGCACCAGTGGCGGATCCAGAGGTTCACCTCGGAGGGGGCACTCTAGGATTTCAGAGTAGCCGGAGAACAAAATGTCTTAAAATTACTAAATTTGTATTTAATTTACTCACACTACACGTAACATCCAACCACCATATTTTATGATTCTACAAGAAATTCATTAATTATATTAAAATATTTTATTGGTTTCAGGAACAATCATTTTTGTCGGCAATATTAATGTAGCAGACAACTGGTTTTTTTGGGAAGGGGGGGGGGGGGGGGGAAATTGCTCCTGGTGCCTCCCCCTTGGATCCGCCACTGGTTGGCACACTATCTTCCTCGCTTTGTGGCTGTGTTCCAAATAATCCCCGCACTCGCACTTGCACTCGTGCTCATACTCACACCCACAATTCCTTGCGTGCAAAGTGCATGCTCCATGCGTGCTCGCCATTTGGAACACAACCATACTCCAAAGTAAACACACCCATGTGTATGAGGTTTCCTACAACAATGTGCAATGCTAACAGCTTCATTAAGACATGTACGTTGGTTTATCCATCATCTAAATGCATGTATGTATATGTTTATGTTTCATCGTGTTAAAATTAACTATCCTAACCTGTACCTCCGGGTCAATTTCTGTGCTATTACCGGTATCGTACTTGTTAATCTTTGTTGCATATTTGTTCCACGTCTTACAGATCACATGAAGACATCGCGTGTTGTTTAATTACGAACAGGTACTTACAATGAAACGTGCATTGTTCATTTGCCATTGTTTTAGATCAATAGTCCAGACGTAAACGTAAACAATCAATGGTTACGAGAGTAGGCAACGAGCATGCATTCAAACGCACTCGATATGCGCACTCGTTCTCGTGCTCGCACTCGACTATATGGAACAACACTCTCGTGACGTCTCTTCCGAGAGCGAGTACGTGAGCACGCATTTCTACCTATTTGGAACACAGCCTGTGAGTACATGGACGATGGACCTCACCTTCTCCATCTTGGAAAGACTTGCGCGCGCCAAGTCCCGCCGCTAGGCCACCGGCTCAGCTGCTGCTCTCCGCAGACTGCCGCGACATCTGTGGAGCAGACAAGCAAGCTTAGCGCGCCCACTGCGCCTGCAGGATGTGCGAGCAGCAACCCGCCTTGCACGCCTGAGTTCCTCCTGCATAAGCACCAGGCACTCGCACAACACGTGTCGTGTACCCCCAATCAAAACAGCAGGACTAGGCTTCAACCGCAGTTTGATCCCCCTTTTTTTTTTTTTTTACGTGATAACGTCTTATAAATCGATGAACGCCGGCTGCACGCAAGAAAAATTGTCACGTTCCGCCTGAGCCTAGCGTGCAAGAACCGGCCAACCACCGTGCGAGAAAATCTTCTATAATGTCAAACAAATTAATTTAAGGCGGGCTTTTTAACTAATTGTTCGTGATTATATTTAAACAAAATAATTTAAATTAAATTTGCAAAATATGTAAATAATATTTGAAAATTAAAAAAAGTATGCTATTTTTTCATCAATGTTTTCTTATGACGTTATCACGTAAAATTATCGTCCGTAAACCGACTTTACAGACAACCCTCTTTTTGTGTATGTCAGTTGTTCATGAAGCCATATTTCAAAACGGGATATTTTAAAAGGAATTTTGTATTTGTGACTCAGCTGTGAAGACCACATCATGTTACAAGTATCACGTATCTTGCAATAAAATGTGTTACAGATGACACAAATGCTCATACAGCAGAACATCTGTAAAAAAAATATTCTATACAAAATAATGCAAGAACACAAATTGATTAAAGGATATGAGGGTGAATCTCACCTTAAACATACATCAATTCAACAAAAAAAAACCATTTGAAATAAAACTAGAAACACCAATGACTGTGCTGCTCTAACCAGAAATGCTCTAATATCTTAAATACACTTATAAATCGGTCTGTTAGGTCAATAAATATTTGAAAATAAATTATAAATGTGGTGATAAATTGTGATAGAGGTCAAAACAATAGTTTTAACTTCTGTCAATTTGTTGATTTTTATGAAAATTGGAACTAAGGCAGCCAGTATTCGCGATTAGCTTATAGTCGATATATATATATATATATATATATATATATATATATATATATATGCGATATAGAATCCGCAAAACGGTGAAAAAGGCGTTAAGTTTGTTTTATAATAAGATATTAGGTATGACTAACAAACATTGAAAAACTAACCAGCACATTTAATATCTCTTTCCGAAATTCCACCCCTAAGTGGGTGATAGTGGTGTAGTTTAGGTTCTATAAAGGAAAGTAAAATACTGAGCATGGATCACGTGCACATAGAGTAACGTCTGAGTCTTTTCGATTATTTTTTTTTAATTCGACCAGAAAGACTGTAAAACAACGAAGGTTTGGTTGTATAATAATAAACCACATCTCCTAAGCTAATGAAGCACGAGGTAAGATAATTGTAATGATAGCCAAACACACAAACAACCTATTAATTTTTACGACTTTCTAAAATCCCACTTCATAAGGAGTTAAAATGGGTTTAGGTTTGGTTTTGTAGTAACCTCACTACTCACATACATCCCTGACTAGCGAAACAGTGATAACTGATGCTACTTTTTATCACCGTCAAATTTGAGACAAATTACATAAAGCAGGCTTTAACTAATCGTCCTTACTTAGATTTAAATTTTCAAATGCGGGAAGTATTTGTTCCTCTGGTCGTATGTCAACGAACTCCCATAACCCCGGCTTTTTTTTTGTATGTTCTTATCCAACAGGACAATGTCCGCGTGTCTCTGCTTCTATCTGCCACTTTTAATAGCTGATGACTTCAAGACGAAGACTTATCCTAGCACTTGGTTTTTTTTTTTTCTGTCTGTTCTCGCATTGTCGGCTATTCATTATTACGTATTTCTGGTTCCTATCACACTCTAAGCTCAGGATAACTGTACACCAACCAGAAACTAAAACAATCTTCGTTTAACACATGGACAAAAACATGGACAAGCTGCCAATTACACGTTTCTTGTTCACGAACCACATTTTGATTTGGTGTGTGTGTTTTTTTTTTTTTTTTTTTTTCCAGTCGAACGGCTATGCTCTCGTTGGGTGCGGACCACTTGGCCAATCAGTGCTCTCGACTTGACTCATGCCAGGACTGGCATGAGCTCTCCGAGAAGCCTTAATTTCACAGACGAGAGAGCCACACCCGAAGTTCCCCGAAGTTCATGCTCGCTTTTTTTTCCCCCGTTCTATCGCATTGTATAAACCGGTGTGGCATTAAATTTTGCGGTCGATTAGGATAGGTTAGCTACATTATAAATAATTTAAAACATTGTGGATGGTTGGTTATATTAGGTAAGTATAGCTACATTAAAAATACTGTAAAATCATTTTATGGTTGCTTAGCAAATAACTTTTTAATATGTAGCTATCCAGGGCTAGGAAACCGTTTACATGATTTCACAGTATCTTTATTTTAGCTATCCTAACCAAATCAACCGTCCACAATGTTTTAAAGTATTTATAATGTAGCTAACCTAGCCTTTTACAATGAACAAATAAAAAAAAACCGAAGATGCACGATCGGCGGTTTGGCTCTCTCGTCTGTGAACAGAAGGCTTCCGAGCACTCCACCCTCGCCACAGGACATATCTCGACAGCGACCTCTACCGAGGGCATGCGAGAAACACGCACTCCAACAATCTTCCAATAGATTCATTTATATTTCTATCGATTAGTTTAGAGGTGTTTCCAACAGCTGGTGCACTTTGTGAGGACACAGGAACAAGAATACCTACACCATATTGGTTTCAATAATTTTTATGCCAAAAATTGTTTATTTTTTTTAATTTAATGTCGAATATTTGCCTTCGTTAATGCAGTAATCACACCTCTGGACATTTTAAAAGACCATAGCAAAGTGACTATCCGTCGTATTCTACTAAATTGTATACTATGTATGCTAGCTGAAGTACCCGTCGTTACCTGGGCTAAATAAAAAAAAACAGAAAATAAGGAACATCACTACCAAGCTTCAAAACTGTAGTACATATCCTTAAAAAACGGGGAAATTTTGATTTTTAAAGTCCCATTGATTGCACAATCTCGGTGCATCAAGGCTACGCATCTGCAAAACCGGAACGCCAATCTTCAGCTTTATTTTGTGACTACATTTGATAAAAATAACACACTTTTAACCATATACTTGACCACCGTTTGACATTCTTTATATTGGCACACAACCCCCAAGAACTAAGATGTGTAAAGAATTCACGTATTGCGTATTTCGGGTAGACAATAGTTGTTGAGTAAAGAGTGAGAAACAATTTGAAATTCTTAAAACTGCTCTCATGAGAATTTTTTTGTTTTTTTTTTTCAGTTTCACAGAGGTACAGAATAATACCTTCAGTAGACAGTACTTTATTGTCTAAAAAAAAAAAATCAAGGAATAGTTAAACTAAAAAGATATTAAAACTTGTTATGGTAAGCGATGGTATACAGTGTGGACGTGCTAGCAGCTCCCGGGCGTGAGACAGACCAGCAGAGGGGTCACGCGGCAGGAAGTGCGAGCACGCAGCACGCACTCTCAGCAGTCCCCGCGAGCCGCCCGATCACGTGACACGCAGGCGACCGCACAGTGTTGCCAGGTCGCCTCTCCCCCACCCCTCCCTCCCACACCGAGCAGAGGTTAGGGAAGGATACAGACGGAGCACTAGCCGTCAGACGTAAAGCCTTCCCCCCTCCCCATCAATACAACAGTTTTTTTTTTTTTCTGATATGGCGGACGTTTGCTTCACACATCCCATCTTCAAACTTGCATTGACCATGTTGATCAGATATATAACAGATTTCCAAGATAATGCTTTCACAAACTGTACTGAGATGTTATCATAGCCAGGAGCAGCTTTAGAATTAAGTTTCCTAATTGCTTTGGAATTCCTTTAGCTGTAGCTAGTGGTTTACCATTAATGAGTTGCTGAGGATCTTAGGCGTTGAACATACCTGGAACGCGAACTGACTGGGATATGTGATGATTAGTAAAGGTGTTCTTGAAATGCTCTGCCATTATTTCAGCTTTTTCTTCTGTATACTCATATATGTTAACACCTACTTTGAGTGGAGGAATCACAATCATCTGTCTTTTCAGGTTCTTGATAAACTTCCATAGTGATGCAGAAGTTAGAGATAAATTAGAAAATCTTCAATTCAGTGCTCCATGTTTTGAATGCAGACTTGAATTCCTTATTGAATTGTAAATATTATTGCCTGTATTTCCATCTGTTGCCATAATTTACGGGCCTTATTACGAGATCTTAAAAGATTTTTAATATGATCGGGGAGTGTTGTTCCTCTTAAAGTAAACCTTTCCCGAGGAATGGCTGAATCAGCAGCTTTGTCCAATAATTCAGTGAACAACTCTATTGCACAGTCTAGATCAATAGCACTAGCGTTTAGTACAGTTCAATCTGATGTGACTGTTTACATAACTTCTTTAAAATGGAGCCAGTATTTGCATTCTTGAAGTCATAAAACAGTTTCTGTGTAATAGTACATATAAGGCACTGATATTACCAAGAACAGGTAGGTGACCAGAATTTAAAGCCTGTTAGTTGTGACATAGTTTACCATTGGGTAAGTAGAAGTTATAATGATATCCCAATATTGAGGGGTTTTGTTGCATCCTAGGTGGTATAAATGTTGAACTGTACCTAAGATGGGTGAATATTCAATTGTAGTGTGGCTGTGAGGTCAAATAATGACCATCCTCTGGTACTTTCCGTATGACATTCCCAAGATAGGCGTCTGCAATTGAAATCACCTGCTACAATACCATTCTTTTGTAAATGGAATAAAGTTTGCGGAGATTTGGGTTGGAAACTGTTTGTTAGGCAGAAGATAGACAGCAGCTGCCAGAAATGAAGTGTTCTTATCTTGTACAACTACAGATCAGGAAAATTGGGCGACAATTTATGATAATGTTGTACAGATGTATGTACAAGTACTGCAACTCAACCTCTTCTTTTTTTCCGATTAGGTCAGTCCGGGATGTTACATATCTCGGTATTGAACACTGCTTAGTAGGAGACAGCCATGTCTCTATTACAAAATATGTTTTAGGCTCGTGGAAATTGAATCGGGTAAAGTAGTGGCGAGATACTATGACAGGGATCTGAATCGAACCTTTTAATATAAATATGAAGTAGTTACATATATTGACACAGAAATAATTCATCAAATGATCAAATGACGCCCAACACGGGAAGATGAAAATGCCTAATATTAGATGTGAGATGTCGCACACTCTCTCTAAATTCAACATGTGTAACTTGCCCCTTTAAAGGCTAGGAAAATTTTTAATTCATAACCTGTATCAGAAGATGTAAACTGTAAAAACTAATGACTTACTTTATGTAACAAGTAACCAACACTATGGACCGGTGTAATCTTAAAATTTCTGTAGTGGTACTGTCTAAAATTGACAAAATCTTTGTTTTTGAAAGTAGTCATTAAAGTTTTCTAATTATTATAAACTTGGGTTAGCTTCTGCTACTAGTATTTACCACGCAATACGTCACACTACTGTTAAAACAAAAATGCGTTAGGTACTGTCTAGTGGCGTTTCAAGAACTTCAAGGATTCCAATTTAGTAGAGATACTGGAAAATATTCTACTTACGTTCACTATTCTACCGCCATATCCGGGCCACTATCAAGATAAGTATTATGGTAAGGATCTGGTTATCACATTTAAAAAAATGTGTGCGTGTACTTTACATATGTGCGTTAGAAGTTATACTTAGGCTACTTGGGTTGATAAATAACTAACTTTGATTTTGCAAGAAAATAATCAATAGAAATAAAACAATAAAAGAACTAGAGTAATCATATAAAAATGGTTGGTAAAATATAAATTCAATCATTTTCAAAAATTTAAGTAAGTACTCAGTAATCAATATTAATATAAATACATGAATAAAATTAATTATTTAATTTTGTAAAACAAATAAGATAATGTATTTAATTATGAAAATCAATAAATATGCTGAATTTTAATTCTCATTAAATATTTTTTTTATTATTTTTTAAATAATAATGTAACAACTTATAATCTATAATACAAATAAACTATACAAACAGGAACATAACCTCACTTATATAATTACACATGAAAATACACTTGAAAAAATTATAAACGCAATTTCTATTACTAATATTTATAACATGCAACAACAATTGACAAGATGAGAAAAGGAGGCTACATACAAATAAAATTATTATAAGTATGTGCTTTTAAACCATATACTTTAGTGCTTGATACTGAAAACTGCTATGCACTAAACCCCTACAAAGCTCCCAAACAAATTTTAAAAAATTACAAACTTCACACGACGTTTAAAACGAAACAGTTTTAAAAAATATATACCCAGTTTAATACGAAACTACCACTAAACCCAATGTTAAGACTTTTGTTCCACTACTACTAGCGCCGTTAGTTCGCAGGCCGTCGCGGAACCCGGCCCATAACCTCCTGTGTTGACTCCAGGACCGGCGCTAGGTAAATGGCGCCCTAGGCGAAAAACCTTAAAGCCCCCCCCCCCCCCCACCCACCAAAAAATTTTCCTTGCCTCAAAATACATCACGTAAGCCTAAGATTTTGTCAACAATCAAATGTAAGCAGGCTTGTGTTTTTTTTTTTTTTTTACTTATTACAAATCATAAGCAGGTCACCGTGGACTTAAAATAAATACTTATATCAATATAAACATTCCAAACTGTTACAAAAATCCATTTTCATCTAGTTTCAATGATCGTTAAACATATTATATGAGCTGTTATGTGTCGTGCTGCGCCGCCCCCAGCTACTTGGCGCCCTAGGCGGTTGCCTAGTTCGCCTGTATGGACGCGCCGGCCCTGGTTGACTCGCGAAAAGATTCCGAGTCTAGCTGAAAGTTAAAACATTTTAGTATCGTCTGTGTTTCGTGTGATTGGATGAGTTTCTTCCAGGTACATGTCATTTGTTACAACACTATTCGCAGCGATTAAGTGCGAAAGCAAACGCGTCCTGAATGGTCACGGTCAAATAAGGTACGGCCTTTTTTGCAGACAGCCGCCAATCACAAGGAAGAAACCGCAGGTGCGGGTATACCTTGTTCCAGTCTAATATTCGTTCAGATGTTTTCGCGAAAAATGCCTACTCCCCCCTCCCCACAGTAATATATAATGAAAGCTACCATCTAGCGAGTGGGACCGAAACTACTACAAAAATAAGCTGTCAGTAGGGACCGGAAAAATTCGCGGGTTCAATGACCTGTAGGATGAACTCCACAGTTTTACGTGCACTCGGTCAAATGCCACCCACTCATTGGCTGCTGTCTTGTGAGACGTCCCAACGTAAAAGCCTGTGATTCGATACAGCTTTGGTTGAGAGTTTCTCATTGGCTCAGAGTCATCCAGGTGAGTTGTGAACCAATAGCTAGAGACCGGAAAAATTCGCGGATTCATTTCGTGATAGGCTGAAATTCAAACATGTGTACAATTCCGCTGGTTCTGCTATTGGCTCGCAGTTTAACTCGAGCTATCTGAGCCAATGAGAGACTATCGACCAAAGAAGCGTCGAATCACAAGCTACCCAGTGGAGACGTCTCACAATTTAGTACCCAATGAACACGCGTGTTTACTTGAGAAATGCAGAGGATAATGGAGGCTATCCTAGAGGTCATTGAATCCGCGTATTTTTCCGGTCCCTACCAATAGCAGAGGCAGCACTGAGGTACAACGATTTGTATTTTAGCCTATCGCGAAATGAATTCGCGAATTTTTCCGGTCTCTAGGAGTCAGTCTCGGCAAATAAGAGTTCCTCCCCTGTGGAACCCCCCAAAAGCCACGGCCTGACCCCGCCGCTGACTCCACTGAGCAGGGCGAGGAGTGGAGGGGAGGGTACTAGCTGAGGAGGGGAAGGGTTAAGCAGGGGGAGGGGAGCGGCGCGTGGAAAAGGCGGCGGAAGTCGCGACTGTCACGGCTCACGGACACAGGAAGGACTGTGAGGAACCACGCCGTCACACGCGGTCGGTCGCCGACCCCAGGCCGTCTGGACTTCCGCTCGTGTGCCTCGACACACAGATCAAAAAAAAAAAAAAAAAGAGGGGGGGGTGGTCTGTAAAGTCGGTTTACGGACGATAATTTTACGTGATAACGCCATAAGAAAACATTGATGAAAAATTGCATACTTTTTTAATTTTCAAATATTACCTATTTACAGTTTTTTGCAAAATTTAATTTAAATAATTTGTTTAAATATAATCACGAACAATTAGTTTAAAAAGCCCGCCTTAACCTGTTTGATATTATAGAAGATTTTCTCGCACGGTGGTTGGCCGCTTCTTGCACGCTCAGCTCGTGACAATTTTTCGTGCGTGCAGCCGGCGTTCATCGATTTATAAGACGTTATCACGTCAAAAAAAATTGTACTTTTACAAAAAAAATCCTTTGGAAACCAGTTGCCAAGAAATACTACAGGAAAAATATTGTAACTTTTGTACAAAAGTTATTTTTATGTATATGAAACACATTTTTCGAGATAATACCGAGTATTTCTTACAAAAATCCGCACATAATTTTGTATTTTAACTTATGTTTGATTCAAGCATTTATTTTTTTTAAATAGTGGAAAAGATCATTGAATATTCAACAATTTGATTTTATTTAGTTGTATTATGCTTATTAATGTGCACAGTTAATACTGAAAAGCTATTCAGGAAAAGGTTTACAAATTCCCTGGTAAGAATCCGAACACATTAGTGATATAGTTGTTTTCATGTAAATGTACGAATTTACAAATATCTGTAATTTTACATCAATATCTTTAATCCAATTACAAAAAAAAATCATTTAAAATGCTACACTGTTAGGGGCAGGTATTTGTCGAGAAAGATAAACCTTTCCCTCCAGTGGCGCATACAGGAATTTTTATTCCGGGGAATAGGAAGAAATTATAAAAAAAATTAAAAAGTAAAATTTTAACCCATGTGTTAAAAAAAACCATTACTACTGACAATAACACTCCCGTACATACAGCAGTAGACGCATACGACGTGGCTTCTCACAGTAACATACTTGTATTGATATTTTGGACATTTTTTCATAACTTCATTGGGGAAGACACATACCCTTGCCGCAACCCCCCCCCCCCCCAAAACCCCTCTTGAGTACACTACTCATTACTAGGGCCATGCAAATTACGCGAAAAGATTCCGAGACTAGCTGAAAATTAAAACACTGTACAATCGTGTATTTTTCTTTCAGGCGCATGTCGATTGTCACAGCACCTATCACAGTAACTCAGTGCGGAAGCAAACTCATCCTGAGCGGCTCGGTCAAACAAGGCGACGACTTCTCTCGCAGACGGCCGCCAATCACGAGGGAGAAACCTCTGGTGCGGGTATGCTTTGTTGCAGTCTAATAGGCGTTCAGGATTTTTCGCGAAAATTGCCTGCCCCTAGTCATTGCTAAGGACCGGGAAAATTCGCGGGTTCAACGACCTCTAGGGTGAACTTAATAGTTCTACGTACACTCGGTCAAATGTCACCCTCTCATTGGCTGCTGTCTTGTGGAGGTGTCCCACGTAGCGGCCTGTGGTTCGATACAGCTTCGGTTGAGTGTTTCTCACTGGCCCAGAGTCGTCCAGGTGAGTTGTGAACCAATAGCAGAGGCAGCACTGAGGTATAACTATTTGAATTTCAGGCTGTCGTGAAATGAATCCGCGAATTTTTTCCGGTGTCTACTCATTGCCTCATCGGGCCGCGCCATTCGGAACGCATTTTCTTCCATGATTAGTAGGGACTGGAAAAATTCGCGGTTTGAATGACCTCTAGGATGGACTCCACGATCCTCTATGTACGCGGGAATATTACACCAGCTGATTGGCTACTGACTCGTGACACCTGCTAACTGGGATGCTTATGATTCGATACTTTTACGTTGAGGGTCATTAATTGGCTCACAGTCCTTCAGGAAAACTGTGTTCTAATCACTGAAGCAGCAATACGTTACACGCACTTGGATTCTAGCCTATCACGAAATGAACCCGCGAATTTTTCCTGTCTCTACTGATTAGCTGTGCTAGCAGAGTGGCTGTGCTAGCAGAGTGGCTGTGCTAGCAGAGTGGCTGTGCTAGCAGACATGCGCCCGGAAGTAACATCAGCCAACCCCGAAGAGCAGACACTGCCCAGTTCCATTGCGCACAGCCACTTCCCAGGCAAACACGTGCCCATAAATAGAGACCCAGAAATTTCGCGGATTCCTCTAGCCTCAGGATAGAATTCAAAGTTATAGGTGTGCTCGACCCATGTTAACTTTCCCATTGGTTGATTTCTTAGCGAGAACATTTTTATCCTTGCTATTTGGCACTACCTGATTCGCTTACTTCTCTCCTATCTGGGCATCATTGGCTCACGGTCGTAGAGGGGCGTGTCCAGATAACTGCAGTCCAATCACGAGCACAGTGCGACAGTGTGGAAGTTTGCATTCTAGCTTGCGACTAAATGAATGCGCGAAAATTCCGTGGCTCTACCCATAAACATTAGTAAAGACTGACAAAAAAAAATTCGCGGTTTGCAAGCGAGGCGTGCGGTAGCTCCGCCATGTTCGCTCCACTTCCAGACAACCACCCATCCCCCGTCTCTTAGCAGTTCGCGAGGCGAGTGTTCCGCAACTCCCCGCCAGCTGCCGCGAGGGAGTCGTGACGTCATGGGCCAGACGGCAAGGGGGGGAAGCTGCAGTCCAGCTCCCGGTGTGATGCCCCAGCAGTGACTCAGTTTCATCCCACCTTCGCTCTTTCTAACGAGGACCAACTGCAATAACTAAACTGCCGGCACTGAGAGAAAATGTGAAAGTGATCCACCGAACAGGGGGGGAAAAAAATATGTACTTTTACAGAAGATTCTTTTGGAAACCATTTCCCAAGAAGTAGTTCGTAATGCCTCAAGAATAGGGACCGGAAAAATTCGCGGGTTCAATGACCTGCAGGATGAACTCCATAGTTCTACGTACACTCGGTCAAATGCCACACCGCTCGTCGGCTGCTTGCTGTCTTGTGAGACGTTCCAGCGTAGCAGTCTGTTATTCGATAAAGCTTTGGTTGGGTGTTTCTCATTGGCCCAGAGAGTCGTCCAGGTGAGTTGTGAGCCAATAGCAGAGGCCGCACTGAGGTATAACGATTTGTATTTTTAGCCTATAGCGAAATGAATTCGCGAATTTTTCCGGTTTCTAATGATAGGTAAATCCACTTGAAAATGCCTGTGCACTTGTACTATTTTAATACTAACACCGGTACCAATCTCAAAGTTCAATTTCAGTTTTAGAGTTGCAAAGAAAAGTAGATGAGTGTACGCAGCAATTAGCTTGCTGACTTAAGGGAACGAGATTTCGCCTCTGCGTCCCCTCCCCTAGCCCACACCTCGCTGCACTTCGCAATCAGTGCGTGTCTTTTCGCTTTCGCTGAAGAACACCGCTACGCCGAGTTGACTGTCCCCCCCCCCCCCCCCACCTACTTTTCCAAGGAACATCTGCGAGCTTTTATATAAGCTTCTCCAGCCAAGTTCTCTACGAAAATTAAACTTCAACATTGTTGAATATATACACAATTTAATTGTTTAAATATGCCTTGTATGGAAAAAAAAATTTTGGACATTTTAATTTAGTGTTGAAAGTTTGTTAAAGCTCAGCTTGAAAAAAAAAAGTATATTTGCATCGTAATCAAAAAGTTAATGTATTTTGCATTTTTATATACTTTATTCTGAAGTCAAATCAAGAACTTAAAAAAAAATAACTTAATGCTGGAGTTTCTGCAAAACACGATTAAAAATTAAATTATAAATAATGTTCGCAGGCTTTCACAGCCATTGTCAGAAGTAGCTTGGTTTCTGGGTTGTAGCCGTGTCCCTGGCGAATAATTCACCGATGTTTCGGTCGGCATTTGTAGTCGCCATCATCAGGGAGCAGTTTACCTACTCAACTGGCTCCCTGACAATGCTACCTACTTCAGACAATGGCCGTGAAAGCCTGCGAACATCATAGAATCTTGTCTCTGGCGACGGTATGCAAAATAACAAGTTTTTGACGTCAAGAAGCCGGGGTGGTGTGAATGTGGCAACAGTGTCGACCCTGGGACGAGACTGCAGCTGGAGAGACGCGAGACGGTGTCGTGGGAACACGGCCAAGGGCCTATGCTGGAGGGTTCACACTCACACTCACACTCACACGGTCATCGCTGTGCACTGCTGCAGCTCGCTGGCAAACACAAGAACTGCCGCACGGCGCTAGCGGTCAAATGGGAAGTCAACAATAAGTTGATAAGGGGTCAGGTACGCAGCCCAGCATGCCATACGCCAGTTGTAACGGCCGGAAGAGGCAAACGGCAGGGGAGAGGTAGAAATGATCCAGCAGTGATGCTACGTTATTTACGTAACACTGTTTGTATTTGTCTTCTCCACAAGTTTTCGTAACAGCTAACGACTGACACTACAATATTTATTTAATTTTATTTAAGGTATCTACAATTTATTTATTCGCGTGGAAAAGAGTTATTGGTTTGTGCAACAACTTTATAATTATCATTCATTTTATGCAAGTAGAGTAATTAAAATTTTAAATAATTCATCTCTATCTATACTATACCTAATAAGCAAGAAGTTTCACTTCTTTCGCGCGTGGACTCTATGCACACACCATTTTTTTTAATACACGTGTTTGAATTTTAAGAATTTTATTTCTATTTATTTTTAATTATTTCCTCTTCCCATACAAAAAAAATGTCCTATATTCACCCCTGCTACGTCACGACACGCAAGACGCAAAACAGCAACGTATGTATCGGCCAACTTTCAACGTCTTGCGTTTCCGCCTTCCATATTGGAAGTATCGAAGAGTTCTAAAGACGCGGAAATTATGAGCATACAAGGCCACGAGTATTGTTTTTTTTTTTTTTTTTTTTTTTTTTTTTTTTTTTTTTTTTTTTTTGTGAATTACACGTCTTCAGTTGTTAAACTTTCACACACTTTTAAATCAAATTAGGCCCACCTTAAAAATTTCACATGTTTTCTATTTTTTACGCTTGCGATCTTGCGATTTTCGTGACTTATAAAGGACCCTTAATTTTCCTTCGTTGTTTTAGTGTTGCGTTATTTATAAACCCGGTCTAAGGTCTCTAGAGAAGACGTGTGACATGTACAATATCGGTATACGTTAGGTGCCGTGTGAGATATTTTTTTCCTTCTCGCAGGGCGCGCGGCATGCGTCTGTGTCGCGAGGGCGTAGCTGCAGCTGCAGCTGCGGCAGCTGGTCCGACGGCGCTCGTGTCTCCAAGGTCGCCAGGCGGTGGCCTTCGGCGCGGCGAGTCGCGGCAAGAGTGTCGCTAACACGACACGAACCCCGGGGCTGCCAGGGGCTGCACGCCTCGCCCGTTCAACCGTTACGTGTCCTTCACTGCCCGTTCTGTCGATCCTGTCCACGAATACGTATTTCTAATTGCGTTGAAATGTACGGCTTTTAAATAAAAAATTGGTTGTCTGTAAAGTCGGTTTACGGACGATAGTTTAACGTGACAACGTCATAACAAAACATTGATGAAATGATTGCAGACTTATATGAATAAAATTGAATCTTTTTTTTTTAATTATCACTATTCTGTATGGATACAAAGAAGGAGTGAAATTAAATCTACAATTTAATTGATAAATTTACTTTTATTTGCACTCATTAATTCAAAAATGTTTATTACTTTAACGAAGAGATTATTTTGACTATAACTTTTATACATGTTGATATTTAACTTCTTCCAATCTGTTATTCTGTTGAGGATAGGACGATGATAGGAAAAGTAGGAAACGAATGGGAGTGTTTCAAGTTTAATGTGCCTCGAAAAAGTCAAATCCAATCGAGTGGAAGAGAGATAGATGCGGCGCAAGCGTACAATGAGCGTAACGGGACAATGTGCGTAACGGGACACTTTTTCGTGCGTGCAGCCGGCGTTCATTGATTTAATAGACGTTGTCACGTCAAAAAATTCCTGATATTGATATAGTTATAGTTCTAACATGTACACTTTACGGGAGATTTCTCTTTCCTTTCCCTATCAGCTGTATCTATGTGCAAACTTTTATTCAGGTAGTTCGTAAACCTCGTAGGAAATAGCACTCGTGGATAGGCCAGTACTTGTTACCTCAGCCATTAACTTCTAAGGAATAGGTGTCGAAAGCTTCATAGAAGTCTAGCAGAATTAGGAATTTTGATTTGGAACTCATCCATTGCTTTGTTAGTATCCTCTGCTATGCAGTGGCGGTTCATTGCAATGGCGTACGCAAGGAGGTGGTGGTGGGGATGGGAAAGACAATATATCCGCCACCGAAAATAAATTATGCGAACGCTCCTGGTCTATGGAAGTGGCTTCCTCCCCCCTCCCCTCCCCAAACCAATAATAATAAAAGAAAACAAAAGCTGAAGTGTTTAAAACAAAAATCCAAGCCTGGCATTACCTGAACTTTGAAGTCGGTTCATTGCAAAATTGTGTTGTTTTAAATTTTTGTAGTGTTTCTGGTTGATTTTACATATTTTTACATGGCATCAGATATGCGTTAAAATAGCCTTTTCACAGGGCTATATTTTTTTTTGTTGTTTCAAAAATTTGGAGGTATCAAATACCACTTACCTTTCGGTCATTCGCCCCCCCCCCCCCCCCCAAATTCTTAACTGAACCGCCACTGCTGTTATGTCTAGAAGGGTGTCTGTTGCTTGTAACAGTCGGTGTTTTGTTTAAATGTGTGTGTAATATGCAGTTACGGGAATATACAGGATCAGTGGTTAGTCAGATCTAAACCAACTGTAGGTTCATCACCACGAGAATGAAACTGAAAATAATGGTGTTGCTACCAATAACTTAAATACGTGATGCGCCTACCCAATCTTCAAAACACCATATAACAAATCTTAAGTATTCGAAAGATATTACATTCGAGGAAATAGATTCAAAGAATAATATTGAGGGAAATGTAGTAAATTCAATAATTCAACCCTGACAACTCTGAAGTACACTAGGTCTATTTGGGTTAGTATCTACAGATTTATACAAGATATAGTACTTTTAATGCATAATTATGCAAATAAAATTACGATATGTATTTACTCAGGAAACTTAGTTCGTGAAAACAGAATTTAAATGTTGCAACACGATAGTTAGAAGTTTTTTGTTTTTTAATTTTTTTCATACATGATTTAATTTTTGATCCACGAAACCCGTATTTGGATTCGAGGCACTCTTTGGCATTCGGAATCAGGAATCGGATTCAAGGGAATTGGGCTTTGACTCATCGCTGATTTCAGTAAAATAATTTTACGACAGAGTCAAGAATTGCGGTTGTTCCAGCTACTTTCTCTAGTTGGTACAACTGCCTTGTAAAACTTGATGAGCTGCAACTTCAGAGATGTGCCTGTACGACCTCGGCAAGCTCTTTGAACATTAATTTCTTTTTTTTTTTCGTGGCAAACCTGCAGCCGAAGTTTGTCGGTTGCATTATGACTCGTCCTCATGGGCGTCGCAAGGATATATATATATTTTTTGGGGGGACTGAAATTGATTTAGTTGTTGAGGAATATCCATCCCCTGGGGAAAAAGCGGGGTTCCGGAGGTCCTCCCCCGGGAAAATTTGGTGTTTGAAGGTGCAAAAGGGTGGTTTTTAGGCATTATTCTTTCTTAAATATTCTAATTATAGTTGGTTGCAATATATATATAATAAAAAATATTTCCAGAGAACAAATTTGTAAAAATACAGTGCTCACATTACCACGATTGGACTAAATGCACCATGCGCAACATATGGGTTATATCACAGAAATCATATTAATAATATAACTACGAAACTAAATATATTATTGGAGGGGACGAAATGGAAGACTTTTATTATTGGGGGGGGGGGGGGCGTGCCCCCCCCCCCGTCCCCGTCCCCCCCCGGTTGCGACGCCCATAATACAACAAGGGCGCAAATCTGTAGGATTCGCCCGGGCGAGGGGGGCGCGGCAATTTTCAGTGTTTATGAGGGGGGGGGGGGGAAGCGAACCGAGAGTTTTGCGCACGTTTTTTTAACCGACACAAACCATCTCTGGCTAGGGTGCGTGTCTGCTGTACACTGCCCGTATTTCGGCCTCGCAACAAGAAGAAAACTTTAAAATATACATAAAGTTAGCCATATTTTTGACGTTCACGTTAATCAACCCCGTTTCACAGTCACGATCTTGCAAGAGCAAGCGGGCGCCCCACAGAGAGGGGAATATTAATTTCAACAGGTTCTACGTCCATGCATGTATATATTGTTTTAAACGGTTGACCACCGAGAAGTATAGTTTTAGCGGTAGCAACAACGAGCAATGTAGCGGGAGCCGGCTACGTACCATTGGCGTAGCTGTGTTCATAAAGTTGGGGGGGGGGGGGGACAAATAATGATTTTGTTGTCATGTAAATCCATTCCCCTCTTACTAAGACAGGGGGTCCGGGGGTCCTCCAAGGGAAAATTTTGATTTTAAAAGTGCAAAATAGCGCTTTTTAAGCAGTTTTTGTATCTAACCATTGGATACATAGATTTTAAAATTATTATTGTTTCTTTAAGATAAAATTTGATGAGTGAAGAAATTACAAATAAAGTTGGGCAGAATAATATTATAAAATAAAAATATCACTGTCTAGAAAGTTGGGGGGGTGGACAGTCCCCTCCACCCAAAAAGTTCAGGGGGACACGTCCCCCCTGTCCCCCCCCCCCCCAACTCCCCGGTTCCTTCGTCACTGCTACGTACGCCCTTCTCCCAAACGCAATTAGCGTTATCGTCGCCGTTAGTCGCTTCCTGCCAGACCCACTTCTGGCGAAGAAAGTTAAAGGCGCATTCCGTCCCGACGGCCACAGCCCCATTCCCCTCGACATTCCTCGCGTGCCACGGAACAAAGCATCGGCGAATGGCTGGCTGGCGATTCTCAAGCTCTTCGTGCACCTTATTACGTTTCTAGCAATCAACTGCCTAAAAACCAGCGCAGTATTTACATTTTTTAAAAAAATACTGTCACACGAAGATAAAATGAAATGTGAAAGAAATTGCTTTTAATAATTATTGTCAGTACATTCCTATTTGAAACAGTAAGCGGTAAAAACAAAAAACCATATTGTGCACTAATAAAATATCCTCTGTAAATACATTTACGCCCTAACATAGGATAGACGTAGACGCATTTTGATATTCTCTACTGTGTAGGTGTCTCTTACGCAACTACATCTTCAGCGCATTTTCGTTAAATTTTAAAATTATCGAACGGACTACTGACAAGACAACTGCCAACAAAAAAAAAATGCAACAATAACCTAACTTATGTTCATATCTCACAAATGACAACGTATTTGAATGTTATAAAACGATCAGTAAGGATTCGAAGTGTTAAAATGGGCTGGAACACGCTATAGTAAGCGAGGATGCACATCATACGCTAGCGTTGAAGTCTCTGCGTCACCTACCTTGTACAAAGAAATCCCCAGCTTGCGTAATCTGCGCTGCAGCTGTAGATAATCCAGCGGTACCGGGCGGATCACAGACGGGAGAGGCAGTAAAGACACCGGGAGTGTCGAACACGTAGGGAACCTCTGCGAGCTAAGCGACCACCGACATTGTTCGCTCACTACGTCAGCTTCGTCCCTGGGGCGACGGCAGCGCCAGCCAGGTGATCCGTCAGCGGCGCGAACGATAAGACAACAAACCTCGCGCGCCCGCCGTCCAGCTTTCCCCCGTCTGGACTGGCCGCGCGGTGTTGCCAGACCGGACCCGCGCAGCCCGGCAACGCCGCAGCCCGCCTACCTGGCCTCCCCCTCCCCGCCGTCAACCACACCTTAGGTCACAGCTATTCAACCTTCTTCGAGCGCAAGTTTTATTCCCCGTTTTTTTTTTGTCCTCTCTCCAGGTGATTCAGGAACGAAAACAACATCCTGCAGCTCAGAGCGGCGGACGAAAGCGTGATCTCAGCCGCCCCCCCCCCCCCCCATCACACCGGACCACCGTGTTACGCAACTCCCCGGGCAGCTGAGAAGCTCTCCCTGAGGCGGCGTTCACGCAAGCGGGCAGGAATTCGCGAAGGTCACTCGTCTCGTTAGCCAGGAGACGCCAGTGGCCAGCGCCCTGAGCTCTGATTGGGGGAAGCCTACAAGTCACGTAGTTTCGGTTCCCTACCACGTCCGTGCAACTTCGGATTTCTCTCGAAAATTTAAATTAAAAAAATCGAAGGGTTAGGTTAGGTTAGGTTAGGTTAGGTCAGTCACAACATGATTGTTTCATTGGAAACTTCTGATTTAGCGGCTGAAGTGGCGTTAATACCAAAACGCAAAACTTCGGAAATCTTCGGAAATTCTTGCAGGGAACCGAAACTACGTGAGTTGTAGGCTTCCCTCTGATTGGAGAGCGTCGGACAACCACACAGCACGAGCTCGCCAGAGCCGGGTGGTGCTGATACGTCAGTGCAATTACTGTGATCTGGTAGTTGATTGCTCCGGACCATTACACGATATCTGCACCTCGGAGGCATAGGGCTGGGTTCACAATCGAGATCTCGCTGTTGATTTCAGCCAATGAAATTTTGCGATGTGTTCGACATCAGACGGCAGTTAGTAAGAAACTACATTAAAACTACCAAACGATTATCCCGTGACACCTTAGGTACCAGCACTTTCTGAGCACAGTTTTTTTCAACACATAAATAAATAAGGGTTATATTATGGCGGCAGGCAATTTTCGCGAAAAATTCTGAACGCCTATTAGAATGCAAAACCAGAGGTTTCTACCTTGTGATTGGCGGCCGTCTGCGAGAGAAGTCGCTGCCTTGTTTGACCGAGCCACTCAGGACGAGATTGCTTCCGCGCTGAATTATGTGATTGGTGCTACAACAATCGACATGTACCTGAAAGAAACTCGCCTAATCACGAAAAATAGACGATGGTACAGTGTTTTAACTTTCAGCTGGTCTGGGAATCTGTTCGCGAAATTTGCATGGCCCTAGTTATCATTGTCTCTACCAATATTTCGTTTTCATACAAGTATATGAATTTCACTTGCGATTACCAGACTAGTTAGTTTCAGGATGGCAGCTCCTGGACAACTGGGGAGAATAAGTAGAATTAAATTTATTAATATCCCTTATAGGCCACGTAATATGTTCTCATGCCAAATTGATAGGAATATGCAATTATGCCTTAGTAAAAAAAACGTAAGAATATGTGTTATGTTCTCACAATTACTTTAGGATATTGATAGATCCTATGAACAAAGTAATTTGTAAACTATGTTGCCAAACATTTTTATAAGACTTACTGCGTCTAACGTAGGTCGAGCACACCTACTTTGTAACTTTTTCTAGAGTTACCCTAACCCTACCAATAGTACACGGTATATAAAAACTCAAAAATAGCAATTATACATGCTATTTGCTAACCAGAAACTAGATTACACACGATAATAATCTAGCAGCACAATTTAGTGTCCGCGTTGAATGGCGTCTTACTTCAGAAGAAAGTTCTAATTCCGAAAAATTTAAATGTAAGCCAGTAATTAAATAAAATATCCTGATTGGCCGGCTGTGGCCCAAACCAACAGACGCCAAAAACAAAAATACATAAATCCAGACTTGAATTAATAAAACGATACAATCGATACACCCAAACTTTAAAACAAAAATAGTTGGAAACAGTAAAACAATCAAAATAATTATTTTTTTAAAATAACGTTAAATAAATGCTGCCTAGAGAAAAGCAGTCTATTGTTGTTACGTGACATCTCTAGTGTCATAGAGTAACGCAGTTCATAGAGCGGTACTGTTTCAAAGTTCGTTCATTTAAACACATGAAAAATCTTAGTAGACAAAATGTAGTTAAACGTAAATAAACAGTTTTGAACTGACCGCTATGACTCGTTACGTTACAATAGAAAGGGCTAAAAGTTGACTAATATTTTGTGGCAAATCTGCCTAATAAATAATTGCTAATTTATATATATATATATATATATATATATATATATATATATATATATATATATATATATATATAATTTATAATTACGATTTGAGTTCTTATAATTACTTAAGTCTGTAATTGTTATTTCACACAGGGTTCAAGATGGCGACTGTAGGGAAAGTTACTTATCTTTGCTGTAGACAGGCGGGTGCGTTCCGCAGGCAAGATCAACTACTGGTGGCGGAATGGGGACCTGGCTTCAGGCCTTGTGAGAGATACAACGTCAAACCTAACTGGCAAAAGCAGCATAATTTCAAGTGGCGTTGAAAAAAAAATACAACTTTATATGAAATGCCTAATTAATTAATGTTTTACGACTTTCACCAACATCCAAACCTCATTTGATTATTAATTTTTTTTTAATATATTGAGACAACCATCCATGTGCCCAGCCTGTTATGCTCCATCGCCGCCCTGGCAAGATGTGTTAGGCACCAGCTTTTGCAGTGCAACGAGGCAAATGCTGATTTCATCTTAACATATCATCTACCTATCCCTCGCGTGACAAGTGTTCTTTGTTGAATTAACGTTTGTTTTAATTTGGCATTTGGCATCATCTGGTCTGCCTCTCTGAAATGTTATAGAATGTTAAAATGTGCCTTGCGTCAACTAGCGGTTTTTGCCATGCACTAGTTCATATAAGTTCTAAGGGAGGTTGCCTGACCATGTGGCTGGAGGTGGCAGATGATGGGTACAACAGGGATTCTCCGAGGTGTCGGTCCTTCAGGACATTGTTAACATATGAACGAAAGAAACAATTGAAAAACTTGGTTTATTGGTTAGAACACGGCCCTTTGCATATTGCTGTCTTGATGCAGAGCCCGCCGTGTGTGAGATCTGGAACTCATCCCTATGCACTGTGAGCGATTGGTAATGTCATACGGAAGAGGATAACATTACACCAGTTTAATGAGAGTTACACTAGTGACGTGGTCCATCAAAGATTTAGCACAGGATCATGCAAATGGCGCACAACAATTAAAATACCTATATGACAAATGGTTCAAACACCCGTTACATAGGTGAATACAGAATTACACTAAGTTACACAAAAGTTACCCTAATACGAAAGAAACTCGCCCACCTGGTAGCGAGGCTGGTTGTGCCACCACGTCGGTTTATTGTCTGCATTGAGACCGTTCACATTGGGGCGACTTTCGGTGCAGGCAGAATAGTTTATACAGAAGTCTGATCAAAATTTTTACACAAAAGTTTATTTTAGGATACAGGGAAGGCCTGTAACATGGGTCATGTATAGGAAGGAATACTCGGACAGGGAGAATAAGAAGCATAAAAAAGTTAAATTTATCTGGATTATTCATAAAATCACTCATATAAGTAAAAAAAACTCCTTTTGATGACCAGTTTCACATTAGAGAATTAATCCCAAATTTTCTTATACCAAACCTTTTGGCAAGTAAAAATAACACAGCAAGAGCACCTGTCTCTTCAATATCCATTTTGCAACTGAAAATATTTTGAGTGTTTTGTGGGGGTACCTCGAACAGCGGCGTGGCCTCGTGTGAAGCGGCCCTTAGTGTTATTTCTTCAACTGTACACCCAGCTTAGAAAACTGCTCAAGATATCCGACTGGCATCCTTTTCATGAAAAGCATTTAAGTATCTGCTGAGGGTGGATGAGTAGTTTTGTTTTGTATTTGGTTTACAGTGTTTTCAGGAAAGTGAAAAGGGCTAAAACCTGTATTTTCAAAGTAACGTTTAGACATGAAACACCCGGTAAAGATTCTTGAAAGCACCCAAAGGTCTTACGTTAAAACATTTTAATTCTCTGCCATATAATGTAATGGTTACCACTAAAATTTCATAGTTGTCTCATGCACGATGAGAAACAGTTCAAAGCCTTGCACTCAGAGGCGATACGCGCTAGAAGCACCCGATATTTCCGACTCAACACAGATATACCCCCGCCTCGGTAGGTCTCTTATAGCCAATCAGCTTCACTGAAGACTCTAGGTATCTGTACACTCAGTATAGAGTGGTAAGAGTACCAAAAAAAATACATTTAAATAAAAGTGTAAATAATTTTTATTACCACACAAATATAACAATGGATGGATACTGGTATACTGGTAAAGCATAAAAAAAAAACTTAAATACAAAATATTTTTTACATTAATTCTAATGAGATCATAGATTCCAGAAATGAACACATAACTCAACACACTGGATTAAACTCACAAAAAATTTTTTTGAATCATTATTGCATGAACATTTTTTTTTTACTTCACAAAATGACAATAATAAACTATATTAAAGTGTGTGTCACATAACTTCACAAAATCACACAGTTTGGCAAGAAATTAGTTCACACGATGTATCCTTCCAGAGAAGTTGTCAATAAAACTCGCACAATCCTTGTGCCTCCCCATATTTCCAAACAAACAGCCAGTGGTTGGTGTACAAGTGATTCTTTGATGCATAAATTTATTCTCACGTAATTTTTATAAAAAAAAAAATTGACTGCTCTGAAACTAGAATAAACAAACCATACATTCACGGGAAAAATATATTATCTAGCCGAAGCGTGTACGCTACTATTGCCATTTAGCGGAGACAAGCTGTTACTAATCACTAGAACTGCAATACACTGCTGGTTAAGAACACCTACATGCATTATGAAGGCTGCCAGAATGAAAATTATCATCATCATTAAAAGAATATTAAAATTATAATAAATACAATTGCAATCATTATATACAATATTTGTGCACATTGTGTTCACAATTATTTTAACATGTGCAACAGTAGCATGTAGCCCCCAATATCGATACATGTTCTACTATGTACTATAGTACTTAGAGTTACTTTTTTTCAGGTGACAAAAGAAACTCTTAAAATATTGTATGTTAATTTTAACTCATGGATAATGCTAGAACTCATTTAATTTTTTTAAAGGTTTTAAATAATGAACATAGATTCCAGGTACTACTTTTTTTGTATGTGCTGCCAACCCAACAACAAATAACCAACTAAAGAATACAATACTTTTTAAATGGAAAACTGCATGAGTCAATTACATACATACTTTTACAAAATAAAACTGTGCTACATCAGAATGAAGACACTTGTCACGCTTCAACTACACTAAAGTGCAAATCATATTTTACCCAGGGTCATTTAGATTTAGAGTAGATTGCAGCTAACCTTAGCATTACAGAATACAATTTCATCTGACATTCCCATTAACTTCCAGACAAAAAGTTAAAAATTGATATCTTACACGTGTTCCAACTGGCAATGTATAGGAGCAAGTAGTTTTTAATGTTTTAACCAAATAGCAAGAATTTAAAAAAAAAGCAATTGGATTAGCTAGTTGCACTATAAACCTTGTAAAGGCAAGGGCCATCAAGTAAATAAAGAAATAGAGCAAATATAAAGTTCTTGCACTGTGCAAAGATATAAATCACTGTGTAAAAAAAAAAAAGCTTAAGTATGAGAACTTGAGGTATTTTTCCAGATATCAGTTGTTTTTAGACATTTTTTTTCTATGAATAAAATTCAAATACATGACAGAATGTACACGTTGAGTTGTATCGGTATGGTTATGTCTTCTTACCAGGTATGCTGATCGATCCAGTGAACTTATCACGTATTTATAGACGCCGTGGACGGTGGTCAAAAATATTCGCTACTGCCCTAACTGAGCGTGCTCTACCGCTGCATCCTCTCTCCAGGAAGTGCTCACATAAACTGAGAACTACTGCCACGAGAGTGTCTAACTCAGGCTCGTCGTTTCTACTGCAGCTGACGCAGGGAGGGTGTCGGCCTCACACGGCGTACGCCCTCCCGTTCATGAAGCCCTCCCCCGCGCGGTCGATGTCTGCGGGCTCCGCCGGCCCCTGCTCCTCTTCCTCAGGCACCTCGTCCTCGTCATCGTCTGCGGCGTTCGACCGCTCGTCCGGCGGAGCGGCGCCCGCCCGGGGCACCAGCATGTCCACAGGCAGCCCCACGCCCCTGCAACCAGAGACCCTCGCTCCGCTAGACCGTCGCCCCTGGCAACACTGCAACTCAGTCCAACCCCGCGACCCGGCGGTCAACACTGGCCGTCGCCTCGGGCCTTACGCCTCTTGGCCACATATAAGACTTTGTGATTTATTTTGACGTGACAATGTCTAATAAATCGATGAACGCCGGCTGCACGCACAAAAAAGTGTCCCGTTAAGCACATTGTCCCATTACGCTGTGTCCCGTTACGCTCATTGTACGCTTGCACCGCATCTATCTCTCTTCCACTCTATTGGAACAACCACCGATTTGACTTTTTCAAGGCACATTAAACTTGAAACACTCCCATTCGTTTCCTACTTTTCCAATCATCGTCATATCCTTAACAGAATAACACAGATTGGAAGAAGTTAAATAGCAAACATGAATAAAAGTTATAGTTAAAATAATCTCTTCGTTAAAGTAATAAACATATTTGAATTAATGAGTGCAAATAAAAGTAAATTTATCAATTAAATTGTAGATTTCATTTCACTCCTTCTTTGTATCCATACAAAATAGTGATACTTCAATAAAAATGATTCAATTTAATTCATAAAAGTATGCAATCATTTCATCAATGTTTTTTTATGACGTCACGTTAAACTATCGTCCTTAAACCGACTTTACAGACAACCAATTTTTTTGGCTAATTTCTATTAAAACAAGAGATTTCAGATTTTATTGTTTCAATTTTTAACAAAACTGCTTTTATTCACTAAAAAAAAGTGTATTATTAAACAAATATGAAACTAAAATATTTCTTAAAAACTTATTTCACCAAAAATAGTCTCATTTTAGACTTTTGCATGATGAACGTATATAATAATATTATTAATAAACATGACTGGAAGCAAACCACACAGAAAAATTAAAATAAATACTTAAAAAAAAAAAAACATTTTTGTGCGTGTTTGAAAAGTCGTTAATGTAAAAATGTGCAAGTAACAAGATACGCAAAATCAAACTACGTAACAATAATTTTTTTCCAAATATATTTTGGTAAAAATTACTTGCACTCAATAAATTAAAAATTAAAAATTAACTTTTTTTAAAATTTGGGTAAAGTTTCGTCAAATTGCTGTTACATTTCGGTGCTAAATGCTAAATGCTAAATGCTAAACGCGCGAGAGACCTGGCTATCTTGTCGATGGTCGCCGCGGGCACGTGGTGGGCCAGGCTCGTGCCGGGGCAGGCGTGCCGGAACTCCTCCACCAGCCGCTGGGCGTCCCTGAAGGCGCCGGCCGCCGTGTGGTGCTGGATCATGAGCGCCAGCACGTCGCCCTTGCGCACGGCCGACTGCGCGTCCAGCCGCGCGCCCTGAAGCAGCTGGCGGCACTGGCCCAGCGCGGCCGGCGCGTCCCCCCGCTCCAGCAGCCTGTGCCACAGACACAGACCCGGGGTCACCACACGGCAGGTTGCCAGGCCTTGCTGTACGACCCGTGGTACATGGCGTGACGCTCCGTTCATGTTTAGCACCCACATGTGTACCCTCTTTTAACGCGTAATCGTCGCACCTACATTTTTGGCCGTCAAAATTGGGATAAAAAAAATTCTCGCGTAAACGTCGAATGATGTTATTGGTCCCGCTATTAGATGCCATGCGCTTTGTGTAGGTATCTTTACAGTATAAAACGATGTATTTTAAAGTATAAATCTAATATTTATTCGGAAATTACCACTTACTTATTTAATTAACGGAAATACGAAGTTGTCCGAGGTGTAAATTTTCATTTAAAGACGTTTTTAAAAGTTATTATCTTTATCTGATCGTCTGCGTCGCCGCGGTGTACCGGTGTAGATATCTTTTCCGTATAAACAATGTATTTTAAAGTAGAAATCTAATATTTATTCGGACATTACCACTTACTTATTTAATTAACAGTAATACTAAGTTGTCTGACATGTAAATTTTCTTTTAAAGACGTTTTTAAAAGTTATTTCCTTTTTCTGATCGTCTGCGTCGACATGGTATACCGCTTTGTAAACATGTAGCCAACGCTAGTTGGCAACATTCGTATTTGGTTATGTTGTTTCCCGTATAGAGTGCGCGCACATAGTCGAATATCGATATCTTCCCGACTGCATGCATCACGCGCTCTCTGTCGAATGCCGAGTTGACTACATCTGATGGCCTGCATTCTTTCGTGGTAAATGTGCACTACGGCAATAGTTACGCGTTAGTTCACGTCGCAGATTCAAGTGGCTTGCGTTCGCGTTACTTTTTGGTTTTTCTATTTAAAGTTCAAGAAAGGTTTATGTTTAATGAATTATTAATATAAATTTTTTTGCGTGCTATTGTATACTCCACCTTTTTTAAAATAAACGTACTTTCCATGAACGTGTTTTGTTTTTATGAATAACTTTACCTAACAAATTTTTTTTCTCCGCATAATCGTCGCACCCCTACTTTTCAAACTTGATTTTAGAATAAAATGTGCGACGATTATGCGAGAAAACAGGGTATAACAGACGTATGTGAAAGTTTGTTAAAACTAGAAATTAATCTTCAAATTATATCATTAGTATTATTGTATGTACATAAAAAATTGTCAAACGACTATGCAACTTTGGAACTCTAAATTCCGTGTTTGCAATTAATTTTTGAAGTATAACAATTTCAATATCTAATTAACGAAGCTCGAATGGACAAACAACGGACGGAGACCAGGAAGCACCTGCGTATGTCCAGGAACTTGCTGACCAGCGCGGTGCGGGCCTCGAGCTCCTCCACGGCCCTCTGGTGCTGGAGGGGGTCGCGGGGGGACGTCACCTTGGACAGGCAGCGGTGCGCCTCGCCCAGCGCCCCCAGCGCCTTCTCGTAGTTCTGGTACACGTCCACCTCGGCCTGGCAACAGCCGCCCGCCGCACGGTGCCAGGGGGGCACAAGCCGCCGACGAGCACACGGGTCTACGGCTCCCCCCTCCCGGGACCGGACCTCGCACTCCGCATCAGCATGTCGTGCCAACCACACTTCCCCAATATTACTGTCAATACCGGTGGCTGCTACGGGAATTTTTTTCAAGGTAAGGAGTTTTAATTAACATATAAAAAAAATTAAATTGGAATTTGTGTTTTAAAAAAATCTTACCATGAACAACAAGAAGTTTCGAATGTTACATGGTAATTCTCAAAAATGTGTCACTTATTGTGTGATTTGTAGTTCCACGTATTGTAACAGTTCACCTTGCGTCCCCCAAAATAACACACCACCTTCAACAAAATTTCTTCCTTTTTTTTTCCCTTTCGTAACTTCAGGGTGGGGATATACCCCCTTATCATCCCTTTTGTCCGCCCACTGATACATACATACATATACCGTAAGTTACTTACTCGTGGCGTTATCGTATTAAAAACCAACATAGGTTAGTTATTTACGCAAATATTCAACCACACAGTGCAAAGTAATTTTTTTTTAACCCAAAGTGAAAAACTCGTAAAAACTACGTACATATGTGTTTCAGGAACAGAGAGGTGCTTAAATTACACGACAATAGTAAAGCTTTTATTTTTTTCTTTTCATGTCATGTTTCCTTTAATAGCTTTACTATTGTCATCGTGTGATTTAAGCACCTCTCTGTTCCTGAAACACATATGCTTAAGTTTTTGACGTGACAACGTCTAATAAATCGATGAACGCCGGCTGCACACACAAAAAAGTGTCCCATTACGCACACTGTCCGTTACGCTGTGCCCCGTTACGCTCATTGTACGCTTCCGCCGCATCTATCTCTCTTCCACTCGATTGGGACAACCATCGATTTGACTTTTTTCGAGGCACATTAAACTTGAAACACTCCCATTCGTTTCCTACTTTTCCTATCATCGTCCTATCCTTAACAGAATAACACAGATTGGAAGAAGTTAAATAGCAAACATGTATAAAAGTTATAGTTAAAAATAATCTGTTCGTGAAAGTAAAAAAAAAAACATATTTGAATTGATGAGTGCAAATAAAAGTAAATTTATCAATTAAATTGTAGATTTAATTTCACTCCTCCTTTGTATACACACAAAATAGTGATAATTCAATAAAAAATGGTTTGATTTTATTCGTAAAAGTATGCAATCATTTCATCAACGTTTCATTATGACGTTGTCACGTCAAACTATCGTCCGTGAACCGACTTTACAGACAACCTATTATTTTTTTCTGTCAAAGCCACGGGAGGCGCAGCGGCACCGACCTGCGCACACGCCACGTAGAAGTTGGCCAGCAGCTCCGGGGCGCGCCCCTTGGTGTAGAAGGCGACTATGTTGCGCAGCACGTCCGGGCTGCCCTTCCAGTCCAGCGACTGCAGGTAGTTGCCCGCCATCACGTAGATCTCCCGCTGGCGCGACACGTTCGCGAAGAACACTATCTTCTCTGTGTCGCCAGACTTGAGCAGCGCCTTCATCGCCTTAACCTGCGGGCGAGAGGTCGGCACCGGGGAATCACCACGCCACCGCACAGCGGCGGATCCAGAGGTTCACCTCGGAGGGGCGGCACTCTAGGATTTCAAAATAGCCGGAGAACAAAATGTCTTAAAAATTACTACATTTGTATTTCATCTACTCACACTACACATAACATCCAACCACCAGATTTTTTATTATGATTCTACAAGAAATTCATTAATTATATTAAATATTTTATTGGTTTTAGAAACCATCATTTTTGTCGGCAATATTAATGTAGTATACAACTGGCTTTTCGGGGGGACGGGAGGGGGGGGCGGCGGCACTTGCCCCTGGTGCGCCCCCCCCCCCCCCCTGGATCTGCCACTGAGTGGCATGTACCGACTCCACGCATCTCAGTGCAAAGAAGTGCTTTTTAACATGTATTTCCAGCCAGGTCAGATGGAACAAAAGTGCTCCTGTCTGCAATCAGCTGCAACTTTTACAAACTAAACTGACCTGGACATTTTACTGAGTTCTTTTTATGAAAAAAAAAAATCAAAACAATAAGAAATATTTTATAATCATAAGCATCAACGTACCACTGAAAACCGTATTACATAAATAGTATTGAAACAATTCCTGCAGTTGAAAATGCATCAACTCGTAACATCATGCAGCACATTTAAAATTAAATGATTAAAAATACATTTCTCTAGTACAGTTAAACCCTTTGTAAAATTTCTGTTTAAATACTTTTATTTGGCACATTAGCTTTCTTTTTTCAGTACTATGTTTCCTTGTTAAAAAATTTTATCACATGTAATTGAAATTCCATTTCTTAAGTAAGATTACAGACAGTGCAACAACTCTCTAGTTTCAAGTATAGCCCACGAGTAGTAAGGTGACTGTCCAGTTACCCCTTCAAATAATTTATTCACTGCCATTTACACTTAATTATAAAATTGTTACAAACAAAGACTCAGAATGATTACATATTCTTTTAAAGTTAAAAACATCAAGTTAAACGCTCAACAACTGTATGATTTTGGGAAGTGTTTACTTAGCCAGCGGTAGTTTTGACAATCCCTTTAACCAACCAGTAAGCCAACATCACAACAATTGCTAGGGCCATGAAAATTTCGCGAAAAGATCCCGAGAGTATCTGGAAGTTAAAACACTGTAGCATCGTCTGTGTTTCGTGATTGGGTGAAGTTACTTTTGAGGTGCATGTCGATTGTTACAACAACCAATCACACTAATTCAGGGTGGAAGCTAACTCGTCCTTAGTGGCTCGGTCAAATAAGGCAACGACTTATCTCGCAGACGGCCGCCAATCACAAGGAGGAAACCGCTGGTGTGGGTATACCTTGTTGCAGTCTAGTAGACGTTCAGATTTTTTCGCGAAAATTTCCTGCCCCTAACTATTGCACTTTAACTCAGGGGCAGGAACTAGAAAGTCTCCAAAGACAGCGGTCAGAAGATAAATATGTAATTGAAGACTGGGTGATAAAACATTTCCAGGCCTATAGCACCGGCATTTTCAGGCAGTTGGAGTACACCAGTCTGTCGAGCTACTGCTAATGTATACCTATGCTACGCCTGCGGTGGCGAGGAGAGGCACACCAGTCTGTCCACTGCAAGCGTGCCGACGCTCGCGTAGGCGGGGAGAGGCACGGGGCACCCACCTTGTTGCCGGCCTGCGTGAACTTCTTGGTGGCGAGGTGGTAGTTGCCCTGCGCCAGCGCGCACTCCGCCACCCCCTCCAGCACTCGCGCCCGCACCGCCTCGTCCCCCTCGCCCTTCTCCGGCGTCAGCTTCTCCGCCAGGTCCTCGGTGACCTCGATGCCGTGCTCCCGGCACAGCTGCAGGGCCTCCTCGTGCTGCAGCCAGTGTTACCAACTCATGGACACACGATCCCCCCAAATGGTACTAGAAAAACCCCCAGATGAGGCAAAAAAAAAAAACCAAAAATTTAATTTAAGGAAATACATTACAAGAACTAAACACTTTAACGGTTTTATCAACTAAACAGCATACACACGTGTAGGCAAATCACCTCATCTGTATAATGTAGTCCTATTTTCGTTTGTAATTTTTTTATGCAGCCCAGTGACACGCACGCAGGGCTCTAGTCACTGCTAACACATCTAGCTACACAAATACAGTAGCTACAATGAAACATACGATTTGTCTTCCCGGCTGAAAAAAAATCATACTTCTTTAAAAGAATTTAGTTTACAGTGTTACGTAATACCACACTAAACCATTTTATGAAATGTTCGGATGTTTAATGCACTGTAGTAGAAATTACGGTACTTACGTATTAACGCCACCGCGGCAGAAGTTGTGCTAAAAATAACACTGAGGACGGACGGTTGGTTTATTATAGCTATCATAAAAAAACTATAAAATATTTCTTTTGGTTGCTTAGGAATTACCAATTTAAGATGTAACTAATCTGACCTAACCAACCCTTCATGTTATTTTACGATACTATTCCAAATCTGTAGCTGCGGTGGCGTTAATACGTAAGTACCGAAATTACTATGAAAGCATGGTAAATCATCTTCCATTTTATGCAATGAACTTGAGTGTTGAAAGTACTCGAACAACATTCAACACATTACTGAATCATATCATTGTATTAACTTTTAATTTTTTGTTTAAATTATTATTTACAATAGGTATATCTTCAGATGGTGTGTCCTTCGTCTGTGTCAGTGTTCTAATTCTTTTTGTCTTGTATTTGTTAGTTGTCATTTTTTTTTGTGTTTGTTTGTTTTTTATGTATGGTGGCTACCACCCCGGCTCATCGCTGTTGGTTAGTCATCTCAAAACTTTAATAAATAAATAAATAAAAATAAAATAAAATATGTTAAAATATTCACTGTAATGTTTGTGACGCGGGGAGGAGGGGTTCCGTCACCGTCGCGACGGGAGCGGGACGGCCACCCACCTGCTTGCCGACGGCCAGAAGGTCCACGGCCTTGTCGTACTGCTGGTTGTCCACGAAGAACCGAGCGCACTTCGCGATCAGCGCCGGATCCGACGTCGAGTTCAGGTCGACCGCAATCAGCTGCAGGGCGTTGTACTGCTGCGTCCTGCGGCAACAGCCCGGGGCAGAGCTTGGGGGGGAGACCAGCACACCGTCACCACGTCACGTCATGACGCGACTCCCGGCGGGGGGTCGAGTGTCCCGAGTGGGAGACATGGTGGGCATTGCCACAAGCGCATATTACTCCTGGTTCCACCACAAGTACATCACATTAAGGTGGGGTCTCGCATGCCATGTTGAATTTTGAAGTGAAACTTCTTTAATGAGGGGCTACGATTTTTGAGTGTTACATAAATCTCGATTGCACGAGGGGAATAATTAAGTATGTGGTAGGAGAACTGGTAGAGGGAGGGGTGGGCATGCCGCACACTTGTATACTTGCGCTCTTGCAATTTTTTACACTTGCATACTTGCACAATTACATACGTGCACACTTGTGTACTTACTTGTGCTCTTGCATACTTACATACATGCCCACATGCACACTTGCACTCTCACATACTTACATGTTTCACACTAGCACACTTGCTAACAGCGGACCAATTTTGCGGAGTATTCCAGTCCCACCCAAGCATTCGGGTCGTGGAAACCATGGACAGCAGATCTGCAGTGGGTTGTTTTCCTAGCAGACCACTTTCATGGGGTGGCACTCCAGACACTGGAAAACCACCCCACTACTGCGTGGGCGAGGGGTCGAGGCAGAACCCACGTCACCCTACTCTCGGGGTGGGCGGGACGCCGGCCAAGGGCCTAGCTGGGAGACAGACAGCTGAAAGTCAACAGAGAGCAAGGTATTTTCTCTGAAGAGCAGAGGTAGGAGCGAAGCTAATGCTGAGACACTAAGAAAACAGCTTGTGATGATTCCAAAAAGGCGCCGAACGGACAAGACTCTGGCAGGGAGAGAGAAATGAAGCTAAGATGGCGGTCGCTGCCCGGCCTAGTATTGAAATATTGAAATGTTCATTTTGACGATGTAGTCATGTTGAAAACAGTGGCAATGTCTGGACAAGGCCTGCCCCAAGTTGTATATTGGGACATAGTTATGCACAAAGGAACCAACCCACATGAAACCTATTCTGAGTATTTTTAAGTTAAAAGTTAATTATAAAATTGTAATTCTCGTGTTAATAACATGATGTGGGTATAATTTTAATGGTCCAGTATAAATACTGATGTAATAATAGCAACGACGGTACGATCAACCTTGTACTATTTTAATTTATTTTCAAATATAATATAGCAAAATTGTGGGTTGGTTCCTTTTTGCATAACTACGTCCATTCAGATTTGAGACATCAACGACGGGGTCGTCGCAGGGGTTCCACTCAACTGCACGGAGCAGGGCTGCCGAGGAAGGAACGCTGGCTGGGGCCAGACGGCACGACTGAGAGGGTGGTGCAGCGAGGAGGTAGGGGTTCCACTTAACTACGTGCGGAGCAGGGCTGCCGGGACCCGGGGATCGCTGGCTGGGGCTGAGTGGCTCGGCTCACCGGAAGGCCAGGTCCAGGGCCTTGTGCAGCTTGCCCGCGCGGTGGTACAGCAGCACGGCCCTCTCCGGCGCGGGCGGGTCGCAGCGCTCGAAGTAGCGCGCTGCCTCGAGCTGCTCTCGCGGTCCCGCCAGCTGCGCCAGCGTCCACAGGCTGTCCGCCAGGTGCTGCTCCTGGCGGAGGGAAACAAAACCACGGCCGCTTCGCTCCCTCCGAGGACCCCATTTCAATTTAGAAGCAGGGCCGGCGCGTCCACACAGGCGAACCAGGCAACCGCCTAGGGCGCCAAGTAGCCGGGGGCAGCGCAGCACGACACATAACAGCTCATGTAATATGTTTGACGATTATCAAAACTAGATGAAAATGAATTTTTGTAACAGTTTGAAATGTTTATATTGATATAAGTGATTATTTAAAGTCCACGGCGACCTGTTTATGATTTGTAATAAGTAAATAAGTAAAAAAAAAAACACGCCTGCTTACATTTGATTGTTGACAAAATCTTAGGCTTACGTGGTGTATTTTGAGGCAAGAAAAATTTTTTAGGGGTGTCCCGGCCGGGGGGGGGGGGGGGGCATTAAGGTTATTCGCCTAGGGCGCTAATTTACCTTGCACCGGCCCTGTTTAGAAGATAATCCGAGGGCCAGGCAGCGAATAATTAATACTGCCTCATTTACAACATTTTTTTTCTCTGAAGTATATGTTACGCACAGTGACTAACTAATAAATAAAATACATGGCATGGGTTGTAGTAATGGAAAATAAAGCTTTTAAAAATAAAAATAAAAATAAAAATTACATAACGGTATTTTAACAATATACAGATTACACAAATATAAATAACATTTTTGATTTTTTTGATTTTTTCACAGTATTGCTTGCAAATAAAAACAACACTGGCATTGTCGAGAGACGAGCGTTGGTTTATAAGAAAAAATATTTTATGTTAGTATTTATAAAAAAAAATTCTTTTTATTTTCATTTAAAATTTTGACATAAAGATTAAACACCAAAATTATTTTTTTTTATCTTCTAATAATGTAGCAAGGTTCGTTTCTTCACAATGCACAGTGCGATGTTTGTTTGGGGATTCCGTTCCTTCCCTCTGACGCACAACTGACTCGTGGGGACGCGCACCTTGCACAGGCGGATGGCGTTGGCGTAGGCACGGGCCGTGGTGAAGAAGTGCACGGCCTCCTTGACGAGGCCCAGGGACTCGTAGCGCCGCGCCAGGTGGTAGCAGGCGGCGCGGTCGCCGGTGGCGCTGGCCACCTGGGAGGCGTTTTCAAGGTCGTCCTGGAAGCACAGCACGCGCACCAGCGAGAAGAAGTCGCCCGCGCGCTGGTAGCAGCTCACGGCCTCGTCCATGCTGCCGCTGCTCTCCATCAGCTGGCCCCACCAGCGCGTCAGCTGCCTGCAACACCCGCGCCGCGCGCACACTCTCAGCGGAGACGACACGGCGCACTGGCACTGTACCGCGCACACACACACAAGGCGACGACGAAAATGATTTGAGGTGACGTGGTAACGAACAAGTCAGCCACTGTAAGAGTACGCGACAGACGAAAATGGTTTGAGGTGACGTGGTAACGAACAAGTCAGCTACTGTAAGAGCACGTGGTCATAATAGGAGGTGGTACACACGTGATCAACCGTGCATGCTGTGTTTGTACCGCCAATTCAAACTGTATCATCACAATAGTAGTACCACTCCGGTATGTGCCTGTTTATAAACCGGAGTACCTCACGCCGCCACAACTACCGTCGTACCGTGGCGGTGTGTGAGGATGTTTGCCCTTTTACGAAGCGAGGTGGCGCAGCGGTAGATGTCCTGACACGGTTTTTGAATCACGGCTCGGCCATCCTGATACCTCAGTCCACCGTGGTATCCCGTGTTTACACTTCACGCGAATCCTGGGACAGTTACATATTTGCTAACCCTTTTACTAATTTTCCCTTTCGTCATGCCTGCTGTCGACGAGATGAAAAGTTCCTTTCGCTTCCACCAAAAAGAAATAATAATAATAATAATAATAATTACACAATTATCTGGCCAGAAACATTGACGCATAACCTGATAAGAATCAGTTCTGAAATTCATTTAGTTTTTCTTCTGCAAGAATTATTCAAATATAATTTTTTTTTGTTTAATTTCCTAATATATGTGTTTAAATTTATAGAACTGGGAATTTCGGTACTAGTCAACATACCTGATAATTCCCAGTACGTAATTTCAGTACTAGGCAGTTTTTTTTTTATTAATTGTGCAGCAGTAGGCGATTAAAGTAGTAACAGTTATGTTTTGAACCAATAAACCAGTTTTAGTGACCAAAAGTTGAAAGATAAACATTTGCGTACATTTTTTTTTGGTATAAACTATATACTAACATGAACCAAAAAGAAAAATTATTCTTCGTCTAAATATCAATCATAAACTTTGAAAATAAAAAATTTAAACAATCAATTATTTTAACGCATGCAAAATCACAGAAAATTATAAACTTAAAAAAAAAAATCATTATTAAAAAATTCTTGGTGGAACAAACACACGCACTGGCCAACGCACATCGTTCAGAAAACAGCAGATTCGCTCCCCTGACCCGACTACCAGAGATTGTCTCGCCAGTGGAGAGCATCAAATAGAATTAACGTCAGCGCACGAAAAAAACGAGATTTCGTTCTGTCGATGTCGAGTGTTGAAAGTAGCGGGAGAACGGAAACGACCGGGGGGGAACGGAGTGCAGGTGGAATGTACCGGGACTCACGGGTCCTTGCTCGCGGCCACGTAGGCGCGCAGCTGGTCGGGCCTGTCGGCCAGCATGCGCGGCACCTGCGCGCGGTGCGTGCCGGCGCGCTCGTACATGCCCGCGGCGGCCGCCAGCTCTCCCTTGGCCTCCAGGTGGCGGGCGTGGCTGTGGCAGGTGGCGCGCAGGTGCACGCGGTCCCGGTCCTCCGCCACGCGCAGGGCCCGGTCCCACTCGCCCGCCGCCTGCAGCAGGCTGTTGAGCAGGTCGTGCCGGCCGCAGCCCTCCAGCAGCCGCTCCGCCTCCTCCTGCACGGCACACGGCCACACACACACACGCGCGCCTCGCTTGTGCTCCCCTCACCACCACCACATCTCGCTTCGTGCGTCAAACTAGAATTGCTATTATATTATAGCTTGGCTAGACACTGCCGCGTGGACAGTCTAGAGGGGTGGTATCTATTTTTAGCAGTCTTTTGTATGCCTGCCTGCTTGCAGTACAGCTCTCGCCAAGACGAACGTGAACACGTAGCGCCCAACAAAGTGTAACAGACTTGTTTTTCAAATGTGAATTTTGCATATACCCCTACTCATGAAGCAGAGAAAGTCGCTGTGAATTGTTATTTGTGCTTCCTCACCACGACGAAAAGTCGAAAATTTGAGTAAAACCGGCTGTCGTCGCTTCATGAGTAGGGGTATGCAAAATTCGCATTTGCGATACAACTATTTTTTACGCGAATCTTGACATTTTAAAGCGAATGATCACGAATTTGCAGTAAAATAATTTTTACGCCAATTTTAACAGTTTAAAACGCTTAAAACGCGATATCCACATTATAGGATACTATTTTTACGCGAATCTTAACATTCGAAAAAAAAAAAAAAAAAAACAGATATCCATAACTTATTTGATTAAACTATGCTAAAAATACGCATTTCTGACGAAGTCCGCAACGTAGGCCTAACCTGGTGCAGAATTGGTAAATCAACACGGCCGCCATAATTCAACTAGAGTATGATACGTGTGACAATGTTTTTAGTATTTATGGTAAGAAAAACGGTGTAAACATGTACAGAGGCGAACAGGAAAAATTCATTTTTACACATCCTTACTATAACATCATAAATGTGAACGTAAGTTTGTTTGTTACGCTTTCACGCGAAAACTACTCAACCGATCATCATGAAACTTCGTACACATTTTCTTGGAGGTATTAGAAGATAAAAAAAATGTTAGTCGAAAAATCTCAAAAATCTAGCTACTTTATAAAGCCATCCAGCATTCCAGCTATGAAGGTTGTTCCGACCCTAGAGTACTGTGATACCGTTCACACTGCATTATCGACGGTCAAATATTCAAAATTCAAAATTATGTATTTTTGTTACAGAGAAATATATTTTAATTGATTCATTTCTTATTGTAATGATCTCCGATACTTATTTAATGGCTTCAATGCGAGCAAAGCCGCGGGTAAAAGCTAGTTCATTATAAATAAAAATAGTGGTTTTTCAAAAAATATAAAACCAAATAAACTGATTTCTTAGGGGGCTCATCCACCCGGACACACACACACACACACACAATGCACAACGCTTCAGAAGAAACTTAGTTTGTGAAACAAACATTTATTGTGTTCAATGTTTTGATACACATAGTTAATATAATACAGTGGCGTAGCCAGGATTTGTGTATGGGGGGTGTTAAGAAGCATGCCCCCCCTCCCCCTCCCTAGTATTAAAGCGGGGGGTCTGGGGGTCCTCCCCCGGGAAAATTTGGATTTTACGGTGTAAAATAGTGCTATTTTAGCAGTTTTCGGTACTTAAATTTAAATATTGTAATGGTAAAAATTTTATTAATTTTAATATGAAATTTGTTTGAGTGATGAATAAGAAATTAATTAAAGATTTGGTGCTAAGGGGGGGGGGGATTTGAACCCCTAACCCCCCCCCTCTCACCCTCTGGCTACGCCCCTGATATAATATTATCTCTGGTTCAACATTTTTATTTTTCACCCTTGCGACATAAATTTCAGGGGGTAGATTCGAGGTACTCTTTGAGATGCAAATTCCGGAACCGGGTTCAAGAAAACTGGGTTTCTATCGACGCCAAAACAATTTTTTTTTAAATTTTAAATGATTAAATATATTAAAAAGTGAACATCGCATATAACTAACAAACTTCTAGAAAGAACCTTGATTTAACTTTACAGAAAATTAATTGCGGTATTAGTTAGATATGACATTTTTTAATGTAATTTTTTTTAATTTCTTAGACAGTAAAGTTACAAATTTCGATAGCTATGGTTGTAAGGGTCACCGTGATGTGAAAGACTGCCGTCACTGTATCCGGGGACAGTGCAGAGACCAGAGACGCACCACCAGGCCGAGCTGCGCAGCGAGCACGGCGACCCTGGCCTCCAGCTCGGGCTCCCGCGCCACCGCCTGCCGCACGGCCATGGCGCCGCGCGCGTGGCGCATGTGTCCCAGGCACACCATCGCCACGTCCAGCCGCTTGGTCTTCACGCACATCCGGGCGAGGCTCTCCCACACCGCCTCGCTGCGACAAGGCAACGTGTCAACAAGTTACGTGACCTGGCGTACGGGCGTACGGGCGTACGGGCTCTCGGAAGCTCCCGACCGACAAGTCACGTGACCTGGCATATGGGCTCTCGGATGCTCCCAACCGACAACAAGTCAACAAGTTATGTGACCTGGCGTACAGGCGTACGGGCGTACGGGCTCTCGGACGCTCCCGACTGACGGAGGGGAACAATCCTGGCTCACTTGGTAAATATAAACTATGTCCCAGTATGTTAACTCACTAAGCATGGAAGCTCTGGGTTTGTGGTTTTATAAATAACACCACCTGCAGTGTCTTAAGGAAAAAAATTCATTATTTACAGTTTTATCAAACAAGAAAAATTTTAATCCATGGTATAGGTACCAACAAAAATTTTGATTTGATCATAATACTGGATTCACAGTTATTTTTAGGTGTATTTCGACAAGAGACTACTACCTACTGCAATCATTTCATGGAGATACTTAGGAAAAACTTTTTACTTTCATGGTCCCTAGACACCGAAACTATCTAATCTGCAGCTGTTGAATAATAAATTAGTTAAAGCACATCTGCATTATAGCACTTTTCTAAAGCGACGTAGAGCATGCATTAAGGCTGATGGCAGACAGACAGAACATTTACTTACATTGAATAAATTATTAATTTGAATAAATGTCAGTTTGAGTTTAAATTTAACTATCTGCCTCACTCTAACTCATGTAGAATGTCCTCACTGTCTGTCTCAAACAGACTTATTAGTTTTTTTCACAAAACGTAAATTATTTTTTTTTATTTTGCAAAAAAATAACAATTAATATATTATAATTTTTTTAAAAATTAGTCACATAAAAACCATTTTGAAATCTTGCTTAAATAAGGCATCTTTTAAAATAATTTTCCATTTAGGCAAAACTTTTTGCCACATAAATTGGGCAACAAAAAATATATTTCTCCAAATGTATAAGCTGTTCGACTTAATTTTGAATTATTATTGATTGTAGTAGCTATGCAGGATTTCATAAAAAAATTATAATAATGCAATATGGAAATCTGTAGTCACAGTATCTAATAAATTATAATTTGGTGCTGATTGGGATTTTAAAACTTTTGAAAAATGTCTGCAACAAACCAAAAACTAAAACACTTAATTATATGAACAGGAACATCATTAATTGGCCTAACAACAGTTCTCGGCTTGACGTTGATCTCTGGAACATCGCATACATGACACAAAGTATTAAACAACAAAGCATGTTAGTACATGACAAAAAGTGTTATATGACACACAGTCTTACATGACTTGTCATGTTATATGTCAGAACTATAGTCCAACACGTTTGATATGCCGGAAACACGGAAACAATGATGAAATGAGAAGAAAAAAAACATGCGGCCAGCAAGCGGCACTACCTGCGAATCGTCTTGATGGCCCGGAACGCCTCATCCATGTTGCCGACGGTGAGGTGGTAGCTGAAGTTGAGGACTGCGTCACGCGTCGCCTTGTCACACGCCCCGATACCCTCGAAGTCACGCATGGTCACGCGTCTCACCAGCCCGCCACCGGACACCTGCGCAGGGAAGCAATAGGGAAGAAACTCCACAGGAACCTCACAGTGGGACTGTGGCAAACGAAACGCTCACTCGCTGCAAAACGAACTCTCAATTATCCGGGCCCGTAAAGTCCGGTTCTCGGGTTATTCATGCTTGAAAGACCGCATGGCGACACATTCCAATACGCTGAGACAAGGTTCACAAAGCCTTCACTTGTGCTCAGAATCCTACTGGAGACAAATGCATGTTGCAACCAAAATAAGAGGGTGGCCCTTTCAGTGAAATGTATTTAAATAAAAAAACTCAAATGATTTCATTTTAAGCTACGGTTCTGGTGCAAAGCTTCGGGTCCGATGTGAAGTTTCTCGTTTGTTGCGAAGCTTTAAAACAATGGAAGCCTAAAATTCTAACATGAAATTTTTTTTTTTTCTGTTTTATATATGTTTTGTTTGAATAAAGTTGGTTACTTAAAAAAAAAAATGAAGACACTCAGTTTGCTTTTATGAATGCTCAATATTGATATAATGCATTGTTATTTTTGTCATTTTCATTGAACCTAAAGCCTAATCGGTTAATCAGTTCAAACATTACAAACGTTAAATGATTATATTTTTTACATAAATCCTGTACTTTGTAAAATAACAGTAATACAGCTTCGCCAAGAACAATATTCGCGATTTGATTCGACTTTGCTGCTACATTAAAACATTATATTTGGCGTCACTGAACTAGTATTCGCACAGGCACAGGGGCGCAACAACAGGGGGGAGGGAGGGTATTTTGCCCCCCCTCTGAAACCTTGAAGTGGGGGCAAACGGGGGCAAAGAAAGTGTTGTGCAATCAATTTTTAGATAGTAAAACTGCTTAAACAGCACCATTTTCCGGACCCCCTCTGCTTCAATAGGAGGGGATCGATGATTCTTTATGAAAAGGTATATTGCCCCCACTTTGCAGCCGGGGGAACAGACGGCACCTGGGCGGAGGGCTTGTTCAGGAGGACGTAGTGGGGCGTGGACACCCCCAGCAGCTGGGAGTGGTCGTCTGGCAGGGGCTGGACGTCCTGCACCATGAGCCCTGCCTCCGGGCTCGTGAACAGCGTCACCAGCACAACCTCCGACGCCTGCGGCACACGGCACACCACGCACGGTTACACAGGAACAAAAAATCAAACAGGCAACCTTTTTTTCTTTTTTTTTTTCCAAAAATACAAAACATACTCAATGTTCGGACCTTTGTGACTTATGTCCCATGTTGTGTGAAGTGCTAACTTGTGCCCCTTTTTTGGCATGTCGTATAAACAGTTCGGCAAGATGGCGGCACACGGCACACCACGCACAGTTACGCAGGAACAAACAATCAAACAGGCAACCTTTATTTTTTTTTTTTAAATACAAATAGACTCAATGTTCGGACTTTTGTGACTCATGTCCCATGTTGTGTGAAGTGCTAACTTGTGCCCCTTTCTTTGGCGTGTCGTAAAAAAATTTCGGCAAGATGGCGGGCCGCGCGCAGTCGGGTCGTTTGATTCGTATTCGGCTATCGTTTCGTTGTCATAGTTGTTGTATTCAATAAATCAGACTCTTTAATATATTTATGGTCCTCCGGGAAGAAATTCGTTGAAACAAAGAACACTCAACATATTCAAAAGTATTCCATCATACCGAAAAAAAAATTTTTTTGTGATGTATTAGTTTTTGAACGAATCAAAAGTTTGTTTACTTGCTTTAATTTTTTTACAGTGTCTGCCTTTCAGCGGAACAGTCGAGTACTCTGAAAATAAAGCAAAGTGTGATTTGACAAACAGAAGTGAGCACACAAGCATGATATGTAGGCTTTTGCTAATACACCCGCCCCTCAAAGTAACGCTGTTAAATTGTGTGTTTTTGAAGTAATGACACCAATAAATTACGACATGATTTGAAGTAGTTAGGTCATAGATTAAAAGTAGTGTTTTTTTTCTCTTTTAAATGAAATTTAATTTCCTTACGTGCACACTGGCAATAGCATTGTATAGCATTAAATACAATGCAACATATTAATAATGTTTCTAATCAACAAAGTTTTTTTTTTTCAGTCCTTAAAAGCTTCCTTCATTGCTTATATACTTCTGACGACAATCCAAGTGTTCAGCCATTGTTTGTATTGTTCAGCCATTGTTTGTATTACGCCAACCCGCATGTTAGCAGCAGCTCTGCAGAGAAAAGCCAAACGCTTTCAGGGCTAGTTTACCTCACGCCCACTAGGATGTGCTAGTGGCAAATCATGGCAGACATGCATTTAGTAAACAAATGTCAGGAATCACGCAAACAGTTAAAATAATTTTTCTAATAATATAGAACATTTAGTTAGATTTTTTTAATCTATTAGAATGGAAATACATTTTTTATATTAATAACATACCTAGTTATTTCGTCACTCAGAAATGTTAGAGCCTCTTACGAATGTTATGCTCAAGCCACATTATGTGGTCCCTGAATTTTTTGCATTTAATTTTAGATTATTCATATTTCACTCAACATTTATTTTAATGTACTTCAAATGTATGTAGACATATATGTACATTAGTACTGTAAACTGATTTTAACGTTGTCAGCAAGCACACTTACCTGATTGGAAAACAAATTATTTCAACTAACATACACTCTTATGGAAAAAAAAAAAACGTATTTGATTAGTGCTGTTTTGATTAGTGTTTTATTTTCCTGGAAAAAAAATTTGGGAATTACAAATTATTCTTGAATATTATAAACATTTTTCCTAAATGAATTTTAACATACAGTGAAACATTTTTCACACTTCACACTAATCTAAAAAAAATTCCATTTCTTGTAAGTTATTTTATTTTTGACCCATGAGACCTAGATTCAGATTCGAGGGGTATATTCGAGCTACTCTTTGAGGTTCGAATTCAAGATTCGGATTCGGGAAAGTTGGGATTTGGCCCGTCACTAGATTTGAGAGAGAAAAATAAGTTTTTGAATAGAATTCGTCAATTCCTTCAAACATTTTTTTTGTTTGTTTAGCATATCATCGACGAGATCTCTAAGCCTGGAGTGGTTTCAAGAAACCCTCGTGAAATGGGAACCGGGATGACCGGACATGAGGGTGCCACCGCCAGGGACGTCGGAACGTTTTCATAAGTGGTGACCGGGGGGGGGGGGGGGGGGGGGGGGTGAAAATATGTACCTATTACACCTACCTCAGTCCTAGAGCGGGGGGCCCGGGGGCCCTCCCCCGAAAAAATTTGGAATTTTAGATGCAAAATCGTGCTATTTAATGAGTTACCGAACCAAAAATATTAAATGTACCATTCCACGAATTTGATTACGTAGTATGTATTAAATACTACTCTGACAGTAGGTGTAGTACAATTTAAATGAGATACCATCTAGGAATTCGCAATCATTTTACAGTATGTCGACAATCATAAATTTTTATTTTCTAATCGATGCGATCACCAATGCAACGTTTGTAACTACTGGTTGAGGAAAATTAATACTAGGACCAAACATTTTTATTCTGGGAAAAGGAGGAGGGGGGCGAAATGCTACTCTCACCCCCCCCCCCCCCCTGTCCCGACGTCCCTGAACGCAGCGACTCGCCTGGTCCGGAGTCCTCCTGCCGCCGCCGGCGAGGGAGCCGGCCGGCACGGTGGCGACGGTGGTGGACGCCCTGCGATAGTTCCGCGAGCGGGGCAGCAGCTTGGCCTCGCACACCAGCAGCCGTGGCTCGCTCTCCTCCCATTGGTGGCCCAGCACGAACCGATCGCTGAGGTCGTGCAGCGCGCTGGCCGAAACACACGCACGCGTTCCCTCCTCTGCGGCCCACTCCGTGGTGGCTCCCTTTACCGTTACACCACTTCTACAGGTGTCATTAAAATTTCGGGAGGGGAGGGGGGGGGGGGGGTTAAAAGATGAGAAAAATGTATATATTATTTACATAATTATAGCTTCTAATGTGAAAATACGTTTCTGGTGCTTTGATAATTGAAAGGGATCTTGTAAATCAAATTGGCAACCCTGCACTTTCCTCAACAAAAGTAGTTTGGCATCTGTCGGTTCAGGATGGAAATATTACCTGATATGACCAAAATTATTATTAGAAAATCAGTTTTAATTAATGCAAAATGTGATAAAATATAATACTAAAAAAGTATTATATTATAAAATAATTGAGTAAATCATTGAGAAAATGGCATAAAAAATTTCAGGGGGGGGGGGGCCGCATCATTAGGTTAGGGGGGGTGGGCACCTCTGACTTCTAGTCCATCATTTCACAATCATTGCTACGTTAACACAAATAAAAGTAATTTTGGTTTCCAGGAAATGGTTGAAACAATTTCACATTCATCCCTCAGCAAAATACTGGTTTGTTAACCAAATTCGTGTTTCCAAAGTGCAGAGGCAAAAAAAAAAAAAAACATTTAAGTACACACTGCATTTACGAGTTCAAACAACGAATATTCTCTAATCATCTCACTACGTAAAACACTATATAACAGACATAATTTATTGGGGACAAGATAATATGGTGAATTGCAATAAAACCGAAATAACAACAAAAAACATGTCGAGACACCGCATGGCATAACACCAAAATGCAAGTTGCTACACCATGTGGCACCGAAATACAAGTTATATCATGGAATTAAGTAGAATTTAACCAATTCTCGATTCGAATCATAAAAAATTAATCTTTTAATGTTTGAAATTCAAGGAATATCTTTATTTCTGGACAAAAAATTGTAGCAAAATGCATTTATCAGAAAAATTAATTTAATTTGTTTTATCAAGCATCTCTTATTGAATCACTTTTTAACCACAAATTTTTAGTGTTCGGAATGTATCTGTTTTAGACCAATTTAATACAAATTATTTTATTGTGAAATTGCAGCATGTAAATTTTACCACTATTGTGGTGGAGTAAGTACTACAAAACAGCTTCTATAAAAATAAAAACAGTAACACCGAAATTCTCTTTTTAAAAAAACAAATATGGACTAAAAATTTAACTATAAAATCTTGTCTACAATAATTATACAAACATCTTTCAAGACCTATTCTAGGATTCCATGACTTTTTCCTGAACTTTCATAAAGAGACCTGGCAGATACCCCAAAAAGTATAGAGATACATACAAAAAGTACAAATCAGAAATCACAACTTACCACACACAAGAAGTACTTTCTCTGGTATCCATTTCCGCTATCAGATTTCACAATGACACCAAAAATTAAAATTGCAGTTAAAATAACTCTCTTTTTTTTTTTTTTTTTTTTTTTGGCTTGTAACACGGTCACGCCAGACTAGCGATTTGGCAGGATTGTCAGAAACAATGAAGTTTTAATGGGAATAATATCCTGTGCTCCGTAATCCCTTCACAAAGAACAGCAAATCATGTCTGTGCCCTTCGTCAATACTATCAACTGGTGCTGTAGTAGAAAAGAAACTTAATTCAAATTATGGCATTATCAAATTCGTTTCTCTTTTTTACAAATCTGTAACGTATCACGAGCTTCTTTTAACACAAGGTAAATATGAGGTTCTCTCTCGTGTCAAACTTTGTAGTTTTTACAAAAATATTGAAATGTTGTAATAAAAAAAACTCAAAATCACCAAATTAAATTGTATTTCATACTTAATTTTTTTGACGTGACGTCTAATAAATCGATGAACGCTGGCTGGCTGCACGCACGAAATTGTCCCACTACGGATGTCCCACTACGGATGTCCCACTATGGATGTCCCACTACCGATGTCCCACTACATGCGTGGCATCTCTCTGGTATGTTGCGGACGCTACAGAGAACTCGGCCGGCACGTGGCGGCGTACTGGTTCGAGGTTATTGTTGTGCACCGCGCCACGGGAGTATATTCGCAAGGAAATGGCATTCTTACAAGTAGGTATTATTTTAATTACTAGTGTAAATCAGTATATTTAAACAGTGTTGTATGAGTATTGTTTTAGCTGTGTAACTAAATATTTATTGCTGGTATGATACTTTTCACGCTTTAGTTTGAAATTGGTAATTATTTGTCATGAGTTATTATTTGATCAACTAAATCACACACCGTATTATAGTTATGAGCCCACGAGCGTGTAAATATTTCGAGTCAAACAGAGAATATGCTAGTTAAAAGAAATTCAAACAAATATTGTGCGTGGAATATTATTAATTTAGACCATCTGAATCGATTATTCTCAAAATGGACTCGTGGTCGTTTGGTTAGCGTGGATGACTTCCAATCCAAAGATTATCGTTTCGAATCTCGGCAGCTGCGAATTTTTTTGCACTTGTAAAAATAAATACGTCGCACGCAACATTTCAAAAGTAATAAATATATTTGAATTAATGAACGCAAATAAAAGTAAATTTATTAATTAAATTGTACATTTCATTTCACTCCTTTGTATACATACAAAATAGTGATAATTCAATAATATTGATTCAATTTTATTCATAAAAGTATGCAGAGGTAGATTTTACATACAAAATATAGAAAAATTAAAAAAAATTTCTTCCTCAAAGAATATAATATTTTTAATGCCTAAAAGGTTTGATCTTCTGGATCAATAATTTCATCAATGTTTTGTTATGACGTCACGTTAAACTATCGTCTGTAAACCAACTTTACAGACAACCAATTTTTTTTTTTTGGGGTTCCTGATTATTGCGGACGGCGGACGGGAGCTACACCGGCCTCCACCGTGCCGAGAGGGGCGCTCGTACCTGTTGCCGCCCGGCTCGGGGCTGAGCGAGCCCCGGCCCTCCTCCTCCTCCTCGGCCACGCCGGCCGCGCCGCCCGCGCCTCGGGCGAAGTCGAAGTGATCCAGCGCGTCCGTCTCCACGTCCCACACAAACAGCTTCGAGTCGGGGAGGAAGTTCGACTGCACACACGCACGCGCACGCATCGCCGCCTGAGTATTGGAGTGTTCTATGTCCACTTTTTAGGTTTTTTATGCTATGGACACGAAATTAATATTAGTATCCATTTGTACTATGTATATCCACACACAACGTCTACGCACATAAAAAATGTGTTTGTTCTTAATTTAAGACCAATGTTATTTTGTTCTACGTCATGATGTTCATAGTTGTTTGAACTTTCCAAATGCTTGTATCTCAGTTCCGACTTCAATGGACATGGAACACTCCGATTCTCTGTGCGACGACATGTCAGGACACTCACCACGCGCTGCTGTCCCCAGCTCTCACAGCTCTGTGCAGGAGGAGATCATTCAGCACAACAGTTACGTAATTACTCATGATCTCTCTCCACAACTGAATTCCGAAATAAAAATTTACTGCCACACTTTCAGAACTCCAACCTTTACAAAGTACAAATTCAGGTAATGATGTAGCTTGAAGAAACTGAACATTTCATATTTCGGTGTTCATTTAATCGTTTTTTTTTATACCTTGTTCTTAGGTCAATTATTTGATGATTTACTTAAATCAAGTCATGAAATACTCATGTACTTATATGTTATTAAATGAATGTGAAACATGCATGTCAAGTTTGTATGTAAGACATGCTCACACTAACACACGTGCGAACCGGTATTCAATATAGACTAGGTACTTGGAAAAATAATTCCTGCTGCTTGTGTGTATATCGGGCTATAACGGGGAGCAAATACATTATTGTAGCCCATTAAGTATTACAATAATCCTTATAAAATAAATAATCTAAAAGCTGCTAATTTGCTATGATTTCCTTATTCTGCCTTCACTTGTTTAATTTTTTTTAATCCTGGAAGGGAGGTGTCTGGAACCTACCTCCCCCCCCCCCCCTCCACATACACACAAAATAAACTTTTTATATGAACAAGCAAAATTTATGTTAAAATATAATAAGTATTTCAACCATGCGTATCTCAATCCTTCACAAAAAACCAATTTCTGTTCCTTCTACCTGGAAATTGGCAGAGATTTATTTTATGTTTGAGCTCATAGCGGGTGAGCAGTGCCACTAATGCTGTCTTCTTCTAGACTACCCCCCCCCCCCCGGTGGGCCCCTGATCCCCTCCTGGTCCGTGACACTTGTGCCTTCCCCTTGCGCTTCCTCTCCTCTCCCCCTGCCCTTTCCTCATCCCTTCCCGGTCCGTCGACACCAGTGCGCCTGGTCATCAGGGATACTTATGGGACTGGCCACTGTGAACTGTTCTTAGTTCCATGCCACAACTCACTTGGGTAAATATAAATTTAGTAGTTATGATCGGGGACGCAACAACTAAATATCCAAACGGGGGGCCAATATACCTTTTTATAAAGAATCATCGATCCCCCCTATTGAAGCTGGGGGTCCTCCCCCGGGAAAATTTGTATTCCAAGGTGGAAAATGGTGTTATTTAAGCAGTTTTATTATCTAAAAATTGATTACACAGCACTTTCTTTGCCCCCGTTTGCCCCCACTACAAGGTTTCAGAGGGGGGGGGCAAAATACCCTTGCCCCCCCCCCCTTCCTGTTTTAGCACCCCTGGTTATGATGAATCTGCATTTGATTCCTTCCTCAATTTGCCTGAACACCTCCTGGAACGTAACGGACGATGGTTCGAGGGCCCACTGACCTTAGCGATGCTTATCGACACCTTGGTGCCGTTGCTGTTGCAGCGGGCCAGTATCACCTCCCCGAAGTCGAACAGCACTTCCCCCAGGCTCTTGGGCTGGCAGTGCAGCCGGGCCTCTCTGGAACCGAGGGAGCCGAGTCCGTCAGGAAGCCAAGCTTCAACCGGCAGTGAACGATCCTCACTTGTTTGATGCTTAGCGACAATAATTTTTCGTGAAGTGCCATAAAAAACCAAAATAACACAAAAAAAGAATTTCAAAACACTGCATAACCACAAAATGAAAGTTAATACTCCATGTTAGCAATGAAATCAATTTATGTCATGGGATTAAGTAGCATTTAACTACAAATTACCTAACTCACAATTTAAAAAAATTAATCTTTTAAGGTTTGAAATTTATGGGATCTCATTTCCCGACAAAAAATACTACCAAAGCGGATGGATCAAAAAAAAATTAATTTAATTTGTTTTATTGTGAATCTCTTATTGGATAACTTAAACCAAAAATGCTTGTTAGTTTCATTAATTTTTTTTTATTGTTCCGAGTGAATCTGTTTTAGACCAATTTATTACAGACTATTTTATCATAAAAATTGCAGCTTATAAATTTTACCATTATTTTAGTGGAGTAGGTAAGTACTACAAAACTGCTATCTATGCTTCAATTGTATTTTTTTTTTTTTTTTTTAAGTTTGAACTCATTTTTCAAGATACAAGTGGTGCCTATGTGTTGTACACAATCATTGCTTATTATGTGAGCTCTTTTCAAAAACTTATGTTTACAACAGTAGTCACGTAGTCTCGTAACCTCATGGCTCGTATTCGCGTAGTCATGATGTCTTGGAGCCTCGTAGAGATGTAGCTACGTAGCCAAGTAGCCTCGTAGACTTTTAGCTACGTAAACAAGTAGTCTTGTAATCTTATAACATAATGCTGCTGGAGTAGTTGGAGCTTTGTAGACTCGTAGGCAGTTGGAGGAGTCTTGTAGACTCGTAGAATTGAAGCTTTGTAGCCATGTAGCCTTGCAGTCATTTGGAGCCGAGTAGACTTGTATCCTTGTAACTTCATAGACATGTAATTTTGTAGCTACGCAGCCTTTTAGCCGTGCAGTCTCGCAGCCGTGTATAACTCGTAACCAGCTAGATCCTTGTAGACTTGTAGACTTGTAGCCTTGTAGCCTCGTAGTCTCTTAAGACTCGTAGCTTTCTAGCCAAACCTTGAAAACATGCTTTCCCCCAGAATGATGGTGGCCTCAGCCCTTGTGTGTCCCCACCCCTCCAGTACGCGACACCGACTCACCTCCTGGTGAGGTCCCAGGCCCTTGTGTGTCCCCACCCCTCCAGTACGCGACACCGACTCACCTCCTGGTGAGGTCCCAGAGCTTGAGGACGCCGCCGCTGGTCGCCACCACCAGGAAGCCCCCGCACAGCTGCATGCAGATCGGCTGGCCCTCGGCGTCGCTGAACGGCAGCGCCTGCTTCACGGTCCCGTGGAAGGTGCGCACGCTCACCTTATCCTGGTCCAGCGTCACCACGCTGTCCTCGAACACGCACGCCGCCGCCGCCGCCTCGCACGCGAACGAGCCTTCGACCAGGAGCAGGCAGGGCGTCACACGCTGGCCGACCAGAGGACGGCACTGCTGCCGTTACCGATAATATCTCGTTTTCATTGCAAGACAAGTCACTGCTACAGTTACCGACAATATCTCACTTTCATTGCAAGACGATTTCATTTCTAACAAAAGAACATTTTACCAGACGGCACTCAAGTAGTGAATGAGCCTTACTATTATAAAAATTTTACAGTTTTTATTATTTGAAAATTTGCTCAAAATTTGACTTGAGATAATAAGTAGTTAACTCCATAACATATCAAAAAAAAAAAAATGTTTCATTTCAAGTAAGGGTGTTTGTGTAAAGTACTAATGAGTAGTGATTTGGTATTGCTTTACTTTCACAGTCTTAAATTTTTATCATGAACGATAAAATGAGTAACGTTAAGTTATTCGATTGCTTCATTAAAGACTGACGCAGATGGAGTGCGGTTGGGGCCGGCGCCACCAGACGGCGCCGTGGCGGTACCCGCGGGCCGACACTCACCCAGCACCTTGGCCGCCAGCCCGCCGTCCTCCCTCAGCAGCTGGTACACGGCCAGCGTCTTGTTGCTCCACACGGCCACGTGGTCCGCGCCTGCCGCCACGCCGCACACCTGCAGGTCCGTGCTCAGCTCCGTGCCGGGCCGCGCCCCCTCCTCGCCCGAGGCCTCCACCACCAGCCGGCTGGGCGCCACCTGCACCACCGACACCTGCCGGCAGACGCAGGAACACTTGTCGGGACGGACTACCGTGGACATGCGAGATGCAGTTGCAAAACACAACATTAAATAATTCAAGATCGGCGTTGGCACATTTACAAATATTATGGTCTTCAAAAACTGAATCATAAATGTTTTACACAACATTTTATGACAGAAAAGTTTAACAGATGGAATTTAATTCTTAAGAGTACCTACACTTAAACATACCATCCTAACAAATTCAGGCTCGAAAGCCAAAGGGTCTATGGCCACTGTCCGGAGCCGTGCTTGCTTGTACCGATTATCAAACGGCTGTGATGTGCCGGTCCTTTTTCTCTCGGTTCCGCCGGAATCTCGGCGAATAGCCAGCACCAAGAACTATAAATATAATCCTGGTACCACGGGAAAGCTTAACAACTAAACATTCCCCTGCGAAAATTTCAATAGTCTTGCGGTGTATTGCCCAGTCACAACCAACATGCAAACATCTTAACTTTTTACTATGAGCCAATGAGCAGATGTTATCAGCATCCTGTGTGACTGGAAGTAGAAGGAAAAAAAGTATAACTGACACATCAATATCAAATAGCTAGAGACAAGATTTTATGGATTTATTTTTAGTACAATTTTGTTTTTAAAATACAGGAATTCCGTGTTAATGTTTACAAGTTTTATAAAAGCTGTTTCGTAATACTTACTCCACCAAAACAGTGGTAAAGCATACATGCTGCCTTTTTACAATTAAAATAATTAAGTGTTCAATCGGTTTGAAACATATACATTCGGAACAATAAAAATAGATTATGAAGCATTTGTGTTTTGAAAATGATTTAATAAGAGATTCACAATGAAACAAATTAAATTAATTGTTTTGATCCGTGCACTAGAATACAAATTTTGTCTGAAAATAATGATTACTTTTTTTTATGATTTGGTTAAATGCTACATAATTCCATGACCATGATGTATCTTGCATTTCAGTGTTATACGCAGAGACCGGAAAAATTCGCGAATTCATTTCGCGATAGGCCAAAATACGAATCGTTATACCTCAGTGCTGCCTCTGCTATTGGCTCACAACTCACCTGGATGACTCTGGGCCAATGAGAAACACCCAACCAAATCTTTATACGAATCACAGGCTGCTACACTGGAACGTCTCACAAGACAGCAGCCAATGAGTGGGTGGCATTTGACCGAGTGTACGTAGAACTATGGAGTTCATCCTGCAGGTCATAGAAACCGCGAATTTTTCCGGTCCCTAGTTATACGGTGTTATGGCAATTTTTTCGGTGTTATTTCGGTTTTTCCGCAATTCGCCACATAATCTTGTCCCTTCAAACAGTACGTAGAATGATGGGGTTTGTGACTGGTGTTGAGATTCACAACTTCACGGTACTTGAAGTGAGTACGAGGACCCAACAGACCTGAGGTGACCGGTACCTTTGAATATATATACTGTATAGAAGTCGTGAGTGGATAGGATTTACACTACGTTTTCCAGGAGCGTATGATGAGCAGCTTGGGAACTTCACCGCTGCAGTGCGCTGCCGTAACGCCCTGTATCGTCTTAGTTGTTATTTACACGTTAAAGCGCAGCAATGTCGCCCGCTGTCATTCCCCGCACCCCCCACCCATCCTTCACTGCAGCTCATGGTCGTTCAACGGGAGGGGGAAGGGGTGTTTGAAGAGTTCGACACTTGTCCTCTAGGGACCACCGCAAGTCGATGCCCCTAGGGATGGTGGCGATTGCGGCGGTGAATTAACCAACTACCTCAAAACAGTATTAGAAATTTTAACCTGGGCTGGTGACTTCTATACAGTATATATATTCAAAGCCGGTACAGAACACTCTCACGTGGGGGGGGCGGAGCGAGCTCACCCCTCGGCAGAAGTGCGCGCAGAGAGCCTGCTCGCGCAGCACGTACACGCAGCTGACGGTGTTGACGGCCAGCAGGGGCTCGGAGCGCGCCCAGCTGACCTGCTTCACGGCGCCGCGCACGCTGCACGGGGGCTCCGCGACCCAGCAGCGCCACGGCTCCCTCGGCGCGCTGGGGCCGGGCCCCGGGTCGAACGGCGGCACGGGCGGCACGTGCTTCCACATCAGCACGCCGCCCAGGTTCGTGCCCGCGCACAGCATCCCTGCACACGGCAGCACACGCCTCGTCCAGGTCCCGACACGACACACCACAAATAACACACGGAAGGTTATGAAACCAACACGAATTACTCTGTCAAATAATCGATCAACCTAGCTTCAATTAACAAAGTTTCTGTATCATCCAAGCCAACCTGAAGAGCCATTAACAGGCAAAGACCGTTAAAACAATTTGCTTGAGGACCTTGAAAGTTATCTAACCATTGTCGAAAGCCTAAAGAAAAAAACCCTAAAAAATTTAAATTTACGCATTGGGCGAATCATAGCGAACGACGAGAAAGAATCCACACTGAAGGAAAAACTGGAAAAACATCACCCCGAAAATGATACCTCTGGACCGACTTAAAACCACTAACCAAGACGATGTTACCAAGAGATCAGCTTATCTGAGCTTGCCACGGTCTTCACTAACTTGGTTAATCAAGACTCAACAGTATTTTAAATAAAAAATACTTTTTGACCGAATTTTGGTTTAGTTCCTGGCCAGTTTGGGTGTTTCTCGCGTCCCGGGTCCAGTTCTGGGGACGAACCACCGCGGAACGAGCTCGCCTAGTGGCCGCCACTCACGCTTCTGGGGGCAGTAGCCGAGGCTGGTGAAGACCTCGGCGGGCTGCGACGACGCCGCGGCGGCGGCAGAGACGGCCTTGGCCGGGCCCGGCAGCAGGTAGTTCTCCCCCGACTCGAGGTCCCAGCAGCGCACCGACAGGTCGCCCGTGATCACGGCGAGCACGCCCACGCCCGCCCACGCCATGGTCGCGTCCTGGGAGCGCCCGCTCAGCTTCACCTGCGGCAGGGGAGGTCGTGGCAGGATCACCTCACTGCAGGTTCCTGTGCGAAGCTTCCACCAAGAGAACCACTCAGAGCTCTTTCTAGTATTCCATTTGACTCTGCCAGAAAATGTTCTATATAGTTTTATTTGATTGTTCGGTTGTGATGCAAAGCTTTGCGTGAAATGTAAAGCTTCACATTTGTTGCAAAGCTTTAGAACTCGGTAAGTCTATTCGCTAATATAATATTTAATTTTTTTTTTTTTTTTTGTGTTTTGTATATGTTTTGATTTAACAAAGTTGGTTACTTAAAAAAAAATAATCAAAGAGTGGCACACTGTTTGCTTTTATGAATTCTCAATATTAATATTATGTGTGGTTATTTTATAATTTTTATTTAAAATTATGTCATACATAGGGCCCAATTGGTTAATCACTCATTCGGTTAAAACATTACAAAATTTTAAATGGTTGTTTAATTTATTTACTTCAATCCTGTATTTAGTGAAATAAGTTTAATATAGCTTCGCCGAGACGAATATTTGCAATTTGATTCGACTTTGCAAACATTTTAAACATTCAATTTGATATTCGCTTTGCATAAAAAAAACTAGTATTGGCACAGACGTACAGCCAGTACATACACACAAGTGTAAAAAAAAAGTTAAATAATTAAAAAACATATGTAAAAGTTGTAACTTAAAATTACATAATTATATATTTTTTGAATTAATTAAGTGTAAACAAATTTCACAAACCCTAAGAAGAGTGCCTTTAAATTTAGCACCTACAATATCAATTAAAATAATGTCCTAATACAGTCAAAGGTCTTTCATCGTGCACATTCATACCACGGCCATGTCAGATTACCAAATGTCAATATAGTTTTAACAAGAATACAAAGATAAATAAATACACAGTAAAATGGTATTCAAAACCAGTTGTAACAATGTGCTCCATAAAAATAAAATAAAAAAGCCAAGTGTTACTGTTTAAAGTCTGATATCACATTGTGTCAGTGATTCAGATCTTTTCTTCAAATAACCACTGGAAATATATCCCAATGGCAGAGCCCAGCAGACATCACCTCGTGTCAAAACTGTGGACAAACGACACTATGCTGGCCAGCCAACTGAATCGACTGCCCAGAGCATCACCAGAGCACAAGGTACTCGACCGAAACAGCATCAAGCCACGCCGACACTTCCGAACGCTCGATGCTGTTCATTAGCTACTGCGCTTTTAACAATATTTCAAACTAAAAGCCCAACGAGACTGTGCGTAACAAATATCTCTGCTGTATTGACAATGCATATTGTCCTAGACCGTCGTTAGTCTCATATTTATTGATTTTATTGTTATTTAGGGGTCTAATATTGCAATTATCACTAACCCAATTTGAAAACTTCAATATCATGCATCATCCAGGGAACATTTAAACTTCACCGTCACATACCGCACTGACAAAAGTAAAACTCAGCATCGCCACCCCAAGCCAGCTGAGCGGAGGCCGCGACCGACCTTCATGACCTCGGTGAGCTGTCCCTTGGCGTCGACGCTGAACTGGCCCACGTTCAGGCCCTCGGTCATCACGACCAGGCAGTCCTTGCGCTCGTGGTACAGCAGTCGGCGGAACACGGAGCCGTCCGTGTTCAGCACCTCCGCGCAGGAGCCCTCCTCGCTCACGTAGTACAGCATGCCTGCGCACGGCCGCCCCACCCTCGCGCTGCGCTCTCTCGGCAGGGTCCGTGCCAAGCTTCCGCCAAGTGGACCGATCCAAGCTTCGATCTGAATTGGCCAGGAAACATGCTCAACTTCTGATCTGAAGCTTTGGCTGTGATGCCGAAGCTTCACATCACGGTTGTTGCAAAGCTTTAAAACAAAGAAATAAATTACTTCCGGATTACAGGGCGCCAATTAACCTTCATAAACTGTATATCACTGACCTGTACAGCCAAATCTACCATGAAATATAAATATTCACTTTGCCAGATCTACATTTTTAACAACTATCTGGCCAGGTTTCTCTTACAACCATATGAATACAAATTCCTGCATCTAAGATTCGCTCATGCAAATATCAAGTCCTCTTTTTTTTGTGTTGTATTTGTCTTGCTTTGATAAAGCAGGTCACTTGAAAAAAATAACAACAAAAGAAGGTACTCCGTTTGCTTTTATGAATGCTTGAAATTAACATTATGCATGGTTATTTTATACTTGTTATTGAATGGTGTCATATTCAGGGCCAAAATGACTAATAACTAAATCAGTTAAAACATTATGTACAAAGTTTGACATTTTTTTTTTCTATTTCAAACCTGTAGTTCGTAAAATAAGTGTAATACAGCTTCGCCGAGAACAATATTCACAATTCGATTCGCCTTCGTAAAAATTTAATTTGATATAAGCTTTGCACCAAAAAAATTGGTATTTGCACACGCCTAGAAGATTTGAAACATTTTCAAGGCCACACGCCACTGATGGTTAATGTATGTCGCAGAGAAACCACAAGAATGCACAAGAAAGATGAAAACACGAACACGAAAAGAAAAAAAAAAATCAAGCCGAAATTGTTGGGCCCGATTTTATCGAGGAAAGCATACGAACATTTTCCTTTGAGGATATTTATTTCACGACTACACTGCAACACCATCCTCTCTACATCACGGCTACAGGAAGACTGCATAGACTACAACAATAAACCGGTGAAGTCACTACTCTTACAGTTTCCTTCTGCTGCCACCTTGCAGTGGCGTAGCTAAGGTGACTGGCGCCCCTGGCCAGACTTGAAAATGGCGCCACCCTAATGCATTAAAAGAGAGGGGGGAGGGTTCAGTAACCGCGAAACCACTGTTCCGGCGCCCCTGGCGGGGGCCATCCCTGCCACCCGCCTGCTACGCTACTGCCACCTTGATGATTACAAACTGACTCTTGAACGGATGTGGAGCCGGTGCCGGCCGGGAAGCGGGGCACTCACCCGACACGGAGCTGACGTAGAAGCACAGGTTGTCGCCGCCCGACTGGAAGGCGACGCGCTGGCCCGCGGTGCGCGGCCGCCAGGCGCTGAACAGGTCCAGCGCTCTCTCGTCCCCGGCGACGGCCGCTCGCGCCAGGCCGCTCAACACGACAGGAAGGACGTTACACACATGCGCGCCCGAGAGGGGCTACGAGGCTGGAGGAACGGCATTTGAATAACGTTCGCAGGCTTTCACGGCCATTGCTCTGAAGTGGCTTGGCATCTGGGTTGTAGCCTTGTCCTTGGCGAATAATTCATTCGAAGTTTCTGGTCGACATTGCAGTCACCATCATCAGGGAGCAGTTACCTACTGAGTAAGTAACCTGCTGAGTAGGTAACTGCTGCCTGATGATGGCGACTGCAATGTCGACAGAAACGTCAGTGAATTATTCGCCAAGGACACGGCTACAACCCAGAAGCCAAGCTACTTCGGAATCCACTTGAGCTCTAGAAGTTTACCTGACAGTAACGTTTACAGGACGTACTGATCGTAGGATGCAAAAACCGTTTTTAATCTTTCAGCTCGTAAAATTGAGTGTGTATTTGACAACTGATACCGTCCAACATTCGACAAATTTATTCAATTTTTTTAAGAACTCACCTATGTGTTTCTGAGATTTGAAAATGGGTTACGGCTTAGAATATTGATGACTACCTACAACGACGAGACACAGAGTAGGTTACTTAGGCTATGTCGTAAATGACCGACATCATTATTATTACATCGCCGGTTGTCGAAGCAGAGCTTGGGTCCAGTTCTTCCACACGAATTGCATGCACACTTAAGTATGAAAACTTGAAAATTTGCGTTTGCATTCACTGGTGGCAATCCCGCCGTAGCTAATGTCTGGGAAGCACGAGCCTACCTGATGTCGATCCCGGGCGGGCTCCTGCGGAACGCGATGTGGGTGAGGGCGTCCTTGAGCTCGTGGTGGATCACGGAGAGCACCTGGTTCCTCGAGTCCAGCTTGGAGCAGACCAGCGAACCCGCCTGCAAGGAACACCCCGAGCTCAGCAGCTTCACTGTCGCCAAACCGTGAAACATAGAGCGTTTTTATAGTTATCGCTAGGGACAAGATTAAATGGTTTTATTTTTAGGCCAATTTTGTTTTTAAAACCTTTGGTGGTTTTTTTTTTTATATATTTTAATAAATTCTGTTTATTCATTACTATAACAATTACTAAACAAATATGGCACTTAAATGATTTTGACTTATTAATACACAATAAAAAATAAATTAACAAGTCTTTGCGTGTTTTGAAAAAATGTACCATCATAATGTAAAACTGAGTTTCTAATAATAGTTGCAAGACAAAACAAAAAAAATATATATATCACCCCCCTCCCCCCCCAAAAAAAAATTTTTAGTACATTAAATTTGGTACAAATATCTTGCTAAATAAATTACACTTATTGAATTTACTTTATTAAAAGATTAGATTATTTTATTTGAGTTAAGTTTTGGTTATAAATGCTGATTAATTTCATGATTTTAGTTGCATTTAAGTGCTTCATTGTGTTTGAACTTGCATATCGGTGTTACAGTGTACTGACTTGCTTTTTTTGTGTTATTTCAATTTTATCGCAACTCACCATATAATATTATCCCTAGGAGGAAATGACAAAATTTGTGTTTTTGGATGTGACACTAGCGTCAAGTTTAGTACCAGTGTCATGATTAGCCATGAAAGGAAAATAAAAAAAAAGAATAAAAAGTTTTGTAAGCATGTACTTTAAAGCACTGCCTTTTTTTGATTTCAATTAAGATTTCAAGATTCTGTATGAAAAACATTTCAAAGATTTTATCGCCTCATAAATAATGACGCTATTTCCTTGAAAATTTAAAATTGTTTTTTTTTTAAATCTAGCCTGATTAAAATTTACCGGGAAAGATTATAAAAATTTATCATCGTAAAACTAGCAAAACCATCTTCAGAAAGTCAAAGTCGAAATTGGCTTTCAAAAAAAAAATTTTTTTTTAAGAAAATATATTTCAAATTTTCCGGCGGAGGGACGCGGAAACCCCCGCGCTTCCCGAACATGACGCCTGCACAGAGGGCGGAGGGCGGAGGGAGGGGATGAGGGGCCACACACCGTGTCGCCCGAGACGAGCCGCCCGCCCTGCTCGCTCCACTGCAGCACGGTGACGGGGGCGCGGTGCGCGGACTGCACGCTCGCGAACTCCCTCTCCCCCGCCCACAGTCGCAGCTCGCCGTCCTCCCAGCCCGTCACCAGCAGCTTCTTGGAGGGGTGCCAGGCCAGCGCGGTGGCCTGGGCCACGGGGTGCGAGGGGCACGCCACGCCCTCCAGCACGTCCCCCTGCGACCACAAGCACCGCTCACCGCCGTGCTGGGCCCCGCCGTCCTCGCGTCTGCCGACAGCTCGACACTGCTCGAGGGATCCGACGCAGGGTGTCCACAAGGGAAAAAAAATATTTCGTACCCAACTCAGGCGAGAAAAAAAGTACCAGATTAGAAAAAAAAAAAAAAGTACTAAATTATAATTTGTTTATGGTGTTTTAAACAATTTAGGGAAGTTATCACGACATTTGCAATGCTCAAACTTAAATATCACACCACACACACACACACACGTACATTCCATAGTTTTTTTTTTTTAAATAAAATTACGCTTAATGATAAAAAATATTGGAGTTACAATAATATTATTATATTAAAGAAAAAATGTACTAGATCTGTACTAAACCACTAAAAAAAGTTATAAAAGTACTAGATCTAGTACGAAAGTAGGTACTAACTGTGGAGACCCTGAATGTGAGTGGCCGAAACCCTGTACATGAACGGGATGTGTAATTGATTTTTTTTTAATATTCTAATTACATTGCTTAGTTTTGATTCCATCTGAATGGTTTCTTGCAAATTCATTTTTGATTTGCTTGTTGGATTACAAAAAAACAAATTATTTTATATTTCTTCAAATTAAGTTATTATTTTATTACTAACCCTATTCTCTTAAATATTTTTTGAGCTCCTCGCAATTCCTACCACTTTCAAGTTCATTAACAAGTGTGGGAGAAAATGCATTGAAGAATACTCTGAGAGCGGATGAGTAGTTCTGTTCAGTATACTGTTTTTAAACTGTATTATTATAAGAGTGAAAATGGTTATAATATGTGAATTCAGTATAATTTTCAGACATGAAACACATCAGTACAGTTTCCTGAAAGCACTCAAGGGACTTTCATTACACCTTCATCCTCGTTTCTCAGCCACATGATGTTATGGTTACTGCTCAAATAACCTAGTTGGTCTATGCACGACGAGAAAACCGTGTGCCAGGCCACAGCCTTGCGTTTAGGGGCGACCGTGCTAGAAGCACCAGCAATGCGTCGCACTTATCGTCCCAGCTCACTGACACAAATACACTGACTATCAGCGACAAGAGTGAATAAAACGGTTTTCCGGTCTTGAACTTTCAACCTGAATGCTATATTCGACTTTTGACACAAAAACTACGAAGGAAACGTTGCGGCAAAGCATGCGGTGTGCTCATAAACCCTCTAGTTAGCATAGGTAAGCATGAAATTGTAAGAGTCAGGGAAAGTTTTTTCGGACATAGCTTAACAAGTAACGATCGAACTTCAGTTGGGCAGTCTATGGTTTGCAACCAACCAGCGAGCAAAGGTGTGATAAAATCCTCGTAAGCTCACACTATTATAACTTCTCTCAGTCAATTATGAAAGCAGCTCAGAGCTTTTCTTAAACTTAGGGCCTATTTTATTTTTTGGCATTCATTCAACTATTAAAATAATTCTTTTCTAGTGACTGTCAAAAGATTTCGGACCATGTAAAAAGCTTCTTAATGGCCTGTTCACCGAAGTGTTGCTCTCGTCCTGGAAAGGGTTGCAAGTTTGAAACCAAGCAGCCAACTTAACCTGAACCACTCAGCTGTGATGCTAAGCCTCTGTAGTGAACTGTCGACATAAAACTCCTCACGTCCCTATACTGGCACCCATCATCCATGAAAAAGAAAAATTAATGATGATTCCACCATCGCACATTGACCACATATTTATTTTCTGCAATAAGAATCATAATATAATGCCGGTCTCCATGACCACTTTTGTAAAGAAGGTAAAACTAAAGCAAAACTGTTCGTAAAATATAGTAACTTTCTGAGTCCCTCTGTTAATCTTTGGCTAAGAGAATACAGTAAAACCTCTATTTACAGAAATCTTTTTAACCGAAACGACCCTAAGACCTTAGGATATTAGGCTTGAGTAAAGTACTAAACTTTTAAGGTGAAAAATTAGTAGGTTGTTTTATTATTCTAAGGTTGCTTTATGGTTCGTGGAACGATCAGAGGAAGCACGTTCTGCCAATGTCTTCGTAATGAAACAACGTCTTCACATTGGTGACCAAAAATGCTGCGAGAAGAAAAAGCAGAGGAAGACAAATTTGTTTTTATCCCTTCAAACAGTAAAACTAATTACAACACTGTATTTAAAGTTATTTTAAAAATAGGTTGTACATGTGTTTTATACTCTATAAAGTGTGTTTTGCTAGTAAATATGGGTAAAACTAAAAGTCTTTTATTCATACAACCTACATCTCACAAAAAAAAAATTTAATTCATAATTATCATCAGTTACTTCCAGCTGGATGAGCAATATTTAATTATGTTTTAGTTGTTATCCGAAATGTTGGTCATCCAAAACCACCTACGCCCTCTTTGTTTCTGTTGAAGAGAGGTCACGCTGTAACTTCAAACCAGTCGGTAGCAACAGGCCACGCACCAGTTCGTCGAACAACGTCACGAAGCCCCCCTTCTCCTGGCTGAAGGAAGCCACGGCCAGGATGTGGTGCTGCGGATGCCACTCCATGTTGATGTTGATGGACGACGGATCAGGACTCTGCACTTTGTAGTCGAAGTATAGAGACATGTCTGCAACACAACAGCACACACATTGTTGGTTAGAGCCAGTTACTGATCCCATCACCTGCTACTTTGAACAAATGCTCATGCCACGGTGTCTTAACAAAAAAAAAACATCATTAACTAGATTGTGTCTGCTTTAAATGTTTAACGGGAAAGGTTTTTGTGGCACTGCCAAAACCCTGTACATGAAAGGAATTGGTAATATTTAATGTTCTAATTATGTTGCTTGGATTGGTTCCATTTGAATGTTTGTTACATTCACTTTTTATTTATGTTGGATTACAAAAACAAATAATTTTATATTCTTCAATTATTATTTTGTTTATTATTAAACCTATTCTCTTTAAGATTTTTGAGCTTCTCACAATTCCTCCCACGGTCATGTCCATTAACAAGTGGGAGAAAATCAGGAAGATTATATCGGTGGGCCAGTGAAGAATAATTTATGTAGAATACACAACGTAATTGATTTCGTTTTCATTTTAACTTATGAATTTTGAACTGCGGTGCTGGTTGTACTTCATGTATATGTTTGTCAGCTTTTGCTTAACTATAACAAACTGAGTTGAATAGGGTACATAATTAATTTCCAGAAAAGTATGCACGAATATGAACTGCAAACATAATTAATTAATACAACTATAATTTACGGATCTAATTTTAACTGTACATGTCAACGTACATGTTTCAAAACCTCTTCCAAGATTGTTGCGAATATAGTTAACGGCACGCAAATGTTTATATTTATTGTTTACACCAAAGACTATGTTTAAGTAACATGGCCGAATAATTCTACGTTTGGTTAGGCTACTCTTTTGCCATTCGCCTACTTTCGTTTTCTTGTTCGATGTGCAAAGAATTGACGTTTGTGGGTGATGGCCGATCAGCTAGCCAGGTCTTCAATCTGTTTACACACAAGCAAAGCAAAACATCATACTATACACACTATTTTATTCTATGTTGACATTGGGGTGTACGTGGTATTGCCTAGGGCAGTAAGCAAAACCCAGGTCTCAGTACCGTCCTTTGCTGTTGGAACGCACCCTATGATGTTACAACCCGCCACCTCTAGTATAGAGTATAGATATGTTACTTCAAAACTTAAACCAGTGAAATGGATGGTGTTATATATTTCAGTGTACTTAATATAATAATTGACAGCCAGCCAGATACAGACTAGCAGATGGAGCATAAGCCATGGCCTTTTCTCCAGTCCTGTGCCACCCACTGGCCGGTTCATACCTAGCCTCACCGAGCTCCTATAATTGTTTTGCCTTAACTGATTAGTAAACATCATAGATCTTTAAGTATTATTTTGCTCCTTCTTTCTTATTTCTGGAGCTCCGTACATATCTCGTCATATGCTTTTTAAGTGGGGACCTTAGTTCTTCGCCTCACACCGAACGGCATGCGGGCAGGCACCAGACTTATCGGAAATGTCTGACTCCATCGTGTTTTTTCAAGTAATTCGCCGGCACATAGGCGTGCCGGCCAAGTTTCGGACTAGGAGCAAGTACCATTATAAACATCCAAATTACAGTTTTATTGAAGAGTGATACATGAGGGAACTGCATTAAAGTTGAATATGACTACTACCTGACATGTGAATACCATTTAACCCCTATCGTTATCCTGTCCCAGTGAGTGTCCACAGAGTGCCTAGTCTAGTTAAAGGTGTAGCCACGGGTCTGTAACACATGGGTCAGTGAAGGTTCAGGCTAGGTAGCATAGAATAATTCTTCAGCGCAGGTGACGTCCTTCAATAAGCCAAATGGGCCGAATGGTCCACGACTTACCTCCCTGTGGGAGGGTGTTCTTACTGAGAGAGCTGGCATCGAGAAACAACATAGGTATAACCACGATGCTACCGAGACATCCATCCCATCACTGCACTCCTCAAGAGACCGACCTTCGTCGGGGTTGATTGCTTCTCTCATATTAAAATATATTGTTCATCATTTGAGAAGAGACCATTAAAACTACATAAGGATGCAATGTGCAACCATATCAATAATTCATGGTCATTTATAAAGCAAGAAAATATCAAGACTTCACAAACCCTTCAACTTGTAAAGTAAAACATAAAAAAATCCCCTGGTTTCCTTTGATGATTCATGTCTTTCCTGAAAACATATTAAACTGTCAATAATTTGATTTAAACGTGTTATTTTCTTTCACTGTGTGAATGTTTGTAAACTGGTATTTAAAAATGCTGACCTATATTTAGCATGATCAGATGCACACCGGCTTTCGGTCCAAGGGGTTCTGTGTTCGAGCCTCGGGTAAAGAACTTGTGTAAAATTTGTACAGCTTAAAAATATTCTTGAGATATATATTGCTGACTACTGCTTGTCATGGGGTGTCAAAATGCTAGTAATTTTGTGTTATGGGCACCAACAAGTAGTTGGAGAGCTGACCTGTTAATGAAACTCTAGCTGGTTCGAAGCTGGACGTTGCTACACGACTAGTGGGCAATAGATCAACTTAATTTTCGGCAGAGGTACTCAAGAGTGTTAAGAGCCTCCCCCCGAACCCTATTCTACTGTTAATTATGAAAATGAGGTGTTCTGACAGGAGTGGTTTTATTGATTACATAATTCTTGTACATGTGTGATTTTGCACATGGCCTCATCCGTATTGTGTTAGTTACATCAATGCTCATGTTGCATGTCCATGATTAGAGCTATTGCATCTTGGTAAACATGATGGTGTGGCCAGCACAATCTGATAAGACTGTGTGGCTGTAGCAATGAATGCAGTGTGGGTGTGAATGAGGGGTGGGCGTCTTTCCATAGACTATGCTGAGTCGCAAAAACAAATACGCTACAAGAACACTGAAAATATAGAAGTCATTGCCCATGCAGAAGACCATGCAGACACAATTAAATTAATTACACATGTTAGGTATGCCTTACTTAAAAATACATTAGAATGGACGCTAAACTGTCACGAATGCCATAAATTAACGTAAGCATCTTGTTGGTGAGACTAAAGGGCACTGAAAGTCGTCAGTCAGTATTAAATGAAAAGAACATTTGTTGCACATATCACCTATATATTGTGGCATCCCTGTGCGGGCAAAACTGACAAAGTCATGAAGCTAATAAGGTAAAGTCTGGGTCGTGTCACACAAGTTAGTAAATTACATAACATGTGGTCAAAAATCACTCTGGACAAAGCATTCTTAATTTTGGAAACCAACTGGATGGGGTTGAGAGCAGAATCGGAAAAAAATATTTAAGATAATTCTGTTGAAGCGATAGTTATTGACAAGGAATTTGGTGAGCTCTAGTGTTCGAACATGTGGTTGCATGGCACTAGAGTATTTTCCATGCGAAAACATGAGTTAGTGATTTGCAGGGGCATCCCCAGGGCCGGAAAACCACCCAGGACCCCACACAGGTCTTTATATTACCGACATATCTGTAAAGCAAAATGTTTGTCTTCCAATTGTACACCTCTACTCATTATATACTGTAAACTGAATGCATTTAAATTTTAATAAGAATTACAAAATTGCTTAAGCACAATGATCTAAACAATTGAAGGAATTTAAGATTCAGGCTGGCTAAAAGAAAAATATTTTTATAGTTTATTTCCTTAATTTTTCTCTGGGGCAGTGTTAGGGAATTCACATTTGGTTTGGGGGAAGGGGTTGCTCCAAACCCCATAGCCCCCTGGTCAAATTCCTCTCCAAAATATTAGGGCCCCACAAAAGAAAATGGTCCAGAGCCCTGCAAGGTTTAGGGCCACCACTGGCATTGATTCAGACTATGCAATGTTTTAAATACAAATGCACCAAGTCAGAATGGGTTTTAAATTGAATGATAGCGAATGTATTGGTTAGTCTTATTATATCCTAGTAATTTGACTAACCTTTCCTTTCTTTGAGTGCAGCACAAACAAGTGCAGTGAAACGAATGGTCCATGCCATCAATGTATCGATTCATGTGTGTGTGTTTCATTCCACCAATCAATTAATGATAAAAAAATTGTAAACTATGTATATAGTTGTTTTTACATCACCATCATACATTTTCTATTATATAACGTTTATTTAATGTGCGGCCACGTCTTCGAACATAGCCTGTCATGTCTCCCGATCTCTGCGCACTTTAACGCACGAATGCAGCTTTGGGCAGAGTGACCCCTCCCGGTGCTGTGGCAGTAGGACTTACACCAGCACCAGATGCGTGTAGGCACTGCAGAGCCACAACCATCTTACCAATCTTTCTGACGATTCATTTCCCTGGAACTTTGCAGCGAGTATTATAATGTCCATGTGGTGGACCTCTGCCAAGGTTTCACACTCAAAGATGTTTCATCGAGAAATCATTGTGCAACATTCATGTAAACTTGTGTTAAGTCCTGTCTTCGCTCATATAACATACACTAGGGACCCTCTGCTGAGAGTACTGGGCCAGGCGGCATTTAACTTAGTGTAAGTATGTACTGTTCTGTCTACGATTCATTCGTATTTGGGTAACATTTGTGTAACTTCGTGTAACTCTGTATTCACCTATGTAATTAACCATTTGTCACATATTTCAATAGTCGTGCGTCATTTGCATGATCGCAGTGGCGGATCCAGGATTTTGGTTTGGGAGGGGCTTGACCCAGCTGAGACTAGGCTTTATCAAGGCAAACACTAAAACAATAGTGGGCCCAAATGCTTTTGGAGGGGGCTTGAGCCCATTAGCCCCCCCTCTGGATCCGCTACTGCATGATCGTGTGCTAAATCTTCGATGAACCACGTCACTATAGTGTAACTCTCGTTAAACTGGTGTAATGTTATCCTCGTCCGTATAACATTATCAATCGCTCACAGTGCATCGGGATGAGTTCCAGATCTCACACACGGCGGGCTCTGCGTCAAGACAGCAAGATGCAAAAGGCCGTGTTCTAACCAATAAACCAAGTTTTTAAATCGTTTCTTTCGTTCATAAGTTAACGATGTACTGAAGGACCGACACCTCGGAGAATCCCTGTTTTACCCATCATCTGACACCTCCAGCCACATGGTCAGGCAACCCCCCTTAGAACTTATATGAACTAGTGCATGGCAAAAACCGCTAGTTGACGCAAGGCACATTTTAACATTCTATAACATTTCAGATAGGCAGACCAGATGATGCCAAATTAATACAAACATTAATCAAACAAAAAACACTTGTCGCACGAGTGATAAACGATATGTAAGATGTAATTAGCATTTGCCTCGTTGCACTGCGAATGCTGGTAATGCACACATCTTGCCAGGGCGGCGATGGAACATAACAGGCTGTGCTACTAGAGGGCACATATATGGTTGTGTCAATAGAATAAAAAAAAAATTAATAATCAAATTGGGTTTGGATGTTGGTGAAAGTCGTAAAACATTAAAAAAAAAAAAAATAATGTGTTTAAAAATATCGTTATTGAATCTTCTTGGCATTTCTTGCATTTCTTGCATGATTTGTAAACCTGGTCTAATGATGTTAGCATTAAGTTAGCCCAGTCTTTACATTGTTTTAATTAGGCATTTTGTATATATTTTTAAATTTTTTTTCAACACTTCTTGAAATTATGCTGCTTTTTTCAGTTAAGTTTGACGTCGTACTTCTCACAAGGCCTGAAGCCAGGTCCCCATTCCGCCACCAGTAGTTGATCTTGCCTGCGGAACGCACCCAGCTGCTAATGGCTACAGCTAAGTAACATTCCCTACAGTCGCCATCTTTAACCCTGTGTGAAATAAATAACAATTACAGACTTAAGTGGTTATAAGGACTCAGATTGTTAATGATAAATTAGTAGGGGCATGCGTTTTTCGCGAAATAATCTGCTCGCTCGTTAGACTGCAACAAGGTATGCCATTGTTCCCTTGTGATTGGTGGCCGTTTGCGAGAGAAGCCATCGCCCTGTCTGGCCGGGCCATTCAGGACGAGTTTGCTTCCGCACTGGGTGACTGTGATTGGTGCGCCGACAGTAGACATGCACCTGGAATAAACCCAGCCAACCACGAGACACAGAAAATGTTATAGAGTTTTAGCTCACAGCTGGTCGGAAAATCTTTTCGCGATAATCACATGGCCCTATAAATTAGCAATTATTTATTAGGCAGATTTGCTACAAAATCTTAGTCAACTTTTAGCCCTTTCTATTGTAACGTAACGAGTCACAACGGTCAGTTCAAAACTGTTTATTTAATTTTAACAACATTTTGTCTACAAAGATATTTCATGTGTTTGAATTTATGAACTTTGAAACAGTACTGCTCTATGAACTGCATTACTCTATGACAATAGAGATGTCACGAACAACAATAGACTGCTTTCTCTAGTCAGCATTTATTTAATGTTATTTTAACATAAATAATTATATTGATTGTTTTACTGTTTGCAACTATTTTTGTTTTAATAGTTTGGGTATATCGATTTTATCTTTGTATTAATTCACGTCTGTATTTCTGTATTTGGCGTCTGTTGTTTTGGGCCACAGCCAGCCAATCAGGATATTTTATTTAATTTCTGGCTTACATTTAAATTTTTCGGATTAGAACTTTCTTCTGAAGTCTTATAAAAAATGTCGGCAACATAGTTTACAAATTACTGTGTTTAAAGGATATATCAATATCCTAAAGTAATTGTGAGAACATAACACATATTCTTACGTTTTTTACTAAGGCATAATTGCATATTCCTATCAATTTGGCATGAGAACATATTACGTGGCCTATAAGGAATATTAATTCATTTAATTCTACTTATTCTCCCCAGTAGTCCAGGGAAGTTGCCATCCTGAAACTAACTAGTCTGGCAATTGCAAGTGAAATTCATATACTTGTATCAAAACTAAATATTGGTAGAGACAGTGTTAACTAGGACCATGCAAATGTCGCGAAAAGATTCCAAGACTAGCTGAAAGTTAAAACACTGTACCATCGTCTATTTTTCGTGAGTAGGGAGATTCTTTCAGTTAAATGTCGATTGTCACAGTACCAATCACAGTAATTCAGTGCGGAAGCAAACGCGTCCTTAGTGGCTCGGTCAAACAAGGCAACAACTTCTCGCACAGACGGCCGCCAATCACGAGGGAGAAACCTCTGGTGCGTGTAGCTATACTTTGTTGCAGTCTAATAGGCGTTCAGGATTTTTCGTGAAAATTGCCTGCCCGGCCAAACAGGGCAATGGCTTCTCAAAAAATGCATGTCCCTACTTATTTACTATTCGCTCACCAGCCCTCTAATTTTTATGTTTTAATTTTAATGACTACATTTTTTACATTGCATGAAAAAACATTTAAACGACACTTTCTTCCTTTAGCAATCGAATGCAGGTGAGGACATAATTTTTTTCTGCGTTTCTTAGACACACAACTCTGGGGAAAAACAATGTCGTTATGTATTTCGAACGAACTTAGGACATAGTACATATATAATATATCGTTCATGACACTGCAATATGTCGTAACCCTCAATTCCAACCAAACTGACTTTGAGACATTGTCAGACTCGTTGTTTACATATACACCTTCCACAAAAATGTCATATCCCTCAAAAAATGTTTGGTGTTATATTTTGATGAAAAACAAAATGTTGTAACCCCAGTGTTCTGCTGGGCTAGTTCCAAAATGTTTCTGTTGTAAACTTGTACTGTTGTGGTATATGACATATTGCAGTGTCATGAACGATATATATTATATATATAACTCAAAGGTGACTGACTGACATAGTGATCTATCAACGCACACCCCAAACCACTGGACGGATCGGGATGAAATTTGGCATGCAGGTAGATGTTATGACGTAGGCATCCGCTAAGAAAGGATTCTGCGGAAATCCAATCCCAAGGGGAGTTTCGGGGGCGTAATACATCAAAATTTCCAGTTTTTGGTAGGAAATCACCATGGCAACGGCTGTTGCTTTGTTGATGCTTCATTCGTCTCTATGGCAACGACTATTTCATTGTTAGTGCAGTCCTCATCACCGTTGAAATTTTGGCGGGTACTTTAAATATCAAAAATTGCCCTTTTACAAGTATATATATTTTACAGACTTGAAACTTCACAGTAATGTACCTTATGTTACGCAGGATGACATTTTCCGAAAATTAGATCCCATGGGTGGTTAAAACCAGGCAACAGTGGGTACTTTGTCTGCATGAGAACAGGATTTTGCATTGTTCATGCCTTCTGCGTCTCCATGGCAGCGGGCATCGCGCGGCAGTGGCGTACCCACAAGGAGGGGCATGTATAATGAGCGGCGCAAGAGTGATCTGCCTGTAGACTGCCGTAGCGAAGTACGGGTACATCAGTTGTACGTTGCGTGCACGAGTCGGGAAATCATCGGTGCTATTCATTTTCTCTCGGGTACATTATACAGCATTGTAATAAATTTTCACTGATTTTTTTTTATTTACCATTACTGTAAATGGGAGATGTGGCTTAATTTTTTTCCATTAGTATAGCCGTGCGAAGCCGGGTCGGGCAGCTAGCTAGTAGTACATATGACGGAAACTTTAGGTAGGGGCAGACGCTATTACGCGAAAAAAATCTGAATGACCATTTGACTGCAAATTTGGTATACCCGCGCCAGGGGTTTCTTCCTTGTAATTAACGGCTGTTTTCAAGAGACAACGTTGCCTTTTTTGACCGAGCCAATGGTGACCTGTTTGCCTCCGCACTGAATTACAGTTACTGGTATTCCGACAGTAGACATTATTTAAAACAAACTCGCCCAATCACGAAACACAGACGATGCTAACAGTGCTTTAACTCTCAGCTAGTCTCGAAATCTTTTATCAAAAAATAACGCCGCTAACAATGGCAGTGACGTCAGAGTAGCGTGCACATGGGTATCGTGTGTCACAAGGTGAATATATCATCACCACAGTTATCGCATACTCACGGGCACGAGTGATTGTAATGAGTACCTATTCAATCATTCCTGCGTCAAATACCACATTTTCTACTGAAATGAATTGCACACGCTTTACAATTATCAAGTAATAATCCTTGAATACTCTAGTGAAGTTTCAACTACTGTTATATGGTTTCCCTGGACCCAACAATTAACTTTTCAAAATTTTTTTAGCATTATAATTAGGGACCGGAAAAATTCGCGGTTTCAATGACCTCTAGGATGAACTGCATAGTTCTACGTACACTCGATCAAATGCCACCCACTCATTGGCTGCTTTATTGTGAGACGTTCCAGCGTAGCAGCTTGTGATTCGATAAAGCTTTGGTCGGGTGTTTCTCATTGGCCCAGAGTCATCCAGGTGAGTTGTGAACCAATAGCAGAGGCAGCACAGGTATAACGAGTTGTATTTTAGCCTATCGCGAAATGAATTAGCGAATTTTTCCGGTCTTTAATTTAAATTTAGGCTCGATTCGAATACTTTAAAATGAACTCGACATTTTGAGCTACTACAAAAGGCCTGAAGGGGCTGAATGAATTTAGAAAAAAAAAAAAAAAAAAAAAAGATAACGTAATTTTCTGGGGGAAAACTGGGAGGAACATTAGTTTTCAGAAAACACGAGCAGCTGGATCCGTTATGTGCCCGAGGGAGTGAGTTACCTACCCCCTCCGCAGATTGGCATGACGTGACGGCGTAACACCGTCTCCTTCTCATCGGAGATGTCGCGACCCGCTCTCTCCTGGAACACTGGTCGAAGGGGGGGGGGGAGGGGGGGCGATATCTGCGTACTGGCCGCAGTTACGCCCCTCCCGACGGCGGGGGTGGAGGGACGGCGCGTGCGCCGCGGCACTCGGCGTCGCCACTGCGGCAGTGCGCGCGTCCGGCGCCGACCAGGCAGGTCCGCTCGGCGTCCGCGTGACGTCACACGACGGGTGGATGGCGGTTTCCCCCCCCTCCCCCTCCTCCTTGAGCTCAGCCGTGCGGTAGACGCAGGGGGATTATCCGATCACGCGAGTGGCAAGCCCGCTTTTCAAAGATCTCCGTCGTCCATCCGCACACGGGGGCCCGGAAGCAGCGGTTAGGATGTGCTTCGAACACGCGTGTACCTCCCCGCCGCTGGTTCCTCAACCCGCGACCAGCTGTGTCTGAGCTGGGGAGCCGGCAGGGGGAGTGGAGCCTGTAGCCTCATCGATCCAGCCGCCGGGACGGCCATGTCCCGCAGGAGTGCCGACAGCCGGCGGCGTCTGCCTTGAGCCACGGGCGCTGCGAAGGGCGGTGCAGTAACTGCACAAGTCTGACAGCCGGCGGGCACTATCACACGTGCGCCCCATCAGGGTAGGGAGGGAGAAGCTTCCAGAAACAGTCAGGGACCGGGAGGGTCCGGCGCCATGGAGCAGGAGGGCGAGGCGCCGTGCCGCGTGCAGCCCAGCGCGTGGTTCCTGCTCGCGACGCTGGCGCTCACGGCGGCCGCCACGGCGCTGCTGTGCGCCGCCGTCATGACGGACCAGTGGGAGCGGCTGCGCTGGGACCGCGCCTCCGTGGACCGCGCCGCGCGCAACTCCAGCCGCGCCGCCGCCACCGAGTGGCTGCTGGACGGCCGCGTGGCGCGCGTGCTGGGCGCCGCCCCCGACCCCGCCGCCGCCATCTTCCTGGCGCCCATGCACGGCGGCATCTGGACGCTGTGCGTCTCGCTGTCAGGTGACCGCGTCTACCGTCTCTTTCTCTGTGCACGCCAGCCATTCCCAGTTCCAGTGGCATATTTAGAGACATAAATGAAAGAATTTCGCGGAACCCCTCTCAGCCTAATGGCCCTACCGGGGTGTTATCTTGTATTACGTTAAATATCTATATTTCTGATTTACTAATTGAAACCATGATATTTGCCATGATTAGAGACAGGAAAAATTCGCGAATTCATTTCGCGATAGGCTAAAATACAAATCGTTGTACCTCAGTGCTGCCTCTGCTTATGTTTCACAACTCACCTGGATGACCCTGGACCAATGAGAAACACCCAACCAAAGCTTTATCGAATCACAGGCTGCTACGTTGGGACGTCTCAAAAGACAGCAGCCAATGAGTAGGTGGCATTTGACCGAGTGTACGTAGAACTATGGAGTTCATCCTGCAGGTCATTGAACCCACGAATTTTTCCGGTCCCTACAAATAATACATCAAATTGAACGTAAACTAACCTAGTTTTTCTTAAAAATGTTCAATATGTGCACCTTTAGTTATACCGTAGAGACCGGAAAAATTCGCGGATTCATTTCACGACAGCCTGAAATCCAAATAGTTATACCTCAGTGCTGCCTCTGCTATTGGCTCATAACTCACCTGGACGACTCTGGGCCAGTGAGAAACACTCAACCGAAGCTGTATCGAACCACAGGCCGCTACGTTGGGACACCTTCACAAGACAGTAGCCAATGAGAGGGTGACATTTGACCGAGGTGTACGTAGAACTATAAAGTTCATCCTAGAGGTCATTGAACCCGCGAATTTTCCCGGTCCCTACTTATACGGCACACATTCAACCTAAAAATCCAAATTCTTTCCACACCGGAGTAGTGGAAGCAATAAATAGCCTCTTCAATTCTGTGTCTCAATCAACTGTGGCAAATCATTAGATAGCGGATGAATGGAGACGCGATCTTTTATAAAGCACCAAAGGAAAAAAAAAAATTCGCATGTCGTTATGACCGGTGAACGTGGAGGCCAGCGAATAAGAGCACTGTCGTCTCGACCATTACGACCAATCCAACGGCCAGGACTTCGACGTTCAACCTCTCTTGTACAAAGAGATTCCAATGGGGAGGGACTCCATGCTGTTGCCAAAAAGGTTTACAGATTCGCGCTACACAAAACGCTTTACGCTCAGGATCGCCATTTTTGCGTAGGTGGCGCTGTAAACGAGAAAAGAACAAAGCAGTACTCGCACCTGCACTTATTTAAAACAGTTTGAGTTTAATTGTGATCTTAAACCAACACTCTAAAATGCTTATAGTTGGTACTATTAATATTGATAAAAGGAATATTCTTTTATGGACAGATTGTATTTAGACACAACTTTGTAATGCAAGGAAAAGTTTCTAAACTTTATCTGAAATATTGTTATTCGAAAATTCAAATTTGGATTGAGAATTTTGGAAATAAATTTTCCTGTTTTACTTCATCACGAGCATGATTTATTTATATTCATTTCTTATACATAAGGTGTGAGAATGAAAGACGCCTTCTTGTTTTCAACTGTTTTAAAAAAAAAATATTTTGTATCATTAAAAACTAAAAAAAAAAAAAACTAAAAAAAAAAACTGTTCTTTTGAGCACAGTTCATAATTTTATGGAATTCCTTGTTATTCATAGTGACGGACTCCTACAAATAGTTTCTCCTGTGAAATAACAATTTGTGTTTAACAAAAAAAAAACGATAAAATCACCTAATGCCACGCATACTAATTGGAGTCTGGAAACATCCACGCGCTCAATGACCTCTGCATACTCGGGAAAATTATCACCTGTTCATTAGCTTCTGACTCGGAGGGCTCAGCTGAGTCTACTGTGATCCAGTACTTGTTTGGTGGATGGGTTCTTATTGGGCCAGAGTCCCGCAGGTAGACTGTGGGCAGGACCAGCGCGAAGGTATGCTTATTTGAACTCTGGCCCACTGCGGATTGAGACCGCTGAGTTTTCCCAGCCTCTACTGGCCACCACACTACTTGTCGACGCCGAAATTACTAAAAGTATACAAGCGCACCCCGATGGCGTCAAACTCTTGGACAAATACTAGTTTATAAAAACTTATGCAAACTGTTATGTTCGGGATGATTGACAGTATAAATTGATTTCCCGGGCGCCACTCTAACTAACATTTAGAACTATTATTGGAACACGAAACTATCTAATGACGAACTATACATAGCATTGAAATGATAGCAAACTTGAGAAATCGAACATGCTTTGTAGATAAAGTTATGTCCACAGATACGTAGTGTACAGTGACACCAAGCTTGAAACAGTTCACAAAATGCATTGATTTATCCACACAAAACACTAGGCGAAAGTTCACATGATCTCTTTTGGATGTAGCATTCAAAAATTTGTTTTGTGTACCTACAAAGTTACTAAAGTTAGACAAACTATATACATATAAAATTGTATATATTCAATCCTTCAAAAAAAAAAAACCTCTAGACACATAAGTTATAAATTATCCCAGACTAGTTAAAATCAATGAGCATATAGAAGGATAACTTTTATCTGTTCAGGAACCTCTGGCCTAAAGTAAGCAAGATTGAGTGCATAAATTTGTAGAAATAAAGTATTAATTAAATGTGGTAGTAAATATTTCATTAAAATGTTGCTGAAACTGCAGAGAAGAAAATATTGTCACGATCCACCTTCAGAGGGGGGGGCGAGAATCGTAGCTCTTTACATAGAAACAACTCGCTTGGCATCAACTAGTCTTAACTTCATAAAATACTTTACTGTACCTAGGATCATAGGTTCGTCATCCCGTACAGGATGTCTGGTGAGAGCTGAACTAAGGAGATTTTGCAAAATAACATAATACTTAATTAAAATTATTTTATTCTTAAAGTCAAATACTCAACATCATTTTAAAGAACATTTAAATAGCGGGATTACAATTTAAAACAATAATCTCTTTACTTCCTTAACGATTGAACGACCTTACAAGAGAGAGAATGAGAGAACTTCACTAAACACTTCCCTAGTCCTTCCGAATACCTCAAATCATAATTAATACTTAAAATTAAAACAAAGATAAGTCCATACTCACATTTTCCGAAAAGCCTTTCTTGATCGATTACTTTAAAAAAATAACGTAGGGGCCTCTCCTGCCCTTGAAATCCCGAACGAACATTACATTTTAAAAACTATGACGCGTGACCCCTGACGAGGGCCATAGCCTCCGCCCGAAAGCTTGACGACTACATTATGACCTAACTTAAATTAAACGACTCGTGGCCTCTGGCGTCGACCATAGCTTCCGCCCGAAAGCTTGAATTCCTACATCACGAACGAACTAACAACTCGTGACCACAGGTGAGACGCATAGCCTCCGCCTGAGTGAGCCCCGAGTCACCAATCACTTGCGCTTAAATTCGCGCGCCCTGCCGCGCCTACCATAACAAAAGCTCGTTATTGAAGTCAAATTTACTAAACAACTAACTAGAACATCTGGGAAGACTACCCCCCCTCTACCCCAATGTGCAGGCCACACCGCGCGGCTTGTTACGACAGCGCGCCCCAGTAACTGCGGCCCGTGGCTGCGCCAGCGTGCGGCCAAACAAACAAACAAAATTCTGCAAGCCCGCAGCGCGCCGCGCCGGCCCCGTGCCCCAATTACATGGTCACGCCACTTGCGCTGACGAGTGAACAGAGCAGCCAGCCCAGAGTCCCGTCAGTAAAGTCCCTAAATTTGATTTCAACAACCCTGCAAAATTTCAACCCGCGACATAACCCTCCCCTCACAGAGCTCGAGCCCCATCGAGCTACCTCAAAATTACAAATTGTCTTTTTCCATTAAACCATAACTATAAATTCCTCATTTCACAAAAATAATAATTTTCTTAGTTCCTTGCTGTCTGAACATACATCTAGATTCTGCATAAGATTTATTTTAAAACAACAAGTATTCATAAAATTAAATGTAAAACTTTTATCTGGTTTGTTCTCACAGGAACCTTCAGAGGCTCGAGTTCTCAATTCTAAAAAAATTGTTCTGTTAGTGAAGCTCTCTTTACAAATTAAATTACTGTTCTTAGTTTCTCAGTATTCGTTAAACAATGTGCAAATTCTTGATAATTATTATTATTTTTTTTTTTCGGTTTCCGTTTATTACCATACTTCTTTCGTTCTTCAAAAAAAATTAAGTGTCCTTACAGTGTTTCAATTAATTAAACTCTTATCTCGTGAAGGTTGGTGCAACTCCTCGAAGTCAGTGTTGTCGAGAAGAGTAGCTCCCTGGGCTGGCCATCAGCAAACACCACTCAACTCCAACAGCTACTGGACTGGCTTCCAGGGCAGCTCACAACTTCTCCCCACATCTGCTTCGGAGTTGTGCCATCCTCATCACGAACAGATTACAATTCTGAAACATCATCAACAGGCATTACCATCACGCCTGACAAATACAAAACTAACTACTAAACTGCAATCGATGGGCAAGGATGCAAACACACAAAAAAATAAAATTAATTAATTCAACTGCTAACATAAAGTATCCCACCCTTAGCATAATCTAATCAGGCAAATAATTTGATAGGAAAAACTTAAGGAAGGGAAACATGACCTCCAATAATTTTCCCTAACTCTTGAGTCTTGATCTTCTCTATACAGCAAATAGTCCCCACGAAGTAACTGGGTTGAAGGTCAGTTCACATGACCCACCCATAACCTCTTCTACTCTTCTTTTCTTCTGGGGGCAACCACAATGCCCACCAATCTCTCTCCATGGTGCCGAACCAGCTATCCCATGAGAGTAAACAACGTAGTCAATAGGAGCGCAGAGGGGAAACACCAATCTCTGGCTTGTCGAGTCATAAAACTGCTTTATCTTCTTCTTCTTCTTCTTCTGAGTAAAACATCCGATTAATCTTGCTACTATTCTTCCCAACAATAAAAAAAAAGTTCATCAGGTATCTTCATAAAAAAACATTCTAACTAATAATAAGTCTTCTTTTTCTTCTTTTTTTTTTCTGTTAGATGTAATAGAAGGCCATGTTAGGGAGGTTATAGGGAAAAAGAGTGGCCAATTCCCACCCCATCACCCACCTAGATCATGACTAATTAACTTTTAAACTTTCTATTTCAAACAAATAAAAAAAAACATTTTTTTATTCAAACTTTTAAATTATAATTACTTTTACTTCATAACCTCAAAAGCTAATCAATAATTCTAAATGAAATTGTGATTTACTGCATCCTTGTTCCATCCGATCTGTTTGTTTATAACCTTTCTTGTAAAGTATAAAATTTTCAAACATTACTAATTCAAAAAAAAAATTAAATTCTGGTGTCCTTTGAGTTACAATTAACTTTACTATTTCTTAGCTTGAAATAATTTAAGTTTTCAGAACTATTTCATTGTCTAATTCACAACACCTAAAAATCAACTCAAAACAACAAATCATCAAAATCAATAAGATCATCTGACCTACCTATCAGTACTGTGAACTTGAACTGTTCGTACACATTTATAATAAGCTATTGTATTTAAATTCCAACCTAAATAAGGTTTAAAAAAAACTACTAATCCCTCTGTAAATTAAGAAAATTAACTTTAAAAATTAAACTTAAGGTATTAGTTCTTTTTGACAGCTACCACAACTCACTAGTTCCATTACATTACTATAACCTAAAAAGTTCTGTAAATAATGTTTATAACAAAAAAAAAACTCCAGTTACTGTCTTCCATAAAAAAAATAAAACTTTACATGACCTTATTAATCTCCACTTGTAAGTCCATGGCTGCCAGCTTTCTCTTCTCTTGAATCTTCAGTCTTGGCTCTTGTTTCAGTGATCTTGTATCTTGTCTCTCGAACTCTTGTCATCTTGTAAACTGGACTGCTGCTCAGCTCATCTTAAGGAATCTGTAACAGTTTCAAAAATACATGTTAATTTAAATTACATAATTCCTGTTCTTTGGTCCTAAAAAAAAAATTGTATTATTAGTACACATTACCCTGAAACAACATTATTATTCATTGTTTATTACTTAAAAAAAATGCTTTACCATAAAATCCTTTTTTGTTCTTTTCATTAGGCCTATTTATTTTCCTTCTTCTTAATTAAATTCTGCTTCAAATGTTAATCCTAACTTAAGACCTACCATCTATTTATTATTCATTACCTACATTATTTATGTTACCCTAAAATTCCCATAAGTTTCTAATACTTCCTATCAAAGACATTCTCTCTAAAAAAAAATTTACTTGTGACTCTTAACTTAACAAACTTAAAAAAAACTTTTACACTAGACTTAACTTATTATTCATTCTTAGTTACTAAATTTCTATATGTAAACTTTAGTACTTACAAACAAAAACTGCCTATTTCTCTCTACCTCTTAATCTCTTTCAATTATTACAATAATAATGTTACCTTGCATCTTTAAACTTTCTTCTAAATTAATTTAGTAAAATTCAATTTCACATTAGGCAAGTACACTAACTCTCTACAGCAATGTTTCTCATTTCCCTCCTTCCTAACTGAATCCAATCTTACTTAACCTCCAGGGAATTTACCTCACAAAATAACCAAAAATTTCACTGTAGTGCCTATCTGCTATAGGCCCACTACACAGGGGGCTCTCACCCCACCAACAAACTTCATTGAAATGGTACCCTATCCCATACAGGATAGCCACTTCGGTACTACCATGGGGAACTCCTGCCCCAAACTACTCACAACTCTCAGGATTCTCCTAACCCTTAATTCACGTAGCCAGCCCATCTCCTATGGTCTGCGCTACAATTCCCTTTCTTCCCAGGGACACAACGCCTCACCTTAGGGTCCCTCGCCCTAATGAAAACATTAATTTTGTCTCTCTGTTCCCTTGGAGTAAATTCCCTCTACACACAAAAACTATCCTTCCCACTTTTCTCAATGCTTATCGATTTTATAGTGTACCTCCTTAATAATGTTTACAAATCCCAAAAAAATATTTTTAAAACCGAGGTAGAATTTAACTAACAAAAACATAAACAACTTACAACGAAACACTTCTAGCCTATACATCATACACTTCTTAAAATAAATTACTTACATACTGAAAGTTCCTCTTCTCCTAAAACACACTTAAATTTAAATGTATTTAACCAATAGTCTATTTTCTTATCGCTAAGTTACCGTACAGCTGATCAAAACAAGGTCACGGCCTGTCCACGTCTCCGTATGAGCCCGTGACGTCACCGAATTCCATCAGGTGCGCCAACCCTCGCTTGCGGTTCCTCCGTTCTCCGCTAGGTCTCAGCACCTCCCCGTCACGTGTTCATTCTGCCACGTCCACTGACGTGTCGTTCTGAAACAACTCTCAACATTTTTCTAATTAAAACAAAACATCACTATAAATTCTATAACTCTCTTTTACATAAACTCTCGTTTTCTCTTTAATTCCTTTCTAACGTTTATCCTTCCCTCGACTGATTTAATTCGTACGTCTCGTCTCCTACGCGCACGAAAACAAAACAAACTTCTCTTGAAAATAATTCCTATTTACGACAAAAAACTTTATTTTAAATTATAATTCTCTTAACCTACAATCTTAAAATGAACTTCAATTAAATTAAACCACTTGCATTATCTCTAATAAGCATTTAACTTATAACGTATTCTCCTCACGTAATAATCCCCGATATAAATCTACAATAAATTCAACGACTTAAAACAACTTATCACTATAAACTTTATCCTTACAAGTATCCTCAAATAAACATCTGTTACGTCAAAAAAAAAATCTCAAAGACTTCCTCCACTATAGACTAAAATTCCGTAATCCTCTCCTCAAGTAAACTCTTAATAACCTGCTATCAGAAGCTGAAACTAACTTAATAATAAACATAAAAATCTACCTCTCTCTCTCTCCAGAAATAGAACCTACCCGGCGCCTCCACCATTTCTGTCACGATCCACCTTCAGAGGGGGGGGCGAGAATCGTAGCTCTTTACATAGAAACAACTCGCTTGGCATCAACTAGTCTTAACTTCATAAAATACTTTACTGTACCTAGGATCATAGGTTCGTCATCCCGTACAGGATGTCTGGTGAGAGCTGAACTAAGGAGATTTTGCAAAATAACATAATACTTAATTAAAATTATTTTATTCTTAAAGTCAAATACTCAACATCATTTTAAAGAACATTTAAATAGCGGGATTACAATTTAAAACAATAATCTCTTTACTTCCTTAACGATTGAACGACCTTACAAGAGAGAGAATGAGAGAACTTCACTAAACACTTCCCTAGTCCTTCCGAATACCTCAAATCATAATTAATACTTAAAATTAAAACAAAGATAAGTCCATACTCACATTTTCCGAAAAGCCTTTCTTGATCGATTACTTTAAAAAAATAACGTAGGGGCCTCTCCTGCCCTTGAAATCCCGAACGAACATTACATTTTAAAAACTATGACGCGTGACCCCTGACGAGGGCCATAGCCTCCGCCCGAAAGCTTGACGACTACATTATGACCTAACTTAAATTAAACGACTCGTGGCCTCTGGCGTCGACCATAGCTTCCGCCCGAAAGCTTGAATTCCTACATCACGAACGAACTAACAACTCGTGACCACAGGTGAGACGCATAGCCTCCGCCTGAGTGAGCCCCGAGTCACCAATCACTTGCGCTTAAATTCGCGCGCCCTGCCGCGCCTACCATAACAAAAGCTCGTTATTGAAGTCAAATTTACTAAACAACTAACTAGAACATCTGGGAAGACTACCCCCCCTCTACCCCAATGTGCAGGCCACACCGCGCGGCTTGTTACGACAGCGCGCCCCAGTAACTGCGGCCCGTGGCTGCGCCAGCGTGCGGCCAAACAAACAAACAAAATTCTGCAAGCCCGCAGCGCGCCGCGCCGGCCCCGTGCCCCAATTACATGGTCACGCCACTTGCGCTGACGAGTGAACAGAGCAGCCAGCCCAGAGTCCCGTCAGTAAAGTCCCTAAATTTGATTTCAACAACCCTGCAAAATTTCAACCCGCGACAATATAATGTTGTATGCTACACATAATAACACATACAACACTTTATCCTTAAAAATAATACATGGTACGTACCGTGGGTTTACACTTTAAATACCCGTACTTTACTCTTCTTTAACGACAACCTTGGAAAAATGGAATCCAAGTCTTTAATTATATGAAAGGATATTGAAGTCAGATGCTGCCAAACTAGAGCTTGCGACATCAACTACGATGTCAGTTGCATCTTCATTCGCGCTGCAGAACAATTCTCTCTTCTAGTCAATGTAGTTAAGACCTGTCATCTCCGTTGTAGGCCAGACACCTCTTGAATGACTTCGTGCCTTGAAGAAAAGTTTATATTTCACTCGTAGATACTATCTTCCAGTCCCCGCCAAAGTCTGTAGTTGAAATACAACTAAAAATGTTGCCTTTAGAATAGTAGTGCGTATTGAATAAAATCTACATTGTGAACGTTTTCACAAATTGATGGTCACTGAATAAATATATATTCGGATTCTCATAAACTCCGACGCCTGGTTCTATTGATGAGAATGTCGATTCCAGCAGCTGAACAACCCAGGTTTCAATACGGTGATCCGACTAAAACTTCACCTACTATCTATTCGCAGAATAATAAACTTATAGTTTGAAAAAAAAAAACTTTTATCGTCGAATGAACTAAAAATAGAAAAATATAATTTTTATTTAAGGTTTTTGTTAAATAGCCAAATAATGTACCATAATCGAATATTCAGTAATTAGACTTTATTTTGTTTTATTATGCTTATTATGTGTGCAGTTAATACTGGAAAGCTATCAAGAGAACGGTTTACAAATAGTTTAACTATTGGAGGCACAGGGACACCACAAAGTATAAATTTCCGGGTAATAATCCGAAACCTGTGTTACTGCGAACACTATTTTGTGGTGACACGGTTGTTTTTCGTGTAAATGTAAAAATTTTGCGAGAATCATTTTTATTTTAATAATAAAATAATAAATACTTGAAATTATACTAGTAATCAGATTTTTAAAATGAAAGAATAATCAACCTATATTGCCGAAATTATTGTTGTAATAAGAAATGAAAACCACTTTAACTTTTCACTTCACTTTATAAACAGTCGACGAAACAGTTCACGTGTAGATGTACGTTGAGTGCTGCCACTGTCTTTCTTCTCCTCGGACGCATAGGCCAATCGAGTGGAAGAGAGATAGATGCGGCGCAAACGTACAATGAGCGTAACGGGACACAGCGTAACGGAACAATGTGCGTAACGGGACACTTTTTCTTGCGTGCAGCCGGCGTTCCTCGATTTATTAGACGTTGTCACGTCAAAAAATAAAGTGTGCTGTAAAGAGGTAACTGTGCCTCGAGAAGAGAAAAAAAAGGGGGGGGGGGGGCTGTTTGTACGTGACCCCCTGCGGAATCTCAGCCATGCATATCGACCCGAGCAGTGCACTATCGCGTGGTCCGCCCTACTGACCCCCCCCCCCCCCTCGGTACCGCCCACCTTCACAGCGAACACAACCTCCGAGACGACAGTGTAGCCGCTCCACCGGCCAATCCCAACGAGAAGTTCTCAACTACGCGAGGAACGCTACGTCGCAAGCACGCAGCCAATTGGAAGAAAACCGCCGTCATTTATAAACACGCAACCATGAACTAAAAAGTTGTAAAACAGTCGAAAACAAACTTACGCCCCTGGCTTCTTTGTTATGTAACAGTTTTCGGAACAAATCTCTTCCAACAAGGCCCGTCGGAAACGCAAGGAGGCAAAACGCAAGAAAAGTTGGAAGTTGAACAACACTTGCGTCGCGTTCTTGCGCTCTTTCGTAGTTGTTTAAACTACAGGCCTCGATAACGAACTCATTTCGTGGCTTGCCCTGGTACACGGACAGTGAGATTGTGCTGCCTGAACTCATTTGAAAATGCGCATCACACTATACACATCCGACCAAGCAACTTGACTTTTCCATCCGTCGGAATATTTCCCTAATAAAGTTTGACCAACAATGAGTATTTGTCTCTCAGAGACTTATTTCGATGTGGTTTACTATTTATGGCGTATTTTTGTACGGATTTTATTAGCATATCCTCGGAAAAATTCAAAATCTTGATTGAATTGTTTGGACATGAGTTTTAAGACCAGCAGTGCTATTATAAAAAAAACATCTGAACGACCAAATACAAACACCACAAACCCGTATTCTGGCAACAATTGACTGTCGCAGCTGAAACCATAGATATGATCCATCCGTCCGTCAAAAAGTATGAGTTTGCCAAACTTTTGACGGGCTGACGGATGTGATTTTTCTGGCCCTCCGATTGGCTGCAAGTCACGTGACCGACGCACGTATGACGGACGGCAGGAGGTGACGGGCCATTGTAATTTCGCTCCATAACGAGAGTGTTTTAATAAATGACAAAGTGTGCCTGGGACGCCATTGTGCGCGCCTTAATGCGTGTCATAAACTGTGATGTACGACTTGAAACAATCCCAATAAAGCAAGTAATTACCTAGCTCGAACACTCGCTGCAGTATTCACGGTGGTTGGCGCCCACTCGCTCTCTCTCTATCTCTCTCTTTCTCTCTCTCTCTCTCTCTCGCTCTCTCCATCTCTCTCTGGCTGGCTCTCTGCCAGGCCCGTGACGTCACGAGTAGGGGCCTCATCCCCCGCCCCTCTCTCCAACGGGACTTCCCCTCGTAGGGGAAGTTTAATGGCCGAGCAGGCGAGATGGCTCCAGCCAATCAGAGAGAAGCACCCACTTCGCCACAACACAACTTTCTCTAATATAAACTAAAAAAAAAAATACTACAAGCTTTCTAAATAACACAATATAGCATAAACACAATAAATAAATAATTATCATATAGTTTGCCTGGATGCTTCCCCCGACCGCGTATTTCCAAACCCTAGATTGAATCGCCGACGTGTGCCTGAAATGCGCTCTCGTTGGCCGCGCCTTGGGAGGAGAAGGAGGGATACGGCCGCAAGGTGGGGGGGGGGGGGGGGACCGCGCATCTTTCTTCCCCTCCCCCTTCTAAGATCGAAACAAACGTTACCATCATAAAAAATTCGCCACAGCGTACACACCCTCCTCCCCCGCCAGTGCCACGACCCAATTCCAGTGTGCTTCAAGGGCCAGCACGCGAGCCAACCTAGGGTTTGGAAATACGCTCCCCCCCGACCACAGAAGAACAATTAACTTGACAATTTTCGGCTAACTTCACCATCCTGATACTGCAAGCCTCGGCAGCAGCAGCGTATTTAGAAGGAAAAAAAAGGGGGGGGGGGCACAGATACACATGCCCTTCTCCGCCTCAGAAGGATAAAATATGCACTGGATAGTACGACTTTAGAAGTAATAAACAGGTATTATACTAGGTTCCTAGTGAAAGTGTGGTGACACACTTCCTCCACGAGAACTACTGATGGGGTTGCCTTGGTGCTGGCCCGGGATAATCAATTAAGGACAAGAGGGCCCGGAAAGTTTCCATCGCCCTAACCCTCGAACTTCTAATGATTAACAATGGGTAGACAAGAGCCAATAAAAAGACTCGTACTTCCCCCAGCGCTGAGTGGCGAGATGCGGTGTTCACAGTGGCTGGCTCTCACCCCCTCCGGAGCTGGCTCCATGCCAGGCCCGTGACGTCACGAGCAGGAGAGGGGATGTTAACCTCGCTTCATCCCCTCTCCTAAATGGCCCACGACGACCCCTGAGCCCCGGAATGAGCGTGGCGGACACTGCTCCGTGCACGACGCCATCTCCGTCCCGATAGAAGCGTGGCCCGCTGCATTGTCAGCGGGGAAAACAAGCATTGCTTTGGATTTGGATTTTATCAATTATTTTATGAAGTTAACGGTTAAAGTCAAGGTCGTAAACCCGGCGGCTTATGGCGCCTTGTAGATGCGGACTTTAGGCTACTTTGCTGACTTTTTGTTCTTGGCAAGAGAGGCTAAGGCAAAAGTCTTTTGAAATTTTTTGAATTTTGGATTTTTTTAAATTTTTTAGGAATAAAATGGGAATTTTTTTTCCTTAAAACGGAAATTTTCCTCTCGAAATAGGGAATTTTTTTATTTTTCAATTTTTTTAAGAATTATTTGGTGAATAATTCCCCCCCCCCCCCCCCTCCTCCTTCAAAGAAAACCCTGGAAATTATGACGGATTTTGCGTATAAATTGGTACGTTCAGTACCGACAAAAGAGTTTAACGGTACAAAATAAAATGTTGTTAACCTCTAATGTTTAGTATTTGACTGTTTATTGTTCAAGAGTTTACGTATAATCGACTTGTTATAGTGTGGTAGGATCAGGATTGTTTGTTGTGGTAGTGGTACTTATAGACCTGGTAGTTTGCGTTGTACTTGTAGCAGTAGTTTGAAAGTAGTTAGTGCATAATTGTATGACTAATTTGTGGTAGTAATCGTAAATTGTATCAGATGGTACGTGTAGTAGGACTCGCGTTGCAGATGTAAGATGTGTTGGTGTGTTGGTAAGTAAGAGCTCGAGGCTCAAGTAGCAGTGTTACGGGTGTCTGTGAGCCACACGGGTACACAGCCAGAGTCTCACGTCGAAGAGACTGTCCTCTTGCTGTCGTGAGACAGCTTGTGATACGCCAGCCAGCGGCGCCCTTAGCGCCCGGCCAGTCAGCCACGTTAATACTTAACATTAACTTTCAGGTTCTAAAACATTCAGGGAAGATAATTAGTGATGTGATTTACAACAATGAGGAAAACTTTAAAATATGTCCTGATTGTTTGGTGTTATCATTCGGAATTCTGGTAAACCACTTAGGTTAGCTGGAAGAAAGAGGGTAAAGGGACAGAAACGTGCTTCTTTGATTTAGAAAAATATATTAAAATTAAAAAAATCACATTATTTTTATATTTTGACGTGATAACGTCTTATAAATCGATGAACGCCGGCAGCACGCACGAAAAAGCATGACTCATTGTCACGTTCCGCCTGAGCCGAGCGTGCAAGAACCGGTCAACCACCGTGCGAGAAAATCTTCTATAATGTCAAACAGGTTAAGGCGGGCTTTTTAGCTAATTGTTCGTGATTATATTTAAACAAATTATTTAAATTAAATTTGCAAAACTGTTAATAATATTTGAAAATTTAAAAGTATGCAATTTTTCATCAATGTTTTCTTATGACGTTATCACGTAAAATTATCGTCCGTAAAACGATTTTACAGACAACCCCCTTTTTCTACTAAGTTAGTTACAAAAGCCACTGAATAAGTAGACACGCCCAGGCCGAGTGCAGACTGCTGGTAAGGGCGAAGAGCAGCGCCTGACCGCAGCGGCCGGGTGTTGCAGAGGACGAGATGGAGATGCTGCAGAGGATCGGCTTCACCAAGACGGACTGCCTCAACTACCTGGCGCCCGACTCGGGCAAGGCGGAGGACGGCAAGGCGGACTGGCAGCACCGTGAGTCACACACCCTCAGTCAGGGACTGGGAGCACAGTGAGTCACACACCCTCAGGCAGGGACTGGCAGCACAGTGAGTCATACACCCGCAGTCAGGCAGGGACTGGTAGCACAGTGAGTCACACACCCTCAGTCAGGGACTGGCAGCACAGTGAGTCACACACTCTCAGTCAGGCAGGGACTGGCAGCACAGTGAGTCACACACTCTCAGTCAGGCAGGGACTGGCAGCACCGTGAGTCACACACCCTCAGTCAGGGACTGGGAGCACAGTGAGTCACACACCCTCAGGTAGGGACTGGCAGCACAGTGAGTCATACACCCGCAGTCAGGCAGGGACTGGTAGCACAGTGAGTCACACACCCTCAGTCAGGGACTGGCAGCACAGTGAGTCACACACTCTCAGTCAGGCAGGGACTGGCAGCACAGTGAGTCACACACCCTCAGTCAGGCAGGAACTGTCTACTTTCAGTCACTGGCGGATCCAGAGGGGGGGGGGGGCATAGCAGCATGGCCCTCCCCTGAACCCGGAATATATATTATAATTTTCTCCTAATTCCTTACCATAGTTTCTCCAAACTTACACAGGTGTTATTTTACTGCAGTGCTATAGATAATAGGACGTTTTAAAACTAGAAATAAAACCAACTAAATATTTTTAAATTCTAAATGTGCGAATATTGTATTAGAAAATTTAATTTGGCCCTCCCCTGACCTTCATTCTGGATCCGCCCTTGCTTTCAGTGACCCCTGTGTCTGCGCTCGATGCGGGCAGCCACGGTCATTAGTCGCTAATGGCTAGAGACCTGCAAAATTCGCGGATTCATTGACCTCTAGGATAGACTCCACAGTCCTTTAAATACTCGCGGAAATGACACCTGTTCATTGGCTACTGACGCGTGAGACGTCTCAATTAGGCTGTCCGTAATTCGGCACTTTCTTGGTTTAGTGTTTCCCATTGGCTCACAGTTCCCCGGATAAAATGTGGGCCAATCGCAGAAGAGGTACGAAGGTATAGTTGTATTGATGCTAGCCTATCGCGAAATGAATTCGCGAATTTTGCATGTGTCTACAATGGCTCGTCGCAGTCACGCGGCCTCGCGCTGATTGGTCGCGCGACCATACAGCCCGTCTCACACTCGGCCGGCAGCAACATTCATAGTCCTAATCCATGTTTACAGACCCGGGAAGTTCGCAGAGTCATTTGGAGTTAGGCTAAAATGCACACTACCATGTATACTCTACCCACACTTGCTTTCCTATTGGCCCTTCTTTTGAAGAGGTCGCTGTGATTCGGCCACACTGCTGCTAGCCAGTAGCTGATTGGTCCACAGTTGAAGGGGGGGAGTGTCCGGACAATTGTGAGCCAATCATCAGTGCAATAGAGTGTGCACATGTTCTTAGTTAACCTTGATACCAAAAAAAAAATCCGAGAATTTCCGCGTCGCTATCTATGTTATTTGTGAATGTGTTTTTTTTTTTTTAATAATTTTTAAATTGTTCAGTTAACTAGTTTCTATTACCACGCCTTTTTTAAAATATATTTTTTCGTGTAGGATTGATATTAGGGCACTTAAACGGAGACAGATTCCCCGGAACATTTCACTATCGCGTCTCTGCCGCTTCCACAGAGCATGGAAACGTAAACAAAAGGCTACCGATGAGATTGCATTTCAAGGTAACGAAATATTAGTTTAATTGAAAAAATATATATATACAATTCGAAACCATGGTACGGGCAGAATTTAGTCACATATTAAAAATAAATTACAAAGTAAAAATATATTACTAGATAAAAATAACTGAAACATTTTTTAACGTATTTAGAACATAAACTACCGCCCCAGCCAAGTAGGTACTCTGCTTCTATTGGTCGCAAGGAGCAACGTAAACGGAAGAGCTAATTTGTACGGGTGCCATTGTTCTTACCCTATTCTTATTATGCAATAAAAAAAGATTTTTTTGAGGACTACTTTACTTCACCGCCATAAAGAGATAAAAAACTATTTGTGTATCACAAAATCCCTCAAGAATACAACAATAGTGACATAGTCCATGCACAAAATTATGATGATGTTGGTTAGTTCATGTCTTACAGATAAGCCCCTGTTGTCCAGAATTATCTCTGGAAACCTCTTCAATTTTCAACCCTAACATTTAATTTGATCTCTAATTGCACTGCATTAATTCCGTTTTCACGTGTTCCCAGTGTAACATTTCAATTGCTCTTTGCTGTCCTGTTCCTCCTAGCATTGCTGCCGAGTCCGGACGCAAAGACAATATTCACTGGGGCATAGAGTCATGTTTTGACGAGGCCGATAGTTTCAGCATTCTTCAGTGATATGCGGACTCTGTTCAAATAAGCACCTTCATACGAATCGCACTGCCAGTATGGTTGTCAACATGGTGTATATTGAATCGAATCCACAGCAACGAAGATTACTGAATGGCCAGTAACACACAATGTAGTTTTTCAAGAGGTTCTTCATAAAAAAAATTTGTCAAATATTTTTTTTTTTTATAATTTCACACACACACATCTATATAATAATCATCGTTTGAACAATATAACAAGAAAATGAATTTTTAGTAATAATATTGTTTATATAAAAATAAAGTGTTTAGAATATTATTCAGTTTCAACGGGCGCCTGACAACTAACTGGTAAGCAATTGCGGTGAAGCAACACAAGTGATGTTCGGACCAGGGCTGGGACGCCTGTGGAGCAGAAACAGTTAGCGCCGAGTGAAAAAAGGGTGGGTGGGGGGATGATGGTATCGACCCACTGGTCCTCTGCACGGAGCCTGTACACTCTGTTCCACACGAGGCGAGACTCGCCACGACAGGCTTGCGAGGAACCATCCGACCTCCTCAAGTGACCGTTGCCACGTGACGAACAAACAACAAGCACGTTTACACAAGAGCTTTGATCTGGCTAGCTGCACGCGTCAGCTGTCCAGAAGTGAACGAGTGTGTACGAGTCGCTGTGCCGCCCCGATCCCTAGGCCCCTTTCTACAACGGCACGCAGACGGAGACCAGCTCAACAATGCGACCAATAGAAGCCGAGTATTTGGCTCCGGTGGTCGCCACGTTTGTTTGTTTTCTTAATACGTTACGTAGTGCAATCTCATTGGCTGCCATTCGCTTACGTTCTCGTGCAATGCGGACGTGCCACTGTGGAACGGGCTTTAGGGCCTCCCGTCCCCGGCCACGTGACATCAGTGGGTGCCAACCCACCTGATTTCTCGCTCAAGCACTTAACAATTTAATTTTTTTTTTTTAAGTTATACATCTTTGAGGCACGTTATGAAAAAATGACGAGAGGAAATTTTTACGATGCGCGCGCAACACGCAACAAAATGTTCACAGAATGAAAAAAGGCTACATACAAATAAATTTAAAAAATTGTGATTTTAAATCTTAAATTTTATTGATTGTTTTTAAAAACTGGTCCATATCATTAAAAAAATATATTTATTGAGAATATTAGCGATATTGATTGTGTTTATAAACTTTTTCAAGTGTATATTCGAGTGTATTTAATTTATGTAGTGAGGTTATGTTTCCGTGTGCATAATATACGACCGTAACCTAACTCGCGGGCCGTATTCCAGAACGTGTCCAAACAGAATCCCAGTAAGGGAACAGATCGACAACCATTTTAATGAACGGTGCCCTGCGCGAGGCTATAAACTGGTTTCAACGCATTCTAGACGTTTCACAACCATCGATACAATTGTTAAAGCAAAAATTCTAGATGTAGCAGCACCATCTCTCAAAAATAGAAACGGCTCTCACAAAAGCAAAAACAAAAACTCGAAAATATACTAAACCTAAGATTTGGACTAGATTTTTGACAAGTAAGTTAATTTTATTAAAATACTGCCCATGTTGTTGAAATCCATTAAACAGTTAACAATATAAAGTTTTCCTTTGGCTTGTGAAGTTTGGTTCGCGTCATCCACAGATGGCAGCACCGTGGTTACACATTTCCCTTACATTCACGAAATTAGGTACTCCTAACAAATGCCGTATACCGAGAGTTAAGATTTTACGTTTAAAAAATAATATATATATATATATTTTTTTTTTTAAGGAACTAGATAAAACTAACACTTACCAGTTCGTTCCTCAGCTGTGGAGTCAAACGCTGGTAGAGAGTTGTGGAAACGACCTTTCTGACAGGGCATGCCACAGCCACCAAGCAAGGAAGATAAAGTTTTTTTTTTTTTTTAATCAGCGCCCTAACAACCTGAAAGTCGTTAACATTTCTGTGAAAGAAAATGTTGGCTGCCTTGATTCTTTCATTGTTCGTTCGTTGCTGGGAATATTCACCATAAATGTTTCAGATTATCTATTTTTCATACGGAACAACCAAAACACTATGCTAATGTATTATTATATTATTTTATTTTATAACTTTAAAAACTGCATAGCTGCAAAGTATTAGTGTTGAAAATCATAAATTCAGTTTAAACTATTAAAAAAAAAAACACACACACCCGCAAACACGCCTGCACACGTGACCATGGCAGTCATGCTTATCATTTCATTGCTACCAATAAAATTAAACATTGTCAAAAAAGTTTCGTAGGTATAATATGTAGTTTGCAGCTATACTCAGTACGCCACTTCGTTAATGTCTGTAAAATTACTTTCCATTTAAATCAATACTACGTTAAAAAAATTTCTATGTTTTCTTCACATTTAAAAACTTAGTTTTCGATGTTGGCATTTCGCAACCGCCCGTGAGGTGTCAGTCAGCTGTGGCGACTCGGCCTGTTGCAGGGATGCAAAACCTGTCCATCTCGTGCGCCCTCGTGTGCCTCATCGTGCTGGGGTCGGCGGCGCTGGTGGGCGCCTTCGGCGTCTTCACGCACCAGATCAGCGCCGTGCTGGTCACCGGCGTCATGTACCTGCTGGCGGGTCAGTACTCTCTCTCTCTCCCCTCCCACTACACACCCTGCCACAGAGCACATAGCCGTTCTCAGTCGGGATACCTGGGGATCAGGGCCGCAACTAGAGTCTCTGGCAACCGGGGCATGAATTGATTCATGCCCCCCCCCCCCCCCTCTTTTTTGCACATACCACACCAATAAAGCGGATGTCCGGGGGCCCTCCCACGGAAAAATGGTGCTATTTAAGCATTTTCCATACCTACATGTAATAGTTTCTGTGCTACTGTAACTTCCATGCAAAAACTTTTTACCAGTTATAGTAGGAATTACAATGCAAGCGATTTCGGCGCCCCCACAGCTTTGCGCCCGGGGCGTATGCCCCGCTTGCCCCCCCCCCCCCCCTAGTTACGGCCCTGCTGGGAAAATCCGGCAAAAAGTACACGAAGACGACCAATTTAAAAGATTTAATTTATCGTGTACGTTACACGTGTTAGCGATCAAATTAAAAAAAAAAATTGTTATGAATCTCCAATTATAAAAAAACAACTTATCTATAAGTTCAAATTTGCCTTTCGATAATTTTTTATGAACGTCCTTATTTGAGTTACCACAAACACTCATAACGTTTTAAACAGTTCTTATGCCGAAAATCTGAAGTTATCTACAAATATAAATTTTTAATGTTGGTATGTATGACGTTGACAAACTCTGACACCGTTTGACCGATCGCCATGACAGTCGGCACATCGAAGCGTTTTTTTTCTCCAGTTTCACGGCGCTCGCTTCCCAACACCACCGCCTCGCGGCGCTGCAGTCGCACGGTCCTCTGCGCGACGTCTCTCGACTGCGAGTTCACAACAAGCGCATGATTTATATATATAAAAAAATTGGTTGTCTGTAAAGTCGGTTTACGGACGATAGTTTAACGTGACAACGTCATGACGAAACATCGATGAAATGATTTCATACTTTTATGAATAAAATTGAATCATTTTTATAATTATCACTATTTTGTATGGCTACAAAGAAGTAGTGAAATGAAATCTACAATTTAATTCATAAATTTAATTTTATTTGCACTCATTAATTCAAATATGTTTATTAGATACTTTAACGAAGAGATTATTTTAACTATACAACTTTTATACATGTTCGCTATTTAACTTCTTCCAATCTGTGTTATTCTGTTAAGGATAGGACGATGATAGGAAAAGTAGGAAACGAATGGGAGTGTTTCAAGTTTAATGTGCCTCGAAAAAAAGTCAAATCGATGGTTGTTCCAATCGAGTGGAAGACAGATAGATGCGACGCAAGCGTACTATGAGCGTAACGGGACACATTTTCGTGCGTGCAGCCGGCGTTCATCGATTTATTAGACGTTGTCACGTCAAAAAAAAATTTAATTAAGTTTACAGATCGTGGGGGTCACGTGTCCTGAAAGTGGGCCGCAAGTCACTTGTTGCTCGCCTCCTCGGAGCTCTCTACGGGACTCGAAGCCGCTCTGCACGGGTCGCCGCTGGCGTGACCTTTGCGGGCCGTATTGACCAGTGAGGGACTGTGAAGTGAGGGTGAGGAGTGGGGAGGCGACATGTCCGCACTAGCGGCGGTAAGCCCTCCAGGAGGCAGTGGGGGGGAGGAGGTAATCAGCGCTGGCACGTCGCAGCGCCGGGCAGGATTGCGGGCGGCAATACCATGTCCCGAGCAGTATCACATCAGTACAGTCAGCTGTGCGGAACATGAGCACGAGATGTTCACCATGTCCAGCGAAACACAACAGAGTTTCCTGACCACCACAAGTTTCCACTGAACATTTTTCTAGACCACGTTTACTCCACTAATGCTCTGTCACAAGGAGTGAGAAAAAGGAGGGGGGGGGGGGAGGGACTGGCTGCCCTCTTAAGTCATCTATAAACAAAGAACTATTATCATGTCTACTGTGGCGTAAATGCATTTTTTTATTTACATTATGTATCTTTTTAGATATTTTTGTCAATGCAGTATTCAAGAGTTTTTAATTTTTTTTTTTTTACCCTTTCTTCGCGTTTCTTCATCACATGCCACATAGTAAATTTTTCGGTTACTTAACAGAATAATACTACAATTATTTTTTTCCGCAAAACATTTAATATTAATTTTGTGTGTCCGGCTCGCGGATTAGTTTTAAAAATCGATATCTGGCTCTCGGGTTGGTTTGAAGAATGATACCAGGTCCTCGGAAAATTTGAAGTTGTATGTCACTGCTCTAGCATCACCACTAAGAATTATTAAATGCAGTGTTCTATCACAGACGTGATTTAAACTCATGTACCTAAATTATATATCTGCTCGAAAAAACAATTACTTAGCAACAGACTGCGGTGCTGGCAGAGCAGGTGGAAGAGATCTAGGAGTTCAAAGATCGTACCGTTCAGGCCATCTCCAGCATTTGGCCCATTGTTGAACCTGCTGCTTTCAGCCTGCCTTAACACCTATCCGCTACCCCGCCTTAATCACACGAGCCAAGGTTTGAAATAATACTCACGGTTCGCATGGTGACAAGAAACAGGGATCGTGAAATAAGGGAAAAAGTCAAGCAGAAAGCAATCTTCGCCACGAGATGGCGAAGGCAGACTTTTCGCCGACGAGCCAGATGTCCTTGATTTCGCTTCGCCGAGAGATGAGGTTAAGGCGTTAAGGCCCGGTCAGTGCTCTCCGTGAGGTTCGTGGAAAAGATGTAGGAGGAGGGAGGGGATCTGCTAGTTCGTCAGAAATGCGTTAGGGCGGGCGCCGATACATGCCAGACAGCCCTGGGACATTAGAACGGGGCATGACTGGAGCTGCTAACCTAAGCCTTTGAATATATATACTGTATAGAAGTCGCCAGCCCAGGTTAAAATTTCTAATACGGTTTTGAGGTAGTTGGTTAATTCACCGCCGCAATCGCCACCATCTCTAGGGCATCGACTTGTGGTGGTCCCTAGCGGACAAGTGTCGAACTCTTCAAACACCCCTTCCCCCTCCTGTTGAACGACGTTGAGCTGCAGTGAATGATGGATGAGGGGTGCGGGGAATGACAGCGGGTGACAGCGCTGCGCTCTAACGTGTAAATAACAACTAAGACGATACAGGGCGTTACGGCAGCGCACTGCAGCGGTGAAGTTCCCAAGCTGCTCATCATACGCTTCTGAAAGACGTAGAGTAAATCCTATCCACTCGCGACTTCTATACAGTATATATATTCAAAGCCTAAGCTGAGCTCTAGGAAGAGGGCTGTCCTGTGACACTGAGAAAAGCACTCTGTCACGAAGCTGGACACTGTTACCTGTAGCATTCGTTGCCTGAGGCGGGAAGAATAATGATGGCTTATGCTTGGCTGGCGAAACCACACCAGGCTCTCGGTTGCGGAGCTGTGAAAACATAGCAGGACTCCGGTAGGAAAGTTTGGATCAGGATGAACAAAGTTTATATTATTAAGGGTTTTTGGTGAAAAATAATTTTGTGCAATTATTTCAAACTTGCGGCACACGGCCAAGATGTAGTTGTGACAGTAGGGCTCCCGGAAACTTCACTTTACTCCTACCTTGAGCCTGCTAACATGATTACCAGAAACGTTAATAACCCTTAAAGCAAAGTAATATGTGATCGATGTGTTGCAGCCACGTTCGCCCTGTTCACACTGACCATCCTGCACTTCAAGAGGCACCAGGTGAAGTCGCGGCCCGAAGGCCGGCCGCTGCAGTGCGACGCCTCCTCCGCCGCCGCCATGCTCGTGGACGGCGTGTTCGCGTCGACGGCCGCTCTGCACGCGCGCCAGACGCTCGACGGCAGCTTCCTGACAGCACGCCTGTTCTCCAGCGGCTGGAGCATGGAGCTGGGCTGGGGCGGCATGGCGCTCTGCCTGCTGGCCTCCGTGTCCTGGATCCTGCTCTCCAAGATCATGCGCTACAGCCCCATCTCCACGCTCATGTCCTAACTGGCCTGGCCTCTTCTCCAGCGGCTGGAGCATGGAGCTGGGCTGGGGCGGCATGGCGCTCTGCCTGCTGGCCTCCGTGTCCTGGATCCTGCTCTCCAAGATCATGCGCTACAGCCCCATCTCCACGCTCATGTCCTAACTGGCCTGGCCTCTTCTCCAGCGGCTGAAGCATGGAGCTGGGCTGGGGCGCCATGGCGCTCTGCCTGCTGGCCTCCGAGTCCTGGATCCTGCTCTCCAAGATCATGCGCTACAGCCCCATCTCCACGCTCATGTCCTAACTGGCCTGGCCTCTTCTCCAGCGGCTGGAGCATGGAGCTGGGCTGGGGCGCCATGGCGCTCTGCCTGCTGGCCTCCGTGTCCTGGATCCTGCTCTCCAAGATCATGCGCTACAGCCCCATCTCCACGCTCATGTCCTAACTGGCCTGGCCTCTTCTCCAGCGGCTGGAGCATGGAGCTGGGCTGGGGCGGCATGGCGCTCTGCCTGCTGGCCTCCGTGTCCTGGATCCTGCTCTCCAAGATCATGCGCTACAGCCCCATCTCCACGCTCATGTCCTAACTGGCCTGGCCTCTTCTCCAGCGGCTGGAGCATGGAGCTGGGCTGGGGCGGCATGGCGCTCTGCCTGCTGGCCTCCGTGTCCTGGATCCTGCTCTCCAAGATCATGCGCTACAGCCCCATCTCCACGCTCATGTCCTAACTGGCCTGGCCTCTTCTCCAGCGGCTGAAGCATGGAGCTGGGCTGGGGCGCCATGGCGCTCTGCCTGCTGGCCTCCGTGTCCTGGATCCTGCTCTCCAAGATCATGCGCTACAGCCCCATCTCCACGCTCATGTCCTAACTGGCCTGGCCTCTTCTCCAGCAGCTGGAGCATGGAGCTGGGCTGGGGCGCCATGGCGCTCTGCCTGCTGGCCTCCGTGTCCTGGATCCTGCTCTCCAAGATCATGCGCTACAGCCCCATCTCCACGCTCATGTCCTAACTGGCCTGGCCTCTTCTCCAGCGGCTGGAGCATGGAGCTGGGCTGGGGCGGCATGGCGCTCTGCCTGCTGGCCTCCGTGTCCTGGATCCTGCTCTCCAAGGACATGCGCTACAGCCCCATCTCCACGCTCATGTCCTAACTGGCCTGGCCTCTTCTCCAGCGGCTGGAGCATGGAGCTGGGCTGGGGTGGCATGGCGCTCTGCCTGCTGGCCTCCGTGTCCTGGATCCTGCTCTCCAAGATCATGCGCTACAGCCCCATCTCCACGCTCATGTCTTAACTGGCCTGGCCTCTTCTCCAGCGGCTGGAGCATGGAGCAGTAATAATTTCAAACCTTCTTATTCTTCTTTTAAACCATTTTTGCTATTACTATCCTTTTTTTTTAAATTTTAATTTGGCTTGCTAGTACTTTTCTATTTTTACTCCTCTTCATTACCCACCTCTTTGACGCACGTGAGTATTAACAAAGTTCTGTATATCATCCTTTGGCTTCTCTGAGGGAAATTCATGCTTCATTTCAGGAAGGCTCTGCTTTGTCTCCCACGCTCCATCAATTCTCCTCTCAAGACATACAAAGCTGTTTCCCCTTGTATCACACCGTTGGTCGGCCAAGCATTCCTTCTTTAAGTGATCTCTCTCTCGTGTTAAATTTCACTAGGCCCCCCCCCCCCCCCCCCTCACTTTTCCCCAGGTAAGCAGGTCAACTGCGGGCATCGTATTTTCCACATTTCCTTCCTGAATTCTTCTCAATGCTGTTGCTGCCACCTCCTCCGTGGCTTCGATGAACAGTAATGGACACAACTATCCTATATTCACTTACAGCCTAAGTTCTACAGTAGCTGCCATTGAGTGTGGTTGTGTTCTTTGGACTGTCATCGCGAGTGAGGAATCGAACATTGGTTTTTTCGAGAAAGTGCTAGGCACTGATAGGAATATACATTTTGATCAATATTGTAGTGGTGTATGCATAGTTTGTATTGTTAAAATGATTTGTGAACATGGGCATAGATCTGGGAGGATGGGGAAGGGAGCCTACCCCCTGGAATTAAGAAGCCCTTCACTGAGGGGGCCCGCTTGCACTTTCAAAATTATGACTGTGAAACTGGTTTGACACACGTAAATGTCAAAACTATGTATTATTGAAAAAAATTCTGAATTTTATAGAGTTTTATGGTTGTTGCATACTTATTGGCCAACATACGAGCAGTATACAACATACACGCATCCTTTCCCGAGATGACTTGTTTCAGTTAAAACCCACGTGAAAAACTCTCTCGGCTCCCTTGAGACTCTACAATTTTGCACCCTTGTTTGTGAATAATTTCATTGGATTATCAATCAAAAGAGAATTTCTGGTAAAAAGCTACCAACCATATACATTACAAAAAATATCACTTATAGCCTACTCTCTGCTTCAGACTTCAATTTGCATTTTTTCATTAATTAGCTTATAACTTGACTATACTCAGTTCATTTAGAATAATTTAACCGTAGACACGCTCAAAATTGAAGCTTGCAACATCATTTTGAATTTTTGCCTTGAAATATGAATTTATTTTATTCTAGAAGATTCTAACGTTTCTGTTCCCGCCTACGCTGATCTCAGTGGTGGATGCAGTAACTAGCGGAAGTGAGGAGAGCTGGCCCTCTCATTTAATAAAATAACAAGTTTATCTATTCTCCTGTTCCTTATATCTGTTAACAATTTTTTTAAGTTGGGGTCGGAAGGAAATGAGCTTCAGCCTACCCCCTCCCAAGTATCCACCACTGTGCTGAAGGGCCTAGTGCCTAACAACCAATCCCAATCCTTAATACAACTGCACAGCTGTGACTGGGGGTGGGGCTATGACCCAAGCACAATGGTCGGAAGCCGGTCGCACCGCCGCCAGGCCATCCAGGTCAGAAGCCACCACAAGTGATTACAACTAACGCACAACTAACTGCAATCTCACCTGCTGCAACGATACACTTCATCGCCACAACACTGGAAGCGACGCGTGCTGTGGCATCAACGTTAAGAGGCAACGAAGACTCTTGATGAGGCCTAGATTTTCTGTTTCCTCGTATTGTGTGTTGTGAAGTAACTGTGCGAATCAACAAGCAATTTTCGTCGACACTCACAGACAGTATGACTGGCCTAAGAAGATACGAAGAGATTTAACTAGCGAATTAGCTACTATGTGTATTTAAACTCGACTAAATTTATTTGTGTACAAAACACGTTAAAAAAATATGGCCTAATATGTGCTTCTTTTAATGTTTCCATGATTTAGGAGCCATTAAAGCATCTAATAAGGAAATATGTTAAAAGTCATCAACCGTAATGGATGAGATGAAGACTTCAAACGAACACAGTACTAGTCTTTGTAATTAGATGTATGCAATACAGTAATCCTGGTTTTGCCCCCAAGTTGTTGTGGATGGTGGTTTCACGATACTTTTGTAACTTATCAGTCTGAATCAAATCTTCTTTTAATTTCACACTTTCGCTGCCTTCGTTTCACAATAAATCTAGTAAGTGTAAAACAATTTGTTGACTCAAACAAGTTTTTTGTCTCAAGCAAAACACAAGAGTTTGAGAAGTCCTGAAGCTAATTGTAGCGAACATGGTTTTTGAAGTAACTTAAAGAACATCCACTGCTCATTGACTTCCCTGACTTTCTTTGAAAACTTCTTCATAACTGAACAGTACACTTTCGTAAAACATAGGACATATTCAACTTTCAAAAGGTCTCTGCTCAACTCGACTACATACCAAATTTGATTTTTAAAATTTCCCACTGAATTAACATAAACTATATCCACATAAGCTTGTGTACATTAGTTTTCAAGTCTTCCAAGATGGTTTTCTTTAGCATGCACTGTATTTTTATTTGCATTTGCAAAAAAAAATTGTATACCTAATAGTCTCTCATGTTTAATAATTTATTACTAATCCACCCCAACATTACTTGTTACTATTAAATAGTGCTAGTAGTGAGGAAATTATGTCAATAGTTTTTATTCCATTGAAACTTTGTGAGGAAGTGTTCTGTATTTGGCTTTGCCTCTGTACATTATTATTATGACAATGTGGTTATGTTACAATAATGTTGGAATGCTGTGTTGAAAAAAAAAAAATCTGCTTCACTTGAGCAACTTCAATAATGTTACCAGCAGATGATGTTCATTGGTGGACTTGCTTTGTAGAACCATCTATTTGCATTGTAAATGCTAGTCAAATGGCTTAAGTAGGTGAAGATATGTAACAGCATATAATTAGGGTAAACTGCTTGAAACAAATCAACATTAAATTTTCATATAAGCATGAAGATGCAGTTCATGCAAATTACATATATTTTAGATTGCCATACTTTTTAGTAAAATAATAATTTAGCTAATCATTTGCAATTAATTGAGCTCCTAAGTATAATAATTTGTAACTTTAACATAATCTAGGATGCCATATAAATCACAGGTGTCAATAAATATAGTGGGTTAATATAATTGAATTTTGAAATTTGACCAAGATTCTAGAAGGCTAGAACCTAAAAGATCTCACCATTATACTTTTCCAAATTTGTCAAAAAAATTTACACAAAACTGGTTACTTAAATTCATAGTATGTTTTTGACTGATAGGTATTAAAATGTTAAGTAGCAAAGCAATTCTAACACACATTATATGAAGAATCAGTAATTTGTCATAAAGTTTGCAATTTTTGAGTTTTTTTATAAACATATTAAATTCTTAACACTTATGGTCATTTTAAATAAGTCTCCTTTTTTCATTATTGAGTAAACATTTTTTTTAAACAAAACTAAAATTTAGTTCTTAAGTTTTTATTGTTTACTATTGTCCTTGAATTGTTAAGTCTTTTACTTAGTTCTATATTGTTTGTATATTAAAAAAAACTTTATTCTATAATAAATATAATTAGACCAATTAGCAATTAGAGAATACCAATTTGCCTTCATCATTTACTATTCTATAACCATAGGTAAGTTACTTTACTTACCAATTAACTTTATACATGAAATAATGTCATAGTAATTTAATAAAGAAAAAGTATATTTAAATAATTATGTATATTTACTGTATTTACTATTTAGAATCTGCATTAGTAATATTTATAATAATATTTTGGTATTGAAGAAATCTTGCTTTGACATTTTAAACATGGTGTACCAGCATTATGTAACTAGCATGAATAATGGACATTAATAAATATTTTAATTTTTTTCTCTTCATAGAGTTTAACAATTCTGTAATTAGCAATACCATGACTATAAAATTTAATCTTTGTAATAAAGAATGACTTTTCACAGTACGTACTGCAGTTACTGGAAACAAACTCTTACAATAACGCCCAGTCTGTGTTCTGGAACAATTCTAGCAAATTTTGTTAGCAAGGAAAAAAAAAATTAAACTAAACGATTGGCTGGTTCTGCTTGTGATTTTTTTTTTTTTAACAACACTGTGTGTACAAAATGTTGCTTTCCTAGTTATAATAGCGAAAAATTGTGATTAATTCTTTCTCCTGGCACTTGTTACGTCATGATAAAGGCAACATTTTAATAAATATTGATTGGGAAACATTCATATTTTTGTTATTTTCACTGAAACCCACCAGCAGCGGAAGGTAAATAAGGCGTGACAACAGGACAACCAGCACGTTCAGTTGTTTTGACCTCGCGGACCTATGAAAGCTTGCCCACTTCCTTCCTTCCAACTCACCCAGGAGCGAGCTCACGATCCAAGGACTACTCAATAAAGCCAACTTGTAATACGGGATTGTGAAAGCACCCGTCCCACTTCCACACACTTGAATCAAGTGTATTGGATCAAGAGACGTATGGGTTCAAGGTCTGTCCATGCAGGAGGGGACGCAAGCATTGCACGCTTACCGGGGATCCAGCCGCTAAGGCTGTTTATAACATTGCCGAACTCAAATACAAATACCTGGCTGCCATTAACAATGAAAACTCTTGGAAAACTAGGACTTAAATATGTAATATGAACTCTTTTAAATCCCTAGCGGAAAAACAATATTAAAATTTTTTTTTTCCACGTTTTTTATACATAAAATAGATTTCAATGAATTTCAAGGTACCCTCTTTTATCGCATAGCTGTCGCACTCGCGTAATCGTCACACAAATATTTTTGGGCGTCAAAATTTGGATAAAAAAAAAAACTCTCGCGTAAACGTCACATCATGTTTTTGGTTCCGCTATTAGATTTTGAGCGCTCTGTGTGGTTATTTTTACCGTATAAAACAATGTATTTTAAAATAGAAATTGAATATTTATTCGGATATTACCTATAACTTATTTAATTAACGGAAATACGTAGTTGTCTGATGTGTAAATTTTCTTTTAAAAACGGTTTTAAACGTTCATCTTTTCGTCTACGTCGCCGAGGTGTACTTCTTACAAAAATGTAGCCAGCGCTCGTTGCAATCATTGTTTGGTTATGATGCTTCCTGTATAGAGTGCGCACACGTAGCCCAATATCGATATCTCGCTGAGTGCACGCAGCACGCGCTGTCTGTCGAGTGCTAAGTTAACTACATCTGATAGCCCGCACTCTTTCGCGGTGTGTATACAGCGACAGTAACGCGCTCATTCGGCTTGCATTTGGATAACAGATTTTAATTTTCTATTTGAAGATAAAAGGTTTTTGTTGCATGACTTATTAATTTAAATTGTTTGGCGTGCTCTTTTATACTTCACGTTTTAAATAAACATACTTTCCCTCAATTGGTGTTGTTTTTATGAATAACTTTATCTAACAAAAAATTTTTTCCGCATAATTGTCACACCCCTTCTTTTAAAACTGATTTTAGAATAAAAAGTGTGACGATTATGCGAGAAAAACACAGTATTTTGCAGTTTGGAAAAAATTTTCTAGATAAAAATGTAGGTGCAGAAGAATGTGTGGAAAATGAAAGGTTGGTTGTTTAGGTTAAGTTATGTTAGGTTAGTTGACAATTGAAAAATAATTTTTTCATACTTTCAATATTTTAACAAACATGGTCGTTATAATTATTGTATCACTTAACTTGGCTAACCTTTCACTTTAGTCATATTGGTATAATTTTCCGAAGATGTTGCATGATGTGAAAAAATTTCTTTAATAGGATTCTAATTCTCATTCTATCCAAATTCGATATTCGTATTTGCAAATAATTTGATATTCATATTCAATTCGAACAAAAAAACTGCTATTTGTGCAGGTCTAGAAATAAAGTAAATAAAAAAATTTAACACTGATAACCTCTGAAGTTTACTCAGCCAAATTTTTTCTTCATACCTTTCCTGTTACCATTCCCAAAGTTTTTTTTTTTAATTTTAACATGTAATTACATAAATAAAATTACAATTTGTATTTATTCTGGAAACCTAATTTATGAAACAACCATTTAAAAGGTAGAATGTTTTAACACCACAGTTTATAATTTTCATTTATTGTATATTATTTTATTTCTGACCCTTCACACGCAGTGGGGTATATTCGACGTACTCTCTAGAATTCGAATTCAAGTTTCAGATTAGAGAAAATCAAGATCTGACCCATCATTAAATAAAACTAAAAGAGATACTCCTTAAGAGGTAAATAGGCATTAAAAATTTGTTATGCATCACACCTAAGGAGAAAACCATTTAAGGCATTGATTAAAATGCAGCACAGGACAGTGAATGGAAAGCAAATTTCACACAAAATGAAGTTAGAATTATCTGGACACAACCCTTAACAGTTACGAAAATTGCAAAAAAATTATATTAAAAACAACAAGGACAGAAGCAAATTAAAACCACACAGCAAATGTAATATCAACGAAGAACTGAACATATTTTATTATTGTGCTTGCAGTTAAGTACATGTTTCAAGAATACACACGATACGATTGTACTTCCATGATTCCAGGTTAACCAATACGCTCTCAACTCTGTTGGCCAGCCAAGACTATTCAACATCTTTAACAAATATTCTCCGCAAGCCCAACTCCTTGAGAGACATCCCCAACTTAGAAAAAATTGTTCAAAAATAGATGCAACTCTGAAACTAGGAATACAGAAGTTTAACTGGGAGGAAAAAAAACTCAAATGTTGCTGTTCATAAATGTGTGTCAGATTTTAACACCAAATAGGAATAACCACAACTAGCAGCAGAAGTTAAATGTCCCATAGCTAAAAAAATGCCGACAAAAAATTTGTCAAAAAAAAATATCACAAATTTAACTATCGAAAGTTGATTTACAAGGTTTACATATATTTTCGAATTAATCGACTTCCAAGCAATTCCATTCGTAAACAGTGCCAACACAATCAGCAGCTTCGACAGTTGACAATGTGCCCCTTCTCCTCTGAAACTGCACATTCAACTCAAAAAACAATAGAAATATTTTGCAACAACAAAACACGATAAAACCATTAAAATAAATAATGCAGGTAGCTGTTTTTTTTGATGATACATATCACAATAAGTGTGAATATTATCAACCCTTTATTCTGAGTGATGTGGCCTAGGAGATCGGTACTGTGTATTTATAGTTGTACATATTAACAGAGTTATCAGCTATAGTCCTCTACAGACCAAACAATGACTCATCATGCGCTGTTCTATGAACATGTAATCTGCCAGTATAAACAATGTAGTGGGTGCCAACGAAAATTCAAAATGTAACTCAGGTGTGGATATATGTACATACGTTGCAATAAATAATATTCGATGGGCACGGGAGCAATGGTACAAATAAAAAGCATGTGACCAGTGTGTTGGCGGAGGAGCGACGGAGACGCGACGGCGGCGTCACGCTGGCCGCTAACTGGGCCCCGCGATGCCCACGGACGCCAGCGTCTCCCGGAAGGTCACCAGCGACTTCCTCAGGGTCAGGCAGAAGCCCTTGGAGGCGGGGATGAGCGGGAACTCCGGCAGCCGGGCGTTCAAGGCCTCCGATATGGCTGCGACAACCAAACAAAGCCGTAGTAGGGTTCGAACTGCACGGTCGGGCGGTAGAACCTCCGAGACTCACCTGAACACCGACCGCGTGCTCACGTATTGTAACACTGTGAGGATACCAGGGGCGTAACCGGAGGGGGGGGTTTAAACCCCCCCATTCAGCACCAAATCTTTAATTAATTTCTTATTCATCACTCAAACAAATTTCATATTAAAATTAATAAAAATTTAAGTACCGAAAACTGCTAAAATAGCACTATTTTTTCACATTAAAATCCAAATTTTCCCGGGGGAGGACCCCCAGACCCCCCGCCTTAATAGGAGGGGGCGGGGGGCATGCTTCTTAACACCCCCATACACAAATCCTGGCTACGCCACTGGAGGATACTATGACAGAACTTGCAACCCTATTGCTAACATTAGAGACATCTGCAAACAGTCCCAAGGCTGTCTGTCCTAGGGAAAAAAAAAAATGATCGAATGAAAACTGATGCCAAAGTAGTTTCAACAGAGCTACAGTAATGCACTAACAGGCACATCACACACAATGACAATACCTCAATACTAGACGAATGTCCTTGACTTAAAAATCTGCAATACACAGGCATCTTCAAACGTCACTTCAAAAAACGGCTTTCAAGTACGTGCGAAAAATGCAACAAGTTTTGCTGTTGAAAAAAAAAAAAAAATTATGTCCACCCATTGATAAGAGGTTAGGTGTCCGCCATGTTGCTACACAGTCAAAGAGATCAAGATAGAACTCAGTAGCTGTTGGACTGAATTCTCTTACAAAAATAAAAATATATCACGTTAAAGTGTGTACAAAGTTTGAACTGAAAATAAAACCATAAAATCTATTCTCTACCAATAGCGATAAGTAGACACAAGATTATGTGGTGAATTGTGATGAAACAAAAATATTAAGAAACATGTCGAAATGCTGTATAACATCGAAACGCAAGTTAATACACCATATAGCACCAAAATGTTATTTATATCATGGAAGTAAGTAGTACTTAATCAAAAATTAATTCAAATCATAATAAAACATATCTTTCAATTTTTGAATTTCAGAGAATGTCATTTATAAATAAAAAAAAGTTTACCAAAGTGCAGTGATCAGGAAAAATAATCTAATTTGTTTTATTGTGCATCTCTTATCGAATCACTTTTAAAATCACAAATACTTTCATATTTATTTTTGTTCTGTTTTAGACCAACTAATTAGGTACATGTTATTTTATTGCAGAAATGAGGCATGCATATTTTACTACAATTCTGGTGGAGTAAGCATTATAAAACGTCTTTTATAAAAACAAAAACAATGTACACCACAAAATATTGTCTCTAGCGATCACAGTGGTGTAGCCAGAATTTGTGTATGGGGGGGTGTTAAGAAGCATTCCCCCCCCCCCCCCCAACGTATTAAAGCGGTGGGGGGTCCGGGGGTCCTCCCCCGGGAAAATTTGGATTTTAAGGTGTAAAATAGTGCTATTTTTTTAGCAGTTTTCGGTTCTTAAATTTAAATATTGTAATGGTATAAATTTTTTTTTTTTTAAATTTTAATATGAAATTTGTTTGATGAATAATAAATTAATTAAAGATTTGGTGCTGAGGGGGGGGGGGGGGGTTGAACCCCTAACCCCCCCCCCCCTGGCGCCCTCGCGTGTCGCCGCCGTGCGCGGGCTGCCACCACACACGCACACACGCCGGGAGGGTCACTGCGCAGCTAGCTCACCTTGGCCGTGCAGCTCCCGGAAGCTGGTGGGGCTGGTGGGCGTGATGGGGTGCACGCTGTTGTACCTCTCCGAGATCTCCAGCCAGCTCTCCAGCCGCTGGATGAGCCTGCGGGCGGCAAACACAGAGCACGCGTGCCGTCTGCCGGCCACCCACTGTCTAGTGTAAATAGTGCAGTGCCTGAAGGGAAAGAACAAAACTGTCACGTTGGCCGGCCCGCCTGGAAGTTGAGGACTTTACCCGGTTTTAATAGGTGGTCCGGCTGGCACAGTCGGTCGTCGTCGTCGTTGTTGTTGTTGTGTGGTTGTTGTTACCTCATGTTAGTAAAAAAAAAACGTGTCTTGTCGTTGCAGTGCAATCCAAGTAAAAAAAAGTGCAATATGTAATTGGTGGTGTTTTGGAATAATGCGCGCCATATTGTGGGTGAACAAACAACCACGCTCTTCTCGTTCCGGCCTCAACATGTCCCGGCAAGCTTCCACAGCTGTCCCCAACAACACTGTGTTTCATGGCAAAATTTTTAATCTGGTAAAAAAATATAAAATGTTTCTTTCTTTCGAAACATAGGCGAGTTAAGCATATTGTATCTTTTAAAATATTTTATACCTAATCTTTTTTTTTTTTGGTACAACTACCCCAAGCACTAAATTATTTTTTTTTTATTTTGTTTCATACGTTAGTTTAAAATATATACTTCCTTAAAATTCTATAAATAATAGAAATAGTTTTGAATACTAATAGAGACTAATATTATATATGGATGAACAATAATTTTACATGTATATGAATAAACATCCTTACTAAGGGAAAAGAAAATAATTTATCCGTGGGACAGTTAAACTCATCTGATCTTGTGCATTAAATACCGATGGGGATATTTTAGAAAAGTGATATTTCCATAAGGGCATATAGAAAAATAATTTATACACCCTATAATAATTAATGATTTTTTTTCATACTCTATAATAATGTGAGAAAAAAAATTACCAGCTGTCACGTTGGAACATGCATTTATGTACTACCATTATTTTATGCTTACAATTTTAGAGATATGTCTGCAATACTAAAATTAATTTGTCAGCTTTGATATTTTACAATTATCAGCAAAATATTTTGTTATTTAATGAGCTACAAAAGTGGAATGTGAAACATTTTTAAGGGGTTTTACAGATTATCATTTAGTATCACGAGAGGGACATCGTTCAGTTAATGAAGTACAGTACAACCCGGTTATAACATTCCCGTTTTTAAAATTTTCCCACCTATAACACCATAATTTCATGGTTCCGTCATTTCTCCATTTATCACAATGCTTTAATTTCCCGCCTGTAACAATATTAAAATTTCTACATTCCCGCCTTTAACGTTCAAATTTGCTTTGATAACTGCCACAATTTGCAGTATCCCTTCCTTCAAAGTCATAATTTACAGCGAAACCATAGCTAGAAAATACAGCACGCATATACAAACATCAGATGTTTACATTTGAGTAGTTCACCATAGACGTGGTACACACGCACTCCACAACTTGCACCGGATCGACTATCAATATGGCGTCCTGTTCGCGCTTGTTAGCCTATGACTTGTTCCTTTATACTTATGATGCACATTTTGTGCACTGATACATGGTCGGAAACAGTGCTACTATAGTCTATGATACTGGTTTTTGTTTCAAAGGTTTAACACCTTGAGATGGTTAACTGTTCTATGGATATATTCACGGCTTTTGTTTGTGGTTAACATTTACCGTAATTATTTTTTTTTTACTTATTGTAGTCACGGTCGTATTTAATTAAAATACGCTGTATTGAAATTTTATTCAGGTTTTTGTACGGTTATGATGGCCGATAAATATAAGCGAAAATATATTCTGTAGCTGAAAAAATTCAGTTTATTAACCAAGTGGACAGGAACCCCAACAAAACACGTGTTGTGATTTCAAAAGAGTTGAATATTTCTGTTTCGACTCTGAACTGTATCGTACAAAACATTTTTTTTTCTTTAGCATATTATTAGGTATTATCTATAGATAAAATTAACCAATTTTCCACTCTATTGCTGTACTTAGTGTAATACTCCTGTATTTTGTGTTGTTTTACCTATATATTTTTTAATTTAATCAATCCACGCGTAATTTTTACAAAGTGAAGATGATTTCCTGCTTATAACATTTTTTATGTTGGTCCCTTGGAGAATGTTATAACAGGGTTGTACTGTATTTAGTATGTTTCTTTTAAAGTTCCCAAGCATGTATGTATATGCATAAATAAATAAAAATAATTGCAAAAAAAAATTAAATAAAATTACAAACTGTTTTCCATGAAATCAAACTTATCAATGTCATTAAGACCCGTTCTCATGCTATCTAGTCTTCAACTAAAAAAGGTGCTTCCTAGTGGTGTCCAGTTAAAACACAGCCAGTAAATTACTACCAAAATATTGAACATTTACTCAAATTTTTGACGTGACGTATAATAAATCAATGAACGCCGGCTGCACGCACGAAAAAGGATGACTCATTGTCCCGTTATGCACATTGTCCTGTTACACTCATTGCACGCTTGCGCCGCATCTATCTCTCTTCCACTCGATTGGAACAACCATCGATTTGACTTTTCCGAGGCACATTAAACTTGAAACACTCCCATTCGTTTCCTACTTTTCCTATCATCGTCCTATCCTTAACAGAATAACACAGATTGGAAGAAGTTAAATAGCAAACATGTGTAAAAGTTATAGTTTAAATAATCTGTTCGTTAAAGTAATGAACATATTTGAATTAATGAGTGCAAATAAAAGTACATATATCAAGTGAATTGTAGATTTCATTTCACTCCTTCATTGTATCCATACAAAATAGTGATAATTCAATAAAAATGATTCAATTTTATTCATGAAAGTATGCAATCATTTCATCAATGTTTTGTTATGACTTTGTCACGTCAAACTAACGTCCGTAAACAGACTTTACAGACAACCAATTTTTTCTTCTCTTCCCACACCGGCACCCCTCGAAACTGAAACAGCACGCTACTGGATAGGAGCGGGAAGCGGGGTCTCACTTGTAGGCGTTGCGCCGGAAGTGCTCCGTGATCTCCTCCTTGAAGACGGCGGGCGGCGCGAGCAGCAGCTTGGTCTGCGCCTGCACCAGCTTCAGCACGGCCATCTCGTTGTACATGCGCGAGTTCTCCTTGCCCTGCTGCGAGCCCTTCTGCTTCTCGTAGCCCGCCTCGTTGAAGTACGGCTCGCTCACCAGGATCAGCCCTGGTCGGGGTCCACAGACACTTCACCCCACGACGTCGTGCCGTGTAATTCCGATGAAACACGCCAATACACCATGTACCACAGACATTCAAGTTAACACACCACAAAGAAACGAAACGCAATTAAAATCATGAAAATAATCAGCATTTACAATCTAATGAAAAATACCTAGTATTTTAAATACTAAAATCTAAAAACATTGTGAAAACAGTTTCAAAGGACATTTATTTTACGGAAACTACTGTTAAACGACAGAAATATTGATTCATACTGATAAACCAACATTAGCGTGCGCCCAAGCACCATTTCCACAATATTGCGGGTGTAGAAAAATGGCGATGATTATGCATAGCTACATGTCAAAGTAATTTATTTAGCATGATGTTTGATCCACAATTTAATAACAAATTATAGGAAAATATTTTTTTTTATCTTGAAACTATTATTAAAAACTAATATTTACATTACGACCTCAGAACATTTTTTTTTTAAAACACAGAAATACTTGAACAAATTTATTTTATTTGTTCGGAAAAGTTAAGACATGCTTATTACAAATCATTATACTCAAAAAGTACATCAGTAGGGGCACGCATTTTTCTCGAAAAGATCTGAACACTAATTAGACTGCAACAACGTACATCCGCACCTGTGGTTTCTTCCTTGTGATTGGCGGCCGTCTGCAAGAGAAGTCGTTGACTTATCTGACCGAGAAGCTCGGGACGCGTTTCACTTCCGCACTGAATCACTCTGATTTTAATTTTTTTAGAATCGGTACGTACCTGGGGAGAAACTCACCCTACCACGAAACACAAGACGGTGCTACAGTGTTTTTAACTTTCATCTGGTCTGGAAATCTTTTCGCGATATCTGCATGCCCCTACACGTCAGTATGTTCAGTGGTTGAGGTTGTGATCAATTGCCACATCTTATTGTGCGTTAGAGCTAGGCTAGTGTCAGCAGCTGTGGCGGCCGACCTTGGATGGAGACGATGACCTGCAGCAGGTTGGAGGAGGCGGTCCACACCTCGGTGCCCTTGCCGCTCCACGTGCCCAGCAGGCTGACGCACACCTTGCCGTCCTCGTACAGGTTGGGGTTTAGGCGGTCGCTGCAGTAGCTGATGTAGTGGCACAGCGGCGGGGCCTTGGGGTACTCGGCCGACAGCTGGAAGTCGAAGAAGAACAGCCCGTCCTCGTAGGGCGTGTTCTCAGGCCCGCGCACCATCACGCTGTACAGGTCCTGGGGAACAAGCGCACCACAACACCGGCCGATACAACGCGCTGCTGGGCCCACGTGCCAGCTATCCTACCTGCTCCTTCGTTCCGAAGTAGCAAGCTATCATACCTGCTCCTTCATTCCGAAGTAGCAAGCTGTCCTACCTGCTCCTTCATTCCGAAATAGCAAGCTGTCCTACCTGCACCTTCATTCCGAAGTCATGTGAGATGCCTCATAGGTAGAGACCTGCAAAATTCGCGGATTCATTGACCTCTAGGATAGACTCCACAGTCCTTTAAATACTCGCGGAAATGACACCTGTTCATAGGCTACTGACGCGTGAGACGTCTCAACTAGGCTGTCTGTAATTCGGCACTTTCTTGGTTTAGTGTTTCCCACTGGCTCACAGTTCCCCGGATAAAATGTGGGCCAATCGCAGAAGCGGTACGAAGGTATAGTTGTTTTGATGCTAGCCTATCGCGAAACATATCCGCGAATTTTGTATGTCTCTACTCATAGGTCGGCAGCCAGAGAACAGCCGATACAGCCCGGGTACGAGCAGAATTGTGGAATGGATTTATACATACACAATCTTGACTCAAATGTTCAGTGTGCACAACAGGGATGCAAAAATAAAAATGAATTTTTTTTTTGGACTTCGCACAAATCCTTCTGTAATCACACACAAACAGTGGCAAACAGCACATTTCTCTAGTAGGTTTTATTATTTGCTCAGTTCTAAAAAAAAAAATTCCTTCTCCTCACATCAATGCCACTTGTAATTTAAAGTTTACAAAAAATATAATGAAGACTTAAGGTGACTTTTAAGTTTATCACACTCGGCCAAGTTGAGACTAAACATTATTTTTTTTTTGTCCTGAAAACTTAATGGAAAACGTGCCACAATATTGCAAACACTTTCCAGTAACCTTCATACTTACATTATTATTATTATTCTTAAAAATGTTCTCCAATTGATGGTTTTATGAAAGTATGGTGAATTTTACTTAATTAGGAAACCAGGAAAATGTGTATAATTGTTTTAATGTATTAAATGACTTGATATTAAATCCATTGTGGAATGAAAGGCCAGTAATACACCGTATAGTTGAAGCACAGCAAACAATCTTTGAGAAGTAAGTATTGTAATGAACTCGTGGGTTTTTCCTACTAAAGCATCAATAGATAGTAGTATCAATGTTCAGCACAAATGCAGTAAAACCAAAAGTGATACATTTTGTCCTTGCAATTTTATATCTTTTAGTATCTGTTCGAAATGATGGACGGCTAATTTTTTTTTATGTGCATTTTGCTTCTACTCAATGACATATTTTTAATTTGTAATGTAACATCTGAATAAGCATCAATATTGTCATATTTGAAGTGGGAGTATTAATTGATGACCAGAAAAAGCCATTAAGAAATTGGTAAAAATAATACAGCAGTTAAAACTTACTGCAGACTGTGTTCATACTTTTTGTTTGGGTAATTTTATAGTTCATGTGCAGTTGTTTTTCCACATTTATAAGGTTACTTAAATACAGAAAACATTAACAACTCTGGGAAGTATGCCAAATATTAGGGGTGTTCGAAGTCCATTTTTTTATGTTCGAAGTCGAAGTCGAATTCTAAATCTTCAAACTTCCGAAGTTCGAAGTTGAAGTCGTAACTTTTTTACAGAATAATTGAAGGTTTTTTCACAGCATTGATCTTTGTTTATTTATTTTAAAGACAAAAAAAATGTTTTTAAACAAACATCTCTAATGTATGAACAGGATTGTTTTAATTCAAGATTTACAAGAAATCTAACACAATAGTTTGACATTACTAACTGCAACATGCTGATTATTTACAGTTTATCCTGACTGGAGAAGAAAATGTTAGAATTTGAATGCAGGAAAACAATTTCTCGTGCATGCTCTGGCAAAAGACGCTGACGTTTTTCTGTGATGATGTTTCCAGCAGCAGAAAAGATACGTTCACTGTTGACTTGCGTTGCAGGAATCGGCAAATATTTTTGCGCTACTTGAGAAAGTTTTGGATACCTACTGTGTCCTATCGTTATCCACCAGTCGTACGGATTTTCTTTTCTGTTCAGTCTTGGTTCATTTAAATACAGTTGTATTTCAGAATTCTCGGTAGCTGTTGTTTCATTTGGTACACTATCGAGTGCATTCCAAAAGCTTGATGTGTCACTACTTCTGCACTGTGGTTCAGGTTCACACTGAGGCACGCATTCAATTTGCAATTTCTTAATTTCAGCTGACAGTGTAGCCGAAGCCAACACTTTATCTGACAGAACACTGCGAAAACGAGGATCAATTATTGTTGCTACCTGATAAACACGATCTTTAGAGTACATAGGGAACTTCTCCATAATAGTTTGCATTAATGTTTTGGCAAAAATAGTACCCTCAATTTGTTTTTCTTTTCCAATAATTTGTTGCAAATGATTCTGAATGCAGTGCAGTACTGGAATAACCATTGAACAAGTTGGATATTTGTCACCACTCATCTCTTCAGTTGCTTCTTTGAGTGGTTGAAGAATTTCAACTAGTCCATGAACGTGCCTCCACTCATTTGCATTGAGCGAGCTGATTTCACTGTTATTTAGTGAGCTAGCAAGCTCAGCATTGACAGCATCTTGGATTTTCACTAACCGCACTAACATTGAGTATTCGCTAGACCACCTAGTGTCTACGTACTGAATGACTTCAAGTTGCTGCATGTTCAGTTGCTTTTGAAGTGTGTGCAGACGTTTACGTGCAGAGCTGCTCCTTCTGTAATGCCCTACAATACTTTTGCACTTGCTCAGCAATGAAGTTACACCTGGACATCTTTTTTTCGCTGCATTTATAGCTAGCTGCAGCGTATGCGCAAAACAATTGCGTCCAATAAAATGCTTGGAAACACCTGCTGTGAAATTTGGCCCGTTATCAGTGACACAGTAAATGGGTATTGTGGAGTCCACTACAGGAATACCCCAATCTTCAACTGTTTTTACTAGGACATCACTGAGATTCTGAGATGTGTGAGATTCATTCATTAGAATAAGATCCAGTGTCAGAGATTTGTATGAAAAATTGCTGGTGAGATAGTGGCAGGTTACACTGACGTAACTATCTGTAGCTCTAGATGTCCATCCATCAGTAGTTAAACTCAAGGACTGAAGTGATGGCAAATCATCAGCAATAATGGACTTCATTTTAGAACTACACTCATCGTAAAGTTGTGGAATGTAATGTGTGGAAAAAGTTGTTCGACTGGGAACCTGATAGAGAGGAGCAACATGTCTGTTTGACATCAAATCTTTAAACCCTTGTGATTCAACAAAACTGTATGGAAGCAAATTATCTATTAGCATTATGGCAGAGCTCTAGGATCAGTTGAGGTCATCTTTGCCTTTTTGGCAAATACTTCTTGCAGAGACTGTTGATTGATGAGTATGAGATTTGTGACTTTCTGGCAAAGCTGTGCGTTTTTCTTTGACATCAATGTAATCCCTCCACTTGCTTGGATGGGTTTTTAGATGTCCCAGTAGTGTTGATGTTGTGGCTGAATCAAAAGAAACAAAATGCAGGTTGCATTTGCTTTAAAAAAAAGTATTTTTTGCTGTAGTAATTTTAAGTGATTAAATCAGGCCTACTTCTGTGGTAATGCTTGGCATCAAAAAATTCTTATTGATTTTTTTACTAGCAAAGTAAAACATTAAAGAATAGTTTTAAAATCAGTTTTACATATTGACTAAAATAAAGGGAAGGAAAAAAATGATCATTTCTAAAACATTGTGATTAAAGTCAATAGTTAAGTAGCTAATTCATAAAGAACATTTTAGTACAATATTTAATTATTTTAAATAATAAACGTAACTTACATGAGGGTGTTTTCAGAACCTTTCTGCAAGTTTTGCAGATACAAGTTTTTTTATCATCACTCCTGTCAAAGAACAAATATATTACATTCGCCGGCATACTTGGAGACTGTTTGCTTGTACTGGGGATAGGATTGTCTTCATCATGATCACGCTTGCGTGCAACCGATATCACGTCCATTATGTTTAGTTTTTCACATTAACAAAATCAGTATGCTCCAGATCGTAACCTAGAGGATAAAAACACTATCAACGCCGTGTCTCGTGTACTATGTGCGTACGGTTAAAAAAAACCTCCCGCCATTCTGTAGTTTCGATGTTAAAACAAATGCTAAAAGCCCAATATCATGTTGGAATGTTGGAATTGGCATAAACAGAAATTTTGTTGACATAGTTTACTTACCAATTTCAACATTTTGCAACTTTTGCGGCAGAAATACGTACGTTGATACACCGAAAACCATATATTAAAGGATTAGGAATAATCTTTATTGTGCAAGGAAACAAAATATTAAAAAAACGTATCCACCACTATTTATTTACATTCCGTTTAGCCTTATTTTTGGTTATGAGGCTCACTTAACTTCAATATTTTCGGACCACAAATAATTAAATATTTTAACTTCATCAATGCAATCATTTGTAACTACCCGAAAACTCTTTATTGCTGAAACTAAAAGTAATGTTTACGTAATTTAATATTGAGATAATTATTTGGACGCGCACAAACACATGATGATGCTACCAGGATGGCCAACCGATGCTATTAGAAATCTTCAGACTTAATATTGTTAAAATATATAAATATAATTCCCAAATATCCTTTTTTGATATGTCAATTAAGTAATAACTGCATTATTTTTATGTGTTTAGGATGAAACAAATATTTATGTTATTACTTATTACCATTTCATCGGAGCACGACGCAAATGTGCTTTTTTAAAAATCATGTCACGTTGGCCAACCTGCATGAAATTGTTAAAATAAGATGTCGCTGCCGATCGTCGCCGTAGATATTATTTAAATTATTTTTGCTTGTGAAATAACAAATATACGGTTCCCAACTCTGTTTTACTGTAATAAAGTGATATTATAATTACGCCAATCATCGTTACAATATTGTTGAATGAAGCCTCAAGATAATTGACAAGTTATTCATGATTCCTTCAAAAAAAATTCTTGGTGTTAACTTCGAACCGAAGTCGGCAAGCTCCGATTCGACTTCGACTTTTTCGAAGCTTCGAACACCTCTACCAAATATCTAAAGTGAAAAGTTTGTTAAGTAAGGTGAGCTACATTAATAACATGAACACATAATTAATATGCAAATACTATAAAAAAACATAATTAATTTAGCTTACATATCCATCTTTTCACTATAGTTATTATTCCCTTTATTTTCCAGAAGCAACTCTTCTGCAAAAATTTGTATTAAATCTATATGTCGATCAAATTAATTTAGTTTATTAATCCCATTTAGTACCAAAATATTATCTGCACTAGTAGTAATTTACTATAGCTTAACGTATTCTAAAACTCTACAACTTTAAACAAAAAATAAATTAAAAAAAAAAAAAAAAATCTGATACACTGAACTCTGCTTGACTTGACTTAAAAACTTTAGACTTGCCCCCCTCTGAAAATCTACAAAAAAATTTTTAAATTTTTGATAATCTTAGTAACTTGCAACAGTATCACTGTACAATGGATGCTAATGAAATCAATCGTGACAACATGCTATGCTGTGAATGATCACTTAGCACACTTGTCATCAGAATATGCGGCCATGGTCAGTGCTTGGTACTTAGCATGAACTCTTGTACATAGAACTGTGTTGCGAGTTAGATTTTGTGGCACTTGTACCGGGCCAAGTGATAAGACACAGTTTGAAATCACCCGCGCCCCAGCTTTTTACAGCCGGCACCATGTTGGAACACTGCTAGGGTTGGCGTCCCTAAACCGTGAGAGTGGCATTCCCTGCGGCGAGGAATAAAAAAAAAACAGTCTTCGTTTTCCACCGGCATGATGCTATCGTGTGATTCATGTTGCACCGTCGGTTAGAACCGTCTCGATACAGCCCACGTATGTTTGTCATCGGAACGAGGGCTAACGGGACGGTGGGCCGGGGGGGGACCCACCATGCGGTCCTCGAAGCCCTTCACCCAGATGCCGCGGGGCAGCGAGGTGCGAAGGAGCTTGATCTCCTTGCGCACCGTCCTGAAGAAGTTCTGCGGGTCCGTCGGCTGGAACATGGTCAGCTTGAACTTGTGGCTGCTGGGCGCCGAGTCCTCGACGGAGAAGCCTGCGGCACGGAGCACGAACAACCTCCCTCCACTCCCCGTTCCGACTGCCTCGCAACCACCCGTGTCCTCAGGATACCCCCAGGGCGGGAAAGGTTTACTTCAGGCAGGACTGAGAAACTCCTCTAGGGAATGAAACAGGAGAGGGAATTGTTATATAGGTTCATAAATACTAAACACTTCCATAATTTACAAAGGACATTTGAAACTTTTTATTTTAAAGGCGTTTACAAATTGAACTGATAGGAAATCATAGAAGATAGAAGATTTCTGTGTTATAGTTTATATTTTTTTAATGCTGTTTTATAATACTTCACAAACTAGTGGTAAAATTTGTATGTTTAATTTTTTACGATAAAATAACTAATAAATTGGTCTAAATATATGCATTTAAAACAATAAAAATTAAATAGTGAGCATTTGTGGTTTAAAAAAGGGACTTATTGAGAGATGCACACAATAAAACAGATTAATTTTTCTGATCCATGCACTACGGTATCGGAAGTTAATGACATTCCTTGAATTTAAAACATTATAAGATCACTTTTTTATGATTTGAATTAAGTATTGGTTAAATGCTGCTTAGTTCTAGTTATAACTTGCATTTTAGTGCTATATTGTGTACTAATTTGCATGTCGATGTTACGCCGTGTATCGACACGTTTTTCAGTGTTTTTTCTGTTACATTGCAATTCACCATGTTATCTTTTCCCTACTGATAAATGATAGCATACTTAAAGGAACAATAAATTCTCACAAACCCAGCCACAGATTTGTTGACAGACAAAAATTCATAAAACGTTAACTTGTGAATACTGACAAAATTAGCTTATATTTACACTTCGAATTCTAGTAATTCTCCTATTATGGTTATTCATGGCAGTCACATACCTAGTTTGGAAATATTGTAAACACATTTACAGCGGATTTACTCCTGAAGCTGAATTTTTTTATTTATGTTAGTTTGTTTTTTTGTAATTAAACATAAAACCATCCTCTAGCTTCTTAACATTAAACAGATTCTTTTAGTTGTGAAACTATTCCACACTTAGGACTCAAAACTAGTGAGATATTCCCAATTATCTGGATTTACCTAATAATAGTTTCCAAACCGATACTTAAAAACTGATAACCATGAAACAAAGTACATCATCCATTCAGGTGTCATCCATATTTTGTATTCACCTGCTAATAGTTCTGTAAAACCATTTTACTCCAAACTTTTTTTTTGTAATTTAAAGATAAAATTGAATGTTGTGTTTGTCTATTAGTCAAAGACATAAATAAAGTGTATTGATTGTGCTATGCTCAAATTTTATGCGGATGGTTGTTTTTGACTAATTTCAACTGATCTCTTGTCAGGATTATAATTTCGGGCTGGGGAAATATCAGTTCACCCTGATAATCCGTAGTACATATTTTAAGCTGTATTATTTCGAGCTAAAATTTTTTCACTGCATTCATGCTTTTGGCAAAACAATATTAATTCTAATGATTTGAATTGACCTCTGGTTACAATTTCGCAAGTAAAGGCTTTAGTATTGATTGTATCACGTTAGTTGACTATGAAGTTTTTCTGAATGCGTGGCAACGGGCAGCCAGCAAGAGCTGCTACGACGGTGTGGCCTCACCCTCTCCGTACTCCTGGACTGCAGGAGCCTCTTCCACGGCCGCCGAGGGCGTCGCAGCCGCGGCCGTCTCGTCCCTCGCCTCCTCCGCGGCCTCCTCGCCGTTGGGCACCGGGTTCGACTTCAACCGCACAATCACGTTGAACACGTCCATTATGCCGTCCTTGACCTTCTCCAGGAGCGGCTGGGGCTGGCCGCCCGCCTCCCCGGGGGCCGGGGCCTCCTCCTCCGCCTCGTCGGGCTCGTCGACCGGGGAGTGCGCCTTGACGGCGTCGCTGAGCGTCATCTGGCCCTGGTGGCCGCCGAACCTGCGCGTCACCTCCGCGTGCGCCTTCACCAGCTGCGCCTTGATCAGCGAGCACAGCTTCACGCAGACGTGCGAGTTGGAGACGGCGGCGGGGGGGCCGGAGACCTCGGGGCCCCCCTCCTCCGCCGCGGCCGCCGCCGCCACGCTCCGCTCCAGGTTCGCCAGGCTCTCGCTGACCAGGAACTCCCCCGAGGCGAGCGAGTCGTTGCCGCCGCTGCTGCCGTCGCTGTCCTTGGCCAGCTGCTCCGTGGAGGACAGCCCCGAGTCCTCGGGGTCGCCCGCCGTGCCGTCCTGGCTCGGGTCGTGGAACAGGCGGCTGACCTGGTCGGCGACGCGCTGCGCCACGTTGGCGCGCCCGCGCTCGCGCACCCGCTCCAGCAGGCCCTGGAAGTGGCTCTCGTGGAAGAACGACGTCCCCATCAGCTTGTCCAGGTACCTGCGGGGAGGAACACGTTCGACCCGAGTTCTCAGGCACGCGTCTGCGCCAGAACCGAGCCCTGCAGAACCTTCAAAACTAAACTATAACACCTTAATAGAGCATTGCAAAGCAGAAATGTTCATTTTAAATTGAACCTTGAAGCGCAAATATTCCTAAATCCGAATAAATGATAAGACTGAATTATTTTCCATTATGCGAGTTACCTACTACAGTACTCTTTAAGTATGTTAATGGCATAGAGATTTAAATTTTATTTTCGGTGTTGATTGTAATATGTTCAGAAACATTGTCTTATAGAATTCCAAGCATTTAAATACTTACATTTTGCCCAAACTATGTACCGATATTTAAAAAAAAAAATCAAACATTTGTGGACAAAACTACAATTGTTAAGTCAAGTTATGCCTGAGAACATTGAAAAGTAATAACATGAAAAGCAAATACAAAAAAAAAAATGGACACAAAAATTTTTTTTCTTTGATAAAACAAGCAGAATACCAAGTAACAAAGAAGAAGTGATGCTGTATGCACAATACCTGCAGTCTTTATAAACGTCGAGAAGCTGCCGCATGACGCTCGCCGTAGAGAGGGACGGGTTCTGGGTGAATATCTCCTCCAGGCGAGACATCGCGATGCGAGCCTTCTCGATGTTCGCAGCCAGCTTCGGCCGCAACAGCTTCTCCACGTCTTCCTCCAGGCACCTGGCAGAAACAAAAACCTGTCAATCATCTTACACCATTACATTTTACTTCATAATCAAATTTTTATCAAATCGTAACTTCTCTCGCTCAATTTGCTGGACCTTTCTCTCGTTCTAATGCAAGCACAATCACTACATTCAACCTTTTATGTGAAGAACCCAGAAAACCATTTTTTCTGAATCAAATTTTTACCCTTAGGATCATGTAAAAAAACTTTATATCCTAAACATAATTTTTTATTAATACTATTTACCTTCTGTTTTGACAATACAATATGCATATTTTCAAGTACTGTAGACACACTAACATTTATAAACTTTCACTATGCAATCATTGACTGATTTCCCTACATTTTTTAATCTTAAGCAAATGCTGAATACAATGTTATATTATTCTTAACACTCTCCATAGACATACAGATTATAAATAAGATATCACCATTTCTCCCGACACAATTTAAATGGGGGAAAAAAAGTCAGTGACAATGATAATTAGTGGTGCACCGATGCGGATACCGATGAATCGTAATCGGCGATTATGGGTACTTACCGATTAATCGTAATCGGCGATTATCTTAACGATTACTTTGCCGATTATCTACGTCCGGTGTAATTAAGTAGGTTTTTACCGTGTAATATTTTGTTACACATTATAGGACGACCTACGGTAATATTTGTATATATTACAAAATTCATCTAACTCCGTCATATCAAGATTACAGATATTTCGTTAAGTTTAATAAATCTCATTGCCTCGAAACAATAAAAAATACATTTTTCCTACACGTTTATTTACGTTTCGTCTTTTGTTGTGTCTTTTGTTTAGTGGCCTTGTACATTACCTATAGCCAGAGACGTAAAATAGATGGCACGCAATCAAAATACCACAAGCAGTTGCAGTGGATTCTATGAGAATCGATCTTTTCGAGTCATAGTAGCGGTTCAAAATCGTGGTCCCGATACCTTTCAGAGTTTACCACTGCGTTTTACAAACTCGTTATGGGCGTCTTTGGTAACATTATCCGTTGTTGTGTTATTTGTATGTGACGTAAAAAGTGAAAAAGTATTTATAATTTTATACATTCAGTCAACATTAATAAAATCACATGTGCTACAATTGGTTTTGAGTCATTTTTATATAATTATAGTGAGATGACGACTAGGGAGAAAAAAAGTGAAGTGTGGAAACATTTTTCTATAAACTCAAGTGAACAAAATATAGCAACATGTTTACATTGTTAAACGGTAATTTCTCGATGCAACGTTATGTGATAGTCGATAATAATGCTAGTTTTCCGTAAAAAAAAACTTACCCATTGTAAATTACAATTATTAGACTGTAGTTCAAGTTGTTTACAATAACAAATATAAATAGAAGTTAATTTAATTTACACTTTGCAATGACTTAATAGTGTATTTTATATATTTTTATACTGTTATTATAACTGTATTCTCAATTTTACCTAATCTTGTTATTAAATTCACGTGGGAATAAAAAATTTTTGTGTGCATTATTACACTTAAAAATTTTGTTCATTATAATCGGTAACTGAATCGGTATCTGCCGATTATTGCTCTCATAATCGGTAATCGGTAAAGTCATATCGGTGCACCACTAATGATAATATGTAATATGACACTAAATTATATTTTGTCACAAAAATTTTTTTTCCCGCCTGTATTTTTACAACATCGAATCCCTTAAAAGATGTATGTATTTCACTAAAATGTCACAAAATAGCAACCTTTAAAAAAAATATTTATTTTAAAGCTGGGTAGAATGCTTATTTTTCGGGAAAAAAAATTGTGGAAGAACTTTTGCTGAAATCATTTGCATTTTTAGTCGAAGAATTCAAATTATCGCTCGAGTTTAAAAATCTTCCTATCCCGCACTTGTTCCCAAAACAGAAAGGAACTTGAGAAAAAGAACAAGTACAGGCTGTTAAATGTGATCTCAGGAACAGCCTTCAGCCAGACTCACACGTCGTCCGCGATGAAGCAGTCCTCGGACTCGGTCTCCCAGGAGCCGTCGCTGCTGGCGTCGTCCCACAGCTCCCCCTCGTCGCTGTCGTACTCGCCCACCTTGTAGAGGTCCTGGGGCCAGCACATGGACACGTGGTCGTCCACCCACCACACGCGCACCTGCCCCAACACACACACACACTCACTCTCTCCTCGGCACCTGACTCTCGCGCCACTTTCAAATACAGTCGAACCTCATTAACACGAATCCGCTTGGTACGAAATTCCCGTTTATGCGTAGTACTTTCACAGTCCCGGAAAATAAAGTATGATTTCCTATGTTATTCAGTACTTTAAATACGAAATACGGTTAATGTGAATTACGAAGTTGTTTTGATCCCTCAAGTAGCTGTTAACGTGTATAAGTAAACGGTTAATACTCTCGTATGACTTTTAAATAGTGATGGGTCGGATCCCAATCTTCTACCATACGGATCTCAAATTCCAAACCCAGAGAGCACCTTAAAATATAACCTTCTAATCCGAATACAGGTGTCAAAAGGTCAAAAATATGAAAAATATCAACTATAGCATTGAAACATTCCACCGTTTAAATGGTTGCTTCACAAACTAAGTTTAAAGTATCAATAGATATAATTTTATTTGTATGATTACACGTTAAAAGTAAAATATCTTAAGAAAATGATAACAGAATAGGCACGGAAAACATTTTTTACCTATTTGACTTCTAAGGTTATCAATGTTCAATTTTTTTTTAAATTGACTTTAATTCCTCCAATATTTTTCCTTGAATATCAAATCCTTCAAACACTAAAGGACTTGACGTTATTCGAGGATTTGATTGGCCCATCGCCACTTTTAAAACTGAAACTCATCCACTTGGTGAAACTAAAAAACTTTTTGATTCGAATTGAATAAATAAAGGTATTCACAAACACCTGAAAAAATAAAACACAATTTTTCTTATTTAATTTTGCAAGTACGCGATAGAGATCATCTCCCTTCACCTAACTCAATTAATTAAACTACTATTAAAATACAGTAATGTAGTCGTTGTTTTAGTTCAAGTGCGAACAGTTTCCCACGACGCACACGGCGCGGGAGCTCACCAGGCCCTCCGGGTAGTTGTCGAGCACCTGGCCCGCCGTGCAGGTGGCGTCCTCGCCCTCGAAGTTGGCCACCCTGATGACGACGGTGCCCGGCCGGTACTGGAAGTCCGGGTGGTCCTTCAGGTCGTACACGCTCACCTCGTTCTCCCCGAGCTGGGCCGGCCTGGAACAGGGGGGCCGACACCCTTGCCAGTCCCGCCGCCACGGCACACAGCTGCGGGAACACTGCCCCGGTTCCGAGCACGTCAGGTCTGGGGAGTTGGCAGCTGCAACTTGCCTTACTTGACCAACATCTTACACGACAGTGCGACAGTAATTACATCGCTGTTGCACGGAGTCAGCGAACCCAGCAGTATTTATGTGCTATTGAATAGAGGATGAAAAAGAGCAATGCCTACCAACAGTCAAGGGACTTTTACGGTGGGCACGACCCATGCATACAAGAGACGGTGTGGTCACTGCTAGAACGTGGACACGGCCCTTTGGTAGGCACCAAGAGCAGGCAACACTACCTGAAGGAAAGCACCGCAAACACCACGTAGGCTCTACCGCAACTGGCCAACATTTACGTTAAGCAGCCTGTACCACATACTTGCAGGGAACACTACAAATAAAAACAAACACTAAAATAATGTAATTTTACAATAAACAATTCCAATTCCAATTAATACTTAAGAGTAACGTAGAAGAAAAACAAAACCACTAAACATCATTATTAGAATAAACTAACTAGCTTCACTTGATGTGACGGTCTGTTAATCTGTTCTGAATAATTTCAAAAGCTCAGGTAGCCAAATCATGAGTCTCTTGTTTGTAAAGAAACTGCTGGTCCACAAGTTCCACAAGTAGACCTTTCCGGATATCATTCTGCCAGGGAACAGCAGACAAACAAACCTTCCCACCCCTGTACTGCAGGATGATCATCATTGCCGCTAAGCCCTAAATTCTTAAAAAGCAGATTTTTGTAGAAAAAAAAAAAGCAAGCAAGGCTGTGCTATCTCCTCAACAAACACCGAATGGCCCATAATCTTAATTTCCCGATTCTCATCGCTGCAAAGTCGACATCGTCCCGTCCGTCCGTCCGTCCGTCGGGCGGCTTACTGCGGCTCCTCCTGCGACGTGTAGGTCTTGAACCACCTGATGGTGGCGGTGCGGCCCGCGTGGTCCACGCTCTGCACCACCCCGTACACCCGCATGCAGCCGTCGTCGCGGTTCTCGATCACGAAGTCCCCGGGGAAGAACTCCTGGTCGTCCAGGTGGTGGATGGGGTACAGCTGCGTGGACGGGATGCCCTTCTCCACCGAGCCGTCCTGCAACGCCCGCGCTCGCCTCCTCAGACGTCTCGAGGGGGACCCGAGCACTTGGCTCCACATGGCACGGGACCTCGTCATAGCAATGTTTGGACTTGTAAATAGTGTGTGTAATTTAGTGTATAGGAAGTTCAAAATTCAAATGTTTCCAAACACTATACACTAAATTACACACAATATTTACAAGTCCAAACAAGTTATCTCCCGGTGGTTACATACTAGACTACAGGAAAACATTAGAATGCAACCAGGTTTGAAAGCTTGTTAAGTTGAAATTTATGCTTAGTTATGCCAAAAATTTGCATTAATAAATAAACATTAAAAAAAAAAATAATCAATTTTGGTGTGAGTGTGTGTGTTTAGGGGGGGGGGGGGGGCGGAGGAAAAGAGGGGTGGTAAACACACCCAATTTTTTCCTTGCTATCTGCATAGTAATCACCAAGAGGTATAGCTAAATTCTAGCAGTACATACTTGACTTTCAGTACAGAAATCAATCATAAAGGCTATTTTTTATTTTTAATATTGAGCTGAAGCAAATTTTCCACACAAAAAAATATTAAATTCACAAAACATCAGTAACACTGTTTAAAAGTAAACAGAATAGAAACATCATATATTACCAAAATAAAAAATAAATAAAAAAAAGCACATGAAAGCAGTAGATATAGTACCTATTCACTCATTTACTGAACAAGTATTTCTATTCACTCAGATTTTTGTATTTTTGACTATCATATCTAATTAACATCTATTGCAGATAATACTTTTCTTCTCACTGTTTAGAGTTTGTTTGTTTTCAAGATTCTCAACTTGTAAATAGGCTTATTTCTGTATATAGTTTTTTTTTTAAATTCAAATTGAATCCTAAATAAAATGTCCAATTATTTATGAACAGCAACATATATTGTAATTAAATTCAAACCTACAGTGAAATTATTTTATATTCCCACAGGAGTCCACGAAAAAGAGATAAATATATAAATCAAAATCATTAATTATTTGTTACAAATAAAAAGCATCTAGGCACTTCGTTGCAGAAAAAAAATAAATTAAATTCTGAAACATTTTCTTTGCTTCATACATGTAACCCTTTTCATTTAATTATTTTAAGAACAAGTACCATTACTGTATATATTTGTGATAAATAATTTAAAATAATTGAATATTAAATAATACAATTTGAATATGAAAATTAGGAATAGGTACTAAGGACTCCTACTCGCAACTATCTTGGATATATCAAACGAAAGTGTGGACTCGCCTGCCACACAACGTCGGCGATGGAGGACGTGGACAGGGTCTCGACCACCACTCGGAACCCCGGGACCAAGGGCAGGGCCGGGGCTTTCCTCCTGGCTCGCCGCAGCTTCTTCTTCTTCAGCACCTTGGTCATCAGCGCGGGGCCTCGCTTCTTCTTGCCTTAGCAAGAATTCACACCTCTCCAACACTGCCTTCACAAGCAGTCACGCCTCTCCAACACTGCCTTCACAAGCAATCACGCATCTCCAACACTGCCTTCCCAAGCATTCACACATTTTCAACACTGCCTTCACAAGCATTCACACATCTTCAACACTGCCTTCATAAGCAATCAGACCTCTCATCTCACACACCAACCCACAATCACGCTGCGTTTTCGACTCAAATACAGTAAAACTCGCTTCACACTTTCCCGCCTATTACAATCACAACATTTTTACCTTCTTCACTTCTATACATGCCTATGTTAATTCTATTTGAAACGTTTGCACTTATATATGTTTCCCACATAAACCATTTAGCATATGAGGAATAAATTAATATGATTGTGCTTATTTTTAAAATTTTACACACTTATTCCGAACAATAACAAAAAATTTATTGATGGCATGTGACCAGTAAACCATTGTCGCATGCTGCACACTAAGTATTTGTCATTAGAGTTAAGTTTTGATTGAAAATTCTGATCGGTTTCATTATTTAAATTTCATTTCTGTGCTTCGTGGTGTATTAACTGGAATTTTGGTGCTACACCGTGCATTGACACGCACCGAGGTATCATTTCGGCTTTATTGCAATCCACACTATGATCTCGTTCCCAGGGGCGTAGCCAGGAGGGGTTTCAGGGGTTCAAACCCACCCCCTTAGCACCAAATCTTTATTTAAATTTCTTATTCATCACTCAAACAAATTTCATATTAAAAATTAATAAAATTTTTACCATTACAATATTAAAAATTTTAGTACCTACCGAAAACTGCTAAAATAGCACTATTTTAAACCTTAAAATCCAAATTTTCCCGGGGGAGGATCCCCCGAACCCCCCCGCTTTAAAACGTGGAGGGGGGGGAGGAGGGGAGGGGCGGCAGCATGCTTCTCAACACCTCCCTATACACAAATCCTGGCTACGCCACTGCGAACCGCGAGGCGCGAGAGGTAACGACGGCGACCACACCTTGGGAGTTGATGCTGGAGCAGTTGCTGCTGATGGAGGTGGTGTCGGAGATGCTGCCTGTGCCCTCCGTGTCCCAGTCGGCGTCGTCATTGGCCAGCGTCACCGTCACCTCGGGCGCCTCCGTCCCGGCAGGCGCCTCGGGGACCCCGTGCGGCGGCGACCGCCTCGTCGCGTCTGCGACACAGCGCACAGACACACACACCGTCACGTCACTTCCAGGGGGAAAGACCGAGGGGGGAACTCAACACACCAAACTGTACTCAACATAATTGTTTTGATGATAAAAATTAGTAATACAGTAGAACCCTGTTATAATGTTTCTGCATATAATTTTTTCCTGCTTATGTCATATTTTTAAAGTCTCAATATATCTCCCATAAGGACAATGTATTTATTTCCTGCATATAACGTTCATAAATAGTGTAATTTCCTGCTTATAATGTTTTCTTTCTAACATTCAATAAATGGGGAAAAAATGTTTTAAAACCAAATTATTCCATAAATTACGATAAAAAGTTTCCTTTATGTATGTTTATGTTTACAATCACTGCCATACAATACATGAAGTTTGTTAAAATACAATTTTATGCAATACACTGAAGGTACACAATGTTCATAGATACGTGTCAGTTGGCACCCTTCTCTTCCTTGCCATTCCAGTGGGTATTCAGATGTACGTACATAGTCCTACGATATTTAAGTTGCCAACCATTGAGCGAGGGCATAACTAAAAGTGTTTTCTATTGCTTACAAATAATTTTTTTTTTCATTCATAGGAATGAAAACAAAATTAAACATTTTCAGGTGGCGAAGGAGTAGACGTTCTCACTCTTAATGTTGTCATCATGAATCGTGAGACAATTTTACAAAAAAATGTGGCAGTGTATCTTTAAAGACAAACAAAATTTAACCAGGGAACAATTGAAAAATTGTTGGCTTGTTTCAGAAAATTCATGTATCAAGTATACTATCTTTGGTTTTAACATTAAAGTTGTTTACATAGCTTGGTGAGTCCATTGGTACAAAGCTCGAACATTGTTAAGTGCTAAATTGAGATTTCCTGCTTATAACGTTTTTCTGCTTAAAATGTTTTTTTCTTGTGCTCCCTTGAAAAACTTTATAACAGAGTTCTACTGTACCAATTTATTATTTAAGATTTGGCCCTGTTAAGGCACCAGGCGTGTTGATTTCACAAATTTTATCCATTTTCACGGATATTATGCCCTCAAACGGATTCCCGGGTTTTACTGCGTTATGGATGTTTTTACAAATGCAATTTCTGTTAACATCTGCACACTTCGTCGTTCGTAGGACAAATATTGTAAATGGTGGGGAAAAAAAAAAACACAATAGTGTTTGGAAATTCATGTGCTGTCAAACTGCCTTTCAAAATCAGCATCGCTGATCACGAACGAAGATACCATATTTACAGGAATTAGATCGTGTTACTTTAAAACCTATTTTAATATGGCCCAGTAGTCCACTATTTTTTTTTGTAGAAACTGCATTGACAACTCAATTCATGCATACTACATAACAGTTTAAATGGGAGAGATAAAAATCTATTAGTGTTGCACTCTCTGCCTCAACGAAAGATAATAATTAATAACGAAAGATAAAAATATTTATAACTTCTAGGCCATTGTGAAAATTAGGTAAGTCAATCAATTTTGAAACACCCACAACATATATTTACAATTAAAAAAAAAAATATTTTTTTTAAATTTCTAATGAAATTGAATTAATGATAATGTTCTATTATACTAAATATTAATTTTTAGTGAATGTTCAATTGGTAGAGACCGCAAAAAAATTCGCCGATTCATTTCGTGATAGGCTGAAATTCAAACATGTGTATAATTCTGTTGGTTCTGCTATTGGATCGCGGTTTAACCGGAGCTCTCTGGGCCAATGAGAGACTATCGACCAAAGAAGCGTCGAATCACAAGCTACCCCAGTGGAGACGACTCACAATTTAGTACCCAATGAACACGCGTGTTTACTTGAGAAGTGCAGAGGATAATGGAGGCTATCCTAGAGGTCATTGAATACGCGAATTTTTCCGGTTTATACAAATTTACTGTACTAGATTGGAGTCCAATGCATGAAATGGCACACGAAGCACTGACTGGCCTCACCGTCGCCGCCCGAGGTCTTGCTGCTGCACCGCACCCTCTTGGGACTCGCCACCTTGACCCCGTTGCTGAGCGACAGTGCGACGAGCGTGTCCCTCTGCAGGCGGCGCCACTGCTCTCGCGTCGTCACCGCGTCCCCCTCGCGCAGGGTGTAGAAGTTCCGGTCGCCCACTTGCAGGGTGCACGGCTCAAACACGTTCAGCAGCCGCAGCCTGCGGGAGGGAACAAAAGCCATGAGTGAGTACCCGGTCGAAACAGACCAGTGGCAAGCAAAACAAACGTTCAATTTTAGTTTTGTAAATGCTATCGTTAAATAGTACAGGAAAGGTCACATTGTGCACGACTGTTGAGAAGAAACAGTTAATACCGTGTATAGTTTAAAAAAAAAATTCAAACAGTTTTTCATAAAATATAGATTTGAAACAAAAATAAAATATGAAAAAAATTTGGCTATAAAATTAATATCACATAAAAAAAGCCTCTATAGTAACCAAATCCTAGAAATGAAATATATTTCAATTTTAAGCTAACTTTACTTATTTAAACTTTCTATTATACAATTGTAAAAGAAAATTGTCGAAATAAATTTTCTTCTAAAATTGTATTATAGAGGTTTTTCTTATGTATTATTATTTTATAGCCAAAATATTTTCACGATTTTTATTAATTTTAACTCTTATTTTATGAACAGTTTCAAAAATTTTTTAACTATACACCGTATTGACTATTTACGAACATTCCGGTCTCTGAAATGAAAATATCTAGCCGAAAAAACTAACCCTACAGAATTCTGTCAAGTCATTCAGAATCTATTATTGTTTTTATATCCTCATCATACACGCATGATGCAACCTTCCCTTCCTATCTTCTTAAGCATTCTATCTAGTGACGTCGCCACAGGAAAAAACCCCCCAAAAAAAATTCTGTAGACTGATTCTGAAAGACTTAATTTTGAAATAACGAGGATATTATAAAAAGTGAACCGTGTTACGAGACCCCATCTCTAAAATACTGAGATGGACACGCAACTTTAACATAATGAGATGCTAGTAGATAGGAAAAAAATCCCAGCATTTTCCTCAAACGATTTTCGGCAAACATCGACGATCAAAATCACGACAGATGGACGGACCAGGATTCGAACCCGGTGTCAAGTCCCCCAACGTTCGCAGTTGCGCCAATTCCCTCTGTAAATGACCTAAGAGGGCTCTAAAATCCCAGGGGCACCAAGGGTGACACTAGTTAAGAGCATCACACGCCTCTTCACCTGTGCCAGACTGTCTTCTCATCAGCAAAGACACTATAATTTTAAGCTGGAATAGATAGTGTGCTTGAAATTTTTGAAACCTAAAAACGTAAAAATAAATGTGACATAACACATTTTAGCATTTTCCACCGACCGAAGAATGCACGTTGAAGCGGGACTTGTGCAGACAGTTGCGCCAATTCCCTCTGTGAATGACCTAAGGGGGCCGCCCGATTAGTCGCGAGCTCGGAAATCCCCGGGGGCACTAAGGGTGACACTAGTTAGCGCATCACACGCCTCTTCACCCGTGCCAGACCGTCTTCTCGTCGGCAACGACACTGTAATTTTAAGCTGGAATAGATAAGTGTGCTTGAAATTTTTGAAACCTAAACAACGCCCGCGACACAACACATTTTGGCTCTTTTCCACCGCCCGAAGAATGTGTGTCAAAGACGACACAGACAAGAGACAGACCGTCTTCATATTGGCAACGACACTGTAATTTTAAGCTGGAATAGATAAGTGTGCCCGTGACACGACACACCACCGAGCAGACGAGAGAAACGGAGCTGCACGCACCTCTTGAGGTCGTCGCCCTGCAGCAGGAACTTGGGCTGCTCGCGGTCCGGCCCGGCGCCCTCCTTGGAGTAGGCGCGGCACTGCCAGTGCACGCCCACCGAGTCGGTGCGCACCTCCTCCACCGCCACCTTCGCCATCTTGCCCGGCCGCCCCAGCTGCGCCTTCACCTCCTTGGTCTGGTGCAGCCACTGGGCGTCCTCCAGCACTTGCAGCGGGCCGTACAGGATCTGGCCGGGGTAGAACTCGTCCCGGCGCTCCGTCAGGTCCAGCTCCTGGGCCCCACGCAACCACCTCAGCACCTCTTTACACCAGTACACAAGCCCTTCACATGCACCGAACATCAACACGTTTCGATGGCTTAAAATGAAAACCTTGTATCTCATAAAATGCAAATTTTACAGCAGAGACAAAAAACCGTGCTACTGATATACGAGGTTTTTTTTTTCCGATAGAAAGCAGTATGATGCAGATTTTATTTCTTTCAGCCAAACATTTTGTGAGATACGAGGTTTTCCAGCCAAAAACATAAAAAACGTATTTTCGTCCAAAAATTGAGATACGAGGTTTTCACTCTAAGCCATCGATTTATTTCTTACTCATAGTGCACCATAAGTCAAACTATAACATAATTATATTACTATCGGAAAATTAAACTACAGAAAATTCTCTGCTTCACCACTGACAAAAGCAAACACTAACAAAGTGAAAAGTGAACCACTGCTTTGCTGCCGGAAACCGAATAACAATAAAAACCACACAAACCACAAATAGATTTTAATTTCCATACAAATAGAAGAACTTATTTTTTAATGCATTTTATATGATCTATGGTGAAATTTTGAGGACATTTAAGGGCCCGTAAGCAATAAAAATCAAATCAAGGACTTTTCAAGGAAATTAATGAGGCGTACAAACAATGTTATCAGTAGCAACATATTACAACATGTCTACTGTTTCCCTTTTAGAAAAATTGTTTTCTGCTAGTAAGTTTTTATCATTCATTCACATGAAAAATTTTTTTAACAGGGTTTTACTGCATTATGTAATACAAAGCTGATTTTGCACCAAGTGTAAACAAACACACGCACTAAAGGTTGTTTTATACAAATAGTACAGAATAATGTAAAGGAACAATGCAAAGTGTCAACTAAAATTGCTTTACTTCACTGTAGGTAGGGGGAGGAAAAAAAAATTACAAATTTAATTC